>NC_141693.1:204202383-205449904 GCF_964263255.1 Lissotriton vulgaris | reverse complement strand
TTCCAATTACCGTCCCATCTCCCTCCTGCCTTACCTGGGCAAAGTTCTAGAAACCCACGTGACCAGTACCCTGAGCACCCATGTGGAGACCAACCACTGCCTCTCTTCCAGGCAGGCCGGCTTTCGCCCGCTTCACTCCACTGAGAGGGTGGTGACCTCAGTGATGGATAGCCTACGCGAGGGCATTGACACCAATCGTCCGCAGGCCCTCATCCTTTTAGATCTGTCCGCCGCTTTTGACACGGTGGACCATTCCATCCTTCTCACCCGTGTCAAGGCGGCGGGCATTGAGGGCCTGGCCCTCGCCTGGCTTGAGTCCTTCCTGAGCGATAGGGCTCAGGCGGTTCATCTAGCTGGTTTCACTGCTGCCCCTCGCAAGGTTGTATGTGGAGTCCCCCAAGGTTCCTCACTTTCTCCCCTTCTTTTTAATTTATACATCTACCCTCTCATTTTTATGTTACAGCAGCTCGAGGTCACGGTGTTCAATTACGCCGATGACCTCCAGCTAATTTTCAATCTTTCCCACTCCTCTTCCTCCTCTCAGAATGTCCAGTCCGTCATGTTGTTCATCCAGGACTGGATGAACTGCAACCACCTCAAACTCAATCCAGACAAGACTGAGTTAGTCTTGACTGGAGGTGGTTGCAGTCCCTGGTCCCCCTCCCACTGGCCCTCCTCACTTGGTGCCCCCCCTCTCCCAGTTCCCAAGGTCAAAACCCTGGGTATTCTTCTCCATTCTTCACTTTCTGTTCACTCACAGATCTCCTCGGTAGTTTCTTTTTGTTTTTTCTCCCTGAGAACCATCAGGAAGATTTCTCGCTTTTTCTCCCTGCCTGCGTTAAAAATCATAGTGATGGCCATGGTGCTCTCGCGCCTTGACTACGGCAACATCATTTACAATGGCGCTCCACCCTACGCCATTCACCGTTTGCAGCTAGTGCAGAATCAGGCAGCCCGCCTGATCCACGGTCTGCCCAAATTCCATCGGGTTACCCCCTTAATGCAGGCATTGCACTGGCTGCCGGTAAAAGAGCGAGCCTTGTTTAAACTTGGCTGTACCACCTTCCAGGCCAAAATTGGCACTGCCCCGGAGTTTATCTGCTCCGCCATCAAACCCTACATACCTGGCAGAGAGCTTCGATCCACCAACCTGGCCTTGCTAACTACCCCCCGTTTTCGAAAGAAAAAGGCTGGAGGAACTAAATTTGCAGTTCTCGCTCCTGCATTCTGGAACTCCCTTCCGACGGAACTCCGGATGACATCCTCCTACATCGAGTTTCGAAAGGGCCTCAAAACTCTGCTCTTTTCCCAAGCTTACAAGGTCTGATCCCTCCCTGCTCCTGTTACCCCTCGCAGTCCAAAAGCACCAAGAAACCGCGTGGTAGAAGAGCGCTATATAAATATTTTTAAATTCAAATTCAAATTCAGAGCAATGGGAATGAGGTCGGGTTAGAAGGACTCAGTTCACTCTCAAAAACCCAGCAGCATCAGTCCAAAACTTTGCAGGAGATCATGAAAAGAGGCATTTCATTTAGTACCATTTTACTTTCTAGGCACTTTGTTCTTCTCTTCGGGTGGGTGCAAGGGTCAGCAGGCCATACAGACCCCTTTTTGGCAGCAGGACGGCAGGGCAGGTAATGCCATTGCAGGTGTTCTCTTTCTCAATGGGGTGTGGGTATGAGGAAGGATGGAGCACTGATGCCACTAAGGGTGTTTGCTTGATAGGCATCAGTGTTTTGTCAGGTGAACATGAGGATAGCTTTGGCTATACCAGAGAAGGGGGCATGAAGGGCAGGCTGGACATCACCATACCCAAAGTTGGGCCTCATTGTGACCAGGGCCGAGGAGGCAGACATGGTTCGCTCTGCCTTGTCACCAATGTGATGAAATGGTTCCTTGCCCTCATCATCAGAAAGAGCATGGACACATTAGAGTGAGGGCAGGTGTGCCTAGTTCCCTTTTATTAGAAAGGTCATCTGACTGGTGACACCTTTGTTGGATTGGTGCGTTAGTGAAGGGCAGGTGTCTGGAAAGTGGGATGCCATTACGTGTCCTCAGGACACTGCACCCTTTACGACACAGTGACTGGCACTCTCATTAACTCAAACTGCTTTTATCCACAACTCCAGAGCTCTCTGTTGTGCTGTCATGAACACCCATTGTGAGAAACTGGGCTATTAGTTAAAGGCGGTAAGTACCCACCTCAAGTAATATCCATAATCCTAATCAGGGTGAACCCTTAATGTCACTAAAAAAACCTGATTCAACTCTCTGCTATCTATGGCACAGACCAGACAGGCTTACCTTAGAGGCAATGTGTAAAATGTTTATGCAGTACAAAAGTAGTGATGAAGTGGAAATACAAAACAATAAAATCCCAACATGAATCATAACAATAGAGTAAAATTTATAAACAGAAGGACACCAAAATGACAAAAATCCAATAAGGTGAACCAGAGATATGAATTTCTAAATTCTAAGTAGAAATAGCTCTAAGCTGCTTAACCACATGGCTGCTGGGCGTTCCCCCCCTGTGCTGGCACCATGACGAGCTGAGCTCGTCATCAGCATCGAAAGGGTTAAAGTGCCAATGATAGTCAATGGTCAAGATAGAACAGGGAAGAGATGTAATTAACACTGACCGCAATGTAGCGTGGTTCTGATAAACTAACGATGTTCGTCCTGGTCAAGGACTTTACCATGTGACTTTAGTTCTTTAAATCTCAATCTATCACAGCAGTGCACTTCTAAAGCACCCCCAGGATCTTGGTGGAGGCACTTAGAGACTCACAGAGTGGAGACAGAAGCCAACAGGAGGGTCTTATTCAGGTTGTGCTTAGGCCCAGTTGCCCCTGGTAAGCTGGGCAGTTACAGGAACAGACCTCTTGTAGTTGGTTTTGTCCCTGTAGTTATAACAGGAGGTCAGCCTTATGTCTCTCAGAGTGCACTTCTTTGCCCTATATACCAGATGGGGAGCAGGTCCGGTCTTCTAGGCTCTTCTCAGGTCTAAGACAGGCGGTTCACTCCTCTTCTGATCTTCCACAGGACCAGGAGTTTCTCCGGAGTGGGTGCCTGGGTGTGCCACATTATGCCTGGCATGAGCGAGTGGGTGGAAATGACCCCTGGGTACTCACTAACCAATTGGGTAAAGGTTCGTATGGCTAACTCGACTCACTGTGGGTATTTTCAAGATTCAGTCACACTTAACTTGGACTCCGAGGGTGTATGGGTTGTGTATTACGGTAATAACAGTGCCCTACCACATCTAACACCAAAATCCAGTTGGATGCAGTCCCTGTACCCATAACAAACTCAGAGATAGAAGTCTCATATGATGAATCACTTTACTTAATCCTAAGAGATTAGTGTCTGATCTTACAAGTAGGTTTCTGTGTAGTCCACAAAAATTGGTGAACTGTAGGTATGAAAAGGGGTCACTTAATGGAAATGACAGGAACATCCTAATGAATTCTCCACTGAAAACATCAACTTTCTATCTACTACCCAAAATTTCTCCATCAACTAAACCCGTCATAGTGGGGATTAAAAATGTGTCTTTATTCTAAGCTGAAGATACTTATTTTGCTTTGTTAGGAGTGTGATCTCATTTGCTAGGTACACAGAAGATGTTCTTATAGAGATTGAAGGTATCTGTGGGAGAAAAAATGTATGAATGGTCACTCTAGATGTTATTTCTCTATAGGCGTCAAAAAGACATATTGATGGTTTGCATACCAGTTATACTGTCAAGAGACAAAGAACTGCAAGTTTGTTACAACTTACCAAAATGCTTCTTAAATATATTGAATTTTCAATCCCCCACAACTATTTTATGTTTAGTGGTATTTTCTTCAGCTTTGCTGCTCAGCAATGGGCTGCAGGTATGACCCTTCTTTTGCCAGACTTACAATGGGGTGATTGGAGAAGACATCAGCTTGGAGCACAGACACCAACATCTTCCTGGAAAACATATGCCTGGAGTTTCGTTTTATTGACAATATACTCTGAAAAGGCTCATTTACCGATCTGAAAAAAGTGGTTGACATGTTAAGCTCTAATGATCTGAATATTAATTGAAAATGAATTCCAATCTGGAAAGTAGAATGTTCTTAGATTTAAAACTAGAGGTGGAAAATAACTGTCTGAAAAAACAGCAGCCAATTCCATCCTACCTGTTGCTTGAAGTCACCTCTCTCCTTTGAATGTATCATCTGGACAATTGTAGCACGTGAGAAGCAGTTGCTGCATAAATAATATTTTCCGAAGTCTATGTCCAACTTTAAAGAAAAGGGGTATCATTAAGGAATCTTGAGAGACATAGTGGGGCTAGTGCAGTAAATGAATAGACATGCCCTTCTAATTGGCAAGCCACCTTAGGTAATATTGAAACATTTAAAGGTGCTAATTTAACCAGACCAGACTAATCGGGCAGTTACAAAATAAACAGGGAGAGATTTGTAATATTGTTCATAAGCACTGGTATTTAGTGAGCAATTATGGAGATCTAGGGCTTCATCATTTCCTAGGCAGTACGTACAGAAAATTAGACAAAACATTGTTGATTTAATTTAAGAGTCATTTGGAGACCAGGTACACATCATTAGTCATCAGGCTTCCACTTTTATCCAACTGAGTTTAATTGTATGGACATTGCAAAGCATGTAATCTTTCTAGTAACGAGATAATGACATTTGATAATCAGAGTACTCTCAAAAAGCTTTGAAATCATTTTTTTGTGAACTGGTTAACTGCCTGTGTAATTTGTGCAATTAATTGCACATGTGGGTTCTACTTGGCCTTTTCCCATCACCATAGCAACAGGCCAGAACAATCCTGGACAAATAGTAGCTTTCCCTATCCACCAGTTCGCTGTACCTGGGAAGGGTCTCATTTATATCTAGAAGTGTTATAGGGCTATGGTCATTCTCATACTTCCTCTCCAGTGCTTTCTCAGTCTTCTCTAGCAGTGTACATACTGAGCGAAGGGCCCCTCACTTATTTGGCCATTGTGTACCCTCTATTACAGACTTTAAATGTCCCCCAGACTGTGACAAACTTTGCCAGGAGCCTATGTTAATATTGAGAAACACTGTAATAGGTGCCTGCAAGTCACTCCTAAACACAGTGGGCCCGATTCACAGAATAAACTTAAGACTCAATCCTAAACTTACTTCTGTTTTGGTATTCACAGAATGCACTTACTACTTTTGGTATTCACAGAATGAACTTACTCATTTCGATATTCACAGAAGTTAGGACTCCTAACTTTAGGACTCCTAAATGCCTTCTGTGAATACCGAAAGTCCTAAAATTACGATTTTTCTCAATTTAGTAGTAGTAAAGTTAGGACTCCTAACTTTAGGACTCCTAAATGCCTTCTGTGAATACCGAAAGTCTTAAAATTGGGATTTTTCTCAATTTAGTAGTAGTAAAGTTAGGAGTCCTAACTGATAGATGTGTTATTCTCTAATTGTGTAGGCTCTCCCACAAGATTTGGTAAAAGGAACGTTTCGATTGTGCCACTATTTATTGCATACCATTAACTGATCAAGATGGTAAACATTGTACATGTATATGTCCCACAAAATGAAATGATCTCCTTGTAATAAAGAAATAAAGAAGTATACAAACAAAATCTGCACCAAACTTTACAAAAAAGTACATTTGTTTTAGTTTAGCATGGCACGAGTCCATGGATGGTACATGAATCTAGGTTGGTGGTCCTTTCACAGTCCCAAAAAAAAAGAAATTGCACAGTCTCTGTGTCTTGAAAAATAAAAATGAAGGAGCCATAAGGGAGAATGGGCCACATCCCTTCAACCCCTTGCTTACGTGTGTGACCTCAAAGAGATCCCCCCATGTTCTAAAATGTAAAGAAATTGCTAATTTTGCTGTGGCGTTTGTGGGCACCAAGGCTGGGTTTGTGGCCCCCAGCATGGACCCCAAGGACTGTGAACTCAGGCCAAGGGCCTGAGAGCACATGGCAAGGGTACTGACATTTGATGGGACTTCCAAAGTGTTTGCTGACCAAGTACTTGTTTTACAAAACCTGTGGGAGGCCCAGCAAGGGTCCAAAAGTTTGTCTGGGTCAGCAAACTGTACAAACAGGCCTGTAAACCTTATAGTAAATGTCAAAAAATGCATTAGGCTATGCAAAACAGAGGCTAGCTGCCCATTGTGAGTTTGGTGCAGGGCCTGGCCAAGGTCATGCCTTGCAACCAACCCTGCTTGTCACTGTCAGGGGTTGACCGCCTGTGACAGCCTTAGGGCACTGCGTCCCACCTCCACTACGCATGGCCTTTAGCCTCCAAGGGCAAGTTGGAAGTTCCTCTATCTTTGGAGGCGGACTCCAAGTGCAGGTTGGATGGCCATCCATCCATGGAGGCTGACTGCTAGAGAACTGTTAGACGAAGAGAACAGTTAGACGTTGTAAATGTAATGATGATACTTGTAAAGCGCACTGTTACCCCATCGCGGGGTGTCCTGGCGCTGAAGACCGCTGGGGAACCCGTCCTGGATTTCCCTGTGAGATGGTCCCTTCTGGGTATCTCCAAGGTGAAACCAGGCATCCCCGGCGTCTGTGGGGGGCCGTTGTAGAGATGAGGCAAGCTTAATGCCCAGAGTTGCCGAGTGTGATCCCTGGTTAGAGTAGGCACTGAGGCGAGAATAATCGAGTCCGTTGACCCTGGTCCACGACCCTGCCGTGTCGGGAATTGAACCCTGGTCCCGGGCCGTTCTCTGCTTCCGGGTCTGCTGCCGCCTCTAACCAGTGAGCCACAGTGTTGGTTGTCCATGACCAAAACATCCATACAATTCACTGTAAAATGAAGGTTACAGTGAAGTTATGGTTATTTTGGGTTATAATACCTTAACGTATATTTGTTTGTTTTACTCTGAAAAACACGTAAAAACAATGATTAAAGTGGAGTTGTGGTTACAAAAGAAAACCTAGAAACAACTGAAATTCGCCAGTTATGGTTAGTTATGGTTAGTTCCACAATCCATAACTTGCAGGAAAGACTGTTCAAACCATAACTTGCATACTAATTGTAAGAAGTGTGGCTCACTGGTTAGAGGAGGCAGACCCTGAAGCAGAGGTCAGACCCGGGACCAGGGTTCAATTCCCGACGCGGCAGGGTCTTGAGCCCAAATATCCATGGACTCGATAATTCTCGTTTCGGTGCCTACTCGAATCACGGGTTCACACTCTGCAGCTCTGGGCATTAGCCTGCTTAATCTCCACTATGGCCCCCCCCGCGGCGGGATGCCTGGCTTTCACCTTGGGGGATGCCCAGTACGGGTATCTCACAGGGAAAAAAGCCAGGACAGGTTCCCAAGGCAAGCGCCGAGATGCCTCCGGGTAATCGAGCGCTATATAAGAACGCATAATAATAATAATAAGAATGAACAGTAATGTGTACTTCTTACCAATGTCACCTTTCCCCTTATCAGGGGGAATGTTTAAAAATGGCCTTGTATGGACAACAGTAGCCTTTGCAAGATAGTCACAACAACGTCTTTCCTTCTTACTGGCTTTTCTTAAACAGGATATAGCTGGAAGATTGGCCGATTTGGAGGAAACCACAGAACGCCTGCAAAAACATGTGGATGAGAGCAACCAAAGGCAGGAGCAGCTGCAAGCCCAGCTACATGGCCTAGAGCTTCAGCAGGTGGAGAGAAAGTTCCACGATGGCCGGGGCAGTGAAAGGTAGGTGGTAGTATAGAACAGCTGGAGATAATCGAGGCAACAAAAGTGGAGCATCCTAGTCTTTTATTTGATCATTTTAATGCTTATGTTTATTTTGTTTGTAAAGCGTACTTTTGAGAAAGGCAACAAAGCATTTACTAGAAGGCAGAAAAGTTATACTGGTACCACACCCTCTAGACATGTACTCTGGCCTTTAATAATACAAAAAGGGCTTGAAGTCCCTGATACAGCCAGAACCCTTACGCCAGTTCTCTGACTGCAAGATAAGGCTGATCCAGTCTATATACTATACACTCCATAGTCAATGCTGGGTAACATTTAATGCACGTTTTACACATTTAGGGATTAGATATGTATTGTCATTCTGGAACTTGTTTGCTCTTTAGCCCACCAAGGTATATTACTGGACTGGGGCAACCTCTTCCCTGCCTTGCAAAAACAGATGAGTGTCTTCGCCTTCCTTGTGGTTTGTGAAAAAGTAGTGAGGCTTCATTTGGACGTGTTAGTTGGTATGAGGCTCCTTCCATGCCTACCAAGGGATCACCGAAAGGCAGTAGGCCTCAATGATAAGAAACATAAAACCTGGTACCTGGCCCTCTCCAGAATAGTGGTGCCTGGTCAGACATTGTGCTCCTACGTACCCAACAGCATCGGTGGCCCTAACACGTGTATATACACTCTTGGTTAGGTCTATTGGGTTTCCGTGCTACCTCAACTCCTCCTCATTTTCCACATCTCAGTGCCTGTTGGAGAGGGCGGAGGCATCAGGACGGTTCAGTGAAACATGCCTACTAGTGGCTTGATGCTAGTTTTGTACTAGGCCATGCATGCCTTGGATTCCCAGGTAATTTGCAATAGGCTTCCATCTTTAGGCTCAGGTACCTCCTAGAGAGAGACCTTGAATCCACCTGCCTTCTCTGGTGCACCAAAGGGCTTCCCTACTGGAGCTCACCTGAAGACTCTCCTTCTCTGGAATATACTCCATGAAAATGTCCAGCAAATTCTAACTTCAGACTGTCTCACATGTGGACATCCAGTCACACCTCTTTCAGCGGTGTCACTCATTCATTGTGACCTCATCCTTCCTTTACGACAAGCAAGGCACAATACACTTCCCTCCTTCCAGAACTTAATAGAGTCAGTGCAACCACTTTGTTGCAGTGCGAGGGTGTTGGACAGTCAAGGACAGCTCTTATCACATTACTGTATTGGAGCCCAGAGTGGTTCACTTTGCTCTCAAGGCTTTTCTTCTATCTCTGATGGTGAAATACATTTTAAATCAGATGGACAACACCATGACTGTCATCAGATGGTGCAATGCCGCCTTGTAACAGCACCTTCTGGAATCCCAACAAGCTACATTTAAGAAAATCCTTGTCTATGATAGGCTTCTGAATGATGCTGTTTGTCATATGGACGTATGAACATTAGTACCCTATATCCATAATTCTATGGACAAATATTTCTAGATCCAGTGTTCCGGGGTCTGCACATCCAGTGGGGACTTATTCTAACATTTATGACTTCCATGAAAATTCCAATGATGCAGAACCAGGTCTACATATAAGTAATCATTTCTGGTTATAGCCTTCACTTTCCATGTAGAGGATCAAGTTGAATAGATGGATTCGATGGAGGCAAATATTGCTCTGAACTCTGGTGCTGTGCTAATTCCGCTCCGATCCTGCCACAGTTAATAACGTTTTTTGGATCGCTCATATCTCTATTGAGATTAATTGAATGCATTAGCAGTCATAGTTTACACCAACACCAGTTCAGATGGGAAATATTGGGGCTTTCACACTGTGCAGAGGTGCAGCGTGAACTGCAGGCAGCTGTACCAACAAAGCATCTGCCTGGCGTGAGTTCATGGAGATAGCTTCCAGCACACAAGCAGATTTAACATAAAGGAAGTCTGGGTCTTCTGCTAGAGGCAGGCGGCGTACAGGACAAAAAACGACAATATGGAAAAGGTGGGGGACTTCCTGTACAGTAGGCAGTCAGTGACGAGATTAGACTTGGCCAAAGTATACAAAGCACACAATACACATTTACGCCATGACGCACTGTCATGATGCCACATGGTTGTAAAGGACATGGCCATTTTCTCTGATATTGATCCCTTACAATGTAATGTGATTTCCTATATTGCCATAATTGGGCCAAGTGTTATGAAATGTCATTTGATGTGAGGCAATGATTATGCTAATTAGTGGTTTGAAACTTTAAAAACAAAGCCTACCTCTTTCTGATCACAAAAGGTTGGCAAGTATGTAACTGCCAGGCCAGGTCACATCTGGAAGGGGGACCACTAATAATCCTGGAGAGTTTTGATCTACTTGGTTCTCATCAGGAGGTGCAGCTGGATTCCTATGGCCTGAGCATAGCACCTTTGTCTGCGCACTTTTAGTGACACTCCTAGTGCCTTATTTAGAAGTGAATGCCCCATTTGCCATATTTAGTGTGTTTAAAGGCCCTAGTTTGGAATGGATATCTGCCAAACTCTAAATAAGGTCCTTAAGTCTCCTAGAACACTTTTGCTCATTCCATAGAGATGAGGTCCATACGCTCTTCCTTCCTGTTTTTCTTTCTTCCTTCCTCCCTGCTCCTATTTTCCTCTTCCATTTTTCCTTCCTCCTGTACATTATCTAAAGCAGTTCTGTAAGTTTATCTGAGTATTCTCAAGAACACCCCTCTGGATAAATGAATCTCAAAGTTATTCTGAGTGGCGTTTTGTGTAAATGTTGGGTATTATCAGACCGAACAATGAGTATATCTGGATATTAGCAGAGTATTGAGCCAGGTTGTTTACAAGCTAAGCATGATAAGGACTTGCTTAGGCTCTGAGTTGTGCTGAATTTTGTAACAGAGCACTTAGTGATTGTGTTTGTAAATGATTGAGCGCTGTGTGAATCTGTGCACTATCAAGAACACCACGAGCAGAACATCTTGAAGGTAACAAAATGGAATCCATGGTTATCAATTGAAAAGTTGCACTTCACATGCTCCTTGTGCAGAACATAGTAGGATCTGCTCATTTTGACTGACCATACATAAAAAAATCAGTTAGCAAGTATTTGAAAATACTCTTTTGAACATCAGCACACAACCTTCAATATTTCTCTGCATTCTTACATGTAAAAAGGATTAACTGGTAAGATTTATGGTGATTGAACTCAGATAAAGCTGAACTATTTAAACATATAACCATTAAAATGACTACATTCTGAAAAATATAGGTATGCTTCATATTTTGTAGCACAATGCATGTATGTAGTGGTATTTCCAGGGTGCTGAAGTACGAGAAAAGCTTGTTTATAACGAGGCAGGTAACAGGTAAGTCCTTGTTGTGTGGTATTATAGTATTCATTGAAAAGATTTCTGAACTGAAAGACGTTTGGAGCTGCTCTATTGTCAGTCAGAACATTGTTCCTGACCCAGGCTGCGGAGACAGCGAAGGCATGACCCCTGGTCTTTTACTTCTGGCATTTCTTGCCAGGCGATGTCCTAGCTCCTGAAGTGGATAGTTGTATAGCAGCGTGCGCCTCGAATTTCGACCCCCAGAATACCGATGGGACACAATATTGAGGACAAAATATTGAAAATAAATATTGACAGATAAGTATGTCCAGATTACCCCAGTATTGGAACTTTCATAGATTCCCATGCTTTGTATCATTCCCCTTCATCGTAATGGGAGCTTCGGTAAATAAAGAAATAACATAATCATAGAAACAAAAGAGAAAATAGGCCTAGGCCTCATCTCATTTTGTAGCATATCACCCTCTTTGTGTAAAAGAGCCCAAACTTTCCACAAGGACCAATCAGAACAGCCTCACCCCTTGGAACCTTCCTGAGAGAGCTCAGAGCCTCAGATTTTTCTACCACACAGTTGTGGTAGGGAGTCTCCCCTGAGCTCTGCTCAGTTTTTCATTCCATTCTACTTATTTCATCAACTTTTCATCTACAAACAAAATATGTCTGACAAGGAGAAGAAGGCCTTATTCAGGTCCTGTGCGTCTTGTGGGAAAAAGAGGCTTTTTGTAGAAGATAAGCATGAAAGCTGTATTTATTGCTTATACCCGGACCACAAGGCCACAGACTGCAAGATTTGTAGAACCTTCTCTACAAAAACGTTGCGAGACAGGGAAGGCCGGCTATTGATGATCACAGAGAATATAGCAGCGGACCCAACGGTGGCGCACCTAAAATCCAGTTCCAGAATTAGTCTTTAGAGCTTTGTGCTGCCAACCCCAACGTCAGCTGCTGTTTGACGTTGCTGTGCTTTCCAGATCAAAAGGATACTTTACTCAATTTTTTCGGGGGCGTACCAAAAAGAAGTCCAGAGAAAATATTGTTTGTGTATGTAGAAAAGTTCTTTATTTATTTTGATCTGTTCTTTTAAAATACAAATCACCAGGCACTTTACAAAAAAGGATCAGCCAACGCGTTTCACTCCCATCCAGGGAGTTTCTTCAGGGCAAATAAATACTTCACCGGAACCATATGGCAAGGTCTTCAAATTCCTTTTTTAAGTTGATATCCCTTTGTCCTGTCCATGGAGTGGTTCTTATGTTGGTCTGGTACGAGGGGCAGTGTGGTCTCCCCCACCAAGCTTGGTACCATCCATGCCGCTATGCAGAAACGACCACAGTAACACGTACAGGCTCACGTCGACAGAACCCTTATATACGGTTAGGAAGAGAAATTGATTCAACTTCGTACACTTTGAAAAAAATTCTTTCGACACCGGAAACGGCAGACGCAAGTGGGGGAGACCACACTGCCCCTCGTACCAGACCAACATAAGAACCACTCCATGGACAGGACAAAGGGATATCAACTAAAAAAGGAATTTGAAGGACCTTGCCATATGGTTCCGGTGAAGTATTTATTTGCCCTGAAGAAACTCCCTTGATGGGAGTGAAACGCGTTGGCTGATCCTTTTTTGTAAAGTGCCTGGTGATTTGTATTTTAAAAGAACGGATAAAAATAAATAAAGAACTTTTCTGCATACACGAACAATATTTTCTTTGGACTTCTTTTTGGTGCGCCCCCGAAAAAATTGAGTAAAGGCCGGCTATTGACCTGGCTTCAGAAGATGAAGACTCGGAAGGAGGTGCTCTCATCGGATGAAGAAGATTCAACATCTCTGTCTTCCTCTCGGAGATCCAAGAAGAGGGGTAGGTCTCCTCCCTCTTCTTCGGCTGAGCCCTATATCAAGGCCCCTCATAAGATCTCTGACAGGTCTGAGAGGGCTAGTCCCATTAAATCTCCTCACGGAAGTGAAAAGGAGAGGCTGGGACAGGCTGGTGGATTAGTGACGGCCACTAAGGACAAAAAGGAGGTTTCTATCACTTCTCCTCCATCCAAAAATGAAAAAACCTTTGAAAAATACTCTGCAGTCAATCAAGGGACCATGCCTGAGAGAAAACGGCATCCGTCGACGACAAAAACAACAGGTACGTCGACGACGATTACTTCTCTGAAAGCTTCCGCTGTTTCATTGGCTCCGTCGACGGGACTGTCGTTGGTAGCAGCATCAACGTCGACGACTCCGTCATCGTTATAGGTACCTGGTTCGTCGACCTCGACTACTTCCTCGTCGTCGATGATGGTGTCAGGGAAGGTGCTGTCGACGGCCTCGTTGTCGACGAAGACTACGTCGACGACAACAACGACTTTGACAATGACACTGATGGTGATGATGACGAGTTCGACGATGAAACTGTCGACG
The DNA here is from genome assembly GCF_964263255.1 of Lissotriton vulgaris. Taxonomy (NCBI): domain Eukaryota; kingdom Metazoa; phylum Chordata; class Amphibia; order Caudata; family Salamandridae; genus Lissotriton; species Lissotriton vulgaris. The sequence continues at coordinate 205,436,459 of NC_141693.1, read as the reverse complement.
ATTTTACCGTTGACGATGATACCGTCGACGACGATAAAGACTCCGTCGACGAAGTCTAGTATGCCGTTGACGGATCCATCGTCGATTCCGTCGACGACTGCCTCACCTTCGACGACGGCACCGTCGACGAGGCCGTCGACGGGTCAGAAACTGCAATTTCCAATACAGAAGCTGAAAATTACACATGAAATGACGTCTCCTAGAAGGGTTTCGTCTCTTCCACCATCAATGCTTCTGGTTGACGAGTCGGATGAGGAGGAGGAAGATGGAGGCCATTATGGGGATGCCTACAGTCACTCAGATTTGAATGTAAATTTGCAAGAGACTGACACAGAGGAATACTATGAGAATACATATGACCAACAGGTGCATCACTATGTTCCTCAGGAGTGACGTCCTCCAGGTTTGGGACAGGACATGGTGGCCATGCCGGCTTCTCTAGTCTCTGATCTACAGATGATGCTACAGGACTACAGAACCAGTGTCACGATTATGGGTACATACAGTGCAGGCATCCCTCACCTTTCACGGTTTCGAATGTCACGAATGGGTAGGGAACTACATGTCCCACAATGCTTAGGGGCATACCGCCGAAAAACAGGAAGACGCAAACTCCTACTTAAGCCCCACCTCCTATAGCCTCACCTCCTATAGCCTCAGGGCTTGACAAACTGCCTGCTGAGCCGTTCTACGGACCTGTTTGCAGGTTCGGGCGTCCCGCTACCTGCTTGCGGTAGCAGACGCCCCATCCTCAAGACCCTTCTCGGAGCACAGTGACAGCGCTACTCTGCCCCGACCGTGATTCCTTGAACTCTGAAGCACCTCCAGGTCAGGTGGGTACTCGCGTCTCCGTTCAGGAATCCAACGGGATAACGCTGTGTTATTTGTTTTTGGTTATTTTCTGACACCAGACACGATGCACTCGAGCCCTCCCGGATATGTGCCAACCTCCTCTGAGAGTCCGAGTCCTGGGGGATGCGAGACAGTCCTGGAGTGGAGCGTCCCTCGTGAGAGTCGGAGATTGCACATAAAGGCGCTCTCCTCTCATTTCTGCCTCCCGTCATCCTGCCTCATCCCCATCGGAACCAACCTACCACAGAGGTATTAGGGTGTCACTAGAGAGTCGGAGACTGCGCATGAAGGCGCTCTCCTCTCTAGGCGCCCTCCAGTCTGTTTATCTCAATGAGTAAGGAATGTCTTCTCCAGTAATGGATTGAACTCCACACATAGGAGTGTACTAACTGTATGGTATGCGTGTTTCTCCAGTACCACCCAGCAGAGTCCTCTAGGAGGTACATCTGGGTTTTGTTTCCTGTAAGTTATCAAAGGCATCGGTTTACTCTGTTTTACCTGTTTAGGGTGTGATTGTGGTACTACTCATTCTGCTCTTGCTTTCTTGCACATACTGGGATCCCAGAGGGGGCACAAAGAAGGTTGCCAACTCCTGTGACGGAACAGAATACCTGTTGTTATTTTATTCCATTCCCTTTTTCCCTTGGGATACTTCTCTACTGGAAAGGGGAGACCTCTTGGTCACCCCGAACGTATGGCTGGGTGCCCCGATCGCCCGGGAAAGCTTTGCGGGCGGGGGGCGTGTCCCCGGCCGGTATGCCCATAGTGGCGTGGCTGGAGCACGCCCCCGCCGCCTAAGAGGGTTGTCCTAACACCCGCCTGAAAGTCCGTGCACTTTTGGGCGGGATGGGGATACTGCCCCACCTTCCCGCTGCAAGATAAAAGGCGCTGGAATCCAGGCAGGCGTCCTCTTGTTCCTGCGCTCTGAAGGCTGCACCACTCGTCGCTCGTGAGCCCTCAAGGGAACACGCTGCAGTTTTATGAACGTGTAATCGTGTTTTTTTCTGTTTCAGTCGTCGAGGCTTATCTGGAATCTGAGTCGCTACTGGAAAACAGGCAGAGATAAAACAGAACGCAGATATGCCTGGTAAGAAGAGTGGAAAGAGCTCCGAGATGGAACGGAGGCTCAAGCGGGGCCCTCTGGGCGACCTAAGAGGATCGTGGGGCCTGCTTTGCCAAACGTTACCCCAGGGGGGATAAGGGGAAAAAGAAGAAGGGGAAAGTGGATCCTATTGAGGCCCCAGTCCCGATGGAGGTCCCGCTGGTCCCAGTAGCACCAGCGTCTAGCCCGGTACCCACACCGGATGGGGGATTGCCAATCCCGGTGGTTATCACACCGCTGGATAATGATGAAATACCCCCGAACTAGCGATTCATTTGGCGGCTGTGTTGCCCTGGTTGAAGAAGGGAGCGGGGGGATCCGCGGCTGTGGAAGACCCAGCTGAAGAGGCTAGGCAGATTATCGACCAGCTCAGGCAGACAAGGGGCTCTGGAGCAGCGAACGTGCCTTCTATTTCTCCGCAGGTGGTGAACCTGGCCGCGGTCGAAAATCGGAATAAGTCGACGGACACGACCGGAGGTACGACGGAAGACGGTAAGAGGTCGCTCCCAATAATGGGAGAGGGCGCTGTACCTTCAAGGCGGGAATGCTTGGGGCAACATGTTCCTATGGCCACAAAAGAAATGGTGTGGGCGAATAAGTACATTAATATGTTTTCATTGTTGACGGACAATCGTGAGTTAGAATATGCCAAGACCCAGAAGGATTTATGGCACCCCAGTTAATGGAGGGCAAAAATGGCAGAATTCAGGGTGGAAGAGTCTATGATGAACTGGATCAGGGCTTTTTCTGTTTTTGTAGCAATTATGGGTGAGCGAACACCAGAACTGTTGGGAGACCTTGCTTGCTACCGGAGCAGGATCACGGGCTTCCATGAGAAGTATGGAAGGGACGCATGGAAAGGGTATGGCGTGTCATTTAGAAAAGCGAAAGAGTTTAATGAATCACTGACTTGGCATTGTTTGGACACTGTATCTTGGCATGCGCAGTTCACGTCGGGCTCGGCGGGTGGATCAGGGTCGAGTGCAAACGGCTTCAGGGCTTTTCAGCAGAAACATCCGCAGCCCTTTCGACCAGCTCACGGGGGAGATACTCAGTCTAGATCAGGCGGGAATGGGAATAAGCGGGGAGTATGTTGGCGTTTTAACAAGGGAACGTGTAGCAGGCCGCAGGGAACATGCAGGTTCAGGCATGCCTGCGCAGGTTGTGGTAACACCTCCCACCCCGAAACTAGCTGCCGATCCAGAGGCAATAGTACTGGAGGAAAAGGGGGTACCAAGCAGGACTGATACGGTGCCTCCGAGATCTAAACAATCGACCGTGGATATTCTGGCTTTGACTCCCTGGCTGAGCAAATAACCTGATCATGTGTCCGCTGGGATCCTGCGAGATGGCTTCTCGTATGGTTTCAGGATCCCGGCGGTTGATTTTCGGGGGGCTCCCTTATGCAAAAACCAACTGTCCGTTACGCACAACTGGACGGTGGCCGCCACAAAAATCTCAAAAGAGGTTCGCTTGGGCCGGGTAGCAGGGCCGTTCGGTGAACCTCCAATGGCCAATTTTGTGTGTTCCCCATTAGGGGTAGTTCCAAGAAGGAGCCGGGAGAAATCAGGCTCATTCATAATCTATCTACACCAAGGGGGGCTTCCGTCAATGAGGCAATCGATGCAGACATGTGCAGTGTGAGGTATGCATAATTCGATGACGCAGTGGTAATGTTAAATCGCCTAGGCCCCGGTGCATTGTTAGCAAAATCGGATATTGAATTCGCGTTTAGGTTACTTCCTGTGCATCCCCAGGATCAGCACTTGTTGGGTTTTGCATTTCAGGGGAAGTACTACATGGATATGTGCATGCCGATGGGTTGTTCAATTTCGTGTGCCTATTTTGAAATGTTTAGCTCATTTCTGGAGTGGGCATTCTCGAAGGCCTCAGGGCACCAACATGTGATGCATTATCTCGATGATTTCCTGTTTCTCGGCCCGGCGGGCTCTCGGGACTGTGCACGGGCATTGCAGGATTTCTGCGTGCTCATGCGGGGTTTCGGGGTCCCGTTGGCGCCAGGTAAGACGGTGGGTCCAACTACCTCCCTGGAGTTTCTGGGTATCGAACTAGACTCTGTGGAGGGTTGCTTCCGTCTGCCGGCGGAGAAGATCGCCAAACTCATCCCCATCGGAACCAACCTACCACACAGGTATTAGGGTGTCACTAGAGAGTCGGAGACTGCGCATGAAGGCGCTCTCCTCTAGGCGCCCTCCAGTCTCTTTATCTCAATGAGTAAGGAATGTCTTCTCCAGTAACGGATTGAACTCCACACATAGGAGTGTACTAACTGTATGGTATGCGTGTTTCTCCAGACCGTAAAGACGGTTGCCAACTCCTGTGACGGAACAGGATACCTTTTGTTATTTTATCCCATTCCCTTTTTCCCTTGGGATACTTCTCTACCCATAGTGTGTTAATAGCATTGTGGGGAGAGTAGTGTTCAAGGGACGTTGGGAACTACTCTCCATGGCATCGTTCCTGCTGGCCGTCCCTAGGGTTAGTGGTGTATTATCCTTGGCGCTGCTGACAACCCTGACAACCAGGTTTCCATCAGAACCTTCAGTACAGCATGCACAACCTCCAGCTCCGGTGCTGCAGCAGCCGCAACCAGTTGTCGTACTTCCTCCTTCACAGGTAGTACCTCTGACACCATTGGTGGTCATACCAGAGGTCCTCTCACGGACATCGGACCAGACAGTACCGTTCTGCAGATGAGGAAGTACAGGTCAATCCATTGACTGATCCATTGCAGGACCCAGACTTGGATCCCGGTGACAGTGGACTACAGGATCCTGACGCCACTGGTCGAGATACGTCCGTATCACCGCCAGTCGATATAGGGGGGTTCCATAACCTCATGGAAAGAGCATCGAAGAGGTTCGGACTGCCAATTATAAGGGAGCAGTCAGAATTTTTCCTGTATGATTTCAAAGAACAATACAGAAAATCAGTCAAATCCATTCCCATAATTGAACATGTGTGGGAGGAAGGGATCAAGATCATGCAGAATCCGGCCACTGTTATCCCTGTTCTTCCCCGGCTGGAGAAGAAATATAAGGCTCCGGATGGCAGTCCAAAAACCCTTCAACGCCTTTGACTACGCCTCCGGACAAGGACGGTAGACGATTGGATAACGTGGGGAAGAGGTTTTCTTCCATGGCCAGCTTGCTTGATCGAGCAGCAAATGCTCTAGCCATTCTAGGCAGATACGATCGCCAGATGTGGTGTGACTTGAAGCCATTTGTGGAACAACTGCCCGACCCCGCGAGGGAAGAGGCCAAGGGAGTTCTGATGGAGGGAGAAAAATCATCCTCCGAAGTAATTGATTGTGCTATGGATATAGCTTCAACGGCTTTTCGTGCCTTAGCAGGGTCAGCGTTGTTATGCCGTCAGGGCTGGTTGAGAGCCACCTGGTTTCGTCAGGAGGTCCAAAATAAGATCCTGGACCTCCCATTTGATGGTGAGATGCTTTTTGGTAAGCATGTTGATGATGCCCTGCAAAGTATAAAAAAGGATACGGACACGGCGAAGTCATTGGGATCACTGAACTATCGAAAGGTCCCATTCAGAGGTGCACGGGGCAGAGGTTTCTCTTCTTATAGAGGCAACACCCAGCAAAGATATTCCTCGCAGTCTTATAAGACCCAATATTCAAATCAACGCCAGGGACAATCGGCGTCTTTCTCTCGCCAACCTCAGCGAGGGCGTCAGAACCGCCAGGGACGCAACAATGCCAAGAGGAAATAGCGGCCTCCTGGCTCTTACTACTGTTCCTCCCCTCCCAGTAACATCATTGGGGGGCAGGATATCTTTTTGTCTGAACAGCTGGAAGAGTATAACATTGGACCAGTGGGTCCTGAATATTGTTCAGAGTGGCCATACGTTGGAATTCCAAGATCTTCCTCCAACAAGAGCTCCTGGCGCCAACCGTAAAAAACATCTGGGACTGTTACATCTCGAAGCCCACCAATTGTTCATCAAGGGGGCAATAGAGCCGGTACCTCTATCTCAGAGGGGCAGAGGCTTCTATTCCAGGTTCTTCCTGGTTCGGAAGACGGCGGACACTTAGCGCCCCATATTAGACCTACGAGAGCTCAACACTTATCTCATCAAACTATCTTTCAGGATGGTTACTCTCCAAGATATTCTTCCTCTTTTGAACCCAGGCGACTATTTGGCGTCTCTGGATTTGGAAGATGCGTACTTCCACATACCGATACACCCAGCTCACAGACAATATCTTCACTTCACAGTAGGCAAGAGCCATTTCCAATTCAAGGTGCTTCCGTTTGGCCTGCGGTCTGCACCACGGGTATTCACCAAAGTGTTAGCACCAGTAGCGGCTTTTCTACGAAAACAATACCTGGAAGTTTTCCCCTACTTGGACGACTGGCTCGTCAAGGCTCCATCTTTCAAGGAAACTTCTCAAGCCGTTTTAACCTGCATCCAGTTGTTTAGTCACCTGGGCCTTCAGCTCAACAAGATCAAGTCAGTTCTGCAACCCTCCAGGTCCACAAGATTCCTTGGGGCCATTTTAGACACAGAGAGATGCACAGCTCGTCCGTCAAAAGAACGTCAACAAAAATTGATCGTCTCAGCTCGCCAGGTGCTGAAAAAGAAATGCCTTTCAGTCCGACTCTACAAGTCCCTGCTCGGGTCGATGTCATCCTGCATACCATTAATACCGTATTGCAGGCAGCGAATGCGTCCTTTGTAGGAAGAGCTAGACAAACAATGGTGCCAAGCAGAGGGCTCTTTCAACGACAAGGTGTTGGTGACGCCAGAAATGAGAAAGGCATGCGAGTGGTGGCAAGTAAAAGACAATATCGCAGAAGGTCTGACATTCAGGATTTCTCCATCTCCCCTGATCATGACCACGGATGCCTCTTTGGAAGGCTGGATAGCAGTGCTCCGAGAGCTTCAAGTCAGCGGGCACTGGAGTCCAGATCAACGCCAGTGCCATATAAACTTTATGGAGCTGACGGCCATTCGGTTGGCTTTGCAGGCTTTCCTTCCCAGAGTTCAGAATCAAACAGTGCTGGTCCGGACGGACAATACGACGGCCATGCACTACGTCAACAAACACAAACAAGGAGGAACGAAATCACAAACTCTATCCAAAGAAGCTCAGAGAATCTGGGATTATGCGATTCTTCACAAGATCAATCTGCAGGCCGAACACCTGGTAGGTTCTCTCAATGTCACAGCGGATGCCCTGAGTCGCCAGGCAGAGGTGAATCACGAATGGGAATTGAATCAGTCCATTCTGGAGAGTGTGTTCTCGGTCTGGGAAACCCCAACCATAGACCTCTTTGCGTCTCCGGTGAACGCCAAATGCCGGTTTTACGCAAGCAAGGTTCACCATCAGGGATCTCTGGGGAACGCCCTTTTGATTGCCTGGTACGGCGCATTCTTTTCCGCTTTTCCGCCAATTCCCCTCATTCCATGAGTACTCAGGAAGATGAAGGCGGAGCCATGCAAGATGATTCTCATTGCGCCGGCGTGGCCCCGGCAGTTCTGGTACACAGAACTCCTTCTACTCTCCCAGGATCATCCAATTCGCTTGCGACAGATTCCGTCCCTATCATCGAGGGATCAGGGGCAGGTGTTCCATCCGGATCCGAAGTCGCTGCACTTGACAGCGTGGCTCCTGAACACAGAGAGTTCCGTCTTCTGAATCTCCCCAAGGAGTGTAGAGAAGTTTTGTCCCAGGCTCGAGCACCAAGCACTAATAAAACATACAAGGCAAAGTGGAAGAGATTCTGCCTGTGGTGTCAAAGACAGGGTCTCCATCCTTACAAATCTCTGCCTCATCAACTTTTGCCATATATACTATCATTGGCTAAATCTGGGTTGGCACATTCTTCTGTAAAGGTACATCTTGCAGCCATATCGAGGTTTCAGTGCACCTCTTCAGGCCCGTCCTTATGGTCCTCTAGGATTGTTAAACAATTTTTGAAAGGCTTGTTTCGAATGTACCCTCTAGTTCGCCCTCTTCCGCCAGTTTGGCAGCTCAACCTTGTGCTGGCTCAACTCATGAAAGCTCCGTTTGAGCCGGTTCACAAGGCGGACTTGAAATTCCTGTCTTGGAAACTGGCCCTCCTCTTGGCGCTAACATCAGCTAGAAGAGTTAGTGAGCTTCAAGCCCTCTCCATAGTGGATCCATTCCTTCAATTCAAAAAGGATGTGCTTATCCTTCGCACCAATCCAAAATTTATTCCAAAGGTGCCGTCTGAGTTCCACTTAAATGAACCCTTGATTTTAAGTTTTTCTTTCCGCGCCCTTCTACGCCTGCGGAGCGCACATTACATTCTTTGGACGTTCAAAGATGCTTGAAATTCTACTTAGAACGCACACAACCCTTTCGAAAATCATCCCAATTGTTTGTGTCCTACAGCGCACCACGGAAGGGGTTTCCTTTGGCAAAGAGTGGCATTTCCCGCTGGATCTCCAGTGCGATTCAATTCTGCCATCAGGAGGCGGGTTAGCCGCCAGGACGGAAAAGTCTGTGCACATTCCACAAGGTCTGTGGCATCGTCTGTGGCTCTTTTCTCTGGAGTCGCCATCAAGGACATATGCAGGGCAGCAACGTGAAGCAGTACACATACCTTCACAAAGCACTACTGCCTGGAATCTGCAGGACGAGACGCCGCTGCTGTTGGTCAAGCAGTCCTTAGGAATCTTTTTCATTGAGAGGTGAGCTTTCCCTACAATCCCCCCATCCTGGTAAGCACATTTTTTTGGTATCAGCAATGTTTTTATCTCTTGGATACAATTTAGCAAAGTATGCTATAAGAATGGTCATATGGTTTTGTGTTGCCATGTATCTAACAAAATGTGCTTTGGTGATTTACTGCTAGCTATTCTGATACAAAGCATGGGAATCTATGAAAGTTCCAATACTGGGGTAAGAAAACAAGTTACTTACCTGTAACTTTGGTTCCCCAGTATTGGTAACTTTCATAGATTCCCCTGCGCCCACCCGCCTCCCCAGGGAAAGCTCGGCCTTTTACTGAGATGGTGGCTGTTTGCACAACGGCTATGAAAATCAGAGGCTCTGAGCTCTCTCAGGAAGGTTCCAAGGGGTGAGGCTGTTCTGATTGGTCCTTGCGGAAAGTTTGGGCTCTTTTACACAAAGAGGGTGATATGCTACAAAATGAGATGCGGCCTAGGCCTATTTTCTCTTTTGTTTCTATGATTATGTTATTTCTTTATTTACCGAGGCTCCCATTCCGACGACGGGGAATGATACAAAGCATGGGAATCTATGAAAGTTACCAATACTGGTGAACCAAAGTTACAGGTAAGTAACTTGTTTTCTTTTCTATACATAACTCCTTATATACGTAACTATTCCATTTTAATATATAATGGCGGTTGTGGTAAATGGGCAAATAAACTGAAACATGATGCATAAAGACTGGGTGCACCTCCGTTTGTTCCCAAGGAGAAAGGGAAGTGGCAGAAAACGGTGTAGAGAAATATATATATATATATTGTCAAAGTATATAAATGTGGAGTTAGTAATAGTTAATCTGTACTTCATAATATGCAATTACCATTGGATATTTTTTCCTTTGAAATTCTGTCCTCAATATTCCTCTATCATGACATTCGGAGGGTTGATATTCAGTGGTACAGTCTTTCTCAGCCAGGTGGGTGGCAGTGTTGTTTCTGGCCTTTTAAGTAATGCAGCTGGTCTTGAGAATAATTGATGTCTGAAGCAGTTCTGACTCTGCAACCTATTCAACAGTTATGTTTTCCACCAATGTGGATTCCATTCAGATGTTGGAGGGATTTAAGAAGGCTGTGTTGGCTGCATCGAGTGAACTGAGCTCTGGAGTGCCTAGAGGAACCTTTGGGATTCGCTTGAATTGTGTCAGATGTGGTGCCTTTGGCTTCCTTTCTCCAACATTCCAAACAGATGATGGTTTTATGCCTCAACACACAACACTTCAGGTTCAACTGGTCCTCTGTGCTTCTAATATTGCCACAGATCCCCAGTTCTGTTAAATAGAGGTCTGATGGGGAGTTATAGACAATTTTAATTCTCTAATCAATCTGACACTAAACCCAGTGGGCCCAATTCACAGAATGAACTTAAGACTCAATCCTAAACTTACTACTGTTTTGGTATTCACAGATTGCACTTACTACTTTTGGTATTCACAGAATGAACTTACTACTTTTGGCATTCACAGAATGCACTTACTACTTTTGGTATTCACAGAATGAATTTACTCATTTCGGTATTCCCGGAAGTTAGGACTCCTAACTTTAGGACTCCTAAATGCCTTCTGTGAATACCGAAACGCCTAAAATTAGGATTTTTCTCAATTTAGTAGTAGTAAAGTTAGGACTCCTAACTTTAGGACTCCTAAATGCCTTCTGTGAATACCGAAAGTCTTAAAATTAGGATTTTTCTCAATTTAGTAGGAGTAAAGTTAGGACTCCTAATGTCCTATTACTCAGTAAGAGAAAACTTTGGTCTGGTCTGTGGACAACACCACATCCAAACCAGAACCTGGTGTAAGAACTAAAAACAGGGCATGCTTTCTTTCTTTTCTCCCAGAAAATATTACTTATCTTTGTGTGTTGTATGAATGGTATTCTCATGAGTGACTGTGGGTTGACTGGGAAGTGCCTGTTAAATGGGAGTCTATATCCACCAGTTGGATGCAGTGCATTTAGTTAGGGTGAGTGAAGATTGAAGCCGCTGAGGTGCACAGTCTGAAGAAGAGTGTCCACTTGAGGGTTCAGAGGAAATTTCCAGCAACTGAAGCAACAGCCCCATAGAGTTTTTTTTTTTTGTAAATTATTTTTCATTGCAGATACACAAGGGGCCAAGATATAAACTGTATATGAATCTCTGTGTACAACAGCTGTTAATACCTCACACTCTGAGGGATACACGGCCATTTAGCCCACACCCCGGAAGTCGGGCGGCGTTCGTTGTCAGTATAATAGTTACACCCGTGATTGTCAACCTTGATCCGTTGCAAACATCCCATGTTTCTGCTTTTCTTTTTTTTTCTGTAAGTAATGGAACCATCCCCCTCCCACCCCCCACCCTCATCCCAAGGTGGTCAAACATTAGAAAACTCAAGTTAGGTTTCAGCAATACACCAGTAGATTTAAGAACATGTCATTATCGCATACATTCCCGCCCCCCCTCCCTCCACTTTCAGCCAGGTAAGTACATTTGGTCAGAGCCTGTCGCAACCAGTGGCCTCCCTTCCTCATGTGATCGTAAGCATGACCATTCAGACCCTCCTGCTCCCCATCCGGTCAAGATCAGCGACGCAATCCCTCCATCTTTCACATCGCACTACAGCCCCCCATCCAATCCATGGTATTGTCTCCATTTTGACCAAACCTTCCTAAATTTTCGGGGGCAGCCCCTTGCCTTGTATGTGACCCTTTCCGCTGCCATGTACAGGTCCAACCCCCTCCTCCACTCCTCCACTCCTCCAGGGCCGGGAGTTCTGGCGCTCCCCAATGTTTCGCAATATCCCGTTTGGCGACCACCACCACCAGGACCAGGAAAATGAGTAATGGGCGGGTCAAATCCACCTCTGTCGTCATACCAAGCAGCGCCAGCTTGGGGTCCAGAGGGATGGGGGCCCCTAGGATCTCTTCGAGTTCCCGAAAGATCTGCGACCAGTACTTCTGTATTACCGTGCAGGTCCATACCGTATGAAAGAAGTCCCACTCCCCCTGCCCACACCTAAGGCACCTCGGTTCCTCTATTTTCCCCATTTTGTAAAGGCATACCCTGTCAAAGTATGTTCTGTGGAGAAAGTTAAATTGGATCAGTCGCAATCTGGACTTGATGGCCACCTCCCGGGGGTGTGTCAAGACTATCTCCCAGTCCAGGTCCTCCATTTCCCCTACCTCCACCTCCCATACATGCCTAAGTTTTGTTAGGTCTCCCAACATATGGTTGGTCAATGTCTTATATGTGAGGGACACCGCCTGTCCAACCATATGCTCCTGGAGCAGCCTCCCCTCCAGTGGTGCATATTCAGGGATGTCAAGCAGTGAGATATTTTGGGCCCTCCAGGCATGGCGCAGCTGGGCGTATTTGAAGTGTTGCGTGTTGTGTAACCCGAACTCCATTTGAAGAGCTCTGAATTACTTTAGTTCCCCCTTGGCTACTACGTCCCCAATGGTGGAGATGCCAATGTCATCCCATCGCTGGAATCCGCGCAGTTTGTGTAGTTCACGTAACCAGCTAGAGTGCCATAGTGGTGTCTGCCGTGTAGGTTTCTGTTCCTATCCCATGCGTTTCGTAGCTTTCGTCCAAGCCCGCCCTTAGTGTTATGATTGTATCAGGGAGAAGATTAGCCCTCCTCACGTCCCCGTAGAGATACCGCAATATGTGTCTAGGCGCCAGCGTGGCTCTTTCTAGGGAATATGTCGGATGGTCTGCCGCCGCATGGAGCCAGTCATTGATAGGACTCAGGTGTTCCGCCCAGTAGTAGGCCTCCAAATTGGGAAGCGAGATTCCCCCGTTGTACTGGTGTCGTTGCAGTGTGGCCAACGCCACCCTTGCCTGTTTGCCGATCCAGAGGAAAGATCGTAAATCTGCATGGATCTTAGTGAAGACCGCAGTAGGTATCGGATAGTACTCGTTTTGGAGGGCGTATAGGAATTTTGGTAGTATAACCATTTTATACATGGCCGCCCTGCCCAGGATTGTTAAAGGGAGCTGCCTCCAGCGGTCCATATCGGCCACCGCGCTTGCGGCGACTCGCTCCACGTTTATTTGGAACGAAAAAGGGATATTCGTCGTTATATAAACCCCCAGGTATTGGAACCCTTCGGTCGATGTCAGCAGTTCCCCCGGTAGACTCCCCCATTGGTCTCTCCCCTTCGGATCATATAATATTGATTTGTGCCAATTGATTTTGTGTCCCGCCATCTCCCAGTAGTGTTCCAATTCTCTGAAGAGCTCCGGAACTGTCGTCTCAGGCTCTGTTATATAGAGCAGGACGTCATCCGCATACAGCGAAATCTTTTCGGGAGATAGCGTCCCTGCCCCATCCGTGAAGCCGTGGATATTTGCATTATGCCGGATTCTGGCCACCAGTACTTCTATAACGAGTGTAAGGAGAAGTGGGGACAGGGGGCAACCCTGCCTAGTACCTCTCTGGATAGGAAATTCACGGGAGATTGTTCCATTAACCCTCACCCTCGTCCTTGGGCTAGTATATAGTAGTTTGATCCACGCCGAGAACTTTGATCCGAACCCAAACCTCCGGAGCATTGCCATCAGGAAGGGCCAATGTACCGCATCGAACGCTTTTTCGGCATCCAGTGAGAGGAACCAGTGCGGGTCGTCCTTCCCCTTTACCTCCGGGAGCCAGTTGTGCGTTCTTCTGAGGTTTAGCTTTGTTGCCCTGTCGGGTAGGAAGCCAGATTGGTCCACATGAACCAAACCCGTTATGACCGCCCTTAGGCGGACCGCCAGGATGGTCGCCAGCACTTTTACCTCCGTATTGAGTAAAGATATCGGTCGGTAGGAGGCACATTCATTCCGTGGCTTGCCCTCTTTATAGATTGGTATTATTGTAGCCATAGTAAGATCTGGTGGGAGTTCTCCTGCTTCAAGGGCATCCACTAGAAGGCCCCGAAGGTGGGGGGTCAGCAGGTCTGATGTGCGTTTAAAGAGTTCAGCGGGGAACCCATTTGGACCTGGTGTTTTACCCGGGCGGAGTCTGGCTATAGCATTAGCGATGTCTTCTAACGAAATGTCTGCGTCTAGTGTAGTCGCTTCTTCCGGGGGAAGGATCGGCAGGGTGGTATCGTCTAAATATAGAAGGGCCTCCTCGTAAGTCGCCAGGTCGCGCGCTGCGTAGAAGGCTTCATAATGGGCAGCAAAAGCGTCTGCTATCTCTGCGTCAGTTTTGACCGTTGTACCTCCTGTCGTGACTATGCTATCTATCCATCTCTCAGCTTTTTCTTTCCTGCTGAGCCATTCCAGTAGTTTCCCTGACTTATCCCCTACGTCATACAATCTGTGCAGGGTGGCTAGTGATTGTGTCTTGGCTTCGTTAGTCACCAATTCCCGATATAGTTTTTGAGCGTCTAATAGCCGCCGCAGGGAATTTTCGGACCTGTGGGCTAAGTATTCGCCTTCAGACTTTAGGATCGACTGTTCCAGGGCTGTCTCCGTCTGTCTTCCCCCAACCTAAGTCGAATCCTATCACGCATGACTGGTTTCAGGGCCTCCCACAAAGTGACTTTCGAGGTAACTGAGCCTACATTGTCCTCAAAATAAATCTTTATGTCTGTCCTCACATCTTTTAGTATCTTTGTGTTCTGAAGGTCCCAGGCCGCGAGCCTCCAGCACCCCGCGTCCCTAGCTCTGTTGCGCCCCATTCGTACATGCAAAGGTGAGTGATCAGAGATACCCCTGGCTCTGTATTCAGCTACATCTCCTACTGTCAGCCATTGTCTAGGCATGAAAACATAGTCAAGACGTGAGAATGTCCGATGCGCCCCGGAATAATAAGAGTAGGCGCGGTGTGTTGGGTGAAGCCACCGCCATGTGTCTGTCAGTCCCAATGAAGACATCATGTCAAATAAAGCAGTCCTGTGTTGGCCGTCTACAGCGGTGCTGGATCTATCAAGGGTAACGTCCAATACATCATTGAAGTCCCCCCTACCACCTGTGTTGTGTCCGCTGTGTCTAGGAGGATGTTCGCTACCGCGGCGTTCGTGCGTGACTGCAGCTTCGGTGGTGCATATACAGAGATCAAGGTATATGTGTGCCTATTCCAATTTCCCTGAACTCCCGCATATGTGCCCTGCGGGTCGAGCCACGTGCGTGTAATGGCGAAGGGTTGGGATTTTTTAATTATGACTGCTACTCCCCTGGAATCAGAGGTATAGCCTGCATGGACCAATACCCTGTATTTGCCCCTAGCAATGAAGGCACACTGAGTACCCCTAAGATGTGTCGCTTGCAGAAAAATGATATCGGGGTCCGTCTTTTTGATGTATGCGTTTACCAACCCTCTCTTGATTTTGGATCCCAGCCCATTAACATTCCAGGTCAGTATGCCCAGCCTCTTGCCTGCCACCTGTGGTGTTATTACGGTACCGGCCATGGGAAAGTGCAGTGACCATGAGTGACCTAACTCTTATAGTTGGCGGCGTTGCGAAGACACAACTTGCTGCAGTGTTACTCTACCCAAGTCTTCAGTTGTCCCACCCGATTCCATTCCCATACCCTGCCCCAACAGATTTGAAGTCCCCCCACCCCCACCCCACCTCCCTTCCCTTCCAGTTGTGTCCGATTGTCAGACATAGCTTTCCGAAGGAGTAGGCCTGTCGCCCACCCACCACACCCACCCTAGTAGACACCAAGCAACCCTATAAACAAGGCAAACAAAAACTGTTAAGGGGGGGTGTCAACTTGCGTGCTTCCCCGCTGCAGACTGCCGTTCCATTCCTGCAAGTCCATCGAGTCCTCGATCCACCATCCACTTCGCTGTGTCATTGTATGCCTGGTGTAAATGTAAATGTAAATGTGTTTCGATTTATATAGCGCACTTTAACCCAGGGGCCTCAAGGCGCTTGCTTAGGGAACCCGTCCTGGTATTCCCCTGTGAGATACCCCGGCCGGGTATCCACAAGGTGAAAGCCAGGCATCCCGCCGCGAGGGGCCGTAGTGGAGATTAAGCAAGCTATTGCCCAGAGTCGCAGAGTGTAACCCCGTGAGTCGAGTAGGCACCAGAGCGAGAATTGTCGACTCCGTGGAATTTTTGAGCCCGAGACCCGCCGAGGAGGGGAATCGAACCCTGGTCCACGGCCGATCTCAGCTTCTGGGTCTGCCGCCTCTAACCACTGAGCCACGCTTCTCCACTGTGTGTGTACTGTGCATGATGAGTCCTGCACTGCTAGGATTTAGAGTCTTGAGTGTCCGACTCTGGACTGTGTTGTCCCGACATGTCCCGCTCCTTCACTCTGATCTCTTCCACCAACGGGTGGTCCGATTGCCCCTCTTCCTCCTCTCCATCTCTGCCCGACGTGGGGCTATCGAGCCTCTCTTCCTCTTCTCCTTCCGACCTTGCCGTGCTGCGCAGCACTGTAAATCTCGATCCCTGTGCTGTTGCACCTCCTGGAGAGGCCGAACGCCCTTTCCGTGTCCTCCCGGTATCACGACCTCTGTATGGCGTTGCTGGGGCTGGCCTTCTTGAGCGTCTGGATTTCAGTCTTTGTGGTTTCGGGAGTTCCCAGCGTGTCGTGTTTCTCAGTGACTTATCCAGTGCATCACGTCTCGCTGTCTCCCTACTGTTAACGATGGGGCGCTCCTCCAGCCATTGCCAAGCGTCTTCCGGATGGGTGAAAAAAAGTGTCTGTTCGTTGAAGATCACTTTAAGTTTTGCCGGGAACAATAGCATGTATGATATTTTTAGGTCTCTAAGTTTAGCTTTTACCGAATCAAAGGATCGTCTCTGCTTTTGCACCTCTTGACTGTAGTCTGGAAAGATCATGATCTGGGAGTTTTCCAGACGAATCTCGCCCAACTTCCTCACTTCTCTCAGTATGAGGTCTCTGTCAGCAAAGTTCAAGAAACGAGCGATGACCGGTCGTGGTCTCGCCCCCTCCGGTGGCTTCGCAAGGAGAGCCCTGTGCGCCCTTTCGATTATGAAACATGGTGAAAATTGTGCCTGTGGGAACGTTTCTCTGAGCCACGCGTGGAGGAAGGATATCATGTCATTCTTTTCAATTCCCTCTCTAAATCCAACAAAGCGCAGGTTATTACGCCTGGCTCTATTTTCGGCATCGTCCACTTTCCAGGCTAGTTGGCGTGGGAGGCTTGCAGCTCCGCCATGTCTCTTCGGAGGGTCGTGATCGAGTCCTCGGCCTCACCCATGCGCGTTTCCGCCGCGGCGACCCTGTCGGACAGATTTCGGAAATCCTGCCTCAAGAGTGTCACTTCTGACCCCACATCGCCGATTTTGACCTCCAACGCTGCCCTGGACTCCTGGATATCGGTGCGGGAGGCCTGGATCACCGCCATCAGCAATTCTGTGTCGGAGCGCCCGGTTGGGGCCGCCAGGGGGCCCTCCGCCGCCGGACGCGGCGCAGCAAAGTTATCCATTGGTCCTTGTTTGGGGCCTTTTGCCGGGTTCTCCTTTTTCCCCATTGTTTTCCCCCTTGAGCAGCCACCTGATACCTGTTGCCACTATGAAGATCAATCCTCGAGTGTCAAGTCCCTGGTATGATGACGCTTTGCGCGCTCTGAAGGGAGCCTGTAGACGGGCGGAGAGGGCCTGGCGGAAGACATATGGGGCTGAGCTAAAGGCTACTTATGTCGCGTCCGTCAAGCTCTATCACCGGGCTATCTGTCGTGCTCGAGCGGCATTTTATGCCGAGGAGTTCCGGAACAGCACCAACCCGTCGAAGGCCATCTTCAAGGCGGTGAAAGATCTCATGTCTAAGCGATCTATCTCCACGGCTGAGAGTTCTGTCGCACACTGTGAGTCCCTCGCTTCCTATTTCTTAGGTAAAGTCCAGTCTATATATCGGACTTTCCCGAGTACGGGTATAGCGTTGGGTAGCCCTAAGAAGACACCCTACCAGCCCGCTCTCCTCACTCTTCCCCCTCTCACCCTGGAAGGGTTTGACAAACTTGCTACGCAAGTTAAATCTGGGTCTCCATCTGATCCAGTGAGGCCTGCGCTCTTTCGAGATCAGACCTTTGTAGGGCGTGTGGCTATACGCTCTCTTGTCAATCTCTCTCTAGAGACTGGGGTGGTTCCCATCAGCTGGAAGCAGGCGGTGGTGTCTCCGATCATTAAAAAGCCATCTCTTGACCCGTCTAAGCCGGAAAGCTACCGTCCCATCTCACTGCTGCCCTGGCCAGCTAAGTTGACAGAGGCCCATGTCAATCTGGCCCTGTCGGAACACTTAGCCCGGTCCAATGCCCTCGATCCCACACAGAATGGATTCCGTGCTGGCCACAGCACGGAGACTGCCCTTCTGGTGATGGTGGAACATCTCCGAGCAAGGTTGGATGCTGGACAGACGTCGGCGCTGATCTTGTTAGATCTCAGCGCCGCATTCGATACCGTGTCGCACAGCATCCTCCTTGGGCGGCTCGAGGAGATTGGTATCGGCGGCCAGGCGCTGCAGTGGTTCCGCTCCTTCCTAGACAACCGTTCCTTTTGTGTTGCCATCCCTCCCTTCAAGTCCGGGTTCCAGCCTCTGGCCATGGGGGTTCCGCAGGGATCCTCGCTGAGTCCCACGCTGTTCAATCTCTACGTGAGACCGCTGGCTGATGTCGCAAGGCAGTGGGGCCTAACCATGGTCTCATATGCCGACGACACACAGCTGGCGGTTACTCTCAGCGGGGATGCGGAACAGGATGCCCCCAGGTTTCAGTCCGGACTGAAATCGGTGGCCAGCTGGTTGACAGGTAACTGTCTCCAGCTTAATGCCGCAAAAACAGAGGTGATGGTTGTCGGGAAGGGAGTGGAGCTTTGGGGCGATCAGTGGTGGCCTTCGGAGCTTGGCCCCACCCCGACCCCGGTGTCGGAGGTGAAGAATCTTGGGGTCTGGCTAGACGCTGGTCTCACATTCATAGGGCACACCAAAAAAATCGCAGCCTGTTGCTTCGGTCTCCTTAGAGGGCTTAGGCCGGTGCTTAAGTTTTTCGACGCCCCGACTAGACAGCTTGTGGTCCAGGCAACCATCATCTCCCGCCTGGACTACGCCAGCTCATTGCTGGCGGGGGCTAACCAGGCTGAGTTAACCCGTCTGCAGCGGGTGCAGAACGCCGCGGCGAGAGCCATTGTTGGACTTCCTAAGTTCTCCCCGGTGTCTCATGTCATCCGCTCCCTGCACTGGCTCCCGGTTAGGAAGCGTATTCTCTTCAAGGTCCTGTGTCTGACCTTTAAAATTCTCAGAGGCATAGGCCCTGAGATCTTGGCCAACTCCATCTCCTTCTATGTCCCTACCCGCAACCTTCGATCGCAAGGTCAGGCCCTCGCTGTTGTCCCCAGATTTAGGCTCAGCAGGATGGGTGGCCGTTCCTTCAGGGTGAGAGCTGCGCTAATCTGGAACACCCTCCCTGTTGAAATTCGGCTGATAGAGGACTTGCTGTCGTTCCGTAGAGCCATAAAAACTTTTCTATTTTAGCTTCCTTGTTTCAGCACTTTTGTTGTATTTCGCCCTGTTGTGTTATGTCTGCTCCGTGTCTCTGCGCCGGGATGCTCCTTCGCTGGAGTCGCTGTGCGCATAATAAATTGTTATAACATAACATAACCTCCAGGTAGTGATTAGTGGATGCCGACCCCGACGGAGGCCTCCGGGCGCTCCCTCCAAGACCTGGGCAGCCGTAGTCCCTCGTGTCTGCCCGCTCAGGCCCCACATGTCGTGTCTCCCCTTCTGATTTCCTTCTTCTGCCCCTGAGCCGGAACCCGGGCCCTCTCAACGTGTCCTTGGCCAGGTGCGTCTCTGCCCGAGTCTCTCACTCCTTCCGGCCTTAGTGGCCTACCTCAGACGCTGGGCCTGTCCCTCCGTCCTGCCAAGTAACAGTTTCCACTCCGCTTACCGCCAATTAAGGCCTTCCGATACCTCACACCGCCTCCTGTACTTGTGCCTCTATCCGCCGTGAGCGAGCCCCTAAAAAGTGTCCTCCTGGCGTACTCACTCTGAGGCGGTGTGGCCCTTGGAGTTCTCCAAAGCTCCGAGTTGCGGCGTCTGTGAGAGTATGAGGCCGTGGTCCCTCGCGGCTCAGGGGGCTCCGGGGTCTACTGCAGCTACCCCCCACCACCGACAAGTCCCCGGCCCACCTTCACTCCTGTCCCTCTCTCGCTGCCTTTTTTGGTGTTCTGGGCAACGTGGGGATGGCAACCGGGAGGTGTCAGCGTGGCCCAGGATCCTCCAGGCCGCCTCTTTTGCTGACGGAGGGTCCGTCGACAGAGATCCCCTGCCTCCCGGTGGATCGTATTGAGGCAGGCCTGTAGCAGGGCTCAGTGGCGGCTCCCACCCTCAGTGGTGTGGTCTGGGCAGGCGGGAGCCTCACCTGCAGTGTGGCTCACCCGGGGCAGTAAAGGCCTTCCCTCAGCCGGGATTCCTGCCCCGGGGCCTCGCTCCGGTCACCGCTCCTGTCGGGTACTCCCCACCGGGCCTCCGGGGATTTGGGTCTGAGTTAAGGCAGGGGGGCGGGTCCGGATCCTCACCGCCCCGGAGCTGCACCTGCCTGGCGGGCAGACCTCCTCTCACCCGCGACGGAGCTCCGTTCCGTCCTCAGCCTCCTCCTCCAGGCCGCCCGCCGGCCCGGTAGCGTCCCTCGGAGCCGACAGCTCACTCACTTCGCTCCGGGCGCCATGTTGGTGCAGTTCTCCCTTTGGCCCGTGCCTCCAGATGGACAGGGGAGGGCGGCGGGGGGAGGGGGAAACTCGGTGTCCGGGGCTGCTCCGGGTGTTTTCCGTCTTCTGTCGCGTCCACCCCCTTAACGCACCTGATTTGGGCCGGTGAAGGAGCCGAGCTCACAGTGCTCCGTGCCATGTTGGTACAGTCGGGCGCGCGGGGGAGAGACTCCGGAGTGTTTTCTCGGACTGTGGCACCGGAATCTCCGCTTTCTCTCCTTGTGCCGGCTCAGTACACCTTCAGCCTCATATCAGTTGGTTTTTGTGGCTGCAGGAATAGTTTGGACGACGGATCTGGATGCAGTCTGTGAGGAGCTCCGCTACTGCACGTCTTAGCAGGCCATGGTGTTGGCCACGCCCCCCAACAGCCCCATAGAGTTATGGGAAAAGAGAACATTGAGTTGCTTGAATCCAGGTGTGATGGTTGGTATGCTTCCCTAGGGCGAGGACCTGCGAGTGTGTAACGTCTTCCATTGTTGCCAGTTGGGACTAGCAACAACATCACATACTGATTGTTGTTTTTGGTACCATCATGTGTATTAATTTCAGTCTGGACGTTTATTGGTATATTTGAGATGCCATGGTGGTTTCCACGTGTCTGTATATATAGCCTCTGTGTTTCTTCATAGTGTAGTTAATTGACCAATCTGTGTGCTAGGGATTTGAAACAGTTTACTAGTGGGTGGGGTGCCTACCACCCTTGTGTATACCTGGCAAACTATGGCTATGGCAGAAAATATTGTTGGGAATGTAAGATGGTTCAAGGGACTAGCCAGCTTAGAGAGAAGATGTCCACAGAATTCGTGGACAGGTGACTGCTGTAACTAGGTCACAGGAGGGAATGACAGTGTTAGAAGGTTAATGTAGTGTCTGTGTATGCTCATGTGGGATCCTGTGAGGTAGCACAGCTACTCATGGCCAGACAACTAGCATAATATCATGTTTCTCCTAGCAAGAGGGAAGAGGTTGATGGTTTGTGTGGGCGGCGCCTGGCTGCCAGGTGCACATAAAGTGTGTGATTGGTCCCGGAGGATGACGTGCATCCATGATCAGGACCACACTTCTCTCCATCCAGCTCCCTCCAACTATTTCTCCATTTCCCTGCACGTCATCACATTCACATTCCATGAGATTGTGATATCATAGTAAACACAAAACATCTCCCACCTAAACAAAACATAAAGGAACAACAAGTAATAAACACAATAAGTGGAAAATTTAGTGGACTGTGAATTCCACGAGAAAAGTAATATCTGACACAAAAGATTAATAATCGTAACATTAGTAGTAACAGAGCAATGCATCATCATTAAATAAACACATCACTGGAGTACCTAGAGTGCATTGTAGGAGTGGCAGAGATGGCAGAAGGTTATCCCAGTATATAATCCTTCCATCTTTCGGTCCGCTGTAGGAAGCGGCCAGGCCTTGATGGTACGATTCTCACTTACAGACCTCAAACACGAATTTGCCCCTACAACAGAGAAATCAACGCACCCACGTCCAGCTTCTCCCCCGAATCATCATCCACCAACCAATGTTTGGGGTCATTCCAACCTCGTCTCCCTCTCCTTCCGAAACCCTGGAAAGGGTCATACATGTTCCAGGTTTGGAAAAAGGATTTCCCCACAAAGAAAAAGAACAGTGCACGTGTGCAAAGGGTCTCTTAGGAAGAAGAAGACCCCTGGGGCCGAGTCACCTGACATTTCCCACTGATCCACTTGGAGGCTTGCCCTGGCACTGGATTCCAGGCACAGCACGAGAATAATAAAAATAACTAAACCTGCACTTAAGTGTAGGCGTAAACCTAGGTGCTGATTTGCTAGTTTTTTTTCATAAAGAGGGCCCTGCATGTTCTCTACATTCGCACTCGCCTATGGAAACCCCACTCTTACAGTATATCACAGGTTGTCCCAACCTTGCCATTTCTAAGGGGAGAGAGTTACTCCTGCCTTTTGACCCCATCCCATCACTGTTCAGGAGGCCCAAGGCGTAATAAAGGCCTGCCTTTGACAAACATCCACGTGTGCTCAGCTGCCTTTGTGAGAACAGTTTTGCTGTTGTGAATTGTGAATAAGTATTTCCTAACTTAGTCCACTGCAAGGTGGCGGGCCCTAGGGCACTCACAAATGTAGTCTGAAAAATGATCTGTGAAGCAAGGGGGAGGGGGTGCATTGATTACCGAGCCGTGCTCTGTTAAATGAAGAAGAGAATCCAGGACTCATTTTTGGGTCCCTTTGTTCCGAAGTCTATAACTTAGATACTCAACAACAGCATCTCCTGCATGTCTGACAGTGGCGGCTCCCAGTGGCGGCCGGTAAGGTACGGTGAGGGTAGGGTGGGGTTGGAGGGATGTGTTTGAATTTTAAAAAAACAATCACTAGGGTGGGGGTAGGGTGGGGTGGGCTGTGTTTGAATAAAAAAAAACAATCACTTACCTGATCTCACCGCGTCTCTCCTTCGTCTCTCCCGTGTCCAGTGAGTTTCTTCCGGGCGGCACCCAGCCTCCCCACAGCCAATCACAATGCAGAGTTGTGATTGGTAAGAACCCAGGCTCCCCTGAGCCAATCACAACGCAAGAGGGCCGGTCAAACATTCATGCGCACTTTACAGAGTGCACAGCCACTCCTCCTCCCCGAGGTCAGGTAAGCCAAGCGCAGGCCGCCAAAGCCTGATGGTACGAAAAATAAAATAATAATAACTTCTGTTATTATCATTTTATTTTGTAGTTTACACTGCTCTGTGAGCAGTGGGGTGATGCTCCTCCGCCTTAGCGGAGAAGCCGCCACTGGTGGCGGAGGAACATCGCCCTCACTGCTTTCAGAAAAAATAAAAATAAAATGATAACTTGTTGTTATATTTTTATTTCTTCCTTCAGCGACAGCTTTGCAGGCGGGGGGGGACGGGGCTGCTCTGCTCACAGATCAGCAGGGGAAGGAGTGGTGGACACACTGTAAGCGTGCATGAATTTTTGGCCGATCGTCTCAGGCAGGCCAAACAGTCATGCGCACTTTGCATGTTCTCCACCCAGGCTGCATTACAGCCTGGGTGGAGTACATGCCCAGGCTCCCACAGTGCTCAGACCAATCACAACGCTGCATTGCAGCGTTGTGATTAGCTTAGGAGACCCTGGGTGCGTCCTCTTCTGGCCGGGAGACACATGGCGCGGAAACAGAGGAGAGACATGTGGAGGAGGTAGGTTTATTTTATTTTTCTTTCCCCTCTCCAGTCCCCCACCCCTGCCCCCGCCCTCCGCCCCGCCTACCCAAATTGGTGCCAGCCGCTAGATGTCTGATATTGTGTTAGCTTCTGCCAAGCTGTGGTCCATGCAGCTGCACAGTACATGTTGCTTTTCCCTGCCAAAATGAAAGTCTTGTTTCAAGACCATGCCCATTTCTTTCTCACACCTGAGGACGCCTGGCACTGGCTGGAGGAGAGGCCTCACCCTCGACCATCACAGGAACAGTCACATGGGACAGCTGGCTGTGGAGGGTTGGGGGCCTGGTCAAAACTTTAGTCCTTGTTACAGAAACATAGAGCTCGGTATGGGAGATGCGGGGATAGACCCACACGTGCTGCAGCTGGTGACCGTGTTAGAGGCAAGGAATCAACGGACTCAGTGGGAGAGGGACTATTTCGGCGGGAGCCAAACTTCTTTGACGGGGGAGATGATCCGTCGGCCCACCAGACAATAGAGGATGATTTGAGCCATGGCTCTGATGGTGCAGCATCTAACCATGAACTAATGAACAAAGAAACCGGAGATCTTGTAGAATCTTGATCTTGCAGGGGTCCGGTAGGCCCCGGGGGTGCTATGTGGTTGGAAAATGGCAGCACAATGTTTGGTGCGTGGTTGAGGCTTGCTGAAGACCCCCCCCCGATTTGGTGTGCTTGGTGTGTTTTGTATAAATGGTCTGTGTTGGGAGTGCTAGGGACGTGATTGTGGATTATACGCTAATTTTATAGGGAGGGTGGGTGACAGACCTCTCGGTATTTGTTTGTGAGTAGTTACGTTTGGTTTGCAAGGTGTGGATGCTTGCGATGACTTTTGGGAGATGGGGCAAGGGGGTGGGAGTTATGTGTTTTGGGTCTGTTCTTTTTTGTTGCATTGTTTGCTAGGAGGGACAGTAGTTGTAGTATAGCGTACAGTCCTGGAATGTAACATCCGTCAAGCAGCAGACAGCATGACCTCCACGGTGCAGGATAGGCACTGGAGTGATAACAACTTTTCTGTCTTGTCCTGGAATGTCAGAGGCCTGGACAGCAATTAAAGAGGGGATTAGTGATACAATACACAGGTAAACTTCGATCCGATTTGGTCCTGCCCCAAGACACATACCTGAAAAGGACTCACTGGCCATTCCTTGGTAGGGGTGCACACGCTACATTGGCACATGCAGATTTAGTTCTAGATCCCGGGGGGTAGCTGTGTTGATACGGAAGTCCCCGCTGTTTCAGGTTATCCAGAGGAGGATTAAATCCTATGGCACATATGTCAAGGTTCAAGGGCAACACAGCTGTCACGGTATGTGTCTTAGTTCTACATGGACGATATCCTTTTTTCATATTACTCCAGTGGAACTGTTAAAATGGGGGGATATCCCTTCCGGATATTCAGGCCTAAAATTGGGCAGTACATCCAATACCCATTAATGATTGGATGTTTGCACCACGGGACCACCCAATTTACATGGTGGAAAGTGCCTGAATGCAGCCCACCTCCACTTTGAGCTATATCTTTGAAGGGTCTGGTTCAGACAGGTTACTACTGGTGACACAGGTGACATTGAGAGTGTGGCAACGAGACTCCAAGACAATGAGCTGGGCTTTTAGGGTTACCAGGAAAACACCACTGAGGGAAAGGGACATGATGAGAGAATTTAGGAATTTACGGGGTTCGAGCCCTGGGACTTGATAGGTATCTCCAAATCAGGTGGCGTTCTGGAAGATGGGGACCTAATGTCGTTCCCCTCCCTGAGGCAGGAATATCACCTTCATCTAAACTAAAACTTAAAATGTGTGCAGTTCATCACGCCTGGCTGGCTGAGAGGTTGGGCGTGGTTGACATACCTGA
Source organism: Lissotriton vulgaris (assembly GCF_964263255.1). Classification (NCBI taxonomy): domain Eukaryota; kingdom Metazoa; phylum Chordata; class Amphibia; order Caudata; family Salamandridae; genus Lissotriton; species Lissotriton vulgaris. Next base: position 205,411,039 of record NC_141693.1, on the reverse strand, counting down.
ATACACTCTGCTTGAGGGCAGGTTGCCTATGGAGCTAGGGAGTAAGGCCATCTCAAACACTTATAAAACTATTAACAATAATGTCCCTGACACATTAGGCACACTACAAGGGAGATGGGTTACTGATATTGGGCAGATTGTTGACACAGATTGGGTGGTTGGCCTTGATGCATCCCAGGAGAAGTAGCAATAAAGTCGAGTCTCCGGCTGATACAATTTAAGGTGGGAAACATCATTTACTCCGAATCCATTACCAAGAGTTACGTTTACAACGGGTCACTTATCACGCAAACGTCTTTTCACCGCAGGTGCATTCCACGAACGTCTTTACCACGCAACGCAAGCTTCATTCCTTCCAGTCTTCGTTCCTTCGTCCTGCGTGTATATCATTAGGAGAAAGGGACAATAACAAAAGGGGGCTAGGGGGGCTGGGGGGGGTCTCCCCCCCCCAAAAAAGCGGAAATTAAAAAAAAAGAAGAAAACTTTTTTAAAAAAACGCTATTCAGTGCCAAAGGAGAGAAAGGAAAGTGCCTCAACAACGACGTGGCGTGTAAGTCAAAATAGAAGTCCTATCTCTATTTTGAAAGACGTGTTTTAACGCTGGAAACGTTAGAAGTATTGTAACGCAAATATGGCGGTGTACAATCGTGCGTGCTCAAATGCTGCGTGGTAAAGAGACTTGCGAACTAAAATTTGTGTGGTAATGCCATGCGTGGAACTTGTAATCGTGGTTAAATCATATATTCTTTAAGGTCCTACATCAGGTTTATTATGATCGAGCCGGGCTGCATAGGATGGAGAGGGCGGCCACACTAGATTGTTTGAGATGTATGGGGGTCAAAGGCGACTTCCTCCACACATTTTGGAGTTGCCCCTTTATCCAGACGTATTGGTCCGAGAATGTACAAGAACTTCATGCTATCCTAGAGGTCGATATCCCATTTGACCTGAAATTTTCCCTCTTGGGAACACAAGAGAGATGGATGTCCTGAGGACCCAACTCTTGTTTTGTAATCTGTGTTTGACTGCAGTAAAGAGAGATATGGCCAAGTATTGCAGAGTGTGGGATGTCCCCACTTTTCGCGAATGGAAGGTGGGTTTGGACTTGAAAATGGCTGCTGAGCAATTCCCATATAAGTGTAGGGGTTGTCCCCTCACATTTAGAAAAGAATGGGGACCTTGGTGGAATTGCTACAGCTTGGGGTCTGAGACGGATGAGGTTGGTAACTTGTTACTGGGAACTATGGATGCTGTGTCCAGGGTGTCTGAATAGGATGGCACTTACAGTTAAATGCGCCTTGATGCCTGGTTTGCTTTGCTGCTGGACACTCTGTGTTGTGGACATTATTGGGAATGTTGTCACCGGAGAATGTTCTCTCTTTTCTGATGTTTTATTACATTTGATGTGTTTGACCTTGCAAGCTCATTATTTTAACATCTGTATCCTTTGGAAACATAGCTGTGGATGCTCTATGATGTTTGATTATGTTGTTGTTTCAAAATCAAATAAAGATATATATTTTTTAAAGATATTATACATGCCGGTCTAGTGCTGATATTTCATGTGCAATTAAAAGCAGTGGTGGTAGCTACGGGGCAGTAGTGGTGAGGGGGGTTAGAAACAAAGAAAAAAAGAAAATTCACTGACCTGCCAGCTTCCACCTCTCCTCTGTCCTCTTTGGTCGACACAGGAAACAGGAAGCACACAGGCTCCCAGACTCCTTTAAGCCAATCTTGGCGATTGTTGCATCATTATGACAGCATCATTGGGATTGGTTTGAGTGGCCTGATTGGCGCTGAGACAGGGAGTGGGAGGCTGTGCATGTTCTCCACCCAGCTGTGCAATACCAGCTCAAAATGGCCGGCAAAATTGTCATGCGCACTTAGAAAGTGGCCACTATTCCTCCCCTCTGTGTGGGCAGCCCAACCCCACCCCTAAACAGAGGCAGTATTGAATTCTTCGCCTTAGCGGGGGAGCCACAGCTGATTAAAAGTCTATGATCACCTTTCCAAAGATGTATCACGTTAATTGACTGGTGATATGTTCTAGCAGTATTTGATTAGTGAACTATACCTAGGTAACGCCACTGTATTCCATGCATGGCATTTTCTTGCTGTTATCGAGGCTAACAAGTTGAATGACTCTGCACAGTTCTCCCACATCAGAACTGGCATGGTCTGCACTCAGCCACAACTAATCATCATCGTAAAGTGTGATACACAGTCAATGCTGGCGAAATAGAAATAAGAACCAAATGAAGATCAAGAAAGTAACCTTTAGAACGAAAGAAACAGAAAGCTGGGCGACTTGATAACACTTTCACAAGTAGTTCTGGTTATTCAAAGGGACTGGAATATTCTGTCTTGCAGCTTTGACGCGTTGGATGTGGAACTCAGAAACAACCTGAAGCTGGAGGAGGAAAGACTACAGCAAATGAAGCAAAACTTGTTCCACAGCCAGGAGTTGTATCTGACCATCAAGAACGGCATTAACAATCTCTATATCAAACTGTATGGGATCTCCCTCCCTAAGAAGGTACGTGCATGTTATCAGCGCTTAATTTGTGAAAGAATATGTGCTGAGGCCCTGTAAATTGTAAATTGATACTTGTATAGCTCACTACTCACCCGCAAGGGTCACAAGACACTTGTACGAATACCGCTGTGGAACCCATCCTGGCTTTCCCTGTGAGGCGACCACTCCTAGGCACCCCCAAGGTGGAGGCCAGGCATCCTTAGCGTTGCGGGGGCCGTTGTGGAGATTAAGCAAGCTATTGCCCAGAGTTGCAGAGTGGGACTCCATGATTGGAATAGGCACCGAGGCGAGAATTATCAGGTCCGTGGAATTTTTGAGCCCAAGACCCGCCGGCGCGGGGAATTGAACCCTGGTCCCGGGCCAGACCTCTGCATCAGGGTCTGCCGCTCTAACCATTGAGCCACACTTCTCCAAGCACACTTCCCTCAGCTTTGTTCTAAATCCCGATGTCCTCGCTGCTGGCTGTCAGGGTACCAAATACCAAGGTTGTGCAGCCTTGATTCCACCTCATGCCTCTTCAATCCATCACCAGACTTTCCCTGCCTCTTTATCTCACTCCTGCGGGTTCTTTTCATCCCCACCTCCTCACGTTGTCACTGTTTTCCGTCTATTTTTGCCATTTTTCCCCCTTTTGTGTTTTTCTCTTTCTTACTAAAGGGTCAAAGTCGGATAATGAAAAATAAGTGCTGGTCTGCAAAACTGAGTGCTAGTGGGCCCCACTTGCAATCATCGGCTCACATTAAGCACAGATGATATTTGCTCTCCTGTAGTGCCACAGTGAGGTGTCCAATGTAAGTCCGAGGGGGGCTAATCCATGCTAGATGTTCAGGTTATACTTATGACATATAGTTACATACAATAATCATACATCAGTTAAATAATTGATCTGAGATGATCTGACCCGCTTGGACCTCCGCTGGATACCAGCAGTGGAGCATGATCTATTGTTATTATTATTCAGTTCTTGTATAGCGTGTGGCTACCCAGCAAGGTTTCCCAGCGTTTTGAGAACAGGTAGATCAGCCTAGGAGGAGCTAAAAGAGCCAAGTTTTCAGTTCCTTGCAAAAGACGTAAAGGGAAGCACAGCATCTTAAGGACTCTTGGAGGGCGTTCCATAGCCTAGGACTGAGAAAGGAACAGGAGCGTCCACCCATGTGGGTGTGTCTGACTTTTGGAGCTGTGAATAAAAATGTACTGCTTGAGCGCAGGGTAGGAGCAGGGTAATATGGAGTCATGAGTTTTTGCAAGTACTGTGGTCCTGAGCAGGAGCGGATCGTGTGCATGAAACAAATTTCTTTGAATTCTATACGCTTGTGCACTAGAAGCCAGTGGAGTTGGCGAAGAAGCCTAGATGTTGAGGAATTTTTGGGAAGGTGGAACAGAATTCTGGCAGCGGAATTCTGGACCACCTGCAGGTGTCTTAAAGTAGCTGTCTGCCCCCATGTATAAGACATTGCCATGATCAAGTCTAGATAATATTATTGCCTGGAAGACTGTTCTTTGGGGAGAAAAGGGAGTAGCCACAGGATCTTCCCAAGCCATTTCATAGTAGCAAAGCATGCAGAGGCAACTTTGGAGGCTTGCGGCTACATAGACAATGTGTAGTCAAGCCAGAAGCCAAGGTTCCTCACTTTTTTGGTGGGAGTCGGTGGTGTTCCCAGTGCAGCCGTCCAATGTTGAGGCCCATAGAGCACAAGGTTCTTTCTCAGTACCATAACCTCGATCTTGTCGCCATTTATTTTTAGGGAGTTGGTCTTCATCCAGGTGGAGACAAGGCCGAGGTAGGAGTTGAGATCCTCCAAGTTGACTTCCTGCCCAGGCGACAGGGAGAAGATGATCTGGGTGTCATCTGAATACGAGAACAGGGTTAGCCCACAGCTTTCGACCAGGTCCATCAAATAGCCGGACATAGATTTTAAAAAGTCAAACAAACCTTAAGCACACACTACATACATAATATACATCAAAGGTTTTTCACAGTTTAGTGTTCATCAAGCTTGTATTCTTAAGTAATTCCAATTTCCACACGAGTTATAGTCAGCCAAATCTTAGACTCCAGAGATCTTTATTTGTAGATCATTTTCAGTGTTCAAGTAGCCAACAAGTGTTTGGTCAGAGTTAGCGACTTCATCAGGGCTGTAGTTATCTTTGAGGATAATAGTAAGCACAGCCATGCTTGAATAAGGTCAGTATGCCACCCCGATAAGTTTCCTCGTTGGGCTAATATTTCACCAATGTAGAGAATCATTAGCAGTAGATTCAGGTAAGAATCTGGTGTATTTAATTTCAGTATTAAGCTCCAGTAAGTAAAGTGGTCAATAGACGCCAGGTCTGTGTACGGCCCCTCTACGGCATTTCTTGTGGCATGACTGATGGAAGGAGGATAGCCATGCTAAAGCTGTGCCTTGAAGGCCCAGTTGGATCAGTCTTTCTACGAGAATAGCATGGGATAGTGTTGCAAGCCGCGCTGATATCTAATAGGATCAGAGCTGCTGTATCTGCCGAGTCCATGAGTCGTCTTATATGTTCTGCGACTCCTAGAAGGATGGCTTTGGTGCTGTGCCCTGCTCGAAACCAGACTTGGAGGGGGATGAAGGTCGCCCTGGGTTTCCACAGATGAGATAAGCTGAGAATGTACATGTTTTTCTAGTTCTTGGGAAAAAAGGAGTAGCAGGGAGATAGGTCTAAAATTGGACCAATTGGATGGGTCCAAGTGTTTTCTTTTTTAGCAAAGGTAGCACCATTGCATGTTCCAAGGCCTGAGGTAGCTGAATTTCGTGTAGGGAGGAGTTCAGGAGTTCTAACACCGGCTGCATGGATTGTTGCCTAGGATTCTTAATATAGCTGTGGGGAATGGGTCAAGAAGTGACCCTGATTTGATATATATATAACAGTAGGTTCATCAGAGGGGGGTGGTCCAACAGAAGCAGGGACTGCAGTCTTATAGGCACCTCGATTGTCCCTGAGGAGTTTGTACCCCTAGTTGGGGTTAGAGTTATGCTTTAGATTAATATTATCAACTCTGGTGGTGGCCATGGTGGACTGAATATCTGTTGCCTTTTTGATAAAGAAGTCAGCAAGCTCCTGGCATTGAGGTTGAGACAGTGAGGGGGAGGTAGACATTTGGCTAAGTCTGATAGATCTTGGACTACTTTAAAAAAGTGTTTTTGGGCAGTTTTGGGCTTGGGAGAAACGAAGCACATGCATTTCCGTAGTGCAAATGGTACTGGCTCAGGGATGTTTTGTATTTGTAAACCAAGGTGCAGGAGGGTGATGCCGGAGCGTGGATCTTAGCTTAGCCGGTAGCATTGTGTTTAGTGAGACTTGGTACCAGTTGTCGATTCAAGGTTGGTCTAGATCAACCTTATGCACTAACTGAGGTAAAGTTCTTAGCAAACAAGCACTGAAAGTAGGGGTGTCAAATTTGACCCAATTTCTGATCACGACTGTGAGCCTGGCTAACGTCGAAGACAATGTGGAAAGAGAAGGTATGGAGAAGGGTACCGCAAAGTGATCAGACCACAATAGCGAGAATATGGAGGTCTGTTATAAGGCCTGGGATGTTGGTAAAAATAAGATCCAAAAGGTGACCTGCTTTATGAGTGGGAGACAGATCAATTAAATTAAGGTTCATGGTACCAAGGTCCTCAATTAAAGTTTGACTGAGAATAAAGGTGGCATCCTCTAGGTGCATATTGAGGTCTCCAAGTAGGATGACATTGGTGCTTTTTAGTATATGGGAGGAGATTGCATCCAGGATAGTGGAGCACTAATTACCTGTGTAGGCGGTAAATTGGAGTGACAGAAATCGTAAATTTGGGTGTAAGTTGGAGAGAGAAGAGCAAGTATTTGCATGCCAAGAAATGCTGTCCCTTTTAAGGATACAATCTAATCTTGCATCATGTTGTATTTCGGCAATTAATACAGATAAATAGATTACAACCCCATCTAAAGGTTTCAAATACAAGCGTTGATATCCATGGTTTCCTAGGGAGAAGTATGTTGCATTGCAATGGAGAGTTTGAACATGTTTATTAAGTATATCCTTAAAGGGAGGTGACCGCGAGCCAACTGCAGCAAGAGGAATTGGAATACTTATATAGTTTCCATAACATTGTAAAAGTAGGGACGCTATGACATTTTAAGTAGAATGCCACTCATTACACTTCCATTCAACAATGAACACATAACGATATTTTAAAAAAAAATCTACAAACTATGAATATCAATTAAGGAACACAAGACGAGACATGCATTGTAATGTGGAAACAAAATATGTAAATATAGTAAGTTCACTGAATTTGATAGCTCATTATACTTGTTACACTTTACCTGGAACACGTTGCTGCTGCTTGCCACCTATACCTCAAGCTGGGTGAAGAACCCCATTTCCCAGGGTACCAAGCGGCACGCTCGCCACTGACGACATTGCACGACATTGCACGTGCCAGGAGGCACGTAAGAACCGGCAAGGGATCCCCAGCGCGGGCCGGTAGAGGCAGGGCAGGGTACCGCCCTTGGATTTGGAGAAACCGTTAACCCTGGTAAGAGATATTTATGCCATATTTTGTCTGTTCCTTAGAGCAACATACTGCCTAATCATGGGCAAAAGGAAATTACCACTACAAGGGGGGAAAGTGCACATATTACTAAATATCTAAAAACCGCAGTGGGTCTTATTAACAGTGAAATTGTCCACGGGGAGTAGCAATTGGCAGCAACAAAAACAGCACTTGATGCCACTGTGATGCGGCCCCGCTATCTTCCCCGCCCGGACTGAGCCCTCCCAGAAACCTACCGCTATAGGATATAACTGCAAACCCCTTCGGTCAGTCTCCTGTACACAAACACCGTATCGGAACAGCAACCATGACGAGGAGACTCCCGCCCCTCTCTGTATTGCAGGATCCAATCAGAGGAAGCCGCCGACAGGAAGCACTTCCTTCTGACCCCGGAAGTCCCACCCCGGAGGCAGTGACAGAACCAGTGGAAAACGGACGTGAAGCCCAGAACGCCGTCGGAGCATCGTGGCAGGACACTCGGACTGGAGGAGAAGACGGAGACGAGGCGAATCCCGAAGAAGACGTGTGGTCGGAAGATTGGAGGAGTCCCTGAGGAGGTGGCTGAAGAGCGGCGCAACTCACTGGGAGAGTTGCGGCGGACCGTGTGAGTACTAATAAAACCCCTGAGAGTGCGCTAGGTGCTCATTGTAAATACCGTGTAAAGTTCCCTTCCTCTCTTAGGCACGAACCTCACAGTATTGGCACACTAGTTCTTGCACTGTATTATATTTGTAAAGCACCCTCACTGTGTTAAAGCCCTCCCTTCACGTACGCATCTGTCACTCTTGCTGTATACCCGTCCTTCGTCCCTTTTCCCAGGCCCCTTCCTTTCCTCACAGACCTCTTTTTCCTATCCTCACTGCCCGGGTGTCGGTGAAAGGAAACTCACAGAGTTCCCTCCGGACTAACGGTACCTTGTTGTCTCTTATTGCCCTCCGAGGTGCCTCCCGGACCCGGCCAGAAGACCCCAAGAAAAGAATCGGACCCCAACATCGGAGAAGAACTCGGACTATACCTGGAAATCCCTATTGCACCTCCTGTTTCTTGACTCTTAAGGTAAATAAATACCGGCATAGCCCACTACATCCGGCCTCCTTGCCTGATTTTCCAGCCCGCCGCACACCCACCATCACATCTGGTGTCAGAAGTGGGATCTGCTGGAAGCATGGAAGCCGTCATGAAAAGAATGTCCGACTCCCAGGAGCAACTGGGTAAATTCATGGAACAATTCTTGAAAACTGCAGAGGATGACAGAGGACAACTGCATGAGGTCCTCAAGGGCCAAGGGACTGTACACGAACAAGCCATGGGCAAACTGACAGATGCCCTAGGACAGCAAAGACCAATGACCTCCCTCCCATCCTTAGTCCTTCAGAAGTACGTCCCGGGGGAGAACCCGGACTACTTTTTCACCAATTTCAAAAGACTGGCTCAGGCCGCCAACTGGCCAGTTGAGCGGTGGGGACAATACCTGGGTCCCCTTTTGACTGGTGACTTGCAAGCTGCCTACCAACAGGCGAATATCCAGGGAAACAACCCCTACCCGGAGATAAAGAAATGTATCTTGGAACGTCTCGGGTGGACGGCGACACATATAGAATAAAGCTGAGACAGGCCAAAGAAGGGCCTCAAGAGAATCCCCGGGCTCTCTCTTTCCGAATCAAGGATCTCGCCAACAGGTGGCTCAGACCAGAAGCATCCACAAAGGAAGATATTCTAGGTAAGTTCTACCTCGAACGGTTTATGAACTCCTTGCACCCGGCTACCCAGAGATGGGTACGGCAACATTCCCACCTCTCTCTGGAAACGGCTGTTAAAACAGCCTGTGCCTACAGTCGGGCTCAAGAACTGCAACGTAGTAAGGAGGAACCTGCACATAAGCCTCACCACGCAACGACCCCTCGTCCTTCCCGATCACTATCACCCCAGAGACCAGAACCTGCTCATCTCATGGCCCCACCGGTCCTGTACCGTCCTCCTAACCCTGGGCCTCAGTGCTACAATTGTGGTGGCTTTGGACAAATAGCCCGAGTATGCCCTCAGAAGGAGGAGCCGATGGAGATAGGCCTTGTACGAAAATATGTCTACCACACTCCGGGGGCTGCACCACCTCCGTTTCACTATCCTGTGTCTATTGCCGGGCAAAACGTCCTTGCCCTAGCCGATACCGGTTGCCGCCAAAGCGTTCTCCGTCCTCAGGATCTAGCCCTCCCTGTGGGCCCCCCTACCGGAATGGAAGCCATCCAGTGCGTACACGGGGACACCAAACGTTACCCCACAACCCAGGTGCGAGTACAGCACCCCGGTGACTCTGGAACCAACCTTACGGTTGGTCTTGTGCCGACGCTACCCGAACAAGTCATCCTGGGAAGTGATTACTCCGGACTCCCCCTGCTCCTTCAGGACACTATGGACTCCCTTGCACAGTGGTGGAAAGAGGCCCCCTACTCCCAGGGCCTGTCCTCCCCGAATGCAGAACCCAAACCACACAAGTCAAAAAGTCAGAGGAGAAAGGAGAAGAAAGACCATATCTGTGCCTATCCCACGATTGTTGAGGAACACCAATGGCAGACAGACCGGGAGTTCAAGGCCGCCCAACAAGAGGATCCGCTCCTACAAGAAGCCTGGCGAAGGGCCCTAGACAACGAGGACCCCTACCAAGTAGGTCCCTACTTTTTCAAGAAAAATGGGCTGTTAACCGAAAGGGGGGGGCACACCAGAACCCACAACTATTGATCCCCGGTCCATTTCAAGAGAAGGTACTCTTCTTAGCGCACAGTCACCTTTTAGGGGGTCATTTCGGGGATGAGAAGACTAGTCAGGGCAGTCCTTGAAAAATTCTACTGGCCAGGGGTACACCAGCGTATTAAAACCTATTGTCGCGAATGCGCGGTATGTCAAAGAAATAGCCGTTATCGGCCACCTAGGGTACCACTGAAACCTCTCCCCCTCATAGACATCCCATTTAGCAGAATAGAGATGGACATCATAGGACCCCTCCTACCCTCACGAAGCGGGTGTCGCTATGCTTTAGTCATAGTAGACTAAGCCACTCGCTTCCCTGAAACAAATTCCCTTGCGCCAACCCACAGCTCAAAACGTCGCCAAAGCCCTTATTTCTGTGTTTTCCCGGGTAGGGTTACCCCGGGAAATCCTGACCGATCAGGGCACGCCTTTTGTTTCAGCACTCCTAAAACAGGTTTGTTCCCGATTAGGAATAAAACAAATCAGGACCTCAGCGTACCATCCACAAACTGACGGACTGGTTGAGCGTTAGAACGCCACGCTGAAACAAACCCTGAAAAAATTATTAGGGCTAGAGGCCAAACGCTGGGAAGAATTGTTACCACTGGCTCTTTTCGCCATTCGGTGTAAAACGCAGGGCAGCACTGGCTATTCCCCTTATGAGTTGTTGTATGGTCGGCCCCCTCGTACTCTATTGGATATGGCCCAGGAGGCCTGGGAGGCAGAACCCGATCGGACACAGCCTTTGCCAGAGTAAATAGACAACTTAAAGACCCATCTGGCAGAGATACGGGACATAGTCAGACAGAACCTAGAAAGTGCCCAAGACGCCCAAAAGAGACAGTATGATAAGGGCACTAAAAGCTGTGTCTTCACTGCCGGAGACCTAGTCCTCCTGATGATGCCTTCTTCAAACCAAAAACTCCTGGGACAGTGGCAAGGCCCCTATACCATTAGGCGACAGGTTACCCCGGTTACCTATGAGGTTGAACTGGATCCCACTCGGGGTACGTGCCAGATATACCATATCAACCTCCTGAAAAAGTGGGAGGGACCCCGACCTGTCTTGTCCGGTTCCGGGTTGCCCTCTTCTTTCTTTTTTGATCCCTGCCTAGATCCCAAGTTGACCACGATACAAATCCGAGAGCTCAGAGAAGCATTGTTTCCCGTTAAAGGGGTCTTCTCTTCTTATCCGGGATGGACCACGATCACCGAACATGCCATAGAAACAGAACCAGGGAAAGTGGTTAGATTGCAACCCTACAGAGTACCCGAGGCTCGTCGAGCAGTCATAAGAAGAGAGATAGAGGAAATGCAAAGGATGGAGATCATAGAACCCTCAGTCAGTGATTGGAATTCCCCCATTGTCCTTGTACCAAAACCTGACGGGTCTGTCAGGTTTTGCATTGATTTTCGGGAGGTCAATAAGGTATCCACTTTTGACACCTATCCCTTACCCCGGGTAGACGAAATGGTCGAAAGGATTGGCAAAGCCAAATACATTTCCACCCTAGACCTCTGCAAGGGCTACTGGCAGATACCCCTCAGAGAACAGGACATAAAGAAAACTGCCTTCTCCACTCCGGAGGGATTGTTCCAATTCATAGTCATGCCTTTTGGGCTTCATGGCGCCCCGCTACTTTTCAGCGGGCCATGAACCATGTCCTGCGGCCCCACTCTCTGTATGCAGGAGCCTACCTGGACGATATTATCATTTACAGCGATAGCTGGTCGCAACATCTTGAACATCTTTCCAATGTTGTTTCCTCCCTAGGCTCCTATGGTTTTTCCATCAACCCTGCTAAAACCACCCTTGCTGCACAAACAGTTAACTACTTGGGTTTCCTCTTGGGTGAAGGCCTGATACGACCCCAGAAAAGCAAAACAGAAGCCAACCAGTCCCTTACCTTTCCACAGACGAAAAAGGACCTCCGAGCCTTCCTCGGACTTCTGGGATACTATCGGAGGTTTGTTCCTAACTTTTCCCAGAGAGCAGCCCCCCTTACGGACCTCCTAAAGAAATCTACCCAAACAGAAGCTACCCTGAAAAACCCCACTCCCTTATTATGGCAGGCATTTTACGATCTAAAAAACGCCCTGACTTCCAGCCCTGTCCTAGTAAGCCCTAACTTTTCCCTGCCCTTCATTTTACAGATTGATGCCTCCACCAGGGTTTGGGGGCAGTCCTATCACAGAAAGACAATCTAGGGTACGAAAGGCCTATCCTGTATCTCAGCAGGAAACTATTCCCCAGGGAAAAAAACTATGCCGTAGTGGAAAAAGAGGCCCTCGCAATCAAATGGGCCGTTGAAAGCCTCCGCTACTACCTGGAGGGCCGAGACTTCACCATCTACACAGACCACGCTCCATTGGAGTGGATGGCCAGGAATAAAGGACATAACAACCGGGTCCTTCGTTGGTTCCTGTCCCTCCAGCCCTTTCACTTCAGAACACAACATCAGAAGGGAACAGACCAAGGCAACGCTGATTTTCTATCCCGATATCCCTCCTCCCCAACCGGTACAGGAAAGACAGCTAGGGGAAGGGGATGTGATGCGGCCCGCTATCTTCCCCGCCGGGACTGAGCCCTCCCAGAAACCTACCGCTATCGGATATAACTGCAAGCCCCTTCGGTCAGTCTCCTGTACACAAACACCGTTTCGGAACAGCAACCATGACGAGGAGACTCCCGCCCCTCTCTGTATTGCAGGATCCAATCAGAGGAAGCCGCCGACAGGAAGCACTTCCTTCCGACCCCGGAAGTCCCACCCCGGAGGCAGCGACAGAACCAGTGAAAAACGGACGCGAAGCCCAGAACGCTGTTGGAGCATCGTGGCAGGACACTCGGACTGGAGGAGAAGACGGAGACGAGGCGAATCCCGAAGAAGACGTGTGGTCGGAAGATTGGTGGAGTCCCTGAGGAGGTGGCTGAAGAGCGGCCGCAACTCACTGGGAGAGTTGCGGGCGGACCGTGTGAGTACTAATAAAACCCCTGAGAGTGCGCTTGGTGCTCGTTGTAAATACCGTGTAAAGTTCCCTCCCTCTCTTAGGCACGAACCACACAGTATTAGCACACTAGTTCTTGCACTGTATTATATTTGTAAAGCACCCTCACTGTGTTGAAGCCCTCCCTTCACGTACGCATCTGTTACTCTTGCTGTATACTCGTCCTTCGTCCCTTTTCCCGGCCCCTTCCTTTCCTCACAGACCTCTTTTTCCTATCCTCACTGCCCCGGTGTCAGTGAAAGGAAACTCACAGAGTTCCCTCCGGACTAACGGTACCTTGTTGTTTCTTATTGCCCTCCGAGGTGCCTCCCCTACGCCGGACCCGGCCAGAAGACCCCAGGAACAGAATCGGACCCCAACATTGGAGAAGAACTCGGACTATCCCTGGAAATCCCTATTGCACCTCCTGTTTCTTGACTCTTAAGTTAAATAAATACCGGCATAGCCCACTACATCCGGCCACCTTGCCTGATTTTCCAGCCCGCCGCACACCCACCATCACAGCCACCTTAAAAGAGTCGCATTTGAAGGTGGGACTGAACATCTAGTATCAATGATCAATACGAGAGGTACGGGCAAGGAGATAGAGTCATGTGCAGTAAATGTGACTAATAATGACAAGTCCATAAATCATCTAATCCATGTGTCATGACAACATCTTTGGGGAGATCAGTATCTACAAATGATACATTTCCGATATCACCCCCGGCGAAACAAATGAAACAACCTTTACGGATTGCTAACAGCCCTGTGGAGAAGCAACCAATTTAGACCAAAACTAAACCCAAACCAAAAAAGGGAGGAAATAACCCAGGGATGACTAGAGGGGATTGTAATTTTACAAATCAAAAGCCGCAAGATCTTGAGACTCTATTTAAGAAATTACGTGGCAAATTGGACAGTATTGAAAGACGCTTAATGTGAGAAATTAAACTGATACAGAAAGACATGGCATTTCTAATAGACATGGTCACTGAAATATTACCATTTAAACCTACGAGAAAGGTAATCAGCCTCTCTAATCCAGTTCATAATCTAACGGAAAGTGTAAAAGAAAATATAGGCCCTCTTACCACTACCGGCGTTGTAAATCAAAGAGAGATTATCACTGCAGCGAATTCAAAGGATGTTTTGCCAACTCGACCAATACAAGATACAAGGTTACACAAAGAAGACATTTCCCACCCTATAAGAGCATCCAGAAATCTACAATCGGCTAGGACAAACAGAACTATACAAGATGATTATAGCATCAAGGGTCCACTAAATTTTTCCCCGCAGGCGACTCCATATGTCATTATTTTAAATAATGTCCCAAAATCAGCTGTAAATCAGAGGGAAACATATGAGTCACTGAAGAATCAAGTGGTCCACTGGATTTCTGTGAAAACCAATGTTGGGGCGAACATATTACATTAGGCTATTATTATGTTAAGGAGAGTAAATTGGGTGGGTAAATCCAGAAAATCGTGTCTGGGAGATTGTGTAGTGGTAAACTTTTGAAGTAGCGACCTGGTGGGTGATCTGCTGAATGTCTTTTTAAATGATGGCAAAGGGTATTGTTCTGATAACGTTGATCATATAATGGCTGTTCTATTGGGATATTTTTATAGTCACAGCAATACCCATGTAAATATGAGATATCATTTACTGCAAATTATGCCACTGTATAACAGGTATGCACCGTTGAGAAGATGCAGCGAAATAGATTGACATAGAAAGGATATGGTTAAGCTACCGCACATGAATATGGACCACAATACTAACTATAGGCCGCTAGATGTTGATTTGACCTTACAAATCGAGGAAAATGTTATGGAAGAGCCTTTGTATAGTAATAAGGATGACGCCTATATTAGTAATCTAACTATTAATTTGGAAAATGTTGATTTAACTATACTATCTGTTATATCCTGTGTTTCTTGTGTTTCTTCATCATATGTTTTATTAGCTTTCCTATGTGTTCTTCATTAGACTGCTTAGTCCTAGTGCTTAGGTTGCTAGGTAATCATAGAATGTTAAGCCTGTAATTTTCAGTTGAAGACTGTAACTTGATGAAGGAACACTCTGGCAGATCTGATGCTGTACTTGTCTTCAAGATTAAACTTATTTATAAGTCTACTTCTCTCTACTGTCTTTCTTGGACGCAACATAATTTGGCGACGAGGATGGGATACGAAAAATGATAAATCTCCTGCTTGCTTTAGATGTGGTTCAAAATCACATCTGGCTAATTCCACATCGTGTCCTCCTTTAAAAAAACAATGTACTAATTGTAAAAAAATTGGACACTTTGCTGCTGTATGCAAATGTAAATCTAAAACAATGTTTTGAGAAGTCACGAATTCTGAGGAGATTCCTAATGTAAGTGAAGAACAGATTGTTAGGAAGATTCTATTGTCTGTAGATTTGGTAGATGATCAAGATGATTCTTCTGATCCTGTCTGTGATCTAAAAATTGGTGAGGTTGTTGTGAAAGTTACAGTGGATTCAGGGTCTCCCATTACCATTATTACTGATTTGCTTTTCTTAGAAAAATTGAAGGAAATTCATCTTTTACCTCCTGATATACGCACTGTTGCGTTTAATGGGAAGGTTATTGATTTAATGGGTTATTTCGTTGATAATCTCACTTTCGAAGATCGCACTGTACAGGCTAAAGTTTATGTAGCTAAGAATCGCTATTCTGTTCTTGGATGGAGAGACCAGGGGAAATTTCCTTTAGTTTTGAGACCAGGTACCAACAATCCTATTTCTTTAGATCGCTCTAGTGCAGTTAGCGCTCTGGTTACTGAAGAATTGTCACTAGAGAAAATTATGGAAAAACACAAAGCTGTGTTTTCTGACACTCTTGGTTCAGTTAAGGGTTTTGAACACAGAATCATTTTGAAACCTGATGCTGTGCCGGTGATCCACAAGGTCAGACATGTACCTCTTAGTATTAGGGAGAAGCTCAAAATTCATTTGCATCAACTGTGTAAGGATGGTGTTATTGAGCACATGAATTCTTCATTATGGGTTTCGCCAATTGTGGTCGCACTTAAAAAGAACTGTGATGAGCTAAGGCTATGTCTAGACCTTAGAGCTTTGAATAAGAACATAAAAGTGGATTGTTTTCCCCTGCCATGCATCCAAGACATGTTAGCTCAATTAAGAGGTACTAAACTTTTTTCTACCATAGATTTGAGGGCAGCATATCATCAGATCGAGTTATGTGAAGAATCTAGGGACCTTACGGCCTTCAATACTCCTTTTGGTCCTTACCGATACTTGAGGTTACCTTTTGGCCTAGCTTCGGCGGCCTCTGTTTTTCAAAAACTGATGTTTCAACTTTTTGGAGAGGTTCGTGATGTTCTAGCATATCAAGATGATATCTTGATATCTACAAATACTGTTGAGGAACATCTTATCAAGTTGGACCAGGTGTTAGGTATATTGAATGGTCATGGTATGACTGTTAAAAAACAAAAATGTAAGTTTCTGCTAGATGAGGTTGAGTATCTTGGTCATACTACTTCTCATAAAGGCATTGCTCCCAAACGTGACCTATTGCAAGGAATTAGAGATTGTGCTCAACCCAGCAATAAGGACCAGTTAAGGTCATTTTTAGGGTTAAGTGAGTTTTACTCAAGACTTGTCCAGAACTTTGCACATTTAAGTGAGCCATTAAGGATACTCACCAGAAACAACGTAAAATTTATGTGGGGTGAGGAACACAAATTGGCATTTCAATCTTTAAAATATTTGATTATAGGAGCTCCTGCTCTCAAACCTTTTGATGAGAATTCTCTATCATACATTACTGTAGATGCCAGTAGTGCTGGATTAGGAGCCGTCCTGAGCCAAGTTAATGCTGGTGATGAAAACATAGTAGCTTTTGCTTCCCGTCAACTTACAGTTTCTGAAAGAAATTATTGTACAATTGAAAAGGAAGCTCTAGCTTGTGTGTGGGGAGTTAAGCATTTCTCTACTTATGTCTGGGGTCGTGAATTTGTCTTGATTTCAGACCATAAACCATTGATTTATATCTGGAATGACAAAGGTCTGAGGAATGCAAGTCCTAGATTGGTTCGACTTTTCTCGAAACTTTATGATTTTAATTTTGTGATGAGGCACATTCCTGGAGGGAAAAATTTTACTGCTGATTTTTTTGTCCAGATGCCCTTCAAGCTGTTCAGACTTTGTACCTATTCTTGATGACAAGGAGGTGGTAGTTAATTTGTTGGATGGTCTGGAGTTAGCTAAGGATGTTGTGTCTGAATCTGATTCGATTAAGGTTTCTTTACAGGACAATACTGCATTTTGAAAAGATATGTTGCTGAAAGTTGGCCAAGAGAAAATCAAGTTGACAAGAATATTCTTCCATTTTCCAAAGTTAGAGAGGAATTGAGTTTGGAGGGTGATTTTCTTTTGAGAGGTTATTCTCTTATTCCTCCTGTGTCCATCAGAAGCAAGATCATCAATATTGCTCACAAAGGCCACAGTGGGATTACTAGTACCAAGAAGAGATTAAGACTTCATTATTGGTGGCCAGGGATGGATCTTTGTGTGGATTCGTTTTTGAATGATTGTGTTGAATGCTCACATGCTGAAAAATCTTTACGCACTGTGAATAAACCTTTGTGTCCAGTTGTTTTTCCTGACAGTCCATGGGAGAAATTAGGCATAGATTTTTTAGGACCGATTGGAGGCTTAAATCTAGGTTTTAGATGTATTCTTACTATTGTTGACTTGATTATCACTCTAAATGGGTTTTCTTCAAGTTTTTAAAGGAACCTAACACAGCAAATGTAATTAAACGTCTGAAACAACTTTTTCAATCTGAGGGAATACCTGCTTATCTGGTATAAGATAACGGTGTACAGTTCGTGTCGCATGACATGACGAATTTTTTGAAGAATTTTGCTGTTAAGCACCTTACCACTGCTTTGTATAGCCCTCAATGTAATGGTTTAGTAGAACGTGTGAACCGTGACTTGAAGGATGCTGTTCAGTTAGCTATTTCTTCGGGGCTTAATGTTCAAGAAGTGGTGAGTGACCGTATTTGGTCTTACAACAACACCCCGCATTGAACCACTGGAGTTACTCCGTTCTTTTTGTTAAGAGGGAGACAATCTTTTAATGAATTATCACCTGGTTGGGTGGTCAGTAAAACTTACCATGATGGAGGTGCATCTGGTTTAAATCAAATAAAAAAAATGTTGAATCTTCTCAAATGAGGTCTAAAATCAGATATGATCAAGAGAAACATGTGAAAGAAATCTGTTTCAATATTGGTGACAAGGTTAAAATTAAAAGACCATGTAAAGTGAAGGGTTCTAAGTTTTATCCTGAAACAACTGTTGTTCAAGTCAGCAAACATGCTGTTAAGGTACTTGGAGGAAAGTGGTAGAGCAAAAGAAGGGTTGCTAAGATTAAAAATTCTAGTTTGGATCTTGTTGATCTGGAGGAGGAATCGGATGTTTTGTCTCCATATATATCTGTTTTCCAGAGTTTGCAAGAAGATGTTTTTTGTGGGGTTTCTGTTGAGTCTCCTGGGAAGAGCATGGGGTGTGACGTGATTGCTTTCCCATCTCCTGATGCTTCTCTTTCTTGTTCTAGATCCAGTTCTAGAATTAAGTCGAAACATAAATATTTAGAAGATTATGCCACTTGACTTTTCTCTACTTTTTCAAAATATGTTTTACATATTGTTTAACAATTTTTGTTGTTTAGAAAGTTTCTTTTCTTTTCTTTTCTTTGGTAGGAAGGGAGGTGTGTTATATCCTGTGTTTCTTGTGTTTCTTTATCATATGTTTTATTAGCTTTCCTATGTGTTCTTCATTAGACTGCTTAGTCCTAGTGCTTAGGTTGCTAGGTAATCATAGAATGTTAAGCCTGAAATTTTCAGTTAAAGACTGTAACTTGATGAAGGAACACTCTGGCAGATCTGGTGCTGTACTTGTCTTCAAGATTAAACTTATTTATAAGTTTACTTCTCTCTACTGTCTTTCTTGGACGCAACACTATCCCAGGCAGATGTTTTGGTTAAGCCCATGATCAGTAATATTGAACATTCTCCCATTGGTAACCCCATGAACACCATGAAAGTTGGTCCCTGTACACACTCAAGTGAGCTCCTAAATATTATGACGTGGAACGTTTCAGGGACTAAAAATAAGATTAGAGATGAGGATTGGCTGAAAACGCTAAGAGGGTTTGCAGTAGTTCTAATCCAAGAAACATGGTGTACTGAGCCCTTTTTTGTAAACGGCTATCAAACCTTCTGATAGATACATCTGCCAGTGGATTCCTCACCTTGTGAATATCCCCCTTGCGTCAGCAAGTAACTGCAATTAATGTGGCTAAGCAGCCTTTTGCTCTTCCCATCCTAGATAGGCTGGCATTAATACAAACAAAAAAGTTACTTACCTTCCGTAACGCTTTTTCTGGTAGATACAGTATCTGCCTGTGGATTCCTCACCTTGTGAATATCCCCCTTGCGTCAGCAACGTTCTAAAAATTCTTTGTAGCACGCCGGCGTGGACGACGTCATGGGAGCACGGCATCGCGCGTGACTCCGTCTGTTGTCACCGACCCCATATTAGGCCTACGTCGGCGTGATGACATCAGTTCCCTTTTTTCCTCGTCGGCGACACTAACGGTTTCTGGGATCTTCTGCGATTCAGATAGTGACTTTGTTGCTATTTGTGTGTTACTGTGTTTTTGTTCTTCGTCGAAGATGTCGTCGAAGAAGACGGGGTTTAAGCAGTGCGGCTTGTGTGCCCGGATGATGTCTATGACAGATCCTCACGACGGTTGTTTGTGGTGTCTGGGTTCAGACCATGATGTTAAAGGCTGCCTATCCGCTTTAAGATGAACCCTAAAGTTCTACGAGAACGAGAGGCAAAACTTCTGTTGGCAAAGGTGAAAGGTAAAGAAACCAAGAGATCTTCGAGATCAAGATCTAGGCGCTCGAGATCGAAGCAGAAGTCGCGTAAGAAGTCACGATCGAGGTCGAGATCGAGGGCCAGATCGGAGCCGGCATCGAGGTCGGCTTCGGGACATGCTTCGGGTTCCTCGAAGAAAAAGCACAAGAGGAAGAAGCATAGTTCAAGGCATCATTCTGGGTCATCGGACTCGAAGAGGATGTCTTCTTCTCGAAGGCATAAAAAGGATTTTGTGTCTCCTTCTCCTGTTTGTGAGCCTGAAGGTGGTGCTTCGCCTGCACGATCTCAAGAGAAATCTCCGGATCCGGAGCTGGAACCGAATCCTTATTTGTGTCAGTCTTCGGAGCATGAAAAAGACGTCGAGATCCCTCGGGCACCGACTCCGGTGGATAGCCCAGTGAGTCAAGAGGAGCCGAATCCGGAGCAGCCTCCTTCGGAGCAGCCATTGGGTTCGTACCCTCCCTTTCCTGGTCCTGGTCAGGACCCCTCGCATTTTCTAAATGCCATGTTTGGCGTATATGCGAGGGCAATGTACCCCTCTGGAGCACCTGCGGGTCCCATGGGTCCATTGTCGTTTAACTTGGGTGTCCCTCAAGCATATGCTCCAGCGCCTTTTATGCCGTTTATGCCGACGCCATATCCACCTTGGCTCGGTACGGCGCCGCCGAGGTCATCGACTCCGCACACGGCTTCGCCGGCTCCAGAGCGACCTTGGGATTTGGATCGGGGTTTAACGCTGGTTCCGGCTTCCCATCCTCCAACTGTTCCAGTTCCTCGTTCGACGCCGGCTCCTACTCCTTCGGAGTCATTACCGGATCCGACGACTTCGGTTCGTATGGAGTGGTTGAGGCGAGGAGCCCAACGTCTCCTGGAGGAGAAAGAATATGAGGACCCTGATGTGCAGGAAGGAGAACTTCAGGAGCAGGAGGATTGTTTTGTGGATCTCCATAGTGCAAGTGATCTAGAACTTTCTCCAGAGTGGGGGTTGGCTGCAGTTTCGGACGCACCCTCTAAGGATGTGGCGCCATACCATGTGGTAATTAAAAAGGCGGATGAGCTGCTAAATTTGACTTTACCTACAGTGGAGTTCAAATCTAATATCCTCACAGAGGTATTACATTCGCCTTCTTCCGCTGTTGAACCGACTCTGCCATTCACGGAGGATCTGACAGAACCAATTTTGGAGGTCTGGAAAAAACCTTTATCTGCTCCTGGGGTGTCCAGATCAGTGGCTAGGCGATATAGAGTAGCACCTGGCGACCCTGATTTCTTGTCTACCCATCCTTCGCCAGAGAGTCTGGTGGTGCAAGCCGCTTGTTCGAACAGGTCAGCAGACTCTTTTCCCCAGGTACCTGGAGATAAAGATTCAAAAACATTGGATCAAACTGCTAAAAAGGTTTTCTCATCAGGTAGCATGGCTCTGAAGTCCACGAATGCTACTTGCCTGCTGGGCAGATACGTGCATGCCTTAATGGATTCGGTAAAGCAATTATCAGCTAAGCTTCCGGAGGAAGATAGAAAGAACTTTAATGAAGTTGTCACTGACACTCAGGCTGCAGCCCGCCAGGTTATTCAAAGTGGCATGGACATGGCGGACTCTGTGGCCAGGATAATGGGTTCATCAGTGGCCACCAGAAGAGCCGCTTGGCTAAAATCTTCTGAGTTTTCAGCTAACGTTCAGGCTACTCTTATGGATTTGCCTTTTGACGGCACTGGCCTCTTTGGAAAGAAAGCGGATGAGGCATTGGAGAGGTTCAAAGACAGCCGGGCGACGGCTAGATCTTTGGGCCTGCAAACAAGAGGCTCTACCACCAGGAAGTACAGAGGCTTGGGAGGTCCACTTTTCGTCCCTATAAACAAAGCCAGCAACAGCAACAACACCAGAACCCTTTGTATAAATCATACAAAGGTAGACAAAGGGGTCGTGCCCATGGTCGTCAAGCCTCCTCCTCCTTTACTTCCTCCTCTAATACCCACCCCCCACCTACATCAGCAAAGCAGCCCTAGATCCACATTTCTAGATCAAACAGGTCCGGTAGGGGGTCGGCTTACTCATTTTCTACGGGATTGGGAATCGGTTACATCAGATCTTTAGGTTCTCAATCTCGTAGAAAATGGGTATGCACTTCCTTTTCAGGAGTTCCCTCCCAATTACCTTCCTTGCCAAGGTTATTGTTCGGAGGACCACCTGCTTCTCCTGCAGGAAGAAGTCCTGGCACTGTTCAGAAAGGGTGCAATAGAGGTGGTTCTAGAGCAGGAGAGGGGTCAGGGGTGCTACTCCTGGTATTTCCTGAACCCCGAAAAGGATGGCAGACTTCGTCCAATCCTGGATCTAAGGATCTTGAACTTGTATCTGAAACAAGAAAAGTTCAAGATGCTCACTCTTGCGCAGGTTCTTCAAGCGCTGTTGGAAGAAGACTGGATGGTGTCAATCGACTTGCAGGATGCTTATTTCCACATCCCCATCCTGAAGTCGCACAGGAAGTATCACCGTTTTACGGTGGGGTCACAACACTACCAGTTTGCAGTCCTTCCGATTGGTCTTACTACTGCGCCTCAAGTTTTCACCAAGGTGATGGCAGTGGTGGGCAGGAGGTCGGGGATACCTGTATTCCCGTATCTGGACGACTGGCTGATCAAAGCGGAGGTGCTCCGTCATCTGCAAGAGACTACTCAGTTGTTGCAAAGGTTGGGTTTTTCGATAAAGGTACCCAAGTCTCACCTGGTGCCCTCCCAGCGCAACCTGTTCATAGGTGCGGTACTGGACACAATTGTATGTCGTGCATTCCCTCCTCCTCAAAGGATTAGCGACATACAGGAAATTATTCCTTTATTCTGCAATGGTGCGGTTGTTCCAGTCCTGACGGTCCTTCGTCTGCTCGGTCTGATGGCTTCTTGCATTCTGTTGGTCAACCATGCACGCTGGCATATGAGGGCACTCCAGTGGTGCCTCCGCAGGCAGTGGTATCAGCACAACGGAGATCTCATGGAGTCAGTGAGGATCTCAAGAGAAACTGCAGCGGATTTGAATTGGTGGGGCGTGGAAGGCAATCTGTCTCAGGGAAAGCCTTTTCAACTGCCTCCATCGGTGGCCACAGTGATAACAGATGCATCCACTCTAGGATGGGGTGCTCATCTGGGGGATCTGGAGGTCAAAGGGCTTTGGTCTCCAGAGGAAAGGTTGCTTCACATCAAAGTTTTAGAGTTGCGGGAGATACGTCTGGCGCTGAAGGCCTTACTCCCTTCCCTTTGCGGTCAGTCGGTTTGAGTCCTGACGGACAACACGACCGCAATGTGGTATGTCAACAAGCAGGGAGGAGTAGGGTTGCAGTGTCGCAGTGTCTCTGCAGAGAGGCTCTGCGTCTCTGGTCCTGGGTTCAGGACCACCAGATTTGTCTGGCCGGAGTTCTGAACGTAGGTGCAGACATTCTCAGTTGGCAGTTCTCTGCCGACCACGAGTGGAGGCTCCATCCGGAGGTTGTTCACGACATCTTTCGGGTGTGGGGGACTCCTCGGGTGGACCTGTTCGCCACTCGCGAGAATGCTCAATGCCTGTCATTCTGCAGTCTCCAGTATCCGATGCAAGGAGCGTTGGGGGATGCGTTTTAGTTGAGTTGGGGAAGTCAACTCCTTTACGCGTTTCCTCCCATACCCTTGATTCCTCGGGTTCTGAGGAAGATTCGCCAGGACCGTGCCCAAGTCATATTGGTCGCCCCGGATTGGCCAAGAAGGGTGTGGAAAGAACCGGAAAGGCAACAATGTAACTTGGGAAGACAACGGCCAAGAGAACTCACGACAGACCAGGAGTATGACGGGCTCCTTACCCAATCAAGCCTCAACCAGCAACCAGAGAGGGACCTAGTGGTTAATCTGACTTCAAAGCCACTAACGACTACAGAACGACAGGTACTTAACAAAGGTTTGGGTTTTGTACCAACGCAAAGACCGGATATCTTTAAAATAAACGTGGAGATACAAGAGTTCATACGAAAGTTAAAACTACAGGCTTTCTTCCACGACAAACCACCGCAAGCTCCAACAACAGATACAGGTCTAAAACCAAAATCAACCTTCACACCTCCGGACTCAACAATTCCCCTCGAAGTATTAACATTTGAAAAAGCCATCATGACAGAAGTGAACCAACTGGATAAGTCCACCACACGGACTTTTCACAACACGACCAAGGAGGAACAAACTGCCTTGAAAACGCTGTCCGATGACAAAAGCCTGGTGATTAAACCAGCAGACAAAGGGGGAGCGATCGTGCTACAAACTGCGGAGGACTATGACAATGAATGCCTGAGACTCCTATCAGACAGACGTAATTACATGGTCCTACATGAAGATCCAACTGAAAACCTCAGGATACGGATCGGAGGTATGATTGAGGAAGGCGTAACACACGACTGGCTGAGTAAGAAGGAAGGGGAATTCCTCGAGCAAAAGAAGCCACGCATCCCATACTTTTACTGTATTCCTAAAATACATAAAAACATAACCAAACCACCAGGAAGACCGATTGTATCGGGTATTGGTTCCATATTAGAACCACTATCCAAGTTCGCAGATGCCTTTTTACGCCCTCTAGTACAAGCCACAAACACGTACCTGAAGGACACAAAGGCGGTCCTACAACTGTTGCAAGGGACAACCTTCGATCCACAAACACAACTTCTGATGTCCCTTGATGTGGAAAGCCTATATACCAGCCTGCCCCATGATGAAACATTGATGATCATAGAGGAAGTCCTTTTCTCGACACCTTGGAGATACCAAACGCCACGTGGGTTGGTAATGGAATGCATCTCTTTGGCCTTACAAAGGAATTTTTTCCAATACAAAACAACGCTGTACCAACAATGCCATGGGACTAGCATGGGGAGCACCTTTGCTCCGAGCCTAGCAGGTCTCTATGTACACCATCTCGAGACTAACAAGATCCTCCATGATCAAAACCCATATAGAGCCAACATAAAATGCTGGAGGAGGTACATAGATGACATCCTAGTCATCTGGGAAGGTGATCAACAGTCAGCTACTAACTTTCTGGAATGGCTCAATAACCAAAACACCTTTCTGAAATTCACGAGCACAGTTTCCAATAAAACATTGGTTTTCCTTGATTTGAACATTTATGCTGAGTCGGGAATATTAAAGACCACCACTCACTTCAAACCTACGTCCCGGAATTGCCTGTTGAGATTTGACAGTTTTCACCCGAGACATCTCCGAGAAAATCTGCCATATGGACAGTTTTTACGCCTTAGGCGCAACTGCACAGATCTCTCTGAATTCAGACAACAAGCAAATGATCTGAAAAAGAAACTCAAACAACGAGAGTACCCTGAAAAAATCATTAACAAGGCTATGAAAAGGGCAAAAAACAATAACAGAGAGGCCTTACTCGAGGAAAAAGTAAAAGAACCTACAGAAAACAAACGGCCAATCTGTGTGACAACATTTAATGCTTTGTCAAACGATGTATCTAAGATTGTAAACAAACACTGGCGCATACTAACTTGTGGCGAACTGACCTTTGAGAAACCAATGTTTGCACATCGCAGGGGACGTAATCTTAGAGACATATTGGTACACACAAGGCCGAAACCAACTACAACAGCCCTCCAACCCACGATTGGCATCCAGGGCCATTTCCCTTGCGGCAATTGCAGCAGTTGCCACTTGACCGAAAAAAGCACAAGACTTACTTTTCGTAATGGCTCGACATGGGAACAAAGGAGATTCACAAATTGCAACTCAAAAAACGTCATCTATATGATCAAATGCCCATGTAATCTGGAATATGTGGGAATGACCACAAGAGCAATAAAAACACGCATGAGTGAACATAAAAGTAATGTGAGATGCAAAAAGAGCACGACCAAAATGGCTACGCATTTCTTGACCCAACAACACTGTGTCAATGATTTAAAGTGGACGGTTATAGAACAACTGCCCTCTGAGACCGGCCTCTTTCAGAAGGAACAGCGTTGGGTGTTCAGATTGGGGACCCATCTGAACGGACTTAATGATGATGTACCCTGGAGTCAATTATCATCATAAAGAACCAACAGTTCTGAGTAACAACAATGTGTGATTTTTTGGACACGACGCATGCGCCAAAAACACTCACTACCGTCAGGCATGTACACATGTGTTAACCCAACTGCACATGCGCCGTCGACACTGGATCCCTGATGTAACGCCATTTTTAGGCCGTCACCGGCCATAATAGACACATGAGCCCTGTTTGGTTAGAAAGCGGATGCTCCATACATGGGCATACTTTCAGTGGTAGGTAACACCCTCATTCGACACACCCTTACGAGCACCAATCAGGATGGGAAGGTATAAATACTCTGAACCGCACCTAAACTCCACAACAGCGGAGCAGCGTGCGGGGTAAGACGGTGACAAAGGAGTCCTGTGCTTGTGAGTATGATACGGAACATACGACCTATAGAAAATCGTCCACGAACGTAAGTGTGTTAGACTGAATGATTACAGCTACATTATTACCTACCACAGATAGCCATTGAAGCAACACCCCGGCGTTCTGACTATGCTCATGAAGCCCACAAGAAAGCTTCACAAGTAGGACAACCTCTTACAGTACATCCTAGTACTATGTGTGTTATATGTTGTATGTGTTGTGAGTCCATTTTTTAACAGCTTATAAAATAAGCATATGGTACGGTTCCTGGTGACTGCACCAGTTTGAACTACCCGCTACATGGGTAACCATTAGTTGTAAATATTTTTCTTTTGTCTTTCTACAGGTCATTGTGCTTGTAGCAGACCGCTGTAGGCACACTTAGCCTTAAATTAATTTTTTCACTTTTTTGTAAATACACAATTTTTAAAAATAGACGTGAGTAGGGAGGGGAGGTTGTGCCCCCGTCCTGAGGAAGGAGCTTGTCTCCGAAACATGTCGACAACAATGCACACCAGAGGTCTTGTTCATTATACAACTTAGACCTCAACCTGCACTTCTTTTTAACAGTACCAGCCAGAGCCCAGAATAAATTTTTCTTTCACACTCTAGTGCCAGGTACTTTTTAATATTTTTTTTCACTACACACCCCCCACTCACTCTGTATATACCCCACACACTGGACACCACACATAGCCAACATTGCAAGTGCTCCCGCGTAGTCGTAGGTCGCAGCACGCCGCATCCCGATAGAGGGGTGCGAAGACCCCGATGATGAAGCATGACACCAAGGGGCCTTTTGGTGTGTGAGGGGTATTTTTCAACACTTTGAGTGTTCCAATCACTTTTGATCACTCTTGTCCCTCTCCCCTGCTGGATTCACTTTGTTTATGTAACTATCCCCGTGGAGCATGAATCCAACGATCAGCTCTACCTCCCTCTTTTGATTTTTACATGATTTAGGCAGCGTGCAGCTGCGGGAGTTTAACCCCGGACTCTCTTTCACAACACATAAACACATAAAACTAGGTAAACTGTAAGCCACAGCGGTCAACTAATTATGGAGGACGAACATGGCCTTACCTTTGGCGAGGATGAAATCGACAGAATCTTGGCAGATCCATATCCCTTTGAGGGACTTAGTAACCCTGAAACTGGACCGAGTATGAATGATTGGAACGAATTGGTCAAACTAAGGCGTAACCAGATCAAAGCAGCCCTACATGGTCTGATAATGACGGGCTATTTAAGGAACAAAATGGGCCCCCCAGGTTTGATTGTAAAAAACGAACCTTTCATCTTTCAGACGGATATGCAGTTCAAGAAGGAGTGGTCATTGATTTCATGGCACTGCACCAGGGACTGGCTGGTCCTAATTATAAAAACGGCAACTAGAATTACCCAAGAACTGAAGATCGAAATTGATAAAATTGAAGTCAAATTGAAAACATATATATCAACCGAGGATTTAAAAGTCAGGTTAGACGAACTGAATCAACAAATGACGGAATTTGAATTTGGCCTGAAACAAAGCAAACTCAATAAATTGGGTAAAGATAAGGATAAATTCACCCCAGAAGGAGCATACCCTTACACCAGGGCTGACTATGTAGCCCCAAATAGAAGCAATGATACCGATAATGATGGGTCAGACACCAGCTCCAATAGCTCAAATTCAAGTGGGGGCAAAGGAAACCGTCAGAATAGAGGTGGTTGGAGGCAGAGAAGACAACAGTACCCAAGACAACGAGGGTGGAGAGGATACCAACCCCAATATCCACAATACATGGGACAAGCACCTTTCCAGCCATTTCAGTTCAATCACCCACCAAATGTCCAAGGTTATCCACAATGGAATCCAGACTTCAATGGGGGTTTCTTTGGTCCGCAGCCTTTTTTAGGGTCCCGCCCTGGGAACCGTGGAAAGAACCGGAAAGGCAACAATGTAACTTGGGAAGACAACGGCCAAGAGAACTCACGACAGACCAGGAGTATGACGGGCTCCTTACCCAATCAAGCCTCAACCAGCAACCAGAGAGGGACCTAGTGGTTAATCTGACTTCAAAGCCACTAACGACTACAGAACGACAGGTACTTAACAAAGGTTTGGGTTTTGTACCAACGCAAAGACCGGATATCTTTAAAATAAACGTGGAGATACAAGAGTTCATACGAAAGTTAAAACTACAGGCTTTCTTCCACGACAAACCACCGCAAGCTCCAACAACAGATACAGGTCTAAAACCAAAATCAACCTTCACACCTCCGGACTCAACAATTCCCCTCGAAGTATTAACATTTGGAAAAAGCCATCATGACAGAAGTGAACCAACTGGATAAGTCCACCACACGGACTTTTCACAACACGACCAAGGAGGAACAAACTGCCTTGAAAACGCTGTCCGATGACAAAAGCCTGGTGATTAAACCAGCAGACAAAGGGGGAGCGATCGTGCTACAAACTGCGGAGGACTATGACAATGAATGCCTGAGACTCCTATCAGACAGACGTAATTACATGGTCCTACATGAAGATCCAACTGAAAACCTCAGGATACGGATCGGAGGTATGATTGAGGAAGGCGTAACACACGACTGGCTGAGTAAGAAGGAAGGGGAATTCCTCGAGCAAAAGAAGCCACGCATCCCATACTTTTACTGTATTCCTAAAATACATAAAAACATAACCAAACCACCAGGAAGACCGATTGTATCGGGTATTGGTTCCATATTAGAACCACTATCCAAGTTCGCAGATGCCTTTTTACGCCCTCTAGTACAAGCCACAAACACGTACCTGAAGGACACAAAGGCGGTCCTACAACTGTTGCAAGGGACAACCTTCGATCCACAAACACAACTTCTGATGTCCCTTGATGTGGAAAGCCTATATACCAGCCTGCCCCATGATGAAACATTGATGATCATAGAGGAAGTCCTTTTCTCGACACCTTGGAGATACCAAACGCCACGTGGGTTGGTAATGGAATGCATCTCTTTGGCCTTACAAAGGAATTTTTTCCAATACAAAACAACGCTGTACCAACAATGCCATGGGACTAGCATGGGGAGCACCTTTGCTCCGAGCCTAGCAGGTCTCTATGTACACCATCTCGAGACTAACAAGATCCTCCATGATCAAAACCCATATAGAGCCAACATAAAATGCTGGAGGAGGTACATAGATGACATCCTAGTCATCTGGGAAGGTGATCAACAGTCAGCTACTAACTTTCTGGAATGGCTCAATAACCAAAACACCTTTTTGAAATTCACGAGCACAGTTTCCAATAAAACATTGGTTTTCCTTGATTTGAACATTTATGCTGAGTCGGGAATATTAAAGACCACCACTCACTTCAAACCTACGTCCCGGAATTGCCTGTTGAGATTTGACAGTTTTCACCCGAGACATCTCCGAGAAAATCTGCCATATGGACAGTTTTTACGCCTTAGGCGCAACTGCACAGATCTCTCTGAATTCAGACAACAAGCAAATGATCTGAAAAAGAAACTCAAACAACGAGAGTACCCTGAAAAAATCATTAACAAGGCTATGAAAAGGGCAAAAAACAATAACAGAGAGGCCTTACTCGAGGAAAAAGTAAAAGAACCTACAGAAAACAAACGGCCAATCTGTGTGACAACATTTAATGCTTTGTCAAACGATGTATCTAAGATTGTAAACAAACACTGGCGCATACTAACTTGTGGCGAACTGACCTTTGAGAAACCAATGTTTGCACATCGCAGGGGACGTAATCTTAGAGACATATTGGTACACACAAGGCCGAAACCAACTACAACAGCCCTCCAACCCACGATTGGCATCCAGGGCCATTTCCCTTGCGGCAATTGCAGCAGTTGCCACTTGACCGAAAAAAGCACAAGACTTACTTTTCGTAATGGCTCGACATGGGAACAAAGGAGATTCACAAATTGCAACTCAAAAAACGTCATCTATATGATCAAATGCCCATGTAATCTGGAATATGTGGGAATGACCACAAGAGCAATAAAAACACGCATGAGTGAACATAAAAGTAATGTGAGATGCAAAAAGAGCACGACCAAAATGGCTACGCATTTCTTGACCCAACAACACTGTGTCAATGATTTAAAGTGGACGGTTATAGAACAACTGCCCTCTGAGACCGGCCTCTTTCAGAAGGAACAGCGTTGGGTGTTCAGATTGGGGACCCATCTGAACGGACTTAATGATGATGTACCCTGGAGTCAATTATCATCATAAAGAACCAACAGTTCTGAGTAACAACAATGTGTGATTTTTTGGACACGACGCATGCGCCAAAAACACTCACTACCGTCAGGCATGTACACATGTGTTAACCCAACTGCACATGCGCCGTCGACACTGGATCCCTGATGTAACGCCATTTTTAGGCCGTCACCGGCCATAATAGACACATGAGCCCTGTTTGGTTAGAAAGCGGATGCTCCATACATGGGCATACTTTCAGTGGTAGGTAACACCCTCATTCGACACACCCTTACGAGCACCAATCAGGATGGGAAGGTATAAATACTCTGAACCGCACCTAAACTCCACAACAGCGGAGCAGCGTGCGGGGTAAGACGGTGACAAAGGAGTCCTGTGCTTGTGAGTATGATACGGAACATACGACCTATAGAAAATCGTCCACGAACGTAAGTGTGTTAGACTGAATGATTACAGCTACATTATTACCTACCACAGATAGCCATTGAAGCAACACCCCGGCGTTCTGACTATGCTCATGAAGCCCACAAGAAAGCTTCACAAGTAGGACAACCTCTTACAGTACATCCTAGTACTATGTGTGTTATATGTTGTATGTGTTGTGAGTCCATTTTTTAACAGCTTATAAAATAAGCATATGGTACGGTTCCTGGTGACTGCACCAGTTTGAACTACCCGCTACATGGGTAACCATTAGTTGTAAATATTTTTCTTTTGTCTTTCTACAGGTCATTGTGCTTGTAGCAGACCGCTGTAGGCACACTTAGCCTTAAATTAATTTTTTCACTTTTTTGTAAATACACAATTTTTAAAAATAGACGTGAGTAGGGAGGGGAGGTTGTGCCCCCGTCCTGAGGAAGGAGCTTGTCTCCGAAACATGTCGACAACAATGCACACCAGAGGTCTTGTTCATTATACAACTTAGACCTCAACCTGCACTTCTTTTTAACAGTACCAGCCAGAGCCCAGAATAAATTTTTCTTTCACACTCTAGTGCCAGGTACTTTTTAATATTTTTTTTCACTACACACCCCCCACTCACTCTGTATATACCCCACACACTGGACACCACACATAGCCAACATTGCAAGTGCTCCCGCGTAGTCGTAGGTCGCAGCACGCCGCATCCCGATAGAGGGGTGCGAAGACCCCGATGATGAAGCATGACACCAAGGGGCCTTTTGGTGTGTGAGGGGTATTTTTCAACACTTTGAGTGTTCCAATCACTTTTGATCACTCTTGTCCCTCTCCCCTGCTGGATTCACTTTGTTTATGTAACTATCCCCGTGGAGCATGAATCCAACGATCAGCTCTACCTCCCTCTTTTGATTTTTACATGATTTAGGCAGCGTGCAGCTGCGGGAGTTTAACCCCGGACTCTCTTTCACAACACATAAACACATAAAACTAGGTAAACTGTAAGCCACAGCGGTCAACTAATTATGGAGGACGAACATGGCCTTACCTTTGGCGAGGATGAAATCGACAGAATCTTGGCAGATCCAAATCCCTTTGAGGGACTTAGTAACCCTGAAACTGGACCGAGTATGAATGATTGGAACGAATTGGTCAAACTAAGGCGTAACCAGATCAAAGCAGCCCTACATGGTCTGATAATGACGGGCTATTTAAGGAACAAAATGGGCCCCCCAGGTTTGATTGTAAAAAACGAACCTTTCATCTTTCAGACGGATATGCAGTTCAAGAAGGAGTGGTCATTGATTTCATGGCACTGCACCAGGGACTGGCTGGTCCTAATTATAAAAACGGCAACTAGAATTACCCAAGAACTGAAGATCGAAATTGATAAAATTGAAGTCAAATTGAAAACATATATATCAACCGAGGATTTAAAAGTCAGGTTAGACGAACTGAATCAACAAATGACGGAATTTGAATTTGGCCTGAAACAAAGCAAACTCAATAAATTGGGTAAAGATAAGGATAAATTCACCCCAGAAGGAGCATACCCTTACACCAGGGCTGACTATGTAGCCCCAAATAGAAGCAATGATACCGATAATGATGGGTCAGACACCAGCTCCAATAGCTCAAATTCAAGTGGGGGCAAAGGAAACCGTCAGAATAGAGGTGGTTGGAGGCAGAGAAGACAACAGTACCCAAGACAACGAGGGTGGAGAGGATACCAACCCCAATATCCACAATACATGGGACAAGCACCTTTCCAGCCATTTCAGTTTAATCACCCACCAAATGTCCAAGGTTATCCACAATGGAATCCAGACTTCAATGGGGGTTTCTTTGGTCCGCAGCCTTTTTTAGGGTCCCGCCCTGGGAACCGTGGAAAGAACCGGAAAGGCAACAATGTAACTTGGGAAGACAACGGCCAAGAGAACTCACGACAGACCAGGAGTATGACGGGCTCCTTACCCAATCAAGCCTCAACCAGCAACCAGAGAGGGACCTAGTGGTTAATCTGACTTCAAAGCCACTAACGACTACAGAACGACAGGTACTTAACAAAGGTTTGGGTTTTGTACCAACGCAAAGACCGGATATCTTTAAAATAAACGTGGAGATACAAGAGTTCATACGAAAGTTAAAACTACAGGCTTTCTTCCACGACAAACCACCGCAAGCTCCAACAACAGATACAGGTCTAAAACCAAAATCAACCTTCACACCTCCGGACTCAACAATTCCCCTCGAAGTATTAACATTTGAAAAAGCCATCATGACAGAAGTGAACCAACTGGATAAGTCCACCACACGGACTTTTCACAACACGACCAAGGAGGAACAAACTGCCTTGAAAACGCTGTCCGATGACAAAAGCCTGGTGATTAAACCAGCAGACAAAGGGGGAGCGATCGTGCTACAAACTGCGGAGGACTATGACAATGAATGCCTGAGACTCCTATCAGACAGACGTAATTACATGGTCCTACATGAAGATCCAACTGAAAACCTCAGGATACGGATCGGAGGTATGATTGAGGAAGGCGTAACACACGACTGGCTGAGTAAGAAGGAAGGGGAATTCCTCGAGCAAAAGAAGCCACGCATCCCATACTTTTACTGTATTCCTAAAATACATAAAAACATAACCAAACCACCAGGAAGACCGATTGTATCGGGTATTGGTTCCATATTAGAACCACTATCCAAGTTCGCAGATGCCTTTTTACGCCCTCTAGTACAAGCCACAAACACGTACCTGAAGGACACAAAGGCGGTCCTACAACTGTTGCAAGGGACAACCTTCGATCCACAAACACAACTTCTGATGTCCCTTGATGTGGAAAGCCTATATACCAGCCTGCCCCATGATGAAACATTGATGATCATAGAGGAAGTCCTTTTCTCGACACCTTGGAGATACCAAACGCCACGTGGGTTGGTAATGGAATGCATCTCTTTGGCCTTACAAAGGAATTTTTTCCAATACAAAACAACGCTGTACCAACAATGCCATGGGACTAGCATGGGGAGCACCTTTGCTCCGAGCCTAGCAGGTCTCTATGTACACCATCTCGAGACTAACAAGATCCTCCATGATCAAAACCCATATAGAGCCAACATAAAATGCTGGAGGAGGTACATAGATGACATCCTAGTCATCTGGGAAGGTGATCAACAGTCAGCTACTAACTTTCTGGAATGGCTCAATAACCAAAACACCTTTCTGAAATTCACGAGCACAGTTTCCAATAAAACATTGGTTTTCCTTGATTTGAACATTTATGCTGAGTCGGGAATATTAAAGACCACCACTCACTTCAAACCTACGTCCCGGAATTGCCTGTTGAGATTTGACAGTTTTCACCCGAGACATCTCCGAGAAAATCTGCCATATGGACAGTTTTTACGCCTTAGGCGCAACTGCACAGATCTCTCTGAATTCAGACAACAAGCAAATGATCTGAAAAAGAAACTCAAACAACGAGAGTACCCTGAAAAAATCATTAACAAGGCTATGAAAAGGGCAAAAAACAATAACAGAGAGGCCTTACTCGAGGAAAAAGTAAAAGAACCTACAGAAAACAAACGGCCAATCTGTGTGACAACATTTAATGCTTTGTCAAACGATGTATCTAAGATTGTAAACAAACACTGGCGCATACTAACTTGTGGCGAACTGACCTTTGAGAAACCAATGTTTGCACATCGCAGGGGACGTAATCTTAGAGACATATTGGTACACACAAGGCCGAAACCAACTACAACAGCCCTCCAACCCACGATTGGCATCCAGGGCCATTTCCCTTGCGGCAATTGCAGCAGTTGCCACTTGACCGAAAAAAGCACAAGACTTACTTTTCGTAATGGCTCGACATGGGAACAAAGGAGATTCACAAATTGCAACTCAAAAAACGTCATCTATATGATCAAATGCCCATGTAATCTGGAATATGTGGGAATGACCACAAGAGCAATAAAAACACGCATGAGTGAACATAAAAGTAATGTGAGATGCAAAAAGAGCACGACCAAAATGGCTACGCATTTCTTGACCCAACAACACTGTGTCAATGATTTAAAGTGGACGGTTATAGAACAACTGCCCTCTGAGACCGGCCTCTTTCAGAAGGAACAGCGTTGGGTGTTCAGATTGGGGACCCATCTGAACGGACTTAATGATGATGTACCCTGGAGTCAATTATCATCATAAAGAACCAACAGTTCTGAGTAACAACAATGTGTGATTTTTTGGACACGACGCATGCGCCAAAAACACTCACTACCGTCAGGCATGTACACATGTGTTAACCCAACTGCACATGCGCCGTCGACACTGGATCCCTGATGTAACGCCATTTTTAGGCCGTCACCGGCCATAATAGACACATGAGCCCTGTTTGGTTAGAAAGCGGATGCTCCATACATGGGCATACTTTCAGTGGTAGGTAACACCCTCATTCGACACACCCTTACGAGCACCAATCAGGATGGGAAGGTATAAATACTCTGAACCGCACCTAAACTCCACAACAGCGGAGCAGCGTGCGGGGTAAGACGGTGACAAAGGAGTCCTGTGCTTGTGAGTATGATACGGATCATACGACCTATAGAAAATCGTCCACGAACGTAAGTGTGTTAGACTGAATGATTACAGCTACATTATTACCTACCACAGATAGCCATTGAAGCAACACCCCGGCGTTCTGACTATGCTCATGAAGCCCACAAGAAAGCTTCACAAGTAGGACAACCTCTTACAGTACATCCTAGTACTATGTGTGTTATATGTTGTATGTGTTGTGAGTCCATTTTTTAACAGCTTATAAAATAAGCATATGGTACGGTTCCTGGTGACTGCACCAGTTTGAACTACCCGCTACATGGGTAACCATTAGTTGTAAATATTTTTCTTTTGTCTTTCTACAGGTCATTGTGCTTGTAGCAGACCGCTGTAGGCACACTTAGCCTTAAATTAATTTTTTCACTTTTTTGTAAATACACAATTTTTAAAAATAGACGTGAGTAGGGAGGGGAGGTTGTGCCCCCGTCCTGAGGAAGGAGCTTGTCTCCGAAACATGTCGACAACAATGCACACCAGAGGTCTTGTTCATTATACAACTTAGACCTCAACCTGCACTTCTTTTTAACAGTACCAGCCAGAGCCCAGAATAAATTTTTCTTTCACACTCTAGTGCCAGGTACTTTTTAATTTTTTTTTCACTACACACCCCCCACTCACTCTGTATATACCCCACACACTGGACACCACACATAGCCAACATTGCAAGTGCTCCCGCGTAGTCGTAGGTCGCAGCACGCCGCATCCCGATAGAGGGGTGCGAAGACCCCGATGATGAAGCATGACACCAAGGGGCCTTTTGGTGTGTGAGGGGTATTTTTCAACACTTTGAGTGTTCCAATCACTTTTGATCACTCTTGTCCCTCTCCCCTGCTGGATTCACTTTGTTTATGTAACTATCCCTGTGGAGCATGAATCCAACGATCAGCTCTACCTCCCTCTTTTGATTTTTACATGATTTAGGCAGCGTGCAGCTGCGGGAGTTTAACCCCGGACTCTCTTTCACAACACATAAACACATAAAACTAGGTAAACTGTAAGCCACAGCGGTCAACTAATTATGGAGGACGAACATGGCCTTACCTTTGGCGAGGATGAAATCGACAGAATCTTGGCAGATCCAAATCCCTTTGAGGGACTTAGTAACCCTGAAACTGGACCGAGTATGAATGATTGGAACGAATTGGTCAAACTAAGGCGTAACCAGATCAAAGCAGCCCTACATGGTCTGATAATGACGGGCTATTTAAGGAACAAAATGGGCCCCCCAGGTTTGATTGTAAAAAACGAACCTTTCATCTTTCAGACGGATATGCAGTTCAAGAAGGAGTGGTCATTGATTTCATGGCACTGCACCAGGGACTGGCTGGTCCTAATTATAAAAACGGCAACTAGAATTACCCAAGAACTGAAGATCGAAATTGATAAAATTGAAGTCAAATTGAAAACATATATATCAACCGAGGATTTAAAAGTCAGGTTAGACGAACTGAATCAACAAATGACGGAATTTGAATTTGGCCTGAAACAAAGCAAACTCAATAAATTGGGTAAAGATAAGGATAAATTCACCCCAGAAGGAGCATACCCTTACACCAGGGCTGACTATGTAGCCCCAAATAGAAGCAATGATACCGATAATGATGGGTCAGACACCAGCTCCAATAGCTCAAATTCAAGTGGGGGCAAAGGAAACCGTCAGAATAGAGGTGGTTGGAGGCAGAGAAGACAACAGTACCCAAGACAACGAGGGTGGAGAGGATACCAACCCCAATATCCACAATACATGGGACAAGCACCTTTCCAGCCATTTCAGTTTAATCACCCACCAAATGTCCAAGGTTATCCACAATGGAATCCAGACTTCAATGGGGGTTTCTTTGGTCCGCAGCCTTTTTTAGGGTCCCGCCCTGGGAACCGTGGAAAGAACCGGAAAGGCAACAATGTAACTTGGGAAGACAACGGCCAAGAGAACTCACGACAGACCAGGAGTATGACGGGCTCCTTACCCAATCAAGCCTCAACCAGCAACCAGAGAGGGACCTAGTGGTTAATCTGACTTCAAAGCCACTAACGACTACAGAACGACAGGTACTTAACAAAGGTTTGGGTTTTGTACCAACGCAAAGACCGGATATCTTTAAAATAAACGTGGAGATACAAGAGTTCATACGAAAGTTAAAACTACAGGCTTTCTTCCACGACAAACCACCGCAAGCTCCAACAACAGATACAGGTCTAAAACCAAAATCAACCTTCACACCTCCGGACTCAACAATTCCCCTCGAAGTATTAACATTTGAAAAAGCCATCATGACAGAAGTGAACCAACTGGATAAGTCCACCACACGGACTTTTCACAACACGACCAAGGAGGAACAAACTGCCTTGAAAACGCTGTCCGATGACAAAAGCCTGGTGATTAAACCAGCAGACAAAGGGGGAGCGATCGTGCTACAAACTGCGGAGGACTATGACAATGAATGCCTGAGACTCCTATCAGACAGACGTAATTACATGGTCCTACATGAAGATCCAACTGAAAACCTCAGGATACGGATCGGAGGTATGATTGAGGAAGGCGTAACACACGACTGGCTGAGTAAGAAGGAAGGGGAATTCCTCGAGCAAAAGAAGCCACGCATCCCATACTTTTACTGTATTCCTAAAATACATAAAAACATAACCAAACCACCAGGAAGACCGATTGTATCGGGTATTGGTTCCATATTAGAACCACTATCCAAGTTCGCAGATGCCTTTTTACGCCCTCTAGTACAAGCCACAAACACGTACCTGAAGGACACAAAGGCGGTCCTACAACTGTTGCAAGGGACAACCTTCGATCCACAAACACAACTTCTGATGTCCCTTGATGTGGAAAGCCTATATACCAGCCTGCCCCATGATGAAACATTAATGATCATAGAGGAAGTCCTTTTCTCGACACCTTGGAGATACCAAACGCCACGTGGGTTGGTAATGGAATGCATCTCTTTGGCCTTACAAAGGAATTTTTTCCAATACAAAACAACGCTGTACCAACAATGCCATGGGACTAGCATGGGGAGCACCTTTGCTCCGAGCCTAGCAGGTCTCTATGTACACCATCTCGAGACTAACAAGATCCTCCATGATCAAAACCCATATAGAGCCAACATAAAATGCTGGAGGAGGTACATAGATGACATCCTAGTCATCTGGGAAGGTGATCAACAGTCAGCTACTAACTTTCTGGAATGGCTCAATAACCAAAACACCTTTCTGAAATTCACGAGCACAGTTTCCAATAAAACATTGGTTTTCCTTGATTTGAACATTTATGCTGAGTCGGGAATATTAAAGACCACCACTCACTTCAAACCTACGTCCCGGAATTGCCTGTTGAGATTTGACAGTTTTCACCCGAGACATCTCCGAGAAAATCTGCCATATGGACAGTTTTTACGCCTTAGGCGCAACTGCACAGATCTCTCTGAATTCAGACAACAAGCAAATGATCTGAAAAAGAAACTCAAACAACGAGAGTACCCTGAAAAAATCATTAACAAGGCTATGAAAAGGGCAAAAAACAATAACAGAGAGGCCTTACTCGAGGAAAAAGTAAAAGAACCTACAGAAAACAAACGGCCAATCTGTGTGACAACATTTAATGCTTTGTCAAACGATGTATCTAAGATTGTAAACAAACACTGGCGCATACTAACTTGTGGCGAACTGACCTTTGAGAAACCAATGTTTGCACATCGCAGGGGACGTAATCTTAGAGACATATTGGTACACACAAGGCCGAAACCAACTACAACAGCCCTCCAACCCACGATTGGCATCCAGGGCCATTTCCCTTGCGGCAATTGCAGCAGTTGCCACTTGACCGAAAAAAGCACAAGACTTACTTTTCGTAATGGCTCGACATGGGAACAAAGGAGATTCACAAATTGCAACTCAAAAAACGTCATCTATATGATCAAATGCCCATGTAATCTGGAATATGTGGGAATGACCACAAGAGCAATAAAAACACGCATGAGTGAACATAAAAGTAATGTGAGATGCAAAAAGAGCACGACCAAAATGGCTACGCATTTCTTGACCCAACAACACTGTGTCAATGATTTAAAGTGGACGGTTATAGAACAACTGCCCTCTGAGACCGGCCTCTTTCAGAAGGAACAGCGTTGGGTGTTCAGATTGGGGACCCATCT
Organism: Lissotriton vulgaris; assembly: GCF_964263255.1. NCBI lineage: Eukaryota > Metazoa > Chordata > Amphibia > Caudata > Salamandridae > Lissotriton > Lissotriton vulgaris. The sequence goes on along the minus strand of NC_141693.1, from coordinate 205,371,378 downwards.
GAACGGACTTAATGATGATGTACCCTGGAGTCAATTATCATCATAAAGAACCAACAGTTCTGAGTAACAACAATGTGTGATTTTTTGGACACGACGCATGCGCCAAAAACACTCACTACCGTCAGGCATGTACACATGTGTTAACCCAACTGCACATGCGCCGTCGACACTGGATCCCTGATGTAACGCCATTTTTAGGCCGTCACCGGCCATAATAGACACATGAGCCCTGTTTGGTTAGAAAGCGGATGCTCCATACATGGGCATACTTTCAGTGGTAGGTAACACCCTCATTCGACACACCCTTACGAGCACCAATCAGGATGGGAAGGTATAAATACTCTGAACCGCACCTAAACTCCACAACAGCGGAGCAGCGTGCGGGGTAAGACGGTGACAAAGGAGTCCTGTGCTTGTGAGTATGATACGGAACACACGACCTATAGAAAATCGTCCACGAACGTAAGTGTGTTAGACTGAATGATTACAGCTACATTATTACCTACCACAGATAGCCATTGAAGCAACACCCCGGCGTTCTGACTATGCTCATGAAGCCCACAAGAAAGCTTCACAAGTAGGACAACCTCTTACAGTACATCCTAGTACTATGTGTGTTATATGTTGTATGTGTTGTGAGTCCATTTTTTAACAGCTTATAAAATAAGCATATGGTACGGTTCCTGGTGACTGCACCAGTTTGAACTACCCGCTACATGGGTAACCATTAGTTGTAAATATTTTTCTTTTGTCTTTCTACAGGTCATTGTGCTTGTAGCAGACCGCTGTAGGCACACTTAGCCTTAAATTAATTTTTTCACTTTTTTGTAAATACACAATTTTTAAAAATAGACGTGAGTAGGGAGGGGAGGTTGTGCCCTCGTCCTGAGGAAGGAGCTTGTCTCCGAAACATGTCGACAACAATGCACACCAGAGGTCTTTTTCATTATACAACTTAGACCTCAACCTGCACTTCTTTTTAACAGTACCAGCCAGAGCCCAGAATAAATTTTTCTTTCACACTCTAGTGCCAGGTACTTTTTAATATTTTTTTTCACTACACACCCCCCACTCACTCTGTATATACCCCACACACTGGACACCACACATAGCCAACATTGCAAGTGCTCCCGCGTAGTCGTAGGTCGCAGCACGCCGCATCCCGATAGAGGGGTGCGAAGACCCCGATGATGAAGCATGACACCAAGGGGCCTTTTGGTGTGTGAGGGGTATTTTTCAACACTTTGAGTGTTCCAATCACTTTTGATCACTCTTGTCCCTCTCCCCTGCTGGATTCACTTTGTTTATGTAACTATCCCCGTGGAGCATGAATCCAACGATCAGCTCTACCTCCCTCTTTTGATTTTTACGTACACGGACCTACTCCACCTCTCCTCTCACCCGCCGCTCCGTCTCCCTTTCAGGGCAGATCTCCTCTCTCAGATGGAGGGGCAGGTTCTACACCCCCACCTCCAGACATTACACCTTCATGCCTGGAGATTGAAGGGGGCAATCCGAATTCCTTTTCTCTCCCTTACAATGTGGTGGATGTCATTCTTTCGGCCAGGCGTGACTCCACCAAGTCCATCTATTCGTATAGGTGGTCTAAATTTGTTTTTTGGTGTAGGGAGAAGTCTATTGACCCTTTGAGGGCTCATTTGTCCGATATTTTGCAGTAGGTCTTTCTTCGGCGCAGCAAGGGTTGGCTGTTGCCACAGTCAAAGGTTACCTTTCGGCATTGTCGGCATTTCTCTGTTTGCCGGATCAGCCGTCTCTTTTTAAATCTCCAGTGGTTTTGAGATTTCTGAAGGGCCTCACTAATATGTTCCCTCCTTATCCATTTATCGTGCCTCAATGGGACTTAAATCTTGTCTTAACATTCTTGATGGGTTCTCTCTTCAAACCCTTACACAAGTGTCCCATGAGGCTTTTGTCTTTTAAGACGGTCTTCCTAGTTGTGATCACCTCGGCAAGGAGGGTGAGTGAGCTTCAAGCTCTTTGTTCTAAGCCTCCATTCCTGACCATTCATGCTGATCGAATGGTTCTTAGGACCAGGGCTGCTTTTCTGCCTAAGGTGGTAACTCCCTTCCATCTAGGACAGTCCATTACCCTTCCTATCTTCTATTCTCCCCCTCACCCTTCCAAGGAGGAAGAGAGACTGCACCGTCTGGACCCTAAGAGGGCAGAGTCCTTTTATCTTGATAGAACAAGAGACTTTCGGGTGGATGACCAGCTGTTTGTTGGTTTTGCTGGTTGCCAGAAGGGTAGAGTGGTGCACAAGCGCACACTTTCCATGTGGATAATTCTGTGCATCAAGATTTGCTACTCTCTGGCCGGTAAGGACCCTCCTGAGGGTATAAGAGCTCATTCTACCACGTCAAAGTCTGCTACTTCTGCGTTGTCTAGAGATGTACCTGTTGAGGACATTTGCAGAGCTGCGACTTGGGCCTCCCTCCACACTTTCGCAAAGCATTACTGCTTGGATACCGAAGTGAGGAGGGACGGCCACTTTGTTCACTCTGTCCTCCAAGATTTCCTGGTATAGCAGAGTGGACACCCTGCTCCGGGAGTGGGGACTGCTGTGGGACTCTATTCACAAGGTGAGGAATCCACTGGCAGATGTATCTATCAGAAGAACAAGTTACATACCTTCGGTAACGCTTTTTCTGGTAGATACAGTATCTGCCTGTGGAATCCTCACTGACCCACCGCCTCCCCGTTGTTCGCTCTGCTTTACCTATGCTTATGTACATTTTTGTATATTTATGTGTATGTTTGAAATGGGTTTTCTTACCTTTGCTACACACTATGTGTGTATAATTTTGAAATGTATGTACTGTGTACAATGTATTTGTATATTTCTACTGTCATTGGTCCGTCCGGGTGCCTCGAAGGCACGGAAAAAAGGGCGGAACTGATGTCATCACGCCGACGTAGGCCTAATATGGGGTCGGTGACGTCAGACGGAGTCGCGCGCGATGCCGTGCTCCTATGACGTCGTCCACGCCGGCGTGCTACAAAGAATTTTCCGAACGTTGCTGACGCAAGGGGGATATTCACAAGGTGAGGAATCCACAGGCAGATACTGTATCTACCAGAAAAAACGTTACGGAAGGTAAGTAACTTGTTTGTTTGTACTAATGCCAGCCTACCTAGGATGGGAAGAGCAAAAGGCTGCTTACCACATTAATTGTAGTTACTTTGCCCCTGATTTTAAAGAAAACGTTTATTTCATCACAATACTATCAGTTTTTGTTCGAAAGGAAAACAGGCCATTGTTGTACTACATTTGTATAATAATATCTTTGGTAAAACAAACAGTAAGGTCATCAAGCTATTAGAAAATGATTTGGATCTTTTTTTGGAGAGCGTAGGAGGGGATTATATTTTAGTTTGGGCGGGTGATTTTAATTGGGCTAAATGTGTTTTTGAAGTTGGAGAACCTTGCGGGTATTGTGATTATCTTAGTAATAGGATTCCCCATTTTTTCATACGACCAGTATGGGGAAGTGTCGCGGGGCAAGGATGAGGCAGTAGTCAAGATAATGCTCAAATGCGGTTTATTGAACCATGTCCCGGTTTGTTAACACCACAAACAACCAAAAGGGAATTAGCTACGTGGATTCCTTGCGCAGGGATCGATATCCGTCCGAACCCCGCTGTCGGTGATCTTCCAATGGCGTCTGGGGAGTCCTAATCGTCTGAGTATTCCTTGGCGTGTTCCGATGTCCGTAAGTGAAGGAAAGAAAAACAAACAAATAGGGGCCTTTAGTCTTCAGGCTTCTACCGAACAGTGAGGGATGGGTAGTGAGGGATCACCAAACAATCCTAGGAGGTGCACTGAGGGCGAGGAAGCTGACACTGGGAGCAAGCAAGGGCACTTTAACCCGAAGTCTCTCCGCCGTCTCCACCCGCACACAACAGATCCTCTCTCTTCCCGGGACCCAAGTGTTTTGAAGGCACCTGTTGAAGCCACGTTCCTCCATGAATGTGGCGGGCGGCAAGCGAGGTTGGCCTCCTGGCTCTTGATCCGGGAGTCTCCTACAGGCGTGTCCGGTCTCCGACGCTCCACAGCACAGCTCGATTCCTGCAACTCCGCTTCCTGGGTCTGCATCAGCTGGTATCTCCCGCTTCTCGAAGACATCGTACTCATTGTCTGACGGCTCTTTGAGTCCGGTCATCACTCAAGGCCCCGCCTCCAAGGTTGGGCCGAAGCCTGCTTCCTGCTCCCAATTAAAGGGCCAGCAGCTCGGAGGTCACTCGAGTTAATTCCCATGGATGTTGGCATCAGAGGGCTGGGGAGACAAAAAAGGGGGTTCATGGGGGGTGACACTTGGCATGGAAGAAGTCCGGTAGGGCCGTCCGGCTTCTGACATACCCCTCCCCTAGAGTCGTCCCGCAAGGAACACAGGAGAGAAAGTCAGCATTGGAATTGGCGGTTCCCTTACGATACCGGACCGTGAAGGAGAAAGGCTGAAGGGAAAGAAACCACTGCATCACCCGCGGGTTGTTATCCTGGTTACGACAAATCCAAACCAGGGGAGCATGGTCCGTATATAGTGTGAAATGTACCCCCTCGAGATAATACCTCAGTTTCTCTATAGCCCATTTCACAGCCAAACACTCCTTCTCGATGACAGGATAGTTCATCTCACGGGAAAAAAGCTTGCGACTGATAAAGAGAAGGGGTTTTTCCAGTCCCTCTTCTGTGATCTGGGATAACACTGCTCCAATCCCCAGGTCTGAGGCATCAGTCTGGAGGATAAAAGGGAGATTGAAATCGGGGGAAATCAATACAGGCCCACTGGTAATGGCCTGTTTCAAGTCGAATATAGCATTGAGGCCCACTGGGGAGAGGTGCACGGTTCCGTTCTTGTGGGTTCCTTTTAACAGGTCCGTTAGAGGGGCTGCTATAGCCAAGTAGTTTGGTATAAATCTCCGATAGTATCCTAAGAGACCTAGGAATGCCAGTATGTCTTTTTTAGTGGTAGGAAGAGGGGCCTCCCTGATGGCTCTGATTTTCTCCTCTTGTGGTTCAATACAACCATGTCCCAAAAGGTATCCCCGATACTTCACCTGATGGAAACCCATGCGAGATTTCTTGGAGTTGATGTGAAGGCCCGCAGCACACAGTTCCTGCAATATCAAAAGACAATGATCAAGATGGTCCTTCCAGGTGGGACTAAAAATCACAATGTCATCCAAGTAGGTGGAGGAAAATGCCTGGTGTGGCTGCAGGATCCTGTTCATCAGCCTTTGGAAACTCCCAGGGGCCCCATGTAACCCAAAAGGTAACACTGTGAACTCAAAGAGGCCTTCTGGGGTTTCCTGATCACTACGTCTTAGGGGGATTTGCCAATACCCTTTTGTCAGATCTATGGTGGTTATGTATTTGGCATTCCCTAGTTTCTCTATCAAGTTGTCCACGCGGGGCAAGGGATATGCATCCAGTTTTGAGATAGAATTCACCCCGCGGAAGTCTATACAGAAACGGATAGAACCGTCAGGTTTGAGAACTAAGACAATGGGAGAGGACCATTCGCTTTGGGATGGTCGGATGACGCCCATGCGTAGCATGTTGGATACTTCATCGGAAATAGCTTTACGGCGGGCGGCTGGGATCCTGTAACGCTTTTGTTTGACTATTTCTCCTGGTCTAGTGTTGATGTGATGCTCGACCAGGGAGGTTTCCCTGGTACGTCGGAAAACCTGGACTTAAAGGGTAGTAGGAGGGTCAGTAAGTCATTTTGATGTGAAAGGGAAAGAGTATCATTGACAACCAGATCCTCTAAGGTGCAAGATTCAGGAGAGGTTAACTGGACGTTTTGTGGGAGGGGGCCTAGCCACTTCTTTAGAAGATTGATGTGAAACTTTGAACACAACCGGTTCCCATTTGTAGCCGGTATGTTGTCTTTCCAAGGACCTTTACTACTCGAAAAGTCCCTTCCAGTTAATTTGTATTTTAGTCAAGGTGTTAGGTAAGTGTACCAGGGCCCAGTCGTTTACCTGCAAGAATCGCCACTTTTCCCCTTTGTTATAAGAGTACCCCTGGCATTTTTGGGCTTTCTCTAAATTGGTGTGGGCTAGATCGCTGAGTTTTCCTATTCGGGTTTTAAGGTGTTGGGAATACTCCAGGAGTTCCTGGGACGCGTTTTCCTCTTTTTCTCAAGTCTCCCTCATCATATCCTGCAAAGTCAGAGGCTGCCTTCCATACAGGAGTTCAATAGATGAACAGCCTAGACTGCTCTGGACTTGCCCTCTTATAACGAAAAGGGCCAGAGGCAAGAGGCGTTCCCAATCTCTCCCTTAGCTTGACAACATCTTTTTCAGGGTCAGCTTGAGGGATCCATTGTACCTTTCCACTAAACCATCGGTTTGTGGGTGGTATACAGACGTTTTGAGATGTTTTACGTCCAGTAACCTACAAACCTGGGCCATGAGTTTCGATACGAATGGAGTACCCTGATCTGTTAGGATCTCATGTGGAAACCCTACTCGGGAAAAATAATCCACCAATTTGTCAGCTATGGTTTGCGTGGTGGGAGCTCTGAGGGGGAAAGCCTCAGTGAAGCATGTGCAATAGTCATTTAAAACCAGAGCATACTGGAAGCCTCTTGGAGAGCGAGGGAGGGGTCCTATAAGGTCCATCCCAATCCTTTCAAAAGGCTTCCCAATGATGGGCATGGGTTGTAACGGCATGCCAGGGGGTCGGTAGGGATTCCTAATTTGACAAACTTGACACTCCTGACAGTACCGTTTAATCTGGGCGTATATTCCTGGCCAGTAAAAGTGTCGAAGTATAGTTTGGGTCGTGTTGTCAGCCCCGGCATGTACCGATGGGAGTGGGCAAAGAACAAAACTTGTTCCTGAAACTCTTGGGGAACAACTAACTGTGAGGGTGCATTGTGTCAGCGACCCTATACAGGAGACCATTGTGTATTTGGAAGGTCGGATAGGATCTACCTGTCTTTGCTACTGGTGTGCAAGCTTCTTGCCAGGCATGTGATAGAGTAGAGTCGTTAACTTGGGCCCACCGAAAGCTCTTATTGGAGGTCCAGGGATCAGGGGATAAGAGGGCCGGTGCTACACCCTGTTGCTTTTTTTCAGGGTTTAGAAACTGTTGTTTCACTGAGGATAAAAACAAAGAAAGAAAATCTGGTTTATCGGTGCCTAACAGGAGGTTCTCCGGCAAGGTGTGTAAGACCCCAACGACAACAGTGGACGGAACCCATCCCTCATTTTGAAGAGTGAGCCTGGCGGTGGGGTAAACTCGTAAGTCTCCATGTACGCACTGGATGGCTACTTGTCGGTCTGGGATTATCTGATGGGGTTCTATAAGGTTCCCTTGTATGATGGACTGTGTACACCCCGATTCTAAGAGGGCAGTAATCCAGGATCCATTGACTAAGACACTTACATAGTAACTGGCCCCCATCTCTGGGGTGTACAGAAGGTCTCTAGGAGCTTAGCTCACGGCCATAGGTTCATCGGCCTTCTTCCTGGAACAGGCCTGGGCAATGTGGCCCCACATACCACAATCAAAACATTGGAGCCCCGAAAGAGAAGATTTTCCGGTTTCTGGGACGTATTCTTTCCAGGTCTTTAATGGGTCTAAGGGGCATGAGGGGAGTAGGTATCACTTGGTTTCCTCTTTCTTGGTCCCAGGGGTTTATCTGTGGCTGTGCTCTAGAAAATGAGGTGGCCATATCTACGGCTTGGTCTGCCGTAATGTTAGAGTGCTGTCGTAGCCACCTTTGGGTAGGGAAAGGAAGTGCCTTGAGGAATTGTTCCAGGTGTATAGCACTCATGATCTTTTCCTTTGCTCTTCTCATCAGGTTTTAACCATTTTTCTGCTGCTAATTTCAGCTTAAAGAAGAGCGTTTTAGGAGAATCCCCGGGAATCCCCTTCTCTTTATGAAACCTCACTCTATAGGCCTCGCTATCCAGGCCGAGATGATCCAATATGGTGTTTTTGATTTCCTCATAGGGGGTTACGCCCCCTGAGTTGGCCACCTGATAGGCGGCCTGTGCTTCCCCAGTTAGAAGGGGGGCCCAAAAAAATGGCCACTTGGAAACTGGCCACCCCGAAGCTCAAGCCGCCCGTTCGAAGTTTAAAAGGAAGGCGTCAGGGTCCTCGCCTGTGACATACATCTGGAGAGAGACAGTGGGGGCAGACATCAGGGCTTTCGTGATCTTTTGGCCTAGACCTGCCTGAGGCGGGTGTCCAGTTGCGCCTTCATCATTTCTTTGAAGGTGTCTATGTCCACTTGTGCGGACGACATTTGCCGCTCCAGGGCCCATTCAAACTTTCAGATTTTTCACCATATGCTGTATAAGGGCCTCCATTTTCGTTACGCTATGGAGATTACCTTGCCCGCATTCTCCACCATATGTCGTGGGGCAAGGATGAGGCAGTAGTCAAGATAATGCTCAAATGCGTTTTAGTGAGCCAAGTCCCGGTTTGTTAACACCACAAACAACAAAAGGGGAATTAGCTTCGTGGATTCCTTGCACAGGGATCGCTGTCCGTCCGAACTCCGCTGTCATTGATCTTCCAATGGCGTCAGGGTAGTCATAATCGGAGTATTCCTCGGCGTGTTCCGACGTCCGAGAGTGAAGGAAAGAAAACCAAACAAATAGGGGCCTTTAGTCTTCAGGCTTCTACCGAACAGTGAGCGATGGGTAGTGAGGGATCACCAAACAATCCTAGGCACTTTAACCCGAAGTCTCCCCGCCGTCTCCACCCGCACACAACAGATCCTCCCTCTTCCCGGGACCCAAGTGTTTTGAACGCACCTGTTGAAGCCACGTTCCTCCATGAACGTGGCGGGGCGGCAAGCAAGGTTGGCCTCCTGGCTCTTGATCCGGGGGTCTCCTACTGGCGTGTCCGGTCTCTGACGCTCCACAGCACGGCTCGATTCCTGCAACTCCGCTTCCTGGGTCTGCATCAGCTGGTACCGCCCGCTTCTCGAAGACCTCGTACTCATTGGCTGACGGCTCTTTGAGTCCGGTCTTTACTCGAGGCCCCGCCTCCAAGGTTGGGCCGAAGCCTGCTTCCTGCTCCCAATTAAAGGGCCAGTATCTCGGAGGCCACTCGAGTTCATTTCCATGGATGTCTGCATCAGAGGGCTGGGGAGACAAAAAAAGGGGGGTTCATGGGGGATGACACTTGGCATGGAAGAAGTCCGGTAGGGCCGTCCGGCTTCTGACAGGAAGCAATAAATAATGCTGTGCATGAATATGATTTAATCGCTCTAGAACCCACTACCATAGATAGTGAAACAAAAACAAAAACCTTTATAGGAGCATGGTCCTCCTCAAACATAGACCACTTCATTGTATCAGCCAACTGTAGTGATCTGGTGGAAAAGGTTTTCACTAATATTAGTCTTTTCAGTGACCATCACCCCTTAATTGTGTCATTGAGATTAAAATTGATTAAAAAATAACGTGGAAAGACAGTGGACACCAATATTTTTTTTTTGTAAAAAACTTTATTGAGTCAGAATACAATACACCATTTCAAATAACATTGACATTTTCATTTTTGTTGGGCGTTATCCCGTCCTGCTCCTTAATTAGGTTTACAAACCTCAAATCATGGTATCCAGCATTACACATTATGAAATATATATTTTAATGAAAGGAACATATGGATTTGTCTACAACATTTACTAATGTCTTAAAGGAACCTTGTCTTGCACCTGTACTTTCAAGCTCTAACCTGTAGTGGACGCCAATATTAATGAACAGGGGAATAATGGAATCTCGATAAAATGGTCAGGTGTGAACCCAGCCACATTCATGGAAAATGATAAAGGAAAAAAACAAAGAGATCTAGAAACCTGTCTGGATAGTTCTTCCTTGATTCCGGAAATTATAACTGCCTTTTGTAACATTACAACTGAAATGGCAGGTGATTTAACCTCTAAAAGGAGGAAGAACATTTGTGATCTCACTCCCAGATGGTTTAACCATGAATGTTCAGGGCTGAATGGGGAACTAAAATTGGCCCTTAAACAAAAGCTAAGAGGCAGTGCTAAGATTAGCAGTTTGAGGAAAGTTTATAGAAAATACCTTATTAGAAAGGAAAAGGGAGATCCGTGAGGGGACATGGAAAAAATGAATCCAGGCAGCAGAGCTGAAAGACCCAGTTCTCTTTTGGAAAATAATTAATCACCCCTTTTTTGTAGAGAACACTGCAGTAAATATTGATATTGGGGTACCCCCAAAAAATTGGGTATTACATTTTGAGAGTATTTTTAATCTAGATGCTGCAAAAATAACTGAGAGTAAGAAGGGAAATGTTATACTGGTGGAGCCCATAACATCACCACCAATAACACCAGGTGAAATCAAATCAGTTTTACTAAAAAGCCCAAATGGTAAAGCTGCCCTTGGGGGCGTATTACCTGCTACCTGGGTTGAAAGCATCATCGTACCCATTTTAAAAAAAGGGAAGGCTAATTGCCACCGCCCAATATCTCTTCTTGATTCGACCTCTAAATTGATGGGCTGAATAATGTTGGATAGTTTAGAAAATTGGGCCAACGAGAATAATATTCTAGCAGAGGCACATTATGGCGTCAGATGAGGCATTGGGATGGTAGAACAATTTGTGAACCTAGAGTTACTAATAGGGAAGTATACATTAGCCAAGGAAGTGGTGCTACATCTTTGTTTTGTTGATCTCACTAGCACTTTCGATCTAGTCAACCACCAGAAACTTTGGCAAACATTGAAAGGGCTTGGGGCTCCTATTGACATAATTGCACACTTATCCCAGATTTACATGTTTTTAACTTCTAGGGTACGGTTTTGGAAAATGGGGGAGTGTACACCTACCTTTAGGGTTATGTGTGGTATTAGACAGGAATGTGTATTAGCGCCCCTTTTATTTTCCCTATATATTACCAATGTAAATCCCTTCCTACAAAAACTAAATGCTGATGCCCCAAAAGTTGGGACACGCCCCACACCAGTTTTATTTTATGCAGACAAATCTGTCCTAATATCAAGGACAGCTAATGGTCTGAAAATCCTAATAGAATTATGTGCACTGTACATGACTGAAAAGGACCTACAGTTAAACCTAAAGAAAACTTTTGTCATGACATGTGGTAGTAACAGGCCTAAGAACAGACAACACCATGCGATGGGGTCGTTATTAACAGAGTTTCATCTTTTTCATACTTGGGGATGCTTTTTAATAGGAGTGGTACATGGAATACACACATTGAATCATGCCAGATGACATTTTTAAGAATTACGGAGAGTATTTTGAGATTTTCCGTGAAAATAGGCAATAAACCAGTCCGAGAAATCCTAGCCCTGTACCGGAGTAAATGTGTCTCAGGGGTCTGTTATGGGGCTGCGATTTAGGCGAGAGCTAACACGCCTCCCTACAGATCCAAGAAAATACGTTTTAAAAAAGATTACTGGCAGTCCCTAGCGCGACAGCAAATTATATAGTTCCCAAAGAACTCTCGGTATCGTATTTAAGCGACAAAATAAATATGGCTGGCCTTACATTTTGCCAAAGGATATGGCCTAAAGATGAAACAAAATTTACAAAAGAACTAATTATAGGTTGGCTAACCCTTGACTTTAGCAGGAAAATACCATGGTAGGAGTACATTTTTAATTTCCTAATATGCTGTAAATTCAATATTGACAGGAAGAACCCTATATGTATACAGGAGTATAGTAAAAGCGACCTGAAGTTGAGATATCTAAATGCTTATTTTTCCCCTGAGGCGGAAGCCGGGGGCACTCTGCAGCGTAAATTGACTTTGCTAATTTGCACGATTGTAGCCAATGAAGTTGTGTTTTTAAATTCTGTACATATTATAATTGTTCATTTTTAACCGGCACTTCAGTGCGAGAATAGCGTCGCACAGAAGCGGGTAATACCTCTTGTTGACACGGTGCAGCCGATTCAGGCGCTGCCCACACCGTTACTCGCTACTCTTACGCCGCCATCTTGCAGGGAGGAAAGGGCCGTGGTCCAGTTGTTGGACGCCTCCCGCCCTCTCCCATACCCCTCTCCGATTATGAATAAAAATACTAGATTGGCCCGTCCGCGCCAGGACCGGGCCCAGGGCCAAGAACCCTGCTCGGGCTCCCTCATATCCCAAGTTAGCCTACTCTTGTATGGCCCTGATGGAGCTCCAACCAGCCTCTTCTTCCCGCTGTATAAAATATGACCTACTACAAACACCTATGGTTGCCAATCTCATATGCCCCCACTATAATAGTACGATATCTATCAACAACCTGAGGACTCCCTCTAAATCCCAAAGCAACGTTAACGAGGTGGTCATTCTTATGGCCCTCATTAATGTGCGATCTCTGGGCAAACACAGCCAAGAAATAGCGGACCTTATCACTGACAACAACTTAGATTCCCTTTACATTACAGAAACATGGACTGATGATGCATCAGCCCCTGACCTAGTAATTGCAGTCCCTCCTGGCTACAAAGCCTACCGACAGGACAGGGTTAGAAAAAAGGGAGGGGGTCTGGCCATTATAACAAGAGAACGATTCGAGGTTCGAACATCATCCATTCCCGTCACGTCATGTGAAGCCATGCACTTCAACATAAAGTTCACAGCCCTTTTTAATTTTAAGGGAGTTCTCCTTTACCGTCCCCCTGGGACAAGAGCAGGCTTTCTGACAAACTTAAGTACGATAACAGAATCAATAGCCACTGAAGAGTCTATGACAGTTATGGGTGACTTAAATTTCTACCTAGAACAAGACAACGATAGGGACACTGCCGCCCTCACAGCAGACCTAGAAATAATGGGCCTTAGACAACTGGCCACCTCTCCCACCCATCAGGCAGGACATACGTTGGATGGCATTTTTACTAACGTACATGGCCTGCACATGTTAAATATTCTACCCATGCCATGGACGGACCACTTTGCTATATTTAGTGGCCTGACAATCAAGGAATCTTTGAGGAAGGAGGTCACATCTTCTAAGCTAGGTTCCTTCAAAGTATGGAAGAATTTAAACCATCTTGAATTAAAAAAAACATCTGGACAGGACTTGCCCAGACTTATCCAATGAACCCAACACCACAACTCGTCAATTCCAGTAATGGCTAGGCGATGCCACGAATCACCTAGTACCTACTAAACTCCACTCCAGGAATAAAAGCACCCCGACCGCTCCTTGGTACACACAGGAATTAAGAACTCAAAAACAATTAAGTAGGAATAGGGAAAGGCAATGGCGTAGAACTTATGACACCGAAAGTAAGATCAAATATAAAGAATCACTGGCCACCTACAAAACAATGATTATTGCAGCCAAAAAAACATATTTTTCGGAGCAAATCGAAAAAGCAAAAAATTCCAGCAGGCAATTATATGACATCACTAAAACCTTATCTGGTAATGCTCCAGATCTTAATCCGTCCCCGTCACAATCACTCTGCGACGCTCTGTCCAAGTTCTTTTTCTCCAAGGTAATCGACATATACCAAGCGTTTACTTCAAAAACTAATATCTTCAGACCCCCTCCCTCCCATATGCCTTCAGGTAACACCTTGACCACTTTTAAGGCTCTTACTATCGATCAAACAAAGATCATTGTCGCGTCTATTAAAACAGGATCGGCCTTGGACCCTTGCCCTTCCTCAGTACTTTCTATGGTGATGGACACTGTTGCCCCGGTCATCACTCATGTTTGCAACACAATACTGAGTTCAGGGACATATCCAGATTCCTTAAAAAACACACTGGTGAGACCCCTGCTGAAGAAACCCAGTTTAGATAAGGAAGAACTAAAGAACTATAGGCCCATAGCAAGCCTCCCCTTCCTAGCCAAAGTGGCGGAAAAAGCCATGAACCAACAGCTATCAGAGTATATAGAGAAACACCATCTACTGGATGACACACAGTTTGGTTTCCGCAAGTATCATGGCATGGAAACCGCCCTTATCAAAGCAGCAGATGACATCAGAACTATCCGTGACCAGGGAAGGACAGCAGTACTTGTACTGCTAGATCTCTCGGCAGCTTTCGACACGGTCGACCACAAGATCTTGGTGGACCGTGTCGGAAGGATGGGCATTCACCACACAGCGAGAAACTTGCTCTCTTCCTTCCTGGCCGATAGAACGCAGGTGGTCACACTGGGGCCATACCAATCGGCCAAGCTGTCATTACCGTGTGGAGTTCCTCAAGGCTCATCCCTTAGTCTGACACTATTTAACATCTATGTGTCGGACCTTGCTTGTGTGATCAAAGCATATGGGATGAGCCTTACCTCCTATGCGGATGACACGCAACTGGTGTTGGCCATTAAAGGTGACGGACTGGAGGTGGCAGAGCGCTTCCAAAATGGAATGATGGCCATTGGAGAGTGGATGGCAGGTAACTGCCTGAAGCTCAACTCCGATAAAACGGAGGTGGTCATCTTTGGAACCCTTTCCCCGATTTGGTCTGCATCCTGGTGGCCTCCAGCCTTCGGTACCCCTCCCAGCCCGACCTCTAAGGTCAGGAATTTGATAGTAACCTTTGATGATCATCTCAACTTCATGGCACATGCGAACAAAGTAGCGGCCATAGCCCATCATAAACTTAGAATGATAAGGAAAATCATCCCTTTTCTACCTGATGCAGCAGCCAAAACATTGGACAGTTCCTTAGTTCTATCATCCCTAGACTACTGCAATGCACTTTTTCTAAATGCTCAAGCCAGGGTAACTAAAAAATTGCAGACAATACAGAATGCAGCAGCACGTCTGCTGGCTAGAACACCTAAGTTTGCACCCATCTCCGATACTATAAGGACATACCACTGGCTGACAATCCAAAATAGGATCAAGTTTAAATCACTCTGCATAGTCTACAAGGCACTCCACGATCAAGGACCACGCCCCCTTAAGGACCAGCTTATACCCTATAAACCGGCCAGACAGCTTCGATCCACAACCTCAACCAATTAGTGGTTCCACGTTCCAAAACGGTCTCTTGGGGCGACCGCCGCTTTTCAGTTGCGGCTCCTAAGGTATGGAATACATTGCCTCAAAATATCAGAACCAGCCCCTCACCTCTGCAGTTTCGGAAGAGATTAAAAACCTGGCTCTTTAACCAGTGACATTGCCCAACAATCCTCTGTAGTCATCAACTCCTTGGGGAAAGATAGCTGAATAGTCTAGCGCCGAGACGCCCACGGGTATTCGTTCGCGCTCAATAAATGTCATAAATAAATAAATAAATAAATGGAAAATTAAAGAGAAAGGGTCGCCAGAAAAAAACATAGTGTTGTTTCTTATTGTGAATGACCGCTTATGGGGGATGACACTTGACTGTATTATAGTTCTCCTGAAATTCAGGAAAAGAAGTCCTCACCAAATGGTTTTGAATCACAGACTTTGGTTACCTCTTTGGTACCATGGGCCAGTTCATATCGCTTTTTACAATAAAGGTGAACTGAAGTTTACAAGACAGTAGCAGTGCTCTAAAATCACGTTTATTACCTGTGTCAACGTACCAACTCATATATGCTGCTCTGGTGATAAAGGTTGTGAAGAAAAGTGTAAAATTGAAATGGAAGACTTAAATAATAGGAGATTGTTCACAATCTTGCACAAAATTGCCTTTTCGCTGGAAATCTTGAAGTTACACCTTCATGCTTTTGTACCAGGCAGCTTCTTCTTTCCAGTCTCTGCCTTAACATTTAAACATATACTATGTGGAGCATCTCGGCCAAAGTTAGTGAACATATTTTTATGTTAACAATTATTGTCAATTTTATATATGTATTTTAAATGTAGAACCGAAAAGAAAAATGCTACAGCATTAATACCCTAATTTTCAAATGTAATCTTTTTTTTTTTTTAACTTCATTTGTGCTTTTTCAAATACAATACAGAACATTGCAAATTGTCAAAGGCAGGACATCAGTACAGTTGACATATCAATTAGTGTCACAGTAGTGAAAGTACATCGTCGCAGAACATGAGATCCAATATAACCAGAGTTACATACATGGCAAAACGGGCATTGATTTGTAGGGCGAGGGCGAGGGCGAACAGGTTAGCATTATAAATACAATATGGACATTATACATCAGTAATTACCAGCAGATACGTTGTGAGCGGCCACCAAATGTCTCGAGGCTTGGAAGCAGATGGCAACTCCTCCGCATAGCATGTGAGCTGGTCCCTGTAGCCACAGTTTAGTTGTAGGTGCTAAACGACTCTCCCAACAGGCAGAGATCCTGCGTTTGGCTATGAGCAATGCTATAGACACAAATTCTGTATGAGACGCCTTCACCTTTGCCCCAGTTCCCAGTGGACACAGTTTTGGATGACATTCAAGGGTTTCTTCAATCATCTGGCTAATCATTCCAACAACTGAGCTCCAATAAGCAAGTATTTTAGGACATACCCAAGCCAGATGATAAAATCCAGCTCCAGGTGCACCACAGCGTTTACAATTTACAAAAGGGGGGGGGGGGGGGGATGAACAGAGTGTCTGAATTGAGCAGACCACTCTTACCCAGTCCAAAGATCAGGGCTTGATCCAGCACCGTTATTTATCTCACTGCCCCATCCCAGCTCAGAACCTGGCTATATGCAAATCAGTCTGTCCCTGGCCCAGTGCATCATGGGAACAGGGCAGACTAAACTACCAAGCCAATTCTTTACCAGAAAGGAGACAAGCTACCGGGGACCGGTTTCTGGCATTTCAGCCTCTTCGGCCCGGCTTGCTTGAATCCTGATGGAGCAGTGAGAAAGGGACTCATGTCTGAGTATACCCTGCCACACCTATAGTGGCCAAAATCGATTTACAAAAGGGGGTGGTGATGAACAGAGTGTCTGAATTGAGCAGACCACTCTTACCCAGTCCAAAGATCAGGGCTTGATCCATCACCGTTATTTATCTCACTGCCCCATCCCAGCTCAGAACCTGGCTATATGCAAATCAGTCTGTCCCTGGCCCAGTGCATCATGGGAACAGGGCAGACTAACTACCAAGCCAATTCTTTACCAGAAAGGAGACAAGCTACCGGGGACCGGTTTCTGGCATTTCAGCCTCTTCGGCCCGGCTGGCTTGAATCCTGATGGAGCAGGGACTAAGGGACTCATGTCTGAGTATACCCTGCCACACCTATAGTGGCCAAAATCGATTTACAAAAGGGGGTGGTGATGAACAGAGTTTCTGAATTGAGCAGACCACTCTTACCCAGTCCAAAGATCAGGGCTTGATCCATCACCGTTATTTATCTCACTGCCCCATCCCAGCTCAGAACCTGGCTATATGCAAATCAGTCTGTCCCTGGCCCAGTGCATCATGGGAACAGGGCAGACTAAACTACCAAGCCAATTCTTTACCAGAAAGGAGACAAGCTACCGGGGACCGGTTTCTGGCATTTCAGCCTCTTCGGCCCGGCTTGCTTGAATCCTGATGGAGCAGTGAGAAAGGGACTCATGTCTGAGTATACCCTGCCACACCTATAGTGGCCAAAATCGATTTACAAAAGGGGGTGGTGATGAACAGAGTGTCTGAATTGAGCAGACCACTCTTACCCAGTCCAAAGATCAGGGCTTGATCCATCACCGTTATTTATCTCACTGCCCCATCCCAGCTCAGAACCTGGCTATATGCAAATCAGTCTGTCCCTGGCCCAGTGCATCATGGGAACAGGGCAGACTAAACTACCAAGCCAATTCTTTACCAGAAAGGAGACAAGCTACCGGGGACCGGTTTCTGGCATTTCAGCCTCTTCGGCCCGGCTTGCTTGAATCCTGATGGAGCAGTGAGAAAGGGACTCATGTCTGAGTATACCCTGCCACACCTATAGTGGCCAAAATCGATTTACAAAAGGGGGTGGTGATGAACAGAGTGTCTGAATTGAGCAGACCACTCTTACCCAGTCCAAAGATCAGGGCTTGATCCATCACCGTTATTTATCTCACTGCCCCATCCCAGCTCAGAACCTGGCTATATGCAAATCAGTCTGTCCCTGGCCCAGTGCATCATGGGAACAGGGCAGACTAAACTACCAAGCCAATTCTTTACCAGAAAGGAGACAAGCTACCGGGGACCGGTTTCTGGCATTTCAGCCTCTTCGGCCCGGCTTGCTTGAATCCTGATGGAGCAGTGAGAAAGGGACTCATGTCTGAGTATACCCTGCCACACCTATAGTGGCCAAAATCGATTTACAAAAGGGGGTGGTGATGAACAGAGTGTCTGAATTGAGCAGACCACTCTTACCCAGTCCAAAGATCAGGGCTTGATCCATCACCGTTATTTATCTCACTGCCCCATCCCAGCTCAGAACCTGGCTATATGCAAATCAGTCTGTCCCTGGCCCAGTGCATCATGGGAACAGGGCAGACTAAACTACCAAGCCAATTCTTTACCAGAAAGGAGACAAGCTACCGGGGACCGGTTTCTGGCATTTCAGCCTCTTCGGCCCGGCTTGCTTGAATCCTGATGGAGCAGTGAGAAAGGGACTCATGTCTGAGTATACCCTGCCACACCTATAGTGGCCAAAATCGATTTACAAACCTTGTTGTAAATACCACAGCGTTTACAAGCATCAGATTGTCGGAGCCCAAATTTAAACAACTGCGCCGGTGTATAATACAACTGATGCAAATATTTAAAATGCACCAGACGGAGGTTACCATTGGCCCTCAGCTGGCCCGTTAGGCGGCAGCTATAGAACCACTCATCCTCCGAGACCGGCTCTGGTAGCACCGCATTCCATTTGTCTAGTGCAGTCGCCCCCATAGACGTCATGTCAGTTTGGGAAGCCCTATAGAGTTTTGTAATTTGCTTGGTTCTGGATGTAGCAGTGTATAGGAGTTGCAGCGCCTCAAGAGTCGGTGGCTCAGAAGGGAAATGTGCACGCACGGCAAAGCGCAACCTAGTGTATACAAAGATCTGCATGGCGGAGGTTGCACCCCAAAGGGCCAGGTCTGCCAAGGCTACGAACTGACCCCCAGGGAAGATATCCGCCATGATGGAGAGACCCATCTCTGCAAGTGCCCTCAACGTACTCGCCTCCTGGGTGACCAAGATATCGGAATGGTGGAGCAGCGGCATGTTTAGAACATACAGCGGTAGTTTGTGCGCTCAGTGACCTAGCTCTCGCCAAGCATTAGATGTAGTTTGAATTGTATCGAACTCCCCTTTCTCGTGCACTGTGTGCGAGTTAACTATCATGGCCTTGAGGGGCATAGGATGCACAGCACCTGCCTCCACCGCCGCGTGTGGGATGTATGCTGGGTCATGCTGCCAGTAATAGGCCTACTGTTCTTGCGCACAGAGTTAGTAAAGGAGGAGGTCCGGTGCAGCAAACCTACCCTGCTCATACAGTAAGGTGAGTGTTTCCCACTTAAGCCGAGATTTCTTACCACCCCATGCCAGTGTGATCAGGAGTGAGCGAAGAGTGTCAAAAAAGTGCCTCGTAAGACGTACCGGGATATTTAAAAAGAGATATAAAAATCGTGGAAGTACTACCATTTTCATTAAGGCTATGCGGTCAGCAAAGGATAGGGGCAATTTAATCCAACGATCAACTTGCTTCTCCAATCATGTGACAGCTGTGCCAAAGTTAGCCTGTATGACTGTCTGCGGATCCCTATGTAGCCAGATACCTAGGTATTTGATAGCATCTGAACACCACGTTAATGGGTATTCCATGTCAAAGGGGCGTGCACTATCAGTGAGAGTCAGTATAGTGGACTTGGACCAGTTGATTCCTAGGCCTGAGAACCATTCAAACCGAATGTACTCCCGGATAAGTTGCGCCAGAAACTGCGCCGGCTCTCGAACATACAGCACCATACATGAAAACTGCAAGAGGACGCTGAACAAAACGCAAGGCCGATGCAGCATGCCACTGCCTCAGTATACAAGCTAATAGCTCCAAAACCAGCGCAAATAGCAGGGGCGATAAAGGGCAGCCCTGCCGAGTGCCACGGTGGATGGAAAACTTTTGTGAGAGCTGGCCGTTAAGTCTAACTCTAGCCTCTGGCCTAGTGTACAACAATCTAATCCAGTTTGTAAATACAAACGGAACGCCCATACGGTGGAGGACTGCAATCATATAGGAGCAAGAGATTGAGTCGAACGCTTTAGCAGCGTCGAGCAACAATGCTACCGCTGGGAGCGTGGGCTTCAAAACATGCATTACTGCAAAAATGGTGCGCAAGTTATGAGACGTGGAGCGAGTGGGAATAAATCCCGACTGATCCGGGAGTACCATAACCGGAAGGAGGAGCTGAATCCTTGTGGCCAAAGCTTTCGCCAGAATTTTAATGTCAGTATTTATGATAGAGAGTGGGCGATATGAGTCACATTTATCAGGCGGATTATCAGGTTTCAAAAGGGCGACCATTAGCGCCTCCCTCAGGGTCGGCGGCAGACATTGAGCATCATATGCCTTCTTATAGAGTTGAAGGAGATACGGCGCTAATTGTTCAACATGCTCTTTATAAAATTCGGCCAGCAGCCCATCAGTACCTGCAACTTTCCCATTAGGCAGAGCGGAAATAGCATCCCGCACCTCCCCCTGAGTGAGCCGGTGCATTAGAAATTCTTGTTGCCCCCGCGAGAGCCACACCAAGGAGATATCGTCAAGATATTGTTCCAAATCAGCAGTGCTGGCTGTGGGCCGGTGGGCGTACATCTTAGTGTAATAATCAGAGAATTCCTGTAGAATGTTATCAGTGTCGTAATATGTGTCATCATTAACCCTGATTGCCTAAACCACCTGCGCCCGAGGGTGTGGGTCTAGGATACGGGCAGCATGTGTCCTCCCCGGCCTGCCACCCTCCCCATAATATTGTGCCCTATTCCGTCGGGAGAGAAGCCCAACCTCATGCTCAGCTGTTTCATTATATGCTAGAATTTTTTCCTTTATGTGCGCCAGTATAGTTGGGTCAGACCGGACGCTATATTGGCGTTCAAGGTCGCCTAGCTCCTGCTCTAGCGTAGCCATGGTGCGCTCGAGAGATTTCAGGACCCCAGCGTGGAGGCCAAGACATTTCCCACGAATGGTCACCTTAAAGGCTTCCCACAGAGTTTCCATGGTTTGGACCGAACCTGTATTAAATGAGAAGTAATCTGTTATAGCCTCACGGATACCCTCAGTAAACACTGGGTCCTGTAGGGAAGAGGACTGTAAGTGCCATTGGAAAGGAGGTGGGATATGAGAGGGAAGAGTCCAGTCCAATCCTACTGGGAAGTGATCGGACATAGTCCTAGGTAGATGCCTGATCTGCGTAACCCCATTATAAACATTAAGCGTTCCCAGCCAATAATCAATGCATGACCAAGACTGCCTCGCATATGAATGACATGTGCCCTCCATGGTTTGTGGGTATTGCAGTCTCCAGATATCAGCGAGATCCAGCGATTTCCCTCAAGTACAGCACAGGTGGCCCTTTGGACGGGTAATCTACAGACCTTCTCCTGTCCATCATGGGATCGAGTACCACATTAAAATCACCACCACAAATAAGGGTATCGGGGGAGATATGATAGAGTTTACTCCACAAAGTATCAAAAAAGGCGGGATCGTCCGTGTTTGGACCATATACATTTATCATAGTCAAATGTGTATTACATAACTTAGTACTACCGGGGGAGGGTCAGGAGGTTAAGGAACTGAGTCAGAAGTCTGAAAGAACGCTTTCAAAGAGGGCTTTATTTTCAAATATGCTTTCTTTCTCCTGCTTGTGAGTCTTATCCGGGTGAACTCGTCGGGCTCCGTTCTGACGCCCTTGGGAAAAGCGGGGAGTTCCAGGGTGTTGCGGCGATGCAAGGGAGGTGTTGCAGCCAGAATGGTAACTTCAAAAACGACCTCCACACGATGTTCAGCGGGTACGCCGAGACCATAAAGGAAGGAAAAGAGAGAGAGCAATCACTGGGACGTTCGGAGCGTATTATACAAGGGCCGGGAGTGAGGGAAACCACGTGTGAAGTGTATTCACTCAAGATACTACAGTGCCGGTAATGCTCGTGAGGGAGGGAAAATGGTATTAGGAACTAGGTTTACACGGGTTGCTTACACAGTAGGCTGGCCACTCCAACCCGCCCTACCCGCAACCCTGCCCCGTACCTTTGCAAGCCACGCTCATCCCGTGGGAGCGTGGCGGGGGGCTTCGCAGGAACGTTGGCCTCCTGGCTTGCTGGTCTCAGCTGAGCTAGTCGAGGCGTCCTCTTCACCGTAGCTTCTTCTTTCCGCACTCCGTATCCAATCCACAACGCCTTCTTCCTCCGGGGAAACGCCATCCGATGTCTTCCGGGATCCTCCTCCTTTTGGCTCGGTGACGCTCTGGATGGGCGGAGTCTCTTCTTCACCAAAGGCAGGGTTAAAGGGGCAGCGTCCTTTTTCCTCCTCGTATCCCCAATGGTGCTCGGAGTCAGCGTTAGAGGGCGGCCACCCCTCCGGAGAAGGGGAAGTAGACTGCTGAATGGGAAGAGAAAGGGGCGACAAGCGAACAGCTGACCACCAGTCATGGGAAAATGTATGTTCCTCACAGTCTTCCTCACAGGGACGTCCCGCCCAGTCACACACCTCCCCCCCAGGAATCTCCCGCTCGGGGAGAGGAAAGACCCTAGAGAGATAGTCCGCATTGCCGTTTTCCGTGCCCTTTTTATGTTGCACGGAAAAGGAGTAGGGGTGGAGGGATAGGAACCATCTGAGTACCCTGGCATTCAATGTCCTGTTCTGGTACATCCACTTTAATGGAGTGTGATCAGTTTGTAAGATGAATGCCTTCCCTTCCAGATAGTATTGTAACTTTTCGATGGCCCATTTGATGGCCAGGCACTCACGTTCTACAGTGGAATACCTACACTCCCTGTGGAATAGTTTACGTCTGGTATACAGAATGGGATGTTCTACACCATCGTCGCCCACCTGTGACAGCACGGCCCCTAATCCTACGTCTGAAGCGTCAGTGGCAAGGATGAAGGTTTTATAAAAATTGGGAGACTCCAAGACTGGGGCGGTGATTATGATGTGTTTCAAACGTTCAAAGGCATCTTGGGCTTCCTGGGAAAGATGCTGTATTTCCTTAGGTCTGACGTCTTTACGTAGGAGGTCCGCGAGGGGTGTAGCGACTTCAGCAAATTTAGGGATGAACCGCCTATAATAGCCAACCAGTCCGAGGAAGGCTCTTAGTTCTCTTTTGTTGCTCGGAAAGCAGGTGTTCTGAATGGCTCTCACCTTCTCCGCTTGTGGTGCGATGGTACCCTCCCCCAGGACATATCCCAAGTAGTTGACCCTAGTGAAGGCTGCACAGGACTTTTTTGAGTTGACGTGTAATCCGGCTTGTTGTAGCGCTGAGAGAATGATACTTACGTGCCTCAAGTGCTCCTCCCACGTTTTGCTGTAAATCACGATGTCGTCCAAGTAGGCCGAACTAAACGATGAATAGGGTTTCAACACACAATTCATACGTCGCTGAAAAGTGGCAGGTGCACTGTGTAATCCAAAAGGAAGAACCGTGAACTCGTATAGTCCGTCGTCTGTGATGAAGGCGGTCTTCTTTCGGTCTTCTTCAAGGAGGGGCACCTGCCAATATCCTTTTGTGAGATCAAGGGTGGTGATGAAGACAGCGTCCCCTAGTTTTTCTACCAGCTCGTCGACACGAGGTATGGGGTATGCGTCAAACATAGAGATGGCATTTAGAGCTCTAAAATCCATACAAAATCTTTTGGACCCATCGGGTTTAGGAACCATCACAATCGGGGAGGCCCAACTGCTTTTCGACGGCCGGATCACACCTAGTTTCTGCATGTCCAGGACCTCCTTTCTCACGGCTTCTCGTCTGGACGCAGGGATCCTATACGGGCATTGTTTCACTATTTTTCCCGGGGTCGTCTCAATACAGTGCTCTACCAAAGTGGTCTTCCCTGGTAAGTCGGAAAAGATGTTGGACAAGGGTCGTAGGATGTCAAATAAGCTCTTCCTCATCCGGTCGGTTAGATCCGGGTTTATAACGAGGTGTTCTAGTGTAGAGGCTTTTTCTGACATCATAGGGAGCACCAGGTTATTGCCACGTGGAACTGGTCCTATCCACTTCTTTAATAAATTGATGTGGTAGCTTTGGGTTTTCGTTGGGGAGAGCCGGAGTCTATAGGTGGTATTCCCTATGGTCTCAACCACTTCATAGGGTCCCATCCATTCGTTTTTGTTGGAGAGAGACGGTAGGAGCACCAGCACCCATTCCCCAATGTTGAGCCTCCTCAGTCTGGTCCCTCGATCGTAATATTTTTTCTGCTTTTGTCTTTGTTGTTCCAGATTTGTGTCTGCAAGGTTTCTCAGTTTTCCCAGTTTAGCTCTTAACTGCGTCGTATATTCCAGGAGCGTCTTCTGTTCTTGCGCCTCTTGGGTTTCCCAAGTGTCTTTGGTCATTTTTAACAATGACCTTGGGAGACGTCCATATAGAAGTTCAAAAGCTGAACATCCAAGACTGCTCTGTTTTTGAGCTCTAAGCACATATAACGCTAGGGGAAGCAAGCGGTCCCATGCCGGCCCTTCTGTAGACAGCATCTTCTTCAAGGTGGATTTCAACGTCTGTTGTATCGTTCAACCAGACCATAGGTCTGTGGATGGTAGACCAATGTCTTCAGGTGTCGGATGTTCAGAGATTTGCACACCTCCCTCATTATGCGGGACGTAAAGGGAGTCCCTTGGTCTGTAAGGACCTCTTTAGGGAATCCTACACGGGCGAACAGCTCTACAAACTTTTCTGCCACGTTTGCGGTGGTAGGAGCCCGTAATGGAAATGCCTCTATGAACCTTGTTGCGTAGTCCACAATGACAAGAGCGTATTGATGACCCCTAGATGACTTCGGGAGGGGCCCGATTAAGTCCATCCCTACCCGCTCAAAGGGTACACCAATAATGGGCATGGGATGTAAAGGTGCAGCCGGGGGTCTGTGTGTGTTCTTCCTCTGGCAGATTTCGCATTTCTTGCAGTACTCCTGCACATCCTTGTAGATACCTGGCCAATAAAAATGCTGCACAATGCTCTCAGTGGTTTTTTCCCTGCCTGCGTGTCCGGCTGTCAGATGAGCGTGAGCAAAAAATAGGACTTGCTCCCGGAAGGAGGAGGGGACCAGGAGTTGAAGATTACTTCCCATTTCCGCCTCCCTATATAGGAGATCATTTCGTATAACAAACCTGGGAAACGATGCGTTTGGTGTGTCTTGTGTAGCATGAGCAGCTTCCCATGCATTGTATAGTGTTCTGTCCTCTGCTTGGGCAAATTTGAAGCTACGATCCATTATCCAAGGGTCAGGGGTTATAAGTGCAGACTGGGGACCCTCAATCATCGGGGAACGTTCCAAGAGAGTCTTCTGGAACAAGGCGAGGAATTTGGGATTGTCTACCCCTAATATCATGTCCTCTGGAAGAGAGTCCACTACTCCTACTCTCACTATACAAGCTGGTTTGTCTTTTGGACGTATGGTAACATGCGCTAAAGCATAGGGCTTGACGTCTCCATGGACGCATCGAATATGAACCAGGGTATCAGGAACGTACTGGTTGGTGTGGACAAGGCGTTCTTGGACCACGGACTGTCTACACCCTGAGTCTAATAGGGTTTTCACTACATGGTCATTTATCATCATACTCACATAGAACGAGGTTCCCATCTCTGCGGAGTATAGAACTGTTTTGGGTAGATAACCCACTTACATTGGTTCCTCTGTCGGATGTTTTCTAGGACACAAGCGGGCGATGTGGACCCATTCGCCACACTCGAAACACTGGGGCCCACGTGACATAGGGGATTCCATCCTCAGAGGTCTTATTCTTATCTGTTCCGTTATCATTTTTGTTTTCTTCTCGGGTTTGGCTGGTATCATGTTTTTGGAATGTCTCTCTTGTTCCCACCCTGACCCACGAGGTTGAGCCCGGGCATAATTGGCGGCCATTTCTATGGCCTGCTCCACCATGAGACCTGAATGCTGTCTCAGCCATCTCTGAGACCCATATGGAAGAGCCTCCATCAATTGCTCCAGGTAAATTTTAGCCAGGACATCTTCTTTGGTACTGGTCTCGGGCTTCAGCCACTTGTCAGCCATCATTTTGAGTCTAAAAAATAGGGTCTTAGGATTCTCGCCAGGTGAACCCTTTTTCCTTTCGGAACCGGACTCGGTATGCTTCGGGGTCTAACCCCAAGTGGTCCAGTATCACATTCTTAATCAGGTGGTAGGGAGCATTACCTACAGGATTAGCCACCTGGTACGCCAACTGTGCCTCTCCGGTTAACAATGGAGCCAGAAAAAAGGGCCACTTCTCTTCGGGCCAACCCAGTGCTCTCGCCGCTTGCTCAAAATTCATAAGGAAGGCATCAGGGTCTTCACCATGTACGTATTTTTGCTGGGCGATCCCTGAGGGGTTGGGCACATGTATTCTACTCTCTACAGGAGCTAGGCCAGTTGGAGGCGGTACGTTTTTCTGCATGCATTCCTGTTGGGCAGTGATGGTATTTTTAAATAAGTCCCGATCTGCCTGAGCCGCTGACAATTGTCTTTCTACTGCCCACTCCAGTTTTTCCTGCCCCTTAATAAGATGCTGAATTAGGGCGTCCATCTCGGGATCACAGATGGACTGAGATGGACATCCCACTTCTGACACCACTTGTACCAGGGTAGGGTCAGGAGGGGAAGGAACTGAGTCAGAAGTCTGAAAGAACGCTTTCAAAGAGGGCTTTATTTTCAAATATGCTTTCTTTCTCCTGCTTGTGAGTCTTATCCGGGCGAACTCGCTGGGCTCTGTTCTGACGCCCTTGGGAAAAGCAGGGAGTTCCAGGGTGTTGCGGCGATGAAAGGGAGGAGTTGCAGCTAGAATAGTAACTTCAAAAACGACTTCCACATAATGTTCAGCGGGTACGCCGAGACCATAAAGGAAGGAAAAGAGAGAGAGCAATCACTGGGACGTTCCGAGCGTATTATGCAAGGGCCGGGAGTGAGGGAAACCATGTGTGAAGTGTATTCACTCTAGATACTACAGTGCCGGTAATGCTCGTGAGAGAGGGAAAATGGTATTGGGAACTAGGTTTACACGGGTTGCTTACACAGTAGGCTGGCCACTCCAATCCGCCCAACCCGCAACCCTGCCCCGTACCTTTGTAAGCCATGCTCCTCCCGCGGGAGCGTGGTGGGGCGCTTTGCAGGAACGTTGGCCTCCTGGCTTGCTGGTCTCAGCTGGGCTAGTCGAGGCGTCCTCTTCACCGTAGCTTCTTCTTTCCGCACTCCGTCTCCAATCCACAACGCCTTCTTCCTCCGGGGAAACGCCGTCGATGTCTTCCGGGATCCTCCTCCTTTTGGCTCGGTGACGCTCTGGATGGGCGGAGTCTCGTCTTCACCAAAGGCAGGGTTAAAGGGGCAGCGTCCTTTTTCCTCCTCGTATCCCCAATGGTGCTCGGAGTCAGCGTTAGCGGGCGGCCACTCCTCCGGAGAAGGGGAAGTAGGCTGCTGAATGGGAAGAGAAAGGGGCGACAAGGGAACAGCTGACCACCAGTCACAGGAAAATGTATGTTCCTCACAGTCTTCCTCACAGGGACGTCCCACCCCGTCACACATTACCCTGGACTATTATGTACCTACCCTCAGTGTCTGCATCAACATGAAAGGGAGCAAAAGGAACATTTGTTTTCACCAAAATCATAACCCCCCGAGCGTACGACGAGTAAGATGCAGCTAGCTTCACCCCACCCATCTTGTGGCAACACAGAAGACTGACTGCTGTGTGAGATGTGTCTCCTGCAGCAGGGCAACCTGCACAAGATGCCTGTCCAGATAGGCCAGCACCTGCCGCACCTTCTTGGTGTTATTAAGAACCCTGACATTCCAACTCACCCAAGTGAGAGTAGATCGGTTTATATCCACCATGCCCAGAAAATCTGTGACTTAAAAAGTGCAACACAATTGAGTCTACAGGTAAGAGACATCTCAGTACTCACAAATGGATCCTGCACAGTGCCAATAGACTGAACCAGGGTTCCTCAACCACCCCACCCTCCCACAGTGGCCATTGAACCATGCCGCAAACAGGTCCCTGTATACACAAAACAGAAACAGAACAGTTGAATCATATCAATGCATAGCACAATAGGATCGAAGAAATACAGTACATCAATAAGGGCGCCTTTGTGGCACCAACATAGAACTGAAACTGTGCGGGGAATTCCCATGTCGTGGGTCTCTAGGAGTCCTTGGCCTCCCGCGCATGCGGGATGGGTTGAGCTAGGAGGAAATTGGCTAACCAACTCATGGCCATACAACAAGTATGAAGTATTACCATTAACTACCTTACGTGAATAATGGGTATGAAGTACAATTCTGAACAGGTGGCTGTGCCAACATACTTTAACTGCACCCACATAGCATGGCACCTACAGTGCTGATTTGTCAGATGGTACAGTTCTAACATTAATCCTATATCAACCAGCTAGCGAGCCAACTACAACTAAAATGCAATATAACGTTTACAATTAAAGATATGCTAGTCTCACGTGCTCATCCCTCTGAGTCAGAATGTCCACTCTTGTTGCGTAGCGTCTCCTGCCACTCCAGCCGTTGAGTGTATTGCAGCGCCTCCTTCGGCGTCGTGAAGATACGTGCCTGCCCATCATGTTGTATGCGCAGACGGGCCGAATAGAGCATAGCATAGGGGATTTGAAGAGACTGTAGTTTCTTCTTCACAGAGTAAAACTCTTGACGAGCCTGCTGGACGGCAACGGTGAAATCAGGGAACAATTCTATTTTCATCCCTTGATAGTCGAGCCTTCCCTCCTCCCTAGCCAGACAGAGGGCCACATCCCTGTCCCTATAATTGAGGAGTCTGGCAATTATTGGGCGCGGCGGGGCTCCTGGAACGGGCTTTGGAGCCAGGGATCGATGAGCCCGTTCGACGATAAACACTTTGGGAAAGTGTTCAGCTCCCAGCAATGTTGTGAGCAGCCTTTCAATATACGCCTCCATGGGCCCAGAATTGGTAGTTTCGGTGATCCCAGTAATATGGAGGTTATTTCTGCGGGAACGAGCTTCTATGTCCTCATTCTTGGCCTTGATGACATCCAAAATTTTCTCCATGGTGGCACACGCAGTCCCCACCACCTCCATCCGATCCTCCGTGGCTGAAATGCGTGCCTCCGCCTCTGCAATTTGTGTGCCATGCTTCTCCAGTTTCGATGCCATGGTGTCCATGCTGAGGTTGAGACCATCAATCTTGGCATCAATAGTTTGTAGACTTTGCTGTACACTGAGCAACATGCGCTCCAGCTTGGCGGTTGGAGCATGCTCCAAGTCCTGTTCAGAGTCAGAGGCTGCAGGAGTGGGGCCTTAGTATGCTTTTTAGCCTCAAACTGAAGCTTACTCTGCTGCTTGTCTGTGCGCCCCATAGCAATACTGGGACTGTGGCAGTGGGGGCTCGTGAAACTGCAGTAAACCAGCAGTCAGCGTCCAAGACTAGACTGCGTATGTAATAGGATGCCCAGCAGAGTTCTTGCACCCGAATGAACAGTTCTCCCCAAGGAGTTAGTAAATAGGGGATTTACAGACAGTGAATCGTAAATCGGGGATTCACAGTGTTGTACACGCTGCAATGAAAATCACAAGAGGGAAATGGCGGCGCTATCTGGTGTATCATAGGGAATACCTGCCAGAGTCTGGAGCACAGAGAAAGTGAAAATGGCGCCCAGTCAGAGTTATCAGGGGGGGAGGGGCAATGCTACCTGCCAAAGCCCAATACAAAATGTGCTCGACTCCGTCTTCTTGCAAGGATCGTCAGGTCCAGGAGCTTGTCAGATTCCGCTCCAGCGCTCCGCAGCTCACATGCGCTACGGGGATCTCAACAGCCGCAGAACACCAGAGGGCAGCAGCGGGGGTAGGCCCTGGGCTCAGCCGCGTCCGAGTGCTCCAATCCCAGGAAGCACCATGGCCTGTCCCGGCCGATCAAGGCCCGTCTCCAAATCTCCAAGGGTCCCCGCGGCGAGACCCAACCACGGGCCCCAGCGCAGCACGCCCACACACACGTTGTCGAGAAGGGGAGAGAACCGCAACAGGAGCCCGCCCCGCCGCAGCCCCAACGAGAAATACACAGGCCCGCAGGACTCCGCCGCAGCCGCAGCACTGAGGACAGCCGGCGGGCACCTCCCCACAGAGGCCGGACCTCAACAGCGGTTACTCGTACCTCGTTGCCACACTGGAAAGCTGCCCAGCAAGATCTCCAGCCGCGTATCAGCAGAGACCAGTATCCGCCTTCCGCACTCAGAGAAGGTAGGTCACAGCTCCGAAAGGCAGTAGTAATAGGCCGCGACCGCCATATTACCGACAGTGCAGTGAGGTAGTTCAGTCCTAGCGAAAGGGGTAGCAGCAGCAGCCTTCAGCAAACAATCAGCAGCAAATAACAGTCGGGAGGATGACCAGTAGAATACAGCACACAATCATTAAACAAGAGGAAGGGCAGCCCATAATAAAGAGAATCAGCAGATTGCTGACCCAGAAACCGCTATTTTACATGGAGCGCGGCTCTGCAGCTCAAAGGTGGGTTTCATGTGCGAGAGGCAGCCAATGAAGAAGTGCTGCAGCATAGCACTCTTTAAGAACTCAGAAGCAGGCAGTTGACGTTTTGAGCCATGGATGGCGTCGTAATTAGCGGATTTTTGACGGATTAGTAGCTCGAGCAGCAGAGCTACACTAAGGCGCAGCCATCTTGCTCCGGGCTCTCTAGCGCCCCTAATTTTCAAATTAATTCTTTAATTAATCAAAATATACTATTTTAAAATTACATTTATTTTGCTGAAGTTTAAATTGAAAAATAGATTCCCAAATAAATGTAGTATTTTTTCATTTCAGTATATAACCTTTTATTTAAATGTAGCTTTGCTTATGAATGTCCTATGCTTGCCACCTGCTTACAATAGCATCACATGAAAAGTGGCAAGAACTCTTTTCCTTGTCCCTGTCCTTGTGCTGTACCTCTTCTGTGTGTTAAATAAACAAATCATACTCCTGTTAATGTTTTTGCTTGTTCTTCGTGAGGAAAAAGGTCCCCGCAGCGACCACTTCTATTCCCTTTTCTTTGGCTTTCACAACTATTGCCTGTGGTATATTAGGTGTGTGTACACTAGTAAGGAAATATGGTGCTACGCAGTGTGTATAAATTATACTGCAACTTTGCTGTGCCACTCCTGAGTGTAATAGTCAAGTTATTGCCTTCACTGTATCGGATATGAATATGTGTGAGAAAAACACAGGCTACTTGTGGTCATTGTGTCTGTGTATGACATTAAAACGCATGCTAATACATCGCATGCCATTACATCGCGGTTTTTACAACGCCAATCGTTACAACGACTTGCGTTTGAGGGCGCTGGACTTAGGAGTAGTATAATTTACTATTCCAACTCCAGTCTACATACAGTAGGGAAGGTGTTGGATAGTAAATTATATTATTCCTTGAACTAGAGCGCCATCCAGCGCAAGTCGTTGTAACGACTTGCGTTCTAAAAACCGCAATGTAACGACCGTGTTGTAAACGACGTTTCCCGTCTGTGTGTGTGCGCGCGAATATGTGTGATCTGTGTGAGGGAAGCCTCATCTTATGCTTGATGCTCTGAATTTGGCCTTCGCACAATGTGTGAGGGAGGGTTTCTCTGCTGTGGGCATTCTGTACTGGTATTTGCATAATGCTTTTTAGCACTTCTGTTGTCTTGCCTACACCAAATTTATGTCTAGGGGAAGCATTTGTGAGAAAACCTTACACCTTACACTGTTGTTGCTTTTTGCTGCTTGAGGGCGCCTTTCACTGCAGATGCTTAGGTCTTTGCTACTGTTATCATCAGAGGCACTTGATGGCCTTAGTAGTAGACTGTTGAATCACTGAAATATTCTTATCCTATTTTTTATATCCTCTTGCTCAAAGGATTCAGAAATCCTTGAAGGACGAGTGAAGACCCCGAAGGAGTCCTACAAGAAGCTTGATATCTGCCAAGCGAAGTTGCTGTATCTACTGGAAACAGAATCTGTCTTTCTGCAGGATGGGTGGCTGAAAGATGAACGAGCTGAGGTAGGAAGATGTCTGTTATAGTCCCCAAGTATCCTCAGATAAGATCAGGGCTTATATTCACCAATAAGGGGGACTCATTAGAAGGTGCATGAAGCGTTACAGACCAAATTAAACCTCATTATAATACAATAAGTTTAACTCTTTGAAGAAAAGCAGATCAGGGTCTGAGTGATTAATGCACTGGCCTTACGCAGTACCTCTAATCTGCTGTCTTTTAGGAAAGGCTTAAAAACTTGGCTTTTTACCCTCTAGTTATGTTAGCTTGCTCTTTTGAATGTCTTCATCTGCTATGTTTTCTTTTTTGAGCTGCCAATATAAAGCGCCGGAACACTCCGTTGGAGTAGCCGTGCGCTATAGAAATTAAACATAACATAACATAACCTGCAGCCAAATTGAAGTTGCAGTTCCAAGCTAAAATTCAACAAATCACCTCCTTTTTCAATGTCTTTGTTACTCAGCATCAGCTTCAAAAAAAAGTTTTTCTCACAATGTAGGCCCACCTCCTTCACAAAACACCATCATAAAGTGCAAAACGGTACCCTCAAAAGAAGCCCCTGTACAATATGTTGGCAGTATCTCTTCATCAACATCCTCCTTAGCACAATCAAACGCTATTCAGCATCCAGAGACACCAGGATTGAGCCCTCCTCTCCTTTGCTTAGTGGTTCAATTGGATCTACCACCCTGCAAACACTGTCACTTGTCAGCACTCCCAGTGCACCCCCTGATCTTTCCAGTACAAAGGCTAACTGATCCAAATGATGTGGTGATGGCAGCATACAACGTTTGTGAATTAATAGTCTGGAACACAATGTCTCTGGGTCAGAGAGGAGTGCAGCCTACCGAAACCCTTTCCGCTTGAATGTGAGATCCAGAAACTTGTACAGACATCTTCTGTGTGTCACATGTTCACATGTTCACTGTGCAAGGTAAGTATGTGTGCTGGGACCAATGCGATCCATTTTGGCCAGGCCTTGGCTTCGCATGATACAAGATGAAGGGTGGATACAGCTACCCCAGACAGTGGAAGGGTATTTCCATGTTGCTCTGTCTTACTTTGTATCCTCTACACTGGTGCAGCACCGCCAGCTAGCCACAGGTTATAATGTCGCCTATAACTTGATTCCAAAATACATTCATAGCTTTTACTTTATTGCATAATAACTCATTTAGGTTGTAACACATTATTTTTTGGTACATGTTTCATGATTTAAAGGATGTCTAGGAAATGATTAAAATGTTATGCAAAAAACAGGGTCTGTTTTAAATTAGTTTGCACGATTACTTGATAGAGCAAACCAGAGTGAAGATAACATTATATTGTAAAGCACCTTTTTTCTTGTTTGGCAGTCCCTTTTGTGCTTCCTACTCTACTGTAGCATAATGTGTACATTGTCACATATATAGCCATATCATATGATACTATACAATGATAGACCATACTATACAATACCATACTATACAATGACAGGTCATACCATATCATACCATACTATATAATGACAAGCAATAACATACCATACTATAGTATACAATGTCACACCATACCATACTATATTATACAATGACAACCTAAACCATATCATGACAGACCACATCATACTGTACAATGATAGACCATACTATACCATACCATGTCATACTATACAGTGAAAGGCCTTGTTATCATCATACCATGTGATAATTTAGAATGACAGGCCATACCATGCCATGCCATGCCATGCAATAACATACCGTGCATTTCTATTCCATACAATGACAGGCCATACCATTCTATCATGCACAACGATAAGCTATACAATACCATAACATAGCATACTATACAATGACAATCTGATAGAGAAATCTAGTCGTAAATCCCTAAACATTCTTTTTCCTCTTTCACTTCGAATTCTCTCCAGGCGCCAGTCCGGATCCAGACGTATTTTTCAGCAGTCCCTCTGCACGCCGGGGGTCGGCGTCGTGCAACTTTGTATTGACGTCGACTCCAGTTGTGACGTCAGCGGAGTCATTTAAGTCCGCTCTAGCGGTCAGACGTCAGTTTCTTCTTTTCCGGGCTGCAATGCCAATCAGGAGAAGCAGTTCCTCAAGGCGTTTCCTGGCCTCCTTCGACATTTTATCTTTGTTGGAACAGTGTGCCTTTTTTCCTCATGTCTTCAGGCTTTAAGCCTTGTGGGTCTTCTGTGCGACAGATGTCTGCTACGGACCCTCATTCCATTTGCATGTGACGTTTGGGAAAACACCACGACTCCAAAGATTGCAGCTCCTGTCGGAAGTTAAAGCTGAAGGCACTTAAGGAATACCAAATGAAACTCCTGGCTGCGCAGCTGACGCATTCCTCAGAGACTTCTCATTGACCATGATCTCCTTCTCGTTCGATGGTCCATTCACTGGGCCATTCCAGGAGACATTCACGGGGTTATCACTCCTCATTGGCGTCCCAAGGTAAGTGCAGGCGGTTGAAGTCACAGGATCCCCGACTTCGCTGCGTAGAGACTCCGTCTCTCATTGTTCCTCCCGTTCGCCGGTTGAGGAGGCCATACAAGACTTAGCCCCACGCCTCCCCGTCTATCTGGGAGCAGGAGCGTCCATGATCCAAATGAGAGAGTATTATAACTCTCTGCATCTTATCTTTGGGTCTTCACCTTCCCCTGGAGCACCGTCGGGCCCCATGGAGATAAGAGGAGCCATGCCGGCGTGTTTGCCCTCGGTGTCAGTTGGGCCCTCTGGGTCATTGGGTCGACGCTGGTCGGCGTTGATCAACTCTGCTTCTGTACCAGTGCACAGCCCTTCGAAGTTTCCTCCTATGGCAGCTATCCTCAGTCAACTGACTCTGGCAACGGAGTGGGTGGTGCTGATGGAAGCAATTTCTTCTACTCCTCTTGATGTCGAGGCGTCTCCATCTCGGCATCCGTCTACGTCGAGTGCGGTGTCGATGGAGCCATCTGAGGGGAATGTTGTCCTTCTGCTTCCCTGTCATGTTGATACTTCTGAGGGTCATCTTTTAGGAGATTATATGGAGGAGTCGGGATTTTGCAGCCTATATCTGAGGCTGTTTCACATCTTATGAAGGAGAATTGGCTGCCTGCACTAAGGGAGGCTAGTGGGTTAGAGTCTTCCCCAGTTTCGGGACTACTTTCCCCTCCTAGCCTTGCTAGTGAGGCGAGTTCCTCTTTTGTGGACAATTTAAGGAGAGTGGCTATGGTTTTGGAGTTAACTCTTCCTTCAGTATAAAAGTATATTGAGCCCTTAATTGATGTCCTCTGTCAAGGTCAGACAGGGGTGGAGTCTGTTCACCCATATAGCGAGGCCCTGTATGACATTTTGTAGGGTACTTGGGTTAAACCTGATCCAGGGGGGACCTCACTAACATTCAAGTAGCTAGTCACCGCTCCAACCCATGCAGCGGGACACACGCTTGGCTCCATTTCTCCGCCAGTGGAAACATCACCTACAGCGACACCACCGAACTCCTCTGGACTGACCACCACTGCGTGCACTTAGCCTTCACCATGCCCATGATACACCACCGTCCTCACCGCTCCCCCCGACGTAGCTGAAACAAGGTCACCGAAGAACATCTCACCACCTTCCGCAGCACTACCACACCGCAGACATCAGCAGACCCTAACACCTCAGCACACAACCTCCACTGATGGATCTCCAACTGCATCAAAACTCTGGCACCCCTCAAGATTGCCCCCGGCAAGCAACACTCCAAG
Source organism: Lissotriton vulgaris (assembly GCF_964263255.1). Lineage (NCBI taxonomy): Eukaryota > Metazoa > Chordata > Amphibia > Caudata > Salamandridae > Lissotriton > Lissotriton vulgaris. Next base: position 205,335,580 of record NC_141693.1, on the reverse strand, counting down.
AAAGCAAGCTGGTTCACTCCGCCCTCCACAAGACCAGGCACACCTGTAAATGGCTCAAGAAGAGATGGAGGAACAACAAAACTCCGGAAAACAACCCAACCTTCAAAACCTCCATCAACACACACCACCTCCTCCTCAAAACCACAAAGCAAATGGCCCTCATAGACAGCCAACGCACACAACAGCAGAGAGATCTTTGCCATCGTAATGGAGACCACAGACACCCCACCCTCCCAAGACATCTGCAACAAACTCAGCACGTTCTTCCACCACAAGATCAGGCAGATCTACAACAGCTTCAACACCCAAGATCCTTCCACCACTCCCGACATCACAGCATGCAAATCCGCCACAACCCAACAGATCCTACTCAATTGGACTCCGCTCACCACAGACACACTCTAGACCATAAGGAGCGTCCACATTGGAACCTCCACGGACCCTTTCCCGTATCACATCTTGCATAGAGCAGCTATCTCCATCACCCTCGAGCTTCCCTGTACCATCAACTGCACCATGGAGACCGCTGCTTTCCCAGATGACTGGAAACGCGCCAAGGTCAACCCCCCGCTGAAGAAGCCATCCTCCGACAGACCTCAAGTACTTCAGACCCATCTCACTGCTTCCCTTCCCAGCCAAGGTCATTGAGAAGGCCATCAACAGAGTTCATCGAAAGGAACCACATCCTGGACATCTCCCAATCCGGGTTCCGAAGCAACCACAGCACCAAGACAAAACACCTCGTTACCACTGATGATGATATTCCTTCTCGACCGAGGCAAAACCGCAGCCCTCATCCTACTGGGCCTCTCGGCTGCATTCGACACCATCTACCACGCACCCTAATCACAAGAATCCATGATGCTAGCAACCGCGACAAGGTCCTGGACTGAATCTACTCCTTCCTTACCAGCCGAACACTGTGAGTCAGACTACCTCCATTCCTCTCAGACCCTTCAGAGATCAGCTGCGGAGTGGCCCAGAGCTCCTCCATGAGTCCCACTTTCTTCAAAGTCTACATCACCCCCCTTGCTGCCATCGTCATGTACCACAGACTCAACACCGTCTTTTACACCGGCGATACCCAGCTGATCCTCTACCTCACCAAGGAACCTCCAGCCGCCAGAATCACCTTCCACAACAAGATGAAGGTTGTTGCCACCTGGATGAAAGATAGCTGCCACAAGCTCAACTTCAACAAGACCAAAGTACTCATCCTGGGACGCACCCCCTCCACCTGGGACGACTAATGGTGGCCTGCCGCACTGGGAACCCCCCTATCCCCATGTAGTGTAGTGTTCATACTGGACTCCTGGCTCACAATTAACTGCCAAATCAACGCTGTACCCTCATCTTGCTTCCACACGCTCTGCCTGCTTCGAAAGACATTCAGATGGATCCCCACAGAATCCAGAAAGAAGTTCACTCACAAGCTCCTTCCTAGCAGACTTGGCTACGGCAACGCACTCTACGCTGGCATCACCCAGAAACTCATCAGGAAACTACAGGACATTCAAAATGCCACAGTCAGTCTGGTCCTCAACATCCCCCGCTGCAGCCACATCACAAAAAACCTTCGAGAATTCCACTGGCTTCCAGTTAACAAAAGAAGCACCTTCATGCTCCTCACACATGCCCACAAAGCTCTCCACGACACAGGACCTGCATATCTGAACCACCGCCTCTCATTCCACATAGCCACCAGACACCTTTGCTCTGTCAACTGGCCCTGGCCACCTTCCCACGGATCCACAAGACCAAAACCGTAGGAATAAATCTCTCCCACCTCGCCGCCAAGACCTGGAACACCCTCCCTCTCCACCCTGGGAAATCACCGTTGCTGACCCAATTCAGGAAGGATCTCAAGACCAGGTTCTTTGACTGAACCTCTGTGCCTAGACGGATTAGCAGGCCCCCCCCCCCCCCCCACCCAATAGGCGCCTTGAGACCCTCACGGGTGAGTACCCACACTAAAGAAACTCCTGATTGATTGATTGATTTATTGTCTCTTTCTAATTATTTGCCTCACTAGGTTTTTTCCTTATAATAGGCTTGTTTGGGATCTTTTATTTCTTACACGGGTTGCCTTGTTTTGGCAGTGTCATAGTTGTCTATATTGCACCTGTTGGTGACACCAAAATAGGTATTATCTTTTCAATACTGCATATGTCAGGTTGTGTCCTCTTTTTGTGTGTTAAGAGAATACCTATTAAATAGGTTTTTTCCCATTTTTTTTCTGATAATGGGTTTCATGCTCAAGAATTCTTTTGCTTGTAGTTTTTTTCTTCTAGTTAGGAAGCTTACCTATGTTACCTGCTCCCTTAGAAGCATTTTGGTATGCAGGTAAGCATTACTTTTGACTTCAAGTATCTCTAATTGGGACATCTTGTTTATGCCCATGGTGGGAGTTTCTATTCCGAGAGCATGCTTGTACTTTTCGGCTATTCTGAGTTTCTACTTTGGTGGAGTTTGGGCTCTTCTCCGCAGTCTATGTTTCTTACCCGTCTGAGGGTCCCACTAGGACATTCTTTTTTTATCTATGCTTCAGTTGATTATGGTCCTTTTCGAAAATATTTGCCCGGGGGCACTTTTCATTCAATTCCAATGGTGCACAGGCTGGTTTTCCTTTAAATTCTTCTAATCTTCTTGATGGTGGTTATACCCGCTCTGCAATGATGTGCATTCCTTGCCTGTGCATTGGCCATTTCCCCCTTGATATGTACACTTCTTTCCTGGAGCCTTCCATATGGTAGGGTGAAGATTTCTTTTTTGTATTCCTTCAAATACTTATATTGGCAATGGTTACCTCCATTTTTTGGGGCTTGCATTGTTACTTACTTATGTTCTTTATAGTTGTTCAGTGAACACTGCTTGTTAAGTTATCTGGGATATTTTACCGCTCAAATATTAGTTTTTACATCCATGGCCTCTATTTTGTGGGTAGACATTCTCTTCAGTAAATATTCACTTCTATAGTTCTTTCTCTTCTTTAAGAACATTCTGAGTTTTCATCTCGATATACTTCGCTGTACTAGGGTTGTGGGTGTAATTATACTTATCCTGTCTAGAGGTTGGATGTCCCCTACCTCTTTGAGATGTTTCTCTTTTTCCTCTAATTAGCAGTGGTCTCTTTTTTGGTTTGGCTTTCAGTTCTTTTAGGTGCAGGTTTTGGAGCTTGTAGTCTGTTGCTCTTTGTGTTCTTATGAAACTATATATTTATATCATTGTCTGATTTACAGATCCTCATCTTGTTAACAGTTACTTTTCTGTTGAATTTCCCACCTTGATACCTCTTTTTAGGTCTGCCTGGGGTTGGGTTGTTCTTCATCTTGACCATCTGGGCCACGTGTGGTCTTAGGTGTCTGCTGTTTACAAGCCTTCATTTTCCTGTTGTTTTCTTTCAGGATTATGGTAGCATCAGCTTCTTAGGAAACTTTAATTTTAGTTAATCTTTGTTCTTTTGCTGGCCACCCCGACTTTACGAAGAATGCGTTGATTCATCCTGACTCTAAGGTGAATGTGTTCTGGGAGTCCATTTCTCTGGGTTTCTCAGGACAGTTTCCCTCACATACTTCTTTGATGAAGGAGGGAACTGTAATTTTCATGACATTCGCTTTTGTCTCTGGTCCTCCTAGTCCATAGGCTCACTTCACCCTTTGAGGGAATCGTGTTCTATGATCATACTATTGACTGTTTTGACACAGTATTATTCTGCTACCCTTGGGGCTTGATATCTCCATGCTTGTAATGTTATTTTTACGTTCATTGCCTGTGGTACGGGCCCCAATTTTTGTAGGGAGCCCCATGCTCCTTCTCATCTAATTTCTACGCACGTCTGGTCTCTTGTGGATTTCGACTGGCTGATTCTCTCTGAGAACTGTTTACCATTAGTACACGGACCCCATTCTCTGGGTGAGGTATAGCTTCGGTATTTATTAAAAAATGTTAGGAATCTGAAGCTAGATGTCTCTATCAGATGAAGATATTACTTTCCTTCGGTAATGCACTATCTGGTAGAGACATAGGCCTAGATGTATCAAGCCTTTTGCGATTCGTTAAGGCCGAAATTCGCAGAATTTCGGCCTTAAGGAATCGCAAACGGACATTTAGCATCTTTTAAGATGTATCAGAAATTAGCAAAATAAGGAATCGCAAAAAATTGTGATTCCTTATTTTGCTTATGCATTTAAGGAATCGCAATTTTGCGATTCCTTAAATAGCATGTATGAAACTTTCTTAAATTGCGAATTTGGGTTAAGGAATCGCAAATTAACACCAATTTGAGGTTCGTGTTAATTTGCGAAATCCTTTTAAAAAACAAAATATGACTATTTTGAAGGTGGCATATGACACACATACATGCCCTATGGGCATGTATGTGTGTCATATGCCACCTTCAAAATAGTGTGTGCCATATGCACACACATGTAAGTTTCAGGGGTGCAGCAGGGTGTCCATGAGACACCCCTGCACCCTTGAAATAATTCTCAAATAGCGATTAGCAAATTGCGAATTCGCAATTTGAGAATTACTGCACAATCATTCCTATGGGCCTCCTGGCCCATAGGAATGCATGGGGAATTATTCCTTATTTGCGAATTCGCAAAATGCGAATTCACAAATAAAGATAAATAAAGAATCGCAAAAAAAATGCAATTTTTTACATACATTCATTTTGCGAATTCTAAATAGCGATTCGCAAAAAATCGCTATTTAAGATTCGCAAAATGGAATCTTGATACATCTAGGCCATAGTCTGGCCGCAGATTCCTTAATTCCCTACCCATCCTCCCCACTCTGCAAACCATCTGTAGTGTAAGAGGTGTTTCCTTTTACAGTCCTGGTTTCTATACCGGTGATCAGTGGTTTGCGTTTGCGTGGCTATGTGCTTCGATGAACCATCTGGTCTTGCGTAACAGACCTTGTCTGGGTATTAATATACCATTCATTACCACTTACTAATTGTTCATTTAAAGATACTTTGATATTTTTGGCACACTGTTTCCGCAGACAGTTTCTAAAGTGGCTTTGTGTTTTGTCGCAGAAGATTTCACAGCAGAAACTGAAGTCTGCGCTCCAGGGGAGACTTATATGACTTCGCTGACGTCAAAGAGTTGACAACATTACGGAGCCTTTACAACGCCATCTCCCATCGTGCAGAGGGTCTGATGAAAACTTTTCCAGATACTGACTGGCGTCTAAAGAGAATTCAAAAGTAAAAGAAGAAAATAATTTAAAGAATCTGCAGCTAGACTATGTATCTACCAGATAATGTGTTACCGAAGATAAGTAACTTGTTCATCCATGCCATAACTCACTATACTAGACTACACCACAATATACAATGACAGCCCATATAGTCCCATACCATATTATACAATGACAGCCCATTTTGTCCAGTACCATATTATACAATGAAGAGCCACACCATACCATACCATACCATACTATATAATGAAATACAATACAATACTGTGCAAACCCAAACAATACATTGACAGGAAATACCACACCATACCTATTATACAATGACAGGCCATACCATGCCATAATATTTATTGGCGAGCCATATGATACCAAAGCATACCGTATTATACAATTAAATACCATACCATACCATACCGTACCATGGCAGGCCATGTCATACGATATAATGACCGGCCATATAGTAGTAATACCATGCCATATTATACAATGACAGGCTACAGCACCATGATATAGGATGACAGGCCAGAGTATACCATGCTATACAATAACATACCATACCATACGATGCAATTCAATACCATACCATACCATACAATGACAGCCCATACCATAGCCTTGTCATACTATACGGCAGACAATACCATACCATAGAATACTGTACCATAACATACAATGACAGGCCATGCCATACCATACTATACCATAACAAACCATACTATACCACATTAGAAAATGACAGGTCTTGCCTTACAATAGCGTACAATTACAGGCCATTGCATGTCATAATACACCATACCATACTACACAATGACAGGCCATGCCATATCACACAATATAATGCAATGACAGGCCATACCCTATCATACTGTACAGTAACAAGGCATAACATATGTACCATACTATAGATTGACCGGACCTACCAAATTGTACTTTACATGGAGAGGCCAAAACTTACCATCCCATTCCATACAATGATAGGTCAGCTCATACTATCCTATCATAGGCCGTACCATCCCTGACAGGCCATACCATACAATACAATGGTAGGCAATGCCATACCATAGAATACAACGACAGGTGATGCTGTGTCATACCATACCATGCTATATGATAACAGACCAAACTATGCCATAATATACCATACCATGACAGGCCATGCCATCCCATACCATACTGTAGAGCGACAGGCCGTACCATATCATACCATGACAGGCCATACCATACCAACTACAGAAAGACAGGCCATACTGTATCATTCATACTATACTACACAATTTCTGGCCAAACCATATCATAAAATACCTTACCATACCATCCATCACAAGAACAGGCCATACAATACCATACTGAATATACAATGACAGGCCATACCATACTATACTACACAACGAAAGGCTTACCATACTATACAAAGGCTGGCCATACCATACCAAACAATACTATAAAAAAGTTATCATACACTCATATTCTAATATAGGTATTATATATAGACAAAGATCACTGGTGCTATGTAAAGCACTCTGATACCCGATATAGCACCAGTTGCTTTACATGAGGACACATTCATTTTTGTTAGGCATGGGGAGGTTGAGTGATATGCCCAGAAACACAGGATGTTTAGCGTTGTTGCCAAGATTCGAACCCAGTTTCCCAGATTAGAAGTCGAACGCCCTAGCCATTAGGCCAACTCCTCTCCCCTCTCTCCTCTACATATATATATAATGATACTTTTATTTTCAAAAGTTGTACAGCATGGCTAAAAACAAGCATTGGCAATGCCATTTGTTCTTTCATAGGTGAGATCTATTGGGCTGCCCCATTGCTTGTTTATATTTGTCTCTTGTGAAGCGAAATGGCCTCCGATCATAGCACTGAATGTCTTCCAGCGAATGACCTGTGAGGTTTCAGTCAAACTGCTATCTTGAAAGAAGTCATTAACAGGCCAGTGATATTGTTCCCAATCAGTTTTCCTCGAGCAAGAAGGACCTCAATTTGCAAATATTGGCCCTTTGTTCAATTACTACAATTGTCAGATCAAGCATCACTAGAATTAGGTTTATAAATAAGATGGGGCTCTACTCTGCATGCTTTGTCATGGGGGTGTGATCTTTGTCTATCAAGATAAATCTATCTTTATAGAGGATGCATAGTAGTGGGAAAGAACCATGAGGCTTTAGGCCTCTCCAGCTGCCACAAACTAATCTAGTCCGTGGGAGGTTCCGTTAAAAATGAATCGAAATTTGCCTAGCTTACGTAACGGTAAGTTTCAATTCTATTAAGGACACGGAGGCGAGGATTATGCTATATCTTCCTTCGCTTTATTAACATAAAGAAACCACAGCAGCTCAGGAAAAGATATAATAAGAACACAAGATGCTTTAAACATAAAGCATTGACGTAATGTTCAACAAAAATCAACAACAACTCCCAAGAGTCTCTTTGCTTATAATAATAGTCCATAGTCCTTTGTCTCTGTCCATCGTCCCTATATAACCGGACTTCCCATCATCTTCCTCCTCTTTCTTCGCGCAGATCACGCTTAAGCCTCATTGGTCCTGTTTAGCACCGTCGTTGCCTGCCAAAAAAGGAACAGCATCAGCGAGGTGGCCCAGGAAATGCGACAACAAGGCGAGGAGCATTCAGAGAACAACACAGTACTGACAACGTAAAGGAAAACGCTTTACTTACTGCCATACGGGTGGGTAGAGACACCACCGTAGTCCGGGTGGGATAATCCTCGCCTCCGTGTCCTTAATAGAATTGAAACTTACCGTTACGTAAGCTAGGCAAATTTCGATTCTATGTCAGGACCGGAGGCTTCAGATTATGCTAGTTTAAAGCTTACTTACCACCAACTGAGCTAAATCCACCACCGGCTTAAAATAAAACCTCTTGAAGGTGGAATCCGAGGACCAGTCCGCCGCTCGCATAAGGTCCTCCAGACGAGCACCCACCGAGAATGCCTTAGAGGCCATGGCTCCCCTGGCGGAGTGTGCTCCAAAGAGAGAAGTATTGATGCCCGCTTCCTGCATGACCCAACGCACCCACAGAGCAATAGTGGGGGAGGAGACAGCTTTGTGTGGCTTCCGCAGGGCAATCAACAACTGACGCTCGCCCGGAGGGCGCAGATCCAAGGTCAGGTCCTCATATGCTTTGAGGCATTGCACGACACACAACTTAGGAGTGTCAGTAAAGGCTGGATAAGAAATGGAACGCGACGACGTCTTAGTGCGTCGGCCCACCGTAAAAGTAACCCCATCCGGGGAAAAAATGCATGCAGAAACATCCAGCGCGCGCACGTCCGAGACGCGCCTACAAGAGACCAGACATAACAACATGGCTAATTTCGCCGAAAGCTCCTTAAGAGTCAGATAAGAATTCGCTGGCCACGATAGGAACAGGTTCAGAACCAAATTGACGTCCCAAAGGACGGAGTCCCTGGGTTCCGGCGGCAGTGCGAGGCGAACCGCTCGCAGAAGCCGGCACACAAAAGGGTGTTCCCCTACCGGACGGCCATCGATGTTATCATGGCCCGCAGAAATCGCCGACCGGATAGCATTGATCGTTCTATACGCTAAACCCTTGTCGGCCAAATGAGCCAGGAAATTCAGCACGGGAACAAGGCCGGCGACCATGGGATCCAAATCCCTTCGTAAACACCAACGCATCCACTTAAGCCAAGCGGATCTGTAACGCTTCGTCGTACTATCGGCCCACGCTTTGGAGAGCAAGTGCTCAGCTGACCCCGAAAGGCCCGGGAGCGTCCAGCGTCTCCTGAGAGCCTCCACGCCACGAGGCGGAGAGTGTTCTGCATGACGAGAGGGTGAGGTTCCTGATCCGGGCTCGTCAGGAGCAGAGGAAACAGGGGGAGTAGGATTGGAAAATCCCAGGAAAGTTCCAGAAGAACCGGAAACCATACTTGAGACCTCCACAGCGGTGTAACCAACACCAGGTCCGCACCCTGGCGGCGTATTTGAGCCGCCGTTCGCATGATCATGGAGAACGGGGGAAACGCAAACGGCTGTTCCCGACTCCAATCCTGCAAGAACGCGTCCGTGGCCTCCGCCAGAGGGTCCGGCCTCCAGCTGTAGAACCGCGGCAGCTGGTGGTCGAGACGGGACGCGAAGAGGTCCACCGAGAAGGGGCCCCAAAGGGAGTGTAGCCACCGGAAGACTCCCGGATCCAGTTTCCACTGGCTGGCATCCCTGAGATGTCGAGAGTGCCAATCCGCTACTTGATTGGACTGGCCTGGCAGATACTCTGCCGTCACCGCAATGTGACGAGACAGGCAATAATCCCAGAAGTCCTTCGCTAAATCTGCCAAGGCGCGGGACCGAGGACCTCCCAGGTGGTTCACATATCGGACCGCCGAAATATTGTCCATCCGTAGCAGGACACAAGCCTTGACCGAATCTTTGGTCCAACAGCGAACCGCGAAGGAGCCCGCAAGGAGCTCCAAACAATTGATATGCAATTGTTGTTCTTCTGACGACCAGGCGCCGCCGGTGGAAAAATCCCCGCACCGGGCGCCCCAGCCCGACCTGCTGGCGTCGGACTCTATGATCAAGTCCGGAGCCGACCCGAAGATCGCTCGCCCATTCCATGCCTCCATGTGAGACAGCCACCATGACATCTCCTCCTTCACTTCGTCTGTGAGGGGAACCCACTGATCGTAACACATCCCACGGCTAGGCGTGGGCGGAAAATCCGTTCCGCTCGCGGATTTTGCGGATTTTCGGGAAATCCGCAATCCGCGAGATTTGCGAATTTCCCGCAAAATCCGCAAATCCGCGAGCAGCGGATTTTGCTCGCACTGCTCGCACTGTTCGCGTGAGTTCGCGCCCCGCGAATAAGTGCAAAATTGCAGAAATACGATTTTAGCAAAACTGAAAGTAACTACTTACCAGGTTCAAAAGTTCAGGCTCATCATTAGTAGCCATTTCCTGGAGTGCTTCCTGAGGGGCCCCTCCAGAGTTCAGTTGCCAGTTGAAACTAGTATGTGACCCTGCTCTGAACCTCAGAATAGTTACACATATGCCACAAAGGTCCTGAATTACAGCTAAGGGAGACAAGCAGGAGCCAGGCTGGAAGTTAAAATCCATTAATCAGCCCCTAATTCATTATTGTCAGTTGGGGCAGGGCAGGTGTTGTAACTAATTTTGCAACAATGAAAGCACTTAGCAAGTGCAAAAGATCACTAATCAGGGCGCACTAAGGAAGCAGGTGCCAGCTAAAAAAATATTCTGTGACACATGAATCAGCCCCAAATTAATTCAGGTCACTTGAGGCAGGGAAGGTGTGCTTTGCTTTGCCGAAAATAATGTACACTGGACAACCAGAGGGTGTGGTGATGAAACAGAGGGTGGCATGGGTGGGCCAGAGGGTGGCATGAGTAGTCAGAGAGTGGCAGTGGTGACAGAGAGTGGCAGTGATGAAGAAGAGTGTCCCAAACAGGCTGGACACGTAGAAACAACAAGTTCGCGAAACTTGCGACCCGACAGGTAAGTTCGCAATTTGCGAAAGTGTACAAAACCCTCGCGAACTGGCAGAAACACGGGCGAACACAAAAAAAAAAAATCCGCAAATTCGCGGGAATTCGCGGATTTTGCGGATTGCGAATCCGCAAATCCGCAAAATTCGCGAACGCGAGATCCGCAAAATTCGCTCATGCTTACCCACGGCGCAAATGCTGCGCCTTCAGGCGCTGAAGAGCCCTGTAGTGCAGCGGGCCTGGGAAAATCGCCTGGATGGAGGACGATAGAAGACCCACCACCTTGGCGACATGGCGCAGTGACGTACGATCCCTCGCGATCGTCTGCCGAAGCAGGTGTCGTATCTTTGCGACCTTCCGACCCGGTAGGCTCAAGACCGCCTGTACCGAGTCCACCACGAAACCTAAAAAGGTGATCTGCTGAGTGGGAACCAAGACCGACTTGGAGCCGTTGACGACGAACCCCAGTCTCTGAAGCAGGCCGACAGCTTGACGCAGCTGTCCTGCCAGTACCTCTGGGCACTGCCCCATGAGGAGGATGTCGTCTAAGTATACTATCATACGGACCCCCTGGCTTCTGAGAAACTCCACTACCGGGTGAAGGACCTTCGTGAAGCACCACGGGGCCGAAGAAAGACCGAACGGCAGGGCGGTGAATTCGAACACCTTGCCGTCCCACAGGAATTGTAGGAAACGACGATGAGGGGGGTGGATGGGAACGACCAAGTAGGCATCCTTGAGATCCAGTCGCACCATCCAATCCCGAGGGAGGAGCACGTCCCGAAGGAGGTGGATCCCCTCCATCTTGAAGTGACGGTAGACCAACCACCCATTGAATTCCTTGAGATTGATCACAGGCCTCTTGCCCCCATCCGTCTTGTCTACCAAGAAGACGTTGCTGAGGAACCCATGTGGGTGGCGCGTTGATAGACGGATGGCTCCCTTGCGCAGCAAGTCTGAGACCTCCCCGTCTATCAATCGCGCGTCGGATTCTGAGAAAACCATCGGGCGCGGGGGCCTCACCTGAGTTGGTTGGTCGTGAAACTCTATATGGAAACCTCTCACAGTTTGCAAAACCCAAGCATCGGCAGTGAGCAATTCCCACTCCCCGTAAAAGCTTGCCAGCCGCCCCCCAATCGGAACTTGATCCAAGCAAAGTACACTTACCGGGGGCATTTCCTTGTCCGGAGTTCTTCTTAAATCCTCTGCCACCATAGCGCTGTCCCCTCGTGGGGTAGAAAGTGGTGTAGTTGGCCGAGGTCTGGTACTGACCTCTTCCGGAGCCTTGTCCACGGTTGTTGGTCTGCTGACCACGGCCGATCGCGCGGCCCCTGCCGCGACCGGCCCCTCCAGAAAAACGCTGGTGGAACACCCTCTTGATGCTGGACTGGGCCTTGTCCAGCGACGTGAACGTGTTCACGAACTTTCCAAGCTCGCGGATGAAAGGCTCACCGAAGAGGCCACCCTGGGCCACGGCACCTGCCTCCGACGAGGCCAGGTCCCCCAGCTTCAGGTCCAGCTTGATAAGGAGCGACCGCCGCCGCTCCGTGGACAGGGCACAGTTGGCGTTGCCCAAGAATACGATCACCCTCTGGGCCCAGTTGGAGAGCACCTCCGGTGAAATGGCGGTGCCATTTGCTCGAGCCTCCTCCGCCATATCGAGGATCTTCGTGGCGGGCCCGACCGCATCCAACAGCTTGTCCTGGCAGGCCCGCCAGGACCGGTCGATCCCCTTCCTGGGGTTCTTCATGAATTTCGCCAGGAAGGTGGCCATCTTGGGGTCCAATTCTGGTGTCATGGCCACTTTCCCTTCCAAAGTAGGCCGAGGGCATTCCCCGCGCAGGCAACCCCTCGCCTCCTTCTCCAGGGGCTTGCGCAACCTGCCCGCGACAAACTTCGCCACCGTCTCCCCCGGGGCCCAGGCCGCGGATCGGGGGTGGACGATCTCGTCCGGGTCCAGCATGCTCGACTCATCTCGGGGCATCTCCTTCCCTGAAGGCGTCGGGAGCCAAGAACGGGTCGACTCCCCGTCGTCATCCGTGTCCGGAGAGTCGTAGATCGGGGAGGCGGGCGCCGTCGACAGGCCGCCCGAAGTGCCAGGGTCCACCAAGGGCGTCGGAGGCACCGCCGTCGCCTTGGCCAGGAAGGCGTCACGAAGACGCTCGAAAGCGCCCTTATCCACGCCTTGGGCCTCCGATGAAGGCCCCTCACCCCGGGGTCTCTTCGGAGCGGGTGGCAACCCGCCGGACGTCCCCGGGAGTTCGGGGGACGGCGGCACCTGCGCCGCTGCCAGCTTCGCACACTCCTCCACGATGCGGGCCGAAAGGCGGTCCTCCATGGGCCCTACCACCTCCGTCACACAACGATAGATGGAGTTGTCCACCGCTTGGTAAAACTCATCATCCTGCAGAAAGGGGCAGGCCTCCTCATCGTACTCCCCTTCCATCTCGGAACCAAGGGGCAAATGCGGGGCACCCAAGAGGGCGGCAACCGAGAAAGTTCTCGAATGTGGGCAGGCCCAGCGGCTGCGATCATGTTTTGGGCCAGCTGACGTGGCAGGTGGGCTGCACCAACCCCCAAGCACGCAGACCCTCCTCGCCGGGACCGGGTCTACGTACCCCTCAAGCGCGCTAGGCCACACACTGTTAAAGAGGTGCACAGATCTCGCCCGAAGGCGATTCACGCGGTCAAAACCGCTATACAGACCCCAGAGGGCGTCAAAATTGTGAAAGTACAGACCCGGATCACCAGGTGTCAGAGGGGTACGCGAGGGTCGGTCCCTGCGCAAGCAGACCCCACGGCGCGGCTCCTCGTACTGCGGAGGCGCGCCGGAGGGTCGGCGAGGCGACAGGCCGCCCCCTTGCGGTCTATGTACACACCGCACACAAGTGGGAATAAAGTCGCGTAGGAACGATAGAACGTTCCCGCAACCAGGGACTCTGAAAGGGAATAAACCATGCAAGGAGTCCCCAAAGACCGCAAGACAATCAATCACAATAAAAGAAGACAAAATAGAAAAGCACTTATCTGGCTGCGGGAGCAGCGAAGAAAGAGGAGGAAGATGATGGGAAGTCCGGTTATATAGGGACGATGGACAGAGACAAAGGACTATGGACTATTATTATAAGCAAAGAGACTCTTGGGAGTTGTTGTTGATTTTTGTTGAACATTACGTCAATGCTTTATGTTTAAAGCATCTTGTGTTCTTATTATATCTTTTCCTGAGCTGCTGTGGTTTCTTTATGTTAATAAAGCGAAGGCAGATATAGCATAATCTGAAGCCTCCGGTCCTGACATAGAATTCAGAGCCACTGCTATCCATTCAATATCCATGCAAATAGGTGCCCATTGATTAAGTTAAAATCCAGTGCATCATTTCTCCTTCTGTGAATTTTACAAGCATGGGCACCAATTCCTTAAACATTAATTGGGCAGTATATTGTGACCACTGTGTGAACCCCCACTATGTAACCCTATGCTGTATAAGGGAATCTACCATCCAGACCACATACCTTTTCTACCCCAGTAACAAGGACATTTTCCCTAACATACTGCTACCTCTGTCTTTTTTTTTCTTCATGCATGAGTGATGTCTTTTTTATTTGGAAGGATTAGACCCCTGGCATTGACGGACACTGTTCTAACCACCACTCAATGTGTTACTGTACAGAAGCCCTAATCCATTCCTAGTTTAAAAAGCATAAGACTGTGCCATGGAGCCATGCCACAAATACACTGCCATGGCACATCAGCCCAGGGAGTGGATGAAACACACATTGTCAGATAATCTAATTTAGCACCCTTGTTTGTGAAATGCGCAGTCAAACATCCCCACAGACAACTGAGATTAAGAAAAGAACACTGTTCACAGGCACATACGAGTATTCAAAAAGCTACAATCGTTTTTTCAAGAACCTAGAACATGACGACAAATCAAAGATATAGTTAAAGAACATTGTGTCTTTTCCAGCTTTTTTTGTCTCGTTCCTTCTTTCTACCATCTTGAGCCTGATGCTACTTTTTTTCCATATTGTCAAGATTAGTAAATAACCAAACAGGGGCCCACTGAAAAGCCCACCCGCCCCAACACAACAATAGAGGAAAATGTCTCCGTTAGGAACCACAGGAAAAATCGGAGATGGGGAGAGGCAGAGCAGACACTGATTAAGCACGGACACTAGATAGCTGCTCTGGAGTTTTACAGAACCATTACTCTGTACTGTCAGAAACAAACATCTTCCATAACCTCCATGCCTGTTCTCTCTGACTTTAATGGATGCAGTGTCTTGGGCATACAAAAACAGAATCTCCTTAATTTCTGTCATACTACCCTGAGTTCCTGAAAAGCTTGAAACCTTATCTGGACTTGGAGAAAGGCAAAGGGTTCACACTCGTACTTCAAGTTGAGATGGCCATCGGTCCAAAAAATAACTTTTGTGAGGTTTATTATTCCTCATGAATCTAGACCAAACAGGTAAGTGCATCTGTAATTGAACACATGCTTCCTCAGACATGGATACTGGTTGGCTCTTCTGAAGTATAGAGGAAGAAACGTCTTGGAGCCCCCGGCCCCCGGTTTTCTCTGACCTGGAAGAAATAGAATATCTTTACGACATACCTTGTTCTACGTCATCACCTCTTCACCAAGCAAATTGCCTGGTATATGTTTCTCCGAAGAGAAAAGATATTTAAGTCACTTTCCTCTGTATCCTCAATGAGGCCCTAGATCCATACATTATCTCTTTCTTAAAGCTAATCACCCAAGTCCTCATACTTGCCTCGGGCGTTTGCCATTGACCCTTTAAATGTATTCTGTTGCATATCTTGTCATAACGAACTGAACTGTTCCTTTACTACCCTTAACCTTATATCCAAGTGACGCCATCTCGGATTTTAGTTTCTTGTTTGCCTCACCAATTTCTCATGCGATAGAATGCACTTCCAAAGATATTTTGTTTTCGTTGTCGGCTAAGAAGAAGGAGATTTGGAGTTTTCGAAGACCAACAAGAACTGATCTCGCTCACATTCCTAGAGTGGTGTGCTAATTTTTGTACCTACCTCATGCACATTATGGGAGTCCCTAATGGTCGGTCAGTATGCCAGCAGTCATGGTTCCACATGTATTTTTCATAACAGCAGTGTATGGAGCTGTCGTCCTGGCATGGAGGAAGAAAGGCTGTTTTTTAACCACTATGTTGCTTGGCACCTTGCTCACGGAATAATTAGTGGAATCCAAAAGCAATGATCCTCCCTAGCTTAGCAATTCAGGCACCTCCAGCATGAGATCTACAAAGGGCAATCCAAGTGCCACTGGGTCAGAAATATGAATCTGGCTCAGTGCTTGTGTTGGGACAGATGTCATCAAAGGGGATCAGTTTTTATGTAGAGATGAGAGCACCAGGGGATTTCTGTTTAGTGTCCTCCTCAAAGTCTTGCTCTCTGAGCGTGAAGCATGAAACTCTACATTTCCCCAACCTTCATAGCGGAAACACCAGGCCTCATGTTTACTCTCAGGGGCAACATGAAGCAGCTCTGCACCAAGAAATTGTATGCCAAGAGGCTCTGTGCCCCAGATGTGGTGGAACATTCATCACAGTATCAGCGAGGCAGCTGGAACCATCTTGGTGTTGGGCGCAGGCCTTTGTTGTGAGCTGACATCTAACCGAATGAGACCGATCAGAACCTCAAGGGAGAACAGAAGGATCTCACCTCACTGGTTCAGCAGCCTTCATCAAGATGTATTCTGAGGCACAGATCCACGCAGTGTGGCTATATGATGTTACATTGCATTCTGTTGTAACGCATGCCTTTACCACGCATGCTTTACAACGTGAATGCCATTACAACGCAAACCTTTACCACACATATTTTCTCAATGAATTTGTCTTTACCACATATGCCTTTACAACGAAATTCGTTATGAAGGCATGCGTGGTAAAAGCATATACGTAGTAAAAGAAATGTGTAGTTAAGTCTACGCATTGTAACAACGCATGCGTTGTAGTGCTTGCATTGTAATGGCATGGGTGGAAACAGCTGCATTGTAATAGCTCCTTCCCACCTAGTGTGGGTTGGTGGATGCATGCCAAGTCAGGGCCCAATGGCGTAGTGGCCAAGGGGGTGAGGTGATTGACCCAGGGTGTGCTGCAGGCAAAAATCATGTCCCCCAGCTGCCCCAGATGACACCCATCAACAAAATCTTTGTAATTCTACTACCCGTTATAGCCTTTAGCCTTATGACGCTTGTGCTCAAGAACTTGTCTCCATCGTGGTGGAGGCTCACCAGAGGTCCTACAGGTTTTGGATTTGTACCAGAATCTATGGTGATGACAATCTTTGAGAACACAAAGATGGGACTTAGAAAAGGTCCAAGGCATAAACCTCTTTGATGACATGGAGTAGCCATTGGTCGTGAGTTATACATGTCTATTGATGAAGAAAGCACAAAGCCATCATCTTACTAGGAATGTATGCTCAAATGTATTTAAAGGAGCCTTTTACTCTTTCCACAAGAGTGCAGCCTAACTTCTTTAAGAATTCCTGGTTTGTGGCAGCTGAAAAAGCAACTCCTATTTCTGGATCAAAATCTATGCTTCTTATTTTATCACTGATTAACTTTAGATTGCTGCTTGGATTCGGATGTGAAGCCCCCAGCAGAGGAGTGGAATCGTGAGAAAACACAATATACTTGAGTATACAATAATGGAGGCTTTATGAACACAGTAATCTCAAGTAGTATTTGAATGATACCATGCTCCACATGGTTAGCCATTGAGAAATGCAGACAGTATCAGGAGACCCTTTCCAGGTTCAGGAGCACTAGAGGCAAAACCGGCAGGAGCGGAGTGATGCATTGGTTCCACCTCCTGTGGTGAAGCAGCATAAGCGGCCGCTCTCTTAAAATGTACTATAACAATATTCTGAAACCACTCTAGGTTGATTTTTCTGGAGTACAGCATTAGGAAAATTTGGTTGGATGCATGATCTACTACATCCTTTAAACATGGTATTACTGTATCCTGCATATTTAGATTAGTAGAGAACAACATAACTTGGTCCTGTAGGGCAATGTCCATCTGTCCTGTTGTGCCTCCTATGCCTGATGCAGGTACTATTAACTGCAAATATCTCTGTCCTTTGGCCAATTGTTTAATCATTTTATCCATGGTTATTGGTTGAGTCTTCATAACATGGGACTGTATCCCACATCTGATACCACTGTAACAGGATAGTAACTACAGATGGAAATGTATGAGGTTAAACCCAATTAATTTCAGTATATACCTCCAACTATGATTGTCTTTTTCCTGGGTTTAGAGCTGCACAGTCTAGGTCCTAGCATTTCCTTTGTTCTGGTTTTCTCCGTTTTCTAGTTTCATTTGGGATTGCTGTTGGCTGGCCTGGCCCCGCAGGAGAATTTGCTGTTGTCCCCTCAAAATAAACAAACAGGACAGGTTGTTTCTCTTGAACACATTCCCACGTTCCCTTGACTTCTTCCCTAGGACTGAGTGGGGGGTCTCACTGTTTCTCAGCTCCTCCTATGTTCCTGTATAGTGTGGAATGGTACCCTTATGCTCAAGAACACCAGAATTCCAATAGTGTTATTGTTTCCCCACCAGTGACTTGTGTGTACAACAACGTTTTGAAAAGGTTGGCCGAAGTCACTTCCCGCCTGTTGGACCATGGCCTCAGGGAATTCAGCACCACCTCCTGTGAGTTTCTGGATTCCGTGTCCCCCGCTGTGCCAATAGGGCCTGAAGAACCCTAGCCTCCTGGTTGATAGTCTGGTCTCTGCATTTTCTCTGCCCTTTTCCTCACGCTTAACTCCCTTATCTGGTCATGATTTTCTTGTTTCAGTTTCCCATATTCACCAACAGGCGCTTACTCAAATTCCTGTAACTTTTACTCATCACAGCCTCTTTGCCTTCTGGCAGCAAAAAGAGCGAACCCTTTCCATATCTTCAATAAGAAACTGTGCAAATATGTTCTGAAGGTGTCCTACATTGTAAACAGCCATAACACAAATTCCATTTGTTGTTAAAGCAAAGGTAAGATGAAGTAGTTAGATAATTCCATGCATTCACCTATTTGCCAAAACAGATTGCGGCAGAGAACCCGGAACTTTTCCATTTCCTCATTCTGTAACCAATAGTACCAGTCAAGTTGGAAGGGTATCACTGACCACCAAAGATTCATTTTAGATTGTTTTTTATGTCCAAGGTATTTGGTATTAATGGCTGTGTATGTGGTCTAGCCCAGGTATAAGAAGCATTAATACTAAATAAATACTGCAGAGAATCAGCATCTGCGGCCAATCCAGGATTTTTTTTTTTAAAAGGCAGGCTTGGAAGAAGAAAGTGCCTTTAATGCTTCCAGTCTTAGAAAGCACAGTTTGAGCATGTCCAATAGGATACAAGCAGTTCAGTTCTTTATGCATACCAATAAAAACTGTGTTCATGTCCACCAAAGATGATCCTCTCACCATGAAATAGGATTACTAATAAAGAATCTGCTGTAGAAGGAACCAGAAAGGCTAACAGATCTGATTTTGAGAATTAGTATTTCTGTTTTAAATTGTGAGCATGATCGCTGAGAAACTGATCAAAACACTCCATGGCCATTTCTCTAATGTCCTTTGCAATATCAGGCAGATAGATTTTGCTTTACACTGCATGTTTGTCACAAACCCAGGTGTACTGTGACTGAATTTGGAAAGTATGAGAATGAGGGTCCAGAACAAGGGACATTTTCCCAGTTGTGGAACACCTTTACCATTGAGTGATAATTGTGATCACAGTGTTTCCCCTTTAAGTGCTGAACAGTAGATCCGCTAGAATTTGAAAATAGATTGTCTTCAGTGGATTTCTTTGTTGGTTCAGAAATAGAAAGTGTCATGAAACATGTACTTCAAGTCTAATAGTAGGAAAGGAACATTGATTCATTGGTATCAGTCTGACTTCTTTCCTCTCTTCTACATCTTATTCTTTGGACTGATATGGTATATACTATTATCTCAAGACTTGCCCAAAGCCTACTTTGTTGCCTAAAATGGTAAGGATATAGGAATAAGAGCTTGCTTTCCACACCTCTGAAATTTGCCATGTGGGACTCTAGGGTAGAATGGGGTATTGTTGCTTGCAAATGTAATAATACTGAAGCAGTCTTTTGATATACCACTGGTATTGTTGTATTGGTGCCAGGACCCTGGAGAAGATCAAGCTGAACCTATGAAATAATGAAGTTGATCAACAGGCTATCAGCCTTTTTGGGGGTTGCGGCCCTAGGAGCCTGGTATGATACACGCTACTCTGGGTCTATTCATTGGAGTTCATTTGAACTAGATATGACTTGGAAAAGCTGCCTGGTACCAAAGCCCCCCTAAGGTTCTGGAGATTTCCTCTCCTGAACAGGTGGTTGAGGGCCTGATTGGAAAGGACACATTCAGATCGGTACAGATAGGTGTTGCCAAACTGGTCACCGCTCCCAGTACAAAATCTCTCTTACACAGATGAAAGAGCTTCTATGCTGCTACATAGTCCAGGGTCTCAGACCATTCTAAGACATTAACAAAAGACAATTTCTTAGGAACCTCAAATAAATTCCAGTGCTAAAAACACAAGTTTAGCAGCTGTCATTTATCCAGATACTACACAAATGCTTTGTAAGTATCAGCTGTTGAGACTGTTTCCCGCTCTAAAGCACTGCTTGAATCCCACTATTCATAGCATTTGCTGCAGAGATATGAGACGCCAATAACTGTATATTGCTTTTTTCATATATATCAATAGATAGATGTTCTTGCTGTCTGTAAGAAAAGGAACTCTTTGAAGATGGTTGCTGAATTCACATTAATAGAGAATCCAGACACAGGGTGGAAATGTCAATTATCATACTTGGACAGATGAGGGAAGTTGTCAAGAGAACAGTATGTGAATCAGAGAACTCTGGCTGAAAAAAGTGTTCTGGTGCATTGAGGGGCCCAATGAGAACAACTGATTGGTTGCTGTTTGTATGAAAGTGCTTTCTTCTGACCCAGTGGATAAGTTGGAAACCTGAGACACCACAGCAGTTGTGGGGCCCAGACCGTGTTAGGAGCCTTCTGAGTAAAGGACAGCTAGAAGCTTGCATGGAGCTGTAAAGGCCACGTAGACAAATGGGGTGCAGTGATTGGAAGCTGAAAGATGGGTAGCATAGTGATTTGTCTGCTATTCTCCTCAAGTTTAGAAGGGTGACAGGGATTTTGGTGTAAAGAGTTTCTTTGAAACCGATGGTTAAAAATGAAGATTGAGGAAAGACTGGGAATGAACAAAAAAGGGCACTGAGGGCGATCCCTGTTATGTATGAAATGACAAGATAGGAAGACTATGCAACGCCTAACGAAATGTCACACAAGGACAAGGATGAAACAGACTTATTTGCCCTAAGAAGGCAACTGGTTAATACAGACATAAGGAGGACGCACAGTCACAAACTTTCACTGAGGAATACCCCTAATAGACCTATTGACTATAATCTACCTGTAATTAGGATGATGGGATATCCACCACGTTTGTGTTGGAGTACCCCCATCTCATCCAAACTCTAAGATAGGCCCTTAGTCAAGCAGGTAATGCTCCATCTTATTAACAATTTTCTTCCTCCCTTGGGGAACCTCCAATAGGGAAACAGCCTTTACTACACAGCCAGAACTATGCAGTTCCATTACAACCTGGGCAATACAATGAACGTGCTTTTACCATGCGTTCCATTACCACGCAGGTTGTTACAGCGACTTGCATTAGGGAACTTTCCCTACAGTTGCACAGACTGGAGTTGAAATAGTAATATATACTATTCCAAAGTCCAGTGCTTCCCTAAGGCAAGTTGTTGTAACGACTTGCGTGGTAATGGAACGAGTGGTAACAATGCGTTTGTTGTATTGCCCGCATTGTAAAAGCATGCATGATTGTGTAATACATCCCCACCAACGTTACACTGGCTTGCGCTCCATCTTTGAGATATACCCATTTGCCCATTTGGTTTAAAGGTGTCCAAGTGACTAAGGGGGTCATTAGGATGACGGGCGGACTTAGTCCGCCCACCATCCTATCGGAAATAGGGACCACCCGCCATTAGGGCGGGGGTCCCGTGGGGGGTATTAGGATGCGCCCGCCACAGTGGCGGGCACATCCTGCATTTTTATCATTGTGGCGGGCGGTGCTCTCAGCACCGCCCACCACAATGATAAAAATGCACATTTGCATTTACATTAACAAAGTGGCAGGCACAGCGCGGTGCCTGCCGCTTTGTTAATGTAAATGCAGGCGGGTACCACAGGTACTCCCCGTGTGCACCCCCCACCTGTTCTTCACTCCGGGGGCCCGCAAGGGGCCTTCGAAGTGAAGACCGCATCTGTTCTGATAGATACATCTGCCAGTGGATTCCTCACCTTGTGAATATCCCCTTGCATCAGCAACATTCGGAAATTCTTTTTTGTAGCTTCGCGCCGAGGTGGACGACGTCACCGACACCATAATAGGCCCATGCCGGCGTGATGACATCAGTTCCCTTTTTTCCGCGTCGCCGACGTTAACAGTTTTCAAGGGATCGTCTGTAGCTGTACAGTAACTTTGTGGTTTTCTTTGTGTTTCATTGCCTTCTGTCGAGATGTTGTTGAAGAAGACAGGATTTAAAGCTTGCGGGGAATGTGGCAAGACAATGTCAATCACTGACCCGCATGAGTGCTGCGTCTGGTGTCTGAGCTCCGACGATGACGTTGAGGATTGCCTGTCAGGCAAGAAGATGACTCCGAAGGCCCTTCGCGAGATGGAGACGAAGCTCCTCGTTGCTAAATTGAAAAGTAAGAAAGAAAAGAAGTCTTCGAAGTCGCGAACTCGGCGGTCGAGGTCAAGGTCTCGTTCGAGGTCTCGTTCGAGGTCGCGCTCGGAGTCGTCTTCTGCTCATGCTTCGAGGTCTTCGAAGAAGAAGCACAACAAGAGGAGCCATGAGTCCAGACATCATTCAGAGAAAGACTCGAGTTCGAGACCGAAGTTGCAGGTTAAGCTGCTTCAGAAGGAGGTGGTGTCTTCGGCTTTGGAAGCACAGGACTCCGAGGGTGAGGCTTCGCGTGCCGATTCGCCTGGGTCACCGAAGCAGATAGTGAATCCATCTCCGGTTCCGTCCAATCCTTCTGGTCAGGAGGATGAAGGTGAGGTGGAGGAAGTTGGTGAAGGCGAAGCTCCGTTGCCTGCGGGTCCGTCGACCCCGGTGCACCAGCCTGAAGAGGAGGTCGATGTTGTGACGACTCCGCTCCCTCGAGAGCATCCCGGGGGCTCGTATCCAGCCTTTCCGGCTCCAGGTCAGGATCCAACGCAGTTCCTGAATGCCATGTTTGGAGTTTACTCCAGGGCAATGTACCCCTCTGGTACACCCGTTGGTCTCACGGGTCCTTTGGAATTTAATCTGGGTGTCCCCCAGGCTTATGCTCCGGCTCCCTTTATGCCATTCATGCCGGCTCCAGCACTGCATTGGCATTTTCCGGCGCCGACGAAGCCGTCGACGCCGATACCCTCGACTCCGATGCCGAATCCGGTTCGACCTCGAGTTAAGCTGCCTCGTCCGATGTCGACTTCGACGCCGGCACCGACTCCGGCGGAGTCGGTTATGGATTCGTCGGCTTCATTTATGAAGGAGAGGTCGAGGCGTGAGGCCCAGAGGCTTATGGAGGAGGAGAGGTAGCAGGATGAAGGCATGGAGGAAGGTGAGCTACAGGATTCAGAGGATCCTTTTGATGACCTGAGGGAGGCTAGTGGCCTGGAACTGTCTCCTGAGTGGGATTTGGCCTCGGTATCTGATGTACCCTCTAGGGATGTGACGCCTTACCACGTCGTTATAAAAAAGGCAGCAGACTTGCTAAATATTAATCTGAAACTACCAGTCCACGTTGAGAAAGCTGCTGCTCGATTAGAAATCTACTCGAGCTGCAGAAAACGATTGCTTGCACTGTGCAAGATGCAGTTTGCACTGATTGTACAGTGCGGCCAAGCATCCGGCACTGTGCAATCAGTGCGAACAGCATTTTGCACAGTGCACTATGCAGTTCGTGTAGCTCGTGTAGTGCAAAGTGCACTTCGCGTAGCTACGCGTAGCACTACTTTGCGAACTACGCCCGGGGTTAGTCGATATTTTTGTTATCAATATTTTTACCTCAATATTTTTTTCATCGATATTTGTTACATCGATATTTAAACATGGAACCAAGGGGGCCACACTCTTAATTAGACCAGGAAGACGGTCACCCAGGCCCTCGTCACAGCCGTCTGGATTACAGCAACTCCCTCTACACCGGAACCACCGCCAAACTCCAGAAGAGACTCCAGCGGATCCAGAACGCCTCAGCACGACTCATCCTGGACATCCCCCGTCGCAGCCACATCTCCGGACACCTGAGAGATCTGCACTGGCTCCCGGTCAACAAGAGAATCACCTTCCGTCTCCTCACCCACGCACACAAAGCCCTACACAACCAAGGCCCAGGATACCTCAACAGCCGCCTCAACTTCTACGCCCCCACACGCCAGCTTCGATCGACCGGCCACGCCCTCGCCGCCGTCCCCCGCATCCGAAGAACCACCACAGGAGGAAGGCCCTTCTCCTACCTGGCCGCCAAGACTTGGAACTCCCTCCCGACCCACCTCCGCCTGACCCAGGACCACCTTGCCTTCAGGAAGCAGCTCAAGACTTGGCTCTCAGCACCGCCCACCACAATGATAAAAATGCACATTTGCATTTACATTAACAAAGTGGCAGGCACAGCGCGGTGCCTGCCGCTTTGTTAATGTAAATGCAGGCGGGTACCACAGGTACTCCCCGTGTGCACCCCCCACCTGTTCTTCACTCCGGGGGCCCGCAAGGGGCCTTCGAAGTGAAGACCGCATCTGTTCTGATAGATACATCTGCCAGTGGATTCCTCACCTTGTGAATATCCCCTTGCATCAGCAACATTCGGAAATTCTTTTTTGTAGCTTCGCGCCGAGGTGGATGACGTCACCGACACCATAATAGGCCCATGCCGGCGTGATGACATCAGTTCCCTTTTTTCCGCGTCGCCGACGTTAACAGTTTTCAAGGGATCGTCTGTAGCTGTACAGTAACTTTGTGGTTTTCTTTGTGTTTCATTGCCTTCTGTCGAGATGTTGTTGAAGAAGACAGGATTTAAAGCTTGCGGGGAATGTGGCAAGACAATGTCAATCACTGACCCGCATGAGTGCTGCGTCTGGTGTCTGAGCTCCGACGATGACGTCGAGGATTGCCTGTCAGGCAAGAAGATGACTCCGAAGGCCCTTCGCGAGATGGAGACGAAGCTCCTCGTTGCTAAATTGAAAAGTAAGAAAGAAAAGAAGTCTTTGAAGTCGCGAACTCGGCGGTCGAGGTCGAGGTCTCGTTCGAGGTCTCGTTCGAGGTCGCGCTCGGAGTCGTCTTCTGCTCATGCTTCAAGGTCTTCGAAGAAGAAGCACAAGAAGAGGAGCCATGAGTCCAGACATCATTCAGAGAAAGACTCGAGTTTGAGACCGAAGTTGCAGGTTAAGCTGCTTCAGAAGGAGGTGGTGTCTTCGGCTTTGGAAGCACAGGACTCCGAGGGTGAGGCTTCGCGTGCCGATTCGCCTGGGTCACCGAAGCAGATAGTGAATCCATCTCCGGTTCCGTCCAATCCTTCTGGTCAGGAGGATGAAGGTGAGGTGGAGGAAGTTGGTGAAGGCGAAGCTCCGTTGCCTGCGGGTCCGTCGACCCCGGTGCACCAGCCTGAAGAGGAGGTCGATGTTGTGACGACTCCGCTCCCTCGAGAGCATCCCGGGGGCTCGTATCCAGCCTTTCCGGCTCCAGGTCAGGATCCAACGCAGTTCCTGAATGCCATGTTTGGAGTTTACTCCAGGGCAATGTACCCCTCTGGTACACCCGTTGGTCTCACGGGTCCTTTGGAATTTAATCTGGGTGTCCCCCAGGCTTATGCTCCGGCTCCCTTTATGCCATTCATGCCGGCTCCAGCACTGTATTGGCATTTTCCGGCGCCGACGAAGCCGTCGACGCCGATACCCTCGACTCCGATGCCGAATCCGGTTCGACCTCGAGTTAAGCTGCCTCGTCCGATGTCGACTTCGACGCCGGCACCGACTCCGGCGGAGTCGGTTATGGATTTGTCGGCTTCATTTATGAAGGAGAGGTCGAGGCGTGAGGCCCAGAGGCTTATGGAGGAGGAGAGGTAGCAGGATGAAGGCATGGAGGAAGGTGAGCTACAGGATTCAGAGGATCCTTTTGATGACCTGAGGGAGGCTAGTGGCCTGGAACTGTCTCCTGAGTGGGATTTGGCCTCGGTATCTGATGTACCCTCTAGGGATGTGACGCCTTACCACGTCGTTATAAAAAAGGCAGCAGACTTGCTAAATATTAATCTGAAACTACCAGTCCACGTTGAGAAAGCTGCTGCTCGATTAGAAATCTACTCGAGCTGCAGAAAACGATTGCTTGCACTGTGCAAGATGCAGTTTGCACTGATTGTACAGTGCGGCCAAGCATCCGGCACTGTGCAATCAGTGCGAACAGCATTTTGCACAGTGCACTATGCAGTTCGTGTAGCTCGTGTAGTGCAAAGTGCACTTCGCGTAGCTACGCGTAGCACTACTTTGCGAACTACGCCCGGGGTTAGTCGATATTTTTGTTATCAATATTTTTACCTCAATATTTTTTTCATCGATATTTGTTACATCGATATTTAAACATGGAACCAAGGGGGCCACACTCTTAATTAGACCAGGAAGACGGTCACCCAGGCCCTCGTCACAGCCGTCTGGATTACAGCAACTCCCTCTACACCGGAACCACCGCCAAACTCCAGAAGAGACTCCAGCGGATCCAGAACGCCTCAGCACGACTCATCCTGGACATCCCCCGTCGCAGCCACATCTCCGGACACCTGAGAGATCTGCACTGGCTCCCGGTCAACAAGAGAATCACCTTCCGTCTCCTCACCCACGCACACAAAGCCCTACACAACCAAGGCCCAGGATACCTCAACAGCCGCCTCAACTTCTACGCCCCCACACGCCAGCTTCGATCGACCGGCCACGCCCTCGCCGCCGTCCCCCGCATCCGAAGAACCACCACAGGAGGAAGGCCCTTCTCCTACCTGGCCGCCAAGACTTGGAACTCCCTCCCGACCCACCTCCGCCTGACCCAGGACCACCTTGCCTTCAGGAAGCAGCTCAAGACTTGGCTGTTCGAGCAGTAGCGGACCCCCCCCTCCCCTAGCGCCTTGAGACCCTCCGGGTGAGTAGTGCGCTATATAAATGCTTTGATTGATTGATTGATTGAATTAACCCCTGATCACCCCCTTGGTAGCTTGGCACGACCAGGCAGGCTTATCTCAGAGGCAGTGTGCAAAGCATTTGTGAACACATACATTAATACAGTGAAAACACTACAAATGGACACCACACCAGTTTAGGAAAGTAAGTAATCTTTACTAGACTTAACACAAGACCAAACAACAAAAATCCACAATACTGTAATCAAAAATAGACTTTAAAATGGTAGAAAATAGCTTAGTTCAATGTAGATGGTAAATGCAACACTTAACTCTCAAAGTACCTTAGATGCATCACACAAACAAACAAAAGCGCCGTTCCTTACACTCAGGGGAGTGGATGCGTCGGTTCCTTACTGCTGCACAGGGGAGTTGAGGCTCACTTCCTTACTGTGTGGGGAGTTGATGCATCGTTTCTTACTACGGCCCGGTGACGGTTGTATGTTCTTACAAAGCATTCCGTTGCAACGCATGCCTTTACCACGCATGCGTTACAACAAAATGGTTTTTCTACGCATAACCTTTTCCTTGATTTCTTCGGTGGTGACGTCGGACGTCGTTAAGAGGAAGCAGAAGTTTCTTTCCGTTTCCTCTTAAATGACGTTGTTTTCCTGCACATCTCGACGTTTCTTCTGGTGAGTTTTTTTTTGGGGGGGAGACCCCCCAAGCCCCCCCTTTTTTTTTACCCTTTACCACACATGCCTTTACTACGTACCTCGTAGTAAAGGTATGCGTGGTAAAGGCTTTCGTGGTAACCACACATGAATTGTAATGCATGCGTGGTTAAGGTATTCGTGGAAACGGCCGCGTTGTAGTGGCCGTTTCCCGTATCGCGACAAGATGGCGCCTCGATGCAATGCGACGATCCGTCAATGCGACAAAATGGCGTGGGATGCGACAAAATGGCTTCTTTGATGCGATATGTGACAATGTGGATGCGATGCATGCAAGCCCGCCGGTCATGTGGCGAACTCGGTAACTTCTGAGCTGCAGCAGGCCCTGCAACATGCTTCTCCGGTGATGCGGCGGTGAACTCTGCGGCGGCAACACACTTCTTCGGCGATGCGACAGCAACTGCTATGCCGGCGACATGCTTCTCCCCGTTGGATCGCGCTTCCAGCTCCCAGTGACATGCAGTCTTCTCAGAGGGTTCAAACAACAGTAGCCACCTCTCTACAGGTAGAATTCCCAGCAAGGGAATTGAGGGGAGCTGGTGGTGAGGTCTTGTATCCCTGAGACTTCAGGCAGGAGGCAAGCACACTTCAAGCTCTTGGAGATTCTCCTTCAAGATGATGAAAAGTTCACAAAAGTTCTCTTCCCCTTTCCTTGGCAAATAAAGTAACCACTGCAGGCCAACACCAGAAATAGCCAACCAGCCCAGGGGCAGTCTCCTCCTTCAGCTTTCTTGGTTCTTCTCCTTGGCAAATGTTTGTCTTGATTCCCAGAAGTGATATAAAGTCCTGGGGTCTGGGTCCCCATTTTTATACACACAAATCATTGGTCTCTGAGGGCAGAGAGTGTCTGTACCTAGTCCAAACCAGTTCTGGGTGCACTCTTCCAGTGCACAACTTCTTCCTTTGTCAGTGTGGGCCAGGGTCATCAGATGCACCAAAGGAGGTGGAGTTAGCATTGTGGAAGGCAGGCACAGTCCTATTTAGGCCCAGGTGCTACTCCTCTCACCACTCCCAATGCAGATAGGTCTATTCAGCCTAGTGCGGACTCACCCTGACACCTGGAGCCACCCCATCCCCTGTCACTCACAAACCGGACATGGAATACACAAACCTAGCAGAGGCAGGCTGGATGGTTAGGCAAGAAAACACCTACTTTCTAAAAGTGGTATTTTCAAACACAGAATGTGAAAACCATCTTCACTAAAAGATGTATTTTAACATTCTGAGTTCAGGCATACTAAACTCGAATTTCTACCTAGTTCCCTGAGTTAGTTAGGATTATAAGATGTTGTAATCAAACTGCCCATTCTGGCCGATAGGAACAGGTAGCCTTGAAATAGTGAACAACAAAATTGGCTGTAATTCACTATCAGGACATTCCGCACACATCAGGGCATGTCCTACCTTTTACATACAATGCACCCTGCCCACAGGGGTACCTTGGGCCTACCTTAGGGGTGACTAACATGTAGAAAAGGAAAGGTTTAGGGACTGGCAAGTGGGTGCAGTTGCCAAGTCGATATGGCAGTCCCAGACTGCACACTGGCTCTGCAATGGCAGATCTGAGCCACACTGTACAAGCTGCTTCTGTGGGTGGCACAACCACTGCTGCAAGCCCACCAACATCATTTGATTTACAGGCCCTGGGCACACAGGGTGCACTGTACCAGGGTATGACAAGTAAATCAAATAAGCCAATCATGGAGTCACTAATCGATTACAACAATTTCCAATAGGAAGCACTTGCACTTTGGCACTGAATCGCAGTGGCAAAGTGCCCAAAGCATCTAGACCAGCAAAATCACAGGAGGCAACAGCAAAAAATGGAAGGGAGACCCACGCCAATGGTGCCGGGTCTAACAGTTTGCAAATGTAAAATGCTTGCGTACATCTGGCCCTTTGTTTTAGAGAGGCACACACTATTCTACCAGTGCTCAATTTTCACTACTGGGTGTCTGCAATGGAGCAATGCATCCCAATTCAGGTTTCTGTCAGAATACTTTTTACTTGGAGAACAACCTGTCTTCACGCTTTATGAAAGCAGAGCATTTTTTTGCTGTGGAGTTAGTGTCTGTGTTGCACAGATCCACTTCTCGGGATTATAAATGCATGCCCATACCACCAAGCAGTGTATCTGATAGAGACATCTAGCTGCACATTCCTTAACATTTGAATTTTCCCCAGGCAACAGACTGGATTTGGAAATGTTCAACAGTGCCTCTGCGCGCTGGGGGACGACCTTGTACGACTCCGTGATGATGTCTACTCCGGTTGTGACATCAGTGGAGTCATATAAGTTTAATCAGGCGCAATCTAGAAGTACATTATAGGCACTTCTCTCACTGTCACAGAGCACTTTCTGCACCAATCAAAGCCAGGTGACGAAGAACAGATATTTAAAGGATCATTTTAGAGTTTGGTTGACAGGCTGCCAAATCACCAGTGTAGAGAATGCACTCTTCCCCACACTGGGGCAGCCGGTATTTTAAATCCAGAGTACCAGGCTGGTGCAAAAAGGCTCCCCCCTTCACCAGCTGGCTACTGCTGGATTTGACGGCTCCTTGTTGAGTGATAATACTCAAGAGCAGCTTCCGCCTCACCTGGGCACCCCATAGTTGCATCCCCATGTACCTTACACAGCTGACACTCCTCCCTGGTGCCACCTCTTCCATTCAGGCCTTACCTGACTCCACCCCACTCCCACTTCCACCCACTTCCTTCCACTTCCACTCTTGATGTGGGTCTTGGAAATGTACCCCAAAATTGGCAGCACATTTCCAGCACACACATTCAAAATGTTTCTAATGCAATGGCAGTTTTCTCCAATTACACCAGGGATATTTGCTTTGATTTCTGTGCAGAACTGCAATGATTCTCATGGCTGCCTTGCACAGAAGACACACTGGTGGAAATAATGTTGAACGAATAGGGCATCCCATTTCCTGTTTCAGATAGTGGCACTTCTGTCAGTAGCTTGCCATTGACACGCTGCCCTTAGAGGAGGTGGCATAGCTCAGATAGGCAGCAGGACAGCCACCTTTTTTTCTACATGTTCCAGTACCATTTTCCTCTAAAGGAAGCCCTATCTCCATTGACCGTACGGGAAGTTGTCTAGAAGTATGTACTATGGGCCTTATTTAGAGTTTTAGCTAAGCTGGACATCTGCCAGAAAGTGACAGCTCTCCTGTCCGCCATATTTGGAGCACTCTTGACATTAATACGATAGACAGGGCATCTGACGCTTTTTATTGAATGTCCTTCAACTCTAAATAAGGTCCTAAATAATTACCAAGTCAAGCGATGTTTGCAACAGTCATTCTTACTGGAATGGAAAAACATATACAGACCTTCCTCACTTCAGTTGTCCTAGGTTCCTCCAATACTCTACTTACTGTGGCTTCCAGACTGCTTCCTTCCCTTTAACCAACTGTTTTCTCTCATAGCCCTTTCTGCAAGTCCGAGATCTGCTGGAGACATCCACCACACATGAGACCAACAACCAGAGGATAAAGATTGAATATGCACAAGATTCAGCTGAAGGTATGACAACATTTTGGGCAGGGAGGTGAGGGATTACTGAAGGAACAAACTGAAAGGTGTGTAGGGTGGGAAAAGTTCTAGAAATATTGACAGTAAAGATTGTTATGTATGTTACCTGACAAGGCAAAGGAAGAAATATACCTTTGAAAGGGAGCACAGCAGTGTTGTCCGCAGTGGCCACCTTTCAGATCGCTTTGGGACTTTTGTGTGTTACAAACTAGTGGGAACAGCTACAATGCAGTTCAATTAAGTGGAAGGGGAATTGTTACACAAATAATGAATTACAGATAGTCAGCTAGTTAAGGAGAATGAATACTATGCTAAACATATTAACCAGAACTGACGGCCATGCCCCGAAGGCGTTTTGATCCGTCTTTAGCCTCAGTCTTATTCTAATTTTGTTCTACAAAGTCGGGGCATGCACTGAAAAGCAATACCCTCCTATAATATATTCCATCTTTCCTCAGTTTCAATTATTATTGCCTTTTTCAGATTCCAATTCAAAATAGCTTTTATTTCGGGGTAAAAAACATTAAAAGCATCCATACAGCTTATTCGTCATGCAGTGCAAATTCAGAATTATTAATAAATTGCGTACGCAGAACAATCTTTCTACATTTATATGTAACGCAATCTGTTAAAAAGAAAAAAACACTAGTAAACGGATAAAACCACGACTAATTAAAATCTAATTTCCCTCTTTTTCCATTCAGATTCTACTCCTAATAGATAGCTGCCTAAACTAAAAACTTTGATGTTTCCTGAACCACATGTTGCTGCAAATTGGAGGAATCCATTTCCTTCTAGAATTGGCATATACCGGACAGAACAAGAAAATCGGTGCAAGATTTTCTGTAGCATCCAAAGTACATAAAGAGCAGTTAGAGTCTTCATTAGCATTATTGGCCGGTTTCCACCTTGCTGTAAAAGTTTTGATTTGGAGAATATCAAAATAAAATGTCATGTACAGCGTTTAGTTAAATGAGGTTGGATAATGTCCAGATATGCTTCGAAATAGCAGGAAATTGTGAAGTCAACCTTCCTTGGTGAAGAGTGTTCAGAACGTACTCTCAATAGATCTGCTTCAGGCGCTTTTTTGAGTGTATCATTTAGCCCCTTACAAGTCACCAGGTACATGTTTGAGCCTCTTGGTTTTCTTGCTCCATTTTGACCACGTAGAAAATGTATCTTTCCGCGCTTGGTCCACAAGATTAGTGCCTCTCAAACTCAGCCTTGTCAGCCCACAGTTAATTTGAGCCATCTGGCATTTAGTCTGGATGGTGGAGTAGCCAATGTTCAATTCCAATACTGTTGCGGGGAAGCTTGCTACCATTTTTAGTAGTGATTTCGAGAATCTCCTCTTGCAGCATCCTACACACTATTTTGTCAAACCCCCACAACTCTGCTCCATGTGGGGTTTGACTTTCAACTTTTGCTGGGAAAACTTTGTTGATGAAACTGTAATCTTGTAAAAGGGCATGTGCACCATCCTCAGGATTGCAGTCGCTACAACTTCTGATTTGCCTATGGAGGTTTGTATGTGGGTTTTCCATTTTTATGTTTTATCAATTGTTACCTTTAAGTATTTGAAGGATGCCAATTCCTCCAATTTCTCATGATTTATAAAGAAAAAATATATATTTTCACTCATACTCCTGAAGATCATTACCCTGGATTTGCTGGTATTAATTAACAGTTTTTATTTACTGTACAATATGTTTCCGTAAATGAAAGCTGGGATTGCAGGCCTCTGAGGGTTTTCGCTCTTAGAACTGAATTATCGTCGTAAAGAAGGGCTGAGATCGTGAAACCATTGATTGACGGAACATCGCTTTCCTCACTTCTTGCTACAAGTCGTTTATGTAGAGGGAAAACAAAAGTGACACCAAGAGCCAGCGCTGCCCGGCCCCGCTGTTTGTGTACAGTTTTTTTTTACTGATATGCCCTTTTCGGCTTAGTCTTACCTGGGAGGAGGTTACTTTGTACAGCATTTGAATTAGTGACAGACGCCGGCCCGGGCTCTATGCCCATCTTGCACAATTTCCCCATAGACGGTTTCTTGAAACCAGATCAAAAGTTAATGAGAATTCTAAGAATGTCGCATGTAGGGGCATTTTTGTTGCCCTGCTGGACTTATGGATTTAGTGTAAGCAGGTGAAGATCTGACCTATCATGGCCAGTCCTTCTTTGAATCCTCCTTGTATTGGTGAAAGGATGTTTTCATTCGTGATTCACGTATCCAGGGCCGTCAATATCAGTTTTGGAAAGATTTTACAGTCCATATCAAAGTAGGCCTATCGGTCTGTAGGACTTTGGATCATCTTTGAGTCCCTTCTTTTAGAACGGTAAAATAATGCTGTTTAAACAGGAATCAGGACAGCTGTGAGTCGCTGCTATTGCCTTGATAACTTCTGCAATTGTTTCATGCCATCACTCTACATCAGCGAGAAAAACCTCTGATGGGACCCCTTTCCCTTATGGAGGCCCATTATGGCTCCTTTTTCATATTGTTCGTATATATTTCTAACAGGTTGCCAATTGGTGCATAGCTGATGGCTCCAGCATCAATGATAGGGGACAGAGGGTGTCTCGAGTATCTTTTTCAGCTGCAGCTTTCTCCACTTCAGCCATTTTCCATTTGCAAAGTCTGCTTTCTTCTTCCTAATTAGCAGTTTATAGCTCAGTCTAACTGCCCGTATTTCTTGCCTGGAGGATTCACTTCGAAGTATAGTTTGTCATTTTAAATTCGTCAAAACACCCCTCTTTTCCAAAATGTTTTTGGCATGAGGTTTTTTAAACTTGCAGGTTCTTGAGACAATTTTCGTAAAGGTTGTAAAGAGATCATTTGGCCACCTCGCCTAAACCATTCACTATCTGTTCCTGTAGATCCGCTGTTGATTGATTTTGTTTCCAATCTTCAATCTCTGATTCAAGGCTCGTGCTCCACCTTATTCTAACTTACCCCCCCAAATCCCAAGTGTTTTTTACATTCTGTATTTCTCGAGGTACGAAGCAGATGTTATTTTTTACCTCTAATAGCAGAACATTATGGCTACTTTCCAGTTTCTATCGTACCTTCATGTTTCCTAACCTGTGTCAGTCTGTGATCTTGATCAAGATGTAGTCGATCACAGATTGTGCTCTACGGGCGTTGTTGGTGGGCACGCTGTAGTCATCATTTTCGTAGGCATTACGAGCTGAAATAAGGCCTTTGGCCAAACAAAACTATGCCTGGTGTTTCTCTTTGGTATATTTCTTTGGGAATGTTATGTTATGTTACTTTGATT
This sequence comes from Lissotriton vulgaris, assembly GCF_964263255.1. Classification (NCBI taxonomy): domain Eukaryota; kingdom Metazoa; phylum Chordata; class Amphibia; order Caudata; family Salamandridae; genus Lissotriton; species Lissotriton vulgaris. The sequence goes on along the minus strand of NC_141693.1, from coordinate 205,301,041 downwards.
TGTAACGCGCACGGATACTCACGAGTGCATGGCTAATTGATGGAATGCCACATGCTGTTTTCAGTTCTAATGTATCTACATCATCTTTTCCTCATCCTCCCATTTACAAACAAAGACAACTTTGAACTAGGAGGGGGGGTGTGTAATGCCTCTTTAATGCCCTTTAAAAGGGCGTTGAAACCTGGCATCTTCTTCCGTTGGGCAGAGAGATATATCATTCTCCAGAGGGAATTGTCTTAGAGTTGGATATCGACGACTTGTAAATCCCCATGGGAATCATCCCTGGCTTTGGAGGATATGCATGATACCCGCACACCACTGCTATTGTTTTCTCCAGCTCTTTTGCACACTTCACATGGATAATGTATCCGGGGATTTCCCATGGTGTAGTAGTCCAAGTTTCATGGATTAGAATTACTTCATAGGACAATAGATAGAGCACCAAGACCCAATTTCTGAGGGATTCCTGCAATCTTCCAGGAGATAATTATGCTGTTTGAATTTCAACTACGGTGGTCTGAGACTTGATTTACGTGAATTGAGATTAGTCAATCTGATTTTACACAGTTTGTTTTGCCAGTGGTGGGAGGAACCAATTACTCTACTCCTTCAGTGGTTGTGTGGCCACCGGAAGTAAACCTGCCAGTCACCATCTGGCTGCAAATATTTACAGGTGGATTTAGCCTCCTGTTACTCTCCTCATTCATAGATGGGTGTGCTTCTGAGCTGCTTGCTTGGGACAGACTGTTCTTCTTTGCATTTGGAATGTTTTCACCTTGGTTTGTGGCAATTGGTCTAATGAGTGTGTGTATACCCAGAAGTGCAGTAGTGGTTAGTTTATGCTGCGCTACCCCTGCTCCCAACCTGTCAGCATTAACATCCAAACAAGTGTTAAAATCCCCCCCCCCAGATAATCTCAGCAGCGGGAAAGCCAAGATGCGACACCACACATCCGCAAGAAATGGGTGATCATCCACATTTGAACCATATAGATTAGCTAAGAGCACACTCGTACATCTGAGCGTTCCATGCACAATGGCCAGCCGGCCTTGATCATCTGTCTCTGTGCAATTATTCTGAAATGGGACTCCCTTCTTGACAAGTATCATCACCCTCACCGGAAATACGAAGAGTAGGATGAGACAATCCGAACCCCCGCCCACCGAGTTCCCATATTCCGTTCAGACAGAATAGTAAGATGAGTCTCCTGTAGCATGGCTATGTGAAAATTCAGCCTGTCAAGGCACGCTATCACTGTTGGTATCTTTTTAGGTCTGTTAAGGCCCCGTACATTTCATGTTAGAAATCTAAAGTTACCACTGATAGGGCTCGGGAAACTCGTAAATACATACATATACTAAGCACAGTATTAGGAGCATTGCGTCAGGAGTCAACAGTATGTGTCTTCTTGAAACTGTTAAGGCCACATTCATTCCAAATATGGAATTTAAGAGCACTATTCATGAGTCTTGCAGGATCTGAGATGCATAGATATACAAAAACATTATTCCAAACCTTGTGCCAGAAGTCAGAAATAAGCCCATCTGATAATGCCAGCTGTACCCACCCAGCACCCACCACCCACCTCGGCCTCCCCAACATGGCAAAGCCATCCCATTGTTCATAAATTAAACCCCACCAAAAAGAAGTGTCCCAACTCAATCCCACCCTACCCAGCCAACAAAATAATACAACCAAGCACAGATGGGGTACTCCCATGAGGGGGGCATCAGAGGGCATCTAGCCTCCCATCTAGTAGGAGGTGGCTGAGCAGTCATGGTAGCTAAGCCCTTCACACAATAGTGCAGTGTCCCCCTCCCCCAGTCGGAGAGAAGCACATATCGGCATTAGATCCCAAATATAACCACTTGAGGAGAATAGGAATGGTTAGAGGCAAGAATGCTACATTATACTGAGACAATCAACCAAACCGCAGCACATATGATAGGCTTTCGGGCCTCTACTGTACCTCAGTGTCTGAAGGCACCTGAGACTCTCGCCTTGCCTGTTTCAAATGTTTAGGGTGTTCAAGGGAAGCCTTAGAGTTAGTGAAGATTTTGGAGTCCCCCTCAGGACCAATGCGCAGGCCAGCAGGGTATAACATAGCATAAGGGACCCCTTCAGAGTGTAGAAACTTTTTAACGGCACCAAACTCCCTCCTTGCAGCCTGCACAGCAATTGAGAAATCAGGAAAGAACGAGAGAGAATTGCCCTGGTGCAAAATGCTCCACTTGTCACAGTTTCAACGGAACAAGATGCCAATACTGCTATATAAATGAATATGTTTCAGCAATGCACCATGAATTAAACAAATGCCGCATACACACAACTCAAAATGTATCAGTATTAATCTTTTTATTTTTAGAAAAACATTTTTCACTTGTCACGGGCCATTCGTAAAATCACATCTCGATTCCTGTAATTTAACAGACATTCTATGATCGGGCGAGGTAGAGCGCCCAAAACAGACTGCGTCGCGAAGGATCTATGCGCCCATTCGACTATGAACATAGGGGACAGCTGTTTGGCACCGAAGATATCCTTTATCAAGGACTCGACGAACAGTTCCATCTTGCCTAAATTCGTGGATTCTGGTAGACCCGTTATGCGAATGTTATTACGTCGGGAACGGGCCTCTAAGTCCTCATTCTTAGCCTGAATTAAAGAGAGAACCTTCTCCATGTTCAAAGCCTTCCCGGTGACCTCACTTAGTCCGTCCACCGTCGCCGACACCCGCTGCTCCACTTCACCCATGCGAGCACTGTGTTTTTCTAGTTGTGCTGACATATGGTCCAAGCGATGATTCACTGCAGCCATCGTCCCCTCTATAGATTGTAAACTGCGCTGCATGGCCAGTACTGTGGTCTCGAGGGTGGGTGGTCCAGCTGCTGAGGCGTCAGCCTCAGAGTCCAAGGCCCCTCTCTCTCTCTGCGTGGTCTTAGAGGATTTGTGCCCCTCAAAGGTGAGACGAGGTTGCGTTTTGTCTGTTCGCCCCATAGCAAAATGCAGAACGGGCCAGCAGGCCCAATGAGCACAACTATAGTGATTTTTGCAAACCAAGGTCCCAGAGGGGCGGAGTCCACAGCAAGTGAGACCCTCGCATTGCAAATATGTGAAGTGCAAGTCACCACTGCTGGGTGGGGGGAACACCACAGATCCATTAATACACAGAGGCGCCAGATGCATAGATTCCCTCAAATAAGAACACTTCGGCATCCAAGAGATTCTAATGCTGTGCAGACCTCAGCAGGGGCCCAGGGGCAGAATAGAGTGCAGCCTTTCAAATAACAGTCACAGCCATAGAAAATAAAAATTAAAAATAAAACAGGGGGAAGCCTCCTCTTCACGCAAGTGCAGAAAGTCACATATGGCGCCCAATAATTACCCGATAGTCCTTAGTTGAACAGCACCTACACTGCACCCCGGACTTCAGCACCCATTCCAGACCGAAGCAATGCGGGAACCATGAATGGGCTCAGTCAGCCAGTTGTCACCACGAACTGCCACGTTGGTGAATCACAACCAGTGCAGTCCGCCATACTCCTGCGCGCTCAAATGCTCAGCCACAGCTTGCAGGCCGCGACCTGATCCCCCACCGGCACCGCCTCCACGGTCACCGGGCAGAGGATAGGCCGCCCCCCACTCACCACAACCGGCGCCGAGCACACAGGATTCAGCAGCTCCTCCACACAGCTCCATCCGGTCCATGCAGGATTTGCAGGTCCCCGAGCTGCAAGGGCTCTGCTCCGCTTGTTTCTCCTGTGGCCAAGGCGAGCTCACAGCACAGGGTAGCAGTCCGATAGGCAGGCCGCCAGTGAGCACCGAGTGTGCGCTGTCAACAGGGCGAGCCCCTCAAGCAGCCACAATGCTCATTGCGGGCGCAGAGAGCCACAGGTCAGATTGCAGCGCGCCGATTTCAGAGCTGCGCGGAAGCCAACATTTTAGGTGATGGTTGGTGTGATCTGTCTCCCCGTTCCAGTAAGTGCCTCGGCGAATCTAATCCGGGCAGGACACTCCAGAGAGGAGAAGCATTCGATTTCCAGCGCTATGATGCAGTGTTGAAGGCGGATATTAGGCGGATTGAAGGCTCAGCCGGGCAGAGCCTCTCTAGTGAGTGGTCATCTTACCTCGGGCTCAAGCCACGGCCTCTCAGTACACATATTTCTAAGAGTTTATTTATCAATGGCGCCTACTCTGCTCACTTGTGTTTTTCTTCCATGCACAACTGTAACCCATGTGTAGAATGATATACTGTTCCCCAATACTTTGGCTGTTCTGAAACAGAATGCTCATTCTTTGCTTCTTTCTCTGCTTGGGGTGCCATTTGCAAACCATCATCTGGATCTGTCACCTTTGTATTTTGAGAGTTATCTCTTTCCTGGCTGTGGCAAATCCTCTGATTTTACTTTGTTCAGTTTCTCTATTAGAGTTTCCTGGCAGATGGAATGAGGTCCTTTTTTGGGTTGCTTGGAGCACTTTAGGCGGATATTAGAGTAGATGTTGGAAAGGCAGGTGAGGAAATTTGATTGGCTGCAGACTGAGAAAAAGGTATCCATTAAGTAGTTCAGTTTGGAATGCTCTCTTGGGTTAGCAATGTATGTTCCTGATGTTTGCTTCTGGTGTGAATTGCCATGGGATTCTCCTCACGGGTCTTTGTGAAATCCAGCTTTATAGTAGCCTTTGCATAATCAATTGCCAAATCTTTCAATTGAGCTGTGTGCACAAAGCTGAATTTCCCTAGGAGGAGTCCCATTTAGGGCCTCAAGCACTTCAAAAGGGCATGTGGGGGTGTGCTGGATAGATATCCTAAGTTGTCCCGCCTAGATCAATCTATGAGACTCTAGCTCCTACTTCATAATCTTTTGCTTCGTGGGTCACCTTGAGGGGGTGTTGCGCTGTTAAAATTCCTCTTTCACCCAGCTTTCCAATCGGTGATCCCACTCTGCTACAGGAGCCCCATGGACTCTTGCTCTGAATTTCTTTGCTCCTCTTGACACCGGATGGCTCTACATGGAGAGCAGGATTTTGATAAATCTCCACCTCAACTGCGAGCGCACTTGTATCCAAAGTGGCCCATAGGTGCACACAGGCAGTAGGTGAGGAAGCTTGATTAGCGTTCAAGCTTCTGCTCTTGATCCCCCAACCACTGGCTTCTGACACCAGCCTGACAAATACTTCAGTAAATTTGTCTGATTGAGACAAAAGGTCTGTGGGAGGTTGCGCCAGCTGACCTCACGCATCTCCCCTCGCCTATCACCTGCAGTCTTCTAGGCATTCTCACTGCTGTTTAAACTCAGCCGTCTGAAGTCGATACCCCTGAGGGGAGCTGTGGGCTGCGATTATCCTGATAAGGAAGATGTTAACAAATGATAGATTGGACACAGATATTGTGCAAAATGGTTACAAAATTAGATTTCCAAGTTAGTTGTCTGAAATTTGACCAAAGAGTCTTATTCTTTGCTACTCATGTCCTTACTCTTTATCATTCTCAATTTGTAGGTATCCCTACTCCCTAGCGATGGGACCAGAAACTGGTTCTACAGCTTTTAATATAGAGCTTAACTTGCTGGTATTGCGCATGCAAGTGTACATATTACGCAGCACCTGTTATCCCATTTTTTTTTTACCGGATAAATATTGTGGACTAGGACCTGCTTCTCTCATGCTCAACAAATTACTTACATTGAGTGTCGTGCCAATTTTTCTGTGTTTTGTGTCTTTTTTGTGCTATTTTCCTTTGCCATCTTCTTCTTCCTTCAGCTAAGGAGGATTGTGTCTTAATGTTATGCTGTCAAACTCTCTGTGTCATCCCGTCAGCCATTTTCAGCAGCTGACTGGCATAACCTCTATGTTGCTAGTGCAGGAGTAGAAGAGGCAGTATGCCCCCAGGGTTGGGGTACGGCAACCCTGGGGGCATACTGCCCCCAGAGGTACAATACCCCGCTGTGTTTGCCTCTCTTGACACCCAACCAATCTAGTCCACCTATAGTGATCGTGATTTCTTCCATGTTACATGGAGATAATAATAATAATAATAATAATAAAAGGGGTCTTATCATGCGCATACTTAGCCCAATGGGCGTCAAGGTGCCTAATTCAAAATCCAGCTCATAACATGGACCCTACAGCTCAACCTGTGTAAGCTCTCGAGAAGCACCACGTTTTAAGGGCCTTTTTAAACAGCGCTAGAGAAGGTAAGGTCTTCATCTCCATCGGCAAGATGTTCCAAAGCTGAGGAGCAACGACGGAGAAGGCCCTAGCTCCCCATCTGGTGAGCTTAAAGCGGGGGACAACAAGTTGGAATAGTCCCGAAGAGCGCAAACACCTTGTGGGATGGTACCGAGTAAGGAGGGAGCTGATAGCGCCTTTAGATCCATCCTCGAGTGCTCTATAGGTCATACACAGAATTTTGAAATAAATTCTGTGTTGGATAGGCAGCCAATGAAGGTCTCTCCTCGCAGCAGTGGCAGAGGAGGCCCTGGGAAGATCCAGGACAAAACGTGCAGCGGCATTCTGCACGATTTGCAGTCGATGTATAAGGCCCTTGTTGGATTCCATGTAAAGAGAGTTGCAATAATCCAACCTGGAGCCAACAAGGGCGACTGCAATCTGCTTGCGTGCTTGAGGAGACAAATAGCTGCGAATTCTGTTGAGCGTCCTGATCACGCCCCAGCAGGTCGAAACAGTCCGATTCACCTGTAAGGACATCGAGAGCGAAGTATCGAACACTACACCCAGATTTCTGGCAGACTGAGAGGGAGTGGGGCAAATGCCAAGAGAGGGGGGCCACCACTCACTCGACCAGATGTCTTGGTCCTTTCCAAAGACCAGGACCTCAGTCTTGTCGCCATTTAGCTTCAGGAAGTTGGTAACCATCCAATCTGCAACATGTTGCATACAGGACCTGAAGCTAGAGGCAGATGTTATGACAGAGGACTGAGTAAGTGAAACCATGATCTGGGTGTCGTCGGCATATGATACCACCTCCATCCCCTGAGATCTTACTAGCCTAGCAAGGGGGGCCACGTAGATGTTGAACAGGGTCGGACTTAGTGCCGACCCCTGTGGCACCCCGCATTGCAAAGACTTAGCTGGGGAGAGGTGGTCGCCGAGCATCACTCTCTGTTCCCTATCAAGGAGAAAGGAGTTAAGGAGACTCAGGGCCGAGCCAGTGACACCTGCCTCCCTAAGCCGAGATGTTAAAATGGCAGGAGACAGAGTGTCGAATGCGGCTGTGAGGTCCAGTAGCACAAGAACAGTTGTTTGTCCAGCATCAACCTTGCGTCGGATGTTATCGACTACAGAGGTGAGAGCAGATTCTGTGCTGTGGTGTTTTCGAAAGCCATGCTGGGTTATATCAAGATACTCCGAAGCTTCAAGGAAAGAAGATAAATGGCGGTTCAGGTGTGCTTCTAGGATTTTAGCAGGTGCAGGGAGCAAGGAAATGGGTCTGAAATTTTTCAGGAGGCCAGGATCGAGTGAAGGCTTCTTGAGGAGCGGCTTCACAATGGCCTTCTTCCATATTGATGGAAAGGTGCCTTGATCAATTACCTTGTTCATTACCTCAAGTAGGGGAGGGAGGAGGCTGTTCCTACAATCTTTAAGTTTTTTAAGAGGCAGAAGATCTAGTGGAGAGGAGGATTTTGTCTTGTCTAGAAGAAGATTCAATCCCTCCAAAGACATAGAGGGAAAGACAGCAAATGTGCAAATATTTATGAGTATTGGCTTAAGGTGTCAAGGGTCCTATTGAGAGTACTAGGTTGGAATGTTATTATGTCCCTCAAGCTGGTACGTTTGGTTATTATCGAGAAAGAAGGATTTATAAGAGGGCAACACTCTCTAGTTGCTGTAGGGTGCCTCCTGGCAAAATGAGACCTTGCCAAATAACGGAGGTCCACCATAGCACATGCTGTTTGGGAGCGGCCAAAGGAAATGGTGCATAAATCTATGGATTTATATGGTGTGTCTGCCTGAAACCCTTTCAAATTAGTGACATAGTGCACGTACGTATGTCCAAGCTGTCTTTCCTTTCAGAATTTTATGCTGTGTTCACTATTTTATATTATGTAGGGCTGACGATTTTTTTTACTAAAAATGCCAATAAAATGTTATCTCAAAAGTTGAAAAGCCAGAACACTGTGGCCCAGCAGCATCAGGATGGGGGGCTGCTTTTGATTGCAACCATAGACATTTAGTACTCACTCACTTCTGAAAACAAATGATGCGCACCCAGTAGAGTTTAATTCCCCGAAAGTTGCTGCATTTAGTGGAGTTGGGATTGGCACACTGTTATCCATCGGTGGAGGATGAAACAAAGCTGAGCACGGTTTCAAAAACACTGCCGACAGATGTCATTTTTTTGAAGGCCAACAGCCAGTCAAGCCTTTATATACAGGAAAAATACAGCACACAAATAACAAAGTAAGAACCCAAAATAAACTTTTACGCGGTTTGATGAGCATATTGGAAATAATTTGGACAAGCTTGTTTTTCAGCTTGCTTATGAGAGTAAGGATGATGATGATAATATTATCAAGTTGGTATGATGTAAGTGGTTTGGATAATTCTGTAGAGATGGAATCTGAAAAGTCTGAGTAACACCTGTCCAGTGAGTAGATGTCAAATCTGAAGGTGATCAGGAAGGCTGCAGAAGGGTTGAATATGTAGCTCCACTCGAAAGGTCATAAATCAATTCTCTTTATGGTCATTCTTTCCTCAGAAACAGATCTTCCAACCAATGTAGCCATTTAAGGAGACATTAGCGCAGAGTCTATCGACGATCCGGTCCGGCTGTTGCTAGCATACGAGGTACAAAGACTTGCATTAATTGACCCTTTATTTAACTAAACATATCCGACTACTGAGAGTCTGCAGTGGAAGCATCCATGGTTACACTGAGGCATCAAAGGCTCCCAATAGTTCTGTCTAATAGGGAATAAATGAGACTATACTAATTAGGATGGAAGGTGTTCACCTCAAGCAAAGGGGCATTAAATAGCTGTAATGCCATGTGCCTGATTGGTAGATATTCCCAGGCTTTATGGGAGCTGGTTTTCATGATGGTTGCCAGTCTACCAGAACATTTGAAAGATCCTTTCAAGGAACTGTTAATGGGTAGTATGAAGGTTTATAAACAAGTACGCCGACTGTCCTTGACATTGTTGGTGCAGTGATTCACACACTGGAATCTGGTATAGTGTTAAGGAGGCACGCCTGTATGCGTTTAACAGGCTTTTCTAGGAATGTCCAGCTGAACATATCAGCCACCTTCTACACCGTTGACCATCCCACACTCACCCACAACTCGAAGCCTTGAAAGGGATTTATTGTCCGTCTTCTTCATTGAGCCTTATCCTACCTATCCAACCAACACCAGTTGTTCAGATGGGCACCACCAGATCCCAGTCACCAGTGGAGTCATCTTTGACCTCTACATGGAGCTCCTGGGGGCTCAACTACTGATAATAGCATCATCTTTCACTGACATAACAAAGCTACACAGATCTACTTGAACATCTTCTCCACTCCAGGCATCCAACCCCTTAAATACTGGTTACACATATCTAGACCTGGTTTTTCAACATCTACCAGAAGTTCAAACCCAACAAGACAGAATTTCTGTTATTTGCCAAGAGCAACAGTGAGTTCAAGCCTCACTTAATGACATGAATGTTCATGGTTTAGAACTTCAAACTTCACCTAATGCAAGCCACTGGGGTTCATCCCAGACACTACCCACACCATCAAAGAACTCACTGCTAGAAAAACAAAAACACAAACTCATATAAAAAATTGAAACTTCCTGCCAGAGAATTACTTTAGAACTGCTGTTGAAGCCCTTTTACACCTGGATAGTGACAACGCCCTGCACCATGACCTCCTAGACACCCCATTGGCCCCTCTTGGGACAGCTTACATTCTGCAGAATGACTAATCCCAGACCTGAAGTATTATCAAAACATCCCCTCATCTTGAAGAAACTACATTGGCTCCCCTTGCTAGACCACACCATCTTCGAAACCAACTGCATCAATTTAAGAAAGAACGTATGATGCAGCTCTTCAATAAATACTACATTGCAATGCTGCAACAGCCCACTTCTGTTCCTGCAGCCCTACTGCTCCTTAAGAAGGATAAAGAGTCGGCACTCCAGGGAGGTACTGCACATAAATCCTTTGTTACATGTCACATGAGTGATAACCACTTCAGTACAGACACCTTTTAGTCATTTTCTATATGCATAAATTCACTTGTTGATTTGTCTCTTTGGCATTGCGGTTGTGGGTGTATCAGCGAAGTACAGTAAAGCACAGCAGGTGAAGCCAGACAGTCGGTAGCTCCCTGTGGTGCTGCTCCGAGCTGAGCTCCTTCTTGAGCATTGACTGGACCAGAGCACTAACCTAAGAGCTGCTAGAGCTGTGAGGACCACAAAGACACAGGTGGGCTGCAGCCAGAACGCTGTGGGATTCGGAGGAAGTCTGCAGCAGCCACGGGGTGCAGGTAAGGCCCTAGGGCCATGGTCCTCTCTGTAAAGGCTTGAAAGTGGCCGACGTTAGGCCGGTGCAGTCTGCTCCAACGGAGGGTCTGCACACCGCACATCCCGAAGAGCGCAATCACAAGGGCACACATTTGTCATCTTCTGGAGTTGCAACTGACCCCTGTTGCCTGGAAGTTCTGGGAGCTGGACAAGCTTAGGAACTTCATCTCGGCCCGTTCAGCTGCTCGTGCTCAGCTCTCCTGCTCACTATCCTAACAGCCGCTATTCATCACTACTCTCGCTGCTACCTTCACTTCCACTCAGTGACGCATTGATGTCATCCTAAACCTCTTTTTGCTGTTTGCTGTCTGTAACTCCTGGCTCAGGCATGGGGTGTGAGTAGCGCACTCCCTTAGGGTTGAGCCAGCGGCCCGGCTAGGTCTGTGGCACAGCTTGCTCTACGTTGTGCACTTCCCTGCCCTCTTTCATCCTTGGGAATCGTAAACAGGCCCACTTGATCCCGGCTACCAGGCAACACCTCACAACTGGAAATCTGTACCTGACTGAGGCAGCAAGAAGAGACCATGCACTCGGGCAAGACTAGGGTGATGCTGGCAAGTACGGGACACAAACAAAGGCACGCCAATGTCCCAAAAAACAACGAGACACTAGCGCTCCCCCCACTTATGTCAAGTCATATCCAACAGAATGTGGGGCTCCATCTTTTATCTCCAGCACCGGCTGCCCAGCCCCAAGATCCATGGGCTAGTCCCTGGAACAAAGTTAACTTTTTAAAGATCCAATGGATGCCCTATTTCATCATAACAAAGACTTACGAGGTCTACAAGGTCCCATTCAGCCACAATCACCCATCACATTTGACTCACTGAAGGTAGATATCCTCGGCTGTTAGGGTGGCAGAATCCAGCAGAGCCAAAGAGAAAGGCACCTCTACCGTGGGAGGAATGGACAAAAAAAAGAGTCTAGAAGCAAAGGAAAAGAGGCCAATCCTAACAATAAGCAATTCCAAAGTAGACAGCAGTACAAAGGCAGGGGTAAATTCGAGTTTCGAACGCTCGCAGTCTACTACACCAAATGTCATGGAGGCGTCTACCCAAGGCAGTTCTGATGCAAAGCCTTCCAACTGCAAACTGGACAAAGATGAGCACCTCAAAAAAAAGATGGGCTTCCAGGTTGATGCTGAGTTACACTATCCTTCATCATATGACCCTCTGGTCTCTTCCCTGGACAACCAAGGAAACAATGGGTTCCCCTCACCAAAATCACCCTGATTCTCGGCCCAGTCAACGATCAAAATACAGCAGCCTACAACCAGCCAAGCAGTACATCTCCCTTGCTCGAACTGCCAATTGAGGCTTTTTCTCTATCTCAGGCTGAGAGTCTGGCAGTTTCGGACTTAAAGAGGCTTTCAGTAGGCTCACATTTATCATCTAGTCCTGACATTGACCGTCATAGTTGCCATTTAGACGATCTCTGAAGCCCAACAACACAGCAGGAAGACAGGCCAAGCAACACCTGGGACACCCTGCTCTGCTCATTCCAATCCATTGTCAATACTCTAACGTACCAGTTGAGCAAGTTAGATCTGCAAGTGGACCTTCTCAATACTATAGATGGCTACATCACAGCTATTGATTCCAAAATCAGCGCATTATTTTACTGATACAATGCGCACCCCAATTAGCTCCAACCTGCCCTTGGGACCTGGTCCCCGACAAGCTGGAATGCCTACCTGACATCTTAGCCTCGATTCGAACAGATATAAAGCTTCAGATGAACCCTGACTCATCGGCTGCACAACACTTCAAAGATACAAGGTCTGTCAACTGCTCCCACTACAGGTTGCAACTAACAAGGCCTCCATCCAACATTGTCCAACAGAGCAAAACCAGCTCACACCCATAGCAAACTGTTAGTAAATAAAATAAATCACTGAAAGTCCCAATGTTGGGCCACTACTACTGGGGGACTGAAGAAATGTCATCCAACAGAGCAGTACAACCTCTCAGCCCGCCACTAGTGCGTCTGACCTTGGCTCCGGGTGAGAATAAAATGTTATCCACCAGATCAGCACAACTACTCAGCCCTTGACCAGCATGCCCACTCCTAGCTATAGTCTACTAACAGCCCATTCTGTAGGAACTACTCAGCCTATGAAAAGACAGCGCAAGAGGCTCAGAAAGACCCATAACAAACAAAATGACATAGGAGTCCAACCTGTGAAGTTCGAGCAAGTCTACTCCATCTTCAGGCCAGCCTCTAACACACTAGCCTTAACTAACGATCTGCTGAGCCCGGCCTTCCAAGAAAGATCTAAGCCATTTCCAGGCCGTACCTGAAACACCGATCCTGGAAAGTTGTGAGAGAAGAAGAGAGTGCGGGACATTAACCACCTTAACCTGCAAGTGGTAAAGCTTTCAGAATGCTGTTAACCAGCGCTCTACCTTTGCTGATCATAAATGTCTACATCCACCCATCACTTGCTAAGAAGCAAGAACCAATTGACATTCTATTGACTTTCATCACTGCCCAAACAACTTAAAAACCTGCTCCACTCCTCCTTATGACAGGCGATTTCAATATGAATTTGCTGCAGTCGAAACCACACCTTGTTAAAAAACATCTGAAAACCCACCTATTTACGAGTGCAGGTTAGGAGGATTTTCTTGTCTTGTTCTTTGCCGCTTTGATCCGTTTCCCGCGCCAGGATACTCACAAGTAACAGAGCGCGTTACAAAACGGTTTATAACATAACATAACATAACCTTGGAAATGCATGATCAGATATGGCACATTCCTTCATTCTAAGCATGCACACAGAGCAAGGAAGCTACGAGTTAGTCATTTGCTAATGATGTGGAGCATATGGACTTGAGATCCCTAAATGGTCGCATCAATCCAGACATTCCTGCCCAGGCTACATACCACTCTGCAACCACCAACTCAATCATCGATTACACCTTTGTGCCCCTCTCCATATTTCATACAATCACCTACTATGAATTGGCAAGCCATCTGGAAAGTGATTGCCAACCTCAGAGAATCCTGCTGCGCCTACACTGTTCAATGCAAAATCAGACCCAGTTGAACATTGTTACAGTTTCCACTATCAACTATAGATGGCTATACTGGTCAACAGGATCCATTTCACAGGTTGAACGTATAGCCATGTACAAGTGGGAGCTTGTACACAAAACAATCTCTGACCCACTGGAACAATGGGCCCAGCTCCCTGTACTTCTCCTGGCTGAACAAGAACACTCTCACGGGGTATCAAATGTTTCTGCACGGGCCTGGCCCAGGAGGGCCTCAGCCCAACTTATCACAGCAAAAAAGAAGTTGAACCACTCATTATGGTTACTCCTAAACAGCCCAAACCAGACCTTATGGAGGGTGATGCCCCCCAAGCTGAGATCTGTATATCAAAAAGCCACATGGGAGTCAGCTAAGTCAGAAGCAGACCAGTACTGGTACAACATCTTTGCAGCCTCCCAGATGCCAGAGAGTTCTGGAGATTGGTGAACTATGCTTCAGACTCTTGGTTGCCCCCAAATCCACAAACATCTTGGAAGCTGCCTGGGCTACCTAGCTCTGGGAAATGTAGGGGGGCTTAGAGCCAATATAGGGACTAGATGAAATAATTTCATTGATTCTGGAGGCAGAACAATCTTGCACCCAAATTCTCCCAGATGATGTGGACAAAATAATTGCTTCTGGAAGTTGTAGGCCTCAACAGTCTACTGCAAGCCTTTTTGAAATAAACTCCCAATATTGGGATAAACACCTGGGCTTTTTGTACAATCTGACGAGGAGCAGAACTCATATGATGAAGCATGACATCTAGCTTGCTAGGTGTGTGAGGGTTCTAGTTCCAAAAAGGGAATTTCCCCTTCTTCCTTTTCTTCATTTACGCTCCACACTCTCACCTCTCCTTTTCACTTACCCTGGGGAACTTTGTACCCTTCTTGTGCTACTAGTCCTCCGGACACGTACACTGGACCCCGTTAAATATCGTCCGCTTGTGGTTCCCCCTTAGTTGTTGATATACAATTATGTTCTTACCAACCAGGTTATTCGGGACAGCTGACAGGATACCATCAAATTATCGGCTGATTGTCCTATTAGATGCGGAGGCAAAATATTTTGCCAAGCTTCTGACAGAGTGGACATAAGAAGGCTCACTGGTCCTGGAGAACCACACTGGGTTTTTCTGATGGATACATCTGCCAGTGGATTCCTCACCTTGTGAATATCCCCTTGCGTCAGCAACATTCGGAAATTCTTTTTTTGTAGCTTCGCACCGACGTAGACGACGTCACAGAGGCACGGCATCGCCCACGCGGCTCCGCTGATGTCACTGACTCCATAACAGGCCCACGTCGGCGTGATGACATCAGTTCCCTTTTTTCCGCATTGTCGACGCTAACGGTTTTCGAGGGATCCTCTGTAGCTTGATAGTCACTTTGTGACTTTTCATTGTTAGAGTGTTTCTTGTTCTTCTAAGTCGGCATGTCTTTGAAAAGGACTGGGTTTAAACTGCGTGGTGAATGCGGTAAGATGATGTTGATAACGAACCCGCACGAGGACTGCGTATGGTGTTTGAGCTCAGACCATGACGTACAGGGATGTTCTTCTTGTAGGAAAATTAATCCCAAGGCACTTCGTGAGAGGGAAGCAGCGCTCCTTGTTGCCAAATTGAAGAACAAGAAGGACAGGAAGAGTTCGAGGTCTCGGACTCGACGGTCGAGGTCGAGGTCTTGTTCGAAGTCGCACTCGAGGTCGTCTTCGGGTCATGCTTCTAAGTCAACTAAAAAGAAGCACAAGAAGAGAAGACACAAGTCTAGACATCATTCTGGAAAGGGCTCGGACTCAAGACCAAAGTCGCAGGTTAAGTTGCTTCGCAAGGATGAGGTGTCTCTGTCTCCAGAAGTTCAAGACTCCGAGGGTTAGGCTTCGCCTGCGGATTCGCTGGTTCATTCACCTAAGCCGGTGTCGAATCCTTCTCCGGCTCCATCTCATTCACCTGTCCGGGAAGATGAAGGAGAAGAAGAGGAAGGAGTAGAAGAGGCTTCGTTGCCAGAGGGTTTGTCGACCCTGGTGCACCAGCCTGAGGTAGAGGTTGAGGTCAAGAAGACTCCGGTTTCTCGAGAGCAGCCTGTGTGCTCTTATTAAGCATGGGCGAATTTTGCGGATCTCGCGTTCGCGAATTTTGCGGATTTGCGGATTCGCAATCCGCAAAATCCGCGAATTCCCGCGAATTTGCGGATTTTTTTTTTTTTTTGTGTTCGCCCGTGTTTCTGCCAGTTCGCGAGGGTTTTTACAATTTCGCAATTTGCGAACTTACCTGTCGGGTCGCAAGTTTTGCGAACTTGTTGTTTCTACGTGTCCAGCCTGTTTGGGACACTCTTCTTCATCACTGCCACTCTCTGTCACCACTGCCACTCTCTGACTACTCATGCCACCCTCTGGCCCACCCATGCCACCCTCTGTTTCATCACCACACCCTCTGGTTGTCCAGTGTACATTATTTTCGGCAAAGCAAAGCACACCTTCCCTGCCTCAAGTGACCTGAATTAATTTGGGGCTGATTAATGTGTCACAGAATATTTTTTTAGCTGGCACCTGCTTCCTTAGTGCGCCCTGATTAGTGATCTTTTGCACTTGCTAAGTGCTTTCATTGTTGCAAAATTAGTTACAACACCTGCCCTGCCCCAACTGACAATAATGAATTAGGGGCTAATTAATGTGTCACTGAAAGAATTTAAAGTTCCAGCCTGGCACCTGCTTGTCTGCTCCTTTAGCTGTAAATCAGGACCTTTGTGGCATACAGTTAAGGTCAGAGCAGGGTCACACAATAGTTGCAAGCAGGCAACCGAATTCTGGAGGGCCCCCTCAGGAAGCAATACAAAGAATCGTTACAAATCATGAGGTTGACCTTTTGCACCTGCTCATTGCTTTTGCTTTTGCTGAAATCGTTTTGCGGTTTTTTTCGCGCTATTCGCGGGGCGCGGCGTCGTGCGAAACCGACCGCGGAAGCCGCCAATTCGTGCGAATGAGCATTTTATTTTTTTGCGGCTTGTTGTTTCGCGAGTTTTTTTGCAGTATTCGCGAGCCGCTTGCAGCGCAACACGCGAATTTACCCCAAGGTCGAGTACGGGCGCGGCCATTTTGTTTGCGTGACGTATTTCCGTTTCCGCCCGCTATGTATAATCTCGCGCAGTAAGCGCATTGCGAGTAGAGGTTCGCACGAGATCGCGCGGGAAATCTAGAGGTTCGCACGAGATCGCGAGGAAAATCTCGCGCGAACTGACTTTCGCGCTCGGAAACGGGCGCCGGCCATCTTGTTTTTCATTCATTTCCTGTGTCTGGGCATGGTGTTTAATCCTCTTGATATCTTTCCCATCCTTTGCTTGTTTTCAGTTTTTTTTTTACGATTTTGCTTCTTATCTATCCCTCTCTTTTCCTAGCTGTATATTTTTGTCTTTTCTGCTATTTTTCTTTACTTTTAAACTACTTTTGTAAACTCTTTTCTTTTCTTCTTCCCTATCCTATTCTTTCTTAATTTTCTACTTCTTCCTACCTTACCTGCCCAGACCATGGTCAAGCCAGGCGCCGTGAAGCTGCCCAGGCACTTGAGGGCCGCAGCGGCGGCGGGGAGTAGTGCTGGACCCAGTGGCAGGACAGCAGGCGTGAGATCGAGGGGGGAGCAGGTGACGCGCCGGGAGATATTCAGCCCGGAGGAAGTGGGCGCGCTGGTCTACTTCGTCCAGCGCCGCCTGCCCAGGACCATCGCGGGAGGCGGCAGGATCGCGGCCGGCGGCTATAACATGCGGGAGCGCCGGAAGCGGTGGGAGAAGGTGTGCTGGGCCATATCCCACCTCTACGGGGTCCAGCGCACCTACAGCCAGGTCACCCATCGCTGGACGGACCTCCTGGACCGCGAGCGCGACCTGCTGGACCAGCTCGGCTTGGAGATCCCCGGCCTTGGTGAGTAGTAGTAGCCATTGGCATTTAATCACTCACTACTATGATGTTTTCTCCTGCTCTGTGTTGTTGTATTGCAAATATTTGTTTTTTACATGGAGCAAGCCAATAATGCCGCTGATGACGATTACATTGTAGTTAAATTATATTTCAAAATCTTCTGTGCATTTCAGGTGCACTGCTCTCCTTCTCAGTGGGGTTGCTACTATGCTTATTTGTTTTCTATTTCGTGGTCTCATTGGCCTGAGTAACTATTATGTATGAGTGTACTTAACAGAACTGCGTAATGCTAGACACTAGGGGGCAGATTACATTTACAAGCCCCTTGCGCCACGTTTACGTTGCCTTGCGTGACGCAACAGCGGCGTAAACGTGCCGCATCCCTGCAAGTCATTTACAGCATGACGCATCTAGGGAGATGCGTCACGTTATAAAGCCATGGGCCTGCACCACAATGGGTGCGTTCCTAGTACGCAGGGTGGGCGGTCCAGCGGCTGTGCGCCTCGCAAAATTGCCTGCGTGAAATCTACAAGATTTAACGCAGGCACTTCTGCGACGCTGCTACGTCAATTCAATTCCTTATGTCTGCTCGAAGCAGGCGAAAGGACTGACACAGCATGTAAAGTATTGGGTGGCCCTGAGCATTACTGGAGTTGCATTGCGTTGGCGACGTGACTCCAGCGATGCGCCGCTCTTACGTGACGAGATGCGTCACGCAAGTGCCTACCCTTGCGCCAGGGCGCGCCG
The DNA here is from genome assembly GCF_964263255.1 of Lissotriton vulgaris. Classification (NCBI taxonomy): domain Eukaryota; kingdom Metazoa; phylum Chordata; class Amphibia; order Caudata; family Salamandridae; genus Lissotriton; species Lissotriton vulgaris. The sequence continues at coordinate 205,282,812 of NC_141693.1, read as the reverse complement.
CATTGTAAATGAGGCACATCTGCCGTGTCGCAAGGGTAGTTTTGCGTGACGCATTTGATCTGGCGCATCTCTGGAGATGCGCCAGAACGCGTAAGTAAGTATGCCCCTAAGGGGCAGAATTGCAATTACCGTCGCATCCCTGCAAAGTAGCAGGGATGCGCCATTAATTGTGCGGCCCGCTACCACCACCAAACATGGTGCGCCGTATTTGCAATGCGGCGCCCCATGGGCCCAAAACGTCACCGAAGCTTTACTGCTGGAGTTGCGTCGCAACGATGGCGCAGCTCCATCAATGCTCTGGGGTACCCTATCTCCCCAATGCTGGGTCAAGCCGTACGTCTGCTTCAAGCAGGTGCAGGGTTTGTGTGACGCATCATTGTCCTAAAGGTGACTGATTGATATTTTGTAGATTTCCCTCAGCCACTATTAGGATGTGTTCCAGCGCAGGAATGCCCTCCCTTGCGCCGGAACGCCCCCTGATGGCGCAGGGCTTTATAACGGGATGCATCTCCCAAATGCGTCACGTTGTTATAATATTATACGCCGCACCATGGCGCCCTTTTTTGTTTAGCTGCTGCGTCACAAAAGTCACGCAAGAACGGCGCAAAAGAGCCGCAAGGGCTTAAATCTGCCCCTTCCTTTGTAACCCTGACAATAAGAAAAATAGTGGCGGTGGATTGATAGTTTGACTATTTAAATGACTGGTAATGTAGCAGGCAACTGTTAGTGTTGTCACTGATCTGACTGAAATCACAATGGAGTTTGTCTGTCACTTTGCGTCTTGCCTGCGGACTGCTGCCTGCCAGTCCTAGGTGAACGTTTCAGTACTTTGTTTAGTGAGTTACGTGACTTTCGAAGTCACAGGTCCGCATATAAATGAAAAGTAACCATAATCAATATAATTTCGCAGAAATATTTTGTTATTGTTCTTTTGAAATGTTTGATTTGGTTGACATTGACAAGCAACAATCATCCATGTTTTCTGTTCTTTCTTTCATGTTGTACGTCAGCTCCCCCCAGGGGCGAGAGGAGGACACAGGAGCAGCAGGCGGCGGATGCTGTTCATCAACAGGGCCAGGATCGGGCAGGCGAGGGCTCCTCTGCTGGCCCCAGTAAGTTTTCATTTTAGACTAGTACCTATTTTTCCTAGCGTTCCTCATTTGACTTTTTTCAAAATTGTCTTTGCTCTTCTTGTAGACTGTATCTAAATTCTTATCCTGCCTCTACTATGACTCCCTGTGGTATTACTAGATTATTCTTATTAGTCTGTCTGTGTAGCTAACTAAGATTGCACGGTTGGCGAAACTCCCATGATTCTAGTCAGCAATAGCTCTATCAACTTAGTGCAGTCCTCTGGGATTGTCCATAATGTCTTTTGAAGTGTTCTATCTGGACTCATGCTTGCAAAAATTGCAAAACCTTTCGCTCAGTCACTCTAGTCTGGACCAAAAAACACAGATTGTATTTAACTTTAAAAGCTTTATTAAAAGTAAACACATTTATTAAAATGAAGTCATAATAAAACTAAACGTTTAACTGATAATGGAAAAGTGGTTAGTGCTGACGATTAATTGAAGACATTTCTTGTGGTCGAGCCGAGCTCTCACCTGGTTTCAACTTGATCTTGTTGTTAGAAGTCCATCTTCTGTCTGTGTGGAGAAAAATGGTGCGTGTTAAAAAAACAGCCTTCATCAGTTGTGCCAAAAAGTGCAGCAAGACAACCTTCCCTGGAAAAAGGGACATTTTTTTTTAACTTTAACGACAGTCACAAATTACATTGTTTTCACATGTCTTCATTCCTAGACCAAATACTAGTGACTGCTTTATTCTAACATTCTTAAATGTACTTTGTAGGTGGAACATCTGGTGGCGGGGCCAGTGTGGAGGTGGTGGTGCTCGACACCGAGGCGGAGGGCGAATCGGGCGATGCTTCAGGGGAGGAGGCGGCGGCGGCAGCTGTGAGAGTTGAGACGGTGGTGGTGGCGGCCAGAGGTAAGCTCTTATATATTCCTTACTTATTGAGATTGAAGACTAGCTGGGAAGGCAAGAATATGAGATGCATGGCTGGGTGAATGATGAAGCAATGATGGGTGGAAGGACAACAGCCTGGGTGGGTGACACAGAAACTGTATGTGTCCATATACCTGGATCATGCTACTATCTGACTCTTAGATAGCATATGTGTATCTAGAGCAGGGGTACTCCTAGTACGGCCCGCGGGCCGGTGGTGGCCCGGCAAGCCTTCGTTGGCGGTGCGCTGACCTTGCAGACAATCACTGCTCCCCCGGCCCCCACAGAGCAGAGGCTTTTTTGTATTTCACCTGTTAGCGCCCCTGCATCTCCACTCTGACAATCACTGCTCCCCCGGCCCCCACAGAGCAGAGTGGAGATGCAAGGCCACAAAGAGGTGAAATAGAACTAAGCCTCTGCTCTGTGGGGCCGGGCAAGCAGTGATTGTCAGGGTGGAGAAGCAGGGGCGCTAAAACAAACAAAGCCTCAATAATATGTTAATGGTCTTTTAAAGACCTGTTAAGTACTTTGGTGTTGTTGTCTGTGTGTGCGCGTTGAGGAAGCGGTCTCAACCCGGGCTGAAGGCTGACACAGATAGACACACACACAGTGAGATGACAGAGGGAGAGGGAGGGCAGGAGGGAGAGAGAGATGGAGGGAGGGCAGGAGGGACAGCAGGAGGGAGAGAGATGTATGTAAATGCTGGGTCTGGTGGCTCAGTGGATGAGGGCATCTGCTGCAGGGACCTGTGTGCAACCTCATGGTCACAAGTTATCGTTTTGCTTTAGCCCCGCCCCCTCTGACTCCGCCCCCACCAGTGCGGCCCTCGGCCCCAAACTACACTGTAAATGTAGCCCCTGAGAGAAAGTTTGTGGTACCCATGATCTAGAGAGAGTAGACGGTCAGTGGATGAACTAAGTGTAACTTTGAAGAGCATGTAACACTAACACTGCACCCGCACGTCCGTTCCAGTGTAGGAAAGGCAAGGAAAAGAACTTTTAATTTTGTCCAAATACTACCATAAATAGTAGCAGTAGTTTGTATTGCAAGCACTGCATAGATCCGGTTATTATGGTGGCCACTCCCTACCTCTCTTAATAAGTTTAGTAGTACTCAGTCATTCATGTGTGGATGTATCACTGCCTGTCACTCAATAAAAAGCAAAGCACCTAAAGTCATCCCATATATAAGCAAAAACATCCCATGTGAAGTGATAGATAATCAGATTATTTATCTTCTTCAATTTTCCATTTCTAGTACTCATTTCCACTGTAGGGTGAAAGTTAAATTAATTAAGCAGTAGCCCTTGAGTTGTAACAGAGTATTCTCAGTGCCACCCGTAATAGAAAAGTAAGAGATTCACCACCTGCATGTACTGGACGGGTACAGTAACGCAACGGCAACGCAAGTCTAGGTCACTCCTCATGGCGTGCGTCTCTTTTTCTCGGGTGCAAGTTTACCGCGCTGGCATTATGCCGGCTTGCAGAAAATAACGTACCAATTTTCCAAAACAAGAGACAAGAAGAAGAATAAGACAGGTGTACTTTCATAGTCGACTCCAATGGAAGTCCACAGTGCTCATAGAATTTGTTCCTTAAACTCCCACTAATGTTAGAGCAAGGATGAAGAAGTGTGAGGTTAGATAGATACTGGCCTCAATAGTTATGTAATGCGCTTGCAAGTTGCTAGTTGTACTGCAGCACACATTTCTGCTGAATGATTGAGTTAATCTTAAAGAGCATTGGTTACAGACTATGTCTTTCTTTCTTCATATAGGTTCTCCTTCCAAACGAACAAGGAGGAAGGAGCTGGCTAGAGCGGCCCGGCAACGGAGAATCGAGGCCACTGTTGCGGAATATCGGCGGCTGGTGGCCCTGGAGGACGTGGAAAGTGTGCGGTCGACAACAACGACAACGTCGTCCTCCGTGGCCTCACCGGCTGCCACCGTGACCCAGCACAGTGGTCCACCGAGACTGAGCCGGGCTGCCAAAGGCAAACGCCACCGCCGAGCAGCAAGGCCAACAGCTGCTTCTCACAGGCCTTGCACCTGCAAGGCAGTGAAGGCACGCCTGCGCCGCACCACCCTGATGGTGTCCCGCCTTCAGCAGGAGCTCGCCTTGCTCCGCGAGGAGCATGATGCCCTGGCCCAAAAAGTGAACAGCATCCACCCATAGTGTCCCTTGCCCCTTTTTTAGAGACTTTTGGGGGGTGGGAATTGGGAGTTGGGTTTTTGGGGACTTTTGAAGGACAATCGTTGGGGTTAGGGAGGGTCTTGCGGGAGATTATTTTGTTAGGGATATAAATATACTTTTTCAAACTTTATCTGAGCATACCTGTTTTTTACTGCTTGCCTGGTGGGTGGGGGTTTAACGTTGACTGTTTTCCTGAAAGTTTAGTTCCATTTTCTTCCTTTAAGTGTAAATGCCCAAATGTTTTCAACACTAAGTGCCTCTCACAGACTAAGTGAAGTGAATCCAAGAGTCCTAGGACTTTAGTAGTACTACCTTCAGGCTCTCGTCTCTCGTACTAATACTCCATTATACCCCCAAACCACCAAACGCTTATCTTACCTGTAATTTGTGTTTGAAAGTAGGGCTAGGCCCAGGGCTGGCTCCACGGGAAACACCGAATAACGTTGGCAATCTTGGTCGGATAAAATTTCCTCATAGCGGTGGTAGTAGTGGTGTGACACAGTGGCAGTTGCATGCCTATGAAAAAAAAGAAAATGAAATCTGGTTTGTCCTCCTGAGCAATTCAACGGTACAACTGAGAATATAGCAGGTGACAGAAGTACAGTAGAGCAGTGCCACATTGTAGCCTAACAAATGGTAAAGTATAACTACTAATTCGGTTGAAGTTCTTTCACATTAGCAATGGTTCTTTGTCAAGCAGAGTAAGAATATATCATCGACAACTGTGGAAAGAAAGAATGCGACAGTACAGGGCCTGTGTGGAATTATTGATAACTATATTCAACATAAGGTCTCTGTAGCCAGATACCCGAGAGCCTTGCTGGTCACTATAAATCCATTCACAACAACACTCAATGGGGTTGGTCTGGAAGGTGTCACGTTTACTCCCCGTGATCCAGTCGATGCAAATATGGTTCCACCTCCAAATGTCACCAACACCCAGAAGTGTAAACACAGGGTGTTCGAGGCATTAGGCGAGGGAGAAAAATAACAAACTAAAATAAAAAATGTGGGATGGGTAAAGGTAGGGTCAGCAGGGAAAGGATACCTGTAAGAGAAGACAAGACAGGCATCAGTGAAGTGATGTCCTAACATACAAGGGTACTCTCATATAGTCTCACTAAATAGTCTGCAAGTCTCCCGCCTACTCATGGGAAATGTAGTTTCATAGTACGGTAGGCGCTTAGGGGCTGCGTAACCTGACAGAAGGTATAGTAGATAGAAAAGGAGAAATTGCTTTTTTTCTAGGTGTCCCCTCACTCACCAGGGTTGCCCCTTGGTGACATGCTTCATCATTGGGGCCATCCCAGTCCTCTACGGCCTGGGGCGTGCTGCGACTTGCGAATTACGTAGGAGCACTTACAAATGACTATGTGTGGTGCAGATAGTGGAGTGGACTAAGTGATGTGTTAAGGGATCAATGTAGAAGCCGAGAGAGAGCAAAGAAATGCAGTCACAGTCAGAGAAAAAGGCAAGGGATACTGTATCTATGTGGTTGTAGTGGTCCTGTTGGAAGTGGTAAGTAAGTTGCCCGCAGAAAAAAAATCCTCCTATTAGCGGCACTCCTCCATTGCAGCCGACGCTTCGTCCACCGATGTTGGTCACCAGAAGACACCCTGTCCACTGCCTGCCTGATGCTGAATTGTGGCTCGCTACTGTGAAGCCTGACTCCATCCTTTTTTCCCCATTGCAGAGACTGAAACCCGGCCTGTAATTCTGCAACGAAAAACAGGAAGTGATATAATATTACAACACCACTGATAAATAAATATAAGGTATGTAGGCTGTGGAGTGCAAAAAGTCACAATTTGTTTTTCCTAGTAGACAGACAGTACAATGTTTTTGAAAGTGCGTACTCTGAGTCACCTTTTGAAGGATAAATAAGTATGGGCAAATTAATGTAGCGGATCTTGCCCCTCAAGCTAGGTGTACTGTAAACTGTGTTTTAGAACAAAAATAGATCTTCCTAGCAGTGCTCCCACCCAAAAAACGAGGCCTAGCAGAAAACTGGAGACAAAACTTACTTTGAAAGTAAAAGTAGGCCGAAGTACCCTAATTACCCATTACCCCCCGTGGATTGCATTCAAACCACTTGCAAGCAACCAAGCAAAAGTAGCCATAGCCAGCATCGCTCCAAGACTCGAAATCCCCCCCACTCAAACACATGCAATAGAAATACTGCTAACCCTAACGAACCCTAAGTTAAGAATAGTGGCAAAGGCTTTCTTTAACTATGCCAAATCCCCCCTTTCCCACCATGGATTTTCTTCAAATGACTTGCAACCAAAATTACACATTCTCACGAGTGCTCTAAGACCCCAGAACTCAGTTTGAAAAATCTAGAACACCCCGATACACATGCAATCCTGCTGCTAGGGCTAACCCTAACGAACCCTAAGTTACAAAAAGTGCCAAAACTAAAGGCTTTTCCGCGCGGATTTTGTCCCAACCACTTCTACCCGGTATTAGACCTTCCCAGGAATGCCCCAAGACCCGGCAACCCACCCGCCAAGAAGCGTAACACCCCCAAACAGGCCAAAAGCAAAATCTCATACTTGCAATATTTCTGGGCCTTCGGTCCAAACGCGCTGCGTAGCTAGGCCATAAGTCGGGGTTGGCACGACGGATTTCCTGAAAAGCAAATGCAATCAAGATTAGAGTGTCCCAGCAGTGCTCCCAGACCACGAAACTCACCCGCAAACAGACGGAACCCCCCCTAAGAGCACCTCAAAGGCAAGCAAGTCATCAAAAACACAAAAAAAATTCCGCCTGGGATTTGGTCCAAAACACTTTTATCCGGTATTAGAGCTTCCCAGCAATGGCCCCAGAGCCGTCAACCCAGGAGAAAACGAGTAGAAGACCCCCAAACAGCCAAAGAGCAAAAGTACAAAAATGGGGACTTAGTCACTTTTTCACAAATTTCCCAAATCACTCCGCGCGCGCTCTGCAGCTAGGCCCTAAGTCCCCTCAGCCACCATGGATTTGCTTCAAACCTCTTGCAAAGTAAAGTATATATAGCCAGCAGTGCTCCCAGACCACGAAACTCACCCGCAAACACCAGGAAGCCCCCCAAACAGGCCCCCGAAAACGCTACATAGAGCAAAATGTCTGAAATAGCCCAAAAAAAATCGGCCTGGATTTTGTCCCAACCACTTCTACCCGGTATTAGACCTTCCCAGGAATGCCCCAAGACCCGGCAACCCACCCGCCAAGAAGCATAACACCCCCAAACAGGCCAAAAGCAAAATCTCATACTTGCAATATTTCTGGGCCTTCGGTCCAAACGCGCTGCGTAGCTGGGCCATAAGTCGGGGTTGGCACGACGGATTTCCTGAAAAGCAAATGCAATCAAGATTAGAGTGTCCCAGCAGTGCTCCCAGACCACGAAACTCACCCAGAAACACCAGGAAGCCCCCCAAACAGGCCCCCGAAAACGCTACATAGAGCAAAATGTCAGAAATAGCCCAAAAAAAAATCGGCCTGGATTTAGTCCCAACCACTTCTACCCGGTATTAGACCTTCCCAGGAATGCCCCAAGACCCGGCAACCCACCCGCCAAGAAGTATAACACCCCCAAACAGGCCAAAAGCAAACTCTCATACTTGCAATATTTCTGGGCCTTCGGTCCAAACGCGCTGCGTAGCTAGGCCATAAGTCGGGGTTGGCACGACGGATTTCCTGAAAAGCAAATGCAATCAAGATTAGAGTGTCCCAGCAGTGCTCCCAGACCACGAAACTCACCCGCAAACACCAGGAAGCCCCCCAAACAGGCCCCCGAAAACGCTACATAGAGCAAAATGTCTGAAATAGCCCAAAAAAAATCGGCCTGGATTTTGTCCCAACCACTTCTACCCGGTATTAGACCTTCCCAGGAATGCCCCAAGACCCGGCAACCCACCCGCCAAGAAGCATAACACCCCCAAACAGGCCAAAAGCAAAATCTCATACTTGCAATATTTCTGGGCCTTCGGTCCAAACGCGCTGCGTAGCTGGGCCATAAGTCGGGGTTGGCACGACGGATTTCCTGAAAAGCAAATGCAATCAAGATTAGAGTGTCCCAGCAGTGCTCCCAGACCACGAAACTCACCCGCAAACACCAGGAAGCCCCCCAAACAGGCCCCCGAAAACGCTACATAGAGCAAAATGTCTGAAATAGCCCAAAAAAAATCGGCCTGGATTTTGTCCCAACCACTTCTACCCGGTATTAGACCTTCCCAGGAATGCCCCAAGACCCGGCAACCCACCCGCCAAGAAGCATAACACCCCCAAACAGGCCAAAAGCAAAATCTCATACTTGCAATATTTCTGGGCCTTCGGTCCAAACGCGCTGCGTAGCTGGGCCATAAGTCGGGGTTGGCACGACGGATTTCCTGAAAAGCAAATGCAATCAAGATTAGAGTGTCCCAGCAGTGCTCCCAGACCACGAAACTCACCCAGAAACACCAGGAAGCCCCCCAAACAGGCCCCCGAAAACGCTACATAGAGCAAAATGTCAGAAATAGCCCAAAAAAAAATCGGCCTGGATTTAGTCCCAACCACTTCTACCCGGTATTAGACCTTCCCAGGAATGCCCCAAGACCCGGCAACCCACCCGCCAAGAAGTATAACACCCCCAAACAGGCCAAAAGCAAACTCTCATACTTGCAATATTTCTGGGCCTTCGGTCCAAACGCGCTGCGTAGCTGGGCCATAAGTCGGGGTTGGCACGACGGATTTCCTGAAAAGCAAATGCAATCAAGATTAGAGTGTCCCAGCAGTGCTCTCAGACCATGAAACTCACCCACAAACAGACGGAACCCCCCCTAAGAGCACCTCAAAGGCAAGCAAGTCATCAAAAACACAAAAAAATTTCCGCCTCGGATTTGGCACAAACCACTTTTAGTGCTTCCCAGCAATGGCCCCCAGACCCGTCAACTCACCTGCAAAGAGGTAGAACAACACCCCCACAAGTGCTGAGTCTTTCTTCATTGGGCGTAAACCAGCCCTCTGCTTTGATGGAAATAGGAGTCTGGAGGAGGAGGATAGAGGAGCATGTTCTTCTGAACTTGTGAACCTGAGGAATGCAGACTGCGGCACCTTCAAATAAATTAGCAAACAAGTGAAGACAGTTCTGCTGATGGGCTTGTCTTTGTGATTATCTGATTAAAGTTTGAATTATATTAACTGTGCACAACAAAGAAAGACAGACACACAGGAATAAAAGTGAATAAGGATGAAAAAGAAAGTTATTGATTCGTTGTCTCATTTTCAGGGCTCGGAGTCGGAATCACGGTCCAGGAATAAGAATAAGGCTTCGTCATCATACTCTGCGAATTCAGCCCGGGTGAGGTCAGTGCCACCTGACAGAGTAGAAATTCCCTCATCTATGGTGCTGGCCACCTCCTCTTCATCCGGCACGCTCTCTCGTACTCTTATATCTGGTGGTATGAGGTGCTGATTCATCTTGATCATTGTTAACCTCTCCACATTTTTGGGCGAGAGGCGGCTCCGTTTGGGAGTTACAATCCCACCAGCCGCACTGAAAACCCGTTCAGAAGACACACTTGCGAGTGGGCAAGACAAGTAGTTTAAAGCCAGGTTGGTGAGCTGTGGCCACAATTCTTTTTTCCCATGCCAATACGCCAATGGGTCAGAATTAACATAGACCTCTGTGGAGTCATTCAGATAGTCCTTCACCATCGACTCAAGGTCCTCCTCCAAGGTTCCTCCACTTTGCGTAGCTCTTGCTGTGCCTCTGGCCTTTTGAGAACCAAACCCACGCAGAGCTAGCCAATCCTCTTCAGCCTCCAATGTTTCTGCTGCCTTTCGTGCAGATGATGCAGTTGCCGGTGTCTTTAACGGCTGAGAGGTCACTTGTGCCACAGCCACAGGTGCAGAAGTGGATTGTTTTGACTGGGGATGGCCTGCTGATGTACTGCCATTTCCTTCAATTTCCAGCCGTTCTGTTTCAAACTTCTTGGCTGACAAGGCTAGCCAACGTTTGTACTTTGTAACATCTTCGTCAGCAAAAGGAAAGAATGCTCTGCCTGCCAGCGCCTTTTTGTAGCGTGGATCCAGAATAGTAGCACAAATGTAATGCTGTTCTGAGTGGATCTTTTGAAGACGTTCATCACCTTGTAGGAGCTCTAATAATGTCTCAGCCAGAAGCAAAGAGTCTTTCTTTTTGTAATCTTTTCGAAACACAGAACACACCTCCTTCAGTTGGTCCTCCAGCATGTACAACAATGGGATAGCTTTTCCCAAATTAGAGTCCTCCTTGCTGACTGCACGTGTGAAGACCTCAAAAGGACGAAGCATGCGTGTTAGGCTTTCAACTATGTTCCATTGCGGCCCACCCATCCTCAGCTCCTCTATACCCTCTTTCAAGAAAAATTGATCGAGTTGCGTATACTGCTCATACAGACGCTCAAGCATGTAGAAGGTTGAGTTCCAACGTGTTACCACCTCCTGGATGAGTGCTTTCACTGGCATTTGACTTTGATATAGCATGCTCCTCAGCTGCTTGCGGGCCTTAAAAGAATGCCTGAAATGCTTGCAAATTTTTCGGCAGTTGTCCAATACACTGTACGCTGCACTGCCTTTATTACCCAAGAATTTTTGGACAACCAGGTTTATACAGTGCGCCAAACACGGCACTCTGAAATAGTAACCGTCCCTCATGGCCTTAACTATATTGGAGCCATTGTCTGTGGAAACATAACCAACCTTGCGTTTTAGTGGGGACAGACAGTTAAGGACCTTTGTGTTAAAGACATCCAAAATGTTTTCTGCTGTGTGACGTTTCTCCAAACCAAACATGGCTAGTGTTGCATGTTTCCGAGCACCTTTAAAAACAATGTTAGTGTCAACACCTGAGTTTAGCTTTGCTTTAGCCCCTGAAAAAGAGACCCAGTGTGCAGTGATGCACATGTAATCAGCGCCTGCGCCACTGGTCCACATGTCTGTTGTCAGATGTATAGTGTGAACAGCACTCTTCTCCAAAGCTGCCCCAATCAACTTCAGAACATCTTCATGTAGTGCTGGAACCGCAACTCGGGCAAAATAGAACCGGCTAGGAACCTTCCATTTAGGGCAGAGCACTGTCACTAATTCTAGAAAACCAACCCCTTCTACAAAAGAAAAAGGGAGAAGGTCCAGAGCTAGCATTTTAGCCAGCTTAGTGTTATACAGACGGGTCATTGGGTGGTTGCGTTCATATTGCGCTTCTGTAAACAACATCTTTTTAATGTTGCCCTGGACCAATGATTTACGGGATGATGATGATCTCTTCGACCCAGTTACGCTCGCTGATGAACTTTTCCGCATTGATGTCTCACTCTCTCCCACACTCTTAGTGTGGCTCCCATGGGGTGTGCTGCTGACATGGGAACTGGGTGTAAGTGAAGTGTTTGAATCGTCTTCTTCTACCTCCTCGTCATCAGCAGATGACAAATCAACGTTTTCATTACGTGCAATTCCGGCTTTCTTGACCGCCTCTAGGTGCGGAAACCATTGGACAGGGTGCCTTCTCTCAAGATGACCTCTCTGGCCTCCGGTACCATAGTTAGAACCAAGCTTACCACGACTAACTCGAAGCTTACAAAGGCTACAAATGGCTACGTTTTCCTTTTTTGGGCAAACACTAAAGAAGTCCCAAACTGGAGACTTGAAATGTCTTTGGGGGCCGGAGGAGGCGGCGATACTGGTGGTGGTGGTCCTGCTGCTAATGCCAGATGAAGTGGAGGATGTGGATTGCCGAACTTCAGTACGTTTTGCACTTTCACCACCACGAATTGAGGTCGAGGACGAGGTGGGTACCTTCTTGCGAAGAAATATGGAAGCGGTAGGTTTTGGTGTACTACTTAACTCCAAATCTAATGATTCCATTTCCATTGCCTCCTCGCCGACATCATCATCACGCTCAGCAGCTTCTCGGGATAGGGTCAAAATGTCTCTTTGCTGCATGCCCGGTGGGGCTGCAGTGACCTTTGTGATGACTGCCTCGTCGTCATCGTGAGAGGCTTCATCACCAGCAGTATCTGTCACTTCTTGTTGAGCCTCATCACACTCCATAGGTTTGAGTTTTTGGACGACCTTCCTTTTACGCTTAGGTACCGGTGGCAGATCATGGTGTGCCTCTGCCTCACTGTCAGACCGCAGTTGTCGTGGTTCCCAAGACAGATCACTTGCACCAGAACGAGGTGGGCTTGAAGAAGATGTAGACACCCCCCTTGATCTTTTCCTTGCTAGGGATGTGGAAGACAATGAATGATCATCAGGAGGAGTGGCTTCCAATGATACCTCAGCTTCATTGTCGATTTCCAAATGTGCCCCTACTTCGGGAGGAACAACTATTGTGGGCACTTGTGAACGTCCATGCACCTTTGCTTGCGCATCTCCTTTTGCTGCCTCTCCTTCCACATGTACTTGGGCGTGTACTTGCACATGGTGTTGTTGTTGCGGCTGTGGTTGTTCAACACTTGTCAGATGAGTTACAACAACCTGTGTTGATTCAGGGACATTGCTGCTACTTTCTTGCGATGAGCCAACATCACTGGTCGATGGTGATTGGAGAAGTACACTGACTGCCTCTGAAGCACTCAAGGGCTTTGACTTAAGTTGGCGTGGTGGTGGAGGCACTGAACCCAATGGAGCAGGGGTGCTGCTCTCAGGTTGGTCCCCAGCAGATCCTGCTGCTGCAGGCGTACTTTTTTTTTTGCTCCCAAAAAAAGTGGTGGGTGGCACACCAGCCTCCTTGGTAACTTGCTTCTTCTGCTCCTTACTAGCAACTTTCTTGCTAGAGGAGCTACGGAGAAGTTTCTTTGGGGCCATCTTCTTCAGAGCAGGTCAGACAGCAGGCCGCAGTTGCACGAATTGTAGAGTTGTCTGAGGCCAGACGTGACGTCGCGTGACGTTATGCTGCACACACACACCGCTGCAGGACTTCTTCCTGGCACTGGTGGTTCTCTTGAGTCTTGTGCACCTAAAAAAAATGGAAGACAGAGGAACATCAGTTCAGTTATAGAGCACAAAAAAATCGAAAAACACTGCAAAATCAGCACAATCCCATTCCATCCATGATGTTTAAATTCAAGACAGCCCACAGAAAGACTAGGCCCCATGCACCACTCACTACCCCTGGTCAAGGCCCCAACAACAGGTCAAAAATCGAAAAACACAAAATTTTACAACAAAAAAAATCGAAAAACACAGAAAAATCAGCACAATCCCAATTCATCTATGGCCTCCATGATGTTTAAATTCAAGACAACCCACAGAAATACTAGGCCCATGCAAGACTCACTACCCCTGGCATAAATAAAGGTTGAAAAGTAGGGAAAATGGTTGGAGGCCTAACAACAAAGCCTGCATTCAAAATGGCCACTTGCCTGCCAGCACATGGCAAGTGCCTGTAGCTGCACTTAAAATGGCCACCAGCCACATGGCATGTCCCTCCCCATGAACACCCCCAAAAATCGAAAAACACTGCAAAATCAGCACAATCCCATTCCATCCATGATGTTTAAATTCAAGACAGCCCACAGAAAGACTAGGCCCCATGCACCACTCACTACCCCTGGTCAAGGCCCCAACAACAGGTCAAAAATCGAAAAACACAAAATTTGACAAAAAAAAAAAACGAAAAACACAGAAAAATCAGCACAATCCCAATTCATCTATGGCCTCCATGATGTTTAAATTCAAGACAACCCACAGAAATACTAGGCCCATGCAAGACTCACTACCCCTGGCATAAATAAAGGTTGAAAAGTAGGGAAAATGGTTGGAGGCCTAACAACAAAGCCTGCATTCAAAATGGCCACTTGCCTGCCAGCACATGGCAAGTGCCTGTAGCTGCACTCAAAATGGCCACCAGCCACATGGCATGTCCCTCCCCATGAACACCCCCAAAAATCGAAAAACACTGCAAAATCAGCACAATCCCATTCCATCCATGATGTTTAAATTCAAGACAGCCCACAGAAAGACTAGGCCCCATGCACCACTCACTACCCCTGGTCAAGGCCCCAACAACAGGTCAAAAATCGAAAAACACAAAATTTGACAAAAAAAAAAAATCGAAAAACACAGAAAAATCAGCACAATCCCAATTCATCTATGGCCTCCATGATGTTTAAATTCAAGACAACCCACAGAAATACTAGGCCCATGCAAGACTCACTACCCCTGGCATAAATAAAGGTTGAAAAGTAGGGAAAATGGTTGGAGGCCTAACAACAAAGCCTGCATTCAAAATGGCCACTTGCCTGCCAGCACATGGCAAGTGCCTGTAGCTGCACTTAAAATGGCCACCAGCCACATGGCATGTCCCTCCCCATGAACACCCCCAAAAATCGAAAAACACTGCAAAATCAGCACAATCCCATTCCATCCATGATGTTTAAATTCAAGACAGCCCACAGAAAGACTAGGCCCCATGCACCACTCACTACCCCTGGTCAAGGCCCCAACAACAGGTCAAAAATCGAAAAACACAAAATTTGACAAAAAAAAAAAACGAAAAACACAGAAAAATCAGCACAATCCCAATTCATCTATGGCCTCCATGATGTTTAAATTCAAGACAACCCACAGAAATACTAGGCCCATGCAAGACTCACTACCCCTGGCATAAATAAAGGTTGAAAAGTAGGGAAAATGGTTGGAGGCCTAACAACAAAGCCTGCATTCAAAATGGCCACTTGCCTGCCAGCACATGGCAAGTGCCTGTAGCTGCACTCAAAATGGCCACCAGCCACATGGCATGTCCCTCCCCATGAACACCCCCAAAAATCGAAAAACACTGCAAAATCAGCACAATCCCATTCCATCCATGATGTTTAAATTCAAGACAGCCCACAGAAAGACTAGGCCCCATGCACCACTCACTACCCCTGGTCAAGGCCCCAACAACAGGTCAAAAATCGAAAAACACAAAATTTGACAAAAAAAAAAAATCGAAAAACACAGAAAAATCAGCACAATCCCAATTCATCTATGGCCTCCATGATGTTTAAATTCAAGACAACCCACAGAAATACTAGGCCCATGCAAGACTCACTACCCCTGGCATAAATAAAGGTTGAAAAGTAGGGAAAATGGTTGGAGGCCTAACAACAAAGCCTGCATTCAAAATGGCCACTTGCCTGCCAGCACATGGCAAGTGCCTGTAGCTGCACTCAAAATGGCCACCAGCCACATGGCATGTCCCTCCCCATGAACACCCCCAAAAATCGAAAAACACTGCAAAATCAGCACAATCCCATTCCATCCATGATGTTTAAATTCAAGACAGCCCACAGAAAGACTAGGCCCCATGCACCACTCACTACCCCTGGTCAAGGCCCCAACAACAGGTCAAAAATCGAAAAACACAAAATTTTACAAAAAAAAAAAATCGAAAAACACAGAAAAATCAGCACAATCCCAATTCATCTATGGCCTCCATGATGTTTAAATTCAAGACAACCCACAGAAATACTAGGCCCATGCAAGACTCACTACCCCTGGCATAAATAAAGGTTGAAAAGTAGGGAAAATGGTTGGAGGCCTAACAACAAAGCCTGCATTCAAAATGGCCACTTGCCTGCCAGCACATGGCAAGTGCCTGTAGCTGCACTCAAAATGGCCACCAGCCACATGGCATGTCCCTCCCCATGAACACCCCCAAAAATCGAAAAACACTGCAAAATCAGCACAATCCCATTCCATCCATGATGTTTAAATTCAAGACAGCCCACAGAAAGACTAGGCCCCATGCACCACTCACTACCCCTGGTCAAGGCCCCAACAACAGGTCAAAAATCGAAAAACACAAAATTTTACAAAAAAAAAAAATCGAAAAACACAGAAAAATCAGCACAATCCCAATTCATCTATGGCCTCCATGATGTTTAAATTCAAGACAACCCACAGAAAGAATCAGTCCACCCACCACTGAGTACCCCTGGGAAAAGGCCCCAAAACAGCCCAAAAATCGAAAATCCCAAAATTTTAGTTGCAGCAACTGTAATGCCCCAAACAAACTTACTTGTAAAATTTCTAATCCAACAGTGATCCAAAGAAAGTCAAAAAGGCCTCAAATCCAAAGATCCAGCAGCATCCACAAAAGGTAATCCTTCCAGGTCCACATCCGAATGAAAAGTGACCAGGAGATGGACAAAGCACTGGGAGGAGCCTGCTGAACAGGAACAGGAAGTTGAAGACTATGGGGCACTTCCTTCCTCCCACCCCCCTGCCCCCCTCCCCAAAATGGACTCCTCGCTAAAAAAGTGCAGGCAAATGTCAAACTAAGGAGTTATTCACATAAAAATCATCATTTCTAGAAGGTTTATGCTGCTTGCTGGTGGATTTCTTGTGCAGAATTGCAAATTTATATTTTCGCGCGCCGCATCTCAAATCTCGCAATTTGCGAAGTACCGCGAGACGTGATCTCGCCGTACTCGCGTTGACAAACTCTCGCTGGCAAGCCGCGATGACGTAATCGCGCTCGCCAATTCCCGCGGGATCACACAGCAAGATCCAAAATGGCGCAGCACTCGCAAACTATCGAAAAAAACAACTCGGCAAACGATGATAAACGCCGCGCGCCGCAAAAATTGTATCACCAACGCCGCGCGCCGCCAAAAAAATCCGCTGCGTGCGAATTTGCGGATTTTGCGGGAAATCCGCAAATCTCGCGGATTGCGGATTTCCCGAAAATCCGCAAAATCCGCGAGCGGAACGGATTTTCCGCCCACGCTTAGCTCTTATCCTGCCTTTCCGGCTCCAGGTCAGGACCCTACTCAGTTTCTGAATGCAATGTATGGAGGGTATTCCAGAGCTATGTACCCCTCTGGAGAACCTGTTGGTCCCACGGGTCCATTGGCATTCAATCTGGGTATTCCCCAGGCATATGCTCCTGAGACTTTCATGCCATTCATGCCGGCTCCGACGCCGCCTTGGCATTTCTCGGCGCCGCCAAAGCCTTCGATGCCAAGACCTTCAGCGCCGATGCCCGCGACGTTGATGCCGAATACGATCTGACCTCGTGAACATCGGTCTGGCCCTCCGGCTTCGAGTTCGACGCCGACTCCGGCTCCGTCGGAGTCTGTTCAGGGTCCTTCGACGTCATTCCTGAAGGAGAGGTCGAGGTGTGAAGCCCAGAGGCTTTTGGGAGAGCAGAGGCACCGTGATGCAGAAATGGAAGAGGGTGAGCTGCAGGATTCGGAGGATCTTTTCGACGATCTAAGGGAGGCTAGTGGTCTTGAACTGTCTCCTGATTGGGAATTGGCCTCTGTTTCTGTCGCCCCTTCTAAGGGTGTGACTCCATATCACGGATAAGGAAGGCGGCGGATTTGTTTAACATAACACTTCCTACTGCAGAGTTCAAATCGAACATTCTGACAGAGGTCCTTCATTCGCCATCCTCTGTTGTGGAGCCCATGCTCCCTTTCAATGATGCCTTGGCGGAGCCAATATCAGAAGTGTGGAAAAGACCACTTACATCCCTGCTGTTTCAAGGGTTGTTGCGAGAAGGTACAGGGTGGCTCCTGGTGACCCGGACTTTTTGTCTTTGCACCCTTTACCAGAGAGCTTGGTTGTGCAGGCTGCCTTCTTGAAAAGATCTGCGGGCACTTTTCCTCAGGTTCCTGGGGATAAGGAGTCGAAAAAGCAGGCCGCAAAAAAAGTATTTTCCTCTGAAAGTATGGCACTCAAATCGACAAATGCTACTTGTCTCATGGGACGCTATATCCATGCTTTGAAAGATTCCTGTGGGGGATAGGAAAGACTTTCAAGAAGTGATTGCTGACACTCAAGCTGCTGCACAACAGGTCATTCAGAGTGGGTTGGACTCTGCTCACTCGGTGGCAAGAGTGATGGGATCTTCAGTGGCCACCAGAAGAGCAGCATAGCTGAAGTCCTCCGGATTTTCTGCGGATGTCCAGGCTTCCTTGATGGATTTGCCCTTTGATGGGTCAGGTTTCTTTGGTAAGAAGGCTGATGCTGCATTGGAGAGGTTGAAGGACAGCAGAGCGACAGCAAGATCTTTGGGCCTACAGTCCAGGGGTACTGTTGGAAAAAGGTTCAGAGGATTTGGCAGGTCTTCCTTTCGGACCTACAAACAGTCGCAACAGCAGCAGCAGCAGCAAAATACGCTGTACAAGTCGTACAGGGGCAGGCAAAGAGCTCGTCCTAGAGGTCGTTAAGCTTCCTCCTCCTCCTCCTCCTCCTCTTCCTCTTCCCAACCCCCTCCCACCACAGCAAAGCAGCCCTAGATCTGCCATTCCGGATCATGTGGGTCCAGTGGGGGGCCAGCTTACCTATTTTCTGGGGGATTGGGAATCGGTCACTTCGGACCTTTGGGTTCCCAATCTCGTGGAGAATGGACTTACCTTTCGGGAATTCCCTCCGAAATACCCTCCTTGCCAAGACTTTTGCGCGGAGGACCACCTGCGGCTTCTGCAGGAGGAAGTCCTGGCGTTGCTATGAAAAGGCGCGATAGAGGTGGTTCCGGGGCAGGAAAGGGGTCAGGGATGCTACTCCCAGTATTTCCTGATACCCAAGAAGGATGGCAGACTTCGTCCAATCCTGGATCTCAGGATCTTGAACTTGTATCTGAAACAGGAAAAGTTCAAGATGCTCACCCTTGCACAGGTTCTTCAGACGCTGCTGGAAGAAGACTGGATGGTGTCGATCGACTTGCAGGATGCGTATTTTCACATCCTGATCCTGAAGTCGCACAGGAAGTAACTCCGTTTTACGGTGGGATCGTAGCACTACCAGTTTGTGGTCCTTCCGTTTGGTCTTACTACTGCGCCTTGAGTCTTCACCAAGGTGATGGCTGTGTTGGCTGCACATCTCAGAAGGTCAGGGATTCCGGTGTTCCCTTATCTGGACGATTGGCTGATCAAAGCGGAATCTCCAGAGACAGTGCTCCATCATCTGCAGGTCACAACTCAGTTGTTGTACAGATTGGGTTTTTCGATAAATGTACCCAAGTCTCACCTGGTGCCCTCCCAGCGAATCCTGTTCATTGGTGCGGTGCTGGACACAACTGAATGTTGGGCATTCCCTCCTCCTCAAAGGATTCGCGACATACAGGAAATGATACCTTTATTTTACGAGGACACAAAAGCAAAGGAGACCTCATTTTGAAATAGGGTAATTTGTTTTGAAGTTAAAAATCATTTTGCGGCGCCTTATGCATGTGTTGCTATACAGGTCTTTTGGAGCAAGACTTCAACGGAAAAGAAAGAGATATGCAAGCAGTCTTGATTATCTCATTGACAAGTCTCCCTGGCCAAATGATTTTTTTTGCGGTCACTGCTACAGCCATATTAGGCATTATTAAACCTATGCTAAGCCCTACTGCCGCAATATGCCATTGACACGTCTGACCCCGTTCCACTTTTATTACTCCGAGATAGACTTCTCGTTAACTAAGAGGGCTCTATCAATAAGTGCTGTATTTTCAACTCTTGTCTAGTGTTTCGAGATTTCTGTCTATGACAACGCAGAGGGGGAGAGGGCGTGGCCTTGGACAAGACCCGAAGACATTTGGAGCAGATGGACGGTAAGATGAAGGTGAGTGACAAAGGAGACGCGTGAGCGGAGTTAGTGTGTCAATGGTGGAAAAGACAGAAAAAGAGTCTTGTTTTGCTCGGCCCAGACCCAGAACACACTTTACCATCCCTTAACCCCTTAAGTGCTGCTGACGGCCAATGGTCGTCAGCAGCGCTACCTCCCCAGTGCTGCGCACGACCATTGAACGTCCATTCAGCACTAGTTCTAATGGACAGCGCAGCACTGGGGAGGAATGTGTAATAGCAGCTATGAGGTTAATTACCGCAGGTTTTCCGATAGAAAGAGGGACAGAATTGTTTGCCCATTGACTATTAAAATTATGATGTTTTTGTCCCGAAATGCATTTTAAAAAGTACATAAATCGTGTACTTACTATCAGAGACCAACGTCCGCAAACATTTTGTATTTTGTACGTCTGACAGTTATGCTGAATGTGATTGGTTAGCCCATCTTGAACATGTCTACAGTTAATGAGAGCTGCTTGCTTGAGGCGTTACACTTTCACTTATAAACTTTACTTTTCTACCCCTAAGCATTCCAGGTATGGGCGGTGCCTGTGTTCGCAGTAGGCAATTATCCCAAAGTCTTCTAACAGTCATTAAAGAAGAGGTGACCCCTCCTCTGACATGAGAAAGAACAGGAAGTTCAAAAAGAAAGCTTCACTTACCTCTGGCCATGTAAGGCTAGCTTCCCCAGTTGCATTTACAGTGTCTATTTATTTATATTAATTTAGCAATTTTAGAAATTCAGACCTTTTATATTCACCACACTTGAACAAGAAATGCACATACATTTTAGTTGTTGCTCAATTGAATTCATATATGTCTATTGACGTGGAGGTATTGCATTTGAAACAAAATCATTATGATGTAAAAAATCATTATGATGTCGTTCAGTAAGTTTTGTGCCTTATTCTAAACTAGGCCTCCGGCCTCAACATCATCTTTGTAACAAGCATTTGCAATGCAACAGGTCTCGCATTTACGCGAGTTTCAGCTATTGGCATTGTAACATTGTAGATACAACAAAGCCAGAACTGGGGGTAGATCCTTTAGGGTAGCAGCGGCCAAATTATGGAACAGCCTGCCCATTGACATACGCCAGATCCCTCAACTTCTCCCATTTAGGAAGCAAATCAAGACCTGGCTTTTCCCCTAGACCCCCCCGCCTTTATTTACTTCGGTCTCTTCTTCAGTAGAGTATTCTCCAGCGCCAGGAAGCCTGCAAGGTATCAGCTGCGCTATATAAATAATTAAAATAAAATAATAAATAATAATGACAATGCCTTTTATTTATCTTTTTGTTTTTGAAACATAAATAAAACGCATTGTTATTTACAATGCCAATAGCTTAAACTCGCACAAATGCGAGACCTATTGCATTGCAAATGCTTGTTTCTTCTTCAGTGACTTTACAATACGATTCAATGTCCCCCCCTTGGCTCAGCTTAAACCTGGTGGTGCATTCGACACTTATGCTAAAGCACTAAGCCAAATAATAAAAGAAAACCCTAAAACCATGCTCTAGCGGCAGAGAAAAGTGAAGGGAACGGTGCTTGTCAGGTCAAACGTGCATCAGATGCACTTAGCATACACTGTAACGTTAAGAAAGGAAGAAGCGTCAGATACCCAGCCTGCACGCTCCTGGGAGTTTACCTCACAGCCTCAGTTCGCTCATTTTCCCCATCGACTCGTGCTGACTGGATCTCAGGGTTACAAACCTGCGTTTTTGTCTGAGATTTCTTTTTCAGAAAATTATTCTTCAAAACCTTTTTCTGCATCTTTTGAAGAATATAACATCGACTTCAGAAGACTATACCATTTGGCTTCTCCTTAGATCCTGGAGTGCTCCTCAAGTTGTTGTATGTACTGGTGGTGCATCATCAAGGGGTTCATATTCATCCTTATTTGTACAATTGGCTTTTCTGTAAACAAGGAGAAATCTCCTCTGACTTCTGTATAGGAGACTTGGTACATTGGGCCCCTTCTGAACACTAGGATAGGTGTGGTTGATCTCTTACTAGAACGTGTGGACACATGTAAAGAGTTTTTAGTTTATGCATAGTGGAGCTGAGGCAGGCAGCAGGATAGATCCCTCACTTTTTGGGGTTCATGCCATCTTACATTTTTCGGATACCTCTGGCTCGTTTGAAGATGTTGCTTTTGGTTACACATTTTCTGCAGTCCCTTTACTGCAAAAGCTAATTTAAAATATACAACACTAATGAGCTCATGTCATTCTTCTTGTCTCAGATTAGGTTGGTGATCTTTTTAGCTAGATCTGATTGAGGTCACTTGCAGGGATCCATGCCTACTTCTAGTGAGGGAGAATCTGGTCTATACAGAGGGGGAGGATTCTTTATCCAAATCCGGCGTTGTTAAATCTTCATGTTTGGAACTTGAGGTTAGCCTTCTATTGTTTCTCTCTTTCCAAGGTGGTCATTGATGTGCTGTTATTCTGGTCACATGAAAGGGTGTTAGATCCTCTGGAGTTTGAGATTGCATTTAGTAGTTCTTTTGACTGAGAAAGGGCTCAGTTAGTTATGATTTAAGAACATTTATTAGAAGAACTAACAATAGTCTTTCGATGAAGTTACTAAATGTGAAAGTCAATCTGAAAACAGACAATATGAAGATGAATTTCTTCAATAATTAAGGGCTGTTATCAGCATAGAGATCCATCAGTACTAGTTAAAATTCAGTCGGAGTGAGGCCAAGCAGCTACTTCAGATTTGAAGAAAAGGTACTTCCAGTTGTAATGCTTCTTCCTCAAACTCATTATAGCCCTCCCGCCTCTTCCTAACTAGTCGTTTTGTTACTGGTTGGCATGTAAAAAGTGGACCTCACTGCCCCTCGTACTACATTATATTGAATTTGTTCTGTCACCACCTGTGGGGCTTGCAAATATGTGACAAAACTGACCAGCCCAACAGGCGGCAGTGGGAGTTGCTGCTTCAAGAATCTTTCAAGATCTAGCCTTTTGCCTGTGAATATTCACATTAGGAATCTGCCGCAAGTACAGATTCTTGAGCTAGAACACTAATGAAGGCAAGTAATGTGTGTGTTTATGTTTTTTACTGTGTTCTTAAATCTATTGTTCTTATTTTTCACAAAGTATTCCATCAGTTCATTATAACTGGGCTTGCTTGATTAAAATGTCCCGCCTCCTGTTTTTCTCAAAAGACACCCGTTATCCCCTGTGCTATCTGCCTTACAAATTACTTCCTTCTTTACGAATCTTTCACCTCCCTATCTCAATCTCCTCATCTTTTTTGACTTGACTTCCTTCTAACCCAAATTCCTTATGCCTTCCTGAATGCCCCTTTCTTGCTTGAATCATTCTAGGGCCTAATTTTCAGTTTGACTGTAAGTGTACTCCATCACAGCAGCAACGGAGTGCCATTAATTCTTGATCCGCCCTCCCAAGTTTGGGTCAGATGAGCCGCAGGTTTATGCTGACAGAGTAAAATGTACTTCTTCTGTTTGAACCTTCCCCGAACAGCCCGACTTAGTGGGGGCAATCGGAGGAAGCACATAACGCTGTCTGCCTTATTTAGGGAGGACAGTGTTATTGTTTTTAGGTCGAGCCTGGGCAGCGCTTCCGCTGCTCAGCGGCATGCTATATTGGAGTATGGAATAGAAGCCCTTCCCACACTTGTCATTGGCTTGTGTCATTGCACTTTGTAAATGCTAGTTTTTGATTCATTAATAGGCTTGTTAGTCCCTCCTTGTAGCGCCTTGTCTTCATCTGTAACCTCCCATGAGGACTGACCCTTTAACTTTGGTTGTTACACGAAATGTCTTTTTAGGTTTAGCCCTGGCAGTAGCATTGCGCAGCAGTGCTAGCGCAGGGCGAAATCTAATGTTATCTCAGTAGTGGGGACTTGAAACCGTCCCTTCTTCCATTGGCTAGCTCCATAAATGGAGGCTAGCCATTGGAAGACATCATTGTCAATCACTTTTTCCCGGTCAGAACGCGAATCGTGGGCGTTTCTGACTCTTTTTTTAAGTCCCGCCCCTTGATGCCGTGTGTCCCAGGCAGCGCTGTGATTGGCTGCCGGCCCGGGACCTGACTTGTTTCTTGTTAGGACTAACTTTGGCTCAAGGCTATCTAGAACTGTTGGATAATCGTAGCTGGAACAAACGTGGCTTTCTCTACAATGAAGTGCTTACGTTCTCTTTGTTGTCTTCATATGAAACAGCTGAAGCCGGAGCAATGTTTAGTTCACTGGAGGCTGGTCTGCTCCTTACATGGACTATCCTTCCATTCTCCTAAGATTGATTTGGAGCATGGATGCTGCCCTAGTTGACATGCTGAAGGGTTGGGTTAGACCAGTGCTGGAAAAAGTGGTACGTCGAGAATGGCACTGGAACCCAATCTGACTGAGTGAGCTCTGCCAAAGGGAAACACGGCCTCTGCGTACAAGTGGTAGCTAACTATGTCAGTAAGAATTAGTTCCACAAACCCTCCCATCTGGAAAGATAATCTAATTTTGCAAGCACAGAATAACACCAGAAACGATGAAAGATGAAAAGCAGAGCTGAGGATGGCAACGTCACCTTACTCACTTCAGGCTGCCCCTGTTATTAAAGAGCCGTAAACGGGAGCCGCCTCTCCTAGGGACAGACGATTCTGGGAAAACCATTACTACCAGCTGGGCCGTCGTCCCTTCCCCCCGTTTTAAGAATATGACGTTCCGCGCTGACGTGCTACGTGCTCTGTCTCTAACCACCTGTGAAGTGATTGAAGCATTTACTCCCTGACATGCGAGCGCCGCTCTGACGAGGAGGTTTTAAATAAATCGGTGACAGGCTGTAATCGCCACAGAAGTGTACACACTGATATTACAAATAAGACTACAGGGATTAAACCAGCGTTTTATTTGTAAACGTAAACCAATTAGTACTGTCGGCCAAAAACTTGATCTTTTATATTTTCGAAAAACTTTGCACGGCTGATGTAATTCCCAAATTTAGGCATGCTATATAGTCCTCACAGGTGAGATGGGAACGAAAAGTGGGACCGCTCAATTTACTAACTTGAAAGGAAGAATGCACGAGCCCTGTGAAATAAGAAAGGACAAAACTATGGTTTATGGTTTGCATAGTGGAAAAAAAAATTCCGGGCTTCAAGAATACACTCCTTCCAGTAACACTTGAAACAGTATGGCCGTTTCCCCCACCTAGCAGATGGATTCATCGGAACTGACATTGGCTAGGTGGAGGGTCAAATAACCCCCCCCCGTGATCGAGAAACTAAAAACCTATCATCCTCAAACAGGCTTGCCTGAGAGGTCAGAATGTCCCACAACTATCCCAAATTCTGACCCAGGGGAAACACCAGCATCGCGCACGTCACTCGCATTATACGGGCTTAGTCAGTCCGTGTAAAGCCCACGGACAGGACAGTCCTCCGTGAGCAAACCCATAACCACAGACACAAATCTGATCGAATTGGTGCTAAAGGCCGAGTAATTGACGGGCATACGCAATAAAAAACAGTGTAACAGGGAGCCAGGGCGCACACATCACTAATAAGACCTTGCCGAAGAACCGTGTCCCATCTGCAAGGCTCACCTTTAATACTCTCTAGGTCTCAATGCCTCACCTGGAGTGTGTTTACTGCTTTTCAAACCCGCAGCATCATGTCTTAAAGTAGTTTCCTGGGAAGGGATCCCCCCCCTCCTCAGTCACTCTAGAAGGTCTCACTGCAACCCCTGTGGACGGTTTGTATAGTACTTTAGGGGCCTGTGATGAAGGCAGTTCTCAGTTATTATGGGCACGCAGGCTATGGGCCCTTTAACTGTGAATCCCTCAACCAGTTCTCCTGCAAGTGCTCGAGCACAGCTTGCTACTTTGCGGAGACGCCTTTGACCCTCCTCAGCCTGGTCGTACACTCATGTTAGAGATCTAAATAAGCTCTGTAAAGCAGGCAGATATCTGAAGAAGCCTGCCCTTTCTTCTTGGCCTCTGTTTTGCAGCTACCACCTTCCACATAATGAAGGCCTGAAGGTCACCACCAAAGTCTGAAAGGTAATAGATAGGCTGGCTGCAAGGACCCATTTGTATTCTGGTTTCAGATGGGCTAAGAGGATCTGGAGTGCAGGAAGAGTATTTGGGTTAAGGATCTTCTTCGATAGTGTGCTGAGCGCAGCCGAAAAGCAGGTAAATCATATTTATGTATAGTTCAGGGTAAATGGCATTTAAATACAATTTCAAATCTGAGCTCGACAATTACAATTGATGAGTTGTACCACTGTGACTAAAGGGCTATAAAGAGACCAACTCAACGTAAATTAAATTCAGCAATATTTAGTGCCATGATCGCCCCAAAGGGGTTTGTGGCGCTGAAATCGCTGAGGTTTATTGTTATCGACATTGCGAGGGTTGAGGCATAAGTTGATTTGCTTGCATTCGATCTCCTGATGGTGTCAAACACAGTTACACAGATACTTGCTGTACGTGTTATAAGCCACTGAGCCATCACTCCCCTCTTCCCCCTCCCAACCCTGTGCCGAAAAGCTTGCGATGTTTTAATTTTAGATATTAAAGAGGTGCACATTCAACCAGCTGGCACGGAACTTACCCGCAGGTGCCAGTCCAAATCCATTCATCCATTTTCTTGTTAGGCATGCGAACCCGATGAAAACATAAACACATTTTGATATGCCTTTCGCTGTAGGAATAAATATGACAATCCGGCTTGAAAATGAAAAATGTAATTAATGTTTTATCTGGCGGACTAAGCAGGATGTCCCAGAACAGAAAAAACAGAAGCAACGAAAGAAACAAGCATTGGCAAGGTATAATGACATTATAAATAAGTACCAGCCCTGCAGCCCTACAGTACCTGCGCTTGCACAATAGGTAGATATGATAATGCGCTCCTGCGCGTGAGAAATAAAATGTGTGAAGGTGAGCGCTCCTGTGCTCACTCAATTGGCAACAAAGGACAACGCGCTCCTGCAGGTGTGAAAATGAATGCAGGAATGTAAGCGCTCCTACGCTCGACAATATGTAGTATTGACAGTGCGCTCCTGCGCGTGTGAAATCAAACTGTAGAGTTGCAAGTGCTCCTGTGCTCATACTGTAGATCCCACTGATACCGCTGGTCAGTACTCACTGGGCTGCTGCGGTACGCTGGAATCCAAAAGGTTTGAACAGGCCAGCTTCGCTCGATAAAAGGTGAATCCCCGATGGATACCGCGGAACAAGAAGAGAGGCTTGCAGGATAGAAATAGAATAACGCCGGAGAGAGAGGGGCGGCGAGGAAGAGAGGGGAGATTGAATAGAGGGGAAGAGAGAGAGCGACGGGGAAAAGACTTAGAGAGGGGGGTGAGAAGATGGGAGATCGCGATAGAAACGGAAGAGATTCGGAGGAGTGTAGAGAGAGTGAACAAGAGAGTGAGGGGACGGGTGATCGTGATACAGAGGGCGTGTAACCCCTGGTGCAATGTTTTCAGAATAGCCATGGCCTGGCCTTTCACTTCCCCTTTCTTTGTACTGTAAATCTAGCCTCAGACCGGGACTGACAGCGGCCACCCTATTTCCCATAGTCTATTAAACCAGCCAAGTTCCACAACAGTGCTCTCCCTTCTACTTAAACCTGGCGTCTCCAACAAGTGGCTTGTGAGATACCAGTAGCTCGCCGCCTACCAATGAGTAGTTCTCTTATGTGCAGCCTACTAAACATGAAAGCCTTTGCTTGGTCGAAATATTATTAGTTTGTCAAAATTTAAATGCAATATATTTGAGACGAAAATGTGTGTGTTTTCAGAACTGACAGGGTGATGTTTGGAGAAAAAGCATTTACATCTTCAAAATAAATTTAAAGCTGTTATTTAAGTTGGAGAGATGTATCACTCATATTGTTACCTTGGTGCATGGCGACTGCTGCTATGGCTGTTATGCATAAGCAATGTAGATGCAATGCAAATTTATAGTGTTTATTTACTTTACTGCTGGCAACCCTGCCTAATGCACTGATGTATTTACTGCTGACAGTCTTTGATGGACTATCACATACCTTATAGTAGCTCGGGATACAATGCCAATAGCTCTAACTTTGGCAAAGGCGAAACTGTTGCATTGTAAATGCTTGTTTAATCTGTAAGCACTATTTTTTTTTAAAGAGTTTCTCCTACTGCAGGCACAACATGCTTTCCTGCTACATTCAGCATGCCATGCACACTTTTACTTTTCAAGCAATATGTCTCGCATTTACAAGAGTTTGAGCTATTAGTATTGTAAATGACAATGCCTTTTATTTATGTGTTGGTTTGCAAAACAGTAATGAAAGGCATTGTCATTTACAATGCCAATAGCTTAAACTCTCGCAAATGCGAGACCTATTCCATTGCAAATGCTTGTCTTCCTAGCGGTGAGGGACAGGAAAAAAAGAATGACCACCAGCTCCATGGGAGGAAACACCCACAGTGTGGGGGGGAATTATTTATTTTTATTTTTCAGAAACAGACTCCTGCACTGTGAGTGTACCATCTGTCAAACTTTTCCAACATTGACAAGAACTGCCACATAGCTGTTCATGTGAATGAAAAGAGATAGACGTAGCTGGCAGACTTCTCACAATTTGGAAAGTGGAGTAAAGGCAGGGCGGTGCCTTTACCGTCGGCCTTTACTATGCCCACCAAACCATAAATCAGGTCTTAACATAGCCTTATAGCCCGCCGTAGAGGGCTATACCGGCTATTAAAGGCCCTCTCCAGCGTTAAAGGCCCGAGCCGAAGGCGAGGACCTTTAACAAGGAAGAGGGACTTTAATAGCAGTATAGCCCATCTACGATGGGCTATAAGGCGATTAGAACATTCTGTCACTAGAGGGCAGAATGTTCTAACAAAAAAAACAAAGGCTTTTGGGAGCGTGAGGGGATTGGAATCCCCTCAGGTTCCCTGAAGCCTTTGTTCACAGCCAGAGCTGTGAACAAAGAAACGTTGGAGTGTTGGAGCTCCGGGCTTATACCAGCGATTATAAGCTCGGAGCACTCCATTGTTTTCAATGGAGCTCTCAACATTCCAATGTTCTGATCAGCTATTGCTCCTTGATTCCCAGTTTTTGAACTAACACCTCCACTATGAGACCATTCTTTTCTTCCTGAGTGGTCTGCTCCATTCATTAACCACCTCCTCTTGAAAGATTCACACCTTCATTTCCTTCCTCAACTTCTGCATCCTTTGCTGTGCTCATGAAAAGGCATGCTGAAACCAGGTGGCAAGCAATATGAATTATAGAAAAGCAACCAGCATGTTTGGATGTTAATGAACATGTGTTCTTCTCTTCTCTTACCTGGCTTCTGTAGACACTTTTGAGTTTGAAGGCGGGCACCAAGATTATGCTCCCTCGCGGGAGGACATTAAGAAAGAGAGCCAGAGCATCATTGAAAATAAGAAAAAAGTAGCCAAATCACCAAAGAAGAAGGCACAGAAGACAAGCCACAAACAACGTTGACATGGTTAATGTCTGCCGTGTTATGGTGGTCCACCCCATTTTTCACTGTCAATGAAACTCATGCTCTCTTAATAAAGTTATAACTTTTAAAACAGTAATTATGTGTGATTTTATGTTGAAACATTGAAAGAAGACTGACAAATGATCAGTGGTGGCTCGCAGAGGTAGCGCTGTGAGGCAACGAGGCGGACGGGGGAGGGGCATACGACGGCAGGTATTTATTTATTTATTTACGCTCACCTTTGCCTTCGTATGTCGGACTCCAGTACCCCCACCCGGCCCCTCCCCTGCCCCGCCTCACCGCTCCTCAGCGTTATCTCTGCGAGCCGCCACTGCATATGATGAGATCTGCATGAAGAAGGAAGTTTTCAATATAATATTACTTAGAAGATTCGTCTTATGCAGGTGGTAACACTAAGCAAGCTGGCCTCATTGCAGGATCTGGTATCTGAGGTGGAGTCATCCTTCAGGTGGGTAAGCAGTTATAACCTGCACTGCTCACTCTTTTGACAGTTTATGGCACCGAACCCCTAGTCTTACCCCAAGACTCCCATTACCATCTCAGTATAAGTCTACAACCAGAGGATTTCTATAGGTACTGTGTACCACCATGAGAAACAACCTATGGCAGCATCCACACCCACAGCCAAACATTGCTGCGTGGGCACGGAAAAAATGCATGGGCACCAGTCCAGATGGTACCTCCATCTGTGCTTGTGTCATATGGCAGTAACATACAATTCTCCAAGCCACCCTCCAGACTATGCGGGCTGCCTAGTCCCTGCCCGCACAGAAAGGTACGCTGGTGATAAAGCCTAATGTGAGTAAATTGGTGCTGCAGCTCCTGCTCCCTTCCTGCTGCCCTGAGTAAGAAGCTCCAACAGCAAAGGGGCCGCACCGAAACAGCATGTTCAGTGACGGTCTCCCTTCTACCAACTCGCAAGGCCATTGTCATTTTAAAAAAAAAAATCTTTTTATTTAACAAAAGCTTGGCAGTATACCTACTGAAACAGTATTTTCATTAAATCTTCATGAGGGTGGTTGGGACTTCCTCCATGTACAGCACTATTTCCCAATTCAATACAACAATAGACATTCAAACTGTGTTGACTGTCCCTTCCATCTGGAGACTCTGGGCCCCTTACCCCCATCCAGCCTGCAGTGCCATTGTCAGCTGCCCGCAGGTACCACTCAAACCATCACAACCTACATTATGGCATGTAGTGGAGAAGTTGCAGTTACCAGAGAGCATAGCGAGTGGACCCACTCCTCTTCCCCTGTGTGCATCTCCATCACAGCAGCAGGAGGAGGAGAAGAAACAGTTATCTCTTTGTCAATAAAGAGTATGAAACCAAAGTGGATGAGTCTACACAGCCCTAATGTTGAAGCCACCATCGACACAGGGCATTCGTAAAGGTGATGGATAATGGACTAT
The DNA here is from genome assembly GCF_964263255.1 of Lissotriton vulgaris. NCBI lineage: Eukaryota > Metazoa > Chordata > Amphibia > Caudata > Salamandridae > Lissotriton > Lissotriton vulgaris. The sequence goes on along the minus strand of NC_141693.1, from coordinate 205,252,165 downwards.
TGTGAACTATTGTCATTTATGTTCAATAGTCTGCGTTCGCAGGCGGGTAGGTACCATGAAAAGGTTAAGTTATAATGAATTCATACTGCAAAGGTTTTTGTTGGTTTATGATAATTTTCAGTTTGCATAAGCAACATATGAACATAAGTTAACATTATTAATGTTTGCCTTTGCCTAAATTCAGCAATATTATGTGACATCCTGTAACTGTGATTGTTTTTATAAAGTCTGTTCACTGTTTTTCTCATTACTTCATGCATTACCCAATGTCCGGTGAGGGCAGATACAATGACAATTTTCACATTTCTAAGGGAAAAGTATATAAAATAGTGGGTTTTAGTCACTGTTGGGAGGACAGTTTGGATCTAGGCCACACAATGCCAGTCAGCTAAGCACCATAGCCATGAACTCTGAACATGGGTTCTAGAAGAGAGCACTCACTACATAGGGGATGTGTGGCCAAGATGGTGGGAGGTTAGGACATGCATCTTCTTCTCTCCGTCCCCAATCTGGCCCTGTTACATGCCCTGCCTGTCGCCCCACGGTCTCTGCACCTGTATCGGAGGTGGCGAGGTACTGGGAGTAGTGCCGGGAGAGACTCCTGCAAGACGGACCTAGCGAGAAGCGCACATGGGAGGAAAGATACACGCAGTAAAATGGCGTCCGCCTTGCCGCTCTGAACATGTTAGAGACTATCCTGACTGTCTCTACCTTTTTGGGTGGCCAGAACATCACCCTCCCGCGTCGCTACACGCAGATCCCACAGATACAGTAAAAATGAGGCCCACAATGCCACGTTTGCCCTGCCCCTTGGGCCTTGCGCTGGCACATCTCTGATGCCTTGCGCAACAGCCCATGAATGAGGAAGGGACCAGGCGCTGTCCCCCAGGTGAGGACTGGTCCTTGTGGTCTCATGCCACCTGGAATGCCTTGCGCTGCTGCTAGACCAACACAGTGGTTCCGCCGGCCTTGGAGGGGCACTAGAGAAACCCTAGAGCACTACCGCTCACTTATTGAGGAGAGTGACACCATTCACCAGGGCCACTGGGGGACTGTCCATAATGCTGAGTGCCCTGCGACCCTGAGAGAAGCACTGGACAGCTGCCTATGGGAGGAAGCATGGGCCCCTAGAGATTGCGGACGGTGCCGCAGTAGGTTTGCTCACACCACCAGAGGCACCCATAGCACTCGACCTTCCTGTTGGAGGCCTATTACCAGCAGCAAACATAACGCTTGGGGACCCAAGAACATTGGCTCCCACAGCGGATGAAACAAATGGAGAGAAAGGAAGTGCAGAGTTCACTCACCCTGAAGGGGCCCGCTGCCTACTCCACGGCCCATGCCTAGCTTGCCCCGCCTTGGCCTAGCATCACATTGGAGTGCACGCACAACCCAGGGCCCCCTGCAGATATTTACTTGCCGGAGACATCTATGCCCCAGCAGGGGCACTGGGGGCACAGGCTGGCGTGGAAACTGGCAAATTTGCTGTCCAGAATGTGATACTGGGGAGGACTGCGAGGAAATCCCGGCAGATAGCTCATAAAGGAGATGACTCGCTGGGTCATTAGAGAGAATTGGCAAACAGATATACCAACCCAATGAAGCTGTAGGCACACATGGAGATTACCCCCGGAGCCATGCAGAGCTCACTGAAGACGGCGGAGTCTGGCTATCGACTGTGAGGCTCATGAGACAACCGGGATCCTGAGGGGATAGGCGAGAGAGCATTTGGATGGACGTGGCCTCCCAATCAATCAATCAGGGTTTTGTAGAGCGCACTATTCACCCGTTAGGGTCTCAAGGCGTTGGGGTCTTTCGAAGAGCCAGGTTTTGAGGTCCTTCCTGAATTGATGCAATGTCGGGCTTCGAAGAGGTGAAGGCGATCGATCCAGGTATTGGCTGCGATATAGCTTTATATTTCCAGTGAAAGGGAGATTATAAGAACATCACCACCTAAACCTTACCTGTAACTTTAGTCTGAAATACACCACACTCCAAGAAAGAAGGGGCGAAATTAGAACATATCTTAGAAAGACACAGGGAATCTTAGAAATAGATATCATATCAGGGGATTTAAATCTCATATGTGGTAAAGTCATTGGGAAGTTATCTGTTAAAGGATTGTAAACAATTTAACCGACTAAAAGGTATATCCATTTTGATGAAAACTGGTTCCTGAGAACATGGGGATCAAGGGAGTAGCAAATGCTCAGATAGAAACTTTGAAGACTGAAGCAGAGATTGAGCAGACTTCCCATAAAAGAGACCATTCTTCTTCTTCTCAAAAGAGAAAACCTCAAAAAGGAACAAGCCCAACAGCGAGACCAGGAATTCACTTGTAAAAAGAAGAGAAGTGTTTGGATCAAAAAGCCCACTTTAAAAAGTAAAACATAGCTGGACTAGGCACTAAAAATCAACTTATCTCAAAAAGAGAGTTATAATGGTGAGGTCTTGGGCAGAGCACTGCTAGCACTGCTAGATAATACATCAAAAACTAGCACTGGCAAATCCAATAGCTCTGGCGTTGGCTGCCAGACTTGTTTTTTGAATGCATCTTTTGTGAAGGTTTGTGGAGGGAACTGACATAAATATTTTTGGGGTTCTTAAAAAGCAAACATTACCATAGTTGCCCCTGCCACTGAAGTAACTACTTTGTGTGTGGAGGTGCTCCTTGTGAAAGAGCAGAATGCCATTACTGACAGTGAAGTTACACAATGGCTGAAGTGGGGTGGCCAATTGCCCCACACTACATGCATGCTGTAGTTGGAACAAGAAAAATGTGAATGGCACAATAGACCAATTGGTGAAGATGGCTGTCCACAAGCCCCTATAACGAAGTATGTTATATAAATAATCAAAAGGTTTTGGCTAATGCCAGACCTAATTACCATAACTCGCCACACTCTCCAGGAACTTCTGGACAGGAGTCTGTCTGCAGAATACAACGAGGTGATTATGTAAATGATCCATCAGATAGTTATTATCACTTCAAATAGAAGGAAATATAAAATCCCTAAAAAAAAATATTTTGATTTCAATCATTAAATGCTTATGATATGATTTTAGAAGAGGGCACTGGCAAGTACAAGTCAATGTACTTGCACCTCGAGGTGAGGAAGTCGTAACTGAAATAATCTGCTCTGTAGTGCTTAGTTTCTCCTATCTCCAGCTTTCTCACCCAGATCAAGCAGGATCTGTGTGCCATTGCCGCGTTAAACAGGAGCGGAAATAAATCCAAACACAATGGGAGGTGTTTAGAGATTTAGGGATGTAGAGCACTCGTTGCTGGCAGTTTGTTTGAAAATATTTCAACCACTTCAAGGCTCTGCCTCTCACTCCTTGACTTGATCAAGGTGGGCAGGGAGGAGGCCATGATCCACTGTTCCAAATGCAGCAGAGAGGTCCAAGAGGGTCAAAGTAGCTACATTACTCCAAACTGGAAGTTAAAAGAGAGGTTACCTAATATCCCGAATGCCCATCTACCCCACCACGAGGATGGAGCCCTGGTTGATAGTGTGAGAACAGCACACTGTATTCTGGATATACTTCTATAGTTGAGTTTCAACCATAGCTTCCGCTATTTTTGCAAGAAAGTGTAAGGTAGACATGGGTCAATACTTGGGAGGCACTGCAGGGTCTAAACCTAATCCCATGATCATTAAGCAAAACAATGACGCATAAATTAAAAGCACTGACACATATTCTTGCAAGAATGTTTTCCTGCTACTCCACACTAAGAGCACCCCCACTTCACCAATACAACAGGCATTACTCAGCGGCGCTAGAGCCAATGTTCCATGTTGTGTGAACAGTCTTTACATGCTGCTGTCTAAGCAATGTTCTGTCGTGAGGTTGTGTGCAGAAAGACTGACCATTGGGTAGGACCAGACTCTGGCACAGAAGAGAACAGGAATGTAACCTTGGGATCGCTTGTCACACGGGAAGGTGCGCACCAGTCCCAGCCTACTCTCCAACAGCGGAGAGGCCAGAATGAGCATCATGACTGGATGTAGTAGGCATCCTGTTTACTCATGGAGCCCCCTCTCCCCACACCTCCTACTCATTTGTTAGAGCTGAGATAGTGCCGGAGAGAGGTTCAAAGATTGCTGAGGGGCATGGACAAATTATATGCATATGGTTCTCTCTGGAGTACCAACGAGCTAGCAGGACCTCACTCTTCAAGTTAGTGATAATAAGGAATGAGACTGAGAGACCATTCACCTGGTTGTAAACGCTTTGCTATGACAACTATGTGACATTATTACTGTCCCTCTATAAACTTTCTATAGCTCCATATTGGTGCAAGATCATAAACAGCTCCCTGAGAACCGGCGTCATTCCTGACTGCCTCAAAGCCAGCCAAGTTACTCCACTCCCGAAAAAAACTTGGCCTTGACTCCGACAATCTTAACAACTTCAGACCCGTTTCCAATCTCCCCCTCCTTGCCAAAATTCTTGAAAAATGCGTTCTTTCACAATTGGCTCATCACATTGACAGCAACAACCTTCTAGAGCCCCACAAATCGGATTTCAGAAAAGGTTGTAACACTGAGACCGCGATCCTTAACATCGTGGATGACATTCACAAATCTCTAGATACCGACAAATGCTGACTACTCATCCTCCTGGACTTATCGGCAGCCTTTGACACTGTGGCTCACAATCTTCTCACCAAGGCTCTCCAAGACAGGGTAGGAGCAGACAAGGTGGTCATACAGTGGTTCTCTTCTTTCTTACACAACCGCTCCCAAAGGATAAAAATCAAAACCTTCACGTCCGACTCTCATCCTGTCAACAGAGGTGTACCCCAAGGATCAGTGCTCTCGCCTCAATTATTCAACATTTATATGGAACCCCTCACCTCCATACTCAAAAAGGCCAACATCACCTTCCATTTCTATGCAGATGACACCCAGATCTATCTGGAAACGTCCTCCTTTGAAGATATTCAGAGACTAAACAAAACTAGAAGTCCAGCATTGGCTATCCATGAACCACCTCAATCTCAACCAAGACAAAACTGAAATTCTCCTCATCTCCAACAAAGACAAAAAACCCCAAATCATGGAATGGCTTAAAGAAATCGATGCTCTCAACTCTAATCTCACTTTGGCTAACTCCACTAAATCATTAGGATTTACCCTAGACCCCAAACTTGACATGGACAGTCACATCAAGAACTTTACGAAGAGTGCCCTCCTCAATATGAAGCTTCTCAACAAAATAAAACCCTTCATCCCACCCAATGACCTCAAACAAGCCACCCAATCCTTGGTGTTATCCAGACTCGACTACGGAAATGCTATCCTCACCGGTACCGCGAAGTCCCACCTAGCCCCCCTCAAAACAACTCTAAACGCAGCACCCAGAATGGTCATCGGAGTCAGGAAATTTGAGCACATTGCACCCGCACTGAAAGATCTAAAATGGCTCTCAATAGAGATGTGGCCAGCTTCAGAACTGCCTGCCTCACGCACAAAACCCTCCACACAGGGAAACCTGAATACCTGGCCTCCAAACTCAAAAAGGCCGGCCAGACTAGGAACCTCAGGAGTTTCAACCCCCTTCTGCTCATTCCTATGAAAACACGCAAACAGAAAACCGCTACACGATCCTTCTCCAGAAACGCACCCAGAATCTGGAACTTCATCCCAGCAGACATTAGGACTATCCCGTCCTTTGAAAAATTAAAAAAAACTCCTAAAATACCTCTACCTCAACCGTGCCTTACCGGACAGGTAACCAACGCTAAAGGGCTCATGTCTGCATTCCGCAGCACCATGACACTTGTTACCATAATCTACCTCTTCCTAGCATCCTTTTGTCCCTCCACCCCCCCCACCCCCTCCTGAAAATAGTTCTGCGCAAGACAATCGTGCAATCTGCGAGGCTCTAAGGACTGCCCTGCCTCTATGTTACACCACCGGCCGGGATTTCCGAACCGATATGTATACCGACGATTATTTGAGATTACTGTACTATAACAGCTGCAAAGTGCTCCGATACCCTCGGGTCTGGCTAGCGCTATATAAAACTCCTTAAAATAAAAAAAAATGTCAAGAAATTGTGTGAGCATTCAGTGCACAATGCTGAGCCTTTTGCAGATACAGTTCACATGATACATATATGGTGCCCCTGCTGCAGAGCGGGAATTGTGTATTGCCTGTCACTCCTCACTAGAGGGCTCAGTTCTGACTGATTTTTCACAGTGAGCCCCATAGATGGTAGGAAATGGTTTTGTTCCTGATAGAAGGGTCTGTACCAATCGCGAGACACACCAGAGTAGTGAATCACGGGGGCATGGCCAGCGCTAAAGAAGATGGCGACGGACCCGTGACCCTCCCGGGACGGCGGGAGCAGTGGTGGAGCTAACGCAGTAATTTTCACACGTACTGTCTCCAAAACAGAGAGGCATTGAAGAGATCCAGTTTTGAAGCTTCTTGTGGTCCGCACACAACGTTGCATCGCGAGTGAGTTGCGGCACAGCTCCGTTGAGCTTGCCGCCGCTATTTTGTCTCTGTTTTCTTACCCGTGACGGAGCTTATCTTCTAGTGTTTTTTTTCATGCCGAACTCACTCCGAATTAGAGGATGAATAGCGTGCTCTTTTAAGCACTGGTAATATTCATTTTTTGAAGCATATAGAAGTTTGCAGGCAATATTACCTCACAAGTCAAGTGCAAAGCAACTCTATTCAACTTACGTCCACCATTTTGTTTTTTACCGCCGACGGAGCTCCTCTTCAATGCGGTACCCAATGTCGAACCTGGGGGCAAATGAGCAATGTAACATTGCATAACTGCTTTCATTTCTCACTCAGCACAGCATTTTAATTATTGCCTCTCAATACCTTTTCAATAGCATTGTGGTCTACGGGCCCAATAATAACTGATGAGGATAAACAACTGAACTTCCCTCAATGTGCCCACTAGACTTTTCACTTAGTTTGCCTCATCCAACTTGAGCAGATGTCAGTGTCTTATGACTATACTTTATTTGTTGTTGTAACTGTGGCTTGTAGCTTGCTTCGTATTCAAATGTTGTGTATTGCACCTTTCATTTATGCCATCCTTTATAAATAGCTAGGGTGTTTATGACATATTTTTGAGGGCGCCTAAGCATGACATAGAGTTAACTTTATATAGCTCCTTTTTAGCCATTTCTTGCTACCTTCTGGATACCTTTTGTGATACCTGTTTCCTAGAACTCCTTATTTTTCTCTTTATATTCTCAAACCATTGATAGACGTATACCTACAATGTTGTGGCAAATTATCTAGTGGCACTAAATCTTGTGCATCTTTTTGCATGTTTATTTCTTTAGATTATATCACGAAGTGTATTTTTTGTGGTACTGTAAGTTGATACTCTCCTATTACTGATATTTATTGTTAAAATTCTTCTTCATTTATGGGAAGATTACCTAAAGGTTTTTCTTTGTCTACACCTACTCTAGCAGATTTCTGATACATACTAGCTCACTGTATAATTGTTTATCCATTGATGACTCAGCTAATACCTCACCTAAGGGTGCATCATCTTCTAATATTACCTTTGCCTCTAGTATTACTAAACCACCGACTAAAAGGTTGAAAAAAGATCCTCCTTCTGCTCCTAAATAGTCTTCTTCAGTCACAATGGACTTATTGCTGGAAGAAATTGGGCCGTACGCCCATTTGTTTAAGAAACTAACTCCAACCTTCAGCTGCTCTCTGATAAATGGCTAAGTGTGGAGGAACACGTTACTACATTGGAATAGAATATTGGTTCCTTAACATTTCTGCCTCCAAAGTGGACTCTTTATGTTCCAAGGTATCGATGCTATATAAGCAAATTGAAAATTTGGAAAACAGAAATAGGCGAAATAATCTTCGCATTTATGGTCTACCTGAGAGGACAGAAGGCTCAGATTCAATTACTTTTTTCAAAACCTTTCTCCCAAAACTCCTTAAACTACCAGAGAGCACTATTCTGAATATCCAGAGAGCACATCGACTAGGCCCAGCACTGCACTTGACGTCCTTTTCCTCAGCAAGAAATCCAAGAGAAGTGATCTTATACTTTCTTGAACATACTGACTTATTAAAAATATTATCAGCGGCTAGAGCAATGAACCGTATCACTTGGTCAGGAAACTCCTTATTCTTCTCCCAAGATAATGCTAAGCCGACGCGGGGCAGTTCTTGGCACTAAGACCACAATTACGCTCTATAGGTGCACGATACGGTCTCTTCCATCCCTGCCTATTTAAAGTGACCATCAACAACAAAACTACCACCTATGAGGATCCAATAAAACTAAAGAGTTTCCTATATTCTTACAATGCTGACACAATGGACACTTCTTCAACAAGCTCCAAATAGACATTTTTGGATCCTGTTATGTTTCTACTTTGTTAGATGTAATTTGAACATGTATTTTAAACATACGTTTTTTAAAACTTGTAGAAATTTTAACTGGCCGATTTTAAATTGTTAAGTACCTTTCTTGGAGCGAGATTGCTTCGCCCAAGACCTTTTTGGATCTCCCCTCTCAGCGCTGCTGTCTTTAGGCGCTGAGATCGAGTACAGCCACTTTGGCCGCCATCTTGGGTAGGGCAAGGCTGCCTGCCCAGGTGATCGCTCCTCCCACCCTCCTCCCACCTCGCTCTGTAATGGATAAAAGCAGCAGGCCCACCCGTCCGCGCAGCGGGCGGGTGCAGCGGGCGCGCTGGCAGCGCGCCGAAGGCGCGCCAAAGGCGAGCCCGTCTGCGCCCGTCCGCGCCGGGACCGGGCCTAGGGCCACGACCCCTGCTCGGCCCATCCTGTACAAACGGAGTACTCTGCTGAGGCTTCGCCCAACCCATACCTCCCGTTGTACCAAATTTGACCTGACGGGCACCAATAAAAAGTGCTCTCATTGTGATACCATCGTCCCCTTTAACAACGGCATCTCCCACACTCAGGTCTCTAAGCAGGTTAAGGAGAAGCACATCACCATGGCCCTAATCAATGCGCGCTCTCTGGGCAAACACTGCCAAGAGATAGCCGATCTCATCATCGACTACAAATTAGATGCCCTGTATATTACGAAAACGTGGATGGACGAGGCATCTGCACCCGACTTGGTCACGGCAGTTCCACCTGGCTATAATGTTTATAGGCAGGATAGAGAGAAAAACAGAGGCGGTGGCCTGGCTATCATAGTGAAAGACCAATTTGAGGTCCGCACATCCCCTATCCCTGCCATGTCATGCGAAGCTCTACATTTTAATATAAAATTCACACCGTCTTTTAGTTTCAAGGGAGTGCTCCTCTATCGACCTCCTGGGGCTAGAGCAGCTTTCCTAACAAACTTAAGCACCTTAATAGAATCAATAGCCACAGATGAGTCCATTACTGTAATGGGCGATTTTAATTTTTATCTTGAACAAAATAATGATAGAGATACTATCACCCTCACATCAGACTTAGAAATTATAGGTCTTAAGCAATTGGTCACGGCCCCAACCCATCAGGCAGGACATACGCTAGATGGCATGTTTACGAATGTGGAAGACCTTCAGGTGACCGAAATCCTTCCCATGACGTGGACCGACCACTCGGCCATTTTTAGTAGGCTGACCATTAAAGATCCGTTTAGGAAGAATACTTCCCACCCCAAGCCAGGCACTTTCAAGGCGTGGAAGGACATAAATTACAACAACCTAAATATACTTTTAAATAATACTAAACCTGAACTATCTAACGATCCCTGTACTTCTACTTCTCAATTTCATGAATGGCTGAGTGACGCCACGTCTTAACTGGCACCCACTAAGTCCCACTCAAGAAACAGAAGTACGCCGACTGCTCAATGGTACACAGAAGAGCTAAAAATACAGAAACAATTAACGAGAAACAGGGAAAGGTATTGGCGACGAACTTACGACAGTGAAAGTAAGAACAAATATAAAGAAGCTCTAGCCACTTATAAAACCATGATCACGACAGCAAAGAAGCACTTCTCTCTGCATATAGAACATGCTAAAAATTCCAGCAAACAGCTGTATAACATAGCTAAAACCCTATCGGGTAACACACCAGACTTAAACCCCCCCCATCACAATCACTATGTGATGCCCTGTCCGAGTTCTTCTTCACAAAGGTGAATAATATATACCAAGCTTTCACCTTGGAACCTAATTCTACTGCTGCCCCTCTCTCGCAGACAGTTCTGAGTAATACCATGACGAGTTTTAAACCTTTAACGACCGATCAAACTAAAACCATACTGAGGTCCATTAAATCAGGCTCTGCATTGGACCCTTGCCCCACTTCAGTGTTAGCCATGGTTTCAGATACAATTACTCCCATTATCACTCACGTTTGCAATATAATATTGAGCTCTGGGACCTATCCAGACTCTTTAAAAAACACATTGATTAAGCCTTTGCTTAAAAAAACAAATCTTGACAGGAATGATCTGAAAAATTACCGGCCTATAGCAAGTCTTCCTTTTTTGGCCAAACTGACAGAGAAAGCTATGAACCAGCAGCTGTCGGAATATATAGAGAGAAACAATCTGCTTGATGATACCCAGTTTGGGTTCCGTAAATATCATGGAACCGAAACTGCTCTCATCAAAGCAGCGGATGATATTAGACTCATCCGGGACCAAGGAGGGACAGCTTTGCTGGTACTCTTGGACCTCTCGGCAGCATTCGACACGGTTGACCATAAGACCTTGGTCGACCGTGTCGAAAAAATGGGAATCCACTCCACTGCGAGAAACCTGCTTGCCTCCTTCTTGGCTAATAGAACTCAGGCGGTCACTCTTGGACCATTCCAATCTGCCAAACTGTCGTTGCCGTGTGGGGTCCCTCAAGGCTCATCCCTTAGTCCGACACTTTTTAACATCTATGTGTCGGACCTTGCTAGTGTCATCAAAGCACATGGGATGAGCCTAACCTCATACGCAGACGACACACAGTTGGTGTTGGCCATTAAGGGTGACGGACAGGAGGTGGCAGAAAGGTTCCAAAGAGGCATGACAGCTATCGGTGAGTGGATGGCAGGAAATTGCCTGAAGCTCAACTCCGAGAAAACGGAGGTTGTCATTTTTGGCAATCTCTCGCCACCGTGGCCTACTACTTGGTGGCCATCAGCATTTGGCACCCCACCTTGTCCGACTCCCAAGGTGAGAAATCTAGGAGTTACCTTTGACAACCAGCTTAACTTTATGGCTCATGCCAATAAGGTAGCGTTCACTGCCCATTTTAAACTCAGAATGATAAGGAAAATCTTGCCTTTTCTGCCTGACACGGCCGCTAAGACCCTGGTCACGTCATTGGTTTTAAGTTCACTAGATTACTGCAACGGACTTTTTCTGAATGCACAATACAGAGTCACAAAAAAGTTGCAGACGGTACAAAATGCGGCCGCACGCCTGCTGTCCAAAAAACCAAAATTCGCACCCATCTCAGATACTCTGAGGTCCTACCATTGGTTGTCCAAAACAGGATAAAGTTTAAAGCTATGTGCATAGTCTACAAGGTAATGCAGGATCAGGGGCCTCGCTTCCTAAAAGATCACCTAATACCTTACAGTCCTGCCAGAAAGCTACGATCTTCATCACTTAACCAATTAGTGGTCCCACGTAGCAGAACAGTCACATGGGGTGACCGCCGCTTCCTAGTTGCGGCCCCCAAAATCTGGAACACCCTACCATACCACATCAAAGCCAGTCCATCGCTCTTACAGTTTAGAAAAAATCTGAAGACGTGGTTATTCAACCAATAATACAGTACACCCACCGCATCCTCACCTCTAAGGAATGACATTACTGCAGTCTAGCGCCGAGACACCCAAGGGTAATTGTTTGCGCTCTATAAGTGTCAGAAAATAAATAAATAAATAAATAAATATTTGGCTCACTTGTCACTTATTAATTTGTAAACAAAGTTAATTTAAACTCTTACAGTTATATAACTAACTTCTTTTCTCTTCACACAGGTTTTTACCTCGTGTTACTCCTTCGCCTGTGTTATATTGTCTGTTGGTTCTGCTCTCCCTACCGCCTTCCCGCTTGGGTCTTGGACGCGTCATTGTTCCGTGTGGCCTTCAACCCCGAGTATGTCCCAGATTATATGCAAGTCTTTTTTCTTAGACTATCTCTGTTTCTTCTCTCCTATTTTCTTTCTCTTCCATCTCTCTCCTGCTTTGAACGCTTTACCTCAAACTCTGCTTACTTCAACACTTTTTTCTCGTTCAAAATATTCTCTTCTATTTCAGATGTTCTCTATTTGCTGTACTTTCTTTCTTTCCTTTCTTATTTTCTTGTTTATTCCAGTTGCTTCATTTTACCTACAGTTGGTTTATTGTTCTGCATGGCTTAAATTGTTCAAGGTTCTGTTTTCATCGGTATTTAACGTATATTCCTGGTTTTAATCTATGGCTTTAAAAATTATATCATGGAATGTCAGAGGTTTACATTCACCTATTAAACGACAGAGTGTTCTGACCCATCTTGCTAAATTGGGAGCGGACATTGCATGTGTACAGGAATCTTACTTGACAGCTGATGAATCTGTAAAATGAAAAAGAAGTTGGGTGGAGGAGGTGCTCTTTTCACCGGGTGATGGTAAACGTAATGGAGTTCTTATTCTCTTTCGGAAATCCCTTTTGGTTAAGATAGTATCACATTGTACAGATCAGTTAGGTATATGGATATTATAATGGAATCATGGAATCATAATCAGACATGCCTAAATACTTTTTTTATATCCCATAACATCTCTCAATTTCTAATGGCGGCAGATATTGGCTCTATATTAATATCTGATCATGCTCCTGTCACTATTCACCTCGATGTTTTGCAAAAACCCCAAGTTATCTCGAAAATGGCATTTTAACAATTCCCTCCTTATGGATTCAGCTTTCACATCATCCTTTACTTCTTTCTTTAACAAACATTTTCTTGTTAATCAGCCAGATACCATGCCTTTTCATGTGATTTGGGACGCCTTTAGGGCATCAACCAGAGATTTTGTAATTTGTTTCGTTTCTAAAAAACGTAAAAAGGCACAACAAGCCAACAATGCTTTGCTAGCCAAAATAAAGAAGTTGGAACATTCCTACTATTCATCCAAATCGAAAGACTGCTTAACTGAACTTATAAAAGCTAAATTTCAATTTAACCAGGATACTACTAACAACCCTTCAAATTATTTACTGAAATCTAGTGCAAAATGTTATAGTGGTCAGAAAAAAGCCGGGAAATTACTGGCTAACTATTTAAAGGTTAAACAACATAACCTCAACATAGAATCTATCTTTGGTCGAGATCTCTCACTGAAATTCAAAGATGAAGATATCCTAAATGAATTCCTCCAATTTTACAAATCATTATGTACATCTGAAACCCTTTCTTCTGACCAATCTGCCTCTCAATTTCTCTCCAAGATCCATCACTCCCCCAATTCAAGTCCAGATTTTTCACTCTTAGAATCTGAAGCTAAATTTCAATTTAACCATGATACTACTAACAACACTTCAAATTATTTACTGAAATCCAGTGCAAAATGTTATGGTGGTCAGAACAAAGCCGGGAAATTACTGGCTAACTATTTAAAGGTTAAACAACATAAACTCAAAATAGAATCTATCTTTGGTCGAGATCTCTCACTGGAATTCAAAGATGAAGATATCCTAAGTGAATTCCTCCAATTTTACAAATCATTATATACATCTGAAACCCTTTCTTCTGAACATTCTGCCTCTCAATTTCTCTCCAAGATCCATCACTTCCCCCAATTCAAGTCCAGATTTTTCAGTCTTAGAATCTGATCTCACACAGAAAGAACTTCTTGCGGCTTTAAAAATACTCAAGAAAGACAAGGCCCCGGGCCCAGATGGCCTTACTGTGGAATTTGTTACTCACTTTGCGCACCTACTTATTCCTAAATTACATTTTCTTATACACACATTTCTACAATCTGGGGAATCTTCTGGCTCTTTTTCAGATGCCCTTATCGGCCTTATACCCAGGGATGGTAAAGAACCACAACACTGTAAAAACTAACAACCTATTTCTTTGGTTAACATAGATTATAAAAAAAAAATGAAAAGCTTTAGCATCGCGGTTGGAATCTCAGATGCCTGATTTGTTGGGAACAGAGCAATCCGGCTTTGTTAAGGGGCGGTTCATTACAGACAACTTTCGCTTATTTTTTGATATCCTTTCCAAAGCGTCACATACCAGAGCTATAGCTCTGGATGCAGAAAAAGCATACGACAGAGTTGAATGGCCCTACCTTTTTCACACACTTAAATGGTTTGGCTTAGGCCCAAAAATTATTGCTTTGATATCTAATTTGTATTCTAACCCAAGAGTAGCTATGTCAGTGAACAGTGGTATCCCTCCTTATTTTCATCTTGGCAGAGGTGTCCGACAAGGATGTCCACTTTCTCCATTTCTTTTTAATCTCGCCTTAGAACCTTTTTTGTTAAGGATTTGTCAGAATGATAACATTCATGGCTTTACTTTTAAGTAGACAAATATTAAAATGGCAGCATATGCTGACGATGTGCTTTTATTTCTTTCGCAACCTCAGATCTCTCTTACCGCTTTTCTAGAAGAGGTTGACTTGTTCACATACATTTCTAAATATAAATTGAATAAAGACAAGTGCAAGATATTACCTCTTACTAAATACACATTTAAAGCAGACTTTGTTACTTCAAGTTTCACATGGAGTCCCCAATTCATTAAGTACTTAGGACTGCACTTTACCTCATCCATACCAGGAACAATATCACGTTGTATGGAAAATTGCATACAAAGACTGTCTTCTTTAACAGCGAAGTGGCACCCCCTATACTTATCCTGGTGGGGTCATCTAGACACCATAAAAATTATGCTCTCTCCCATAGTTTTATATACAATTTCTAATATCCCATTGTCGATTCCCTTAAAATATTTTTAAAAACTCAATTCCATCTTATCTTCTTTTTTATGGGGAAACAAGAAATCTTGTATGTCCATCCAAAAATTGATTAGTCCGAAATCGGAGGGTGGGACGAACTTTCCGACTTTCCTATCTATCACAAGTCCTTTCTATTACATCAGGCTTCACGGTGGATTTCTGATCCTTCCACACAATGTCCTCTTTGGACTACGCTTGAAAATCCTTTATTTCCCCTTTCTCCTTCAAAGACTACTTACCCTTCACACGCAAGCCGCAATCTGTTTCCACTCCCATAATCAAATATACCTCCAAAATTATCCCGCCGATCCCTATGCATTCCTTTCTCAATTTTCCTATATGGAACAATGTTCACATTTTAATAAACACTAGAACTCTATTTTGGAAATCGTGGAGACAACGAGGCCTAATTTGGGTGCATCAACTACATGATAAGGATGAGACTATATCCTTCTTACAAGCTAGCACTGTTTTTGACTTACCTTCAACTTTCCGCCCCAAATACTCTTTTAATACAAGCAATCCAATCTGCGCACTTACAATACACAACATTCCAACATATTATTTCTCCTGACTCTGCCCACACAGATAAATTACGGGCACTTCTACTTCATGAGTCTAGAGCGTCCTCTATATATAAACTTTTACATAGTTCATCTACTCCGAGAGCCAAAACCAAAGTGGAAATATTGTGGGAAAATGACTTTGAAATCTCTTGGCCTGTGGACTTTTGGGATAGAATTTGGCTTAAACTTAGGAAGTCCTCTAGAGCTGCAAATACCACACAAACTCTATTTTTCATATACAACAGGCTCCTATTATCGCCGCTCACTCTCACCATAAGACATTCAGTCCTCTCAGATATTTGTTGGTCTTGCTCCTTACCACATGCTGACTTATTTAATTTGCTCTTCACATGCACACTTGTTCGGAATTTTTGAGAACAGGTAAGGTCACAAATTAATTCGATCCAGCCACCTTTTCTCTAACTCACATTTCTTTTTAGGTAGTTTATCGCCTATTTGAGAAAATTGTGATTCCAATGTAAAGATAATAGACCTATTAATAGCAGTGGCCTTTCAAGAAATAACCAAGAACTGGAAGGATTTTACCAAACTATCATATCAAGCATGGTGGTATGCTGTCTGTTACAATCACAGACTAGAGACAACATTTGTATACCTGTTACACTTTCTATTTTCTATTTTGGGGGTTTTGTAAAGCGCATGGTGACGCAACAACGGCGTGTCCCCGCGCTGAGGAGCTACTTTATTACTGGACCATACAAAACGGCACACCTACTAAGCGAATAGAGTAGTTTTGAGCTTAGCTCTAAAAATTGACTCAGATGGCTCTAGTCGTAACGCCATGGGCAGCTTGTTCCATCTAGCGGCTGCAAGGCATCTGAAAGATCTACCCCCCATCCGTGCTCTGGATACCTTAGGGACAGTCAGGAGTCCAGAGCCAGAAGATCTCAGAGAGCGGGGAGGCTCATAAGGTGTCAAGAGTCCTTGTAGAGGAAGAGGGGATTTCCCATGAATGATCCGATGGCACGTGCAAAGTGCTTTAAATTCTACCCTGCTTCTGACCGGGAGCCAGTGCAAGGACCGGAGAGCCGCTGCAGAAGCAGCTCTTCTGGGTAATCTAAGCACCAATCGTGCAGCAGCGTTCTGTAGGACCTGTAAGCGGCTGAGATTCTTCTCCAGGGTTCCCAAATAGAGAAGGTTGCCGTAGTCCATCCTCGATGTGACTAGTGCGTGTACCAAGGTCTGTCGGGCTCTCACAGACAAGAACTTCAACGTCTTCCTGAGGCTTTTAAGGGTCCCAAAGCAGTGTCCTAGCACCTGATTGATCTGGGGGCCAAAGGTGAGGGCGGCATCAAACCAAATGCCCAGATTCCTCGCTTTTTGGCAAGGAATGGGTGTTGGGCCCAGGGAAGATGGCCACCATGCCGACGTCCACGCAGACTCGCAGCCCCCCACGACCAGCACCTCGGTCTTGCCCCCATTGAGCTTGAGGCAATTGGCGGACATCCAGGCAGCCAGGTCTTGCATGCATGCTCTGAAGATGTCCGCCGAAAGACCGGGTGCGCGCGATAGGGAGATGACCAACTGCGTGTCGTCGGCATACGACACCAAGCTGAGGCC
Source organism: Lissotriton vulgaris (assembly GCF_964263255.1). Lineage (NCBI taxonomy): Eukaryota > Metazoa > Chordata > Amphibia > Caudata > Salamandridae > Lissotriton > Lissotriton vulgaris. Next base: position 205,235,077 of record NC_141693.1, on the reverse strand, counting down.
GTGACTCTCTACTAAGGTGGCAATCGGAGCGACATAAAGATTGAAGAGTGTTGGACTCAGGGACGAGCCCTGCGGCACCCCCTGGTCCAAAGGAATTCGCTCCGAGTAGTGGTCACCCTGCCTCACTTGGAAACCCCGGCCAGTGAGAAATGAATAAATCCATTTCAACGCTGCCCCTTTCACCCCGACCTTGTCCAGACACTGTAGCAAGATGGAATGTGCCACAGTGTCGAACGCAGCGCTAAGATCTAATAAAATTAGCGCCATTGTTTGTCCCTCGTCAGCACCCTGCCTAAGGGCTTCGGTAGCCCTCAGAAGGGCGGACTCCGTCGAATGACGGGGCCGAAACCCAAATTGGGTAGGATGAAGATGGTTGCCTTCCTCCACATATGTCATTAGCTGTTTATTTGCCACCTTCTCCGCTACCTTGGAGAGATAAGGCAGCAAGGAGATGGGGCGCAAATTGTCCAAATTCTCGAAGCTAATGTTGGGCTTCTTGCGAAGGGGAAGCACCACAGCCTGTTTCCAATCCTCAGGTATTGAACTGGATCGGAAGGAGACATCTAGCACATGCCTGATCAGAGGAATGGTCTGTTGCAGGGATTTCATTTGAAGAGGATCATCAGAATGTATACATTGAAACTTGTAGGATATCATATTGGCACATCGTGGTGTTTACTGATCTAAAACATGATTGCAACCCCTCATCTGAAATTCTGACAAATCCTAAACTCTGGAAGAGTTGCCGGACCAACTCAGCTTGCTAAAAGTGCATGTCTGTAAATATTTGTAGAATTGTGATTTGTGCAATTCAAACTCATCTTTCAGGATAGTACAGTCTTTAATGTGGCCCCCTACCATGCATCACCGAGCATAGAGATCCAATGCTTTAAAGCCCAAGAGTTGTGTTATATGTTTCAGCCATTTCCCATGCCACAGTGATGTTGGCTGTGTGATTTGTCTGTTCCATTGCTTTTTGCCAGCAGTTTAAAGCTGTTGTTGTTGATGGTGGCAGTATTTTGGCCACTTTGTGTCCATACAAGATTTCCAGCAGGTATGTCTTCCCTTACTCTTGCCACTCAAGGCAGAAAGTTGGGTCTTCTCTGTCTCCAAATGACCACTCATTTTCAATGGTCAATTGAGATGCCCAATAATATAGCAAGATGTCCTCCATGCCCATTCTTCCCTCATAAATGACTAGGTTCATCTGTCAAAAGGAATGCGTGGTTGCCTCCCTTCTTAGAGGAATGTGTGCTTTGCAACCCGAAGGCAGCTAATGAAAAGTTTGAGTATTGGGGATTAGTCTTGGTAAAATGTTAAGGAGTATTAAGAAAGTGAATATTTCATATAATGCTGTCTACATAGGACGTTAAAGGGTCAGTTTCTCCAGGCGCAAAGATCTCTGTGTATGGGCCATATTAAATTTTCAGCACTGGTCTGTATTTAGGGTGGTATGGAGTCCCAAGTCCCCATGTATGGGTAAGCCCCCAACCCCCAAATCCGAGATCAAAAGCCTCGGATTATGGCTGGACCAAAACCTCACCATGCACACCCAAGCAAGGAAAACGGCTGGAGTCTGTTATGGGCTCCTGCGATCCGCCCGGAAAATTCTACCACTGCTCCCTTCTCTATCTAGGAAACTCCTGATCCAGGGCCTCATTCTGTCACGGCTGGATTATGGAAACGCACTGTATCTGGGCGCCCGCGGAAAGTAACAACCACGCTACAGATAGTGCAGAAAGGGGCCGCACGGATCCTTACCAACACCAAGAGTCGTTGCTCGGCCAAGCCAGCCATTAGAGAGCTTCACTGGCTGCCCGTCGTAGAAAGAGTGCAGTTTAAGGCGCTCTGTCTAACGCACAAAATTCTCAATGGGAAAGCCCCTCCCATCTTCAGAGATCTGGTGACTCCTTACACCACCTCCAGACCTCTCCGATCCTCTGACGCCCACCTAACTCTGCCACCTAAGATCACGATCAGGAGGTTGGCGTTTCTCCTACAACGCCTCCAAACTGTGGAACTCCCTCCCCCCTGATATCCGCGCACAGCCCAATCTTCTGGCATTCCGAAAATCTCTGAAAACCTGGCTGTTCCCATGAGCTTCCCCTTCTGATTCCGCCTGTACTTATTCAGTGCTGGGACGCTCACGAGCAGCTATGCGCTCTAGAAATCTCCTAACATTTAACAAGTATTTAAACTACCTACTTGGCTGAACAGTTTGTCCTGCCAACTCACTGGGGTCTATCCTCCTCTTATTGAAATTATGATAGTTTTGTTCCAGTTTATTTGCAAACCAGGTGTCCCGCCATATGTCTCTCCTATGCACATTAAGATTGGGACTGTGGTTTGTGTCACCTGCAGAAAAAGGAGGACATTGTTGGCATATAGGGATTTGCAGTCTTCAGAATCATTAGTCCATTGGAAACTTTGGACTTGTGTGTCACATAGGATGAAGTTTGTGAGAGGCTCTACTGCTAATGCAAATAGAATAGGGGAGAGCAGCCAACACAGTCTTATGCCCCTCTCTATAGAAAAGGGGGCAGGCAGGACTCTATTCACCACAACCAGATCTGTGGAAAATTGTAAATAATGGTTATGTGTTAGGCTGGAGTTAATTTTGTGTTGGACCCAGTAAAGGAAGTCCCAGTTAAGCAAAGGCTTTACGAAAAACCAGTAGCAATAACGTGCTATGTCCTGTGGGTTTGTAACGCTTTGATATTGCCATTTGGGCTGTCCTAATGCACTGTCTTGTACCTCTTTGTAGTACAAAACCATTTTTATTGAGGTTTAGCTAGAAGGTCAAGATCCTTGACAGTTTAATTGTTCATATTTTTGCAAAGATTTTGGTATCTACATTTAAGAGAAAGTTTTGGTGATACGAAAAGCAAAGATCTAGGGGTCTTCCTGTTTTAGGTATGACTGAAATTATGGCTGTTTCCAGATCTTCTTGCACAAATCCTTCTGTTATTGCCTTGTGAAACTTGTTTAAAAGAAGAGGGCTTAGTTGTGTGGTAAAGTGTTTATACATTTTAACAGAAAACCTATCAGCTTGTGGTTCTACCTGGTTGCATACTGGCTAGTGCTTCGGAGATTTCTTATTTGAGAGACCTGAACTACATCTCCATATTCATCAGGTCTGCCTTAATGCTGCTCTAATTTAGGAAAAAGTTGAAGACTCACCGCTTTAAAAAAAGATTATATCACAAGATATTAATTGTTCACAACCCAGATACCTCTCCTATCCCTTATTGACTCTATGCGTGTCTTTGACTCTGTACAGAGCTCTGCTGTCTTTTGGATAGATCTGTATACTTACACACAAAGTACCCGCAATCTCTATAGCTTTACCAATCTTCCCCCTCCTTATCGAATCTTGATCTCAGGGAACAACCTGGATGTCAATTCTTTGAATGCTAGCCAATATGGTAGTTCACCTGAACAAACAACCTGTTTCATAAATTCACCACAGAGATGCTAACCATGACATTGTATCCTGATCTACTGCTATCTCTTTTTGGGCCATCTTGTCTCTTTCAAGCTGGGGAGTAAGGTAGGGTCACCTGAAGCTACAAACTGCTGTTCAAGTTGCAGTATGAGTGTTTTCATGGTGACTATCATCACTCCCCGCTGGTTTTATATTTAGAGCAGGAGTGATGTTAGTTTGCCTCTTATGTTGGCTTAAAGAGACTCTCAGAGTAACTGACCTGATGTTGATCTGGAAATGTAGATCAGTTTCAGTGTGAATGTTCTTTCACTTCATCATTCATGAGGCACCACACAAGTATCCACCAAGTCCCAATTCCCCTGTTTCTTGACACTTCTACTGGAGAATGCCTGAAAGACCTCTAGAAAGGATATGTGGCCTTTTGAACCCAAGCTAAATTCGTGGTTTGAGTAAAGACGATGTCAAACCCGTAATAATTGGTAGTGTGATTAGTAGTTTTTAAAAGTTTTCTCATGAAAGTGCCAAGTGTGCGACACATACGCAAGGCCCAGTGACTGTGATCCATGACTACTGTGTGTGCCACTTTGTGGACTGTGTGTGTCTAGGGTTTTATCCATAAATAGATTAAAGTACTCCCAGCACCATAAGGCCATACAGGCATTTAACTGAAAGGTAAAGTCTTCAAGCATCTTTCTCATATGTTGAGGTAGAGGACAATCAATTAAAAAGGACCGGATTCTGACTTGCATTTTACCTGTTAAACTATGTAACATCTCTGTGGGTCTGCTTATGTCTGACTAACAGTCAGAGGAAAAGATCCCTTGAGTAGGATTGCTACTCCTAGAGAGCCTTTGTTGAAATCAACATGGTATGTTCTGTTGTATCATAGCAACCCAGGAAGGGGCATGTAGGGACCAGGAGGTGAGTCCCTACTGTTGGTTAGCAAACTGCAAGACCAATCCAGCTTAATCTCCTTGTAAAACACATTCACATTCTAGGATAGAAATCCGTACTTGAGGATTCCGTCTTAGAGACAGTTGTATGTATCTTAAGCTACTGAGCGGGTCTGTGTGTCTTTAATGGAGTTTGTAACACTGAATGAGATGGAACATAACCATAAACATCCCTTCAGCCAAATATCCACTTCCCACAGCCTAAAGCATCTGTCACTATTATAAATCCTCATAGAGAAACCAAGAGTCTCCAACCTTTTCAGTCATGCAAGCTACTTCTGATAAATGGAAACCATCTTGAGCTACTGCCTAATATATGGACTAGGTAGATGTACATATGGGGAGGGAAGGAGTAGGAGCAAGAAAGGAACGCAAATCAGGAGAGAAAGGAAGGAACAATTGAATGAAAAAAGGAAAGAAGGAACATATGAAGCAAAAAAAGGAAGAGAAGAGATGGAGAGAAAGAAGGAAAGGAGAAGACAATAAAAGAAAAGAAGCACATCATGGTGGAATCTTTAATGACATACACTCAGACTTCCCTTCCTAGCAGAGCATTACATAATCACTTCGCTTTCGAAAAGCTTTCAAAACTTTGCTGTGCTCTTGCATAGACTTGGAAATATCTTCTTGTAGCATTCTGTCTCTAGTGCAAGAATCCCTTTGGTCTCCGGCAATTCACTCTAGAACTCTCCATTTATAATATTCAGTTTATTAGATCATCATTTCATATTGTCAGAATTTACCAAACCATTAAACGTAGTCGGTCAATTCTGACGGTCCCAGCCTGTGTTCTTCCCAGTATATTTGATTTATTTAGCAGTATTTGTAAAGCGCATCAATCATTCCGGGGGATATCACGGCGCTAGGATGGAATAGAGTGTATTGAGATTGATCATTGATGGGGTTAGTCTCTAGGGAACAGATGAGTTTTCAATTTTTCCTGAACAGTAGATAGTTATCTGTGGTAGGTTGTTCCAGAGGACCGCAGCTAATTTTGAAAAGGGCCAGTCACCCATTCTGATATTGGAAGTGCGTTTGACAGAAGCCAGAGCTAGATGGCATGATCTCAGATTACGTGAAGGGATGTGAATTTGTAATTTATCGTGCAGGATTTGTGGCCCCTTTTTATGGAGGGTGTTGTGCGCAAAGCAGAGAAGCTGGAAACTGGCTCTCTGGCGAACTGGAAGCCAGTGTAGGTCCTTCAGGCAGAGGGATGCTGAACTACATATTTTTTTATTACAAATCAATTTGGCGGCATTGTGAACTACTTGGAGTCTGGCGAATAGATAGTCAACCAAGCCTACATAAAGGGCGTTGCAATAATCAAGTCTGCTCATGAGCAGCGCCTGGGTGACCATTTGTCTGCATTTTTGTGGGATCCAGGGAAAGAGTCGCCTGAAAAGTTTCAGAATGGCGTAGATTTTACCACACAGTGTGCGCACTTGGCTTATCTTAGATAATGTATCATTAAAGATAATGCCCAATTTTTTTGCCAATCTTTTAGGTCCTGGGCCGGTGCCCAATGCCTGGGTCCACCAACTACTGTTCCAGATATTCCTGGCATCCCCGAAGAGCAGAATTTCTGACTTTCCGGCATTCAGTTTTAGAGAGTGCTGGGACATCCAACCTGTGAGTTCAGTGAGACAGGTAATTAGATTGTTTTTTTGTTTCAGTGTTAGACAGCCTGTCTATCAAGGGAATCACCAATTGTGTATCATCGACATAGGAGCAAATATCAAATCCCCATTTCCTACTAATATCCGCCAGAGATGAAACGTAGGCATTAAAAAGAGTGGGGTTTAAAGTAGCACCCTGCGGGACTCCGTACTTAATGCTGTTTGCGGTGGAAGTGCAGAACCCCATTTGAATTGCTTCGTGTCGATCTTTCAAAAAGGAAGCAAACCATGATAAAGCTTTGGAGCAGATCCCTTTTTATGCAAAATGTGGAGTAGTTTAGTATGGAAAACAGTATCAAAGGCCGCAGTGAGATCTAAAAAGATCAATGCGATGACTCTGCCCTGGTCTACTAGTGTTCTGCCCTGGTCTACTAGTGTTCTGATGTTATTAGACACAGCTATTAGAGTTGCTTCTGTGTTATTGTTGGATCTAAAAACCTTCTATGAGGGGTCGAATAGGTTGTTAGACTCCAGGAAGGTTGCGAGTTGCTTATTAACTAGGAATAAGGTAGTTGAGAGATGGGGCGATAGTTGGCTGGGTCATATTTTCCAAGTCCTGCTTTTTTTAAGAGTGGAAATAGTACTGTTTTCTTCCAAATGTCTGGCAATTACGCTTGTTCCAGACATTGGTTAAATATTTTAGTGACATGGGGGGATAAGATTGGCGCCAGTTTGGAGAAAATAAAATGGGGGCAAGGATCGAGTGTGGATCCCGCCTTGACCTCAATCTTTGCTTTAGTCACTTCCTCTTCTGTATAGGGAGTCATGATGTCTAGGTGGGTTTGTGCAGAGGGGTGTGGAGCCAGGTTTTCCCAGTTAGTATTATCATCTTCGAGGGGATTATCAAAGGATGCATACATTTTTGTCACTTTATCTGTGAAGAAATTATTTACTAATTCACAGTTCTCTACCGTGGGAGCCATGGTTTGTGATAGGCTGGTGGGTTTACATAGTTCATGTGTAGAGCTCTCTACTCTCATACCTTTCTTTCTGATACAGCCAGCACTGCCTAATACTGAGTTTTCAACTGGCCATGTCCCCAACCCTCGCAGAACTCTCCATCCCTAAAGCACAGGCTCAATTCAGAATAGGAAAACCCATTTTCAGCATCTATGGCTTCCTTCAGCATCTAAGTTTTTTTGTGGATTTTTTCAAAGCCTTCTAAGAGGAGCGTCCCTCTGCTATGTTTTGTATCTGTAGAATCCGCCCAACCTGTCCGAAAGGGCTTATTACCAAAAATGTCTTCTCTGGATAAACAGGCATAACCTCCGATTTCAAGGAGTATATCTCCTCTTCCTTCCCCAGAGGCAGGCCTCTTCCCTGCTAACTCATTCTCATTCGCCTTTCTAAACCCACCCTTCACAGCAACCTGTCTGAGTTCCATCCACACTTGCCAACATTCTCTGACTAAAGAAGCAGGAAGATATTTCAGGCTTTAAAAACGCTCATCATTGATGACATCACATGACAGTTCTCAACAATGACATCACAAAAAATTAAAATGAAGCCCACTAATATAGAGATCACCAAAAAGAGGTGGTGGTAACTGATGCAGCTGCTTTATTCTGCTACATAATCACAAGAACTCTTTAAGGACAGACTGTATGTGGTCTTCAGCTTTACATTTGCCTTGTTTTAATATTGTGTTATCCCTGTGTATCAGGGACATCCAGTGCTCCAGTTTCCTGCCTGCTTATTACTTTCAAACTCTACATGGTGCCCAACTACCTTCTCTCCAACTCAAAAACTGTGTTCACAAGCAGCGGAATTATCACTCGTAGTCTGTGCCTTAGAGAGTAAGGAGCGGGCTTAGAAAGATGTAAGGTGTAAAAATGACCTCTGGCATTTTAAGGCACTAGAAGACTGACTTACGCAGTAGGCTAAACTAACTCCTGAGGCAAGAAAAGACACATTATGCTGCTTAACGTGGCACATTCTGCGGCAGTATTGTTCAGCTAGTTTGCCATTTTCACACATATTAACATTGTTGAGCAAATATTTTACCTCATTCGTACCATTTAAAAACTGGAATGCAGCAATCAGCAAATGTAAATGTAAATGTAGTGTATTTTGTAAAGCGCACAGCTGCCCCAACGGGGCGTCCCGGCGCTGTATAACCCTGTGGACCCCTTCCTGGCTCTCCCTGTGAGATGCCCCTCCTGGGCACCCCCAAGGTGAAGCCAGGCATCCCAGTGTTGTAGGGGCCGTTGTGGAGATTAAGCAAGCTATTGCTCAGAGTTGCAGCGTGGGACCCATGATTAGAGTAGGCGCCGAGGCGAGAATTATCGAGTCCGCATACATTGAGCCCAAGACCTTGCCGCGTCGGGACTTGAACCCTGGTCCCGGGCCCGAACTCTGCTTCAGAGTCTGCCGTTCTAACCAGTGAGCCACACTTCTCCACATGAGCAACAAAAGAAGACTAGTTAACCTACCTGCCAACAGGTGGAATCTCATGTGGCACTCTCTCTTTTAGCAACTTTTGATCCATTTGACTTAGAAACAAAACTGGAGAAAGGAAAAATGGTTGAAAGGGGTGTACAGAAGGTAAGAAGTATGGGAGGGTAAGGGTAAGTGAGTCGAGCATGATAAAATAGGAGGTAGTGGTAGTGAAGTGGATGAAAGAACGAATGAATGCAGGTAAGCATGAGGGGAAATAAAGAGCAACTACCAAAGTGACGAGAAAGGTGAAGAGATCACAGATGTGATATGGTGTGAGAAAGGAAGCTTGGGTGGGAGATTGCAACAGATAACAGAAGAAAGAGGTGGTGATAGAAAGCTCTAGGAATGAAGAGCGTGAAAAGAGATAGAGAAACAGGGGGTTGTAAAGACTGGATTATGGAGAGAAATTAGTTAGAAAAGTGAGGGAAAACAATGAGGCATATTCTCAAGGAGTCATCTCCGAGTTATCAGCACTTTATTGTAGCCAAAGTCACAATAAAATTATCACCCCATTCACAAGCTGGTGCTAAAAGCCCATAGCACCAGTTTACCTGCGATAGCAGCTGCAAAAAACATCGCCACAGACAACCCCGGCAACTATCGCTAATGAGATGCAGAGTAGGCGTTCCCGTGCAAAAAGCTGCAACAACACAACATCACAACATTCTCAACGACCAGCCAGATAGGCGATAAAAACACAAAACATGCGATAAGCCGCGTTAACAGCAGGAAACTAACACCTGCTCTGACCTGGTGTAAAGTCGGACGACAGCCTGCACCACAAAAGGGAGCCCAGAGCAACACCTGAATGGCAACAGATGCTATGAAGCCACTGATCATGCAGCTGGGAGCCCCAACAGGGCCACAACACCCACCGTGACCACCTCCAGAAATACCCTCCCTGACACCTCCCCCACCCCCCTTCACGGTCAAAGACATGCCACATCAACATCACGAAACACATACCACATAACCAGCCTGATGTCGCACAATCACATTTGGTGACATGCATGTGTCGTCCCAAAAATGACCATCACACATTCACCTTCGAATAAACAATCGTAATTTTATTAAAAGAAACACAGAACAGAAATGAAGACACATGGCGGCTGTCCTCGGGACAATCTGTAGGTCACAGCCTGCAAGACAAAAAACCAGATGAGAAGTGTGACTTGCACTCATCAAAGGACAGAGAGAGAGCGCGAAGGAGAGAGAAAGAAAGAGAGGGGGAGCGAGAGAAAGACGGACAGAGAGGGGGAGTGAGACACAGATAACAGAAGAGATGGACAGGGAGAGAGAGTGCACAGACTGCACACCCAGGCCTCACTGCTCACCTGCGGACACCGGTGTGTCTCCAACCACATGCCGGTATGAGGTGCAGTTCACCAGGTCCCACATCTGAAACATCCGTCATCTGCAACAGAGTCCCGATACGTGATTGGCAAAGTACACACAATTGCACACGCCATTATCGCCTGTCCGCCCGTGCACCCAGCCAGCTGCACGCCAACCCCTCCCACTGCACAGCGGTGCATGCCCGCCCCTGCGCACCCAGCCAGCAACACCCCAGCCCCTCCCGCCGCCCAGCGATGCATGCCCGCCCCTACGCACCCAAGCCACACTGCTCACCTGCTGCCACCAGCGTGTTGCAATGAGGGCCCACCACGTGCCGGTGCAGGACCCAAGCCCGGGGGCCTGCGGACATGGCACCCTCCACATTTTGCAGGCCACCAGGTCTCACATTTGATGCTGGGTCTTGATATCATCATGGCAGAGGAGATACCAGTGCACCCGGCATCATCGCAGGCTGCACACCCGCTCAGCCCTTGCGGTGCCACTAACTCTGTGATCCGGGAGAACACGCTACGTGGCGGTAGGCACGCCCTGCACGCTGGCTCTGGCCTACACTGTGGTCGAGTAGTGCACACAAATTCTGAGCAGTCCGGGCCGCCGGAATGGAGCATCAATGCAGGCTGCGCACCAGCTCAGCACTTAAGGTGCCCCTACCTCAGTACACCGAAAGTCACCATCCCGTGGCGGTGTGCCTCTGCCGGTCGCAGTGCATCCGGTGCCACCAAGTTTGTGCCTCGCAAGTCATGGACCCTGGTGCGGATGCCATCATGTCACCCTTGGGCCGGTGGAATGTGATGTTGCAGGGCCCTGGGCCCCCATGCCTACATGAACACCACACAGATACACTCCGAGAGAGGTCAAAAACCGCATCAAACATGTGTGCCAGGGCCTTTTTATTGGCAGGGTCACATGCAGTGCTTTAAATGGCCCGGTACTCACCGGTACTGAGTACCGGCACTTTTTCAATTTCTCCAATTGTGCACCAGCACTTTTCCTCGATCATGGACAGTACTGGTACTCACGAGGGCCTGACTTTGAAGCAGAAGTCGCTCCGTTCGTCGATCACCTCAGCAGCAGCTATTAGTCACTGTGGGAGCTTTGGCTGGACTGAAAGACAGCTGCTCTTGTCCCCAGTACACAGTGATCTGCCAGTACTGCTCTGGAAGTCTTCAGAGCAGAGGTGTGGCTTATCGGAGTTTATTCTTTGTTCTTACACAGCAGGCGTATAAAGGAGGCTGTAAAACATAATGGGCGAGGGTGTGAAAGGCATTGTTCATGGTGACACAGGGCTGCAATGACGCTTCTGTAGCAGAAATCACTATATGTAAACTGCTGCCATTAGACTTTAACAAAAATTTACCAGTACATCTATCCCAAGACAAGATATTGAGCACTATGTATAAGTCAAAATCTTGATAGTGTGCATCTACAAAACACATTTAAGCATTTACTGTTGCCTGTGGTGGGTATTTTTTAAAAAGCCTCGACAGAACAAAAGTTTTCAAGTTTGTGCTGGGAAGCCAGTGAAAATGTGATATGAAAAGATGTTTGCAGCTAGCTAGCGCTAACCCATCTGGGCTTACATGCCAAAAGGAAGTATACAGCTGTATTTTTATCAAAAGCCAAAAATGTAATTCATAACTAGGTACATACGTGTAACTCGCACTCATGGTTGTAATGTATTGCACACTGATAGGACGCCAAAAACAGGAAAACTGAATTTTTATCCTATTTTGGACCCCCAGGTGGTCCTTTATACAAATTATTTTGGTACAACACAGAAAACAAATGTCATTTGTAATAAGTCCGATTTCCTGACCGGGACTTCATGTCAGTAGCCATATTTCGATTCAGACAGACCTTCTTGCCATATGAAATGTGATGTAATGTCTGTTGCTTTTTTCAAATATTTATTTCCTCAACAGTTTAAAAGGCAAGAATACATTTGACATGTATATGAAGTATATGAGGCATAAACTGTTAGTTATCTAAATTAACATACCTTGAGTTACACTAAATACTGCAAAGTAATGTCAACAAAAGATTTTAAAGCAATTAAGTTATCCAACGGAGATGTTTATTTCATCATGTGTGCTTTGTTAAACATAATGGTGTATATTTTAAATACAAAGTGTATTAAGATAACCCAGCAGATACCTTCAATCATCTAATATCACACGTGCAACATGTTTTCTTTTCAACCACATAAAATGGAATGTTGAAAGGTTGAGCCACCAGCAGCAATTTTGTCTTTTGCTCAATATTCCTCATCCTGTGGCAGCAATAGAGAATGTTCTGCTTACTGGAGTTACACAAAGTATGTCCCTTGGAAAGCAACTCTGGTTTCCATTTTAGACAGAAACACTCACTAGTGCCGAGAATGACAAGAGTGTCTGATGAATTGCTTGCATTTTTTAAGCTAAGCACATTCACTAATCATAAGAAACAGGAAGCCGGGCCTCTCTCTTAAGTAAGAAAGATTGGGACACCATGAGTAGCAATAAAATGAATATCTCTGGTGGGTAATACACTCACCATAAAATTGCATAGAGAGTCATTGTGCCTTCTGGAAAGCACAACATGCAACATGTAGATCAGGGATTTTATTTATTTTTTATTTATGTAGATAGCTACGTGGGATACTGCTTTTGTTGCATAGATCCATGTCTTCCCTGTAGGTCACAAAGTTAACATCCTTGGCATATATCTTAGTTAATTTTGCCGCTACAGCAACAACCTGCATTCAACAACAAGGCATATATATAGAACCTTACTGGTTTTTCCATAATCTTTAAATTTTTTAAGGTTGAATAAAAAAGGGTTACTTTGGGTGGTAATAAACAGTGATTGATAAGTGCTATATAAATGGTTATTAGTGTAAAAAACTAATGGAGAGATACATCTGATATTCTAACAATACATGCAGATTTCTTGCATAAAAAGCTTAAAAAGGTAAAAAACGTAGCCCCGCCCCTTGTTCTGCCTTTAGCGCCACCCTTATGCCCACCCCAAACTCCACCCCCAGTCTATCCCTCCTTTTGATGAGTACCTGCACTTATTTTTGTCCATTTAAAGCACTGATTACCACTGTCCTGACCTGGATTGTGTCTGAAGGAAGCTTCACTTGGCCCATCATTTCCTCCCGGAAAGTGGCTAGCATTTTTTCCATTACGGTGATAACAGACTGACAGCAGTTGATGGGACTGTTAGTTTTATAGGCTGTTGGCTTAGCTGGATGGCATGTGGATGTATATTTTTCTGAAGACAGGCCAGTGTCTTTCCCTTCACCACTCTTCCTCTTCAAAGGTGTTTTTTTGGGAGGGGGGGGGGGGGGCGGCAGGGGGAGAGTTTGAAGAATTTATGGTGATCATCTTCATTATCAACAAGCATTTATTAAAGATGGACATGAGAGGGATTTCTTTTGAGGCGGGGGTCGTACAACCCCCAGCCGTATTTATTAAAACTTAAAATCAAATACAAATTGAAATAAACAATATTTACTCATTTGTACGCAGAAAACGTAGCATAACATTTGATTACAATTAATATTTACAGATATCAGATGGGTAATCTTAACATACTTCTAGTACAAGGTATTTCCTATCCGAATCTAACATCTGCATCATAATCATACATTAATTACTTTTCTGCGTATCCTATTTGGGCCTACGGTAAGGTCGCTAACTGGTGTCAGATCCTTATCAATTAGCCACGCCCTCCTGTAGGAGTGCGCATGCGCAGAGGGCCCGTTTACAGCGAGGGTACTCCCCCCCCCCCCGGTTACCCCTGTACACTCTATTAACTCCATTAAAGGGGGGCCCTTACACTCTGCGCCCTTTAGGGACGTCATTGTGCACGTGCCCGGTGGCCAACAAGCCTGAAGAAAGCGTGACTCCCCCCTTCCCCGCACCCATCCAGCCAACCGGCTGAACCGTCCCTGTAGTTCTAGGAGAGACCACTTGTCTCTCCCCTTGGGCGACCCAATTCAAGAATGGCGCTGCCCTCGAAGGACCTTAAATTTACTGCTCACCAATCCTGACCTTACCGCCACAGGCCAGCGTAGTTGATCGACTATCTGCCCCCCCCTACCCTCCTACACTGAAAGGCCATGCCTTGCCTTAAAACTAACTAGCCACGCCATTATATTTTCCAGCATGATTTCGTTACCTAACCTAGTCAGGTGGACCCTGTCTTTTAAGAAGCACAGTTCCCCCTGACACACCCATGTGCTATGTTTTGTAGCTGAGGAGACCTGAACAATTTACCTATTTTATTGTTGATCCTCCTTACCGAGTGATTCAACGCCTTCACAGAGTCTCCCCCCCTCCATTTCAATCTGGGTACTACCTGGGACCAAACTATGGTGCAGCCCTGGCATGCCTTAGCTAACCAGCCCACTTCAGAGATTCAGAGATGATGTCCTCCATCGCTGACTCAACCGATGTCTTTCCCCTGAGGCGGAAGCCGGGGGCGCTGTGCTTTGCTTTTATTATTGCACCTCACACTTTCTCTTATCTGTATTTTACTGTGTCTGTAATGTGATTTTACTAAAATTGCTGCACACGTTAGATACTTGTTTTAAATTAATTGGACTTGACAGAGTAGTTGATCAAAAACTATTACGGGTCCCTGCCCCCTCGAACCGACTCCCAGAGCGCATTTGTATCCGGGGCGCCTGGAGAGAAGGGTTCGGCCATCTTGGGTGAGGGAGGGGTGGCGCTGTAGATGCAGGATGCTTCCCGCCCTCCCTGGTACTTAAATCGGTAAGCAGCGCTGCCTCGCTGACTCAACCGATGTCTTTCCCCAGAGGCGGAAGCCGGGGGCGCTGTGCTTTGCTTTTATTATTGCACCTCGCACTTTCTCTTATCTGTATTTTACTGTGTCTGTAATGTGATTTTACTAAAATTGCTGCACACGTTAGATACTTGTTTTAAATTAATTGGACTTGACAGAGTAGTTGATCAAAAACTATTACGGGTCCCTGCCCCCTCGAACCGACTCCCAGAGCGCATTTGTATCCGGGGCGCCTGGGCGCCTGGAGAGAAGGGTTCGGCCATCTTGGGTGAGGGAGGGGTGGCGCTGTAGATGCAGGACGCTTCCCACCCTCCCTGGTACTTAAATCGGTAAGCAGCGCTGCCTCGCTGACTCAACCGATGTCTTTCCCCTGAGGCGGAAGCTGGGGGCGCTGTGCTTTGCTTTTATTATTGCACCTCGCACTTTCTCTTATCTGTATTTTACTGTGTCTGTAATGTGATTTTACTAAAATTGCTGCACACGTTAGATACTTGTTTTAAATTAATTGGACTTGACAGAGTAGTTGATCAAAAACTATTACGGGTCCCTGCCCCCTCGAACCGACTCCCAGAGCGCATTTGTATCCGGGGCGCCTGGAGAGAAGGGTTCGGCCATCTTGGGTGAGGGAGGGGTGGCGCTGTAGATGCAGGATGCTTCCCGCCCTCCCTGGTACTTAAATCGGTAAGCAGCGCTGCCTCGCTGACTCAACCGATGTCTTTCCCCTGAGGCGGAAGCCGGGGGCGCTGTGCTTTGCTTTTATTATTGCACCTCGCACTTTCTCTTATCTGTATTTTACTGTGTCTGTAATGTGATTTTACTAAAATTGCTGCACACGTTAGATACTTGTTTTAAATTAATTGGTCTTGACAGAGTAGTTGATCAAAAACTATTACGGGTCCCTGCCCCCTCGAACCGACTCCAAGAGCGCATTTGTATCCGGGGCGCCTGGAGAGAAGGGTTCGGCCATCTTGGGTGAGGGAGGGGTGGCGCTGTAGATGCAGGACGCTTCCCGCCCTCCCTGGTACTTAAATCGGTAAGCAGCGCTGCCTCGCTGACTCAACCGATGTCTTTCCCCTGAGGCGGAAGCCAGGGGCGCTGTGCTTTGCTTTTATTATTGCACCTCGCACTTTCTCTTATCTGTATTTTACTGTGTCTGTAATGTGATTTTACTAAAATTGCTGCACACATTAGATACTTGTTTTAAATTAATTGGACTTGACAGAGTAGTTGATCAAAAACTATTACGGGTCCCTGCCCCCTCGAACCGACTCCCAGAGCGCATTTGTATCCGGGGCGCCTGGAGAGAAGGGTTCGGCCATCTTGGGTGAGGGAGGGGTGGCCCTGTAGATGCAGGACGCTTCCCGCCCTCCCTGGTACTTAAATCGGTAAGCAGCGCTGCCTCGCTGACTCAACCGATGTCTTTCCCCTGAGGCGGAAGCCGGGCGCGCTGTGCTTTGCTTTTATTATTGCACCTCGCACTTTCTCTTATCTGTATTTTACTGTGTCTGTAATGTGATTTTACTAAAATTGCTGCACACGTTAGATACTTGTTTTAAATTAATTGGACTTGACAGAGTAGTTGATCAAAAACTATCACGGGTCCCTGCCCCCTCGAACCGACTCCCAGAGCGCATTTGTATCCGGGGCGCCTGGAGAGAAGGGTTCGGCCATCTTGGGTGAGGGAGGGGTGGCGCTGTAGATGCAGGACGCTTCCCGCCCTCCCTGGTACTTAAATCGGTAAGCAGCGCTGCCTCGCTGACTCAACCAATGTCTTTCCCCTGAGGCGGAAGCCGGGGGCGCTGTGCTTTGCTTTTATTATTGCACCTCGCACTTTCTCTTATCTGTATTTTACTGTGTCTGTAATGTGATTTTACTAAAATTGCTGCACACGTTAGATACTTGTTTTAAATTAATTGGACTTGACAGAGTAGTTGATCAAAAACTATTACGGGTCCCTGCCCCCTCGAACCGACTCCCAGAGCGCATTTGTATCCGGGGCGCCTGGAGAGAAGGGTTCGGCCATCTTGGGTGAGGGAGGGGTGGCGCTGTAGATGCAGGACGCTTCCCACCCTCCTCACACCGGATATAAGAAGATGGCATCCCGTCCGCGCAGCGGACGGGCGCAGCGGGCGCGCCGATGGCGCGCCGGAGGCGCGCCAGAGGCAAGCCCGTCTGCGCCCGTCCGCGCCAGGACCGGGCCTAGGGCCACGACCCCTGTTCGGCCCTTATCATATAAACGGAGCACTCTGCTGAGGCTTCGCCCAATGCCCGCCCCCCGCTGCACCATCATCGACCTGGCACATACGTCCACAGTTACCGACGCAAAATGCTCTCACTGTAGTACCATCATCCCCTTTGCCAAATGCACCACCCCCACTCATGCCACTAAGCATATCAAGGAAAAACATATTAATGTGGCCCTTATCAACGCGCGATCCTTGGGCAAACACTGCCAAGAGATAGCGGACCTCATCACTGACCATAATCTGGATACTTTGTATATCACAGAAACGTGGACTGACGAGGCATCCGCCCCAGACCTGGTCACGGCAGTTCCACCTGGATACACTGTCTATAGGCAGGATAGGGTGAAAAACAGAGGCGGAGGACTGGCTATCATAATAAAAGATCAATTTGAGATCCGCACATCCCCCATTCCAGCCACGTCATGCGAAGCCATACATTTTAATATAAAATTCACTCCCTCCTTCAGTTTTAAGGGAGTGCTCCTCTATCGACCTCCTGGGTCCAGAGCAGCGTTCCTAACTAACTTGGGGACTATAACTGAATCAATAGCCACAGATGAATCCACCACTGTTATGGGCGATTTTAATTTTTATCTCGAACAAAATAACGATAAAGATACTATCTCCCTCACATCAGACCTAGAATTAATAGGTCTCAGGCAATTGGTTGCCGCCCCAACCCATCAAGCAGGACACACGCTAGATGGCATATTCTCTAACGTCGAAGACCTACATGTGACCGAAATTCTCCCGATGACCTGGACGGATCACTCAGCCATATTCAGTAGTTTGACCATTAAAGAACCGCTGAGTAAAAAGACATCCCATCCTAAGCCAGGTCCTTTCAAAGCTTGGAAGGACTTAAACTATGATAATTTAAACATACTATTAAACAACATCAGACCGGATCTATCAAACGATCCCAGTGTTGCTACTCATCAATTCCATGAATGGCTGAGTGTTGCCACTTCGCAATTAGTACCCACTAAGTCCCATTCAAGAAACAGGAGTACCCCGACTGCTCAGTGGTACACAAAAGAGCTAAAAACTCAAAAACAATTAACGAGAAACAGGGAAAGGCACTGGCGACGAGCTTATGACAGCGAAAGTAAGGACAAATATAAAGATGCTCTAGCCACTTACAAATCCATGATAACGGAAGCAAAAAAACACTTTTTCTCTCGGCATATAGACCAAGCCAAAAACTCAAGCAAACAGCTATACAATATAGGTAAAACCCTATAAGGTAACACACCAGATCTAACCCCCCCCCCCTTCGCAATCGCTATGCGATGCCTTATCCCAGTTCTTCTTCGAGAAGGTAAATAACATATACCAAGCTTTTTCCTCAGAACCAATTACCAGTCTCACCCCCCCCCCTCTCAGACTGTCCTGAGCAATTCCATGATGAGTTTTAAACCCTTAACCACTGATCAAACAAAGATCATGCTGAGTTCTGTTAAATCAGGATCAGCCTTGGACCCATGCCCCACGTCGGTGCTAACCATGGTCTCAGACACTATTATTCCTGTTATCACCCATGTCTGCAACACCATATTGTGCTCCGGGTCCTATCCAGATTCCTTAAAAAACACACTGATTAAGCTAAGAGCTGAAAAACTATCGGCCAATAGCAAGTCTTCCTTTTTTAGCTAAAATCACGGAGAAAGCTATGAACCAGCAGCTATCGGATCACATAGAGAGAAATAACCTGCTCGATGACACCCAGTTCGGGTTCCGTAAATATCATGGGACGGAAACCGCTCTCATTAAAGCAGCGGATGACATCAGAGTCATCCGAGACCAAGGAGGGACAGCTCTGCTGGTACTCCTAGACTTGTCTGCAGCATTCGACACGGTTGACCACAAGACCTTGGTCAACCGTGTCGAAAAAATGGGTATCCAGTCCACTGCGAGAAATCTGTTGGCCTCCTTTTTGGCTAACAGAACTCAGGCGGTCACATTAGGACCATTCCAATCTGCCAATCTGTCGTTACCGTGTGGGGTTCCACAAGGCTCATCCCTAAGTCCGACACTATTCAACATCTATGTGTCGGACCTTGCTAGTGTCATCAAAGCACATGGGATGAGCCTAACCTCATACGCTGACGACACGCAGTTGGTGTTGGCCATTAAGGGTGACGGTCAGGAGGTGGCCGAACGGTTCCAAACAGGCATGACAGCCATAGGTGAGTGGATGGCAGGAAACTGCCTGAAGCTCAATTCTGAGAAAACGGAGGTGGTCATCTTTGGCAATCTCTCGCCATCCTGGCCTACGTCTTGGTGGCCATTAACTTTTGCCACCCCACCTTGTCCCACCTCCAAGGTCAGAAATCTGGGAGTTATTTTCGACGACCAGCTCAACTTTATGGCCCATGCCAATAAGGTAGCTTCCACGGCCCATTTTAAACTCAGGATGATTAGGAAAATCCTGCCTTTTCTGCCTGACTCGGCCGCTAAGACCCTGGTCACATCATTGGTTCTTACCTCCCTAGACTACTGTAACGGACTCTTTTTGAATGCTCAAAATAGAGTCACAAAAAAGCCAGACGGTACAGAACGTAGCCGCACGCCTGCTATCCAAAAAAACCAAATTCGCTCCCATCTCGGACACTCTGAGGACTTATCACTGGCTATCTATCCAAAACAGGATAAAGTTTAAAGCCATGTGCATAGTCTACAAAGTAATGCAGGACCAGGGGCCTCGTTTCCTTAAAGATCAATTAAAACCTTACAATCCAGTTAGAACGCTCCGATCCTCTACACTTAATCAACTAATTACTCCACGTAGCAGAACAGTCACATGGGGCGACCGTCGCTTCCTTGTTGCGGCTTCCAAGATCTGGAATTCCCTACCTTACTACGTCAAATCCAGCCCCTCACTCCTACAGTTTAGGAAAAGACTGAAAACGTGGTTATTTAACCAGTAACATAGAAAATCAGCCCGCTGTACCCACCTCTAAGGAGAGACATTACTGCAGTTTAGCGCCGAGACACCCAAGGGTATTTGTTTGCGCTCTATAAATGCCAGTAAATAAATAAATAAATAAATAAATCAACCCCCTTCTACCCAGACTCGCCAGATCGTTCCCACCCAAATGCAAGATAACTATTGTGGGTGGAGGACTGTGTCTACACAACAGCTCTATCACGAAAACCCTAAACTGACTGAGGCAGAGACCCCCTTTACCATGGAAAGAAACCTTGAAACCATCTTGCTCAGCACTTTGTTTGTAATTACCTGAAAGAAAAACAGATTTCATATGCCGTACATATGAATGACCAATGACCCAAACAACATGGGCTCCCTTGTCCTGTGGATGTGCCTGTTATGAAGTATCTTGCTGGTGATGCGCTGACGGCTGTTTATCCCCTGCGTGACAGGTTTGATAAACTGAAATGCAAGCAGACAATAGGACAAGGATCAGGACAAAATGCGTTGCCACCCTCACAACATGTGTAGCCGCACATAGCGCTTGTAACAATAACACCTCCCAATTCTTTTCACACTGTTGCTGTGCAACCCTCTAGCTGTTGCTTCTGTGGCAGCCCCTATTCTAAATGAATGAGTCCCTAAGTCTTTTGGATCCAAACCTGTCCTGTCTATCGTCATGGCCAATACCTTTTTAAATTGGAACCTTGTCAGAGGGGTACCGTCCGCATGCATTAATAATGCCCCCCTATTGCACTATTCCTTTGTTTGAGGAAGGCTTCTAGGTGCATCACTGGGCAGCATGGATTATCCTGTGCCCGGTGGAGTACTATCCCTTCGCCACGGGCTTCCTGATCAGTTTTGGATTTTTTAATGGTTATTAGAAAAGTGTGGCCCTGTATCCTTGCATGCTCAAGATGGAGCCCACCTTGCACTTCCTGCTTATTGCGTGCCACCAGTTCCCCTACCCTAAATGCCCCATAAAAGGGCAGTGAAAAGGCAGCTCTGAATAGTAATGCCTCTCCTATTGAACTGCAAATGCCACCCAGGGCTGTTAGCAGTGATGTCAACCGCTCTAAGGCAATCAGGCGTCTCGTGTCCGGAGTGGCCCCCTGGAGGTGCCGCCACCCCTTCAGTGCCGTCCTCACAATGAAACTATTCATGGGGTCCCAGGTGTCCTTGATTTGCGCAAAGAAAGAAGCCGCTGCCACATGTCTCTAAGGCAATCGGGCGTCTCGTGTCCGGAGTGGCCCCTGGAGGCGCCGCCACCCCTTCAGTGCCTTCCTCACAATGAAACTATTCATGGGGTCCCTGGTGTCCTTGATTTGCGCGAAGAAAGAAGCCGCTGCCACATGTCGCCTGGCTGACGCCGCAGAGCGCCCTTCCTTATTCAAAGCGTCTAAATACCGGAGGAATGACCCTGACTTATGCCAGCTATCTGCCCAATCCTGCCCCAGAAAAGCGCAGTAAGACCAAAACGACCCTTCATAAGCCTTCCTGGTCCTGGGCGCTAGGCTAGCTGCCACGAGGTTCTGTAGCTGGGGGCACCAATCTGCCAGAGTACTTCCAGGAAGCATGTTGGTGTCGCCTCTGCAGAGGGTAGATGTTCCCTGAAAACCGGCATCTTGAAGCGAGATAGTGCGTCAGCAGCATTATTCAGCACTCCCGGAACATGTTTAGACTTAAACTGTATGTTCAGCTTCATACACAATAGCACTATCTCTTTCAACAGGCGGAGGATCATTTTACACTGTGCGGTTTGCTGGTTGATGCATTAAACCACTGTCATGTTGTCTGAACAAAAAATGACGGATTGACTACGCAAATGATGAGGCCACACAGTCACTGCAACCCAGATGGGAAAG
Organism: Lissotriton vulgaris; assembly: GCF_964263255.1. Classification (NCBI taxonomy): domain Eukaryota; kingdom Metazoa; phylum Chordata; class Amphibia; order Caudata; family Salamandridae; genus Lissotriton; species Lissotriton vulgaris. The sequence goes on along the minus strand of NC_141693.1, from coordinate 205,213,374 downwards.
AGCTCCAGAAAACCTATATTGGCTGTCACACCACTCTCCACCCACCAAGCCGGCCAATGTTGTGCCACCCATTCGTTCCAGAGTATGGCACCAAATCACACACTGCCTGCAGCATCAGTCCATAATACTTACTCTGCGGAAGTCGTGGGGGGACTGGGCCACACTACCCTGCCGTTAAAACCCTCCAGAAATGCGATCCAAATACGCATGTTCTGGCGAACCTCAGAAGACAGTCTTGTGTAATGGTGTTTCTCCTGGAGACCTGTCATGGCTTGAGAAATGGAACGGGAGAACGGTCGTGCCATAGGTATAACTCCTAGTGCAAAGTTCAACTGACCAACTGTCTGTTGTAGCTGATGTAACGTTACCTTATCTTTTGCCAAACATTGCTGGAGTGCCGCTCTAAATTTCACAATTTTTTATTTAGGTAACTGGAAACACCCCTGTACAGAGTCTAACTCAATGCCTAAAAATGATATTGTGGTTGCTGGACCCACCGTCTTCCCCGGCGCCACAGGAACCCCGAAAGAACGCATGAGCACGCAAAAATCCTGCAATGCCCAAGCGCATTCCCTGAGAAAGTCATCTAGATATTGCATGACAAACTGGTGCCCCGTTGCTTGTCTCAAAAACCCATTCCAGAAATTAACTGAATTTTTCAAAGTAAGCGCAGGAAATAGAGCAACCCATGGGCATGCACATATCCATGTAGAATTTGTCCTGGAATGAAAAGCCTAGAAGGTGGTGTTCCAGAGGAGGTACAGGCAGCAGCCGGAAGGCAGACTCATTATCTGATTTGGCTAGCAAGGCCCCGGGTCCCAGAACCCTTAGCATCTCTACTGCCTAGTCAAAAGAGGCATATTTCACACTACAGATTTCTTCGTTGATGGAGTCATTTAATGAATTGCCTCTAGGGGCTGACAGATTATGAATCAACCTGAACTCCCCTTCCTCTTTCTTCGGGACCAACCCCAGGGGTGAGCAGACAAAATTGTGCACAGGGATGTGATCAAAAGGACCTGCTATTCTGCCCAGGCGTAGTTCTTTTGCAATTTTCGCTGCTACCACCCCCGGATTGGTCCTTATAGAAATCTTATTTTTACACTCTGAGGTCCCTGTGTAGTCAACTGCCGGAATCCTAAAGCCATAGAAAACAATATTCTTGCAAAATCCTATCCGTGGCATGGTCTGGGTACCTGTTTAACCAAGGAGTAATAGCCAGAACGTCAATGGGTGAATGTGTTACCATTAATGCCTTCACCTTACTCCGGTTTCCTCCTTCCCCAATTTCCAGATTTTTTGAGGCATGTCGTTTCTGGGTGAGAAGGGTGGTTGCATATGGCGCATGCATGCCTGAATTTACAAGTGCTTGGGCCCTGGTGCATGTCCGTCTATCAGGCCGCTCACAAAGTGTCAGATTGGGCTCCCACCATTCCACCTTCAGAGAGCTCACTGAGGGGGTCCCACAAGGCTCATTTTTTTTTTTTTTTAAATATATTTTTATTGCAGGAATCAGTAAATCAATACAGTAGCGACCAGCATTGTATTATGAACAACATATACAAAATAAAGCCCACCGATCCCCTTCCATAACGTTTGTATTCAGCCAATTAGCCCATATCCCTGGGGTTGGGCGGCAAATGCAGCTGGGGTCAGTAGAATGCTGGAGCTGGTCCGGATAACACGCTGTCCGTCATCTGCTTTTCTAAACAAACCCAAAACCCCCAAAATAAACCCCCCCCTCGAAATTCCCATTAACTGTGAAACCCCCCCTCCCCCCCCCCCCCCCCCCCCCCCCCCACCACCATCAGCGTCAGGGAGCTCATCAACATAGGATCCACTGCTTGACCCACGGGGAAGGTAATAGTGCTGTCAATGCTAATGTTTAACGGGACTCGGGGCGAGTTGCATCTTCACTTTCGGAGTCGCTGGGGGTACAATAATCCCTGAGGGCCTGCACCAGCGTTTCCCACTCTAACGCGGCCTCCTGCGCCTTCTCATTACCCTGCCTCCAAGCCAGCTGGTATCTTAGCGCGCTCTCACCCGCCGCCCATTTCAAAAGCTCACTGTGCCATCTGCTGCCTGCAGGACCAGCTCGTGCCTTCCAGTTCCTGGTCACCTCTCGCTTAGCAAGTAGGAGCCCCAGGTCGATAAATTTACTGGAGATTTTATTCCGGGGGGTATGGGGGAACCAGTGCAAGAGCCCTACCGCCACATCGAATGATAAGTGCCTCCCCGTCACCTCCTCCAAAGTCGTCGCTACCTCCTGCCAGTAGGACGCCAGTCCTGGACAGGCCCATAGCATGTGTAGGAGGTCCGCCTCCTGAGCCGGGCACCTAGGGCATTCCGCTGAAGCCGCGGCAAAATAACGCCTGATCTTTACCGGGGTCAGGTACGCTCTATGGAGAACATAATAGTGGACCAGTTGGAAACGGGCGCTACGTGTACCCTTCCAGGCACGCCTCACCAACTGGGACCAGGTCGTCTCCGGGATCTCCCTACCAATGTCCTCTTCCCAGCGGGACTTCAATGTGGTGAGAGGAACCAACCCCTCGGTAATCAACCTGCCGTAGAGGCAAGTGACCGCCTTCACCGTGCCCGCCGACATCATTACGTACTGGCACACCTGAGACAATTGGGGTTCCTCTGGTCCGTTCTGCCAGTGCGCCTGAATCGCTCGCACAATGGCCGAGTGCAGCAGAAAGTCGCCCCGGGGGATCCCAAAGCGGTCAATGAGATCCTGAAAGGACAGGAGCACTCCGTCCTCGTACAGGTCCCCGACGAGCTGTAAACCGGAATCCTCCCAGTCCGCCAATCGTGACCAATCCCCTCCGTGGGGGAGGGCCGTCAGCATCCCCAACGGTATTTCAGGCGCATATGGCGTCCGTAGGTGGCCTCTGGCGTGAGCCCGATTCCAACATAGTCGGATAGTCCGCTCCTCCATCGACAAGTCCCGTAGGACCAAGCGTTGTCGCAGCGCGATAAAGGAGAGGACGTGCCTGGCCATACCCGTCCCTCTACCGTCTTCCGGGCCTCTGAATTCCCTGGCTATCTCCTGGGTGTAGGTCTGGAGCTGCGCCGCCAGATAGTACTTCTCGAAGTCCGGCACAGCGAGCCCCCCCTCGTCCTTCGGCCTCATCAGGGTATTGAGGGCCACCCGCCGCCGGCCCGTTCCCCAGAGGAACCCGACCACCATAGAACGCAGGCGACGAAACGTGGCCGGTGGGACCCAGATCGGCAAAGTTCGGAAGTAATACAATAGCCGGGGGAGCGCCACCATTTTGAGCAGGGCGATGCGTCCCGCCACTGAGAGCGGCAGCGTGGCCCAAAAGTCCATGCAACCACGGAGTGCTCGTATGCAACGGGCAATGTTCCCATCTAGGAGGTCGGGTTGGTCGTGGTATACAAATACCCCAAGGTATTTAAAGCAGTCGGGCTCCCATCTAATCTCCTAACTTAGCGCAGGAGCGGGGGTACCCCTACGCATCGGGAAGAGGCAGGTCTTAGACCAATTCACTCGGAGGCCTGAGACCGCACCGAACTCCGTTAGCGCTAATTCCGCTCCCCGCAAAGCGTCGACCGGATCCTCCAGGAAGAGCAACAGGTCGTCCGCGTATAGCGAGACATAATGCGGGCCCGCCGCCGTCCATAAGCCCGTATAATGGGCTCCCGAGCGAAGGTGCATCGCCAGTGGCTCCACCGCTAGTGCAAAAAGAAGCGGGGATAAGGAGCACCCCTGCCGCGTGCCACGCTCCACCGGATATCGCGAGGAAATCAAAGGGCCCGATCTAACCCTGGCCGAAGCGGAAGCGTAGAGGACTGCAGTCCATTTGACAAAGCCCTCCCCGAGGCCGAATCTCCGTAATACCGTGCATAGGTAGTCCCACTCTAGGCTGTCAAAAGCCTTCTCCAGGTCCACCGACAAGACTACCGGGGATGGGGCATCCACCAATGGTTCCCCAAGCAAGCGGAACAACCTTCGGATGTTCATAGTCGTATTCCGCCGTGGGATGAAACCGGCTTGGTCCTCATGCACTAGGGAACTCATATGTCCCAGCAGCCTCGAGGCCAAGATGCTGCTCAATATTTTGTAGTCCACCGTCAACATTGAAAGGGGACGGTAGGACCCCGGGTCAGATGAGTCTCGGCCTGGTTTGAGGAGAGGAACCACCAACGCCTCACACATCGAGCCAGGGAGACGACCCAACCTCTTCGCCTCCCTGTAGACCACCACTAACCGAGGGGCCAAGAGATCAGCGTAAGCTGCATAGAACTCCACCGGAAGGCCATCTAGGCCCGGGGTCTTGTTCCTCGCCATTCGTTTGATGGCCCCGCGGATCTCCCCCAAGCCGATGTCGGAACCCAGGGTTTCCGCCACTTCCTGTCCTACTGTGCGGAGTTCCAGTGGGCTAAGGTAGTTATCAAGCCGGTCTGGGTCACGCGCGGAGCGACTGCGGTATAAACTTTCGTAGTAATGCCGGAAGCAACTAAGAATCTCCGGTTGGGTGCACACCTCGGTCCCATCCGCCCTACGCATATTAGTCGTCGTTTGGGACTGGCGCGTAGGGTTGGCCAACCACGCCAGCAACGCACTCGACCTGTCTCCCTCCGCAATAGACCGGACCGTATAGGCCGTATAATCGAAACAGCGGAGCCGTTCGACCTCCACCGCTACCTTCTCCCTCGTCTCTACCGTTCGTGTTTGCAATTCCGGGTGTCCGGGGCGGCTAACTTCAAGCTCGCGGAGTGCCCGGTCCGCTGTGTCTAAATCAGCCAGGATAACACGCCTCATGCCCACCTTCTTAGAGATACAGTAGCCCCTCACCACTACCTTAAAAGCGTCCCATTCGAACGCCCTAGTACTCGCGGAGCCGCCGTTGGATGCAAAATAATCCGTGATTCTCTCCCCTAGGTCCGCCTTGAAGACACTGTCCTCGAGGATCTCGGGGCGCATCTTCCAGGTGGGTACTGCCGGTGTCCCGGGGAACCAGCGAATGTCCAGCAGGAGGGGGTTATGGTCCGAGATGGTCCGCGATAAATACTCTGATCGGACCGCTGCCGAAACTAGTTCGGGCGAACCAAGAAAGCCATCTAGCCTGACATGCAGCTCATGGAGGCTCGAGAAGTATGAATAATCTCTAGACGCGGGGTGATGCGCCCTCCAAATGTCCGTCAAACCCCAGCGGGTCTGCCAATCCTGACGACCCTTAGCCGTCCGCCGGACCGGGGAATCGGGGAGCGGGGGATGCGAGCGGTCTATGTCCACATCCACTACGGAGTTAAAGTCTCCCCCCAGCAGGAGGGGCCCGGCGAAAAAGTGGGCCAGCGAGCCCGATAACCTGGAAAGGAAGGCAGTCTGGTCTACATTAGGAGCATACACACAGCAAACATTCAGGTCCCTCCCTCCTAGAGTGCCTGAGATGGCCACGAAACGCCCCTCTGGGTCCAACACTGTCCTCGTGACCTGGAAGGGGACTCCTGCCCTAATCCATATTAGCGCCCCCCTGGCATAAGCAGAGTACGCCGTGGAAAAGACCTGCCCTCGCCACCTACGCTGAAGCGCCGCCCCTTCCGCCTTGTTCAGATGCGTTTCCTGCAGCAGCGCCATTTGCACTCCCCTACGCACTAAATAAGCGTGGACCTTGTGACGCCTGGACATAGTGTGAAGCCCCCTCACGTTCCAAGTAACACATTTCAAGTTAGCAACATCAGCCATTGTCCCAGAGTGTTCTTGCACAGTCTCCCCGTTCGGGTCCCCACAAAGAAATAGCATCAATCCTCCCAGCGCTGATGGCGGCCATTTTCCCCAACCAGAACCAAACCACCCAAAACCCAACAAAGCCCCCCCCCAACCACCCCAGAACAGGACCCAAACTGCACCATCTAGATCCCATCCAAACCTCGACGTACATCAACCCCAAAACCCCCACTAGTCCTACGGTCGCCACCGTAGGAAGGCCTTATGGGCCAGGTGCGGGCTGGGCGGAGGCAGTGGGCCCTCGTCGCCCAGGCTACCAGGACTATAGCAAGCCCCCCCCGGTGTCAAAACCTTCCGGGGCAAGAGCAGAGGCACCCCAACCCTCTCTCCTCCGTAGTCAGCAATGAAGAACGGCAACCGCCTCCCCCCTGCCGGGCCCCCACCCAAAACAAGGCAGCATACCCCGTTACCCTTGTCCGTCCAGAAGGTCCTCCACCGATTTCGGAGTGATCACCGGTGTATGGGTACTATCTGCCACTGAATCCTCCGAGTCCGATGGTGCCCCCTGAGCACCCGGGTTTTCTTCCTCCTCTTCGATGGCTTCGCCCCTTGCTCCCGACAGTTCCGACAGAACTTCCAACACTCCCCTCCGCTCCGATGAGGTCTCCGCAGTCGAGGGCCCTCCCGTGCGGCCGCGGCGATTCCTGACCCTCTTGGATCGCCTCCTTTGTTCCGGCTCATCCTCCTGATGGGTCGAGGCGCCAAAACCATCTTTCCCTGTCCGATACAGTTCGAGCCAGTCACAGACCTCCTCCGGGGTGTCGAAGAACTGGGTTTTGTCATCGACAATGACGCGGAGCCTTGCAGGAAAAAGGAGTGAATATTGGATGCCCTCACTCCTGAGTTCGCGCTTAACCGCCAGGAAGGAGAACCGCTTGCGCTGCGTCTCGTAGGTGTAGTCAGGGAAGATGTTCACCTGACTGTTCGCCACTTGGAACGGGCCATTGTGCCTGGCGGCATTTAGGATCAGGTCTCTGTCCCGAAAATGTAGCAACCGCGCCACCACCGGCCTTGGGGTACGTCCCTGCTGTGGGGGTCGTGCTGGGACTCTGTGGGCCCGTTCTAGAGTGTAAAAGGAGGACAGACCCTCCGGGACCACCGTGTCTCGGAGCCAGGTCTCCAAGTATCGCACCATGTCGCCATCCTCGATTTTCTCCGGCAGGCCCACCACTCGAATGTTATTCCTCCTGTTGCGGCCTTCCGCATCCTCCGCCCTCCGTTCGAGGGTCTCAATTCGGGATAATGCATCCTTTATCGTCGCAGCCAGGGTTCTCTGCGCCGGTTCTAAAGTTTTCACCGTGCCCTCCACCTCCTTGACCCGGTCTGAGAGTTTACCATGGTCTGCCCTAAGGAGGCCCAGGCCCGTCGCCACCTGAGCAATGTCCTGTTGGAGGGCCGACCGAGTTGCTTCTATCGCCTCCAGTACACGGTCGAACTGTTGCTGCAGTGGTGCGCCACCAGGTCTTTTTGGGTCTCCATGCTCTTCCTTGTCCTGGGCTTCAGAGTCCGAGGTGGTCTGGTTGGATCCCTTGGCTCCTTTAGGTTTCCCCATGCTGCCAGGGGCTCTCCGTGAGGGTCCCGGAGTAGGCGGCTCCGTGCACAGGTGTCGAGCACGACCTTCCCGGGAGTCCGTTCTCACGTCGGGTATGGGCGATCTCCTTCTCCAGAGCCTGTGGAGACTCCGCCGCTTCGGCTCACGCCACCGCCACGGCGTCCGAGGGCACCGATGAGGGGGCGGAGACAACCGTCGCCGGGTCGGGCAGGCCCGTTCACCCACTATAGCTCCGGGGTGAGGGCCACCAACTCTCTCGGTTGATCTGTGGCGCCAGAGTGTCGCGCCTCCCATGTAGTTGGACTGGCCAGGAAATCGTAGCTAGTTGCGGAGTCGCGATGCGGACCACCGCCTGGATCAGAGGGCACCCGCACCCGGTGCCCTCTAGTGCGTGGGCACCCGCCCGGTCGTCTAATCGAGTATGAACCCGTTACAGAAAGTCCGAGCCTGTCAATGTCCAATGTCTAAAACAACCGAGGATGGTGAAGCCGGGTGCCAGCCGACACCCGCGAGACCTCTTCAACTCAGTAGTTTCGATCAAGGGGACAAAGGAGTCCGGGCGCCATGTTGGGTCGCACTCCGCAACTCCGCAAACTTCGGCGTTTCTTCGGAGCTACCCACGTCCAAAGTCCACCAAGGCCCCCGGTAGGGTGTCGTCGCCTCGCTCAACCGAATGCGGGGTCTGGGGTGCCCCTCAGCCTCCGATGTTCAGGATAATCCCGGGCTCAGTCCCGGAGCCGAGCTCTCAGGCGACCATCGCCATCGGCGCCCAAGCCACGCCCTTCCTCCCACAAGGCTCATGCTTAAGCCCCACACTCTTCAACGTGTATGTGGCCCCTTTAGCTGACATTGTGAGAGCATATGGGTTCATTCCAGTGTCATATGCTGACAACACTCAGCTTTTATTTCCATTCCAGACCCTCACTCCTGCAACTAAACATTTCTTTGCCGAAGGTATGAGAGCGGTGTCTGACTGGATGGCCTCGAATTGCCTACAATGTAATGTGGGCAAAACCGAGGTCATGCTTTTGGGGAAGCCCTCCTCCTGTGGTCACCGGAATGGTGGCCATTGGAGTTAGGTCCTGTTCCATGTCCAAAGCAGATAGTGAAGAACCTGGGCGTGTGGCTGTACCAGGCACTATTATTAAAAGACAGGCCTGAAGTATCAGTCTCCCCCTGGTCGTTAGAGACATTAACTGTGGTGACAGTATTGTGGTGTTTGCACACAGCAATACCCCTTTCCTTGCTGAATCACATGAGATCCAATTGACTTTCCATGTTTCCTCAGCCTTGTATATTCAGGCATTCCCAATAGATCTTCTCTGTACTGCCCATATTCATATTGGCAGATAGCATACTAGAACCGGCGCCCTGCCTCACCAGCCAGAGACGCCACATCTAGCACTGCGGTGACAGTATTGTGGTGTTTGTATACAATAATACCCCTTTCTTTGCTGAAACACACGAGATCTAATTGACCTTCCTTGCCTTGTATATTCAGGCATTCCCAATAGAAGTTTTTCTTTCCCTCTTTTTCCTTTTCTTTATTGCCCATATTCACATTGGCTCATAGCATACTAGAACCGGCGCCTGCCTCACCAGCCAGGGACGCCACACCTAGCACTGCGCATGCTCCGGGGACTACTGTCTCCCGGCGCGCATGCCCACGAACTCCGGGGACACTGCGCACGCACGACACTAACGCGCCTCCGCCAGCCTCCGGTGATGGCCGCTTCTTAACCGGACGCTGCCCGCCGCCTCATACCAGCCGGGCCACGGAGGACTCAAGAATAGGTTTACCGCGGAGCACTCTACATTCACAAGTAAGGCCTCGCCTCCTTTTCAGAATTCGCCGCTAGTACGGCGACAGCATAACTTTCGCCTCCACGGCGACAGCCTTACCTTCTCTTCACAACGGGGGCTTTGACCACCATTTCCCTCCTTTATCTCTAGATAGTGACAGGAGTGGCTCCCCCACTGTGCCCCGATTCTCTGGATCTTCCTAAGTAGCGATGTAATTATTGGCGGTTTACTTTTTGGCATTTTTTAATTGTATGTGTTTCCCACCATATAACTTTTATATGTATGTCTGTCACTACGTAATTTTTAAATGTATGTGAGTCTCACTGTATAAGCACACTTAAAGGCGTACTTGTTGCGCTTTTGAGCACATGAACCTACGTAGCCTGTACTCAACCCCATAGTGGCGCTAGGGCTAGCTGCCATAGGTGACGGCACCACCATGGCTAAGACACTGGGGGGCACTTAGGTTACTGAGAACACCCACCAGGCCCCATAGCGCCACCGTACTAGTCTACAGCAAAGGCATGGTAACACTCACAGCATACTGTGCTCTACCCACTGTCACCTGTTTTCTTTGATAGCACCAACCACCTTGCACGCCATCGAACACCTGTTGTAATATAGCGAACGCACGCTTGCAGCAATCCTCTTAACGCACTGGTGTGCATTGTTTGTTCTTCCTTCCCACAGGATTTTTCCGCTTCCCTGAAGATGCCTGTAACCCACAGGCGCACCTTCCACCACCCTTTTTTCCCACACACCTTAGCGCATGTGTAGGAGATTTAAACACGTGGCTTTCCTTTTTGCCACTCACTCACCCTGGTCCTGAAGAAAGTCCCGCCCAGACTCTACAGGGACTGAAACATGTAGACCGTGATTAAGTCAACGTAGTAATCATAATTTGTTTACTACTAGTTGCAACACATAGCTTTTAATTGACACCCTGGGCCGCCACGAATAAATTACCAGGCAAGGATTCCCAGAGGTGCATTTTAACATTCACTTTTCATTCACCTCACACTATTGCACGACACCTGCTCCGCTGTAGTCAGGCGTTGAAGCACAACCAGGCGGCACTCGGCTGTCTGGTTGGACCTCGATGATGAAGCATGACACCAACCAGGTTGGTGTGTGAGGGGTTTTTAAACAAAGACTGCTTGTGCCCAGCTGACATAGCTACATTTACAGGTGACATGGAATACTAACTAGATTCCATCACTCTAACACAGTGGGCTAGTCCTCGTTTATTTGACTATTATTAAAAGAACACGCGAACCAGGTGGCTGGGTCCTGCTTTCGGATGATCGGACTTCCTGAGACGTGTGTTTCCGTTTTTGCCTGACAGTTACAGAAAGACTCTTGTCCAAGCCCTTGTAGTCAGCCGGTTGGACTATTGTAATGGCCTTTTCATATCTGCCAACGAAGATCAGCTCAGCAGGCTGCAAGTGGTTCAAAATACTGCGGCAAGACTGGCCCTCAATGCCCCGCCCAGATCACCCTCACATTTCCTACTGAAGAAACTTCACTGGCTGCCCATTCGCCAGCGGGTAAAGTTTAAAATCTGCTGTGTTATACATAGAAGCCTCTTTGGTTCGGGTCCTAAATATTTGGCTGAAAAATGTAATCTATAAGCCTGGACGCCTCCTGCGGTCTAGCAATCATTTGCTGCTTCAGATCCCTTTAATCAGACAGGGTGGTCAAGCACTTTCTTATAAGGGCCCCACCCTCTGGAACACACTCCCGTTTTCTCTGAGGCAAAATAATAACTATCTTGCCTTTAGGGAATTATTGAAAACTCATTTATTCCTGACAGCTTAATTTCCTTGTGCACCTCCTGACTCAGCTTTAGGCATCTACGGTGACCAAGCGCGGAGGCGCTTGGGAAGTGTGATGCTTGTACCAGTTTTGAACTGCATTGCCCGGCTCTCCCGGGCCAAACTGATCAACCCACGAGATTGAGTCAATGCGGTACCAGGTAAGTGATGGGTTAAATTCCTTAGCCTTCCTGAAATTCATGTCATATTCCTTCCACCCTACGCCCCCATATTTATCACGAGCCATAGTATCTCTGCTCTGGTAACAAGCCATTTCTGCTTGTAGATTAGGCGAACGCTCAGCTACTATAGCCATAAATACACAGAAAGCCCTAATCCAGTCTCCTCCGCCCTGAATCTCAATATTTCAACACGCCATTCACTAGGAAGCATCCAATCCTTTTGATTCCTGGCATACTCCATTTCGCTGTTATCCACAAGCAAGGAGAACATATTGATGTAAGCACCAGACCATACCAATTCCTTCACCTCGCGTGTTACAAGCCTGGCCAAATGTTCCCTCCTAGTGGGTAATACACCTGTGCCCAGCAGTGGCAATGACACTTTCTTTACCTATTGCCCCAACTCCGGCTGGCTCAGTCACCTTGTTTTTTCCATTGCCGTTCTCCTGTGCTGCTGGTTGGGGTAGAATTGAAGTACCTGGCCCTTCGCCTGGTGCCCCGCTTGGGGCTGCAATAATCTTTGCCACCATCTTCTGTGCCTCCGCTAACGGGTCCTCCCCTACTTCCTTTGCACCCACCGAAGTTGGTGACATTCCCCCCTTCCTAGCCAAGGGAGAACTGTCGCTATCTGAGCCACTAGCTCCTGTGGTACCTGATTAACAACCGTTGGTGCTGAGACAGGTGTGGGGGCCACTAGATTCAGAACCAGGACCACCGGGAATGCTGCGGGGCTAGGTGTGGGCACCACAGGAATTTTCGCTGGGACCACCGGGGTTGATGCGGGAGGCACCGGACTTGGTGTAGGCACGAGAGGGGTTGGAGCGGGGGCCAATGGGACACTTGCAGGGATCACTGGTATAGGTGTTACGGCTTACTGGTATCACTGGAACCCCGAGGGACCCCCACCCGAAGGAATCGCCCTTAAAGGCTGACTTGGCATGGGAGCCTGGTTCTTCCCTCTTCTGGGCCTAGCCCGCCTGGGTGGTGGGTCCAACTCCCCCCTGGGTTTTGGAGGTACTCCAGTTCGCTTAGGCCTGCCTGCTGCCCCGCTCTGCCCATCTACTCTTTGTCTGAGTTCTGCTAGGCTCTGCCGCATTTGCTCTACCTTTCCCCACCTCCTATCTATTGTAGCCATCCTGCGCATCATTGCTTCCAACATGTGTTCCATGCGGGAACGCTTAGCGCCACATTTACTAGCCATAGTTCCTGGGGCAACAATTGCAAGGTAACTTATACACTGATTGTCAATAACACCGCAAACACAATGTTATCTGTACCTAAATTATGTCTGTCACAGAGAGCCTCCTCGCAATGTTTGCCTGACCTGGAAACCCGTCCAGGTCCTTACCTAAGCACCGTTGGGGTACACAAACTGGCCTTAAGCACCATGCAACTGGGACTGTGCCACACCAGCTAACCTGGGTGTTGGGTGAGTAATTTCAAACCCGGCGGCCCACATAAGCAGTGAAGTGCAGGCCTGTCTGTGCCCTCTGATGACCGACAAACCCCTTTCCAATGCGCCAACGCTGAGCGTCTGTGCACAAGTGGATCCTGTAATATTAACACTGATCGTTATCTGACTGATCACCGCTATGCCCACTGCTCGTTTTTTGTGATTCACATCAGGGGGAAAAAATAGCTTGGACTCACAAACAGAGTGCCTTATCAAAAACTTTTCAACCTTTATCCTGAAAATACAGTAGATCATACCAGTACCCGTAATACTGCCCCTTCAAGATAGGTACAGATGTTCCCCCCTAATGCACCACTGTATTCCTAATCATTGGACAGGCACAATGACTTTCCCCCCAGAAACGAGTGCCAATTAGTGTGCACCAAAAACCCCTGTGTCCTAACACGAGCTACACTTATTAAGCCCTTTCTCCTGCTAGTAATCACACTAGATTGTTTCCCACAAGCCTAAAAACTGAGCGAGTTATGTTCACTCTCTTTCGGGCTGGTCCCTTGTTAAAATCCCACCGTGATCTAAATCTTGCTCATACACGCGGTTCTCCGGGATATCCAGTAGGAGAAAAAGAACCACCCAGCTCCGAGGACGCTGAAATAGCTTTTATGGAGCTCCCCCGCTCGGTAAAAAAGAACCGCCCAGCTCCGTCAGTTTAACCCTGTTGACGGTGAGAGCTGGAAACCGACCCACAACCTCTCTCCCGGTACCTCCGTAGCGCATGAGCGCTTTACGCGATACAGCGTCCGCCCGTAATATCAGCAGGCCCGGTTCCCGATTTAGTTGTCCCGTTGAGCGTAGACGCGTATCTCCACCACTGTACGATTCCTCGATTGCTGCACTCCAACCCGGACCTGCAAGGAGGAAAAATAACACCGGCCACAACACTGCACAATTCTTGCTGCCGACGCGGTCTTGACGCGTGGGTACACCTGTAATGGAAAATTAACACCGGCCACAACACTGCCAAATTCCTGCTGCCGACGCGGTCCTGACGCGCGGGTACACCTGTAATGGAGAAAAAAAAAGAAAAAGATTACAGCCTCCTAGAGGCTGGGTGGAGCAGACCGGGGAGTGCGGGTAAAAGAGGCCGACTCCCATGCTCCCCGGCCTTTTAAACCTTTTTACTGGCCAGGCCGGTTCTAACCAGCCTGACCTCTGCTCCCCCAGTGACCCGAAAGCGATTCAATCGCTTCCGGGCCACTTAGGAGCCCTCTTGGCCAATCCCTAAAAGGCACGCCCAACGCGTCATAATGACGCGAAGGGGCGCGCCCCACCACGGAGAGCAGGCAGGGGAAGCGGGGCCGGTGCCCCGCCATACTTCCGGCGAGGCCGATGTTGGCCCCGCCTTTCTCTTTTCATCCCCTTTTCCAGATGCATTCCTCACTCAGCGACATATAGCAGGCAGGACCTCAGACAAAACAAACAACCAAAAACAGAAATCAAAAACCCAAGAGGGTAGCCTGCCTGGACACTTTCAGGCTAAGACGGGCGGAGAAAGCAGCTGCGCTTTTGTAGTGTGTCAGGGGCCTGCCCACCAGAGATGGTAGGCTGCAAGACAAAGTCACACCCCAACCCGGAGCAGCAGAGTACAAACTTCACAAGCGGTGTTCATCCACGATGACTCACGCGCGGAGTGGAAGTAGCTGAACTTTTGTAGCATGTCAAGGGCCTGCCCACTAGAGATGGAAGCAGGGCCGGCACTAGGCATGGGCAGTGTGGGCAGCTGCCCAGGCCTCACACTCAGCCCACCAACTTGGGGCCCCGCACCAGTGCAACACACAACCGATCCCCTTTTGCCCCAGCCGATCCATTTTAAAGAAAGATGTCTCTTTGAAATTGGGTTTACAGGAGGGCCCACCCCTTCACTCTTGGCCTCCCTGGGATGGTAAGGGAAGGACTAGGGGAGGTAAACACTTCCACTTGTACCAGTTGCCAGGCGACACATTTTGCAGGTTTGTCCGGCGACACATTTTGCAGGTTTGTCCGGCAATAAGGCCTCCTGATCGGCTGCCCATTCAGAGACACTGCAGGACGCCCATTGTCAGCACATAAGCCTCCTCAAAGTTTTAACTCTCAGCCGCCAAGCAATTCTCACACCTTCAATCCAATATGAGCTGTAAAAGAGGTGCTTGCATGTGGCTGAGTGGAGAAGCTGCGGCCCAGGAGGAGTCTACACAAAGCAGTTTCTAGAGCCCTGAATGTATCACTTTGCAATTTAGAGGGGCCTCACACATTCCATCTCGGCCCGAGGCCCCATAAATCATAGAACCGGCCTGGATGGAAGCCTGGGGGATGAAGTTCCAGCCCAGGACTGCAGGTTACAAGGTTCACAAATGGTCTTCAGCCACGATGACTCCTGTGCTGCGGGGAAATGGCCGCACTTTTGTAGCGCATCAGGCGCCCGCACACTAGAGATGGAAGGTTGAATGGTGAAGTCCTACCCCAGCCCGGGGCTGTAGAGTACAAAGCTCACAAGCGGTCTTCAGCCATGATGGAACCCGCGCTGCGGGAAAGCGGCCCCACTTTTGTGGCATGTCAGGGACCTGGCCGCTAGAGATGGAAGGCTGGGATATGAAGCCCCACCCCAGCCCGGGGCTGCAGAGTACAGAGTTCACAAGCGGTCTTCAGCCATGATGGGCATTCACTATGGTTAGGACGACCAGACATCCCAGTTTTCCCTAGACAGTCCCAGTTTTCAGTGGACTGTCCCGGTGTCCCAACACATTTCTTCATTTTGAATAAATGTCCCAGTTTATGGGACAAAGGTTAGATATTAGCAATTTTAAAGGGAATTGGAAAGTATGCTCTCCTTACACAGGCGCCTCACAAGAACGAAAAGATTAATTAATTTATTCAGTTTCCGTCAGGCAGCACAGGAGGAGTTTGGTTGCATGCTCCCAGCAGAGGGGAGACAGGGTGGGGAGCAGGGTAGGGGGCATAGGGTGGCAGTCCCACCATAGATAATGTTAAGTAAATGTAGTAATGTAAGTTGTAAATGTATGCCTGCACATATATACATATATATTTTTCTACAAGGCTTAGTAAAGACCAGGCCAGGCCAGATAGAGAAGTCAGACTAAAGGCTTTAGTTCTACTTTTATTTCCAGCGTGTCCCGGTTTTTGGTTCTCAAAAATCTGGTCACCCTAACTGTGGTAGCTCACTGAGTGCAAGTGCTTTTATTGCTGGGTGAAACATGAAAGAGAGAATAGTTCTGTGATGACCTCTAATCTTCTCTATTTCCTGTTGAGCATGTATGCTCTCTGATTAGAGTGGCCAACAATATCACTTTGCAGGACAGTTTGATTTCAATAGCTCATAGTTTTTCTTGTCATCCAACAAGCTTCAGCATTAATTTTGGTAGTCTTGTTTGTTTTGTAATACTACTCCCCCACCTTTATCAGCCTGTTTGATCACAATTGTGTCACTGCTCCATTGTTGTTTGAGAGCTGTAGTTTCTTCTTTGCTCATGTTTTGAAAATTCCCTTTATCCGCCATGCTTTCAATGTCATTGAAAACGGCCTGCTCAAAGGTAAAGATTTCCACAGGTGTGGTGTGTTGAGGGGGACAGAATGTGAATTTTAGCCTTAAGCCAGTGTCACCAGAGGTATTAGTGTCTTCTCTGTGGCTCTGTTTCTCAAATAAAGTTTTTTGCCTCAGCTTTCTAAAAAAATCTGGGAGTTCACAGTGTAAATTGAACTTGTCTAAGTGAGCAGTGGGGACATAGCCTAAGCCTTTGTTCAGTATGCTCTCCTCAGCTGCTGTCAAAGTCAGTGATGATTGGATGGTTATCAAACTCTGTGGGTGCTCGTCCCTGCTTGAAGCTCCCTCGTTTTGCTCCTGGTATGGGTCCCTATTGGGCCGTCCTCCTCCCAGTGTACCTGGTTTGTGCCTTTTCTCCTGCCTCTTCCTCTTCTACCCCTCACAAAAAAGGTAGCCTGTAAGTGTTTGCTTGGAAAAGGGTTTGTGTTTGTGCAAAGGCCGGATTACATTCAAACATGGGATGTTGGTGTGGTGGGTTGAACTGGCCTGTGGAAAAGGTACATAGGGATGACAAGCAGAAAGGTGAAACAACGGAACTGCGAGCACCGTAGCAAAATCAAATGACCGAACACTTTTTACAGACAGGACACACCACTAATGACCTCAGGTGGACAATCATTGAACAAATACAAACCTCAGGGAGCACACAGAAATTCCTATTAGAGAAAGAACAGATATGGGTATATAGACGTCCTACCCATTAACAAGGTCTCAATGACAAAATTCCATGGAACACACTGAACCAGAGGTGAAACACCAGGGATGAGATTTCCCTGGGGTGACCATCCATACAGAACAGAATTATACTAGGACCAACCTTTCACAATGAGTGTTGGGTACATGAAAACTGTCAGACACTGGACCGACTTCAAATTCTATGATGAAGACTCTGTCTCTAAAATCCTATCTACGTTAAACCCCAATAACCATTTTAACGACCCGCTCCCCTCCAACTGCCTAGCTGCCGCTGCACAATCCATTATTCCTAGTTGGACTGCAATAATTAAACGCCTCTCTCCAGCAGGGATCAATTTCCAATTCTCTGAAAGCTGGCCAAGTCCTCCCCATTTTGAAAAAGCTGTCGCTGGATCCTGCTTCCCCCGACAACTTCAGACCTATCTCCAACATCCCTCTCTTAGCTAAAGTGCTGGAGAAGTATGTGCAACAGCAGCTAAGTCAACACATCAATAACGTCCACCTACTCAATGACTTTCAATCTGGATTCAGACCTGGGCACAGCACCGAAACCACCATGCTCCACATCGTGGATGATGCCCTCCAAGCCCTTGACCAAGGCAAATCCCATTTCCTTATCCTCCTAGACCTATATTAGGCCTTCAACATGGCCAACCATGAAAAACTACTCGAAAGCCTCAAACTCAGGATGCGTTTAGGTGGCTCTGTTCTTGAATGGTTTAGATCCTTTCTCCAAAAATGATCTCAGAGATTCCTAATTAATGCCAACCTGTCTACTCCCTCCCCGGTCACTGTTGGAGTTCCTCAAGGATCAACCCTGTCCCCGACCCTCTTCAACCTTTACCTAGAACTGTTACCGAAGTACTACGCACAATAATATTTCCGACCATATGTACACTGACAACACTCTGAGCTACATCAAAACCTCCGCTCGAGGAGATTCTCTCCCTGAATGAGGCCCTGAAATCGACTGTCCAATGGCTCGCCTCTAATCAACTAAAACTAAACGCAAAGAAAACAATTTCTCCTAATTCCCCCTACAAAAACCAATCCTGAGATTCAGGCATGGATTAAAGCTCTCACAGCCTTAAATTGCCCACCGACCATCGTGGACTCGGCCAAATCTCTGGGAATAACCCTTGACTCCAACTGAGCTACCTGAGGAAACTGAAACCCTTCCTCGACTCCTCCGACCTAAAAATGGCAGTCCAAGCACTGGTCAACTCAAGATTGAAATACGGCTGTTCTACCTTCTCAGGTCTACCCAAGATCTCCCTGGCACCTTTAAAAGCCTGCTGCAACACAGCCACCAGACTACATACCGGCACAAGGAAATTCAACCACACACAGAGACCTCTTGCTCCAAACTGCACGTTTTGGAGAAAAAAAAAACGTACAATCTGGCTTTCTTTAGGGCTGCACCAAGAATATGGAACTCTCTCCCACCCGCTGTCAGAAGATTCCCTCCTTGGCACACTTCATAAAGGATGCCAAAACCTTCCTTAAGGGTAAATTCCTCGCTTAGAATTCGCCTTCAACCATCACAGAGACCCTGAACAACTCCAGACTATTGCCTCCCCCGGATTACCAGCATAACCAGCCAAGAAACCTGGGGCCTGACTTGAGCAATTATAAATGTAAACTGTACATACGTGTCCTTCTATCCCTTATATACCCACCCCCTCGCCCCCTCCTAATCGTTGTGTACTCTTTGATTCTAAACCTGTTGTACATTGCTGTGTCTCCTGTAAAGTGCTCTGATACTCTAATGAGTCACGTTCGCGCTCTATATAACACAAAAATAAATAAATAAAATATGAATAAACATAATGGGTTTCAGAGTTTGCACACATTAATGACCCCACCCTTAATCTAAGAGAGATAATAATCTACAATTTGAAATACTCTGAGTATACACACATTGTCAACCCTTTATACCAGCAGGATTAATGGCAGGTCAAAATACAGGGGGTGTCCACTGGTTTAATGGTATGCAAAAACTCCAGTGGACATCCGAACTAGACAACGTATAGCCATGGCTATTACTCTGCACAATGGTGTGCATGATGCCTAATATCCCTTATGTCACAGAGAATTATGATATGCTTGAATACCAGAGGACACATGCCCGGTTAATACGTAAGTGTGGGTGACACACTGTTCAATGTAATGCAGGTACTCATTAGTCCTTAAGAACACATTTATAAACATTTGGCCCAAACATGGATTTGTAAAAAATACATTGCGATGTTTGTAGTTAACCCCTCAAAAGACCACTGGGAGACAGCCAAGTAGTAGTTCCAAGCTTCTTTATTAATTGCTAGAAAACGCTAACAAAGGAAGCGCCGAGCGTCTATCTGTCCGCAGCTCTGGTCGCTTATCTCCAACTGTCGTTCGCGCCAATGCCTGCCGCCCACTGCGCATGCGCGAGTGTTTGCGTTCTGGCTCCGGCGCGCCGCATCATCACGCCGGCGCGTCGGAGACTAGAACGCGACACTACATATCTCCCTTTTTTTCCACTAACAAAGAACAGTTCAACTCCCTCGTTCAACAGTCATTAACTTCATAGTCTTTGAATCGAGAGGGCCAGATCACAGCCCTCCCTGCCCGGGTGCGTCTTACCGTAGTGGATTCTTCCTTGTTCCCATCACGCACAGGGCTCTTTGCTCTCCTCTGTGTCTCCACTTCTTTCTCCGTTGCAGCAGTGGTTTTATCAGCCGCCCTGCTTCCTGTGCTGACCTCTTCAAACCCTTCATTGTCTGTTTGGACTTGTCCTTCCTCCTGAGTCTCTCTTGCACCTGTCGTCTCCTCTACTTCACTGGCTTGTCTTATATCTTCATTGTCTTCATCCTTGCTGGCAGGCCACTGCATGATCCGATTGATTCTCGCCATGTGATCTTGGGACCACACTTCGCCATCGCTAAGCAGTGCCACTCTTCCGTACACCTCTTCCACTTTTAGGGGTTTGCTGTATTTGCTTTCAACTTTCTTTTGGATCGTAGCAAGTTTGACTCTGACCCATTCCCCTTTTTCCAGATCAGTGGTCCTGGTGTTGTGCCTCCTGTTGTAATGGTCCGTGTACAACCTCTGAGCCCTTTCCAGGTTGTGCTGTACTACTGCGGGCGACCACTTGCTTGTCACGGTCTTCTCCCTCCAGACTACGTTGTCCTTGGTGAAGGGTAGTCTGCCTCTCAATATCTGGAAGGGACTATAACCTAGTCCCGTCGGTGTTATCCGGTAGGCCCACAGCATGCTTTGAATCTCCGTTTCCCAATCCTTTCCTTGTATTATTGCAGCTTGAATGGACCCCATCAGGACACGGTTGAACCTTTCCACTTGTCCGTTGCAAGCGGGATGGTACACAGCTGTGTGCTTGGACTTGATTCCGTTCCTCTCCATATACCTTGTCCACTTCCCTGACGTGAATTGTGGCCCGTTATCGCTCAGGATCGCTCTGGGTATTCCTTCCCGGAGAAATATTGAAGTGAGGAACTTCAATACTGTGTCGGTGTCCATGACTTCCTGCACATCTACCTCCGGCCACTTTGAGTATTTGTCTAAGATCACGCATAGGTATTTAGCCATTCCCCTGGAATCGAGCACCGGACCCAATATGTTCACCGCCACATCTTCCCACGGGTTGTGGGGCTGCTCGAACATTCCTAAGGCGGGCCTTAACGGTCTCAAGATCTTGTCCGCTCCTTGGCACTGGATGCACTCTCTCACTTGTCGCTCTATTTGGTTGTCCATGCCTGGCCACCAGTACATTTGTTTCACGCGCATCTTCGTCTTTACGATGCCAAGGTGTCCTTCATGCAGTTGGTCCAGCAGCAGCGGGATCAGTGTCGTTGGTGGGACAACCTTATCGCCTCGGTACAAGAAAATCCCTGAGTCACTCACTGACAACTCCTCTCGCACTTCGTAGTACTTTCTCATAGTCTCTTTAAGGTGTTTCTTTTCTGGCCATCCGGAGATCAAAAATTGCTTGACTTCCTCCAATTCGCGGTCTGCTTCGTAGGCTTGGGCCCACTCTTGCCTGCTGATATTCCTCTCTGAGTCAGCCATTGCAGCTACCATTTCGTCCGTATCAGGCGGGACCACTGGCGCTTCCTCCATGGCCGAGCCCCTGCTCAAATCGTCTGCCACCTTATTGCGTGTCCCCGGCAAGTACTCCACGTCGTAGGTGTAATCAAGCAGCTTGAGCGTCATCTTCGCAATACGCGGTGTTGCTGTGTCATGTCCGCTGGAGGTCAGCACCTTGACCAGTGGTTTGTGGTCCGTTTGTAGTCTGAAGCGGGTGCCCCATAGGAATTGTCTGAATTTGCCCATGGCCCACGTGACCGCGAGCATCTCTTTCTCAATGACGCTATATTTTTGTTCGGTGGGGGACAGCGCTCGGGAGGCGAAGCTGAGTGTTTCTACTGTGTGATCGTCTCTCTCCTGCGCTAGCACTGCCCCTAAACCCTTTTCACTGGAATCTGTCGTCAGGATCGTGTGACCCATCGGGTCATACCCATGTAGGGGTATTGCTTGGCTTATGTTTTTCAGTTCATCAAATTCGCTCTGGGCTTCTTCGTCCCATTTGAACGTCGCTTTGTCTCTGTTTAGCTGACGGAGCCTGTGGGTCTTGGTGGCAAAATGTCTGACGAATTTGCTGTAATACTCCGCCATACCCAAAAATGACCTCACCTCCTCCTTGTTGGTTGGGGCCTTGGCTTCACAGATGGCTCTCACATTTTGTCTCTTGGGTGTGATTCCTTGATTCCCTATCTCGTGTCCTAAATAAGTGACTGCTGACATTCCCAGCTTACACTTGCTCCACTCGGCGGTGAGGCCCTTCTCTTGGAGCACTGTCAACACTTTAGTTAGTTTTTCATCATGGTCCCTCCGGCTCGTGCCCATTATCAAGATGTCGTCCTGAAAGTATTGGACGCCAGGGATGTCTTTGAACAGGCGGTGTATCAGCTTTTGGAAGACTGCAGCCGCAGATGCCAACCCAAATGGCATACGTCGAAATTGATAACATCCGAAGGGTGTGATGAAGGAGGTGAGCCTTCTTCTCGCGGGGTGCAAGTCAATTTGATGATACGCGGAGGTCAGGTCGATAGTGGAAAACCACGTCACTCCTCTTGTGTTCGCCAACATTTCCTCTATTCTGGGTAGGGGGAACTTTTCAACTATCAGACCCTTGTTGAGTTCGCGCAGGTCCACACAGACGTACCTTGCCATTTGGTTTCCTGGCAACGACTAAGGGGGCCAACCATTCCGAGCTGTCGATGGGTTCGATTATCTCCTGTTACTCCAGTCTTCGTAGTTCCTGTTGGACTGCATCTCTCACGGCAATGGGAATGTTCCTGACTTTGTGGGACACTGGGCGAGCATCCTCCTTGAGCAGAATCTTGTGCACAAATTTGTCTAGTTTTTCTACCGTGCCTTCAAACACTTTGGGGAAGGTTTGTTTCAGTTTCTCTAGATCTGGCCACCGTCTGTCCTCCGTCAACAGTATTTTTTCTTTGCCTCCCGAGTCCAGGTTTATCCCCAGGTCCCCCTGGTCTCTCCAACATAGTACGGAGGGTCCTCGTTCTGCCACGTATAGCTTACATATCGCCGACCTTCCCCTGAACTCAAATTTCAAGGTGCGGAACCCCACCATTGGAATCGCGTTGCTGGTGTAGGAGATTGGTCTCATGTCAGGTGGTTGCAACTGCGGGCCGAGTGTGGGCACAAAGTCTTCTTCCCATACGGACCTTTGTACAATGGAGTACGGCGACCCCGAGTCTATTGCTATATGAACTTTCACTCCTCCGATCAGCATGTCCGTTCGCGGTTTGTCTGAGCGTTTGCCTGTTACATCCAGTACCTGTTCTTCGACGCATAGGACCATGTCATCGTCCTCTAGGTCGTCTTCCGCCAGGTCTTCTGCTTGGCGCTGATCGATGCATTTCACCATGGATTTCTTTCCCTTCCTGCGGCACACTTTTTCATAATGGCCAACCAACCTGCAGAATGAGCATCTGGCGCGAAAAGCTGGGCATCGTTTATCCTGTGCTGTGTGAGCTGTGCTCCCGCACCGGTAGCAAGAGAATTTGTTGTCCGTGGATTGTTTTCCCACTGGTCCTGGTTTTCCTGCCCATCTCGATTCGTGCTTCCCTTCTCCTGTGGGTCTCCTTTGCCTGGATGAAGATGGCGCTTCGTCTATTTTGTTGACCATTTGCCTCGGAGGGTGCTCCTTTTTCGCCGCTTCTGCGCATCGCTTTGAAAGTTCCGCCTTCTTGACCATTGCGATTACATCCTTCAAGGACGCCTCACCCTGCGACCAAAATTTGTCTTGGACTGACTTGTTGGTGGTATGCATGACTATTTGGTCTTTGATATATTCGTCCTGGAGCTGTCCGTAATTACACGTGATGGCTAGCCGTCTCAATGCCGCTACATAATCATCTATGGATTCACCTTCTTCCTGTTTCCTTTGTTGAAAATTGTACCTGTCGATAGACACACACACTGCTGGGCGATAGTGATTGTCCAAGTCCTTCAGGGCGTTTTTGAAAACGTCATCGTCCGCCGCTTGTCTAGTCGCTGGTACTATGTTCGCAAATACTCTCACGCCTTCTGGGCCCAGGTTATGCAGCAGTAACCTTTTTTTCCTGGCACTAGGAAACGGTTCTCCATTTTCATCTTCCAACGCCTCCACGTAATTTTTGAAGTATTCCCTCCAGTCCTCCCACTTCATCAGGGGTTCTCCTGGTCTGGGTAGGAAGGGGACAGGTGCGGTGAGGGCTGTCATTTGGTTGCTCATCTTGGGCGCACTTCCTGGGCCTTTGCCTCGGTTTCGCGGGCTGCCTGGCGCGCTGAGACTTCCCGCCCGGTCTGAGTTGTCCCCTGGGCTTTTAGGGCTGCTGGGTGCACTGGTGTTCCCACCTCGTGAGTTGCTGGGGCGGCTATCCTTGTCGTCCCCTGTGTCTCCGTCTCCCTTTTCTGCCAGGGTCTCAGCTGGGTGCACTCCCCGCTCACCTGTTGCCTTTGGGGCTCGGGCTTCTGGTCTAGAGCCACGTGGATCTAGGGCTGCTGGTTCCTGTGCTGCTGCCGGGCTTCCTTGTAAATAGCGTGCTTGTCCTCCTGTGTGTGTCCCCAGTGGGGTGTCCTCCTCTCAGCTTTGTTCAACCTTCCTCTTTGTTGGGGTGGTTGGTCTCTGTTCTGTTTGCTGGTTAGCTGGGAGGAACCAAGGGGGTGATCCCACTCCTCGTCGCCACTGTGATGTTTGTAATTAACCCCTCAAAAGACCACTGGGAGACAGCCAAGTAGTAGTACCAAGCTTCTTTATTAATTGCTAGAAAACGCTAACAAAGGAAGCGCCGAGCGTCTATCTGTCCGCAGCTCCGGTCGCTTATCTCCAACTGTCGTTCGCTCCAATGCCTGCCGCCCACTGCGCATGCGCGAGTGTTTGCGTTCTGGCTCCGGCACGCCTCGTCATCACGCCGGCGCGTCGGAGACTAGAACACGTCACTTCATACATGAAAAAGATTGGCCCATTCGAGTTCGGTAAACCTGAATTTGATAAAATACATTGCCTCAATAAAGCTTAACAAGAGCCAGATCAAGCAAGTACGAGTTAACCCTGCCAGGAATGAGGCTAGCGTGCTGATGTCACCACGCTTGGCGTGATGGCGCACAAAGAAGCAGCCTCAGAGACTGGCAGATATAACACGGCCGGCCTGGGAGACAAAACATCCTTGGGATCCCAGGCTGGGACTAAAGTAGGTACCAGATGCGGGCGCTGAACTTGAAGAAGTAGGGCACTTGTCTAACAGCATGCCAGCCCACTGACAGACATGGGCTTTTCTCATTATTCTTAACTTACTCATCCTAGAGACTATAGGCAAAGCCCCCGCCAGGATCCATGGGGTATCGCACACTTGCGATTTACGTAAGATATGAAGACTGTTCTTTTTCTCTGCCGTGTTTGGTTTGATTATCACTGCAACAAGAGATTGAGTTTGAGATTGAGAGCTTCGATTTTTACCCACAATCTCAAGTTAATGATCACTTTGTCTCCTTAAATTCGGCAAGCTGGAGAGCCTGCGTTACTCGGCCTCTTTCCCTTGACAGGGAAATTTTGGCAAATCGTACACATTTTTCCTTAGAATAGACCACACATCTAGTGTCACAAGTGTGGTTGGAAGCATGCGCATGATGGATAACCAGGGATGGCCACCTTTAAACGTGGTTGTCCGCAATGCACATCAGGTGACACGGTGGAATAAATGAGTGCCGATCCAAGCATGTGGATCTTGTTTTATCACACCTGATGAACCTAATAATCACATTACTGCTGTTGGATGCATGATTTGCCTGAATGCAGGATTTTAACCTTGTGTTATTTTGTCTTCCAGAACAAATCGTTGATAGCATAACAGTAAGTTTGTGTTTCACCTTTCACTGAATGTGTGCCCCTTAGCAAGTTCACACATCATTCTACCAGACCTGAAGTAAGCCTTGCTATTAAGCATTGAAAGGCTGAAACATGTAGACCTGATCACAACCTTACCACTGATGTTTAGAATTAATTAAGTCACAGAGAACAACCCTCCACTTTGCTTTAAAGCTTGTCCTATGACCCCACTAATACATTTCAAGGTGTCATTAGAGACAATTTTAACCACTTTCACTTGTCACTCACTTTGCACTGTTAAAAAAATGCTCTGCTGTAACTCAGGCCTCGAAGCACACCCGGGAGGCATTCAGCCCCTCAGGGGGGAACCCTATGATGAAGCGCCACCAACTAGGTTGGTGGGTGAGGGTTCTTTTAAAAAAAAAAATCTTCCTTTTTTCACCACATATAGCACTAATCCTTTCCTGGAATTACTCCTTCTTTGTTGACTGTGTTGATCTAAAAGGGGGCCAGGAATAGTTTTGTCATACCCTTTCTCTCTTTGTGTTTTGGGGTTTACTACTTGCAGGACACCTTCTTTGCTTATATTCTTTTACTTCAGTTAATAGTACATAAATGCTTGTCCCATTTACCAGATTTCTAAATGTTTGTGCTGAGTGAAATAAACAGAAGCCCAGTGAAGAGGAAGACGAGCCCCCCCCCCCCCCCCCTCCCCCCGGCCATACTTTGAGTATCACTGCCTTAGATAAACATAGCCGCACCCAGCCATTAGCACAAACACTGCAGCCTTCCCCGTCTCTAAAAACAGGACAGTGGGGCATGTCTGCGACCTGATGAGGCTATGTGTTCCCTAGTGATCTAATTTTGTCCACTGCCTGAACAATCTAATGGTGCATGTTTTCACTCCAATGCTTCTTCATAAAAATCAGGTCCGGGAAGACAGCTATCTTCGACTTTTTCAATGTCTTGGCCACCGGGCGGAAGTTCTCAGACGGGGAATTGAGATTTTAGTGACCCTGAAGTATCACCTGACAATCTGAATGACTGTGTCTGGACAAGGTATGAAAAGTAAAAAATAAACAATATCTTTTGAATAGCAATTTCTTGTTCTCTCCGAGCCTCTACCAAAGTGCCCTGTACTTTGGTCACTCTCCAAAAGAACTTGGAATTTGCTGCCTGCCTAATGGTCAGACTAGCACCCAAACTCCTACTTTGATGTCTGTGATGGATTTTCAGTTGAATACTAGTGCTGTTATTCTTCCCTATTGGACATGCAAGGATCTCTACCTCATTGGGGCAGCCAGGGTTCACCATTCCCCTCTCAACCTCTCATTGTACATGTCACTCTCCCCCTTGTGCTTAAGAGCCTTGGGAGGAAGTTGGGTTTCATCCCCGACCAGATTTTGGAGTGGGGATTCGTATGGGACAATAATCCTCGCCCAGATTTTAGAGTGGAAACTGAAGTTTTAACAGTGGCAGACAGACCATATACGTCTCTGAATCCATGGCGCACATTTGCGCAAATCTCCTCTGTTGGACTTGGCCCGCAGGGCAGGTTCACCCCTAGACTTTTTGCCTTATTTGTGACCCTGTGTTAGTGATTTTTGGGTCTCTGCGCACTTTCCCCTGAGTCCCAGAGTGAAAGTGCGTGCGTGTAGTATGGCTGGCCTGCCCTCCCATAGGAATGCATGGGGAATGTGTGTGTCCCTAGTAGTTCCTGATGCGTGGGGGGTACAGGCTCGAGTTTAGTATGTATAAACTCGTGAGAGTGAATGCTGCAAGATGGTGTCTGCGGCATGTATGTGTCTAGTTGGGAAGTGCTACTTCTGGACATTGAGATATGTGTGCAGTGAGGGTGCTGGAGCGTGATTGGCTGGAGCTGGCTGGCATGCCAGGCTCCAGGAAGTCTGGATGGGTCTGCCCGGTGGTGAGTGGGAGATTAGCATGAGTGATGTGTGGGAGGAGTGTACCTGTGTCCTGGATGGGCTGGGTTTTCCCCACACAATGCTGGCTCCGCCCCCCTGTGGTGTGTCTAACGACCCTAGCCTCCCCAGTGAAAGAAATGGGTGGTTGGGCCATCAAGAGTGCTCCAGAACCAGCTGCGACTGGTTTTCCCCCCACCCTGCACCCTGAAACAAAGGATTTGTTAGTATAAGAAGGGGCTGTGTCCCCTTAGAAAATGTTCTACTTTTGGATCCTGCCAGAGGGGGCGTTTGCTGCTGCTGGGGCCGGAAGGACCGCCACTTGGGGTGTCTCCCTGCCTGGAGACCCAGTGTGCTGGCTCTGGCCCAGCCTTGCCCCCCTGCCTGCCTCCAGCCCCTGCTGGAGCCTTGTCCTGTCCTCCAGTGCTGGGGAGCACTGAGGACGCCTTGCCCGCAGCCTGAGAGCGCTGCTCTCTGCCCTCCAGCGCTGGGGAGCGCTGAAATCCCTGCCTAGCGCTTGGAAGCGCGGGATCTTGCCCCTAGCGCTGTGAGCGCTGCATTTTGTCCTGGAGGCGCTTGGGAGCGCCTGCCCTTCGTTGCTAGCGCTGCTAGCGCTTGGTGTGCACAGCCGGTGCCCACCCGGCATCTGATCGCCCCGTGTGGTGATTTGGCGGTGCGGGTGCCACCCCGCTCATTGCCGCGCTGTTTTGCCCGTTTCTTAATTGATCCACGAGGGAGCCCACTCCTCGGATCACATGGGAGCCAGCCTGCCTGCCTAAGAAGCGAGCCGCCGCGCTGCCCGCGGCGACCCGGAAGTGGTTGGGAGCCCGACCAATCCTAGCACGGCCCAGGAGAGGCCGACCGGAAGTCCCGCCTCCGGAGCCGAGCCGCGAAGAGAGAAGCTGCCGGCCGGATCCCCGAGGCTCCCCGAGTGGAGAGGAGAGCCCCGGGACGAGAGGAAAGGAGCCCCGCCGCGAGAGGAGCCGCCCTGCAGCCCAGACAGCCGGTGAGTGTGGCCGTTCTGGAGGGAGGGGCGCCGGGACACATTGTCGGTGTCCGCCCCCCCCTGCCCCCTCGGCAGCGCGACCTCGCGCCCTCGTGTTGAAGAGCCCAGAGAGGCTCGGGGGCATTGCGTGTAGAGAGCCCAGCGAGGCTCCAACGACAGGCGCATTTCTTCTTTGGCGAGCCAGAGAGGCTCGCGCGGGCATTTGCTACGAGCCCAGAGAGGCTCTGAGGGGCATTTCGTCCGTGAGCCTGCGAGGCTCTTGTAGGGCATCTGTCTTTGCTCCGGGTCCCCAGAGAGAGGGACCCCCCAGCCCAGCGAGGCTGCACCTTTGTTGCTGGAGCCCTGAGAGGCTCAGCAGCACCCTTATTTGTTTAAGAGCCTGAGAGAGGTTCGCCAGTGCCACAGTGGTGGTTCTTTGAGCCCAGAGAGGCTCCAACGTTGCCCTAACTTTCCCTGCTCCAGTTGCCCAGCACTTTGTGGGCAACTGCCACGTTTAGGCCCTGACATTGGGACACCGGGACAGTCACAGGTGGTGACTTGTGAGTTTGGCGCAATTGT
Source organism: Lissotriton vulgaris (assembly GCF_964263255.1). Taxonomy (NCBI): domain Eukaryota; kingdom Metazoa; phylum Chordata; class Amphibia; order Caudata; family Salamandridae; genus Lissotriton; species Lissotriton vulgaris. Next base: position 205,184,682 of record NC_141693.1, on the reverse strand, counting down.
GATTGTTTATACACCTCTGAATGTTAATACATCATGTGTTTTATCCTTGCACCCCTATAGGTATTGTGACATGTAGGTGGTTGTTTTCTCCCTAGTACAGGTGGTGCTAGTGAGGTCCTGTTACCAGTGATTACTGGTTGTATGCCCTACTTTTATAGTGTGTGCTATTTCTGAAAGTATTGCTTCTAAAAGTGCTGATACCCTTGACAGTGGTCCAGGTGGCCCTGTCCTGTACAAATATCCCTTGTAAATTCCGCCCGTGCCTGTTGGCACAGTGTAACAAGATGTGTGTTTTATCTGATGTATATTTATTATAATACAAAGGCTATTTTTACATAACCTTGTGTGGAGTTTTCCTTTGTGGTGGGCCTTGGGTGTTGTTGCTGGGGTGCGTGCGCAAATACTTAACTTACATCGCCTCCAAGTTTAGCCTTGACTGCTCGCGCCACGTTACCTAGAGGGCGAGTAGGGGTTGCCTTGGTGTGTGACTCCCTTGCCCTGACTTTGGGAATGGTGATCCCTGACTGACCTCGACGCGAGTCTTGGCCAGCCAGGGTCCCGTTTCCAACATTGGCGGCAAGCGGTGAGGATAAGGATTTGTGTTTGCGTTGTACCACAGTGGCAACTGGCCACTACAAAGCTCTGCATTTTAGATGACCACATTTTTTTGGGGATTATTGTGTTTTTGGTGAAGTTCCATTATTGCTTCTCCTGAAGAGTGTCATTTGATAATTGTGTTCAGTACATTTGTCCCCCGCCCTGCTTCCAGAGTTTGGTACCTGTGTCACATGTGGTCAGGTTGAGAAGTCAGGGGTGGTAGAAACTGCCTTACCGATCCGAGGGGAGGCTGTGTGTGGATGAATGGTGTGTTTCCCTGGACGCATGAGTGAGTTCTTTTTTTAAGGAAGTTTTGGAATTGTGTACTTTTACTTCAGATTGCTAGGTCCCTTGTGTTGCATGTGTCTGTGAGCATCCTGTCAAGATGGAATCTCCTTTTAACCTCTGTAGCCTGTTTAAGTACAGTGTGCATGAGTTGGTACGGTTATGTAAGGAGAGAGACATCCCAGTGAGTGAGTCAGACACCCAGTCCAAGCTTAGGGATAACATGATCCTGTGGCAGAAGAGTGACTGGGAGCGTGAGCACAGTGAGAGGGAGAGGGCCCGGACCGCACACCATGAGGGTGGTGGGTCTGAGGGGAGCCCTGAAGAGTCTGAAGTGGAGAGTGAGTTTGACAGTGGATGGGCGCCAGCAGAGAGCGAGTACCCCCTAGATAGGGAGTCCCTTGCTGGGTCCCGTGTCAGATGTAGCACCCCATCCCTTTCCCTGTCCCCAGAGGAGTGGGCGGATAGGAGAGAAGAGAGGGAGCACCAGCTGGCCATGGAGAAGCTCAGGTTAGAGCATGCCTGGGAGATGGCGCAGCTGGGTGTGAATGAGCGGACTGCAGAGGCTGAGAGGGCCTTGGCCAGGGAGAAGTTAGCCCTAGAGTGTAGGTTATCCCCTGACCGCAGTCAGAATTTTCTGGATCCCCCAGGGAGGGTTGAGTCCAGTGGTGGCAGCTATGTAGAGCCCAGTGCGAGCAGTCCCACCCCCAGTTCCCCCAGTCCGGTACCTGTTTCCCCAGAGGAGGAGTTAAGGTTGAAATTCAGGGGCAGTAGGAAGCTGCCTCACCAGTCGTGGGAGGAGTTTGAGGATGAATGTTGTGGGACACTGTTTGATTGGGTAAAGGTTCACACGAAAGATGATTTTGATGTCTTGTTTGAGCTGATTGTCAAGGAGCACCTGCTCAGTTGTTGTTCTCCAGGGTTGCGCACACACCTGTTGGGGTGTGGATTGTCTGAGGCAAGTGAGCTTGCAGAGGAAGCGGACCGCTGGGAGAGTGCTAGAGGTTCTTTAGAGTCCCTAGTGAGTGAGTCCAACAGTAGTGGTACAGGGAGCTTCCAGCCCAGCGTGGTGGAAGAGGCTCAGTGTAGCCCAGCTAGGTCCCAGTATAGTGAGAAGGGTGGAGGGGCTGACTGCCTGGCTCAGTGGAGCAGGAGTCAGTGGGTGGCTGAGAGCCCCCAGAGGCCCGAAGCCCTGTCTCAGAACTTGGGTGGGTTCTTGAGGGAACACCAGGTTAGGGACCTAGGCTGTCCTGTTAGTACACTTGAGGAGGATCTCCTAGTGTCTAGGGAACCTGGAGCGTCTGTAACTAGAGCTCCAGGGGTTCCAGTGTCCGGCAGTGTCGCTCCAGTTGGGAGGGCACAGAAGTCCGAAGCGAGGAGTGATTGGGGGATGAGTTTCCCAGTGGATGCACCAGTGGACCAGAGACTAGCCAGTTGGGCTAGATCTTCTTGGGTGGACCCAGGTGGCGCCACTTCTGGTCTTCGGGATCTTTGCGCACTGTCAGGTGGACAGGAGGCGGGAGATCTGCGCCAGACAGACGGTCACACGTCACATGGGTCATGTGTCAGCCTCAGGGGGATTGCGTGTGAGTCCCCAGAAGTCCTGGAGTGCCAGGCAATTATTCCACCCAAGGTTTTAGACCGGAGGTTGGGAGGCCAGGTTCAGGTTCGGCCTGACCTGAAGGGTAGGACGACTGTAACCAGTGTCCTGACCGGTTCTTCCAGAGGAACTTCTCCAGTTGGGAGAGGGCAGACCTCTGGAAGGGGGTGCAGAGGGTGGGAAAGCCCACCTCTGACCCCGGTGCAACCTGAGGGGTTAAACCCTAGGTTGGAATGGCGTTCTAGGTGTCCCCCTCGCACGGGGAGGAGGAACCCTAAAAGAAGAGGTAGGGGGAGGAGAGCCTTCCCTGAGACTCCTGGTCCGCCTGAGGTTGTAGACCAAAGGCTGGTGAACCAGTGGCAGTCTAGTCCTGTCTTGCAGACAGGGAGAGTGGAGAATGGCTACTATGTGCCAGGGGTTACTAGCCCCCGCTCTGCGAATTGGCAAGGACCGGTGGCACCTGGGTGGCCCAGGGCCTGGTCCTGGCCGCGGACAGCTGAGGAGTACCAGTGGGGTAGCCCAGTTGGTCCTTACAGTAGCTTTAGAAGGAACCCTAGGGGTTCACCGTGGCATAGAACAGGAGGGTGTCCCGGCAGTGGCGGGCCTGCGTCCGTGTTCTATCGCCCCAAGCAGGGAAGTCCATCACGGTGGTGATTGTTCTCCCCTGCGTTTTGGCTGGAAGGGGGTTGTGTTGGACTTGGCCCGCAGGGCAGGTTCACCCCTAGACTTTTTGCCTTATTTGTGACCCTGTGTTAGTGATTTTTGGGTCTCTGCGCACTTTCCCCTGAGTCCCAGAGTGAAAGTGCGTGCGTGTAGTATGGCTGGCCTGCCCTCCCATAGGAATGCATGGGGAATGTGTGTGTCCCTAGTAGTTCCTGATGCGTGGGGAGTACAGGCTCGAGTTTAGTATGTATAAACTCGTGAGAGTGAATGCTGCAAGATGGTGTCTGCGGCATGTATGTGTCTAGTTGGGAAGTGCTACTTCTGGACATTGAGATATGTGTGCAGTGAGGGTGCTGGAGCGTGATTGGCTGGAGCTGGCTGGCATGCCAGGCTCCAGGATGTCTGGATGGGTCTGCCCGGTGGTGAGTGGGAGATTAGCATGAGTGATGTGTGGGAGGAGTGTACCTGTGTCCTGGATGGGCTGGGTTTTCCCCACACAATGCTGGCTCCGCCCCCCTGTGGTGTGTCTAACGACCCTAGCCTCCCCAGTGAAAGAAATGGGTGGTTGGGCCATCAAGAGTGCTCCAGAACCAGCTGCGACTGGTTTTCCCCCCACCCTGCACCCTGAAACAAAGGATTTGTTAGTATAAGAAGGGGCTGTGTCCCCTTAGAAAATGTTCTACTTTTGGATCCTGCCAGAGGGGGCGTTTGCTGCTGCTGGGGCCAGGAGGACCGCCACTTGGGGTGTCTCCCTGCCTGGAGACCCAGTGTGCTGGCTCTGGCCCAGCCTTGCCCCCCTGCCTGCCTCCAGCCCCTGCTGGAGCCTTGTCCTGTCCTCCAGTGCTGGGGAGCACTGAGGACGCCTTGCCCGCAGCCTGAGAGCGCTGCTCTCTGCCCTCCAGCGCTGGGGAGCGCTGAAATCCCTGCCTAGCGCTTGGAAGCGCGGGATCTTGCCCCTAGCGCTGTGAGCGCTGCATTTTGTCCTGGAGGCGCTTGGGAGCGCCTGCCCTTCGTTGCTAGCGCTGCTAGCGCTTGGTGTGCACAGCCGGTGCCCACCCGGCATCTGATCGCCCCGTGTGGTGATTTGGCGGCGCGGGTGCCACCCCGCTCATTGCCGCGCTGTTTTGCCCGTTTCTTAATTGATCCACGAGGGAGCCCACTCCTCGGATCACATGGGAGCCAGCCTGCCTGCCTAAGAAGCGAGCCGCCGCGCTGCCCGCGGCGACCCGGAAGTGGTTGGGAGCCCGACCAATCCTAGCGCGGCCCAGGAGAGGCCGACCGGAAGTCCCGCCTCCGGAGCCGAGCCGCGAAGAGAGAAGCTGCCGGCCGGATCCCCGAGGCTCCCCGAGTGGAGAGGAGAGCCCCGGGACGAGAGGAAAGGAGCCCCGCCGCGAGAGGAGCCACCCTGCAGCCCAGACAGCCGGTGAGTGTGGCCGTTCTGGAGGGAGGGGCGCCGGGACACATTGTCGGTGTCCGCCCCCCCCGCCCCCTCGGCAGCGCGACCTCGCGCCCTCGTGTTGAAGAGCCCAGAGAGGCTCGGGGGCATTGCGTGTAGAGAGCCCAGCGAGGCTCCAACGACAGGCGCATTTCTTCTTTGGCGAGCCAGAGAGGCTCGCGCGGGCATTTGCTACGAGCCCAGAGAGGCTCTGAGGGGCATTTCGTCCGTGAGCCTGCGAGGCTCTTGCAGGGCATCTGTCTTTGCTCCGGGTCCCCAGAGAGAGGGACCCCCCAGCCCAGCGAGGCTGCCCCTTTGTTGCTGGAGCCCTGAGAGGCTCAGCAGCACCCTTATTTGTTTAAGAGCCTGAGAGAGGTTCGCCAGTGCCACAGTGGTGGTTCTTTGAGCCCAGAGAGGCTTCAACGTTGCCCTAACTTTCCCTGCTCCAGTTGCCCAGCACTTTGTGGGCAACTGCCACGTTTAGGCCCTGACATTGGGACACCGGGACAGTCACAGGTGGTGACTTGTGAGTTTGGCGCAATTGTGATTGTTTATACACCTCTGAATGTTAATACATCATGTGTTTTATCCTTGCACCCCTATAGGTATTGTGACATGTAGGTGGTTGTTTTCTCCCTAGTACAGGTGGTGCTAGTGAGGTCCTGTTACCAGTGATTACTGGTTGTATGCCCTACTTTTATAGTGTGTGCTATTTCTGAAAGTATTGCTTCTAAAAGTGCTGATACCCTTGACAGTGGTCCAGGTGGCCCTGTCCTGTACAAATATCCCTTGTAAATTCCGCCCGTGCCTGTTGGCACAGTGTAACAAGATGTGTGTTTTATCTGATGTATATTTATTATAATACAAAGGCTATTTTTACATAACCTTGTGTGGAGTTTTCCTTTGTGGTGGGCCTTGGGTGTTGTTGCTGGGGTGCGTGCGCAAATACTTAACTTACATCGCCTCCAAGTTTAGCCTTGACTGCTCGCGCCACGTTACCTAGAGGGCGAGTAGGGGTTGCCTTGGTGTGTGACTCCCTTGCCCTGACTTTGGGAATGGTGATCCCTGACTGACCTCGACGCGAGTCTTGGCCAGCCAGGGTCCCGTTTCCAACATCCTCAAAGCACTGTAATCTGAGGAGTAAACTCTGTGGGAATGGGAGGAGGTCTGAGCTGTTTGTTAATTATTTAATTCCTGTCATGGTTGTCCTAAGCCTCTCCTAAAATCGCTCTGCTTGGCAAACCAGACTTGTTAGCAGAGTAAGGGAAGGCAGGGAATGCTATTTTATGTTAACGCTACTGGTGACTCTGCTGACTTGAGAAAAAGATTTTAGGAGAAGCTCAACGTCTCAGTGACCACGAATGAATAATTAGCAAAACCTCAAAAAGGATTTAGGAACCCCGTTCCTCCCCCCTCCCTCCACAGATCTTTCTCATTAACTTACAGATCTTCAAGGACACTTTGCAAAGTGCAGCATAATTTTAGACAGGCATGTCCTATCACTGTGTTTGATATTAAGTGTCTGTGGAAACATTCCAAACAAAAAAGCACAGCTGTAAATCGTATGACTACACACATAAAAATGGATGTATAGTGCCAAATTTACTTGGGGTGTGATAAGCATATTTATTGGACTCTATATACTAACACTGAATGAATAATAATGTTAGAATAACTGAACGTAAACTACTGACCTTTGGTGTTAAATGGAAGAGAGAAGGATGTAACTCCAAAGCCTCTGAAATGCATAAAATGCAATCATGGACTCAAATCCCGGCTTCCTAACTTTACCAAATTGTGTGCTCCATGGCGCATCTCTTTTTTCTGCACTATGTTTGTTTTACGTCACTATGTATCATTTACTTTACCCATCCAGTTTGAGAGGACATTGACGTAACTCAGTACAGTATCTGTGTTCCACAAAAAACCTCAGCTATATATGGTTAATATAACATAATCTTTCTTCATATTTAATACCTATATAGGTTACATGAGTAGAGTACATAACAAACACATACATTTTGTTAACTCGTGGCAACATACCGGCCGATAACGATTGCGGTGTGGTTCTGAAATTTCAGACCCTGCTGTAATATGGTACCGAGGCCCAACACTCGTGTCACAAAATATCATCGTACCATGACGAATTTGGTATCGGCAGACCGGTAATGAGTAAGACATTATCCCTATGCATTTGCGTCGTGATTGAGTGATGCTAACACCCTTAAATCGTGGTCTCCGTTCCGAACCCTCGGACTCCATTTTGTGAACGGCATCCATCTTATGGCTTGCCCTCATATAAGTCAATCGATTAAAGCCGAGCTTGATCTGAAAGGACACGTCCACTTTAGCTGACTTCCCCATGACCTGGCCAAGCTGACTCCACTGCCTCCAGCCAAACCTGTTTGGGCAGCTCCTCGCCCAGTGGCCGAATAAGATAGCATCAATGCATAACATGCCATAAACCATTCACTACATACAGACCATGTTTTCTACACACGCACACCTGCCCATGTTCCTTGTTTATGGCCAGTTTTACGATGAGGAGGTGCCCGAGTTTATTGGGGTTTCATCGATATCTGATGGTAATTCTGGGCCGGGCTGGGCCATCTATCACAAACTGGACCTCTAAAATATGGGTTGGCCGACATGACTGTGCTCTTTGCTCTATTTTGGAAATATGTATATGACCATATTGTAAACTCAAGAATTCTTGCCTGCAGCTGTTATTTCTGTATATAAGGAGAAGGCTGGTTCTGTAAAAACGAACAGTCTTCTGAGAACTTACGACCCGTGCTGTTGTAATTCTAGGACGCTTGTTACTTGGTTGCAGCCAATAAAACTCGATCTCTGACCTCACCTAGAAGACTCTTGGTTAATGTGGTCCGGAACAGGGAGAACTCAGAGGTCTTCGGGTGTTATCCCCTGGCACCACCGGGTTCCTAAAAACCCGGCACCTCAGTTGGTGCCCAACTCGGGGCGGTATCAAGCGGTAACGGTCCAAGCCAGATGTTCGTGAGGAGCTTCGTGTGAAAATTCCAGAGGACGGCCAGCCACTTCAGCGACCCCTGTATGTCGACGTGGTTCCGAAGGTCTTTGCTGCGAATTTCCCCGCGTCCCGACGGCTACGACGGACTGCTGCCCTGACTATCGCCCTGTTTTGGACCCAGTGATCCTTGGTAGAGCGAAACGATAGACAAGTCTTCTAGTGACGTCATCGATCTTCAATACTTCAGTTAAGTATAAGTGGAGCGTCTCCCAGTCCTTAGTTTGGTTCTTAGTTTTGGTATCCTCGAGATACACCTTGTTTGGAACTTGCAAGCGCCAAAACCGAGGGATTCGTGTATTCACGAAAATATCGTACTCGATAATCCCTTGAAGTTTGAAGCTAGACTAGTGAGCAAGATTCCTGGTCTTAGCAGACTTGGAAACTTGTTTTGTCTTGGTTGTAGTAAGGACTCCCGATTAGAGGATTCGTGTCCGGTTCTTTCGATTGGAACTCCAACATATGAGCTCTATATTAAGCACGGAGTAGGCCCTATCACATATAATGAGGTATGGATAAGATACACCAGAAAAGATGGTGTTTTAAAATGGCCCCAATATGGTAGTTTTGACGCAGAAATTTTGGATAACCTCGAGATCAAACTCTTCAAGAAGAAAGCCCGGCCGGCGATGTTTGACTCTTTTCGCTTGTGGCGCAAAGAAGCCAAACAGAAAGAAATAAAACTAGCTAAGAAAAATAAAAGAGGTATGTCAATGGTGCAAGCTGCCATTGCATACAGGGATAATGAGGAAGAGCAGGAAAGTGAGCAAATGCTCAGAAGCAAGAAGTTAGCAGTAGATAAATGCTACCCGATGTTGCCCCACGAAGGACAAGATTCAAAGGGAACATCCGAGAAAGATCCACTAATGTCCCATTTATTGAACTCACCACCCCCATATACATCGAGTATTGTTGGACCCCCAAAGCGTTTTGTTATACCGCGCCCCGGCGCGCGAAATGCAGCTCTTGCACTGCACCAGCTCCTCTTCAGCTGGTTCCTACTTCTCCGGCGCAGCCTTCTCAAGGGCCGCTGCCTTTGCTATATACTCCATCTACTTCTTCTACAACTTTGCCTACTGCTCCAACTGTTTTTCATGATGCTACTTCTGCCACTGCCTCGACTTCGTCTGCTATTGCCTCGACTTCCTCTTTGCATCAGCCTGTCTTTTCTGGCGCATCTGCCTCTCCGTAAGCTTCTCCTTCTGTTCGACAGAGAGTGGCAAGTACTGTCACTGGTCTGTTCTCACCTTTCTTTGGGTCGCCTAAAACGACCCCTAAAACAGGACGTAGACAGTTGCGTAGTCAACTGCCTGATTATGAGGAAAGAGAAGTGCTGAATGAGTTAGCACGCAAATGGGTTACTGACACTGTTAGATACGATGTTCAGTCTGTTATGGAAGTTTTCCGACAATGGGATGCACCCACTCAGAGATACGTATTTGAAGAGATGTGTGTATATCTTTGTGAAGATTTGGAGACAAACGATCCAAAACGCAAAATGAAGGAATTATTCCGTATGCGATTCAAATTCTATGAAGGCATGATTGTAGGTGCCGATGTTGAAAAAGCAATAGATTTGTTGTTATCTCATAGGAGTAAAGGAAACGTGTCTAGATCACTATATGAGGATGACATGTCATGTAGGAAAAAGGCGCGACAGTACCCTATGAGAGAAGTTCCTCCAGTTTGGAGGGAAGGTGATGCGAATGCAAATCCACAGTTCTACCGCATTTCCAGCGTGTATGGGTACATGTCCCCTGGAAAAGATCTGAAGTTTTAGCTCTCAAGCCGACATTACCTGATCCCCGTAAAAATCCTGCAGGGTATTATAAGGAGTTATCACAGACTGCCAGCTCATGTATAATGAATTTAGCGGATGTAGACATGTTGTTTGGGAATGTTGTTCCACAGCCCTTGTGGAGTAAGATTCGTCATGCAAATCATGATCAAGAACTAGGTGACACATGGGCTAATATTACTGCTGCTGATGCTAGACAAGTTGGTGGCTCTAAGCCTGAGCCTTTGGTAGCTGAACTTCCTGGTAGAATTATCACATATATGAAGACTTTAATGCCTGAATTGCGTGTGAATTGGGACAAGTTGTCTGCGTGCAAGCAGAAGAAAGATGAGAATGTGTCTGACTTTTTCACAAGATTTGAAGAAACTTTTGTCGACCACAGTGGTCAGGATATGGCTACCGAGGGTGGCCAAAGATTGTTTGTAGACAAATTCGTACATAATCTGCTTCCTGAACTATGTAACAAATTGAAAGATTCAGAGAGTGCTTGGGCTGTTTCCACGTCAGTGCAGATTTTAGCCACAGCCCAGTACTACGAAAATAGGCGCAAAGACGAGCTAGATAAGGCAGACAAAAAGACTAAAGATTTAAAAACTAAAGTCCTTCTCCAGCAAGCCTATCCGCCTCGCACTCCTAGTCAGCCCAATTATCAACAACCACAGCAGTATTCGAGAAACCCGCAAGGAAACGAGTTTTCTCATCAGCGTTTGCCGTATGGTCCGAATCAGTGTGCCTATTGCAAAGAAGAGGGTCATTTCAAGAATAATTGTCCAGCTCTGGCGCGACGTCTAAATGGTGTTTCTGGTGCAAGAGGTAGAGATGTTCAACAGGCTCCTAGGGGTAGGGGCCGTGGAAATTTCCCCCAGAATACCACTTATTTTCCGCCTCAGAATTCTATGAATGGCTTTGATCAACAGAATAACGCGTCTTCTAGGTCAGCTCAGTACTATGCTGATGACTACTACGCAGAGAACGAGAATGACAGTAATAATTGCTAGGACAGCCATGGACAAAGAGAGGGAGTTCTTTCGGTTCCAGTAGATCAGAATGGACCTTATGTTGAGGTGATTACATCAGGAGTGTCAGAACCTTTTCTGCTGGATACTGGTGCTACAAAAAGTTCGATTATGCACTCAAAACTTCCTGGCGCACCTTTGTCTGGCGAAATGAATGTTTCAGTAGGTTTTTCTGGCGCCCCGGTTAGAAACCCGATCTCTAGTCCTATGCCCCTTTCTGTTGGCCCATGCGAATTAGAAGCACCCCTCATTCTTACAACAGGTTGTGGCGAAAACTTGTTAGATTTGGATTTGTTAAAGAGATTATATGCGACTTTGTACTGTTCTCCTTCGGGAGTACAACTCACCCTAGGTAAGAAAGTTGTTTCCCCAATGTATTTGTCAAAGGAAAATATTCCAACTGAATTGTCATCTCTTCCAGATATACTTTGGGCTACTGGTTCTAATGATGTAGGTGGTTTGGAGATAGCACCGTATGTCATAACATTGAAAGCCAATGTTAGGTTGCCACGTATTCCCCAATACAAGATCTCTAGCGAATGTGAAAAGGCGTTGTTAACGATTATTTACGATCTGATCGAGAAAGATGTCATTGAAGAGACAACAGGCAACATTTGTAATAGTTCTATTTTGCCAGTCTTAAAGCGTACTGATCCTTCACAGCCCCCTGTGTACAGATTTGTGATTGATCTCAGAGAAGTGAATTGAATAAGATTGTTGTGCCACAGTTTCCAGTTGTCCCCGACATTACTGCCTTATTGACAATGGTTCCAGCTTCAGCCACTTGGTTTTCGGTAATAGACCTAAAGAACGCCTTCTTCAGCATCCCGATCGCTGAGGAGAGCAGAGATATTTTTGGCTTCAATTTAGGAGGACGTAGCTTCCGCTTCAAACGCGCTCCTCGGGGCTATTGTGAAAGTCCATCGATATTTAGTCAGGCTCTGAAAACACAACTTGACACGATTGTTCTACCAGATGGTGCGACTCGGATTCAGTATGTAGACGATCTACTGATCGCTGCGGATACTGAAGAGATTTGCAAGCAAGCCACATTGTCGTTGTTGCGTCATTTATATGATATGAAGCACAAAGTCTCTTTTTCGAAATTGCAATTTTGTCGAGAAGAAGTGACCTACCTAGGTCACATCTTATCGAAGGAGGGAAGGAGACTGACCCCAGAAAGAATACAGGCAATTGCAAGATTGAGTGTCCCAAGGACACAAAGAGAAGTGCGTGCTTTCTTGGGCATTACATCGTACTGTAGACAATGGATACCGAATTTTTCACTATTGGCTAAACCTTTGCTGGCACTAATCTGTAAAGACACACCCGATCCTATGCCTTGGTCTAAAGATTGTCAGACAAGTTTCCATGAGTTGCGTGATGCATTGTGTTCGGCTCCTGTGTTGGGTAATCCCGACTACAGTAAACCTTTCACGTTATACGTCCATGAGAAGAAAGGTTGCGCATTATCAGTCCTGACACAATCCTTTGGGGACAAACAGCGCCCATGCGCGTATTTCTCAGCAACTCTAGATCCTGTAGCTAAGGCATTACCAAGTTGCTTGAGGGCCACTGCTGCAGCAGCTGTTTGTATTCGACAGTCTGCTGGGTTAGTCATGAATAATACTCTGATTTTACTAAGCAGAACGAAGACACAGCACTTAACTAGTGCTCGACTGTCCAGTTATGAGCTGACACTACTAGCGAGTCACATACACATAAAGAGGTGTGATACACTCAACCCCGCTACGTTATTGCCTATTTCGGCAGAGACAGATGAGGTCGAAAGACACAATTGCTGCTTTAGGACAGAAGAAGAGACGAAAGGGAGAGTAGACTTGCAGGACACTCCCCTTCCTGAATGTAATGATACCTTATGGGTTGATGGTTCATGCTTCAAGTTGCCAAATGGTGATACGACTGCAGCATATGCTGTAACAACATTGCACACAATTGTAGAGACTGCACGTATACCGCACAATTCTGCGCAAGCGGCAGAGTTGATTGCACTTACAAGAGCGTGTGTGTTGGCAAAAGGAAAGCGAGTGAATGTGTATACTGATAGCCAATACGCCTTCGGTGTGGCTCACAGTTTTGGAAGATTGTGGCGTGAACGTGGATTCCTGACGTCACATGATGCAAGAATTCAACATGGTCAGTTAGTTAACGAGCTTCTCGAGTCACTGACCTTGCCACTACAAGTTGCGATCGTGAAATGTAGTGCACACAGGAAGATTCAAGATGATGTTGGTCATGGGAATGCATTTGCAGATGAAGTTGCGAAAGAGACTGCAAGGAACACGATGAGTCGAATGTATGTTGTAGGTCCTGCGAGATGGATTGCTGATGTGGGTATGTGTGAGGACACTATTGAAAGTGTGAAGTCTATGCAATCTGATGCCACTGAAAAAGAGGTGAATGAATGGAGAGAAAGCAAGGGTAGATTGGATGCGAATGGTTGTTGGGTCGAATTGTCAGAGCATCAACGATGGTTGTTACCCGATGCATATGTGCTTGCAGTGGTGACAATGGCCCATGGAATGGCTCACATTAGTGCGAAAGGAATTTGTAAGTTGTTGGCCCCAGTATGGCAGAATAGTGGTATCCCAAAATGCGCAGAAAATTTGGTCAGGAACTGTATGGTGTGTTTGAAGTACAATCCCGGTAGGGGAACCCCAACTCCAGCTGGTCATTTTGCGCCTCCAACGTATCCGTTCGAGGTTTTGCAGCTCGATTTCATCCACATGGAAAGATGCAACAATCTGAAATACGTGCTTGTTGTTGTTTGCGCCTTCTCCAGGTGGGTGGAAGCGTATCCCCTTAAGGACAACACCGCCTTGTCAACTGCTAAAGCCCTGGTCAAAGAATTCTTCCCTAGATTCGGTATGCCTAGAATAGTCTGGAGAGATAACGGAAGTGAATTTGTGGGACGAGTGATGAAGAGAGTGTGCGAATGTCTAGGCATACACCAGAAGTTTCACGCTGCAAATCACCCCCAATCAGCAGGATTAGTAGAGTGATACAACGGCACGTTAAAGTTAAAACTAGCCAAGATCCAAGCCAGCATAGGTCTTAAATGGCCTGACGCCCTGCCATTAGCACTCCTGTCTACCAGAATGACTGTCCACTCTAGACTGGGACTTAGCCCCCACGAAATCGTGTTCGCGCGCCCAGCAAACATATGGGGAGTGCCGAGGCCCAAGAAACTAAGCGAGATAGAGCCACCTGTACTGCTTGACTATTTGTGTGAATTTACAACTAAATTGCGTGTTTTACACCAACAGGTTCACAGTTCCTCTCCGCCAGCATCTGATGATCCAGGTCACGCAATTGAACCCGGCACCTGGGTATTGGTGAAAAACTTTCAGAGAACGACGAACGAACAGCCCAGGTGGACCGGCCCGTACCTCGTCCTTCTTTCCACAAGATGAGCCGTTCGGGTGGAAGGAAAGAAGAACTGGATCCACGGGATCCATTGTAAACGGGTCCCTCTGCCTCTTCCATATGAGCGGTGGGTCCAGGAGGGAATTGCTGACTCTGAGACCGAGTCCGTACCACGCTTTGCACTCTTCAGCGATGCACGATTGAAAGGAACTGGTACCGAAAAGGAGAGTGATCCTATTTTGCAAGGATTTGTGCCACCGTCAATGCAGTCGGACACTACAGAACCTGAAACATTGTTTGAAGACCACACCGTACCTGGGAAACAACGATATAATCTGAGGTCAAGAAAAAGGAACTAATAAAAGCAAATTAATGCGATTTTCCTTTTCCCCCAAGAACTATTTTTGATTTTACAGCTCTCTCGCCCAGGGAACTTGCTAATTTTTGATTTTCGAACCGCCATCCGGTTCTGCTGCTAGGGTCGCAGTTGACAGTCTAGGGAGTGCAGCTGGGGACGTTTAGGTCAACGGTTCTGGTTGGTCTGAGGGAATTACCCCGGGCTGAACAGAAAGCATTCTTTGGCAGAATCAATCTCCCACCGCGGGCAGCAACTAGAGGATGGAGTTTCCTAGGGTAGAGAGACCTGCTAGACCCACGAACTTTAAAAAGAAAATACGCACTGTGATGGCCAGAAAAAGATTCTTGATAGTATGTATTTTACTGTTGGGTAGCGTAATGATGTTCTTGATTGGCTATACTTTATTCACATTTCAAGTTACCTTTGTAAATAACGCTCAGCCCACACCTCCTCCTACCGTTCCTCCACACTCCTTTCACCCTCTACCTGAACACGAGTCTGCCAGAAGACTAGAATTTGTAAATAACTCATTCATCCAACTCCTACACCAGCACCAGTCTATAATGAACACATCGAACTGTTGGATATGTGGACTTATGCCACACACGACCGATAAGGGCATCCCTTACTTCGTCCTGCCATTCAGTTACTATGGTTCTCTGTGGGCTTTCCAGACGATGTTCCTGTTTGCCATAGAACCATATCCCCCGCGTCCCACCGGGAGCAACACCAGCAACAAGGCACTAGTGGCAGGAATAAGGAATATGAGCAGGGATATCGACACGTATCGAACGATTCCCAAAGATGAGTTTACCCTGCACAGTAGATGGAACATCACTAAGTATGGGATTTCCTTGAGTGAGAGCCAGAAAACAAAGAAATCCTCCCCGGTTTGGATAGTGCCCCACCGAGGTCACCTATGTCTGCAAGGTATTGGCAGGGATCCCAAAGCACAGTTGGGGAAGAGCGTATGCACGGAAACGTATGTGTTTGCCTCCCGAACTTCCCCTCCATTCTTAGCGGCTAAGGGTACATACTTCATCTGCCATGACAAAGCATACACATGGTTGCCCCCTGACTTCTCGGGCACATGTTTTATCTCGTTTCTGCTGCCACCCACCTACACGGCCGGGGCAGATTACCATCGGACAAGGACAGTTAGGGGTGTCGTGAGTCAAGACGACACTGCGGGTCAAGAGTTTGGGGACTTCGCAAAGGGTTTTCTGCCGTTTTGGGGGCCTATGGTGAACAGCAGGAACATTCGCCAGTTAAAGAGGGTAGTCGAATCCGCCGTGACCGAAACGGCCGGTGCCCTTAGTAACCTGACAGCTGAGCTTCAGTCGGACCGACTTATGACTCTTCAGAACAGGGTCGCCCTAGATGTCATACTTGCGGACCGTGGTGGCGTATGTAGGGTGATCCAATCCAGTTGCTGCATTTTCATCCCTGATAATGCTCCGACAGTGTACCAGGCCATCTCCAAACTGCACAAAATCTCTGATTCCCTTCACGTGGAAAAAGGGGATTGGTCCCTGCTAGGGTGGTTCTGGGAACTGATCTCTGCCTGGGGATGGAAAACTCTGATCTTCATTGGGATGATCTTAGCCATTCTGTTTATGTTCTGCCTGTTTGTGCAGTGCGCTCCTGCAATATGTGGCCTCTGTGCTCCTTCATGTGTAAGGAAGCCTGTGTCAAGGGACGAATTGAGCAACAGAATGATGCCACAGCAGCATCTCCATGAATTCATGAATACAGATTTGGACTCAGATTAGCATGACTTATTGCCTAATATGAGGGCAAAAGGAGGGTCTGTGGTTCTGAAATTTCGGACCCTGCTGTAATATGGTACCGAGGCCCAACACTCGTGTCACAAAATATCATCGTACCATGACGAATTTGGTATCGGCAGACCGGTAATGAGTAAGACATTATCCCTATGCATTTGCGTCGTGATTGAGTGATGCTAACACCCTTAAATCGTGGTCTCCGTTCCGAACCCTCTGACTCCATTTTGTGAACGGCATCCATCTTATGGCTTGCCCTCATATAAGTCAATCGATTAAGGCCGAGCTTGATCTGAAAGGACACGTCCACTTTAGCTGACTTCCCCATGACCTGGCCAAGCTGACTCCACTGCCTCCAGCCAAACCTGTTTGGGCAGCTCCTCGCCCAGTGGCCGAATAAGATAGCATCAATGCATAACATGCCATAAACCATTCACTACATACAGACCATGTTTTCTACACACGCACACCTGCCCATGTTCCTTGTTTATGGCCAGTTTTACGATGAGGAAGTGCCCGAGTTTATTGGGGTTTCATCGATATCTGATGGTAATTCTGGGCCGGGCTGGGCCATCTATCACAAACTGGACATCTAAAATATGGGTTGGCCGACATGACTGTGCTTTTTGCTCTATTTTGGAAATATGTATATGACCATATTGTAAACTCAAGAATTCTTGCCTGCAGCTGTTATTTCTGTATATAAGGAGAAGGCTGGTTCTGTAAAAACGAACAGTCTCCTGAGAACTTACGACCCGTGCTGTTGTAATTCTAGGATGCTTGTTACTTGGTTGCAGCCAATAAAACTCGATCTCTGACCTCACCTAGAAGACTCTTGGTTTCTGTGGTCCGGAACAGGGAGAACTCAGAGGTCTTCGGGTGTTATCCCCTGGCACCACCGGGTTCCTAAAAACCCGGCACCTCAGCGGAAGGCCCGTCACCGCCAGCCATGCAGTGGCAGTCCTTCCACAATCGTACTGCGCTTTACCTCCCGCCACAGTATGATGGCAGAGGGAATCGTGCTAGGACTGTGGCGGACGCAAAGACTGTCCGCCACCGGTCCGCCAAAAGCAATCTCACAGATTGCATGGTGGACGGTCCTCATGGCCAGATATGGTGCTGGTGCCTAGCAGGCACCGTTTACCAAATCATGATGCGGGCTACAGCCGGCATGGCGGTGATGCCGCCATGGAAAGGCTGGTGGGAATTGGCTACGGGGGCCCGTTGCGGGCCCCCCATGTGTAGGGGGAGGTCAGGGTGCACTTGGGTGTACAAATGTGTCACAAGTCCAACTTACCTTGGGAGGGAGAGGTGCATACAGACGACTGGTGGACCATACCCCCTAAAACCAGCCCTTTCCTCTCCTTTCAGCCAGATGACTGGAATACATATGGGAATGCACGAGACAGCGAAAACACTGCATGTTTCGGCTCCTTTAACTGGGAAGACATCACGGAAGAAGCCGCCCACAACCGTGATGACCTCTCCAACCAGCCAATAGGAGACGAGAAAAGCTGTGACAAGGGAGAGCCCGGTTCGGGAAAGGAAGACCCCATCGGAAGATGGGAGGAGTTTCTGGAGTCCCAAGCCAAGCGTCCAAAGGAGGAACAAGCTGTGTTGCTCTCAACGACCAGGAGAGAAGCGGAACGGCGAGAGCCAGGAGGCCGTCGAGAAGGTGCAGCGCCCCGCCAAGCCCCTGGAGGAGCGTGGCTCCAACAGGTGCGAGAACGCACGTCAGGGTGGATGGGGAGGAGGGTGAATGCTAACCGTTAGACACCTCCAGTTCTCCCATCACGTTACCTGCTTCCCAGCACTGTCACGCACGGATTTAGGGGTTTCATTTGTGACATTGGTGCTCTCTCCCAACTGTGTTTTGTAATATTGTATCAGCCCTTACGCTCCCTTCCATTTCTCTTTTCCTCCTGAGTGCCCGAGGATACCTGAAGAACGGGGAGCTGTGAGAAAAAGGACGCAAAGGACTGTACCCAGCACCTGTGGAATATAACAGGATTAGAACCAGTACCTGTGGAGTACAACAGGTCTGAAAGAGAAGAGTGTTGTCTTGTTTCTTTAACTCTGACATCCCGCAAGAAAAGAGTGTTTGCAATAAAACCAAGTCTTGCTAGCCCTTGCGTTCAGCCTGATACTTGCCTACAGTCACAAGTGGTGGAGAATGCGGACAATACGTCCATTGACAAGGATATAATGGAGCTATAATTCAGCACCTGATTGTGGGACAAGAGAGGGATGGGCCGTAGAACGGCAAATGGGCGCAGCCAAAGCCGACAGGGACATCTTTAAGGACAGCTTAGCTGCCCAATTGGGGGAGTTACAAAAGCTGGCCACTGAACAGACTGCAGCCCGGACCAGGGAAACCCTTCGCATTTCTACCCCAGGACCCACTGGTGTGTCCCTCCCTAAGTATCTAGCCGGGGATGACCCAGACGCCTTCCTTCTCAAATTTGAGAGAGCAGCTAGGGCCTGCGGGTGTCCCATAGAGAAATGGCCCTTCTTCCTGGAACCCTTATTGAAGGGTGAAGCCCAAGCTGCCTACCACGTGGCAAATAGCACAGGCAATACACCTTACAGTGAGATCAAGACCATAATCCATGACCATCTTGGTCTGGACACTGAGTCATTCCGAATCCGCTTCCGGAAGGAAAAGGGTCACCTAGGAGAGAATCCCAAAACACAGTTTTTCCACCTCAAAGCAGCCGCGGACAAATGGCTGAAGCCTACGGAAAGTACGAAGGAGGAAATAATGGACCGTATATAACTGGAGCAGTACCTGGAGGCGCTTCCTTACAACACCTAGAGGTGGTTGAAGCAACATTCTCGCTTGACCACCGAACAAGCTATCGAAATGGCTACAACATTTTCACGGGCCCTACCCCGTACTTTAATGTGGGAACCTGAGAAACCAACCTGCCTTCCCCAAGGAAAGTTTGAGAAACAAAACAATAGACCCCCACCAGACTTCCCAAAGCCGCGTCTACCAAAACCGGACACCCCGCCATAAAAAGGGCCCTAATGCTTTGATTGTGGCGAGTGGGGGCACATATCCCGAATGTGTCCCCGAAAAAGGACAACAGAAGCACCCATGGAAGTTGGATACATATCACGTTCCATTTTGTATACAGCAGAGATGGGAACTGCCTTCTACGTAAGTGTGGAGGTTAATGAGAAGGTGGTACAGGCCCTATTAGACTCTGGGTGTTATACAGGGGGTGCTGATACATTCCTCTCAGATTCAACCAGAAGCTTTAGTACACATCAGATGTGTACACGGAGACGTGAAACCCTACCCAGTCGCCACTGTTAACATCACCCTACCGGGCGGGTCCCCTTGTAGAGTCCGGGTTGGGGTATTGACAGAACTGCCAGAGGAGCTTATTATCGGGACTGACAACCCAGAGTTCATTAACATGTTCCTTTCCATGGTGCTTAAGCAAGCCAGGAGGGAGGAGGGGAGAGACCCTAGGGAACCATGCTTCCCAGCTCTTGTGACATCTGAACCATGACTCTTAGATAGGAACTTTAAGTTTGCACAGTCCATTGACCCCACTCTCTAGCATGCCTGGCAAAGCGCCCGAGACAATGCCATCACGCCTTCAACGACCTATCCCCATTTCTTTACCAAAAACGGACTGTTATATCGTAACGGGACAAAGGGGGAAGAACCACCGTTGATTGTTCGCAAAGCCTTCAGGGACCAGATATTGTTCTTTTCTCATTCACATCTCACTGCAGGACACATAGGGTTTGAGAAAGTCACACAGAACATTTTAAGGTATTTCTATTGGCCTGGGGTGTATAGAGATATTAATAAACATTGCCAGGAATGTGAGACCCGTCAAAAAAGGAATCCATATGGCCCTCCGCCGGTTCCCCTCCAGCCCCTACCGATACTAGGGGTACCATTCGAAAGAGTGGGTATGGACCATATAGGTCCCCTTCAGAAAACACAGAAGGGACACCAGTACGTTCTAGTGTTAGTAGACCATACAACCCGTTATCCAGAGGCTTTTCCTCTTACTGAACCTACCACCCACAACATTGCTGATAAACAGATCGAGCTCTTCTCTAGGGTAGGATTCCATTGGAATCTTAACTGATCAGGGTACACCTTTCATCTCACGGCTGATGAAAGAAGTGTGTAAAATCCTTAACCTTAAGCATATCAAAACCTCTGTTTATCACCCTCACACCGACGGTCTGGTTGAGAGGTATAATGGGACTTTGAAATTGTTTCTTAAAAAGATGTTGTGCAGTGAGGGGATGGATTGGGACAGGCTTCAGCCCCTTAGCTCTATATGTAATCAGGAGCCAGGTCCAGAGCAGTCTCGGTTGTTCTTCCTTCGAGCTGCTGAAAGGGAAACAACTGAGATCGCTCCTGGAAATGACTACGGAGAACTGGGAAAAGGAAGAGGCAGATTAAGCCCGAGGTTTTTTGCAGTATACCAGGAGCCTTACATCAAAAATAGGAAAGCTGAGGGATCTTGTCTATTCTCACCTGGAGAAAAAGCAGGACAAACAAAAACAATTCTACGATATAGGGAAGAAGTGGCGACGGTTGGTTGTTGGCGATCAGGTATTGGTACTGCTGCCCTCTTCCACAAGTGAGTTCTGATCAGAATGGCTAGGGCCGTACAGAGTTGTGGGAACTGTGGGGAATACCAGCTACAAAATAAAGATAAGACCTACACGGGTGCAAACCTACCACATTAACTTATTGAAAAAGTGGTTAGGGCCCCCTACCCAGTTCTGTCCACCTAGTCCTACCCACAGCTACAATCTCTCGTTCCTGCACTCTGACCCAACTGATTGTAAACGAGGATTTGTCCCCCGAGCAGAAGCAGTCCTTGGAGGTAGTCTTGGGTCCCTTTTCTTCAATTTTTTCTGACGAACCATGGAAGACACCCCTTATAGAGCACTCCATTACAATCCCTCTGGCCCAGATCGTAAAACAGCGACCGTATTGCATACCAGCCACCGGGAGAGAGGCTGTGAGAAACGAGGTGAAGGCGATACTAAAGATGGGGGTCATTTGTTTGCCTAAAAGTGAGTGGTCCTCCCCTATAGTAATGGTCCCCAAGCCAGACGGATCCACCCGGTTCTGTATGGACTTCAGGGCCTTCGACTCTACCTCAAAATTCGACTCCTACCCAATACCAAGGATAGATGAGTTGATCGAGAAAATGGGAGAGGCAAGGTCCATAACTACCTTTGACCTTACAAAAGGCTACTGGCAGGACCCCCTAAAGGAAGCCGATAGGGAAAAAAACGCCTTTGTGACCTTGGATGTCTGGATGAGTTTACAGAACTCCCCTTCGGTCTTCACTGAGCACCTGCCGCTTTCCAACCATTGATGAATATGGTTCTCCGGTAACACCAATCCTACTCATCAGGCTACTTGGATGATATTGTGGTGTTTAACCCCACATAGGAAGAATATCTAACCCACCTCCGCCTAGTACTGCACTCTGTAGCACAAGCAGGACTCCACGTCAATTCAAAAAAATCGCGTGTAGGTTTCCAGTCAGTAAAATACCTTGGATATGTGTTGGGTCATGGGGTGATAGCCCCTCAAAAAGAAAAAGTGAAGGCGATCATTGAAACCCTGTTCCCATCAACTAAAAGAGAGCGGAGAGCCTTTTTAGGGTTACTCAGCTATTACCGACGGTTCATCCCACAGTATTCAGAGGTGGCAGCACCCCTCACTGATGTTCTACGTAATAATGTAAAGGCACAGACACTACTGACTCCATCAGAACGGATAGTGGGAGCCTTTTTACAATTAAAAAGAGCCATCACCACTAGACTGGTGTTAGCGTCTCCCAATTTTAGCAAGCCCTTCATTCTGCATACGGATGCCTCAGACTATGGCCGGGGTGCAGTAGTGTCACAGCTCTCCCCAGAAGGCATCGACCTTCCTATCTCTATCAGCAGAATGCTATTCCCTCGAGAAGAAAAATATCCAACCATCGAAAAGGAATGTCTTGCGGTGATATGGGCAATAGAGAAACTGAGGTACTATTATGAGGGCAATCAATTTACCTTATATACCGATCATGCTCCCCTCTAATGGATGAGTAGGAACAAGGGGAGAGGAGATGGCCTAACAGCTAGGCGTTCAACCTTGAATTGGGGGAACTGGGTTAGAGTCTCGGCAATGACGCTGAACATCCTATGATCAATTAATCTCTGCGTGTCTAACAAAAAAATTAATGTGTCCTCCTGTAATGCAAATGGTGCTATGTAAAGAGCTCTGATACCCGATTCGGGTCAAGTTCACGCTATATAAAACTCTATAAAAAAAAAAAAATTAAACCAGGGACATAATCCCTGAATCATGCGATGGTTCCTGTCCCTACAGCCATTTTCGTTCAAGGTAAAACACCGCAAGGGCACGGAAAATGGGAGTGCTGACTTCCTCTCTAGAGTATTCCCTCTCCGCGATCAGGAGAATCCTAGGGGGGGGGGGGGCAGGGTGGGGGAAGGGTGTCACAAGTCCAACTTCTCTCGGGAGGGAGAGGAGCATACAGATGACTGGTGGTCCATACCCCCTAAAACTAGCCCTTTCCTCTCCTTCCAGCTAGGTGACTGGCATACATACAGGAATGCAGGAGGCAGTGAAAACACTGTAAGTTTCGGACCTGGCCCCTTTAACTGGGAAGACTTCACGGAAGAAGCCGCCCACAACGGTAACAACCTCTCCAACCAGCCAATAGGAGCCGAGAAAAGCTGTGACGAGGGAGAGCCCGGTTTAGGAAAGGAAGATGATGTCGGAAGACGAGAGGAGTTCCTGGTCTCGAGCCAAGCGTCCAAAGGAGGACAAGCCGTGTTGCTCTCAATGCCCAGGAGGGAAGCAGAACAGGAAGAGCCAGGAGGCTATCGACAAGGTGCAGCGCCCCGCTACGCCTCTGGAGGAGCGTGGCTCCAACAGGTACAGGAACGCATGTCAAGGTGGAAGGGGAGGAGGGTGCACGCTAACCGTTAGACACCTCCTGTTCTCCCATCACGTTACCCGGTTCCCAGCACTGTCACGCACAGATTTAGGGTTTTCATTTGTGGCACTGGTGCTCCCTCACTACTCTGTTTTGTAATATCGTATCAGCCTTCACTGTCCCTTCCATTTTTCTTTTCCTCCCAAGTGCCCGAGGATACCTGAAGAATGGGGAGCTGAGAAAAAGGACACAAAGTACTGTACCCAGCACCTGTGGAATATAACAGGATTAGAACCAGTACCTGTGAAGTACAACAGGACTGAAGGAGAAGAGTGTTGTCTTCTTTCTTTAACACTGGCATTCTGCAAGAAAAGAGTGTTTGCAATAAAACTAAGTCTTGCTAGCCCTTGTGTTGAGCCTGATCCTTGCCTACCATCACACCATGAAACCCCCCTACATTTCACAGCACCATGTGGGAGGCACCGTGTGGCGCCTGCCACTTTGTGCTGTGAAATGCAACACCCAACATTTTCGCATTATGGCAGGTGCTGCTGTTATAATGCAGGATCCGTCCACCATGGTGGTGGGTGCATCTTGACCGGGTGTGATGGAGCAAGGATTCGCACGTTAAGCGACTTGCTTGTATCATGAACCTCAAATAATGTTAATAAACTAAACCAACATGTTCGTGTTACTAATATTGCACATTTTACATTACACGGGGTGTCCCAGTGACCGGTGCCTATGTGTTTACTAAACCTAATACGCTTGCCACTAAGATGGTCGCTGCTACGTGGGAATTTGGATTGCGCATGCGTCGGTCACAACCATGTGACGTGACTTATTCAATGTCTTGGAGGGAAAGTGTTGCTCATGCGCGATACAGCTAATATGGCTGCTTTGTATTCTCACATTCTCCAAGCTTGCATTGCCGCTTTCGCAAAGCTGTTTGTTCTGCATAACCCATAATTGCTAGCTATACTACTATTATAAAGGAAGAACTTTGAACCTTTGAGGCGGGTAAACTCGGGAACCACAGCGCCAATCCACATACCCGATACATCGTTGTAATTGTCAGGGTGTGCAGATGGACATAGGCTATATAAATTTAAAACATATAAGTTAAATAAAAAATTTACGAGAAAAAAAAAGTATTCCCATGGAAGCAGCGCCGGCCGCGACGTGCATGCTGACATCAGGAGCGACGGGAGGAGCGGTGTCCAGGAGCGCGAGGAGGAACGGAGGACATGAGCGCGGGGAGGAGTGGCGGACAGGCGGGGAGGAGAGGTAAAGAGCGGCGGACAGGCTGGGAGGAGCGGCGGACAGGCGGGGAGGAGCGGCGAGGAGCGGCGACCGGTGAGCTCAGGAGCGCGGGGAGGTGTGGCGGATGAGGTAAGGCTCCGGGGGACTCACGGACAATGTCGGTGCGGGGGGGGGCCGGGGCGGGCAGGGGCCCTGAAGCCTAATTGCTCCCGGACAAGGTCGGGACGGGCTGCTAGTAGTTATTATAAAGTAAGGGAGGTAGTGCAGAACTTCATGGTATACAGTGAAATCATCTATTCTGTGTTCTAAAACTGTTCTTTACCATTTCATGATACTTTACGAAATATGGCCTGTTATCCTTTGCCGCCTTCCATCTTGTGTGAAACTGAGTCTGCACGAGATCTGCAAGGCTCCACAGAAATGACCTTTGGACGGAAGCCAGATAGCAACCCAAGTCAAGATGAGCCTGGGAAGACAACTTTAACCTAGTTGAAGAAGCTGAACTGTACTACATTTGTAACAATTGTATATGAAAATTGTATTCACCATTATTAGGTGAAAACATATGTCATGGGAAAGTAAAATTCAAGGGGCGGGTAGAAAATTCAAATAAGGAGCATGAGAAAGCTACATTTTAGGTGGTGTGATGCCCTAACCTCCTCCTTTGTCCAATCAAAATTGGGGTTCCTTACACTTGCAACATTTGGGGGGTGGAACACTGACCCGAAAAACAGTATAACCAGCGTAGGTTTAGCTAGAGAAATTGTCCGACTTGTCCGAATAGCTGACCTGTCACTGACCAAACGCACTCTATAGGTGACTGAACTCAGAGAGCTACGAAGCACTCTGTTGGGAGATTCGAGAAACCCATTCGGGGTTTATGCAGACTTAAAGTACTGGCGAAGCACTTTGCTGGGAGGTTCAAGAACCCAATCGGGGTTATTGGCAGATTCCGTGCAGAGAGGGAGTAGCGCAGGCGTTGCAACCGAAGCTGCGGTGTTGGTCATACCCCTTGGTAAACCCGGTCCTGATCCAAATTCTGGGGTTATCCTGTCCTGACTGGCCATGAGCTGTACCTGCTCACCTACTGGCACCTTTCCCGTCTTTTCCAAACTGACCCGAGGCCAGGGTTGGTCTTCACTCTATCCTAGGTAAATATAAAGTCTGTGTGGGTGATTGCTTATCTATCTTTGCATTTCTAACTCTCGAATATTGCAAAGTATAAGTTCCTTTTCTCCCCTGTCCCTTTATGAATGAGATTTTCATGCGTTATTTGTCTATTAGCATGTTCCATTTTTCTACCCACCTTTAGTCAAATCTAAATTGTTTCTATATAGCATATGTTCCTTTTCTTACCCTCCCTTTAGTAAATAAGCTATATCTGGATAAATCAAATTACATAAGTTTCATTTCCTTTTAACAGTTAGTGAATTACGAAAGTCTACTTTAGCATGTTCACTTTCTTTACCCGCCTCTAGTGAAGTTGTAAAAGTCTGATGATCTAAATTAGCATGTTTCTTATTTTCACCTTCCCTTTATTTTACGATTTCTAAATGATTAGTATTCTCTGCCTTATTCATAGCTAACTTTATTTCTAATTCTAGTTATAGATAGTCTTATCTGTGTAAATCTTATGCTCATGACATATGATGATGATGATGATGATTAGATAAAGGTTTTCAAAACTTCTTGAGTCTGTGGTTATTATAAAGAGTGCAAACAATTTAGTCGGGTGACCTGCGCGCTCTATTTTTCTGGTAGCAGAATGATGGTTAAGGACTAGTTAAGATAGGTAGATAGGTTATTTGCTGCTAACTGTGTAAAATTTAATTGCTGCTAAATAAGAGTATCGATCGATCAAATGTAAAATTGCTTTGAAATGTTTTGAAATGTATTTTTAGTGAAATGCTGTTATATTGATCCATGTATAAACACAACTTGTTAGTAATTGTTATATGTTGTCTGGAATCTGCGGGTGGTGAGGAGAATCCACCTCGCAGTGAGGTCAGTGGCTCGAGGAAAATTAGTGCATGGTTGGGCAGAACTGGAAGCACTAATTAGGGTTTTCTGTATGAATAATTGAATGAATGATAGCAACGAGTTCACTAGCAAAACTTCTATTGTGATATAACCTAGTAAGGGTCACACGGAAGGAGTGGAAGGTTCGTCAGAGCTTGAGTGATAGCAAAGGGGTTCGCTAGTGAAACTTTAGACTTAGTATATATCCCGAAAATAAGTGGATGAGTCGAAGAAGTAGCAGGTTCTCTAATGCTTGTGTGAAGGATAGGTAGAAGGCATCTAACCGCAGTATATGAAAAGTAGACAGAAGAGGTTTACTTGCAGTGAAACAAATCTTTTTTTTCTAGACACTCGAGTACAGTGGCGAATGTTTTACGTTGTAAATTAAAATAAAGCACTTGCACTTTAAGAAAGAAAATTGAATTTCAGTTACCTTGTGAAGGAGGGAGTCAGTTGCGAGGCTGCGCTGACGTCACTTAGTGCCGCGCTGGTATTGGTTGAGACAGCGGGTGTGTAGCGGAGATAGCATTGTAAAGGAGGGGTGAGCGCAGGAGCGTGAGAACGCGTCTCACGGAAAGGCCGCGCACCCATTGGTGGAAGGTATTTGCAACCACAGTGTTGATTGGTTGTCGAAAATTTAAAGACGCGCTAGCATTGGAAGAATTTAGTAAACAGAAGTACGTATTTTCGCACGATTTGAGTTTTTGCGAAGTATATGTGGTATCCGAGATATCCAGAAACTATACCTGATCCGAGATACTTAGGGTTTGCTAAGGAACAGACGTTAAAGGGCAGACCTTACAATATGTATGGAAGCAAGAGAAAAATGTCTCTTGTAGACAAAGTTAAAAATTATTTCAAGAAAGATAAGCCAATTATGACTAGAGAAGGAGTTATTATTCCACCACCAAACACTCCCGCTTTATTTATGCTGTTTGACAGAGGGTATCATGCTTGTGTATGGTTGGAAAATTAGGTGGAATATACTAAAGATGACGGAATTTTAGCATTCCCTTTACACAGTACCTTCAACTGAAGAATTTTGTTCAACCTAAGAAACCGAATGAAAGATTTACATCCCAGACCTAGATTGACACAATATGAGGCTTTAAAAGAATGGAAGATTGAGGCCTTTGAGCGAGATAGACCTAGGATTGACAAAGGGATAAGTAAATGGTATCCAAAAATGCACCGAGAAGCGAAAGAGAAAAAATGAAACAGTGGAGACAGAATATGATAGTGGAAAGTCTTTTCCCAGTGCTAACTGTAGAAGAGCCCGTGGGAGGGAAAAGGACAGAGAAAACGAAGCATTTAATGACCAGTGGTGACTCTGATGATGATTACCTGGAGGATTTATTAATGAAAAATCCACCACCGTATAATGAGGAACCCAGGTCCCTGAATACGAGAAATCCATTCCTGAAACCAAATTATGATGAGGGACCAAGTATGGCAAATCCGAGTGCACCAAGTCTTTACCTTCCCTTGATTCCACAGGTAGTACATGAAACCACCATGGAAAAAGTATTACAGGACCAAGAGAGAGAGGCTTTAATTAAACAGAGAACTGAACTTATCCAGAAGATTTCCCAGTTGTATACAAGTCCTGAAGCTTTGACAATTCCAGTAACCATTGGCCCAGTTGTTCCTCTGTACGGGGATAAACAGGCTAGTCCAAAAGCTCCAGTTATAACTACATCAGTGGTGCAGACAAGAAAAGAGCCCTTAATAGTAGATGATCAGGCAAGTGAATGCGAATCTGTAATTTCCCTGATGGATTTACCCACAACGGAACCAGAAGGCAGTTCACAGAAAAAGAACACTCCTTTTAGTTCAAGGGAAGTCCAGATTGAGTCCTCATCTGGTACTAGAAGTGCCACAGTAGTGACTCCTGAAGAAATAGATCGATGGACCCGAGAACTAGAGAAAATAAATCCTCAGCCAAAACCGTTAGATATTTACAAGTTGAGAATAGAATTGGAACAACTAATGGCTGGGAACGTGGGATTGGACAGGCTAAACACCCTTAGTGAGGAAGAATTACTATTCATTTGTAAAAGTATTACCCGAATCATCAGAGTGTTCCATGAAAAATTAATGGACACCGCAGCTAGCATGGGAATAGATATTAGCAGATCCAAAGTGTTGCAAAGCCCTACAGAGCAGAATTTTCTGACAAAGATTTAGAAAACATGAACGTGTCAGGAAAAAAGGTGCAGATAGGAGAATTGCTGAACCTTTTGCAGAAATGGGGAGAATTAGAAAAATGGCAGGTGGGCGAAGAAAAAAAAGATAGTAGATCCAAACAAATGACTTCTGAATAGGTGTTAAAAGAAGCTGACAAAGCAGAAAGATTATAACCTATGAGAGAAGTGCCAGGTGGGGGATATGTACATGTTCCATGGTCCAGACATGATATTGTGTCATTTACAAATGATTTCCCAAAATTACGAGAGAAACCTGTAGAAAATACAACCAGGTAATGTTGTACCAGAAAGGAAAGGTGCCTGCAAAAGAGACAGACTGGACTCGAATAGATAGAACTACTCAGAATCGTGATGAAACTGTACATTCATATTATGAGCGACTGTTATAGGAATTCCACATCCCTGGCCAGTCAGGGCAATACATTGAAGGAAAGGTTGAAGGAAATGCAGTCACCTTTCTGTTGGACACTGGTGCTACCCATTCTACTGTGAGAACAGCAGACGTTCCAAACCTACCCCTCTCAGAAGCGATCAAAGTAGTGGGCGTTTCTAATAAATTAATTAGTACCCCAGTTACAGAACCCATGGAAATTAAAATAGGGAATTTCAAAGAGATGCATAGATTTGTTGTTTGTGATTCAAGTCCTGTGAACTTACTAGGACGAGATTTGCTGTGCAAAATGAACTGTACCATCTTTTGCACACCAAATGGCGTTGAAATTCAGACCCCAGAAGAAGACGGAATTTACAAATTAATGTTAATAAGACCTGACTCAGAAATTCAAAGACTGACAATACAAGACTTACCGGAAGAGCTCCAACAGACAGTGAAACCAGAAGTATGGGATTTCACTGGAAAAGATGTAGGATTAATGGCAAATGTTGACCCAATTAAAATTTCCATAAATGAAGATGCAGTTTACCCGAATACTAAACAGTATAAAATGAGTGCAGAAGTAAAAGCAGGGGTTGCTATTGAAATAAAAAGGTTGTTGGAAGCAGACATCATACAGGCGGTATTGAGCAGTCCTTGTAATTCGCCCATAATTGGAATAAAGAAACCAAGTGGTAAGTACAGGGTAGTACAGGACCTGCGCAAGGTAAATAAAATTGTTGTTCCTTGCTGTCCTATTGTGCCAAACCCTGCAGTGATCTTGTACCAAATACCATGGAATGCTGGATGGTTTACGGTCATCGACCTGTGCCATGCATTCTTTTCAATTCCATTGCATCCAGACAGCAAATTTATTTTCTCATTTGAATTAGACAGTCATGTTTACGCCTGGAATCGTGTCCCTCAGGGGTACACAGAGAGTCCTTCGATTTTCAATCAAATTCTGAAAAAATGCCTTGAATCCTTGGTATTGCCTAGAGAATCAGTCCTGGTGCAATACATAGACGACCTCTTGGTGGCGTCTAAAAGTAGGAAAGACTGTGTCGCTGACACCATTGCCTTACTGAACCATTTAGGTGAAGGGGGACATAAAGTATCACCAGACAAATTACAGTTCTGTACCTCCTCAGTGAAATATCTGGGGCACCAGATAGAGAGAGGTATCAGGAAAGTTACCACAGAAAGAATTAGGATAATTCAAAACATGCAACTGCCCAATGACCAGAAAGAAATCAGAATGTTTCTTTGAGTTGTAGGATACTGTAGGCAGTGGATTGTGGGATTTGCAGTCCTAGCAAGACCATTAATAAAAATGACAAAGAAAGGAGCAAAAGACCCAGTGGAGTGGGATGATGAAAGCATGACAGCTTTCACGAAATTACGAGAATGTCTGTGTACAGCTCCCGCATTAGGAATGCCTGACTACTCAAAGGAGTTTACACTGTTTTGTGACACACGAGACAATTGTGCACTTTCAGTCCTGACCAAAAATCATGGTTTAACCAGACGTCCTGTAGCATATTTTTCCTCTACTTTAGATCCAGTGGCTGCTGTATTACCTGTATGTTTGAAAGCAGTAGCTGCAACTTGCATGAGTCTTGAACAGAGTGAATCTATCATTATGGGACATCCTGTAACTGTGTATGTTCCACATGCAGTTGTAATCTTGTTGACCAGAACCAAAACTCAGTACCTCACACCTAGTCGGCTGACTAAGTACGAGAGAATTCTTGTAGGTGCAGGAAATGTAACCATTGCCCGATATAATATCTTGAATCCAGCTACCCTCCTACCAAATTCACTCACAGCAGGAGTGAAGGGAGAAGTTGAGCATAACTGCCTTGATCTGACTGAGTATAGCACAAAACCACGCCCAGATATAAAGGAAGTTCCCCTAACTGATGAAGATTACGAGCTATTTGTAGATGGCTCATGCATGAGACATGAGGATGGAGGCTTAAGTGCTGCTTATGCAGTATGCACTTTAGGAGGTCCAGTGGTAGCATCCTATTTATATGGAGTAAAGTCTGCACAAGTAGCCGAATTTGTTGCATTGGCAAAAGCCTGTAAATTTGGGAGGAACATGAAAATAACCATATACACTGATAGCCAGTATGGTTATGGGGTTGTGCATGACTTTGGACAATTGTGGCTGCAAAGAGAGTTTCTGACTTCTTCAGGTACTCCTATCAGAAATGGAAATTTTGTGCAAGAATTACTGGAAGCAATCCAGTTACCAAATGAATTGGCAGTGGTCAAGTGTGCTGCTCACAAATCTGGCGACGACCAAGTGACAGCAGGTAATCGATATGCTGACCAACTCGCCCAACATTGTGCCAAATACAAAATAGCAATCAATACAAAGATGGGGTAGGCGGAAACAGCTGCCAGCTTATGGTGTTTGAGGAAATAAAAAAATCGGAAGAAGTAAGAGATTTGCAGAATGCAGCAGAACCAAAGGAGATGGAGAAAATGTGGTTGTCGGAGAAGGAATGAGGATGGTGTCATTGTTTACCTTGATGATATGCCTGTGTTGCCAGACTGCCTGCTTGCTCCTGTGGCTAGATTGATACATGGAGATACACATTTAGGAAGAGACGCCATGATTCATGTCTTTAGACAGACATGGTTCAATTCGAAATTCAGAAACATAGCAGAGGCACTCTACCAGAGGTGCTTAGTATGTCAGCAATTCAATCCCGGAGAGAAAACAGTAGTTTTACCAGGTACAATTGGAAAGGCAGAGGGTCCTTTCATAAGATTACAACTTCGTTTTTTTCAGTTACCACCATGTCAAGGAATGAAGTACGTTCTCGTCATTGTCTGCCTGTTTTCAAAATGGGTAGAAGCTTATCCTGCACGCAGAAACGATAGCATCACTGTAGCCAAATTGTTACTGAGGGAATTGATACCTAGGTACGGTTTTCCAGTCACAATTGAATCAGACAGAGGTAGACATTTCCATAGCGAAATAATAAGACAAATCTGTGAAGCATTCAAAATTACACAAAAACTACACTGTGCATATCGCCCAGAGGCTTCTGGAGTGGTAGAACAACTGAATGGCACTATCAAGTCAAGATTGGGAAAAATGTGTGAATCTACTCAAATGGAATGGCCTGACGCGTTGCCCCTTGTCTTGATGGGACTTAGAAGTATTCCAGACCGGAAGACAGGCCTGAGTCCCCATGAGATTCTGATGGGAAGAGCAATGCGGCAAGCATGGGTGCCAGGACATAAACTGATAAACATATCTGATGATTTGGTGCTAGAGTACTGCAAGCAACTGGGTGACCAAGTGCATTCTATCTCTCACCAGATTGGGGAAGACGCCTTCACCAGACCAGCAACTCCAGCTCATGATTTGAACCCAGGTGATTGGGTTGTAATTAAGAAACATACTCGGAAGAGTTGCCTTGCACTGACGTGGGGAAAACGAAGACCGGTTATTCTGGTTACCACAACAGCTGTGAAGTGTGCAGGTGTGCCACGGTGGATCCATGCCAGCCATACGAAGAAAGTGACTGAACCTGAAGAAACTGAGGCTGAAGGTTGTGCAGTTGAGGGGTCTCTTGAAGTTGGTCCTGAAGTATCTGAAGAAGAACAACTGAGCTCCAGTCAAGATGATTGGGTCCCAGTAATCGACCTGACTCTCGATCCAATAAGAACAAGAAGACAAACCTACTTAGATAGAGAGTGGGAGAGTGAGGACGAAACAGGAATAGAACAAGATAATCAGATCATCGAAATCCAAATCAAATCTGATGATGAGGAAGGTCAGGTAGGGACAGAGCAGGTTATCGACACACCTCCAAGAACTCCAAGCCTGAAAAGGGACAGATAGAAATTAGAGCAGAAGTTCAAGCGGAAAAAAATCAAAAGTTCGAAGTGCTTGAACAGGATCAGATAGAAATAGATAAATGTGTTCAGGAAGAAGAAATTGAAACAAAACAAAGCCAAATCCAGCACATACCTGAACAAGGCCAGTTTAGTAACCAGGCAGAAGAAACTGAAATAAGGCTTGGAACTAGTCAGACAGAGACGGAAGAAGACACTGAAGCAGATGTGCCACAACTGAGTGAAAATAAAAGAGCCTTTGAAGAGGGCCAAAGCACAGTGCCAGTTAAAAGATTCAGAAAAGGAGATAAAGTACCGAGATTTGTCAAAAGACTGAGACTAGGGGGCGTGGCTACGCAAGCGGAGATGGCGGTCGCAGCTTGCTAGAGCTCCCGCCGGCCCGCCATTAATCCTTCTACTTATCCTGGTCCCTGACCCCGAAACCCACAACAACAACGGGGCGAAGGTCGCTGGGAGTGCCAGGAATCCTCCGGTGTGCCCAGCGTCCCAAAACCTGACTGTGCAACGAGGCGCGAGGTGCGGCCTAGAGGGAGGAGGAGCAGCCGGGGCCTCGATTTTGGTGCTCCCCGGCCGGGGAGCAGTGCACTACATCGCCTGGCCTAGTGGCGGCCGCGACGCTTGGGGACCCGAGGCGCAGAAGACGCAGGGGAGTGTGTGTGATCCCTCTTCCAGGGGCCAGCTGCATCACGAGGGGACGCAGAAGCTGCAGATGGCCGGGGACAGCCGGAGCGGCCTGGTGGATTAGGCGCAGCCGGGACCTCGATTTTCGCGGCCCAGTGTCGGCGGGGGCCCGCAGGCTCGGCAGGGGTCGGGCGCCCTGATGTTCCCGCCCGGCGGTGATTGACCCACGACATGGATGGTCTGCGGGACGATCGGCAGCAACTGTGAGTAGTGACCCCCCCCCAGACCGGAGGAGACGCCGGCGTTTTGGCGCGAGATACACCTGGACTGTCCACCTCTCCAGGGGGGGGGTTGCTGGCCGGAGGGGGCCCTGCTCCTTGGCGGTCGCTGGGGCCGGCCACGCACTGATCGGGACATTGGGTCACATTGGACCGGACCCGCCAGGACCTGCCCGGGGGCCGGAGACCGGACGTGGTTTTCCTTCCCCCTCATTGCATTGCATTGACTTCAACGAGGGCGGTCGGGGTCCCACACCTTCATTCCATCTTGGGGCCCATTTACCCTCGGCAGTCATGACCAGAGGAGGCGGTGGCCCCGCCAAGCAAGTGACTATTGATAAATTCACGGGGCCCAGTGGGGGCCCTGGACCGTCCGGGGGTGCTCCGCCTGGAGGGGGGCCGGACAATGCAGCCCTTATGGCGGCCATCACTCAGTCAAGGGATGCGCTGGACGCCAAGATAGGGGCAGTGGGCGCGGATGTGACCCTATTACGCCAAGACCTGAGAAATGCCGTGGCGCGGATCACCGAAACTGAATCTAGGGTAACGGTGGTGGAGGAAGACGTCACTTCCCTTAAAAAGAGAATGGCGGCGATGGAATCTGCGCAGCGGAACACAGCGCTCCGTGTGGAAGATGCCGTAGGGCGGGCACGCCGCAACAACCTCCGCTTTATTGGCTTTCCGGAGCGCTGTGAAAAGGGCAACATGGAACAATTCCTCACACAGTGGTTGGAGTCATGGATGCCCCCGGGGACGCTGTCTGCTTGCTTCGTTATTGAGAGGGCGCACCGCGCCCTGACGCAGAGGCCGCCTGAGGGCGAGCGGCCTAGGGCGGTGATCGCTAGACTGCTGAATTATCATGACAGAGATGCCGTATTGAGGGAAGCTAGAACCAGGGAAGCCCTCCTATATGAAAACTGTAAGATCATGATCTTCCCTGACTATACCAAACTTGTGCAACAGCAGCGTCATTCTTTCATGGCCGCCAAGGCAAAATTAAGAGGTCTTAAACTCCAATATTCCCTGTTGTACCCGGCGCGCCTAAGGGTGATCTTCCAATCACAGACACTGTTTTTTGATACACCGGAAGACCTCTTCAAATGGACGGATGAAACGGTGCGGCTTAGACCGAACTCTCAACCGGGGCTCAATCCGGGCTCTCCTGAAGGATCACCGCGAGCACAGAGAGACCAGACGGCGAAGAAGGGTCGTACCAAGCGCTCCAAATCGCGCAGACGCGCGGCCTCGGTCGATGGCACACAGACCAGTGGTAGAACCGAGGATTCGGAACAATCTGGGACAGAACACTGAAGACTCCGGGGCCTTAACTCTCCTTTTCTGCTGTCACTGCTGTGACCTCTGGTCGGGCTCACCGAGTCGTCTGGAATTCAATGGCTGCCCGGCACAGTTACTGCCCTGGGACAATACTGCTTCTGTCTCCTGATCGTGAATAGGGTTGTGGGGTGGGGGGTCGGGGACTACAGGATAGTGGCTACCACTCTCCCTCTAGAGAGAGAGACACTGAGGGTAGGGGGGTGAGCTTGCTGTTCCTTCTGGGGATGTTGGGATCCATTGGTATGGGTGGGCCCGGGCCCTGTGTTCTGGTCTCGGGACCACCCATGCCGCGACAGATACTTCATAGTTCATTGAGGTAAAGGGTGGGGGGAGGCGGGACGTGGGCGGTCGGGGTTGTGGCCGCTGAGTTGGGGATCGGGACTGTTTGGGGCTGTGGGACTGTAGAGTTGGGGACTGTTTTCTTTGGGGTAGGCAGTGGTATGCATGTGTGTGTCGCAATAATGTTCCTTGTGGCGTGTGGTGGGTGGCGCGGGTGTAGAGGGCTCGTGTGGTGGATCTTAATAGACCATGGCTGAACCGACTCATAGACTCCCTGAAGACTCTATGCGGGTGATTACGTGGAATGTCAGGGGTTTATTGGACAAAATTAAACGCGGGGCTGTGTTACGCTGGGGGAAAAGAGGTTGCAGATGTGCTTTTGCTTCAGGAAACCCACATGATGGGCACAAAGGCTCTGGGCCAACAGAGATTTGGTTATCAACAGGTTTTCCATGCGGGTTTTTCCAGGGGATCCAGGGGAGTGGCCATCTTGATCCACCGCAGGGTGGCGTACATCCATGAGAAGCAGTGGGTGGATCCCCAGGGTCGATACCTGTTTGTTAAGGGCATGGTGGGCACGGAATCGGTGGTGTTTGGCAGTGTTTACGCCCCTCCCCCCCTCCGATGGGCCCTGGCTGAGAGGTTGTTTGCAGTGTGGGAGGACATTTCCGGATCGTAGGCAGTGATTGGGGGGGATTGGAACGATGTGATGAATGTATGCGTGGATCGCCAAAGGCGCCGAGAGGAGATCGAGATCCCGCCCCCTTCCCCTTCACCCACCAGACTGTATGCAATGAGTGAGGGATTGGGCTGGGTAGATGCTTGGCGACATATGCACCCCACAGCCCGGGAATATACTTATATCTCAGCTGTACACGGCTCGTTCTCGAGGCTTGATTGTGTGTTTGTGCCTAGGGAATGTTTGTGTAGGGTGAAGGGCGCTGACATCTTGCCCAGGGGCCTGTCCGACCACTCCCCCGTCTCCGTTGGAGTGGAACTCATCCGGAGAAGGCAGCCGTTTCGATGGAGGATGTCCTCTTGGCATCTCCTACAACCGGCATATACTAATCACTTGCGTGAAACCATTGACCACTACTGGCGGGAAAACCTAGTAGAGGGTGCTGATGTAGGAGCGGTGTGGGAGGCCAGGAAGCCTACCATACGGGGAGTAGATATTGCATGGTGCTCGGCGGCCCGTCGGAAGCGTCGAGAGCAGACTACGGAGGCGGCCGCACGAGTGGCGACTCTGGAGCAGGAAAGCCGCGAGGGGGGTGATGAAGTCGGAATACGTCTGCTTTTGCAGGCACAGCAAACCTACGGGTCCCTCCTGATGGATGAAGCCAAACAGGCATGGCTGGCCACCAGAAGTAGGGTATATCAATGGGGGGACAAGTCGTGTTCCATGCTCCATAGACTGTGCCAACAAAACTTCCAACCCCTCCTGCTGCCAGGTCTCACGAATGGCGATGGGGAGGTCTTGAACATTTGGGGTGTGGAACACTGACCCGAAAAACAGTATAACTAGCGTAGGTTTAGCTAGAGAAATTGTACGACTTGTCCGAATAGCTGACCTGTCACTGACCCAACGCACTCTATAGGTGACTGAACTCAGAGAGCTGCGAAGCACTCTGTTGGGAGATTCGAGAAACCCATTCGGGGTTTATGCAGACTTAAAGTGCTGGCGAAGCACTTTGCTGGGAGGTTCAAGACCCAATCTGGGTTATTGGCAGATTCCTTGCAGAGAGGGAGTAGCGCAGGCGTTGCAACCGAAGCTGCGGTGTTGGTCATACCCTTTGGTGAACCCGGTCCTGATCCAAATTCTGGGGTTATCCTGTCCTGACTGTCCATGAGCTGTACCTGCTCGCCTACTTGCACCTAAGTCCTTGAGGGTCCGTTCTTGTCTTTTCCAAACTGACCCGTGGCCAGGGTTGGTCTTCACTCTATCCTAGGTAAAAATAAAGTCTGTGTGGGTGATTGCTTATCTATATTTGCATTTCTAACTCTCGAATATTGCAAAGCATAAGTGCATAAGTTCCTTTTCTCCCCTGCCCCTTTATGAATGAGATTTCCATGTGTTATTTGTCTATTAGCATGTTCCATGTTTCTACCCACCTTTAGTCAAATCTAAATTGTTTCTATATAGCATATGTTCCTTTTCTTTTTCTCCCTTTAGTAAATAAGCTATATCTGGATAAATCAAATTACATAAGTTTAATTTCCTTTCAAGTTAGTGAATTACGAAAGTCTACTTTGATTTAGCATGTTCCCTTTCTTTACCCGCCTCTAGTGAAGTTGTGAAAGTCTGATGATCTAAATTAGCATGTACCTTATTTTCACCTTCCCTTTATTTTACGATTTCTAAATGATTAGTATTCTCTGCCTTATTCATAGCTATACGTTATTTCTAATTCCAGTTATAGATAGTCTTTTCTGTGTAAATCTTATGCTCATGACATATGATGATGATGATGATTAGATAAAGGTTTTCAAAACTTCTTGAGTCTGTGGTTATTATAAAGAGTGCAAACAATTTTAATTGATATTATATTGTAATGACTGCTTATCTTTTCAGCTAGCTCCTTGATCCATTGCGATCTTAGGTACCTGTGACGAGGATTGGTAAGTCAGGTACATTGGGAAAAACGGAAAGAAACAGGGTTACTGATAGTAGAGTGTAGGTTACCCGATTATTATGAAAATAAATTATGGGCCCAAGAGTGCATGTTTGGTAATAGATTAGTCGGGTGACCTGCGTGCTCTATCAGGTGTGCGGGACCACCGCATGCATGGTGGACAGTCCCGGTTTACTCCAGGATGGCGGATGGACTGAAGTCCGTCATCCATCCTAATGAGCCCCTTAATCCAGGGTCAGGTATTCTTGAAAGTTTCCAGTTTAAAAAAAATTCAAACAGATTGCTGAAACTCAGGCATATAAATAGGCCCACTTTGTTATACTGAAACTTAAACAGAGCAGTCCTTTTGCCATTCAAAACGAATATCTATATGTCCAAAACAGGTTTCCTGAAAAAAACTTTCATTCATATTCTTCTTCTTTTAGTTCCCTTTATTAAAAACGTTTGGTTAGTTTAAAAATACATGTACATTTAGAAATCATGTAAATTACAATTTGTCAATTCAAAATCTACATTGATTATCAAAAACTATTTAATAATACATGACACAATTTCATACAAATACCAATATTAAAAAAGATTTAAAAAACAATTAACAAGAGTCAGTGTGGCGAAAACCTTTTGGGCTGGTAAAGTCAGCCACCTTTGCTAGGTGGGTTAGATCAGTAATACTCAAAGTATGGCTCGGGCAACGTGACTGTCCTGACCTTTATGTGCGGCCCCCTGATCAAAAGCAGCACTGGGCTGCTGTTCAATCGACTCAGCACTAGCATTAAAATATGTTATATAAATGCAAGTACTTATATAAACGTTAATTGCAGTTAAAGAAAGGAAGTGTCTAGGGTGTCCTACACCACTTAACTTTAGGAACACCTTCATTTATAAAGACATCTTGCGGTAAACAAGCAAACACTTGATGAAGTCTCTTCAAAAATCGAAAAGAGTATTCTATATATAAAGTAAATAAG
The DNA here is from genome assembly GCF_964263255.1 of Lissotriton vulgaris. Classification (NCBI taxonomy): domain Eukaryota; kingdom Metazoa; phylum Chordata; class Amphibia; order Caudata; family Salamandridae; genus Lissotriton; species Lissotriton vulgaris. The sequence goes on along the minus strand of NC_141693.1, from coordinate 205,145,911 downwards.
ATATCAGAGCATTGAGAAGTAGGATCCAGAACGCCTCAGCACAACTCATCCTGGACATCCCCCGTCGCAACCACATCTCCGGACACCTGAGCGACCTGCACTGGCTCCCGGTCAACAAGAGAATCACCTTCCGTCTCCTCACCCACGCACACATAGCCCTGCACAACCAAGGCCCAGGATACCTCAACAGCCGCCTCAACTTCTACGCTCCCAAACGCCAGCTTCGATCGACCGGCCACGCCCTCGCCGCCGTCCCCCGCATCCGAAGAGCCGCCACAAGGGGAAGGTCCTTCTCCTACCTCGCCGCCAAGACTTGGAACTCCCTCCCGACCCACCTCCGCCTGACCCAGGACCACCTCGCCTACAGGAAGCAGCTCAAGACATGGCTGTTCGAGCAGTAGCGGACCCCCCTCCCCTACCGCCTTGAGACCCTCCGGGTGAGTAGTGCGCTATATAAATGCCTTGATTGATTGATTGATTTTAAAAGTGATAGCTTTCAAGCATGAATTTAGAAACATTTATGCTTCCCTCCTCACCCTGACAATGCCAATAGTGAACTAAGAGGCAAGTCAGTTGTTATGTGCACCCTGGGGTGGCCTGGGTTGCTTTTATACATGAACAACATTATAGTTTATTGAATCAAACACAGGAAACGTTTTTTGTACAGCCCACTTCCGCACGTCATGTATTTCGAGGTCCTCTTTGTATGTGATAATAAAGAAAATGGAGGGAAAATGAAATAAAACAATTTCCTAGGATGAGACAATTTGGTCAAGTGAAATATTATCCCAGGTATCGACACCTCTCAGTTTGGTGCACATTCGGTCAGGGGAGCTATGGCCTCTAAACCTTTTTTCTCTGGGATCCTAATTGGAGGATATCATAATGGCTGATTGACCGTCTGATTCTGCATTTAAAGCGTTTTAAACCGATTGTTGATGTTGCATCCGTGGTTGTGGGACAGCTTTATACAAGCATAACCTGAAGCCTCAGATCCCGACTTAGAATATAACATTTCATAACTATTGCGGCAAATCATTTTCTACCTATCTGCACACTTTGGGGGTCATTAGGATGGAGGATTTTCCGCATCCTCCGGGCCGGCGGAAGCCACCGCCGGCCCGGAGGATGCGGAAAATCCTCTGCGGACCCACCAGGACCCACCACCACATTAGGATGGCTGGTGGGTCATGGTTTAGGTCCGCAGCTTTTCCGCCGCGGCTGGTTTACAACCGCGGCGGAAAAGCACTAAAATGGTGAAGGTGTCTCTCAGACACCGTCAGCCAGATTAGGATGTGCTTGGGAACATGCTTTTCCGCGGCGGCTTTTCCGCCGTGGAAAAGCATGTGTAACTGCACTGCAGGGGCCCGTTGCGGGCCCCCTAGGTGTAGTGGGGGGTGGGGGGTGCACATGGGGGGTACCAATGGTACCCCCCTGCATTTGCGTGCACAATGCAGCAGGCACCGCGCGGTGCCTGCCGCTTTGTGCACGCAAATGCTGTGCATGCATTTTTAACATTGCTGCGGGTGCAGCTTGAAGCTCCACCCGCAGCAATGTTAAAAATAGAGGATGTGACCGCCACCCTGGCGGTCACATCCTAATCTGCATAGAGGGAACGCCGCAGCCCATGCGGACGTTCCCTCATGCTCTGGGGTCGCGGACGGACTCAAGTCCGTCCGCGATCCTAATGACCCCCTATGTGTTGTGGTTTCTTACACAATATACTCTGTCTGCAGACTCTGAGGAAAAGCAGAGTTAAATGCTGCATTGAAATAAGAAGTTCTGGATAAAGGTTGTGATCATTTTGGATCTGGCCTCGTTACAGACGTTGTTTGGAGTTCTGTGTCGCGGATGTTGTATTTGGAGGAAGATGGCTGCATTGGCGTGGAGAGTTGTTATGGAAGGTTCTATGTATGTTAAAAAGTTTATACTGCGCACGTACACCGAGACGGTTTCTTGGCGCTCATAACAGACATAACGAACCAGGGCAGAGGGTATTATTCTAAGGCCGCTTTGAAAAGGAATGTTTTTAAAGTTTTCCTGAACGACTCATAAGAGGGGCAGTGGCGAAAAGAAGAAGGGAGGGAGTTCCAGAAGGAAAGGCCTAAAAAAGAAAAACGCATTCCGCCGTGTTTTTTGCGGCAGTTAGATGGGATGCAGAGAAGATTATCAGCAGAAGATCTTAGATTACGGGTAGGGAGGTATCTCCTTAGCTTGGAGGAGATGAATTCGGGGGCGCGGTTATGGAGAGATTTGAATATGGTGCATCCGAGTTTGAAGGAGCACCGTTTAGCCACTGGGAGCCAATGGAGGCTCCTCAGAAGGGGGGAAACATGCTGGTGTTTAGGTTGATGGAACACCAAGCGGAGAGCCTGGTTCTGAATTAACTGGAGTTTTTGAAGCTGATAGGCAGGAATCCCCACATACAAGATATTAGCAAAGTCAACCCTGGAGATGACCAAAGCCAGTATGACTAATACGAGTGCCTCTCTGGTAAGAAATCGGCAGATCTTACGGATCCTGCGCAGTTGAAAAAAGCAGGATGATGTAACAGCCGAGATCTGGGATTTCATAGATAAGTCCTCAGAGATGACCACTCCAAGGCTTTTCACAGAGCTGACCGGGCGAGGGGGGGTGCCAAGAGTAAGGGGCCAGTAATTGTCATCCCATGGATTGGTAGGGCCACCCACCAGAACAAGTTCCGTCTTAGACGGGTTCAGCTTGAGCTGGCTGTGAGCCATCCAGTCAGAGATGAACAACATTGTTGTTTGAAAATTAGAGCGGGAGGAAGGTGAAGTATCCAAAGGGAAGACCAACTGCAGGTCGTCTGCATAATTATATATAGTGGCAGGGGAGTGATGAAGGGAGACCATAAGTGATTGCATATATAGATTAAAGAGAAGCGGGGAAAGAGCTGAACCCTGGGGAACACCACAGTTGAGGGGGGAGAAAGGAGCAGAGAAGGTAGAAAGGTGGACTGCCTGGGAGCGGCCTTGAAGGAAGGATCGAACCCAATCAAGGGCGATGCCCTGGATGCCGGCGTTTCCGACACGGTCGATCAAAATAGTATGATCGACCGTGTCAAAAGCCGCCGAGAGATCCAACAGTACAAGGGCTTGGGAAATGTTATTATCGGCACCAGTTCTAAGAGTGTCCATGACAGCCGCGATCACCATCTCTGTGGAATGGAGGGGGCGAAAACCAACCTGTTGGGGATCCAAGAAAAGGGAAGTCTCCATAAACGTGCTCAGACACCTAGTCACATAGGTTTCTAGGATCTTTCCCAAAAAAGGGAGAAGGGAAATGGGTCTGTAATTGCTCAGCACAAGAGGGTCTGCGTTGGGCTTTTTCAGAATGGGTAACACCACAGCCTGCTTGAAAGCTTCTGGCACAACTCCTGATGTTAAGGAGGAGTCTAGCTCATTACTGTTGGACTCTTGCATAGAAAGAGGACCGACTGTTGGGACAACACTTCTTATAGGGATCTCTGGGGCATGAGTTTCTGTTTGTATCCTTTATGTAACGCATGTAATCCTAAATCCTTATATTTCTCAACTGGTTCTTATGTAAGCGCTCTGACACCTTCGGGTAAAGTTTGCGCTATATAAAATCGCATAAATAAAATGAGTGGTATGATATTGTGAAGTCATAATCGGTGTTCATGGGCAATGAAGTGTTTTCCTTTGTAAGATTGTTGTTTTCATCGGCTGCTGTGTTGTTGCAGTAAAGTTTAATACTCCGTGACCTTAAAAGAGTTGAAAATTCTTTGACGTATTAGCAATAAACTAATACGTCATGCATAATCGTAGAGCGTGGCCGACAGACAAAAGCCACATTAAAGCTCTGCTCATTTTGGGCTCTTTAGTCCTAGAGGCCTCGAGCTGAGCCAGAGCCTTAAGTGGCTCTCGCAACTCTAGCCTTCTCCACCCTAGCTCTCCCCTCTCAGACCGCCCTACCATGCTAGCTCTCCTTTATTTTATTTATTTATTTTATTTTATTTATGCGTTTTTATATAGCGCGGACTTTACCCGAAGGCGTCAGAGCGCTTCACATTAGGAACAGAAATGGAACATAATGAGAAACATTACAGAAGAGCAGATTACTAAAACATACGTTACTTACATAAGGTAATAGTGACAATTGTGAGCAAACAAAAAACATAAGGTAGTAAAAATTGTGAGCAACCAAAAATACATGAGGTAGTAAAGGTAATAATGACAATTGTGAGCAAACAAAATACTTGAGGTAGTAAAAATTGTGAGCAACCAAAAATACATGAGGTAGTAAAGGTGATCGTGACAATTGTGAGCAAACAAAATACTTGAGGTAGTAAAAATTGTGAACAACAAAAAATACATGAGGTAGTCAAAAGTGCACAAGAGGAAAAGTGACAAGTGTGCAGTTAAAAGAGAAAACAGTATAATTTGAGGTATAATACTGCAATAAGAGCTAGGCACAAGAACAGGCGTTGCGTAGGCAAGGTGGCACTTGTGCAAGTATCAAAGGTAAAAACATGTGAGAGGTAGCAACCGTGTGTTACAAGGGCAAAGTGTTGTGTGCATGTTACAAAAGGGCACCGAACACAAGTACATGGAGAATACTGCAAAAAGGCAGACACTCCCACCACAGGAAAACACTGGGAAGGCACTCCCATGGTCATGGAAAGTAGAAAATATCAGTAGTGGGAAGTCTTCCTCCGAATAGCAAGAGGACGTGAATTACTTTTGGAGGTGTCTCTGGAGGAGGAGAACTTTGAGGTCCCTTTTGAAGGCCTGGGAGGAGGCGGTGGTCCGGAGCTAAGGCGGAAACGAGTTCCAGATTCTCACTGCGTTGCCTGAAAAGGATTGGGACATTGTTCTTTCCTTCTTGAAAGTGGGAGGTTCAAGCAGTAGATTCTCGGCATTGCGTGAAGGTCTAGAGCCTCCAGAGAGTTTCAGTGTATTCACCAGGTAGCGGGGAGAGGAGGAGTGCAAGGCTTTGTGGGTGATACAAGCGATCTTGTAGATAGCTCTAGCCTCGAAGGGAAGCCAGCGGAGGGTGGCTCCTACCCTTAATGCACGACAATCCATCCACCGGGCGGGCGGGCGAGTCTCCCATTAGTGTCCACGGTTAAAATTGGCAGAGCGCAACCAAAATGAACTTAAACTCTCAGCCACGCACCGGAAGACTGGACAACTAATTTCATTTTCACGCTCGAAATTCGCCGCCGTGTTAAGTCACGTGATGTATATGCCGTTGCTAGGGAAGCCAATTGGGTTATTCCTCTAAAGAGAACTCCGTGTATTTGCATTTCCGGGGCTTCGCAGCCAATGAACACACAGAAAATGTCTAATTCACCAATCACAAGCCACCATACAGCTCTTCAAGCTCCAACAGAGTGAACAACTATGAGCTGTACAGCCAATCCGACAACACGTCTTCTCTCAACCAATCGAAGACCTCGATAGTTCCACGCATCTAGTAGAATATGTTTAGACCTATTTGATTGAATTATGGGCTCTTTGGTTCTACAAGCTCCGGTGCTTTCGCCACAATTTCGGGACAAAATCGCCCGTAAAGAAAGTATTGCCGTTTAGCGGATTGAAAGCAGCCAGGTAATGCAGTAATGACGGCTATCGGGCGTCGTCATCAAAAGGCGGAGTGTGCGAAGAAATGCTGTGCAAGTCGTCACCCTATGTCCTGGGGCAGAAGGCCGATGCGGGCTCATCAGTGACTATTGGAAATTGAGTGCACACCCTCCATGTGTATATGTGTATTTTATTCTCGCAATTTTCTTTTGCCATTTTACGATATTTGTTTTCTGGTACGAAAAGGGTTGCAGGCAGAAGCCCGAGCTTTAGTACATTCCTTTGAATGCAAGCATCAACCCCACACCTCCTTTGATTGCTTTGAGCAGCTGCTCATGGACTGATTAACACTGGAACTGAAACGTGATTATTGAAACCTACTGCAGCTAAGTCAAGACTTATGACGTTGTAAACGAAGAACTACTCCCGTCTCCTTCGGTTGATGCACTGGTTAGTTGTTGACTGGTAACTGGCAGAAGATCCTAGTTGGAGGGGTGGGTGCTTTGTAAACCGACAGCTGCCTGGCTTCACCTGTTGTCCATGGTTTTAATAAATAAAATTCAATCTCAGTCCACCCAAGATGTTTTCGGTATTGAAGAAGTTGGTGGGTTCCGACCAGCCTCCTCTAAGAGACAAGAATATTCCCGCAGGACTGCAGTCCATGAACCAGGCTCTGCAGAGGCGTTTTGCGAAGGGAGTCCAGTATAACAGTGAGTAGTCATTTGGCACACTTGCCATTCTTTTCTTCAAATGTACCTGTTGCTCATGTACATATGATACCCCCTAACCAGCAGAGCCAACTTCCATATTTCTTATGGGTGCCGAGGAAGACCCTGAACTTGTAAATTGCCTTAATAATGCAGAATATTGAAAAACAATCAGAGCTTGAAAAACCAATTCTTTATAAACAAAAGACTTTGATTACGATTACCTGATCCTAGGTGATTACAATTGAACACCGTGGACATTTGCATGAATGATATGATAATATGTTACCCTCCCACAAAATAGTTTTCTAGAAGTTGATTTGAGTTTTGCGGGCAGTCAGGACTGTTGGGAGTAGCCACAAGGACAAGAGAATTGTATGTGGAAGCCCTCCATGAGAGGTGTCGGATTAACTGTAAACATTGCAGGATTGTAGATCAGTTGACCGTTCAATTTCAATGATGAGTCTGCTGACTTCCTGCTATCTGAAGTGCAGTGAGCCCAGGCAGGATGGTGTCTCACCCAACAAGACGTTATCCACTGCATAAATATGTGAATCCTTGTTACACATTTTTCCATTTTCCCTGAGGGCCTCCAGCCCATTCCCGAGTGTTGTCAAGTTGCTCACTGAAGAGGGGACCTAGGACCAGTTTACTCCCCTAAGAGTTATTTTACAGTGCTGCATGCTTTACCGCAACAATGTGAATTGGATACACCACAGCACGAGGGTAACCATGTCAAGGACCCGTACAAAATTGAGCAGTACAGCTAAAGCACGTGGCAAGCATCATATGCATCATCACCTCGCAAAATTGAGCAGTACAAATACAGCACTCAACAAACATTGTAAGCATCATATAGACGCATGTCCCATCAAAAGAGTTCAACGATGAAATCAGTGAATGGCAGTAGATTTTAAAGTGATGTTTCTGTGGTGAATCCTTTACAGTAAGCGTGCCACCATTCAGTTGGAGGCAGAATCGTTATTTGCAACACCCCAGGATATTACTAGTACCAGGAGAATTTTTATTCTAGGAATAGCTCCTTTTGTTAGTGGTTTTCCCTGTAAAATAGTAACCGATTATGTAATTTCAAGAGTGTTGGCGAAGAATCTTCAAGCTACAGTATATAGTGGTTAGAGCTGCCATTTATTGCAAGAGAAACATAGCCAACTGTGTGAATTGGATGTGCCTTTTCTGCAGAAGAGTGTTGTTCTGAATATTTCTCACATCTGCTGCTTCGTGGATGTTGACAAATAGTTTTCTGTCAGCTGCCTGGTAGATAGTTGCCTGTTGTGTTGGAGGAGTTGGCTCGAGTTCATATGAGGCGCGTTGACTATTTTTTGTTCATGAATTACTTACAGTGTCTTTGGTAAGCCGACCGCCTTCTTTCTTTCTGCCCTGCAGTGCCTCATGCATCTCGATTTTCCATGGTGCCTTGCTGCTTTGCACTTCATTTCTGCCTAAAGAATCCTTGGGTACAAGCCCAGCACATCACATTTTACGTTCCCAGAAAAATACAGTTTGGAATAGAATATTGCACTTTTAAATCTTGTGTAGGATATGTAGACCCAGAGATGCTAGATTTTATATACGAGGTCTAGATTTGGGTCCCAGCTTCAAGTGGTATGGTACAAGAACATGTTTAGAATTCCCGCAGGGAAAAAAAAACCTCTGTAAAGACTTTCCTTATTTAAACAGTTTGCTTCCAAATTGACGTTTTTACTTTCAGAAAGTGCCCCCTTCCCCCCCAAGCAGCAATTCCTTTGTATGAGTTAATGCTGTGCAGATCACTATATTTTATGGGGTTTAAGGTTATTCAGTATGCTCCACTTTTAAATTGGTGCCCAAAAACTGCCCCTGTCGGCATCAAGTTTGGCCCATTGAGTACTGTATAACCTGTGTATATCTTGCATTTGCTTTGCTGATCAGGTTTCAGAGATCGTCCACTCATCTACTTTGGCTTTTGTTTTTGCCCCAATGTGTGTCATGCTGTGTACCGGTTTTACCCTTCTGTAAGGCATTTCTCGTCTAACGTTAGGATGCTCATGTCAAATCAGTAAATGCATTGATAGAACACCTTATGCTATAAGTCCAATTTCTCATATGCAGGAATAAAATCCACCCTTGTGAAGACTGCTTGATGGTGGCTTCACTATGGAAGGGTTTGCTGCAGGACTCCTTCCATTATGTAATGCTGTGCGAGCTCTGGAACAGGACAGTGCTGGGCACCTAATTATCCCCTAAAGGTTTTTTATTCGGTTCATGACATGATTACTGATACCAATTGTGAAAAGAAAGGTTTGGCTGGATTTCCCGCATGTCGATGGACTGTGGCTAGCTTTGTTGTTTGCTCATGGTTACAAAGTATTCACAAAAATATGTTGAATAATTTAATTAGGGGATCGTGTAAAAAAGATAGCTACTCTATTGTGCATACATCTCAACACTCAAATGATACTTAATATGACTTTTTCCATAATAACTACATCCACGCCTTGCACACGAGTGTGGGTTATGATGCAGCACAATCTGTTACATATTTTTTTCTTCTTCTTGGGAAAAGTTTATTAAAGACCCTTTTGTGAAACTGAGTCCATGATAAATATGTTCTGCAGAACTGCCTGCTTATGATATCAGTTTATAATATTGAAGCTTTCGGTTTGTGTATCATATTCTAATAGATCAATAAAATTACACTTCATTCCGTTCATTGTAAAAAGAGGATACAAATCCAGAACAGATTCATATGGATATAATCTGGTATGCTGAGAAATAGCAGGAGTCAGATAAACAAACACCACTCCAAAAGGAATTTACAACAGCAGTGGCAGGAGACAGGAACTGATGAAGTTGGAAGGTGCCCTGTGCTGACATAAAAAGCATCCTGTTTTTGCCTCAGGCTCTAAATGCAAAGGCAATGCTGAAGTTATTATAAAGTAAAAACAAAAAAAAACCACTTGCACGGAAGGGAACTACATTGTGTGTGGATGTGCTCCGCTGGAAAGAGCAAATTGAGTTAATCAAAGTAAAGTTAAACAGCGGCTAAAGTAGGCTGACCCATTGCCCCATACTGTATGCTGTGACAAAACAACAGACCAATGGATGACGAGGACAAGATTAAATCCTCTATGAGAAAGCATATTTTACATATCATTTTAGTAAAATCAAAAAGCCAAAGCTAAAGCCAGACCTATACATCTATATTGCCTACTTTATCAAATTCAAAATAAAAATAATGCAAAGATAAGCTTCAACGCCCAACACTGATAAGCGAAGCTTCAACGCCCAACACTGATAAGCGGGTCAGTAAGTCCCAGCTTGCCGTTCACTGGACCACTACTCATCCCACCAGTAGTTAGGCCGCACGCACATGCTCAGCCCACAATGATAATTCTAGAATCAGTCGAATACAGCTATGCCATAGTGTACTGTGCAAACATGAAAACACCAGCGTTATATGGTACTAAATAAATACAGAATATATTTATTACCTGAGAAGAGACACCATTCCCAGTTTACTGGGCGAATGTCCTGTGACGCGAATCGTTCCTGTTTTATTGATTTCTGTACTACCAAAGGGGCATTCTGCCTGTGGTGAGGACATGTCTCAATAGCGTAATTATTGTAAAAAAAAAATTTTATAACATTTTTATTAACTTTGCTAGAAACAGTGGCGACCGTCACAGTCATACAGTTAAGAATTACAATTGTACCTTAGGAAAGTCAATCAAAAGAAAGGGTTGTGTACCTTTGATGTTATTCATTACAGTTTAGCATTATACATTCATCAACATGGTTGGTTCGTCAGCCCGGTCCGTTTGGGGGGGGTTCGCAAATAGCAATCTGTTACATTGATGTTGGTCAGTTTTGTAAAAAGATTTACATGAAAGAATTAATGTAACAGTAAACCGAATTTCTTTATAACTTACTTTCTAGAAGAAATATTTGAAGCTTTCTTCCTTTGTCTTCACCTTCAAGGTGCTAAGAGTGAAGCATCAAGATAGCTGTTTACATTAAGCCTATGGTGTTAGCGTTCAGGTTTGCCAGGTGCGCTTCTCAGTTGTTGCTTTTCTTAGAGTTACTTCTGCATTCCAGAGACGTTGTCTCAGGAAGGCTATACGAAAGCAAGTATAACCTTTTGCATTTTCCCACACCGGTTAGACATTTCCGTTCTCGCCAATCCTGTGTAACAGCTATGAGGCCCCATTGAATTGCATTTTTGAACTCTATAACCTTGGGTATTACTCGTATGTCCACAACTTCCAGCTTAAATGTCAGTGAAATATTTCCCGTACTGTGATTCTCCCCCCCATCTCATCTATGTCTAAACGTTGTATTACTGAGATCAGTGATTTTGTAAGTGGTTTGACATTCGTGAGCACCACGTACAATACAATCCTCAAATATCATGTTTCAAAACAAATAATAACATTAACTTGGCATGCTACTGCATTTAGGAAAAACAGGCAATGGAATGATTATTATTGTGAAGGGAAATAAACCTTCACCTCTAACGCCAATAGCTTGTGCTTTGTCTGATGCAATGGGGAAAAACTAGAAAAACGTATTGAAATTTCTTTCTACGGTCCAGTAAATGTACCCCTGCTAATGTTCCTACTAGTGTATTATCAAGTTAAATAGGCCAGTTCTTCAGCATTTTAGGTCATTTATGTATAATTGGAGAATAAGAAGACATGAAAGAGGTTGCATCAATAAAGGGAAGGGAAAGGGCAGCAGCAGAAACTCATTAAAAGCTTTATGAGGAACAAAAAGAATCAGTCTCAATGGATGGCAGCAGTGCTGTCAAACAAGAGAATACATATGGAATAAAGTACCCCCTGCTCTACATTACAAGGATATTGCAAGTCACAGAGGAGTCCTGTGATCATATAAATGAACGAGGTCGAAGGCAGAGTTCCTTTATAAAGCCATAGAACTCAGAGTCAACTTGCAATCTTTTTAATGTATGGCTGAAGGTATTTTACTCCTTAATATATATGGTTACTGAATGAATTGACAAAAACACTCTTCGGTTATATATATATTGAAATATATATAATATTCTCGGTATTGCAATTAGGTGGGTGCATCAGCGTATCGCCCTCTGATCCTGGGCAGGGAAACACATTCTTAATATATATGGTTACACCATTACCCTTTTCACAAACTACTTTAATCCTTTAGTCTCTTACTCTTTTGTGTTCGTAGAAGAAATTAATATAATCATAATTTATACTGAACACTCTAAAAAGCAGTTAGTAATTTTTGAACAAAGACAATCAAATCAATTAATGTAAATTAGATTAAAAATGCTGTGGCTCTTGTGTGCAACAATGCAGGGATTTAATCCTTCCAGTAATGACCTCTACATTGTTTAAAAAAAAAGTGAAACATGTTGCATCAAAGATCTCCTTTCTAGTGAAACCTTTTGCTTTTCCGGAAAATATTTGAGGAGACTGGATAGCCAATTGCTTGCCTTTCATCCCAGCTGCTGACTCTAGCAGCAGGAATTGTGACCTCCGACCTCAAGTGTAAAAACGTATTCCTGTTGAGCAGCTATGTCACTTCTTTAGTACATGTGACTAGAGACACAACTCGCTTGTAATGGGGAAATTGGAGCAAGGCTTTTATACATGGATTGTTATCTCACGTTTTTTATAAAGTTATAAGATAGTATTCATTATCCCTTGGAGCAACGAGGAAGAAATAACTAGGTGCCAAAGAGCTGTTTGAAGAGATGAGTTTTGAGATTTTTCGTAAGACCCATAGGCAAATGAATATTCTTAGGGTAGTTGGAAACGAGTTTTAAGCTGATACTACTGTTAAAACTTTAAGAAATTCCGCCTGGACTATAAAAAGGCCATTACCAGGGGAAAGAAGCATTGAGAGGAGAACAGATGGGAGGAGCTTAGATCTGCACTCTCACGAAAGGACTCCAAGTCGTTTTGGACTATTGTGAGCTCTGGTGTGAGTGGGGAAGGATTAGCTACAATCCCGAATATAGCACCCTCAGTCTGGGAAGAGCACTTCGGTAAACTATATGCCAATTTGGGCGAAGAGATCATACTCCCTCTCAATCCCGAACCACTTCAGGAGCATAGATTGGTGGGGATGATAGATTTGGTCCTAAGGGAAACTGTGGTATGTCCTCTGTTGGCCGTCCCCGGGCCCCACCACGAGTATCGACTGGTGGGGTCCTTGGATGGTGATCGGAGGCAGGACTCCCTGCTTGTTGGGGATGTGTATCATCTAGAATGGCCTGAGGATATTACTCTGAAGGAGGTTGAGTTTGCAAAAGCAAGACAATTACCTAACAAGCCCCCGGCCTAGATAAAATCCTCGGGGATTTATTCCGATCCCAACCCAAAATATGGGCACCGTATCTGGTGGTTTTGTTTAATGCAATTCTTATGGGGACTGACCCGCCAGATACTTGGCTTGGAGCTGAGATCGTCCCTATCTTTAAGAAAGGCTGCCCGTTAACCCCATCAAACTATAGGCCCATTAGTCTTATAGACACCGTACAGAAACTAATGGGCAGGATCATCTTAGATAGAATCCAGGGGTGGATGGAAGAAAATGAGATATTGACCACACTCCAGGCCGGGTTTAGGACGGGCATTTCAACTTTGGATCAAATATTTCGGCTGCAGGTCTTATTTTGGAAAACGGTGAGAGTGGAGGGTGGCAGCCTCTATCTCCTCTTTGTTGACCTGCGGGCCGCTTTCGATCTTGTTCCAAGGGAAAAGTTCTGGAAAGTTTTAGCGGACCTGGGTCTCCCATTCTATCTATTGAATACCCCAATCAGGCTCCACACTAGCAACTATGCCCAAGTCAGGTGCGGGAGATCTGTCGGCACGTTTCCCTGTTTCGAAGGGCGTACGCCAGGGGTGCGTCTTGGCTCCCTCACCGTCCCTCTCTCCTGTAATCGTGTTCCCTTGTCTTTAAACTTCCCAGCATGTTCCCGATACCGGAGTATTGGGGGGGGGTGGGGGGGGGAGCTCTATGACTAGGCACAAAACAACTGGTGAGTGAGAGCCCTTTTAAATAAAAGGTGTGCCTTTGGCCTATCACGCCGACGGGGCAATTCTGTATGTAGAGACTTACTCTGTTTTTATTTTCAGACTAGGTCTCTTCTGGGAGGTCGAGTTTAGTCCCATTGACAGGACACTGACCCTCACCTCCCCCTCCCTGCTGTCGCCAATTGCTTCTTGAACAGCCGTAGCCAGTGCTTTAAATGGAAAAAGAAAAGACCCATCCCAATGTATTGGGATGGGTCTTGAGGGTCTCGTAGGGGCGTGGCTTCGAGGCAGGTGTTTTACAATGGTGGCATTTTCTTATTCAATGCAAAAGTGCTCTAGTGTTCTTGAGACAAGTTTCTGCATATGTGCACGTTGTAATTGGTGTTTTTTGCAGTTTTATATTGCGCGAACTTGGCCAGAGGGCATTAAAGCTTTTTACTTGAGAAGCAGAAGTTTTACATGAAAACATCTGTTTTGCCGTTTTTATGGTACGGGGAGATCCTCCAGAATAACAGGATGTTAAGCAGAAGTTGGGATTTCAGCTCTCTGTGCCTGTGCCATAAAAACAAAATAAAGTATGCTTTCGTGTTCATCGTCCACTACTCATTTAAAGTGCTTTAATACACTCCTGCCAAGTGTGCGCTAAATATAATTGCTAAAAAGTACTAATAGCGCACTGTACACATCAGCTGAACTTGGCCTACGGCGTTGGGCGCTCTGACAGTGTATTCCTGCGCAGCAGCCTTACACTCTATCTGACCGCAAAAGTTCCAATTTGGGGGTCTGTCCATCAGGCCACATCTCCTTATTCCTGTCACGTTGTCAGTAAAGAGTGTTAGGCAGCAACCTAGTGCAGGAATACACTCACTGATGACAGTCAGAGCGCCTGACAGACATGCTCCCCCTGAAGCTATTCAGCAGCACTTGCGCTGCATGAAATCCCATACCCCAGTGCCCGACCCCAGCTTGCCTCCAGGAGTACCGGTACTCACTTGACACAAGGAGAAGTTCCGGTACTCTGGGGAGAAAACTGAGAAGTGCCGGTACTCAGTATCTGTGAGTACCGGCCCATTTAAAGCACTGAGGCCCGTAGCTCCGGCTTTTTATGAACTTGCAGAGTTCAAACCATGTTGTTCATGACTTTAGAAACTCGATCTCAATGCACGATTGATATGAATTTTGAAAACCGTGCGGAGTAGGACCTTCCTGTTCGCCTGTCCTCGCATTCAGAAGCCGTGTCTTTGGCAGTAAAGGTGAGCCGCAGGCGTAATCCGACTCCCGCTGCACGCTCATCTATGCCATTAGACGGCTCTTGGAACAGGTGTGGCCACGTAGCCGATTTTACATAGCTCGCAGCTCCACTGTCTGCGGGTCCGTCGTGCCTTGCACCTGCCGCTCCCAGGGAAGGTCGGAGAAAAGCCTGAAAGGAAACACCCGCGACTGCACCTTCTTTTGGTATTTGAAGCTGTCCAATCACATTCTCACTGTCAGTCTTCAGAAAGGCTTCCTGGCCTGTATATTTCTTAGATATCGAGAGGAAATCTGCTGCTATTGTCGGCGTTTCTATCGTTGTTTGCTAAAATAAATAATGTTCCATATGAAAGCAGTTATTCCTGTATCGTTTTACTTGGAAGCACTTCGTCTGCAGCACAGGGATGGGCTCGGAGGCCGGCACATGCCTTTGGGGGAATCTCCCTTTCAGTGGTCTGTGTAGAAGTCCTAGAGATGGCTCAGCGAGTTAATTCCAGGACTACTGTTACTATGCGACACGGAAGGAACTTATGCAGCAAGAAGCAAGAAATTAAGAAGCATAATGTATTACATTTTGTGACTTATAACTTCATTAATTTGTCATTTTTATACATGTTAACACTGTTTGGGCAAAGACTTCAGCTCAATAGCACCTGTTTAACATTCAGATACAGCAATACCTAACTGAAAGGTGACCGGTTAACCTTTGCAAAGGGCCTTCCACTTTGCGGCAACTCGTGTCGCTGCGTTTTTAGTTAATTGATCTGTTTGAGTTGGGAACAAAATGTTTTTGTTTAAATCTCAAATTATGCTGTAGATGTTAGATTATGTTGCAAGTGCAGCTAATCCATAATTATGCGGAGAACGCAGCAGCGGCAGAATAAGATTATTCTAGTGGCCCTGGTTAATGCTTACTCGCTGCTTACATCTGCTGTCATCTGCTGGCTATGAGTTCACATCCCTTTGAGGCCAACTCAGCTGTCTACCCTTCCGAGTTCGGTTCACTAAGTACTTTTAAAATGACTGTAGCACATGCTATTTACAGTGCTTAGAGTAGTAGAAGTTCACGTTATTTCTTATTGTCCGCTCGGAGACAGAGCCATCACAAAAGAATCGCCAATAGCGGCTTAACTGGGACTTCAGAATGGCAACATGAATGATGTTTATTATATGCACGACATCACTCCCTTGTTTAGACAGAGGAGCATTATGCTGGCACTGTGATGTCGCCCCATGCCGGAATTCCAGTCCCAACTCCCAACTGATTCCTGTTTACCTCCTGCAAGGTATGAAGCCCAGCTCTCCACCAAGACAGACTCCCTGATGACACCCATAGGTAACGGGGGAGTTTGATCACCCTACAGGGATTCTGACACATTCACCCGCCCATGGCACACTAGGTTAGGAAGCACTAGGTAGGAGCACAAAATATAACTGTATTTGTATGCAAGTATATATTGTCTGTTAAAGCACAGTGGTTAAACTATTTATCTTTTTCACTATTCTCGTAATGCTGATCGCATTCTGTTTCCTTCTATTGATTATTGCAGGAAACATATTTTACTCCAGAATCACAATGCTTCAATAAATATTGAAATGCTATGCTGTATATTTTTGTGTATCTCTTTGGTTATGTATGAGTAACCAAACGGAAAGCTTTCTAGATCTGTTACCATGATTTCCTTGATGAGTCAGGGTTGTCATGTTCTGAGGTTGCATATTCCATTTGTTACCATGTCAAGTTTGGGGTACAGATGGTGCACTTCTTTCTCTAGATGCACTTTCGCACACTTTGTTTTAAAATTTTCTGTTCCAAGCTGGGTGTCCTCAATCTTAGAACAGTAAATTTAAACAAATTCAAAATGGCTGCTACATAATGATGTATGCACTTACATGCTGGGGCTGAATTTTTGTTTTTGTTTATTTACTGATCCTTGCTAGCATCCGCAGCAAACATTTTCTAATTCTGTTTGCCAATGCTGTCTAGTATTGTCAACAAGTATTGGCAAAATCAAAAATTTGGCTAACACTGTTCAAATTCGAGACCTATTGACTTTATCAATGCTCGCTAGGTCTGGTGTTAGCCAAGTGTTCTGTAATTCTTTTAGTTTTGGTATGCTCTCATGACACTGTCACAAGCTTGTTATTGTTGATCCTGCCTCCCATTGTACATCATGCTTTTACCTATGAATTTGAGTTTCATGTTCTCTGCTTACTACGTTGGTGTTCTGAGGGACTGTGTCAGTTCCTCTTAGATGCTGGCAAAGCTGGCAGTGTGGTGTGGGCACCTTACTTTCTGCTACTGCAATACATTTCATTAGCACACTATACCTTGGTTTTCCTGACCTCATTTCTTCATATAGCAAGGAGGAGGTGTAATCCCTTTGGAGCCCACCAACAGTCACAGCTGTGGCATTTTGCTCAACTGTTGGATATCCTTTTAATTAACAAAGCTGTAGCTTTGTGGAGTTGGTGCTGATGGTGCCACATTCCCGATCCTGTGGCTGTGTACCTAACACTTATTAGAGACCTCATTGTAGAAGGGCTGCTGTGGTTCAGGGCTGACAACGCTGATCGCGTAGTTCAGCTCTCATTCAACAGCCTTTCGTGTTCTCGCCTTTGTGAAGGTCGGGGACTCATTGTCTGATGGTCACCGCAACGCCCAATGTCATCACTCATCCAGGAGCTTGATTTGACGCTGCTGGTGACCATCTTGGATTGGGGCAATTCATCCACTACCCTGTTGAGAGGTGTATGCTCTTTTACTATTTGGGGCTCATATATGATTACAAAACAACACCACTGGGTGTGGGCTCCCAACAGTAAGGCCAAGCCACTGACCTATTAATAAACAAAACAACTGCCAATACTGTTTCTCCTTATGACCTATTATTTTTTGCAGCACAATGGAATCAAACCAGAGTGGAATCCAAGACTAATTGTTCAGTCTGATTGAATCATTATTTAGTTTTATTCACTTTAAATGCATATGTCAATTATTTTATACACTTTTTACAAATCTTTACATCCCTGCAATCAAAAACATTATATACAATCAATAATTAAAAGAACAATTTGAGTACAATACAAAGCGTACATTAATTCTCAAACAATCCAAGCATTCCACATTCACCCAGTCACTTTCATACTTATAGAACAATTAATACTCATAGAAAAATTATTAACCATTTACATGAGACATCATTGCACAATAAACAATAGTTCTTTATGATTGTAATTTTTTTTGTAATTTTTTGCCAATATTTGAGATCATATGGTGTGTAAACTAGCGGTCTACGCGTTTCGAACTCCGAATGGGTTAGGAGTTCTCATCAGGACCTCATGACTGGAAAAAACAGAAAAATCTGTTAAGCTGAAAAGCTAACCCCTACATGATGCTACTACCTCTTACCTCCTTCCAGAAGTGGAGTCTCAAAACTTTATCCGACGAGGGAAACTGTGGCAGAAACAGACAAGCCACCATTATTCAACCATACTGTTCAACCAAACATTTTCTTACATGCATGCCACATACTGCACACTGTGCGAGAATACTCACAATAGCCCCATGTCTGGTGGAACAAAAGCGGTTCTTTGATGAAAATGGTAAAGAAGCAGGGATCCTGTATGGGTACAATAAATGCTCCTATGAAACCCACTGTTGGACCTATCTGTCTATCTATCAGCAAACAATATTTGTGGGCATAGATGGAGAAATTACCTCAATCGCAATCTATTTAGTATTTGCCACGCATCGTGTCACCAATGGGATTTGAATAAATCATGCTCGTGTTTTCACCTGAAAGACACAAGTACGGAGTGTGTCAGGGAGTCACACGCCGCATATTGCAGTGCCTTGTACTCCTAGAACGGTCTAAATATAATTCCTACCTGTTCACGGGCAATCCGGCGTTCATCAGTGCGACACGGAAGCAACTGACGAAAGCAGCTGGAGAAACCGCGTCTGCACGCTACATTACTTGAACGGAAGCGAAGCCTACAAAACCCCGATGTAGGTGGGAGTTGTGTGCCCACCAAGGCGGCATTTATTTGGATTTCGAATTCCACACAAACATCCTGTGAGCAGGTTCCACTCTGAACTACAACTCCCACCTACATCCCCTATTGTCTCCATTTAAAATTCCAATGTAGATCGACCCAGCTCTGTATTGATGATAACTGTGAACTCTGTATACACTACTGTATGATATGTTTAAACTGTTTCACTCTTGGTAAACACTAAAAAAATCTAATCTGTACAACCGCGAGAAATACATCTCTGTTAGGTTGTTTTACTCGTTTCTTGAAAGAATTGTCCAGCCGATACCCATATTAGCTGGAAGCTTGCCCTGACACTACCCTTGCAAATACGTGGTTAACTGCCCGAACACACCCACCGGTTCCTGACCCCGCCCCTTCTCTGAAATCATGCCACGTCTTTCAGTAAACTTCCTACACTCGGCGTTTCACTCTGTAAGCGACTCATGCGCTAACAGAAGGCTCTCTGACCCTTGGCTGGTACGCCCGACTGCATTTACTGCGCTCTTGAACCTTACAACAATTCAGGTAACTGACACGCGCTCCCGTCCTTCCCATTTCGCCAACTGATACGGTAGATTGGTTCTCACAGACTTCCTTCATTTTAGGTCCCTGGCTCCCGAAAGACTCAACCCCACGACGCTTTCCGTGACTCTGCAATAAATTCAGGTAATCCCTGGGGCTGTCCTGTCCCCTCTTTTCCCGCAAATATAATAGATTGGGTCTCATGGATCCCTTTATTTGCAGGTCCCTGGTTGCCGATTTTCCAATTGCCGCGATCCCTTTGAGACGCTGACTTTGATTCTACATACCATTCAGGTATTGTTCACACGCACCCCACCCTTCCCCTCCCCGTTAAGATCACACAAGACCGGTCCTTACGGAGCCGTTCTTTTTGCAGGTCCCTGACTGCCGAAATTTGAAAAACACCCCGATTGCTCTGTGACGCCCATTATTACCAGACATATGATTTAGGTAAAATTTAAAACGTTGGGGTTTTGCTCAGCCCGATCGCAATGTGGCTCGGTGGACTCATGCCCCTTTGGCTCGGTGGACTCATGCCCCTTTCCCTCTCCCTGCAGCCCCTGGGCAGTTACACGAACTTCGCCGGATCCCTCCGATCTAGGCCGAGACCCTCCCGCTTTCAGGTAAGACCAACCCGGGTCCCCTTGGCCATACCAACGCTTCCCGCCCACAGATGAGATGTGTTACAGTGCATTAGTCAAGAGTCACCTGCCTCATTTACTTACGATCACCCAGACCAGTTGGACGAACTTAGTGATTGGCTCACTCCACGCCCGCCCCCCACCCCCGCTTTTTCGCCCATTAGATCAACTCACCCCGACCCCTCCTTCG
This sequence comes from Lissotriton vulgaris, assembly GCF_964263255.1. Lineage (NCBI taxonomy): Eukaryota > Metazoa > Chordata > Amphibia > Caudata > Salamandridae > Lissotriton > Lissotriton vulgaris. The sequence goes on along the minus strand of NC_141693.1, from coordinate 205,125,970 downwards.
ACCTTCCTCCCTGCATTGCCTTCCTTCCATGTTCCCTTCCATTCCCACTACCACCCCTTCACCCGTGTGCCATTCACTACCCGGGTGCTTACATTCTTCTTCTCTTACCCTACAGCGCCTGTAACGAGACAACCCCGTCCTGAAGACGGTCTGCATTGGTTAAGAACCGAAACGTCGTCGACCTCACAGCGCAAATAACAGGCGCACTCTGTTGTGGTTTCAATTGAAATTACGAATTGTACTATAGAAAGTCACTGATTTTGTCACTTTGTGAGCTATTCACAGTAAATATTTCACTTTGCTCACCTTGCGCCGTCCGCCGCTGTTCACTCTTTCACTTGAGTTGCCACACCTCACTTGTACATGCTGTGCACCAAGTTTTTTCCGGTTGTCACCTCAATTATTTGATTGTGTGCTGTACATAACTATGTCTACTTGAAATTTGCCTTCTCTGCTTGAATAGCAAAACTACAAAAAAAATTATTTTTTCAAAATCAATTGAATAAGTGTCTCCTTTTTCTGATCTATGTAATGCCTGGTGCATACAATATAAATTGTCCTTACATTTATACCTTTTGGGATATTGTTTTTTCTTTATACCTAGAACCCTAATCCCGATTGGTTTATGGGTCACACTCCTGTTTTCCTTACAAAACAAGCGAAAAATAATAGGTCATAAGGAGAAACAGTATTGGCAGTTGTTTTGTTCATATATGATTACAGCACACTTTGGCTGTACCAAAGTAATATACGAGGTACTAAACTGGATGTAACAAAAATATTCAGGTAAGATTTACAATTATTTAAAGATTATTCTGTTGACCTGCAAAACCCAGCTAACCCTACAACTGATTGGAAATCTTGGTCCCACACATTTGAAAACTAACTCTTGGTATTTGATAATGACAAATTTCATCCCAGAAAAGCAGCACTCCTCTGAAGTCATTTGGGATGTGATGGACAACAAATCTTCCATAATTTCCCTGAGCTGGGTCGCTCACCTGGGTGTTTTGACACATGGGATGAATATTGTGAGGTTTTTTCAAGTGTTTTATTGGAACACTCACATTGTTTTAGACACAAACAAAATGCAGATGACTCTGACGAATGTGTCCAGTTATCATCAACCTATAATTTTGCCAACTCATTTGACAGTTACATCAGGGATCAATTTGTTTATAGTTGTTTCTCAAAGGAAACACAAGAACATTTGCTGCGTTGCAGAGATCCCTCTTTTTCAGAGGTCATTGATTTAGCCAAAGTTGTTGAAAGAGCAATTGTATCCATCACATTATTGGCTTCAGACTCTACTACCTGTGTGAATGCTATGGCTGAGTCAGATTCAATTGATGCTAGTTCCATAATAGAAACATGTTTCTTTGTCATATGGCCTATGGGTGAAAGTTGCTCTCTACTTTTCAAGGCCTTTTTATTTGTTGCCGGCCAACCAGAAGTATATGTTAGTCTTAGTGGACTAATTATTGAGATGGGTCTACTTGCTTGGTTTACTTTTTCTTCCCATAATACTTCGTCTGTGATTGCTTTTTGGGTAAGAATTTCTTAAATTGAAGTAACCTCTGAAGAGTTGGTAGCTGATAATCAGACTCACTTCTTCTCAAATGAAAGATGTTGTCAGTGTCTTGAACATTAAACATTTGAGAGTTGCTTTGTTCTTGCCTACCTCAAATGGTTTAGTGGAAAGGAACATATGCATAGATTCTTGAAGGAAGGGGTGCTAACAGCTCTTTCTGTGGGTGTGTTGGTGGGAGATTTCTTGTAAAAGAAAGTTTGGAATTATTTGATAACTCCTCATAGTATTACTGGAGAAACTCCCTTCAGGTTGTTGCGCATTAGAATGCGCAAGTGTAGCGTTTGTACTGATTGGGTTTAAACTCTTAAACATACAACTCAAAATCAGAACATTTATCAGTATGTTCAAGAACATGTCAAAGCTAAACAATCTTTTGTCAAAGTCAATTTTGATAACAAACGTATTATCAAGGGTCTTGTTCTGGTAGTTGGGGATTGCGTCCTGATTAAGAAGCCCAACAGGCTAAAAAAACAGAGAGTCTAAGTTCATGTTGCCTGTTAGCGTGATCAAAGAATCTGAAGGTGCTGTGCTTTTGGATGGAGGAGGAGGAGTTTGGTAGAACTCTCCTCCGATCAAGCGGACGTAATTTGGAATGCAAAGAGAAATAGGTATGATGATTGTGATATGATTGGTGAGTCTCATCTAGATCGTTCCTGGTGAGTCAATTGTAGGAGAGTAGGGTCTGCTTTCTTATGGTCACCCCACTTTTTGCTTCACTGGTTTTCGACTTAATGTGGCTGTGGGCCTGCTAATCAGACCCACAGCCCAGCTGCTCTCTCTCTAAATTCAGTACAATGCACTTTAGGTGCATTACCAATTGGATACTGGGTCACCTTATGAGTCCCTGTACAGTGTACTGTAGGTACCCAGGGCATAGGTGCACCCAAGGCCTACCAGGGGCTGCAGCATATATTATGCCACCCCTTGCTGGCCATTCACATTGACACAACTGGCTGATCACTCAGCTGGGGCAAGGTTGTGTAATCACCCCTTGCTTAGATATAGTATACCTATATCTAGACACATATTCACCTATAAGTCACTCCTATGGCAGGCATTAACAATCCTGGAGGCAGAGTGCTTGGTTTTATGTGAGATGGTGCTCTAGCATGAGCTGAGCCTGTCTGCAGCTTTCAGAACCATGTCCTTCTAGCTGTTCTAGGATATTGCCATACCATATACTCTTAAGTGCATTATGAACCTCGCTGTTAAATGCTAACTCTGGTTTGGCTTTATCAAAACATGTTGAGTAAGGTGTCATATGATTTGGAATACTACCCCCTCACCAGTTCTGGCGACGGGGGTAGCATTCCACCCTTCTAGAGGGAGAAGACATGCTGTTCCTACTATTCCCGGTTAAAGTTAACCAGAGCCTCAGCATCACAAAATGGATGCTGCTGCCACAGACACAAGTCTGACCTCCTGCCGCTGGGAGTCCTTCCAGCGAGGGAGGCTTGGACAATAGGTTTCCTCCCTTGGGAGGTGCTAGCACCACACCAGACAGGATTTTGTGTATTGGGACAGGGAGGGCTGAAAGGAATGAGACACTGCCTGGGGCACACAAGGTGTCCCATGCATAGTCCAGTTCAAACCGGTGCTGGGGCACTCCACCCCCAGCTCTGGCGCAAAACTGGACAAAGGGAAAGGGGTGTAACGACCCCCTTCCCTGCTCCCACCCATAGGAGGGACCTAGTAGGTAATCCAGCCCCTAGATTTGGTATATAGGTAGGAGCTGAGTCCCTAGACTTTAGATTATCCTGACTGAAACTCTGAAACGAAACTCTGGACCTTCACCACTCTACTTTGCAAGAAGAAGACTGAAGAATCTCCCTTGTGGTCAAGGAGTGACCATCCTGCACAAGAAGGCACTAACCTAGCGATCACCGACTTGCTTTGTTGACGCTCCCGCCGGAGCCCGAGCACAGAGCCCGATGAGAACCGGATTCCCAGACATCCAACAGCCCGATCCACAGTCCCTGCAAAGCTGAGACCCGTGGAGGTGACGAGAGACGTGGGACCGGCCATCTTGAAAGTCTGCGACCTGCTAACTGTGCAGCCCCCGAGGTCTCCTCGAAGCTGTGCATTGGGGATTGAGAAGCCCCAGTCCCGAGCAGCACCTGCTCGACGCGTCTGCCCGGTCACTTGCCCGTTGGCTAGTGGCCAACTTGGCGACGATCCTTTGAATTTTCACTGCTGGTCTGGTTGCTCCAGACTGGCCCTTGCTTCCCTCCAAAGAAGCAGCCCCTCAGACCTTGCTGGTCTGAGTAAAAAGCCTACTTCGTATCCTGCGTGGGTTGCCTTTGCCAAGGCTTGTTGACTCCAATCCGGAAGCTGACACCACCGACAGCGAGAGCCTTCGTGGGACAGTCCGTGCCTGACTCCTGGTCGTCGTCGACGCGTCCTGGTCCACGTGGCTGCAGAGACAAGCTTCCCATCAGCACCTGATTGCTTTGCGACATCGGCTGGTTCCTTCCTGGTTCCTTTCTGGTCACTGGCTAGTGACCCAGACTCTGTCCCCTCTGCTTTCAGGTCGTCTTCCTCTTCTATCCACCCTTGGATCCACCTGGACTCTTCTCTCCTGGCCGCCTGCAGCATCTTTTCTCCAAGGCTCCATAGAACTCCACCACGAAACCCGACACACTTTAGGACCTATGCACCCGCTTCCTGTGGGTGAGGTAACGCGAGTACTGCGGTGCTCCTGTGAAGAGTAACTCTCCTAGTTTCAAGTGGTTAGCTTCTAATCCAGTCGGAAGACTCCCAAACCTTTAACTTTCTAACTTTACGCACCCATTGACTACTATGTGTGCACGCGTGTGCATTTAGACACTGCACCCGCATCCCGTGGGCCTCCTGCTTCCTAACTATTGTTAGCCCAGTGTAGCCCCAGTGATGCCCAAGGCCCTAGGCCTTACCATTGTCGGGCCACCAGGGCCTATCCATGTTTGTGCAACTTTTGTACATTCTATTAAGTTACTTGTTATGCGCCTGTGCTCATAAAGAGTTCAGGGGATTGATTTAGAAATAAATACATATATGTTTTAAATATATAACCTGTGTGGTGTCCTTTCATTTGGTATTAGAGGGATTGCATATGGTAAAACAGCTGGCTTCACATGCCCTCTTGATTTTAGCCTAAGACTGCTTTGTCCATGCTACCCCTAAGATAGCTGGTCTATAAGGTTGACTTTACAACCATCACCATAAGGGTTGTTTGGACTGGTACAAGGTGCTCACTAGAATAGTGAACATCCTATACCAGGCCAACTTCTCACATTGGTGTGCAGCGGTTGGGATTTGAGCTTGCTGTTGTTTTACCAATTGTAATCTTTGCAATATCATTTGAAAGATCATACAGGTACCTATAGGCACATATAAAACAAGATTAGAATACTTAAGTTCTACTGAACTTAGTTGTTGTAGAGCAAAGGGCCTAGCACACCCTGACTACAACTCCTAGAGAGGTTTAGTAGGAAAACACTTAGTGTAGGTAGGTGCATCGCGTCCACCTCACTAAAGCAATGTCTGGCACAGGAGAGCCCAGTGGGCTCCAACCTGTGGAGAGTAACCCTCCCACGGTACCATCCAGAATTGCTATCCTCAGTTTCAAGGAACTGAGACACTTGTGTACCACAAGAAGGCTGAAGCAAGGGTCTAACCCTACACTTCAGCAGCTCCTAGAGCTCTTAGATGAGTCTGAAGCTCTAAAAGCCTCTGGTGCAGACCCTACAGGGAATGCAGATGAGGTCCTACCCTCTTCAGATGATACCCCTGATCCCCCTGTCCTAGAAGATGAGGAGGAAGAGGTAGAGGAGTCTGGGGATGAGGATACTAGCCAGGTCCAAGTTAGGAGACTTAGCCAGGCTAACCTAAGCCACTTAGGGGCTGAGAATGGGGTAGCCCTATTCACGCCTATATGTAGGCTTAGTCAGAGGTATAGGAGGAATAGGTCTAACTCGGGTGATTCCTATCACTCTAATGCTTCTAGGGGTTCTCAGAGGGGAATGACATCTCCTCAGAGGAAAGAACACCAGGCTAGAATGAGGGAAGTCAATCTCCGAATTGAGAGAGAGCAACTTGCCCTAGCCAAGGAAAAACGTGCTTTTCAGAGAGAAAGGAAGTTAGGTGGGCTATAACCCACTGGTGGCAGCAGTATCCCTAAGGATAAGTCAGGTCCTATGATCATAGAAAACTGAGTAAGATTGTGCCCCCTTACCAAGTAGGGGATGATATCCCCAAATGGATAACTGCTTTGGAGAGGGCCTGCAAAGTACAGCAGGTACCCCAAAGTCAGTGGGCAGCAATCTTGTGGCTCTCCTTTTCAGAAAAAGGTAGAGATAAGCTCCTCACAGTTAGAGATGATGATGCTAACAATTACACTGTCCTGAAGAATGCTCTGATTGATGGGTTTGGCTTAACCACTAAACAGTACAGGTTAATGTTCAGAGATACCCAGAAGACACAGACTAGGGACTGGACTGATTTTGTTGATTGTGTCACTAAGGATCTGGAAGGCTGGTTTTTGGGAAGTAAAGTTAAGGACTCTACAGGATTGTATAATTTGATCATGAGAGAGCAAATACTTAACAATTGTCAGAACCAGCAGTTGCATCAACACCTGATTGACTCACATCTAACCTCCCCCCAAGAATTGGGTAAGAAGGCGGACAAATGGGTCAGAATCAGGGTTAAGCAGAAAAAAAAACAGTTCCAAGCTGGTGATCAGAAAAAGGCAGACCAGAAGGGTGGAGAGCAGAAACAAAAAGACCAGAAGTCTTTTACAGGGCCCCAAAAGTCCAACGAGGGGGGGGTCCCAAACTTCCAAAAAGAAGAAGAAAGATGGCCAAAGAAAACCTTGGTGTAATTTTTGTAAAGCCACTAGTCACTGGACCAGTGACTGCACCAAGAAAGATTCAGCCTCTACCACTGCTGCCCCTAAGGCAACTGCACCCCCTAGTACAGCTGGCAGTCGTAGTACTCAGTCCAAGGGCATAGTAGGGTTAACCCTGGGAACTGAGATGGATTCTGGCCTAGTCAGAATACCAACTCAGGCTGTTCTAGTCTGTGATGTGGACATGGCTATGTCCTCTACTTTGAGTCCCAGTACTCTGGGCAAGTACAGACAGACACCTTTGATAAATGATAAAGTGGCTCAAGCATACAGGGACACATGTGCCAGTGTCACTATGGTGACACCTGACTTTGTGGACCCTGGGTAGATTATACTGGGTGATAATTACCTAGTGGCCAATGCCAGCAATGTCACCACTGCACATAGTGTGGCAGTTGTTAATTTCTCCTGGGGAGGGGTAACTGGCCTAAAAAAAGTTGTGGTAAGTGCAGATCTCCTCGTTGAATGTCCGTTGGGCAATGACCTTGAATCCTCACAATGGTCCGAAGTGGAGTACAGGACTCATGCTGAGATGTTGGGTATATCATGACATGTCCTTGCTGTGACCAGGTCACAGGCCAAAAAGTGCCTCACTGAACAGGTCTTGGATAATGGAACAATGGACCAAGTACCTTCCAAAAGAAAGCGCAGTAGGGTAAAGGCAGTGCCTTCCCCCTGCCTTTCAAGTGAAGATCAGCCTTCACAGGTAGCTGATTTTGAGACCTTGAGGGAACAGTCCCAGAAGAGCTTGAACCTGACAAGGTTGAGTTTCTTGGGACAGGCTGGACCTTCAAGGGCAGACTTGAGGCAGGCACAGTTAGACTGTTCCTCTCTTGAACCCCTCAGACAGCAAGCTGCTTCTGAGGCTGCAGGGAATGCTACAGGTACCCACAAAGTGTACTGGGATGAAGGACTCCTTTATACTGAGGCTAGAGACCCCAAGCCTGGTGCTTCTAGGAGGTTGGTCATACCTCAGTCCTTTAGGGGTTTCCTTCTTACCTTAGCCCATGATATTTCCCTTGCAGGACACTTGGGCCAGAACAAGACTTGGGACAGGCTTGTCCCTCCCTTTCACTGGCCCCATATGTCAGAAGATACTAAGGAGTTTTGTCGCTCCTGTGTAACCTGCCAAGCCAGTGGCAAAGCAGCTGGCACCACAAAGGCCCCCCTGATACCACTACCTGTGGTGGGGGTACCCTTTGAGAGAGTTGGGATACACCTTGTTGGACCAATGGATCCCCAAACAGCATATGGGCACATATTTATACTGGTGGTAGTAGATCATGCCACCAGATGTCCAGAGGCTATTCCCCTAAGGACCACAACAGCTCCTGTTGGGGCAAGAGCCCTCCTGGGAGTATTCTCAAGAGTGGGCTTTCCAAAGGAGGTAGTATCCGACAGAGGTGCTAAATTCATGTCAGGATATTTGACTGCAATGTGGAAAGAGTGTGGTGTAAACTATAAGTTCACTACACCCTACCATCCTCAGTGCAATGGGCTTGTTGAACGATTCAACAAGACCTTAAAGGGTATGATCAAGGGTTTACCTGAAAAGCTTAGGTGAAGATGGGACATCCTTCTACCCTGCCTTCTGTTTGCTTACAGAGAGGTCCCACAGAAGGGGGTTGGCTACAGCCCTTTTGAACTTTTGTTTGGACATCCTGTAAGGGGACCCCTATGTCTAGTGAAGGAAAGATGGGAGTTACCTCTCAAAAAGCCTAAACAAGACATAGTGGACTATGTACTTGGTCTCCGCTCCAGGATGGCTGAGTATATGAAGGAGGCTTCTAAAAACCTTGAGGCCAGCCAAGAACTCCAAAAAGCTTTGCATGACCAAAAGGCTGTGCTGACTGAGTACCAGCCAGGACAGAAGGTGTGGGTGTTGGAGCCAGTGGCTCCAGCAGCGCTCCAGGACAAATGGTCTGGACCCCACACCATTGTTGAGAAAAAGGGAAAAGTCACCTACTTGGTGGACCTAGGCACTCCCAGGAGCCCCCACAGGCTGCTCCATGTCAACAGACTTAAAGCATATGTTGACTGGGCAGACATGGGCTTGCTCATGGCTGCAGATGAGGGGCAGGAGGAAGAGAGTGACCCTCTCCCAGACCTGTTATCTCAGAACCCTGATGATGGTTCAGTTGATGGTGTGGCCTTAGCTGGCAGCCTCACTGACCAGCCGCAACAGGACTGCAGACAAGTTCTACAGTCTTTTAGACATATGTTTTCACTAACACCTAGTCAGACTAACTGGTGCACCCATGAGGTGGACACTGGCGACAGTCTGCCTGTGAAGAATAAGATCTACAGGCAACCTGACCATGCCAGGGACTGTATAAAGACTGAGGTGCAGAAAATGCTGGAACTGGGAGTGATTGAGTCATCAGAGAGCCCATGGGCCAGCCCAGTAGTCCTTGTACCAAAACCTCACACCCAAGATGGTAAGAAAGAGATGAGGTTCTGTGTGGACTATAGAGGTCTCAATGCTGTCACTAGGGCAGATGCGCACCCAATTCCAAGAGCAGATGAGCTCATTGATAGATTGGCTTCTGCCAAGTTTCTGAGCTCATTTGATTTGACAGCTGGCAATTGGCAGATCAGGCTAGCTGAGGATGCCAAGGCCAAAACTGCTTTCTGAACCCCAGGAGGTCATTATCAATTTGTGGTAATGCCCTTTGGCTTGAAGAAAGCACCTGCCACTTACCAAAGGTTGGTGAACCAAGTCATCACTGGGTTGGATGACTTTTGTGCAACTTATCTAGATGATATTGCTGTCTTCAGCTCCACCTGGGAGGATCACCTGATCTACCTGAAGACGGTTTTAGAGGCTCTGCAAAAGGCAGGCCTCACTATCAAGGCCTCAAAGTGCCAGATAGGGCAGAGTAAGGTTGTGTACCTGGGCCACCTGGTAGTTGGGGGGTCAGGTTCAACCACTGGAGAGTAAGCTCCAGACCATTAAGGACTGGGCTCCTCCAACCACCCAGACACAGGTCAGAGCTTTCCTGGGCCTGATTGGGTACTACAGAAAGTTTGTTAAGAACTATGGGTCCATTGTGACCCCACTTAATGACTTGACTTCCAAGAAGATGCCAAAGAAGGTTCAGTGGACAGTAAGCTGTCAATTTGATGACCCGAAGAAGGCCATGTGCTCTGCACCTATCTTAAAGAGTTTATTGTCCAAACAGATGCTTCTGAGTTGGGGGTGGGAGTTATGCTTTCACAACTTAATGTAGATGGTCAAGACCAGCCCATTGCTTTTATTAGCAGAAGGCTGACCACTAGAGAGAAACGTTGGTCAGCCATTGAGAGGGAGGCCTTTGCTGTGGTGTGGGCCCTGAAGAAGTTGAGACCATACTTATTTGGCACTCACTTCAAGATTCAGACCGACCATAAGCCCCTCTTGTGGCTAAATCAGATGAAGGGTGAAAACCCCAATCTACTCAGGTGGTCCATTTCCCTACAGGGGATGGACTTTACAGTGGAGCACCGCCCAGGGACTGACCAAGGTAATGCAGATGGTCTCTCCAGGTACTTCAACTTAAAACATGAAGACACAACTGGTCAAGGTTAGTCTAATGTCCCTGCGTTGGGGGAGGGGGGGTTGTGTAGGAGAGTAGGGTCTGCTTTCCTATGGTCACCCCACTTTTTGTTTCACTGGTTTTCGACTTAATGTGGCTGTGGGCCTGCTAATCAGACCCACAGCCCCGCTGCTCTCTCTCTAAATTCAGTACAATGCACTTTAGGTGCATTACCAATTGGATACTGGGTTACTGGGTCACCTTATGAGTCCCTGTACAGTGTACTGTAGGTACCCAGGGCATATGTGCACCCAAGGCCTACCAGTGGCTGCAGCATGTATTATGCCACCCCTGGCTGGCCATTCACATTGACACAACTGGCTGATCACTCAGCTGGGGCAAGGTCGTGTAATCACCTCTTGCTTAGATATAGTATGCCTATATCTAACCTTATATCTAGACAAATATGCACCTATAAGTCACTCCTAAGGCAGGCCTTAACAATCCTGGAGGCAGAGTGCTTGGTTTTATGTGCGATGGTGTTCTAGCATGAGCTGAGCCTGTCTGCAGCTTTCGGAACCATGTCCTTATAGCTGTTCTAGCATATTGCCATACCATATACTCTTAAGTCCATTATGAACCTTGCGGTTAAATCTAACTCTGGTTTGGCTTTATCAAAACATGTTGAGTAAGGTGTCATACGATTTGGAATACTACCCCCTCGCCAGTTCTGGCGACGGGGGTAGCATTCCACCCTTCTAAAGGGAGAAGACATGTTGTTCCTACTATTCCCGGTTAAAGTTAACCAGAGCCTCAGCATCACAAAATGGATGATGCTGCCACAGACACAAGTCTGACCTCCTACTGCTGGGAGTCCTTCCAGCGAGGGAGGCTTGGACAATAGGTTTCCTGCCCTGGGAGGTGCTAGCACCACCCCAGACAGGATTTTGTGTATTGGGACAGGGAGGACTGAAAGGAATGAGAGAATGCCTGGGGCACACAAGGTGTCCCATGCATAGTCCAGTTCAAACCGGTGCTGGGGCACTCCAGCCCCAGCTCTGGCGCGAAACTGGACAAAGAGAAAGGGGTGTAACCACCCCCTTCCCTGGTCCCACCCATAGGAGGGACCTACTAGGTAATCCAGCCCCTAGATTGGGTATATAGGTAGGAGCTGAGTCCCAAGACTTTAGATTATCCTGACTGAAACTCTGAATCGAAACTCTGGACCTTCACCATTCTACTTTGCAAGAAGAAGACTGAAGAATCTCACTTGTGGTCAAGGAGTGACCACCCTGCACAAGCAGGCACCAACCCAGCGATCACCGCCTTGCTTTGTCGACGCTCTCGCTGGAGCCCGAGCACAAAGCCCGACGAGAACCGGATTCCCAGACATCCAACAGCCTGACCCACAGTCCCTGCAAAGCTGAGACCCGTGGAGGCGACGAGAGACCTGGGACCGGCCATCTTAAAGTCTGCGACATGCTAACTGTGCAGCCCCCGAGGCCTCCTCGAAGATGTGCATTAGGGATTGAGAAGCCCCAGCCCCGAGCAGCATCTGCACCAAAGATCAGCCCTGCACCCTCCACAAGTTCTGCGAGGGGCCCTTTTGCATTTTCCTGCTCGACGCGTCTGCCTGGTCACTTGCCCGTTGGCTAGTGGCCAACTTGGCGACGATCCTTTGAATTTACACTGCTGGTCTGGTTGCTCCAGACTGGCCCTTGCTTCCCTCCAAAAAAGCAGCCCCTCAGACCTTGCTGGTCTGAGTATGAAGCCTACTTCGTATCCTGCGTGGGTTGCCTTTGCCAAGGCTTGTTGACTCCAATCCGGAAGCCGACAGCGAGAGCCTTCGTGGGACAGTCCGTGCCTGACTCCTGGTCGTCGTCGACGCATCCTGGTCCACGTGGCTGCAGAGACAAGCTTCCCATCAGCACCGGATTGCTTCGCGACATCGCCTGGTTCCTTCCTGGTCAGTGGCTAGTGACCCAGACTCTGTCCCCTCTGCTTTCAGGTCATCTTCATCTTCGATCCACCCTTGGATCCTCCCGGACTCTTCTCTCCTGGCCGCCTGCAGCATCTTTTCTCCAAGGCTCCATAGAACTCCACGACGAAACCCGACACACTTTGGGACCTATGCACCCGCTTCCTGTGGGTGAGGTAACGCGAGTACTGCGGTGCTCCTGTGAAGAGTAACTCTCCTAGTGTCCTAGTTTCAAGTGGTTGGCTTTTAGTCCAGTCGGAACACTCCCAAACCTTTAACTTTCTAACTTTACGCACCCATTGACTACTATGTGTGCACGCGTTTGCATTTAGACACTGCACCCGCATACCGTGGGCCTCCTGCTTCCGAACTATTGTTAGCCCAGTGTAGCCCCAGTGATTCCCAAGGCCCTAGGCCTTACCATTGTTCGTGACGTGGTTCTTATACCACTATTTTAGTATATGGTTTAGCGGGCCACCAGGGCCTATCGATATTTGTGCAACTTTTGTATATTCTATTAAGTTACTTGTTATGCGCTTCTGCTTCTGTGCTCATAAAGAGTTCAGGGGATTGATTTAGAAATAAATACATATATATTTTGAATATATAACCTGTGTGGTGCTCTTTCATTTGGTATTAAAGGGATTGCATATGGTAAAACAGCTGCCTTCACATGCCCTCTTGAGTTTAGCCTAAGACTGCTTTGTCCATGCTACCCTTAGGATAGCTGGTCTATAAGGTTGACTTTACAACCATCACCATAAGGGTTGTTTGGACTGGTACAAGGTGCTCACTAGAATAGTGATCATCATATACCAGGCCAAATTCTCACATCAATGCTGAGATCACACATCGGCCTATATTTTAGGACTTACAGTGCAAGTGCTGTCTCGAAGAGACGTGTTGTATTCAGTCTGTGGGCTTCAGCCCACCCATAGGCTTATCATTTGCTCAAATAAAAACAAATAGTTCCCTTGGTTGTGCTAACTCCTCCAATCTTAGTAGGTTACTATCTCACTCTGGGTGTGGGACTCTTAAGTTACTAGAATTGAACACACACAGTCATCAATCATCACTCTAAGGATACTTGGCTAGAAGCAAAAACCCCAAAAGGCACTTGCAGTCTGTAAAGTAAAAACATAACCAGAAGGAGTACATTCATCATTTTATTTATAGAAACATAGGGTGCAGCAATAAGCTAAGCTCAATGCGCAACGTGCTAATGTTTTTCAGTTCGTTATTCCAACTCTTAACTAAAATTAGAACTAGCTCGGTTTATTTTATGTCACTATAACCCATATATAGATTCAACATTCTGTATTAATAAAAACAATTCATAATCAACAATATGTAAATGCATGTAGTTAAAAGATTTTCACATAAACAATTTAAAAAAACAATGTTGACGCGTTTTGGTGGATCCTGCTGTGCGCACCACCTTCCTCAGGACAAATTTAAAAACAATCTGAAAAGATAGATTACAAAAAGGTAGACCAAAGTCACTACTCATTTTTTGCAGTTTTATCAAACAAACAATAACCATGCACATTCCTAGATCCTAACATTCTCAATTCACTCCTTGGTTGTACAGTGCATTGATTTCTAATCATCTGTGCCATTTGCTCAAGCCATCGCTGCTATCATATTCTTTCTACCCATTTGTCCATGGCATGCATGAGTCATGCCTGTTCTTGTGTTTAGCCCTCCCAAAGAGCATGGACCAATTACTAGCATCCATCCTCTGCTCCCATTTTAGGACTGGTTTTAGGACTTACTTTTTTCTTTGTTTTGTAGCACTCTACAAAGTCCTTGTGCTTTTACCAGCTCCTTCTCCTCCCAACCGCCCTCACCCCTGCCAAAATCCCAGTGACAGATGCACTCTGCACGTGGTCCCAGTGATGAGCTTCCTCCGCTCTATAAACCACCCCCCTTCTTTACATATGGCTCTATTTTAGGTACTTAGTAACCATGGGTGGATTTAATCTATATATTATATACCAGTTCCTTCCCGTAACACGAGACAAAACATGGGCACTCCAAAGAATGTGTCAATTCACAATTTTTATTAGCAGCAGTCCAACACTAATGGGTTTCAGCTGACCTCCTTCAGCCTTTCTCAAAGTGCAAGGTCCAGCATCCAGTGAAAGTTTTAAAAATCATTAAACATAGACATGGAGAACATACTCCCATCAAGCATATTTTCTATTTTCCTTTTCCTTCAAACTCTATTTCTCTTTTCCCCCTATTTTTCATTTTTTTTCATAGAGGAATACTTATTTATTAATTGCGTACAACAATTTCAATATATAGTACAAAATAATAAATTCAATTCTTATACTATTTTCTCCATTGTGTTCTCCTCGTGTTTTTGGATTAAAGGTATTTTTACGAAATTTTTTTCCACCGTTTGTGGTACCACATTTAATAGTATTAGTACATATTTGGAGCCAATGGGGTCAATTTATCATTATCTTGCCAGTGCCCAAATTTTTCACATCTCCAATCGCAGCAATGTCAAAAGGCAGACCTTCGATACTGGTAGTTTCACTACTTTTGAAAAGTGATGTATCTATGAACATTACAAATCCGATCAAAAGTATCTGTGACATGACATGAAAAAGATATGTGTGCAGCGCCAGCGGTTTCTTGGCGCTTTGGGACTAACTGAGACTGACAACAGAGCATGAGGATTTTAATCATAGGCCTGTGCAAACAACGACGTCTTCAGGGCTCTCTTGAACACCGGATAGGAGGTGATGTGACGTAAGTCGGGTGGAAAGGAGTACCACAGGCGAGGGGCCTTGTGATGCAAATCTAAGGCCTTCAAGCCTTTTACGCTTAAACTTACAGGTGGAGAGAAGGTTGAGTCCAGCCGACCGAAGCGTTCGGGAGGGGGCATATTGATGGAGCAGAGCACCATCACATCAAGTACCATTCTATCGATGGAGCAGAGCACCTATGAAGGAGGGACCTTGATTAGCAAGGGCTAAGTACGTGGTGCAGTCAACTTTAAAGAGACTCCGCTGGACTACTGGGAGCCAATGCAGGCTTTTAAGTAGCGGTTTCACAGCGCAGGACTTAGGTTGACGAAGGATCAGTCTGGCGGCCTGGTTTTGGACGAGTTGAAGTTGATGGGATTGGTAGAGGGGAATCCCGATGTAGAGGGAATTCGCATAATCAATGCGGGACACTTCTAGACCCAGTACGATGTGGACCAGGGCATCATGGGTAAGAAATCTGCTGATCTTCCTGATGCGGCGCAGGTGGAAAAAGCAGATCGAGAGAGGATAGCACAAAATACACAGTTGAGGTTTTAGAAAGGAAAACGATTTCAATCACCGCCCAACCGCAAGCAGCAGCGGGTCCAGCGCGTGTCTTTCCAGCCCCGGTTTTTAAAGAGAAGGGGGTCGGAGCGCTAGACCGCTCCCCTCCTTCTACCGGAAGTGAGGAATCCCTAGCAGGTGTCGCGGCCAATGGGCTCCCTCCACATCAATCGAGCTTGCAATCAGCTCGTGGTGGAACGGGGAGTCCAGCGGCGCAGCCTCACACAAGGGAGGAAGTGCGGTGAAGTTTTGTATTAAAAAACACAACACACCCAGCTCTAGTCAGCAAGGTGTGGATAAGCACAGCTGTTAAACTGCACACACAGCTTGTGATCAGCTGTGGTGAGGATGGCGCAAGGTTACACAGTTAAACACACTCAGCTAGTAGTCGGCTATAGAGAGGATAGCACAAAATACACAGTTGAAGTTTTAGAAAGGAAAACGATTTCAATCACCGCCCAGCCGCAAGCAGCAGGCGTCCAACTGACCTTTCACATGAAATATCGTTTCCATTGATCTTAAGATCTTATGTGTGCATAATAGCAATAATATGACAATTAAGGAATGGTAATAAATAGTATAATATACATTTCATAAAAAATGTGCACTCAAAATTGATATAGAATCATAATACAAATATATAAATAGGCAATCTAATCTCAAATAATCCCATATAAATATAGTTATAAACAACCATTTTCCAGTGTGCAAATTCACAGATGTAAACATTCATTCAAGCCACATCACAGAATCAAAATTCATTAATAATCAAACGGTTTAGTGAATATCAATCATTGATCCATCACTAAAATACCTCTAAAAGATTAATAAAATTCATTCAAATAGACCAAAACCTCTAATTCGTTTGTTTCTTAATCATTGGATAAAAGTTCAATGGTTATAAAATTCCTATCAGGATTTATTTAAGACAAGAACACATTGCAAGAGGGCAAACAGAAGATTTAAGAAGAATTACCCCACTACGTCCTTCTCCTCATCCCTATTTAATCCTTCAGGGAATTTAGTGTGTAAATACAGAATATCTCTGGTTTCCTAATGTTTCAATTTCATTACTCTATTTCCTCCTCTCAAATTGTGGGGTACTCTATCTACTGCAAAATAATTTAATCTTCCTGAATCCCTATCACTGTTTATGTTTCTCATAAAAATGTCTTGCCACCGAATAACTAAAATCATGATTTCTAATAGCTCGTTGATGTTCTAGTATGCGCTTTTTGACGGGAAAGATGGTACTACCCACATACGTGAGTGAATAAGGACACACTAAAGCATATTTACAGTGATCAGTACTGCAAATATAAAAAACTGTAATCTCCTCTTTTGGCCATTGGAGGAAGTATATTCTGGTGTATTTGTCACCATCCTACATGCCTTGCAATGACTGCATTTGAAAAACCCTTTTGTGTTTGATATCCATGTCTTTTGTTGGCGATCAATGAAAAAATAGCTGTGAGTTATTTCATCCCCTAGTGTCCTTCCTTTCCTGTAGGTTATGGGTGGCACACTAGGTAACTCTTTTCCTATTACCACATCGCCTTTGGCTATTTTCCAATGTCTTCTGATCATCTGGTTCACATTCTGTGACCTGGAATTAAAGCATGTGATTAATCGAGCTATGGGTTCTTCTTTTTCTGGTCTATCAGTAGTAAACAGTAACTGATTTCTAGTTAAACATTTAGATTTCTTCATTGCCATGTTTACTGTTTTCATGCTGTATCCTCTTTTGAAAAATCTCCCTTTTATCTGCGTCAATTGTTTATTGTATTCCTCTTCTTGGCTTTTAAAACTTTTGGGTGTTGACTTTAAAGTACAAGGTGCTATTTCCTACGGTGTCTTTATGCTGCACTGATGTATGGATTCTACCATGATCTATCTTTAAAACAATATCCAAAAATGCCATTTCACTGGAACTTATGGAAACGGAGAATTTCAAGTTGTAAGGGTTATTATTTAGTTTTTCTATTTACTCGCACGCTTTCTACCTCGATCCATTCCATAATAAAATCAGGTTGTCAATGTATCGAGTTGAAATTAAGACATTTTTGAACATATTCAAAATTGTCTTCAACCCTGGCCACCTAGTTCTCCCACCAGCCCATAACCAAATTGGCAAAGCTTGGTGCCCATTGCGGTACAGACCTTCTGTCTATGTAAAACTCCATCATGCATGCATAAATGTTCTCTTTAAGACAAATCTGAATCATGGTAATAAGCATTTTGTTATGTTCTAAAAAAAAAACATACTAGTCTCGTTCCAAAAAATAAATAATTTAATTGCCGTGAATTATTATTATTGTGAAATTGTTTAAAATGACGAGCCACCGGGTATGCAGGATCAGAGTGGACAATGGCCCTCAAGTGTTGCAGTATTCTCAAATGCACCTATAGCTTGGTACTTCCCACATACCTAAGCCCACAGATGCATTCCAACACATAAACCGCATACTCTGTTCTACAAGTATATAGTCATTCTATTTCCACAGGTTTAGATTGAAATGGTGTGGTAAATTGAGTAGTATTAGTCACAAACCAAAAGCCCTACATGTACTACATTTGTAATATCTCTTCCTGGCTGACAACCAGTTAGTTTTGGTAATTACTTCAGGGCTGCTTCTGACAAGTGCGTCCTTCATCGAAAATGCTCGCTGGAACGTTGTAACTGGTTGGTTTGATAAAATGGGACCTAAAGTAGAGTCAGTAAGTATTACTGGTCATTGCTTTTTTAAATAGATTTAATAGCTCTCTCCTGTTAGCAATAGGTAGTGACCAGCCTAACATCAACCTTGTCAATGTCACTGACATTTGGGAGATCCTGTTTTTGCTCAGCATACTCAGTTTCCCCAAATAAGACTGATTCTCTAGATTTATCATTTGCCTTAACAATTGCTCGATCAATTGTTTTATCCATATAACCGCTCTCTTTGAATTTATGTTTGGCACAATTTAGAACTGAATCAAATCTCTTTCTAGGCTGCATATTCTGCGTAAACGTAGAATCTCCCCATAGGGGATGCTATCAATCAGGTGCTTGGGGTGAAAACTCGATGCATGGAGCGTAGAGTTGCCTGCAGTGGATTTGTGATGTAGATTGGAGTCTAATGTGTTACTGTGAAAGATTTGGACATCTAAGAACTCAATGGTTTGAGCACTAATTTTGGCAGTAAATTCCAAGTTCATATTATTCTCATTTAATTAAACCACACATTTTTCTGCTCTTTCCTTGGTCCCCCTCCAAACAACAAAAACATAATCTATAAAACTCAAACAAGTTATTATGTGCTCTTTCCACTCTGTTTAATGTAGTGCATTGAGTACCTGCTCCTCCCACCTGTCCTCGTGCAAGCACGCGTAACTGAGGAAGAAGCAAGCACCCATGGCCACCCCCCTGAGTTGCTGAAAAACCTCATTGCCAAACCTAAATAAATTATTGTTTAAACACCAGTCGATCATAGCTAAAATTATTATACTGTGATTGTAGAATTGTATATGTCTAACTCTAAGAACATTTTCACAAGTTCGGAGTCCATCCTGGTGTTGAATGCCGATGTAAAGAAATGTTATATCCATTGACATCAACATAGATTCATCAGACCAGGGTATGTCATGCACTTTCTTCAAGAAATCTCCAGAGTTCTTGATGTATGTAGGTAATTTGATAACAAACTCCTGAAGGAAATAATCAACATATTGGGAAATCCTTTCAAACAAACCATTCTTGGCTGAAATAATTGGACATCCAGGTATTTGGGACGTTCCTTTGTGTATCTTAGGGATAAAATACAGCACTGGAATCACAGGAAAGTCGTTATTTAAAAATTGAAATTCTCCTTAGACAATAATCCATCATGTTTCCAGTTAGTTAAATCAAGTTTCAAATTATTCTTAATTCTCTTCACTTCTTTTATATTAGATCTTCTGTAGCAGGTAGGATCATTCAAATGTCTGTACTCTTCTTCAAGATACTTGGATCTAGGCCACAATATGATGTTTCCACCTTTGTCGGATTTGTTAATGACCACCTGGTTATTCTTCTGTAATTTCTGTATTAAATCAAGGTATTGACCGTCTTGGTATTTATATTTCTTCATTTTCCGCTTGGTCTTAAATTGTAACGATTTAATTTCTTTGACTCCTACATCATTGAAGGTATCTATTGCATCATGCGGCATCATTGGTGTAAAAGTAGAGTGAGGTCTAAACAGGTTTCTGATGGTATTGGATATAACAACATCTTGTTCTTTCAACATTCGTTGAGTTGATTTCCGTGTTGCCGAGATATCTGTTTCTGCTTGTAAGCCATGCCGGGGTTGTATAGTTTGAACATCTGATACTTGGAGATTGAAAGAGTCTGCATCATTCAGAGATGTTGTTCTACCGGGTAAATTGCTAAGTTGTTTAGGTTTAAAAAATATGATTAATGTACGTTTTCTGATGTCTGTGACAAGCTCAAAACCCACGAGGAGAACAATGTTTAAAAGGCACTACAAAATTTACTGCAAGGAGATAAAGATCATATTACCCATCCCAACATTCAACACACTTGTGACTCACCTGCAAGACCCACTGGAGGGCAATTACAATAAAAGGCATGCCTCCGAAGATGGGTGTTATAGTTAGTTGGACATTTCACTCGTACAAATCCGGAGACATTCGGCCGTTATAGCTAGTTCAGCTAACTATAACTCGCGTCCCCGCAATGCACTGCTGATGACGTCGCATATTACATCATTCATGACCTGGTCAGTGACCGCACTGATGACATCACTGATGACATCTTAAATTACAGCACTGATGACATCATCCAGTGACTGTGTGTTTCTATAAAGTTTAAATATCTTTTATACATATGCCAAGGTGTATTGAAAAATGAGTGGGTGTATAAGTGTCTATATGGATGATTTAGTAGGTGCGTGACTGACTGTATAAGTGAGTGATTACATGTGTCTTCCTGAATGCATGGGTTAGTGACTGATAGACATTCACACAGTTTAGTTTGTCAGTTGGTGTGTAAGCGGGGACATGGGTTGGTGAGTAGCTAAATGAGGATCTATATGGGTTATTGATTGGTTGTCTGAGTATCTGAATGGGTGCCTGAGTGTCTTTGTGGGTGGGTGACTCTGTGAATAGATGTGTGAGTGGATGATTCACTAGGTGTATATGGGTTCAAGAGTGCATCTGTGAAGGGCTGTATGGGTGGGTGAGTGTGGGTATCGGTGTGTTGGGAGTGAATGGATTCCTCAGTGGTACAAGTGTGAGTAAATGCATATGTGAAAGGCAGTATATGTGAGTGTTGGAGTGTATAAATGACGATATGTGAGAGTGAATGATTGTGAATGATTGTGAGAGTGGCTGTATGGATCAGTGTGTGCTTGTATTAGTTATTGCATAAGAGTGTAAGTATGTGTTAGTGTATGTTTGAATCAGTGAGGTTGTGTGTGTGTATAACTGTATAGGTAAGTAAATGGGAGTGTGATTGATTCTTTGCATGACTGACTAGGTGTGTGAGTAACTCTGGATGAGTGGCGGTGTGTGAGAATAGATATTTGAGTGCATATGACGCTGTATTGTTGGTTGACTGCATGTATGAGTTACTGTATGGGTGAATGAGTGGATGTGTGTGTAGACCTAGGAATGTGTGTGTAGACCTAGGAATTAGTGAGTGGGTTTGTACTAACTGGTATTGGTGTGTATGGTTTCAAAAATGTGTTTTGGAGTGGGTGTTTCAAAGGTTATATTCTGGTATGAGGAGGTGCATCAGATTATCACGTGGATGATATCGTCAGTGATGTCACTGACCATGTCATGAATTATGTAATATGTGACGTCATCAGCAGTGCATTGCGGGGGCACGAGCTATAGCTAGCTGAACTAACTGTAACTGCCGAATTTCTCTGGTTTTGTACTAGTGAAATGTCCAACTAACTAGAACGTCCCTGAAACCTTTGTTTTTTTTCCAGTGAATTTCTAAGGTTTTTTAAATGTCATTTGAGATGTCATCAGTGATGTCACTGACCATGTCATGAATGATCTAATATGTGACATCATCAGCAGTGCATTGGGGGTGCGCGAAATATAGTTAGTCCAACTAACTATATAGGAGCAATTTCAATGGTTTTGTATGAGTGAAATGTCCAGCAAACTATAACACCCCTAAAACTTTTTTGAGTGAATTTCATAGTTTTTTTTAAAGCGAATTCCTAACTATATAATGCCTGAAACCTATGTTTTTTTCAGTGAATTTCAAAGGTTTTTGAAATGCTAATTCCTAACTATATAAGGCCTGAAACCTATGGCTTTTTAAGTGAATTTGCAAGGTTTTTTAAATGCTAATTCCTAACTATATAAGGCCGGAAACCTATGGTTTTTTAAGTGAATTTGCAAGGTTTTTTAAATGCTAATTCCTAACTATATATGGCCTGAAACCTATGTTTTTTTCAGTGAATTTGCAAGGTTTTTTAAATGCTAATTCCTAACTATATCTGGCGTGAAACCTATATATTTTTTTAAAAACTTCAAAGGTTTTGTAAATGCAAATTCTATTAGCGAATAACGTTTTTATATGTTAATATCCTTCAGGTACCACCTGAGCAGCCATCTCATTTCTCAGTAGAACTGAGGCACAAGAGCGCACAAAACAAGAGTGGAAAACACAAAAAGGGGGCAGGGTAGAGACTCCCTGACCGGCTAGCCCTTCTCAGGTTGTCCCAGAAGGACCCCCAAGGGCAATTCTGTTTATTTTATATAAAATCGCGGGGTATGCGCACGGTGCGCGCACGGTATGCGTACATACGCGAGCCTACCTATACGCGTACCCCGCGATTTTTCATTTTTTGTTTTTCAATTTTCTTTATTTTTTGCCCTTGGGGGTCCTTCTGAGACCCCCTGAGAAGGGTTGGGGGGTCTCTACCCTGCCCCCTTTTCGTGTTTTCCACTCTTGTTTTGGGCTCTCTTGTGCCTCGGTTCTCCTGAGAAACAAGATGGTGGCCAACTCTTCCTGGTTTGGACAGTTTGGAATGTTGACAGTCGACTGCCAGCCAATCAGGATCGCGCTCGCGCACGTAAGGGTACGCGCACGGTACGTGACCGGTACGCGGACCCGTAAGCTCATATAGATATATATGTGTTTTTTAACCTAATTTTCATATAAACCACTGGAGCAATTTTCACCAAACATAGCAAAGGCACATCTGCGTACCAGTCCCTACAATTTTGCAAAGTTTGGCGTTATTCCGTTCAGCGGTTCGGGCTGTAGACTTGTCAGACCGTTCTATGGAAATTAACATGGGGAAAACACGTTTTGGGACCCCCCTTTTTTCTCAGCCCCCAATGCACGAATCTGCCTGAAACTTTCAGGGAAGGAGCGGAGCGCAGCGAGACCATTTTAAGGAAAATTACAGGCAGATCCCTCAATCGGCGCCAAAGTTATTCCCAATAGAATGTTCGGAATTTCCTATGGTAGCCAATCCTAACTATATATACCTACTAGCTATCGCCATGCACCACCAAAGACAGCCTAAAGAGAGAGGAGACGCCACACAGCAAAAGGTTGACAGCCTTTAATGGGAGGAAACTTCTTTGCGAAAGTGGAAAAACCCTTTTCAGTCCATGTAAAGCCCAACGCGTTTCGAGCACGCCTGAACTCTAGGTCACGGCAAAAAGTGCAGCAAAAACAACAGTAGTGAAGGGAACCCCTGATAAGTTGCAACAAGTCCTGCCCTTGTAGGCGTATGCATCGAGCATGCTGGTACTTGATGTTCTCCGTCATGTACAATCACAGTGGATACCGTAGTGAATCACATCATTTGCAAAATTGTTACCCCAGTGGGTTGAATGCAGGCTACCACCTTCATCAAACAATCCTTTGTACTTCACTCGCACCGGCCCCTTTGCTCCTCTGCGCTCCAATCTTCAAAGAGCCCGGTCCGCATCACTCGCGGCGGGACGTCTCCGCGACCTAGGCTAGGCCGCAAATTATCCACCACAAAAAGCAGCCTAATGAGGAGACGCCACACAGCAAAAGGTTGACAGCCTTTAATGGGAGGAAACTTCTTTGCGAAAGTGGAAAAACTCTTTTTTCGGGTCCTCGTCGGAGGACCAGAATGATTCTCCCCGACATCGTCCTAGGTGAGCCGTTTGCCGCATACTGCTGCCCTTTGGTCATTTGCGGGTTGAAGACATAGAGGGAGAGAGTTACGTAACCATTCGCGTGGCAAACATTACACATGAGGCTTTACGAACTAGTGCTACACTAACATTCCGATATTAAAGATGGCGATGGCAGCTGACATATTCAGAGACAGAGAGCAAGCAGCTGACGCTCTTTTTTTTTTATTTAACGGCTATCCCGAATGGAGGAAAAACTAAAGGGAAAGTGATTAAATCAGATGATGTAAAAATGAAATTGAAGAGATTGGAAAAACTGCTCCGAACGAGGCTTACAAAGTGGTGGGAGAAGAAGAGTTTGGAGAAATACAAGGAAGCGGGGAGAGTGCCCCGAGGCTTGAGGGTACTAATAGCACCCTCATTCGAGAATCCCAACCCCCTCATGCTTAAGGAGTGGGCCCATAACAACTTAGAAGCCTCAATGAACATGGTGTGCATCCTGGTGAAGTATGCAGAAATTGACAGGATGGAATTATTGGCTCAAATAGAAGCGCTCATCTTGGAACTGGATGCTATGGAACAACAAGAAGCCATTATTAAGGGGCGGGATGAAATAAAGAAACGCTTGGAAAAACATGAAAGCATAATCATAACACTCAAAGCTTTCAAGTTCGCAAGAGATAAAGCGGACTATGAGAATGGTAAAATATTTACTTTTTCAAGGAAATTTGAGTCGGTAAAAAGACAAGCTTTAACCAACACAGCACCCGCAATTCAAACATCACAAGTTCAACCAGTCATTGCTCCTGCTCTATCAGGCACGGATTTAAGCTCCATATACAGCAGCACAGGTTCTGAAGATGAAAACAATGTTCAACAGGTTGCTGCCAGTAGCTTTACTCCATCAGAAGAATTGGGGTTTATGATGGAAGATCGGCGCAACACTCTAAGATCGAGGGGCACACAACAAGTGAGAGGCACCACAGACGCAACAAATGCCGAAAGGAGAGGAGGAAGCCCCGGCGGATTCGCGAAAAAAAGGAAAAAAAAAAAAGAGGGAAGAGGAATCCTCAATTAACTTAATGAGTTGTATTATCTCCCCTCACACCATAGGGAATAATGAAACATCTAATGCAGAAAAAAAAGAAAAAAATGGAGAAAACAATTCAAAATCAAAGATAATGAAAATTCAGTGATTAATCTAGCAGACCTGGACCTAAATACTGCTGTAACTCAACTTCTGGCCTTGGGTCTCTTCTTTTGCCCTAAAAACAGTTACAAGTATTTCCAATCTAGGATAGATGTTTTCAAATTTATTCGAAAACGTAAACTTTTGAAATATCACACGTTGAATAAAAAAAGTGATCAAGCCACTATTATTTTACAAGAATCTCAACCTAGTAGGACTCTTACTATATCTGACACCACGGCCCTGAAAACTGTACACTCTCTTAGACCCAGAGAATGAGACTATCGATAATACTCAAGCCGTGTCGAATTCTATGGGTATCAGTAGTGGTAGCGCTGCTAAAAGTCCTTTTTGTCCTCGATCAACATTTGTCACATTGATGCCTAGGGACGCCATTGACATTTTTAATGATCGAATGATTGAGGATTTGAAGAGTTTGAATCACACTGTGGCAGTGAATCAAAAGCATAGGAGCTATAAAGATAAACAATACTCTAATCTCATTCGCAAAATCAACAATCATGGCAACATCATAGTAAACAAAGCAGACAAGGGTGGCAATGTTGTTCTATGGCCACGGGATGTTTATATTACAGAGGCTGAGAGACAGCTTAATGATCCATTGTGCTACAGAAAGGCCTCTTTTAATGAACGGAATAAGGTGAAGCAATTAGTCAACTTGACACAGTGGAAGAGAGACGGGCTAATCACCAAAAAGGAGTCTGAATTTTTAATGGAGGCAATATCTAAGTATGTGGACTTTTTTCTTCACAGCTTTATGGAGGCCCTTCCAACTTACATGAGTGACTTTTTGAATAAATTAAATGGAGTTTGCTGGAAACCAGAATACCAGTTTTTGGTAATGGACATTTCCTCTCTCTATACGTCCATAAATCACAGTGATGATCTAAGAGCAATTGAATATTTCCTGTCTGACAAGGACATAAGATTCTATGATCACAGTAAGATGTTGATCCAAATGATTGATTTATGCCTCAAAAACAATTATTTTCTTTTTAATAACGAGGTGTACCAGCAGCTGCGGGGTGTGGCCATGGGAGCATGCTTCTCCCCCAGTTACGCGTGTTTACACGTGGGCTGGTGGGAGAGGCATGTTCTGGGTCAACCCTGTGGTTGTCTGGAGGACACAGACAGGCATCATCAATATTTGGCGTTTTATAGACAATGTCCTTATAATCTGGCAGGGTTGTAGGGCATCAGCTGAAGACTTTGTTAAAGAGATCAATATCAATACACTGAATCTTGAATTCACAGCCACCATAAACAATGTCAAAGTTGATGTTCTCAATGTTGAAGTTTACATTGTTAATAATGGGATCAAGACCAGAATGCATAGAAAGGTTACGGCAGGAAATTCCATCTTATACGCCCAGAGTAATCATCCTCGCCACCTAATTAAAAGTATTCCATATGGGGAATTTTTAAGAATTCAGAGAATCTGCAATAATGAGGCAGATTTGAATATCTGTCTAGAGGACTCTTTTCAAAGATTTTTAGTCGGGGTTACAATAAAAATGAATTTACTAATTCCCTGAGTAAAGTGATGGCCAAGACCCCTATCCCTTCTGCGGATACTTTGGTTACTACTAATGTCCCTGCAGAAATTGAACTGAGTGGGGTTGAGAAAACTAAATTTAGTCTTATCACCACTTTTTATTGCCAGGAACGCAAAATTAGACAAATTGTGAAATCTAACTGGCCTATCTTTAAGACAGATATCACTTTAGCCCCCTTACTGGAGGACAATCCAGCCATAACATTTCGGAGAGCACCGTCAGTGAGGGATGCCTTGGTTAAACCAAGTCCTGAAGTTATTATCAAATATAATTGGTTATCCAAAAGAACTGGATTTTATAAATGTAGCTCTTGTAGAGCGTGTACATTCTGAGTTAATACTACAGAGTATCAAGAAGCATTCTCAGAGACTGTTAGTAAGATCAACAGTCTATACACCTGTAAGACAGATCATGTAGTATATGTCTTAAAATGTACTTTCAATTTGCAATACATTGGGAGCACTAAACTCCAGGTGTTTAACCGGATTTTACAACATTTACGGGCAATAGTCAACTCCGATCCCAGTTATCCAGTGACGCGTCATTTTAAATTAGTTCACAAAAATAATCTTAATGATTTGAAATCTTTTGTAATTGACGCGGTTCCTGTCTCAAAGAGAGGAGGAGATAGATTAAAAACTTGCGTGGTTGAAAGGACTCCTCGAGTGCTGTTTGTTTTCTTCTTATGTGAAGAGAAATTGGAGCGTTATATATATATATATATATCTCCAAAGCTCCAGTTTCGCTCTGAACCCCTGCCTCTTGCAGCGGAGGGCCCAGACGGGATAGCGAGTCCCCAATAAATCAAAGACTTTCCACAACTCGATAAAGAAGGAATGTCCGGGCCAGCTTGTGCAGTTTAACGAGCTTTTAATGATAGCTCCACTCGACGCGTTTCGAGGAAGTTTCCTCTTGTTCACGAGCTCGTGAACAAGAGGAGCTATCATAAAGGAGCTATCATTAAAAGCTCGTTAAACTGCACAAGCTGGCCCGGACATTCCTTCTTTATCGAGTTGTGGAAAGTCTTTGATATATATATATATATCTATCAATTCATTAAGTTCCGCAGACGCCGAACGCCGCCTTGACTCATCCTCTTCGTGACAGGGGCTCGTGCTGGGTGGCAAACCCTTTTATCAATTCCATGATCCACACAATGCTCCTCGCATCCAAGGTTGTATGAAAAAGCACGAGCCCAAAGTTGCATCAAAAGGATTTTATTTCGTGACTGGCAACAGAAAAATAACTCAACGCGTTTCGGGAGACTTCCCTTGCTCACTAGTCAAGTTTTGTGCATTTCATTGGTTTAAATAAACAAACATGTGACACAATAACATAAACAACAGACTACCGCGATTTAGTAAACAAAGCGGCAGTACGGAATGTTTCTTCCTCGTAACAGTTTTATGCAATTTCATTTGTTTTGTTTTAAAACGGGATGTACCATTATTATGTCTAAATAACATCAATAAATGCGAGGAAATTCATTGGGTTCACTTCAACATATTCAATGCATATTTTATCGATAACAATAGGTGAGTTCCGAGGGAAAACATTTGGGCCTCAAGTCTTAGTCGGCTTATTTTAATCACAAATGGCCACTGTTATCTATGACGCAATGCGGTTTACGGAATAATCTCACAGCTAGTGCTCCTCGGTACGATTATACCACCAATTGAATATAAACTGAATCAGTTTACAACCGCTTAAAAATAACAGTCGGCAAATTGTCATTTTACAAGTACTGCCCCAGTGGGCTAAAGCAAGTCCCCAAATTAAACTTCCACGGAACATAGAATTTACACATGGTTTTCAAAGTGCATGAATATCAAATCACATTATCACAGCAGCAATCATGCCCAAGTGGGCATAATCCTCTCAACATGATTTCCTTGAGCATTCAAGTGTAGTAAACTGTATTATGTTGTCTCAATGTTTAGGTGGAGTCCACATTCCCTGAAATAAAAAATAACCATGAACTAATCAAATTATATTCTAAATTCTCCATTAAAACACACAAACATGATATTATTACAGAGTTTAAAAGAGAATATATATACAGGCACATATATCAATATCAAAATTTGGATCCTCTTGGTGGGACTAACTTAGGGGCTCCAAAAGGGGAACAGGACACGTCAGATTGCATTCTTATATGAGGCGTGAACCGATTAACCTAAATGTACTTCCATTTCCTCATCGTTATTGTGTCCCAGAGGGGCCATAGTTCTATATTGTATTATGATTTTCGACTCCAGTCTTGTGTTTTATTGTATCTAGGACACAAAAGCTTAACAGATCGGAATTCTGATCATGACAACTTTGGAAATGTCTTGCTATTGGATAGGTTTCATGTGTTTTATTGTATCTAGGACACAAAAGCTTAACAGATCGGAATTCTGATCATGACAACTTTGGAAATGTCTTGCTATTGGATAGGTTTTATCCACATTCTTAATCGCTCTTAGATGTTCCAAGATGCGTAGCTTTGCCTTTTTAATTGTGCTGCCAATGTAAGCCTTCCTACATGGGCAGAACAATGCATAACAGAATCACTTTATTGCCTAGCAGTTGTACTCATATGATATTGTGAGTGCTGTAAGAATGAGAGAATACCCGTCTTAAACTAAAATCCCTTCAACGGAACAACCAGAAATACAAGTAGAAACATGAAAGTTCAAGTGAGGAGAACTTAGTCTGCATTTCCAAATATTCTATGCAGGAGCATGTTTCGTGGCCATTCCTTCCCGTCCCCCCAGTCAGGCTAATATTATAGAAGGATTTGAATTTTGGAGGTTTTCACCAGCTCTTTTCTAATCTTTTCCCATCTGAGAAAGGTCGGAAATTTACCCCTGACAACGGCAGAAGTAAAGTTTCTTCCAGGGCTGGGAAAAATGTTGTTGGAGAAAAAGTGAACTTGTAAACATTCAACAGATTTCTGCTGGAGCATATTCATATTTGCTCATGCTAAGATGCAATTCACAAATATTTTCTAGGACTACGGTTTCCTGGCCTACTTAAGGAAATTCATGTGAATTCAGGAAAAACGTAAATCTGCATTAATACAAGGACATATATAACCATTGAGCCCCTAATTAAATCTTAGTTAATCAAGACCTTTTGTTTTTATTAAAATGCTATCCCTTCCTATCTGTGAGCTGGCTTCATTGTGTGTGACCGCATTCTGCTCTTTCACAAAGTAGTTTTGTTCAGTGCCAGGAAATTCTATGGCAAGGTGGCCTTTATGAGACCAAATACAAGCTGTCTATTAAGAACGCATTGGCAAACAGCACCACGCCTCACTGATAATCCCCGGGTAGAGAAAGGAGCATAGTGTAGGCCAAGTGAGTAAACAGAAAATTAAAATCCCCCCCACGTTCATCCAAAGTTCTTATGAACCCAAGCAAGCGAAAAAAGTAATTGGAATCCTCTCCAGAATAGCTCTCTTGTCTCTTCCATCTAATCATCTATCCATTCATCCTTTCACCCACTGATATCTAGCATTTCACCTTTACATTGGCACGCATTCATTCTTTTATCCATTAGCCTTTCACCAACCTGTTCGTCCATATGTTCATCCGTCAGTCCATTCGCTCATCCATATCCAAACCTACCCATCCAACTCCAAACCTATCCATTTCAACCATCCATCCTTTTGCTCATCCATACACCCTCACTTTCACTCATTCATCCACCCACCCTTCTACCCATCCATCAATCCATGCTTCCACTCATCCATCCCGTTTGCGTGACGACTACCTCATATACCCTGGCTGTTACTTGTGTCACTATTACTCCATGCAACCGGCGATTACTGGGCACCCACACGCCCCTACCTATTCCGTCACCCTAACATGGAGCTCATCGGCAAGCACACATATAGAATCAACTACCCACCCGCACTCACCAAAAATGCTGCAAAACGCTTTAAACACAATCTACTGAGGTCCCACCCTGAAACCCCCTTTGCAGACACCTACTTCTCACCGGTCAATGGTGCCGTAAACATTGATATCATCTTCCACACCACACGAAGAGCTCAATGGAGAAAAACGTTCCTCTCCTTACTCACCGTCTCCAATGCTAGGAAATCCGCTCATGGCCGAACACTCACCATCACACCTTCCCAACTCTTCCCGGGCAGAACCACCATCACTATCTATAACAACGGGATTGTCCTTATCCAATCCACAGACAGGAACCTGGAACTACTAGACAACCTGTTCCCCACTTTCATACAGCACCTCTCCAAACCACGGACCCCCACTCACAGCACTCACAGCACTCACAGCACTCACAGCACTCTCAGTCCTATCACCCTTGATTTCACGGCCCCCAATCACAACCATTCTCTCCTAGCTCAGCCCCTAAACGACACGCACCTCTCCTCTACCCCCGTCACAACAGTCATTCCTCCACTTACTGTAGCCACACCACATTCCTCATTCACAGACTCAGACCTCTCCCCCTCACACACCAGCCGCACCCCCCCCCCACCAACATCTTGACCCCCACTCATACCACAACCATTCCGCTCACCCCTGACACCACTTCCCATACCAACAACGCCGCTACTCTAGCGCAGCCCCAAAACGACACGCACCTCTCCTATACCACCGGCACCTTAGCCATGCTCCCATCCACTGCTGCTACCCCACACCCCTCAATCACTGACATTGATCTTGGCCCCACATACACCAGCCGTACCCCCTCCCCCCATACACCAGCCCACATTCCCATTCTTTTCACCCATGACATCACAGCCCCCACCCACATCCCGCCTAATCAAGCTAAGCATCTGATCGACACGCTCACAGATAAACCCCACCCTTTATCCCCCCCCATTCTCAGCCCTCACCTCCACTCATTAACCATCCACGCAGAACACGCCACCCCTATCTCTTCAACTACGACTCCTCAACAAAGAACCACATACAATCCCACCTCCCCCCCATTCTCACCCCTCACTACCGTACATGCGCCCCCTTCACCACTAATAAACGCCCATCCTCCACCCTGCACTCTCCGCCTACCACCAATACTCTCATCCACACCACCAACATCTCCCCGATGTCACCCACGCCCGACCCTCCCATCCCCACCCCCAACACAACGCCCGACCCTCCCATCCCCACCTCCAACACATCTCGCACACTGGACTGCACTACGACCTCCCTCCTCCAGCTCAAAGAAGACATGCACATCATCAAACAACAACTACTCTGCCTATCACACTCCAGTCACCCCTCACCCAACACCCTCCACCAGATCAAACAAGACATTCACATCATCAAACAATTACTCAGCACACATCCCAGACAGCCCGCACGCGCCTCCACCATCACCTCCCCTCCCAACTGGACCTCCACCCGGGCGGCGAACTCTCGCACTCGACTCCCACCGCACTGGACCACAATCCCTGTTCACAACCGCGAAAACCGCCCCCATCGCTCCTGTAATCCTCTCTCGGACCTCGACACAATCGCCCTCCTCCGCTCCTACGACCCAGCTCCCCATAGCAATACACCCAACACTCTCACTGCCATTCCTACGATTCACTCCAATCCCCTTAGACCCCCCACACTGAACAACAGAATAGCTATCCATAGTAACCTGAGTAAAGTCCCCCTCGCTCTAGAACCCCCTTCCACCCTCGACACACCCCGTCTCAAATGCACTCTCCTCAACTGCAGATCAGCCGCAAGACACTCCTTCGCTATCGCCGATCTCATCCTAAAACTGGATCTTGACTTAATCATCATGACTGAAACATGGCTAACAGAATCTTCTACACCTATAATGGACATTCTGGTTCCCCCCAACTACCACATCACTAGACTTGACAGGACTGGCAATAAAAAAGGTGGCGGAATCGCATGTATACACAGGCGCAACCTCTCTGTCTTGAAAGTAACTTCCCCCTCCCTACCCTCCCCAACCTCCTGTGAATACATCTGCCTCGATATTATCAGTGAGGGCAAACCGATTTGCACTCTTCACGGCGTTTATCACCCACCCGGCGACAACCTTACCTTCTCTCAGCAAATCATGGATATGATCTCAACCAACTCCGGGCGACAACTCACACAAATATACCTTGGTGACTTCAACCTCCACTGGAACGATCATAATGATGCGGTGGTAAAAGGTCTGAAGAATTTCCTTAACGCCCTTGACCTCACTCAAATCTGCAATAGTCCAACTCACAAGAAAGGCTCTATCCTCGACCTTCTCATCTCCAAAGCAGCCTCTATCCAACTCGAATCTATCCAACCCTGTGACTGGTCAGACCATCATATTATCACATTCTTCATCAATGAAAAAGTTAAATTTAACCCTGTTCAATCCGCCAGGCCCAAAGTCTGGAAAAGAGACATGAAAAAACTAAACTCAAACTCTCTGCCCCCCAACAGCTGCAACTTACTACTTCCTCCTACTGGCGTTAAGGACGTCCAACCCTTGACTGATCACTATCTTAATACTATGTCCTCAATAATTAATGAAGTCGCACCCTTGCAGCTAAAAAAAGCCTCCGCAAAAATCTCCAATCCCTGGTACGACTGGAGTCTCAATGACGACAGACGCGCCATGCGAATGGCAGAGCGCACCTGGAGATCAGCTCCCTCTGCACTGAACCTAAAAACCCTGAAGAAAAAGAGAAATGCCTACTTCAGGAAAATAAAACGCTCAAAATCAGTCTTCTTCAGCCGTCAGCTTGACCTAGCCAAAAATCGTCCGAGAAAGCTGTTTGAGCTTATCCGAACGCAATCCAAAGAACACCCCCAACCTCTCAACACTATGGGTGAAGCTCCCTCCTGCGAAGACTTCGCCTCTTTCTTTATCCAAAAAACTGACAACATAAAGAATGATCTACTCATGGATGCAAGCCGCTACCCCAAACCCCACTGCATAGCACCAACTAAACCAAAAAACAATGCCACCTGGTCAACCTTTGTCACCTACACGGAAGAAGAAATTGGCAAACTGCTCAGCACTCTGAAACCTTCCAATCACCTCACGGACCCCCTTCCTGCTAACGCTGTCAAAGTCCTTACCCCGTCGCTCCTCCCACTCTGGACTAAAATCATTAACAGCTCACTTCAACAAGGGTCCATTCCCGACTCCCTCAAAGTTGGACAAGTCACACCCTTGCTAAAGAAACCTACAGCCGACCCCTCAGACCTCAACAACTACCGCCCCATCACCAACATTCCGACTCTTGCCAAACTGCTGGAAAAATGCGTACAAATACAATTGTCTAAACACATTACTCAGTTTGATCTTCTCAACTCTCATCAATCAGGCTTCAGAGCAAATCACAGTACTGAAACTGCTATGACTCACATAATCGATGACGCCCTCCAAATCCTAGATCATAACGATACCTGCATCCTCATCCTCCTTGATCTCTCCTCCGCATTTGACACCGTCAAACATGAGAATTTACTCGAACTATTAAGCACAAGAATGGGCCTATCTGGAACTGTGCTCAAATGGTTCACGTCCTTTCTGCATAACAGGTCGCAGAAATTCAAGAGCAACAACTTGACGTCCGCGCCAAGACCTGTATCGCTAGGCGTACCACAAGGATCCTCCCTATCCCCAACTTTGTTCAACCTAGTTATGGAACCTCTCACCACCTTGCTACAAGAATCCAATGTACACTTCCACATGTATGCTGATGACACCCAACTTTATCTCAAACTTCAATCACCCAATGACATCACGCTCTTGAACTCAACGATCAGTAGCACCCAATCCTGGCTGGCCGCTAATCATCTCAAACTTAATGCCCTCAAAACAGAGTTCCTTTTGATCTCACCTCCCGCGAAGATCACTACCGCACAAATGTGGCTTAAACACCTAACGGCACTCAATGTTCAACCCACCATCGTGGACTCAGCGAAATCCTTGGGCATAACACTCAACACCAATCTCAGCATGCAGGAACACATCAACAAAGCAACTAAGGGAGCAAATTACCAAATCAACACCCTTAGGAAACGTAAACCCTTCCTTCCAGCCAAAGACTTCCAAACTGCGGTACAATCACTTGTCATACCTCGAATAGAATACGGCAGCACCGCCCTCTGCGGTCTCCCCCGAGCTACTACGGCACCCATAAGAGCCTCTTTAAACGCCGCAGCGAGACTTATCACTGGATCAAAAAAACACTCACACATTTCCCCTGACTTCAAATCCCTGAACTGGCTGCCTTTTGAAGCCAGGATACACCTGAAAATCGCTTGTTTGACGCACAAGGCTGTCCACCTTAGCTCACCTAGATACCTCGCTCAGAAGCTGACGATTTCTGGAGGATCCAGAAACACTAGAGGCACAAACAATCTTTTGCTAAAGCCTAAAAGATTCCGCAAAGAAAAAACCTACAAACGCTCTTTCTCAGGAATGGCTCCCAGGATTTGGAACTCACTCCCCCCTGAAATCAGGCTCATCCCATCTACCATACTTTTCAAGAAAGAAGTAAAAGCGATCCTCATGGCTAAATGCACTTGAACCACTACTGGGGATCAACTTCAAAGACTCAGTGCTCATCTGTACTACTTGTTCGAACCCTTTGCTTTTTTGTTTGACTTTGAAATTGACTTACTTGATTGTTTATGATATCATTTCACTGTACTTTTAACACTATAGATGTATCTGTGTATATTTGCTCTTCTCCTATGTAAAGCGCTCTGATATCTGCGAAGATCTTGTTCGCGCTATATAAAACTTTCAAAATAAATAAAATAAAAATAAATCCCTTTATCCTTTACACTCATCCATCCTTTCACTCTCTAATCCTTACACCCTGTAACCCATCCACTCATTCACCCTTTCCTTCATTATAACATCCCTTGTCCAGCCACCATCCCGGTCACTCATTCATCCATCCATCCATCTAGCCAGTCACACTTCCACTCACTCATCCTTTCACCCACACATCCATTCATCCTTTCACATTAATTACGAGTCTTTGTCTGCCGAGCTGCAGGCAGAAGAGTCCCATCAAGAGCTCCACCTCTACTGCAGCTGCTAAAGCGGAGCGTTCACGAAGCCCCTGTTCAAACCTATCCTGCCATCTCCAAACCTATCGATCCAACTGATCCATCCCGCCTTCCTATCACTAATCCATCCTTTTGCTCATCCATCCATCCATCCTTTCACCTTCACATCCTCCTTTTCACTCCTATTCATCCACCCTTTCACTCATCCCGCCATCCATCCTTTCACTCATCCATCCACCCCATCATCCTCCTTTTCACTCATCTATCCACCTACCCTTTCACTTCCTCCATTTATGCTTTTGCTCATCCATCCACCCTTTCACCCATCCATCTTCCGCTTCGCTCATATATCCATCAACCTTTTCACTAATCCCTTCATCCACCTTTACACTCAACTGTCCACCCACCCATCCATTAGCCCTTCCACCCAGCCACCCACCCATCCATCCCCCATCCACTCAGCCATCTATTCATCTACTCTCTCACCCATTAATCCAGCCTTTCAATAAGCCATCCATCCTTTTACTCATCAATCCACTTTCAACCTATCCATCCACTCACCCATCCCTTTATTCACCCTTATCCTACCATTCTTTCACACATCCATCCTTACATCCATCCACTCATTCATCCATGCATCTATCCATCCACTCATTCATCCATGCATCTATCCATCCAGCCTTTCACTCATTCATCCATGCATCTATACATTCACCCTTTCACTCATTAATGTATGCATCTATCATCCACTCTTGCACGTATTCATCCATGCATCTAAACATCCACCCTTTCACTCCACTCATTCATCCATCTATCCATCCAGCCTTTCAATTATTCATCCATGCATCTACCATTCACCTTTTCTCTCATTAATTTATGCATCTATTGTCCACTCCTGCACGTATTCATCCATGCATGTATACATCCACCCTTTCACTCATTCATACATGCATCCATCCATTCACCCTTCCACTCATTAATGTATGCATCTATCATCCACTCTTGCAAGTATTCATCCATGCATTTGTACATCCACCCTTTCACTTGTTCATACATGCATCTATTCATCCATCCTTTCACTCACCCACCCTTTCAAGTCCATTATGGGCCTTTGTCTGCGGACCAGCAGACTGAAGAGGCCCATCAAAACTCCACAGCTGCTGTAGTTGCTACAGTGGTGTGTTCACAATTCCCCTGGTGCAGGCACAAAGTGAGATGAGAGGCCTAGTGCAAGGACCAAATTGGGGATGGCCTTAGGGCTGCATGAAAGCCTATGGGGAAACTAATGAGCTTTAATGTAAGCCCCTGATGCGCCAAGAGGATTGGGTCAGGAATGTCAGAGAGGGCGGCTGAGGTTGGTGGGGTGGGACTAGCAGGTTCAGGCACTGGGCGTAACATAAGGTGTACAGGAAAGGCAATGTGCAAAGGAGGGGGTGCATGAGAAGGGGAAAGCAAAGTGAGTTGTAGATGAGCAGGGATATTGGGGCCCTATGAGGCCCAGGAGTGGAGCAGAGAATACAAGGCAGGGGTCATACAGTTCAAGTCGGAGTAAGGGGCCAAGAGGCAGATAAGGCAGCCTCTTACATGCCATTGCTGTGAGTGTACTGGAGCTGCAGAAGCTCGATATTTTGTCTCATGCTTGAAGAAAATAAAAGGACCAGGGGAAGGCCTGTAAGCCACAAGAGCTTATGGAGCTGGCTACAACTTTGAGCACGGCTTTATCATTTTGTTGTTCTGCTCTTGGGAAATTAAAGTGCAGGCCCCAGCTTTTGCATTGACCCTTTCACTGCCGATATACTGCTCAGAGCAACTTATTAACTGGCTGTGACCTACAGGGTTAAACAGCTGTGTATCGAATTACCATAGAACTGTCTACTTGTCCTTTGGACAAAATACAAATTTAAACCTCTTGCCCTCCTAAGAAATCTAGATGCCTCGGGCGTCGGGAGAGATGAATTCCCCACCCCTGATCTAATCAGAAGATCAGGCAGAATGGATGCCCCCAGGAATAGGGCATCTCCATACTCTGTAGGTGGGAAGACTTCGGTCTAAAGGTGCACCTCTTTTACAAGGTGGATGCTGCAAAATCTTGGTAGAGGGTGAGCGATTGGTCTTGGAAGGTGATAAGGTGTTTCTCTCGGGCTTGCGTAGGATGTCCTCTTTTAGCTGAAAGTCCTGCTGGCAAACCAAGATGTTTGTGATTGTGCGTAAGTGTTGCAACACCCTTTTATGAACTTGCAGTTTTGTGCTACCTATATATTGGAGACCGCATGGGCTGAGGACCTACTCTGTGTGCACACTCCATTTTTATCTCAATAGTTGGGGGGCATCCAGGACGAAGTGAAAGAGGCCCGTGACGAAACCCCTGAGATCCGTGCCTTCTGCCTTGGATGGTGCTCCTCTGGTCCGGATATTGTTCAGAGTGTATCTGTTTTCCAGATCCTCCACGTGAACTTGTAGGTCTTGTTGCTGATCACGGAGCCGTAGGATTTCTTTCTGCAGCGCCTTGACATCCTCCATGTGGCTGTTGCCCTGGTCCTCCAGCTCAGAGACTCTGTCTCCCAGAGGATCCATATCTCTCCTGTGTTCCCGTATGTCGGTGAAGAGGTCTTTCTTGACTTCTTGTTGATCTTCTCTGAGAGCTGTGAACACGGATTCAAGGAATGAGTGGGTTACCAGCTCTTCCAGACCTTCTTCCTCTTGCTTTTGCTTTGCGACCGGTGCTGGAGGCCGTTCTCCAGGTGAGCATTCTGTCGGCCTGGAAAGCAATTTTTTCGGTTGCGTTTAAAAAAAAATTTTTTTTTTAAATTTTTGCCCTGGTGACAGCTTTCCTGGATGGTCAGTGGAGGTTTCCCACAGGGCCTTGATTAGTGGATTCTCTAGAAGCACCGGCGAGGGGCTGCCCAGGCCGTTGTCGGGTCAACTCCTGATGGGGGGACTAGGTGTCCACTCCCAAGATGCCCTCTTTACCAGGGGTGTCCCTGCAGTTTAGGCTGTGTGTGTCTGGGACAGAGGCCTCGAGTATGGCCCATGCCCACATTCTCTGGCTCGAGGTTCAGACCTCCCTTTCAGTGGGGTCCTCTGT
Source organism: Lissotriton vulgaris (assembly GCF_964263255.1). Taxonomy (NCBI): domain Eukaryota; kingdom Metazoa; phylum Chordata; class Amphibia; order Caudata; family Salamandridae; genus Lissotriton; species Lissotriton vulgaris. The sequence goes on along the minus strand of NC_141693.1, from coordinate 205,087,695 downwards.
GCGGGCTCAGGTCTGTCAAGGGGGGGAGGGCCAATATAGGGCCAGTGCTCGTTTTCATTAATGGGGGATTTTTTTTATATGCTGGGAGTGAGGGATCCGGTCTCCCCACTCCACTACCACTCTATATATAGGTAGGCAGCCTGGGAGCGCCAATTAGGAGAGCCTGCTAGTGTTTGTTAGTCCGCCAGGGATGGGTGCTGGGCCCGGTCACAGTCACACCCTATCACCCAATGTCCAATCTGCCAAAAACAAGTAGCACCAGTGCTCGTTATCACTGGTAGGGGACCTCCGTCTTGCCTGCTGAGGGTGAGGTGTTTGATCCCATCTCCCCTCCCCCATGCTCTGCCTAAAAGCCTCCGGTGCTTCACTCGTGGACCCCAGTTATTGAAGCCAGCCAGTCTTCCAGAGACAAGGGGTGTGTCCAGACACGAGCAGTCCCTGGTGCTCAAAATCCAATCTGCCTACAGCTTGGGCCTAGGTGCCCAACTCATATGGCAGTGCTGTATCGGCCCTGTCATCAGTCAGGTTCACCTCTTTCATGGGGCTGCGTTCAGTCTGCTTCAGTTCCAGCTAGGGGGCTCTGTTGTCTGTACCTGGGATCGCCGGGGGGGCAACCCGGGGATTCGTGCTGGAGGCCTGCTCTGTAACGTGAGGCCCTGGCGTTGCGTCTGTTATGTCTTTCCGATATCTTGGCAACAGGGACTCCTGTGGCCGTGCCTCCTCCTTGCTGGCACCTGTGCTTCACCAGGGCTTACTGAATAGCACCCGCTTTTGGGTCAGGCCGGCACCGTGTCCCAGGCTGGGAGCCGCCCGCTACTTGCAGCGGTCACGGGTAAGCGCAGCCGCGGAGCGTCGTGCTTTGTGAGTCTGGGCCGTTCCTGTGCTGCCAGCTCTTAGCTCCTGAGTTCCGCTGCAATTAACCGGGTCGCCCTCATGCTCGTCCGGGCATGGGACTCGGGCAAGAGCTTGTTGTATTGTTTCCCGATCCCTGGTAGTTATGGGGAAAGCGCTATCTGGGCAGTTTAGCATGGAATGACAGTGCAGTTCAGTGGCGGCGCCAGAGGGATGTAAAAGGACGCCTAACTCGGTCGCCATCTTGGCCGCCCCCACTCAGATTGTTTTTAGTGCAATGCATCTTCCGTTTTACAAATGTTCAGCTTTCAGTAAATAATCACATGAATGCGCTTACCAGAGTAGAGTAATATTTCAATGCACCCTCTTTTAGTCTGCATTATAACCAATGTTAGAAGGGGCAGTCCCAGAGGCCAGGTTATGTCTACCCGACTCCTCCGTGACCCGCCTCTCCCACCAATATTGCCGAGCCTTAACGAGAGATCCCCACAGGGGGGGACCCCAAGTATTGAATCGTACACACGAGGACCACACCACACTTATGAACAGACACCACACCGTGGGTTTCTGATATCAATTTCTTTATAATCAGGTAAAAGAATTAGCACTCTTATGTACACGCGATCAAGGGATCGTCAAAGTCTCAAGGTTTCAGGGAAAGGGTAGCGGGACCGTCTCAGTCTCTTTGGCCAGTACGTAGCGTACCCTGCGCACAGCTCTCAATCCTCGAGCCGGGGGTTACGGAAGATGGTAGTCGCACTGGAGGTCTTACTCACTTGAGGATGACTCAATTCGTGTTGGTAGCGTCGATAGTCAAGCCGGACTAAAGTACTCCTCGAGCCGCGACGTAGTCAGCAGGGCTCGATCCGGAGGTTAGTTCGTGAGGAGCCGCGACCACATCAGCAGTGCTCAGAATTGTCGGTGCAGATCTTCAGGGTTCAAGCTTGAGCCGCGACGAGGTCAGCAGGGCTCCGATGTTCCAGTTCCGAGAATGAGCCGCGACAGCGTCAGCAGGGCTCGAAGAGTTACGAAGTTCAGTTCAGTCGCGATCAGATCAGCAGGGCTTTCTTGTCCAAGATACAACTGCCGCTAGTTCAGGGGCGGGCCTTGATATGGTCCAGGGGCTCTTTGATGTCCGGACCCTCGTAGGCGGAGGTCCGGCGGTTGGTCCTTTGATCCCTTTGAGGATGCGTCTGGGAATTCCCAGACACCCAGCAGGTCTGGAGCCAGCACTCGGGGAGGCCAGAGGTGCAATCGAAACTGGCCCCCAGGGGAAGACCCGAGGTGTGACAGAAACCAGTCTCTCAGGGGAGGCCGGAGGTGCCATCGAAACTCCCTGTCTTCTCTCACTAGGGTAGCCCTCACCCTCTCAACGGGGACTGGCGCGTCTGGAGCCTAAGCTTCGCTGGGGTCCTGCTAAGCCCACGGAGTCAAGGACCTCGGGAAGGGAAAATGGCTGCCGGTGGGCCTATAGGGGCTTGCGGGGACCGGGGCGCGCAGGCTGGGAAGGTGGCCGGGGACAGGACGATGCGGGCCGCTGGCGTTTGGGGGGCATGGGCAGGGTAGTCAGGGGCCTCTAAGTACGGAGCTGGGCTAACGGGGGAGCTGAGGAACGGGGGGAACCACGCCACAAGGCCAGGTCCAACACGCTAACCCCCCCCCCCCCCAGCTGGAAGGCGGAGAGAACTACCCATCCCCTTGGGGGTTCTCTTCACTGAGGCGGAAGAATCGAGACAGGCCGTCTGCGTTGGCGTGGTCAACACCAGGCCGGTGCTCAACAGTGAAGTCCATCCCCTGGAGGGAGATGGACCAACGCAACAATTTGGGGTTCTCCCCTCTCATTTGCATTAGCCACCTGAGGGGTCGGTGGTCGGTTTGGACCCGGAAGTGAGTACTGAACAGGTAGGGCCTCAGCTTCTTCAGGGCCCAAACCACCGCAAAGGCCTCCCGCTCAATGGTGCTCCACCTTTGCTCTCGAGGGAGTAACCTCCGGCTAATGAAGGCCACTGGCTGGTCCAGGCCTTGCTCGTTCATCTGGGACAGGACGGCCCCGATGCCATGCTCGGACGCGTCGGTTTGGACCACAAACTCTCTGGAGTAATCGGGGGCCTGTAACACAGGAGCGGTACACATAGCGTGTTTCAATGCTTCGAACACCTCTTGGCAGGCGGGGGTCCAGCTAACTTTCTTCGGCTGATTTTTGGAGGTCAATTCCGTGAGGGGCACTAAGATGCTGCCATACCCCTTTATGAATCTTCGGTAGTACCCCGTGAGCCCTAGGAACGCCCGCACCTCTGTTTGGGTGGTGGGGGCCTCCCATGCCACGATCGCATCGGTCTTCGGTTAGAGGGGCGCCCCAGGTAGACCACGGACCCCTGTCCGATTTGACACTTGCTGGCTTTAATGGTGAGACCTGCCCTTTGTAGGGCTAGCAAGACCTCCCGGAGGTGGAGGAGATGCTCGGTCCAGTGGGAGCTAAATACCGCAATATCGTCCAGATATGCAGCACTGAATTCTTCCAACCCGGCCAGTACCTGGTTCACCAGCCTCTGGAAGGTGACGGGGGCGTTTTTCATTCCGAAAGGCATCACCCGGAAATGGTAGTGACCATCCGGGCTGGAAAAGGCGGACCTCTCTCGGGCCCCTTCTGTCAGGGCGATCTGCCAGTATCCACTGGTCAGGTCGAAGGTGCTGAGGTACGGAGCAGACCCTAGGCGGTCAATGAGCTCATCTGCTCGGGGAATGGGGTGAGCGTCGGTTCTGGTGACTGCGTTGAGCCCTCGGTAGTCCACACAGAACCTCAGCTCTGGAACAGCGCCAGGGGCAGCTTCCTTCGGTACCAGCACCACGGGGCTGGCCCATGGGATGTTGGATGCTTCGACCACTCCCAGGGCTATCATCTTGGAGACCTCGCCCTTGATGCAGGCTCGCACTCGATCGGGGACGTGGTAGGCTCTGTGCCATACCGAGGGCTGTCCCCGCTGTCTACATCGTGGACGCACCAACTGGTGACTCCGGGGACAAAGGAGAAAAGGTCAGAGAACTGTCCCAGTAACTGGCGACAGTCCTAGCGCTGCTCGGGGGTAAGGGAGGAGGCGAGGCTCACTCGCTCTACGGAGCCATCTTTTTCCTTCGTACACAAGAGGTCGGGTAGAGGATCCGTCTCCTCATCCGCTCCGTCGTCGGTGGCGAGGAGTAAACTCAACTCGGACCGCACAAAGTAGGGTTTAAGGCGGTTCACATGAAGAACCCGCAAAGGGTTCCTCGGGGACTGCACGTCGATGAGGTAGGAAACCTGGCTCTTTCGTTCCACCACTTTGAAGGGACCTGTCCACTTGTCCTGCAGGGCACAAGGTTCCACAGGGGCCATCACCCAGACCAGTTGTCCGGGCTGAAACTCGACCAGAGTGGCATTCTGGTCATACCACCTTTTCATTTCTTCTTGACTAGCCTCGAGGTTTGCCTCGGCCAGCTCTCGGATCTTCCGTGTCTGGTTTCGAAGAACCAGAATGTATCGAAACACATCTGGTGGAGGGTCCAGGGACGCCTTCTCCCACCCTTCCTTGACCAGGCTGAGAGGTCCTCGGACGGGGTGCCCGTAGAGCAGCTCGAATGGGCTAAACCCCAGGGACTTCTGGGGGACTTCGCGGTACGCGAACAGGAGGCAGGGGAGGAGGACATCCAACTTGCGTCTCAGGGACTCCTCGAGACCCATGATCATCCCTTTGAGGGTGCGGTTGAACTGCTTGACCAGGCCGTTACCTTGGGGGTGGTATGGGGTGGTGAACTTGTACGTCACTCCGCACTGTTGCCAGAGAGACTTCATGTACCTCGAGATGAAGTTCGTTCCTCTGTCCCTTACTACTTCTCGCAGGAATCCCACCCGGGAGAAGATCCCCATGAAGGCCCGCCCCACTACGGGGGCCGTCACCGTTCGGAGGGGAATGGCCTCGGGGTATCGGGTGGTTTGTCCACCAGGACCAGGATGAACCGGTGTCCTAAGGACGTTCGGGGGTCAAGTGGCCCCACGATATCGATTCCCACCCGTTCAAAGGGGGTACTGACCACGGGGAAGGGTTGGAGAGGAGCCTTGCGTCGCCCTCCGCTCTTTCCGCTGGCCTGACATTTGGGGCAGGATCGGCAGTGGGCCTCCACATCAGCTCGCATGTGAGGCCAGTAGAAATGGGTGACCAACCGGTGGTACGTTTTGTCTTGACCCAAGTGTCCCACCAAGGGCACATCATGGGCCAGGTTCAGTAGAAAGCCGCAGAAACGTAGGGGTACAACCAGCACTCTGACTGACCCTAGTTCGGCTGACTTTTGCTCGCTATATAACAGGCCATTTTCCCAATAGATGTGGTGGGAGCCGGACTGGTCACCAGCAGCCTGGGCGGTGGCCTGCTGCCGCTGCCCCACTAGAGAGGGACAGGACGTCTGCTCCAGACAGAACTCCTCTCTGGAGGGCCCCCCCTCCTGGCGCCACTGGGCTAACTCGGGGAGATCGTCCGTGCTCGGGGCTGGCTCACCAGCTGGGTCCAGGGGACCGGGGTCGGGGTCGCTGCTCTCGCCGGGAAAAAGGTCGAGGCCTTCTGTCTGCCTGCTGCCCACCAGCTCGGCGGCGACGGGGCAAGGGTTCTCGGGTACCACCTCCTCGGGGTCGGACACCCGGGCCGTCATGGATCGGGTGGTCACACAGGCCCACTCGGGTAGGCCCACCATCTCGAGGTGAGTCCTTCGCTCTACTTGCTTCCACGGGGGGCGCTCTAGATCGTTACCGAGGAGACAGTCCACGGGCATGTCAGTGCGGACTGCTACTCGTAACTCTCCGGAGATGCCCTCCCACTCGAATGGGACCTGAGCTATTCTGCAGGTGCGGATGGAGTTGTCAGCGGAGATCACTCTGCAGGAGGCGTGGGGTACTATTTGGTCTGGAGTGACTAGATGCTCCTTCACAGCAGTGATACTGGCCCCTGTATCTCGGAGAGCCCCTATGCGGTGCCCGTTGACAGTCACTTGCTGTCGGTACTTCTCGGTGTTATCTGGCAGGAAGGTTCCGGGGACCATTTCTCTATCCCCCAGAGAAACTAAGGTCATGGCTTCTGGTTCCCACCCCTCCGTTTCCTCTATCTCTTCCTCTTCTAGGGCTACGTTGGAGAGGTGGCACGCAGGGGGACTTGCAGCAGGGATTTTCTTAAGCAGGTGACAGTTGGGGTCCTTGGCATAGTGCCCTGTTTGATTGCATCAGTAGCAGGCTGTGCTTATTCTGGGTCCTGGTCTAACTGGAGGGAATCCGGCCCTTGCGTCTGGCGGGGGGTCCCTGGCTGAGTTCTAGGGGGGCTGCGGGGAGGCCCTGCCTGGGGACCCCTCTGTCTACTCTGACGCCCTGCGCCTCTCTGACGTGGGGATCCTTGCTCGTTTCGGGCATAGTCTCCTACGGGACCTCGGGGGACTCTTATGTTCACCCATCGATCAGCCTCGACAGCCAGCTTCCGGGGGTCGGCCAACTTGCTATCTAGAAGGTGCTGTCTTAGTTCTACAAAGCTATTGTTAGATAGGTGCTCATATGCGATGAGGTCCACAAGTCCTTCGAAGGTGGTCACCTGGCTGCCCTTGATCCACCCTTCCAAGGCCCGGCTGTAGAAATTCACATATTCTACCATGTGGTGCCGGGGATTTTCTTGCAGTCTCTAAATCGTTGCCGGTACATTTCTGGGGTGAGCCCATATCGAGCCATGAGTGCGTCCTTCAGATGGGGATAGGAGGACATGACGGAAGAGGGCAAGTCCAGCATGGTGTCTCTTCCCTCGCTGAGGAAGCGGCCCCATAATCCGGCCCCCCAATCCTTCTCCGTTACTCGGTGGGTGGTCATGGCGAACTCGTACGCTTTGAACCACTGCTGGATGTCGTCATTTTTATAATATTCCTTCACCACATCCTTGGGGATGTGTACTTTTGGTTCGACCGGGGGACCAGGGTCTCTGTTCCCCAGGGGTCGGGTTTCTTCGTTTCTGGCTTTGATTTCAAGTTCTTTCAGGCTGCGCTCGTGTTCGAGTTGGAGTTTCTTTCCTTCGTGCTCCCGCTGGAGCTTCTTTTCTTCCAATTCTCCTTGCAACCGTAAATGCTCTACGGCTAGTTTCTTTTCTGCCAGCTTTATTTCTCCTTCGATTTTAAATCGGGCCAGTTCTAGCTCGTGGCTTCGGTTGCGCTCTCGGTCTGTCATTTCTTCTATCGACAGACCTTTCTCCGTGTTGGCATTCCGTGGTAGGGCGTTGGATCCCTCTTCTCTCAGGTCGTCAGTTTCGGTCGGCGGCTCTTCCTCCCCACCATTCCTTTCTGTCGTGGGGAGGGGGGCCCCGGCTTCTAACCAGGCCGTCAGGGCTTTCTGGAAGTCGTCTTTGGTACTCAACCCAGTGGTAGCGATGTGGAAATCTTTACAGAATCGTTTTAATTCTTTATGGGTATAATCTTCCAGGCTGTCTTTCTGAAATGCGGTCTTTTCGCTGGTTCCCGTGAGACTCATGGTTGTTCTTGTTCGGGTGGTGTGTCAGTTGCTTTACTGTACGATTCTTAGGAGTAGGCTCTTATCCCGTCGCTTGCCACCAATGTTAGAAGGGGCAGTCCCAGAGGCCAGGTTATGTCTACCCGACTCCTCCGTGACCCGCCTCTCCCACTAATATTGCCGAGCCTTAACGAGAGATCCCACAGGGGGAGACCCCAAGTATTGAATCGTACACATGAGGACCACACCACACTTATGAACAGACACCACACTGTGGGTTTCCAATATCAATTTCTTATAATCAGGTAAAAGAATAAGCACTCTTATGTACACGCGATCAAGGGATCGTCAAAGTCTCAAGGTTTCAGGGAAAGGGTAGCGGGACAGTCTCAGTCTCTTTGGCCAGTACGTAGCGTACCCTGCGCACAGCTCTCAATCCTCGAGCCGGGGGTTACGGAAGATGGTAGTCTCACTGGATGTCTTACTCACTTGAGGATGACTCAATTCGTGTTGGTAGTGTCGATAGTCCAGCCAGACTAGAGTACTCCTCGAGCCGCAACGAAGTCTGCAGGGCTCGATCCGGAGGTTAGTTCGTGAGGAGCCACGACCACGTCAGCAGGGTTCAGAATGTTCGGTGCAGATCTTCAGGGTTCAAGCTTGAGCCGCGACGAGGTCAGCAGGGCTCCGATGTTCCAGTTCCGAGAATGAGCCGCGACAGCGTCAGCAGGGCTCGAAGAGTTACGAAGTTCAGTTCAGCTGTGATCAGATCAGCAGGGCTTTCTTATCCAAGATACAACTGCCGCTAGTTCAGGGGCGGGCCTTGATATGGTCCAGGGGCTCTTTGATGTCCGGACCCTCGTAGGCGGAGGTCCGGCGGTTGGTCCTTTGATCCCTTTGAGGATGCGTCCGGGAATTCCCAGACGCCCAGCAGGTCTGGAGCCAGCACTCGGGGAGGCCAGAGGTGCAATCGAAACTGGCCCCCAGAGGAAGACCAGAGGTGTGACAGAAACCAGTCTCTCAGGGGAGGCCGTAGGTGCCATCGAAACTCCCTGTCTTCTCTCACTAGGGTAGCCCTCACCCTCCCAATGGGGGCTGGCGCGTCTGGAGCCTAAGCTTCGCTGGGGCTGGGGTCATGCTAAGCCCACGGAGTCAGGGACCTCGGGAAGGGAAAATGGCTGCCGGCGGGCCTATGGGGCCTTGCGGGGACTGTGGCGCGCGGGCTGGGAAGGTGGCCGGGGACAGGCCGATGCGGGCTGCTGGCGTTTGGGGGGCATGGGCAGGGTAGTCAGGGGTCTCCAGTACGGAGCTGGGCTAACGGGGGGAACCACGCCACAAGGCCAGGTCCAACAACCAAGGTATTTCATCTTCCTCCGATGATTACAAAACTACATGTTTTGTTCATGTGATTCAAAGTATTGTCCGACCGTTAGCAGACAATAACATTCATAAAATAAGCGTTTGTGTGCCTTTAATATGGCCAATAGTTGACAAATAGTTTTCTACTTTTTCGGTCCACTCTACACTTTTCTGTACGTACATTCTAGCCTGTGGATCTAACCGCTCTGTCTCTGCCTTGTCATGCTAGTCCCTCTTCTGTCTCCGTGATGTACGGTGTGTATGTATATAACTCACTCAATTGAGTAGGAGGTACAGAAGCTCAATTTCTTTGCTCTGTTTTTTTTTATAAGAGGAAAGGTGATGTTCTACTTCTATTTTTAGTTTTGTTATGCTCTCGTGACACTCTGTCACATGCCCTTGTTATTGTTGATCCTGCCCACCATTGAACGTACCTGTGTTTGCCTATGAATTGGAGTTCCATGTTATGTGCCTACTATGTTGGTGTTCTGAGGGACTGTCTGTTCCTCAGAGACACTGGCTTAGTTAGAAGTTTAATTGTGGGCTTCTTACTTTGTGCTACTGCAATAAATCTTCACCAGCAAGACTTACCTTACTGGACCTCATTTCTTCACAAAGACCTCTTGTTCTCCTCCTCCCCCCAAAAAATATGTGGAAGGATTTTCAGTCCGCGCTCGTCAGCCACTTGACTTTTGTAGTAGAAGTCTCCTTTTGTTTCTGTCTTCTACACCATGCACCATGTGGCAGCGGATCAGCCCATTCTGCCGAAACACATTGCATTGTTCCATACTAAGCATATTCCCTTTCAGTACCAGGGACTGGTAGGGGTTATATGGAAGTACAACACATGCCAGACCAACTCATGCCTGTACCACGCGGTCTCTACCACAACGGCGTCTTTAGAAAGCATGCCTTTACCATGCATGCCTGTATCACGCAATTTCAGTGTAAAGGGGCATGCGGGCTAAAGATCATACCCCTACCCTGTGAACTGTCCCCTAACCCCCTACCCCCTTAAAATTAAATCCACACCCCTAAAACTTCTCTGACCACAGCCCCCCTCCCTGAGCCCTAAATAGTCCCCTACAACCCTAAACTGCCCTGACCCTGTAAGCTGTCCCTTCTCCCCTGCCCTGAGCCCTAATAGTTAAGCCTGCCCCAAAAACTACTCCAACCCTGCTCCCTGCCCAGTAACTTGTCCTTTTTCCGCCTGCCCTGAGACCTAAAAATTACCCCCACACCCCAAAAACGATCCTGACCCCCGCCCCTATGCACTGAGCCCTAAAAACTATTGTCTACATCCCTAAACTACACCGACCGTGCTCCCTGCCCTGTAAACTATTTCCTTTTACCCCTGTCTTGAAAACTGCCCCCCACCCTGAAAACTTCCCCCGACCCCCTCTTGAGTCATAAGACCAAGCCCCAACCGCCTCACAGTGTCCTCTCCCGATTCACGATAGTTCTGCCTGTTCCTGTCTTCCCCTTCCCGTGCCTCTGCTTTGCAACTAAACAGCGCACTGCTTTAACTACGCATATGCTTTGTTAAGGCACATGCGTGGTTAAGGCAAGCATGGGGCAGCTTGCTGGGAAATGGCACATGTGGCTCAGCCCACGTTGTTAAGGCCATTTCACACTGGTAGGCTATGTGCTTTAGAATTTTTTTTCCCTTTTTTAGGTCTCGGCTGTCGAAAGCAGCGCATGCGCTGCTCTCGGCATCTGAGAGCTTCTTGGAATCAATACAGATTCCGAAGCGCTCTGAGGCGGAGTTGAAGCCCTGCCCATCTTTTTTATTGGATAGCGTCGGCTCCCATGCAAAAGGCTGGCTTTTGATTGTAAAGGAGGCTTCTTAGTCCCTCCTTGTTGCCGCCTTGTCGCCTTTTGGCCACGCCCACCGGACTTTGATCTTTTACCGACGGCGTGACACTCTCCCCTGCATTTGTCCCCACACACTTTTTTCTTGGCATTTGGCTTTCAGCTTAAGCAAAGTCTGCTGCGCGTTTATTTTCGCATCGCACTTTCACTTTAAGTGAAAGCGCGATGCGAAAATAAACACGCTGCTGACTTTGCGGTGCCGTGCTTGTTTTCGCTAAAGTGTGCTTCGCGCACACAGTAACAGTGGAGCGCTTCGGAGGAGCACAAGGCGCCAACGTGTTCCAGTGAAGGTGAAACTCTTTCTGACTCAGCAGATCCATTCATTCAGCAATAACTACAGGAAATGAGAGACCCACTAACTTAAATACTGCTCTGAGCACAAAACGAGAGCCGGTTTTAAGAATGGCAGCCCCTCCTAGAACTAGAGCATGATTAAATGACAGTTTTTTTTCTCCCTTGGCATATATTTGCTACTCACGGGCTGTGTTATACTCTTTCCGTCTGCCTCTCCCCACCTCATCCCTCACCCCAGCCCTCTGCCCCCCGCACGCCTTCCCAGCCCATGCTGTCTTCTTCCAGCTCACAGTCGCCCTTCCAGTCCATGTTTCGAAGCTGTAGCTGCCTTTCTCCCGGTGAACGCATTTGGATGTCCCGGTGTGATTAGTGCACCATGAACACATCCCCTCTCTGGCCCTGTCGTAAGCTGGATTCCTTGGACCACAGTGTACTTGTGCTGCTGTCTCCATGTGGCTGTTGCTTAGCGACATGGCAGATTTAGCTTCTCAGCAGACCAGAGCAATGGACGTTTGCAGCACCACAGGCAACTTGCAGGGAGGCTTGAGTACTTCAAGGGGTCTCTTTGATGGTTCAAGGTAGGTTTTCATCTGAAACCTCCTGTGTATCTGCTCCCCATGCATTACAATGCTTTACTAACCTCTCTTGTGGTAAACTCCATACTGCTTCCAATTCATCATTTTATTCCTTCCCCGACCTGCATCACGTCTCGCAGTGACCACAGTCCCCCAGAGCTTGTCTCCATCCCCACACTCTGCACCACCTCTCTTGATCTTCCCACAATGCACTGCCTCTTCTGACCACCCCCACTATGCAACACATCTTCCAATTACCAGTTTCCTGCCACCCTCTCTCAGATAAACCTCTCCCAGTCACTCCCCACGCCAATCTCCACCACCTCTCCCACTCACCCGTCCCACCCATTGCCACCTATCCTGATGCCTGCACCGCTCTGTGGAATCCTCCACCTCCCCCTCCCTTTTTTGATCACCTCCCACCCAGGCACACCACTTCTAATCTCACCTGCATTGTTCAATGCCTCCCTATCATGCCCACTAAGTACCCATTTTCTCTTCACCCACGCATAAACCCAAGCCTGCACCGTCTCACAATCATGCCCACCCTGCAGTGTAGCTCCTAGCTGCCTCCGTCCACAGCGCTTTTCTGGCTGAAGAGCCAACCTCTCAGAGGCCAGATAAGTATGTCAAAGTATGGATGTAGCGCAGTTTTGAAATTTCATGATAGGTAATTAACATTGGCTTTTAATTATATCACTCTGTGCAACTGTAGTACTATATTAATTATATCACTCTGTGCAACTGTAGTACTATAGTGCCAGTTAACTGCATCACACTCGTAGTACTAGGAGATGTAATTTAGTGTCCCTCCTACTTTAAACAAGCATTGACAAAGCCATTAGGTCTGGTGTTCGCCGAGGTGTATGTGTCAGACTAGGCATAGGGTTTGGGGTTATCTGACGGATGCATACGATGCCTATACACAGATCTATTTAATTTGATTAAATTGGATTGTAATTAGGGCTCCCGTTTTTATGGTATTTTTTTTAAACAATTCCGTGTGTATTTAACCATATTTATTATTTCCCCATCTTTTTGGTATTTATCCATATTTATTTTGTGTTTTGAGAATAAAGAAGTCATAAAATGGTATATTTCCAAATTTATATAACTGAAAAACTTGCAACCATACTTTGCTTGCTGTCGCATTTTAGCAGATTTTACATTAATAGACTTGTAATACAATGAATCTGTGTTAACAATTGTGAACTTCGTAACGTAGCCAGTGAACAGATCATAACAAACCACAATAGTTTCACCAGTCATCATCAGACTTCTTATTGCTACCATTATCTGGCTCCAATTCTTGTCTCCATACGAATTCATTCTGCCCACTTCAAATGTATTTATTTATAGGGTTTATGGAGTGCTCTGTCACCAGCTTGTATCTTGGCACTAAATCATACTTGTCTCCCTTTTTCATCAAAGTCTAACAGTCCTGATGATGATCCAATATTCCTGAAGTGTCGAAACGCTGCCAACGACTAGTGCAAGTGGAACTCTCTCTGGGATTATTCCATCCATTGTCCTTTACAGTGCTGATGACCGATGAACCACTATTGTTCCATGCCTCTTTTAGCATACACACCATTTCTTTTACCCTTTCACTGTGTGATGACTTGAGCACTGAGCACTCTATGGAGGAGTAAATTATTTGTATTAGCATTTGTTTGACTGTTTTGTTTCTTCATTGTTGTTGTATTCATATACTGTTATCATTTATTGATGTTTAAAGTAATTTCTTCTCCGCCTGGAGCATCTGTTCCGTATACATGTCGATAACTGTGTCCAGTGAGATCCCAAATAAACATTATCAAGCCCATCTAGCCTGCTAATGATCTTGCGTACTGTATCAGCATAGCCTTCCTTGGTCTCCACTTCAGTCTTTGCTCTCACATTTTCATGAAGGTCTGTGTTCATCCATCAATATCACAGTATCCATAGAGATCTCCTGGCACAGGATGACAGTCCAGAGCTGACCATCCCCGGACCATCAGAAACATGAATCATAAATCTGTGTTTCACGAGCACTGACCTGATGTATGACTAACCCTGAAGGTAGGCAAGCTTTTTGAGGGGGCATGAGTGCAAGTTCAGCAGATAGTAAACTAGAATGGATTCCAGCAAATATAAAATGATTTAAACTAGTTAAAAATATAAATAAATGTAATTTAATATAAAAAATTATCTAAAATTAAAAATTTAATTATTTTATTCTAAAATATTTTAATAACCTTTCTTAATATAGAAAAAATGTGTTCTATTACGTTCTAGTTAAAAATAATTACTTAACTTTTTTATTATCTCCATAACTTTTACATTTTTTGATACATAGTAAAACAAGCATTGAAAATGCAATAGGTCTCGCCATTTATTAAGTTAAAGCCATTTGCTTTGCTATGCAATACCATTAGCAAAGCAAATGGCTTTCACTTAATCAAAGGCCGGACCTAATGCATTTTCAATGCTTGTTATTAATTCCTTTGGAATTACCTGCAGGCTGTTTTTGCTGTTTGTAATAGGCCATATCACCTATGGATACCGTAGGCAGTGCCCTTCCTTAAATAATCATTAAAACTGTCGAAAAATGTCCACATGTGCACCTGGTTGGCTATCTAAAAAATGTTGTACATTTTTTTTATTGCAAAGTATAATAAAGACCATTACAAGATAGTCTTTCTTGTGTCTGTGACAGTCTGCTTTCTTTGAATATTTTTTATTTTACTATAACAAAAGCTATTAAAAGGGAGTCAAGTCAAGTCAGAGAATTTATATAGCGCACTACATACCCAGAGGGTCTCAAGGCGCTTAGGAAGGGGAGGAGGATTAGTTGTCAAATATCCACGTTTTAAGTTGCTTTCTGAATGCTAGGTGGTTCTGGGTAAGGCGAAGGTAAGTGGGGAGTGAGTTCCATGTTTTAGCAGCCAGGTATGAGAAGGATCTGCCTCCCATGGTGGTCTTGTTGATGCGGGGTACGGTGGCGAGGGCTTGGCTGGAAGAACGTAGTTGGCGGGAGGGGGTGTAGAAGGACAGTCGTGAGTTGAGGCATTCTGGTCCGATGTCGTAGAGTGCCTTGTGTGCGTGGGTCAGAAGTCGGAAAGTGATTCTCTTGTTGACGGGTAGCCAGTGGAGGTCTTTCAGGTGACCAGAGATGTGTTCGTTGCGCGGGATGTCTAATATGATCCTGGCTGAGGCGTTTTGGATTCGTTGGAGTTTCTTCTGGAGTTTAGCAGTAGTACCTGCTTAGAGGGTGTTTCCGTAGTCCAGTCGGCTCGTGACCAAAGCATGGGTGACCGTTTTCCTGGTTTCGGTGGGGATCCAGCGAAATGTTTTTTTGAGCATGCGAAGAATGTTGAAGCAGGATGAGGATACGGCGCTGACTTGTCTGTTCATCGAAAGTGAGGAATCCAGGATGACGCCTAGGTTCCGTGCGTGGTCTGTCGGGGTGGGTGCTATTCCAAGGGCTTCCGGCCACCAAGAGTCGTCCCATGCAGAGGGGGATGTACCTAGGATGAGGACTTCTGTTTTATCTGAGTTCAGTTTCAGACGGCTGTGTTTCATCCATTCAGCAACTTCTTTCATTCCTTCGTGTAGGTTAGTTTTGGCGGTGCTGGGGTCCTTGGTGAGAGAAAGGATTAGTTGAGTGTCATCCGCGTAAGAGAAAATGTTGAGGTTGTGTTGGCGGGCGATGGTCGCGAGGGGGCTCATGTATACGTTGAAGAGGGTGGGGCTGAGTGAAGATCCTTGTGGTACGCCACAGATGACTTCAGAGGCCTCGGACTTGAATGGTGGAAGGCGGACTCTCTGGGTTCTTCCGGTGAGGAACGAGGTGATCCATTCAAGTGCTTTTCCTTGTATTCCAATGTTACTGAGGCGTTGTAAAAGAGTGCTGTGGCAGACTGTGTCGAATGCTGCAGAGAGGTCGAGGAGGATGAGGGCGACTGTGTCTCCATTGTCCATTAGAGTTCGAATGTCGTCTGTTGCTGCGATGAGTGCGGTCTCAGTGCTGTGTTTTGCTCGGAAGCCAGATTGTGAGGAGTCGAGGGATTTGTTGGTTTCGAGGAAAGCGGCGAGCTGGTTGTTGACAGCTTTCTCGATTACTTTGGCCGGGAATGGAAGGAGCGAAATGGGGCGGTAATTTTTGAGTTCGGTGGGGTCCGCTGTGGGTTTTTTCAGAAGGGCGGTGAGTTCAGCGTGTTTCCAGTCTTCCGGGAAGGTGGCGGAATTGAAGGAGCAGTTGATGACGTCTCGGAGGTGCGGTGCTATGACGGAGTCTGCTTTGTTAAAGATGTGGTGAGGGCATGGGTCTGTGGGGGATCCTGAGTGAATGGAGTTCATCAGGTGGATGGTGTCCTCAGTGGAGATTGGCTTCCAGTCGTTAAGGGTGTTCGCGGGGGGGGGGGAGTGTTCAGCAAATGGTTGGGATGGTTGGTCTCCGGGTTGGTTGTCGAAGCTGTTGTGGATGTCTGCAATCTTGTTGTGGAAGAATGAGGCTAGGGAGTCGTAGAGGGCTTGAGAGGGGGTGATGTCGTAGGAGTTGGCCGAGGGATTGGAAAATTCCTTGACGATGTTGAAAAGTTCCTTGCTGTTGTGGGCGTTGTTGTCAAGTCGATCCTTGAATGCTGTTTTCTTGGCCTTTCTGATTAGTTGGTGTTGAGTGCGGGTGGCGTTTTTGAAGGCGTCCTTGGTGCTGGTGGTTGGGTCTTTTTTCCAGGCCTTTTCAAGGGAGCGGCAGAGTTTCTTGGACTTCTTAAGATCATCGTTGAACCATGAGGCCTTCTTGTTGCCGGGTTTGCTTTGACGTTTTTTCAGTGGTGCTAAGGTGTCGGCGGTGTTGGATAACCATAGGATGAAGTTGGCGGCGGCCAGGTTTGGGTCCGAGGAGTGGGCTGGGGTGTTTGGAAGGAGCGATGAGGAGATCTGGTCGATGGTGATTTTGTTCCAGTTTCTTTGCAAGGTTGGTTGGGGGTGGTTGTTGGGTTTTGGCTTGTTGTAGGTGAAGTGAACGCAGCTGTGGTCGGTCCACAGGAGAGCCGAGGTGTGGCTGAAGGAGACGTGGTTGCTGGAGGTGAAGATAGGGTCGAGAGTATGACCTGCTATGTGGGTGGGGGAAGTGACCAGTTGTTTAAGTCTGAGGTTGGCGAGGTTGTCCAAGAGGGTGGTGGTGTTGCGGTCGTTGTCCTTTTCAAGGTGAAAGTTGAGGTCTCCCAGAAGGATGTAATCTTTGGAGGGGAGCGCGTGTGGAGTGATGAAGTCCGTGATGTCTTCACTGAATTTAGCGCGGGGTCCTGGTGGTCTGTAGAGGAGGGTGCCTCTGAGTGTGGTCTTGGGGTCGATGTGGATTTGGAAGTGAAGGTGTTCGGAGTTGGCGAGGTTGGCATCAGAGCTGGTTGAGATGCGGATTGATTTCTTATGGACGATAGCGATTCCTCCTCCTGTGTGGCCGGTACGGTCTTTGCGAGTGATCCTATAATCTTCAGGGATGGCAATGGTGATGTCTGGGGCGGAGGAAGCGTTCATCCATGTTTCCGTTAGGAAGGCGATGTCTGGAGAGATGGTGTCTAGTAGATTCCATAGGTCAATGGCGTGTCTGTGGACCGAGCGGGTGTCGAGAAGGATGCATTGTAGGTGGTTGAGGTCGGGAATCTGTGGTGTGGTCGTAGCGGAGATGTTGTCGGTGCCGCTGAATTTGCAGGAGTAGCAGGAGAAAGGTCCATGGGTGTGTCCAGGAGCTGCTTGGACGCAGTTGGGGGCGCGACCGGGGTTGAGGGCTAGGAGGGTGGCGGCATCGTAGGTGATGCGGGAGGGCTGGGCAGCACGAGGGGCAGGGGGTCTGGCGCTGGGCGCGGTCCAGGTGCGGACGGGCGTAGACGGGCTTACCTTTGGTGCACCTTCGGCGCGGATTGGGCGCGGTCGCTGCGCGTGAACGCTGCGCGCGGGAGGAGCTGTCATATATGGGTAGTGGAGGGGGAGGGGCGAGGGCGTCTCAGCTGGGAGGCGGGGCGGGTTAAAGGGAACGGAGCACAACAACAACAGAGTTAAAATGGAGGGGAGGGCAGAGCAGGACGCTGGGGGAGAACACAACAACAATGCGCAGATGTAAAACAGAGCGAGCCAAGCAATGAAAGCGCTATTTTTATCCTGGCGCTATAGAAGTAAGACTTTGTCCCAGATCACTTTTTCACAAGCCAAACCACGTTACCGCTTTGCAGCGCTGAGGCAGGGGAGCGACCACTCGAGGCAGGAGCGAGGAGTGGATCACGTCGCGGCGGGGTCAGGGGGCGCTCTATAATGGTAGTGGGAGGGCGTCTCAGCTGGGAGGCGGGGTGGGTTAAAGGGAACGGAGCACAACAACAACAGAGTTAAAATGGAGGGGAGGGCAGAGCAGGACGCTGGGGGAGAACACAACAACAATGCGCAGATGTAAAACAGAGCGAGCCAAGCAATGAAAGCGCTATTTTTATCCTGGCGCTATAGAAGTAAGACTTTGTCCCAGATCACTTTTTCACAAGCCAAACCACGTTACCGCTTTGCAGCGCTGAGGCAGGGGAGCGACCACTCGAGGCAGGAGCGAGGAGTGGATCACGTCGCGGCAGGGTCAGGGGGCGCTCTATAATGGTAGTGGGAGGGCGTCTCAGCTGGGAGGCGGGGCGGGTTAAAGGGAACGGAGCACAACAACAACAGAGTTAAAATGGAGGGGAGGGGCAGAGCAGGACGCTGGGGGAGAACACAACAACAATGCGCAGATGTAAAACAGAGCAAGCCAAGCAATGAAAGCGCTATTTTTATCCTGGCGCTATAGAAGTAAAACTTTGTCCCAGATCACTTTTTCACAAGCCAAACCACGTTACCGCTTTGCAGCGCTGAGGCAGGGGAGCGACCACTCGAGGCAGGAGCGAGGAGTGGATCACGTCGCGGTGGGGTCAGGGGGCGCTCTATAATGGTAGTGGGAGGGCGTCTCAGCTGGGAGGCGGGGCGGGTTAAAGGGAACGGAGCACAACAACAACAGAGTTAAAATGGAGGGGAGGGCAGAGCAGGACGCTGGGGGAGAACACAACAACAATGCGCAGATGTAAAACAGAGCAAGCCAAGCAATGAAAGCGCTATTTTTATCCTGGCGCTATAGAAGTAAAACTTTGTCCCAGATCACTTTTTCACAAGCCAAACCACGTTACCGCTTTGCAGCGCTGAGGCAGGGGAGCGACCACTCGAGGCAGGAGCGAGGAGTGGATCACATCGCGGCGGGGTCAGGGGGCGCTCTATAATGGTAGTGGGAGGGCGTCTCAGCTGGGAGGCAGGGCGGGTTAAAGGGAACGGAGCACAACAACAACAGAGTTAAAATGGAGGGGAGGGCAGAGCAGGACGCTGGGGGAGAACACAACAACAATGCGCAGATGTAAAACAGAGCAAGCCAAGCAATGAAAGCGCTATTTTTATCCTGGCGCTATAGAAGTAAAACTTAGTCCCAGATCACTTTTTCACAAGCCAAACCACGTTACCGCTTTGCAGCGCTGAGGCAGGGGAGCGACCACTCGAGGCAGGAGCGAGGAGTGGATCACGTCGCGGCGGGGTCAGGGGGCGCTCTATAATGATAGTGGGAGGGCGTCTCAGCTGGGAGGCGGGGCGGGTTAAAGGGAACGGAGCACAACAACAACAGAGTTAAAATGGAGGGGAGGGCAGAGCAGGACGCTGGGGGAGAACACAACAACAATGCGCAGATGTAAAACAGAGCAAGCCAAGCAATGAAAGCGCTATTTTTATCCTGGCGCTATAGAAGTAAAACTTTGTCCCAGATCACTTTTTCACAAGCCAAACCACGTTACCGCTTTGCAGCGCTGAGGCAGGGGAGCGACCACTCGAGGCAGCCAACGCTATTTCCAATTGCTTTGCCAGTGCTTGTCGCTGGCCATGCTGTTGCTCTCTGCAATGGTTGCTTGTTGGTGTGGTTGTAGAAAAACACAGATCTTGGCTCCTTAGTAACATGCGATCTTTCATAAATCACTTTTGTAAATCTGTTCGTACTAGATCATTGTTCCAGTTCAGGCCATACTTAGTTTCTTATGGAACCTGCCTTTTAAATAAATTGTGATTCATTGTACTAATTCTTTTCTACAACCGTGATAGTTTGTGGTACTATGGAAGGGTCTTCTTCCATTTCTCCCACCCTAGGTTTCTTGCCTCAGCGTGGCATTTATACTATAGTGTCTTCCCCTTCGTGTACTACTCATCCCAAGAAGTCGCAAGGTTAAATGCTTTTAAAGTCTTCATCTTTATACATCTATAGTATCATGTAAATCATTTTTGGTCCACCCGTATATTTTGGGTGTTAATGTCAGAGAAAGGTATGCAGTACAGCATCCTTCAAAATTAGGAAACAGGTGCTGGTTGTTCAACAGACCTTTTCAAGATCAGAAGCGCTCTTAAGTCAGTGGTTTCTGTCTGAAAAAGGATCCTGCCAGCCGCATATGACATCAGTCTCATCACCATAGTCCATGTCTTATCCACTCTTTAATTTCATAAGAGATATAAATATCTGAAAGAAACAGTTAGTTACAGATTCCTTACCTTAGAATTACCCCCAGGTGTCAGATTGGATCCGGAAAGTTTTTTCCTAAGCAGTACCTCTGCGCATCGGTCGGCTCTGCGTTCATCGCTGGGAGTTGTGTAGCCGGGATGACGTCACAGTAGCTACTTAGACGCTGCCCTCACCCACTGACGTCCGGGCCAGTCAGGTCAGATCCGGAGAGAGCGGTACCTCCAGTCATTTTTTAACTGAACTTTTTGAGGGCCTTTTGTCGACGTCTTTTTGAGTCTACGACTCCTGGTGCATTTAGGGATGCCCGGCTTCAAGGCTTTGCGGATCTGTTACTGACTGATGTCGGTTACGGATCCGCACCGCGTGTGCCTCTTCTGGCTGGAGTGTGACCACGACCCCAAGTCGTGCTCCGACTGTTTGTCCATGGCTCCGAAGGTTTTGCGCAAGAGGTCCCAAAAGCTTCTTCAGCGCCGTTCGAGGTCCTGGTCGCGAGGGAGGTCGAGGGACCGGTTGATGAGCCATCACCATTCATCTAAGTCTTCTAAGTCTTCGCACTTGGGGTCGGGTGAGTCGAAGCACAAGAAGAAGTCGAAGAAGCATCGTCGCACTTCGACTTCTCCCCGTCGGTCATCGGACGTGACGAGGGATGCGGGCGGTGCCCCTTCCGGGGCTCCGGGTACAGAGCCCGAAGAGTCGACTTCGCGTTTCCCTCCCTTGCTGGGACCCAGATCGACTCCTGCCCAGTTTGCAAGTTTTATGAGGCAATGCACGCCATCTTTACGCAGCCCGAACCCGCCAGCATGCCTTCGGACCCCGCAGACTTAGTTGAGGGACCTAGGCCTTCTCTGCTGGCGGCTCCAGACCGGCGCTGCAGGCCCCCTTGGATCTAGGCCTGGGTTCGGATCGCTGCCAGTTGAACAGTGAACAGGACTAGAGAGAGGAAGTGGGGGATGCCAGTGGTCTGGTCACCTCCCCTGACCATGGCATGTTGTCTTCTCCTACAGTGGCTACGGAGGAGGGAGCGGCAAACGCAGTGGTGTTGCGTAGGGCGGCCGAGGCTCTCAACCTCGAACTCCCTACAGTGGCAGTCAGGACTAACCTCCTGACGAAGGTGCTCAACCGCAAGCGAGCTCTAATAAAGCACCCACCGTCGTCCTGTTGTGCACCTTGCCCAGGCCCAACACGGGGGCTCCAGTGGATAGGATGATTGCCCGATGCCACCGCCCGGCTCCGGGTGACCCCCCATCCCTGATAACTTGGTAGTCCAAGCCTCTACCTCTAAGAGTGCATTCTCAACCGCTCCACCTGAAAGGGAATCCAAGAAGATGGATCATCTTTGGAAGAAGATTTTCTCTTCTGCCAGCTTGGGACTGCAGTCTGTAAACACTGCATGTCTATTGGATCGTTATTCCCACTCTGTGTGGCATACGGTTGCGCAGATGCTGCCTCAGTGTTCGGAGGAGGCCCGGACAGTTCTCTCCCAGGCTATTGCCGCCAGGAGGGATGTGGCGAAGTTTACCATCCGTTGTGGGCTGGATACCGCCGGCTCTCTATGCAGGACGATTTACAAGTCAGTAGCCCTTTGTCGCTACGCCTGGCTTAGATCAACTGGCTTTTTTTGGGACGTCCAGACTACTCTCATGGACATGCCCTTTGATGGCAGTCGCCTTTCTGGGGTCAAAGCGGACAACACGAGTGTTTGAAGGACACGTGGGCTACGGCCAAGTCCTTGGGCCTCTCCAGCCGCCCTGCACAGTCTGCTTTTTGCCCCTTTCGTGGCTATGGAAGGAGTGCCCCACTATGTTCCCGCCAGAGCCACAGGCCGACGCAAGTTCCCCAACCTTCGCGCAGCCGGGGACGTGGGAACTACTGTTGTGGTTCAGGGGGCCAGCGGGTGGGCCAGTCCACCAAGCCCCCCTCCCCCTGCAGCAGCCTCCAAGCCTTCCTAGTCCAGCACTTCAGGCCCACTGAACGCCAGTGGACAGCAGGATCTGCCATCACCTCCCCCACTGGCGCACCATCACGTCTGGCAGGTGGGTTTTGCAGGTAGTCGGAAGGGGCTACTCCCTCTCCTTCGTGGCTACCCCTGCCATTCACATCCCCGTCCTGCCGGCTCACCAGCGTTACCTGCGGTTCATGGTAGGTCACAAGCACTTTCAGTTTACTGTGCTCCCCTTTGGCCGTACCAGCGCCCCTCAGGTGTTCACCAAAGTGACTGCGGTGGTCGCAGCTCATCTGCGCAGATCATGGGTTCCAGTCTTCCCCCATCTCGATGACTGACTGTTGAAGGTGGGCTCGCCCCAGACTGTTGTCTCCCACCTCCAGACTACGGCTGACCTACAGCATTCTCTGGGGTTCTCCATCAATGTGCCTAAGTCGCACCTGATACCTTCTCAGAAGCTCCTCTTTACTGGACACAACGCAGTTTCGGGTTTATTCTCCCGAACAGCGAGTCCGTGATAATTGGGCTATGATTCCGATCTTTGAGCCTCTGCCCAGGGTTTCGGTCAGGATGACTCTGAGAATGCTGGGCCTCATGGCCTCCTGCATCCTGCTGGTCGATCATGCTAGATGGCATATGTGAGCTCTGCAGTGGGACCTGAAGTTCCAGTGGGTGCAGCATCAGGGAAAGCTGTCCGATTGCGTCCAGATCTTGGACGCCACTGTACGTCAACTGCGGTGGTGGCTCATGAACCAGGATTTGGTCAACAGTAGATCCCTCTCCCCTCCCAAACCAGAGCACACAGTAGTGACAGACTCATCCCTTCTGGGATGTGGCGGCCACATGGGAGAGGCGGAGATCAGAGGCCTCTGGTCTCCGTCGGAGTCCGGGCTCCACATCAACCTTCTGGAGCTCCGGGCGATTCGTCTTACACTAAAGGCATTCCTTCCCTCTGTCCCGGGCAGAGTAGTGCAGGTGTTCACGGACCATAGCACCTATGTCAGAAGGCTCTTTCACTCTGGACAGGCTCGAAAATCATGGCATTTCCCTGCAGGTTCACCACCTGGCAGGTGCCTTGAATGCCACGGTGGACAAATTCCGCTGCAGGTGCATGATGGATCACAAATGGCGTACCAGGTCTCCTTCAACAGTGGTTAGATCTATTCGCCACCGAAGAGAATGCGCAATGTCAGCAACAGTGCGCGTTGGAATTTCCAAGGCTGCACACGCTAAGCGACACTTTTCATCGCAAGTGTGGTTGCGGTCTGTTGTACGCCTTTCCATCTAAACCACTTCTGCCCAGAGTGCTGAAGAAGATCAAGCGCAGCCGGGCCCAAGTCATTCTTGTGGCTCCATTTGGGCACAAAGATTGTGGTATCATTAAAGCGTGCTCATTAAAAACTGCACTTAGCTCATTAGGCTTAAGACTCATGGCACCTTACCCTACCCACCTACATGGGCACCTACTTGACCCGATTTTTGTAAATTGGGAGGGAATTGCTGCCCCTTTTCCCCCGACCCCGTTATTGTGGTCTGACCACTTCCTGGTAACTTGTGAGATTTTAAACAGTCAAAATAAAAGCCCGCCTATCAGAGTCCACTCGCTGAAGCGCCGCAACTGGAAAAAGTTCACTCCGGCTCAGTTTAAAAGCTTCCTAGATGAGCATCCCCTTACCAGAGGGACCTCACTTCAAGAGGTATGGAACAACTACGAGCAATGGTTAGAGAATGCTGTAGATAAAATAGCCCCCTGGACTACTAAACCCCCTACCAGGCGTGCTAAATCTGAGCCCTGGTTTTCGGAAAAACTCCGACTTGCAAAAGCCCACTGTAAATCAATTGAGCGCAGTTGGAGAAAGAGCTATGCACCAGACCTCAAAGTGAAGTATAGAACTGAACTAAAAATATACCAAAAAATGGTTAGAGAAGAAAAAAGTATTTTTTTTAACAATAGAATTGAGGAAGCTGCCCACCCTACAAAGGAATTATTCCGTATTTATAAAGAACTGACCTGCTCGTCCCGTTTAGAGACTCTGGATACCTATTCCACGGAAATATGCGAACAAATCGCTGATTTTTTTGTGGAAAAGGTGGAGAAGATCCATGCTACCTTCTCCAAAACCCCTGATGTAAGGGATAACGTAGACATAATAACTCCCGCCACTCAAAATCCGACATTGTCTATGTTTACCATTCCAGATAAAAAGGATCTACTTAATATTATTAAAAGTATACATTCTGGATCCCCCAGGGATGTATGTCCATACGATAAATGTAAGGACATCATGGAAAACACTCTGATTGACCACATCAGCCATATGATCTCTCTATCCTTCCAGGAATGTTTTGTCCCGGAAGCCTGGAAATTAGCGCAAGTGATACCGTTAAAAAAAAAACCAAACATTCCCATTACACAGTTTAACAACCTAAGACCCATATCACTTCTTCCATACTGCGTCAAAATTATAGAAAAAGTTGTTAATAAACAACTCATGGATTTTGTAGAAAAGGAGAACTTACTCCATCCCTCTCAATCAGGATTCAGGCCAGGATATTCCACTGAATCGGCAGTTCTGTATTCCACGGAATGTATCCGAATGATGGTGGATGAGGGCGAGACTGCAGCATTGGTCATGCTGGACCTCAGTGCAGCATTCGATACTGTGCTGCACTCTAAGCTGCTATCTCGCCTATCAAAATTAGGAGTGAATGGTCCAGCACTCGATTGGCTTAGATCTTTCCTTACCATGAGATCATTCCAACTACACTGCCCACCCTTCAGGTCATCTTCCCGCAGTGTCAGCCATGGGGTTCCACAGGGCTCTAGTTTGAGCCCTACTTTGTTTAACATCTATATGGAACCCCTGGCTGACATAGTAAGGAATTTTGGGGTGGGCATTGTTAGTTATGCTGATGATACTCAACTCATGTTTAAAATTACACCGGACTGTAAGGAAAATGCCGCAAATTTTTCAAATTGCATGTCGGCAGTAGCCACTTGGATGGACGATAACTGTCTGCGCCTTAATGGAGAGAAGACAGAGGTATTGGTGGTGGGGAAGGAAACATCGTTGTGGTTTGATGCGTGGTGGCCCTGTGAACTGGGAAATCTCCCCACCCCTGCCAAAGTGGTAAAGAATTTGGGGGTCATGATAGACTCTGACCTGTCAGGCAAAACCCATGTGAATAAAACCATAGGAAAGTGCACTGGCATACTTAAAATCCTCCGAAAAATCATTGACTTGATTCCTATAGGAGCAAGAAAAACCATAGTTCACGCCTTAACGCCACATTTGGACTATGGTAATGCCCTTTTAATAGGTCTCAATCTCAAAGGCCTTCACCAGCTCCAATGCATTCAAAATACGGCGGCTCGTCT
This sequence comes from Lissotriton vulgaris, assembly GCF_964263255.1. Classification (NCBI taxonomy): domain Eukaryota; kingdom Metazoa; phylum Chordata; class Amphibia; order Caudata; family Salamandridae; genus Lissotriton; species Lissotriton vulgaris. The sequence goes on along the minus strand of NC_141693.1, from coordinate 205,062,387 downwards.
GGTGTTAGGTCTCCCGAGAAAAACTTCTATTAAATCTGCCCTAACCAAACTGCACTGGCTTCCTATCAAGGAAAGAATTATTTTTAAAAATCTCTGCTATGCCCACAGGATAGCCCATAACAAAGGCCCCCTGTACCTAGGTAGTCTTCTGACTATACACCGACCGATGAGAGCTCTAAGGTCATCTGGTGCAATGCAATTTAAAATCCCCCGCATTAAAAAAAGCTAAAATGGGTGGTAAATCCTTCCGATTTTTAGCTGCTAAGCACTGGAACGATCTCCCCCTTCAATTGCGGATGGAACCGTCCGAAAGAATTTTCAGAGCAAAACTCAAAACGTTCCTCTTCCCTAAATAGCTAGCTGATATGACTCCCTTTCTCTAGTATTTCTGGGTCCACCTTTTGGATGATTTATAAGCAGTTAGCGCGGGGACACACAGTTTGTGCAGCCAGGCGCTTTATAAGTGTTTTATTATTATTATTATTATTATCCCGAGCTGCTAAACATGGCCATCGATTCTCCGATCGGAGTGCTTCTTCAGGAGGACCTTCTGACGCAGCAGCAGGGGACAGTCCTCTTCCTCCCCTCCCCCGAACCTGTCCAGCCTCCACCTCGTTGCTTGGAGATTGAGCGGCGGCAGTTGACGTCATTTGACTTGCCTCCCGAAGTTTGTCTTTTAATCTTGGCAGCCTGGCGTCCCTCCACTAAGACGGTATACTCCTGCCGGTGGATCAAATTTGTGGCATGGTGCACAGCAAAGGCTGTGTATCCGCTTTATGCCACTCTTTCTGAGGTTCTCTTGTTCCTTCTCACTTTAGACCAGCAGGGCTCTGCTCTGAGCACTATCAAGAGTTACCTTTTGGCCATTTCTGCCTTTTTTGGCTTCCTGATCCGCCGTCTCTCTTCAAGTCCCCGGTTGTAAACAGTTTCTTTAAAAGCATAACGCATCTCTTTCCTCCTATTCCCTTCATTATGCCTCAGTGGGTCTTGAATCTAGTTTTAACCTATTTAATGTGTGCTCCCTTTGAGGCACTTCACAACTGTCCTTTGAGGCTTTTAACTCTAAAGACTGCATTCCTGGTGGCTATCACATCTGTCAGAAGAGTGCTTGAGCTCCAGGCCCTTTCATCAAAGCCTCAATTTCTGTCTGTGCATCCGGAAATAATTGTCCCCAGGACTCGTCCATCCTTCCAAAGGTTGTCACCTCCTTTCACATTTGGCAAACATCACTTTGCCCACCTTCTTTCCGCATCCTTCGAAAGTGGACCCAAAAAGTGTGCTTTCTTTTTACTTGGATCACACCAAACGGATCCGGGTGGATGACCAGCTCTTTGTTGGCTACGTGGGTGCCAAGAAAGGTCGGGCCATGCACAAACGGACCATCTCCAGATGGGTCGTTTTGTGTATCAAAGCCTGCTATTCCTTAGCAAAGAAGGAGTCTCCAGTATGGCTGTGCTCCCTTTCCACCAGGGCGACGGCAGCCACTAATGCTTTGGGACGAGGAGTTCCTATAAATGACATCTGTTAGGCAGCTACGTGGGTCTCGCTGCACATGTTTAAGAGACACTACTGCCTCGACCGCCAAGTCCGGAGAGACGGCTTCTTTGGCCGTTCTGTTCTCCAGGATTTTCTGGTTTATACTTGCTTCGCAGACCCACCTCCGGGGTTGGTATTGGTGGGGTATCTATTCTAAGGTAAGGAATCTATAACTAACTCTATCTTTCAGATGAACAAGTTACTTACCTTCGGTAACGATATATCTGTAAGAAACATAGGTTAGTTATAGATTCCTTACCGCCCCACCCATCCTCCCGGTTTTGCTAACTGATTTCTAGGGTTCAGAATATCCTTTCAGGGCCCTAGTTGTGTGCACCAGTGGTCAGTGTCTTGCATGGCTATGCGTTTCTGGCACAAAGTCGTGTATAGAACTGATGTCAGAGCGCGAGGGCGGCATCTAAGTAGCTACCGCGACGTCATCCCTGCGACACAACGCCAATGACGAATGCAGAGCCGACTGACGCCACCTTCCGAAGCGCAGAGGTACTGCTGATAAAAATGTGTCCGGATCCAGTGTGACGCCTGGGGGTAATTCTCAGGTAAGTAATCTATGACTAACCTATGTTTCTTACTGATATATCGGTACTGAAGGTAAGTAACTTGTTCATCCCTGTGCTACTCTGTCTCAGAAGGCTAAATGCCTTGAGGTAAAAACTTTTGCTTTACATCACAATCAAATGTGTTCGATTACAGGCAAAGCCAGTAAAAAATAGAAAAAAAAATTGTGCTCAATTTGAAGTTGAACTGATAAGTAAGATTACATTTTTCCCTCTGCAGTGAAAATTGTCATCCGGGGTGACAGGAATACAGGAAAAACCACCTTGTGGCACCGGCTCCAGGGAAAGAAGTTTGTCGAAGATTACATCCCAACACAGGAGATCCAGGTCACCAGCATCCACTGGAACTACAAAAGTAAGACTGGCTAATGAAACCATAGGCAGTTGCCAAGTGAGAGTATACAGGGGTGGGTGGTTGTATGGGGTATCAAGAGGAGGGTAGTTAGTAGGCATATGATGATAGAGGTCCTGTGGATGGTGAGACTAACAGAGTGAGGAGGGGCTGAAGGCAGTGAGAGCTTTAAAATGTTGGCAGACAATAGGTGGTAAAATTCAGGTGGAGACAGCAAATGTAAACGGGGAGAACAAACGATAAGTGACAATGGAGGTCTGTGGAATAATTTGTTCTGAAAAATGTGAGTACATTTAAATTAGGGTAAAGTGTACTGTTTGAGAATGTGCTATGCACCATGTCTTATTATGTGTTTTAACACAAGAATGTGGTAAGGGTGCCTTCTCTGTGAACAATCGCCTGATTTAGCTCTACTGTTGGCTGCAAAGAGAGTAGGCAGTGACTGCAGTGTAAAGAAAAATGTTCTGCACATAATAGGATATGAAAGACTGTTTGCATCTCTCATGAGCCTGGGTTCCTTCTAGGTCAGAAGTGAAAATACAGTTTATTTTAGAAATAGGTCTTCGAAAGATGGTTCAATTTTATTGGCATTCGTATTGACAGGAGACTACCTGTTCAAGCCTGTCTAATGATGTTAGAATTTCCCGAATGAAGGCCATAAGTGAACTTTTACCATTAGCAAATAATCATAACCTCATGAAGGAAATCTGTGCAACCTCCTTTGATCGTCAGCTGGGTCAAGGGAATGACGTACTTATTTTCTGGTCAATATGGGCTCTGCTACATTGGCTCACATGAGCTAACTACCATACTGTGCCGCTATGTTGCCACCCACATTAAACATCCTGGGGATGATTGTTTGGAACCATTGGGTTTCTAAAGCGTAATAAATTGAGTTCAGTTGTGGCCTCTATGTAGTAGAGGTTTTTGTGGATGTTGGCAAGGCTTTTTACAGTCCTAGAATATTTGGGGAAAGGACAGTTTCCCTAAAATAGTCCAGGAGTCTTATTTATTATTGTGACTTCAGTCCTGGAATATGTTGGAGAATGTTACAAATTTCCCAAACATTTTAAAAGAGGTCTGAACTATTGTAGTTGGCATTTCTGGTGTGTTTTACCCTTAGGGTGCTGCTTAAGACAAAAAAATACTAAGAGTACTGCAGAAACACTGCATGCTCTCAACACCTATCTGGTTATCCACTCACTGCTTAGTAGCACCACACAGCGCAATCAGAACAAATGGGGTAAAGTAGACCTGGATTCTCAATAGAAACCTCCTGATTACACTGCCATCCACAATGCTTCATGCCCTTTCTGCAGAAGGTTCAATAGTCACTCCTTGGGGAGCTGGGCAGCTGCTGTCCGGGTGAATCTTTATTCCTTATCTCTAAAGCCCAGTGCAAGGGACAGCTTTTCAAAGATTTTGTTTTGCTGGATACCTTAATTGTTCTTACTGTTGTTAGTAGTGTTTTTGGACAATGCCATATTTAGGTCTCGGCTAGCGTAGGCTGGAGACATGCGCAGTCTCGCTGGCGAGGTTTAATGTCTCTGAGTAGCGAGGGTAAACCCCGCCCTTCTTCTCCATTGGCTGGCCTCCTAAACGGCGGCCAGCCATTGGACAAGAGGTCTCAGTGACGTCATTCTCTCGCTCTAAGCCACGTCTTTTTCGGATTGGGGGCGTGTTTTTTTTGGGGGGGATAAAAGAGTTTATTGTTAGAATTGGAAAATACAGGCCATACATGAGCAACAGGGGTTATGTGCACCACTGACCAGTGTAATTCCAACTACCCATCCAAGAAGCCCAGTCCAATGAATAAGTAGCTGCTACACTTAAGCGCCCACTCCCTCTTACAGCTGTTAGATGTAATTAGATTGCTGCTAGTGTTTTGAAGGCACTTGAAAAACAATTTTGTCTTTTATGTATTTATTTATTTATTAATTTTTTAAACTGTTTTTATTATTTTCATCCATTCCAAGGGGGCGTATTTTTTTCGTTTCTTTCTCTCCTCTTTCCATTGGCTGGAATGTAAACAACAAGTCAAAAACACGCCCGTTGTTTACAATCCAGCCAAAGGAGAAGAGGGGAGAAAGAAAAACACGCCCGCCAGTCTGAAAAAGGACAGGGCCTAGAGCAAATGGCGACCGCTTGTTTCCCTGTGTACCTCACTCTCCAATCTTGTTGGTTCATCTATTTGTCTCCCAGTGTTTTCTCTGTTATTCCCTCTGCCTGCTGTCTGTTTCGCCATGAAAGGGTCATAGATCTGTCACGTGACAACACTTCCGTGGCCCTGACAGACTGGCCTGTTTTGAAACCTCTCGGTTTCTCCAGAGACCCTTCATCCGTTGTTTGCATTGCTGTGCTATCTAGCACAGTTCTACTCACTGACGGACAACCTCACTCGCCTTCTCGCGCCCTTCCTGTCTCTCCCTGCGCTCGCCGTTTCTACCCCAACCCCCTTTCAGCACTGCACGCTTCCTGGTAAAAAAATCACCAAAGTGAGTCAGAAACAACACCCTTCCTGGCAGAGGCGCATAATTCATGGGCGAGGAATCGTGAACAGTGATTCAGGGCACCTTGGCTTGGGGAGCTTGGGCTTGCAGAGCCTTTTCTGTTAAATTCATGTGCTAAGGGACTTGTGATTGCTCACAAAGCTGGAAAACATTTTGCAGGCTGAAAACCAAAATACCTGTAGGCAGGAATAAATGAGTCCTCGCATGGCATCACGCGATAGACTGCCATGATTCTGTTAAAGAAGCCTGCAGGGTCCAGCAGGGGTGGGCCCAGGCTCCTTGAAGCCTCACCTCCCTGCGCAAGTACGAGCACCCGAGCCTCAGGAATAGCATGCAGTGCCCGCCCGCCTCGCAGTTCTGGCGGATGAACACACCGGGCTCACTGAAGGGCACCTGGCTCACTGAAGTGCACCAGGCTCACTGAAGGGCTGAGACGAAGAGGCTGCAGAGAGCTGGCATGTAAGTAGCCCATTCACGGCGTTGGCTCCGCCTCTTCCCGGGCAGAAGGAGGTGCTTGTCTGAGTGGGCTTCTGAGCTTCTGTAGCGCCTCCGATACCCCTAAATCCTCAAATGCCCACTCCCTTAATGTTAGCATTTGTAAAGCGCACAGCTACCTCCAACGGAGGTGTCCCGGCGCTGTCCATATACCGCTTAGGAACCCTTCCTGGCTTTTCCCTGTCAAATGTCCACTCCTGGGCACCCCCAAGGTGAAGCCAGGCATCCCAGCGCGGTTGGGGCCGTTGTGAAGATTAAGCTAGCTATTGCCCAGAGTTGCAGAGTGGGACCCATGATTAGAATAGGCACGAGCCGAGAATTATCAGGTCCGAGAAAATTGAACCCAAGACCCGCCGAGGCAGGTATTGAACCCTGGTCCCGGGCCAGACCTCTGCATCAGGGTCTGCGGCTCTAACCATTGAGCCACACTTCTCCACCAGCATGGACAGACTTATAGTGCCTTGGTCCATTTTTGTCGTGGTTTCCGGGACCCTCACACGTTTCACAGCTAGCCATATACTTCCAGTGCTGAAGTTCACGTGTCTGCCGAATACCCTACCCTCTAAGAAGCTCTTGTGATCTAAAATGGGTACTTTGATATGTAGTGAATTATTCTGTAGCGCTAACTAAGGTCAGAATGGTAATCCTTGCTTGGCGCTACATCTCAGAACTTTTCAATTAACACGTTCTTTTCCCCTTTACTGTTTCAAGCCTGAAACCAAACCTGTCAGGGGCTAGCCTTGTTTTAAGCCAACGTTGTTCCTATTTTTAACGTTTAAAGTGTAGAAAGGCGTATGTTATACTCTTTTAATATATGTATTTATGTGGGGAGGTAAGGCTAGATTCACAGCAGTGGCTCTGGAGATCTGCACAAACGAGGCAGACCTGCGTTTCAATATATTCGCGATGACAGTGGAGTCCTTTGGGGAAGGTCTGAACCGGAGACAGCATTTTCAGCTGACCCCGGAGAAGCTGGGATGAGGTGGACAGCTGCCAGAGCCCCTAGCCATGTGCTCTGCTCCCCGCTTCCTTTCCACTGGAAAGGGGGCAGCTTCAACCCCCTCCCTGCCCTGCTCATATGTCTTTCTCATCCTAGTAGAGGGTTTGTGGGGGAGGGAGAACCGTGCGCCTTAATCCGAACCCCTGCGCTATGGTGTGGCTCTGTGTGTGTGTGTGTGGCTCTGTGTGTGTGTGTGGCTCTGTGTGTGTGCGTATGTCTGTGTGGCTCTGTGTGTGTGGGGGGCTCTGTGTGTGTGTGTGTGTGGCTGTGTGTGTGTGGCTCTGTGTGTGTGGGGGGGCTCCCTGTGTGTGTCTCTGTGTGTGTGTGTGTGTGTGTGGGGCTCTGTGTGTGGGGGGCTCTGTGTGTGGGGGGCTCTGTGTGTGGGGGGCTCTGTCTGTGTGTGGGGCTCTGTGTGTGGGGGGCTCTGTGTGTGGGGGGCTGTGTGTGGGGGGCTCTGTGTGTGGGGGGCTGTGTGTGTGGGGCTCTGTGTGTGTGGGGCTCTGTGTGTGTGGGGCTCTGTGTGTGTGGGGCTCTGTGTGTGGGGGGCTCTGTGTGTGTGGGGGGGGGGCTCTGTGTGTGCCTGTGTGTGTGTGTGGCTCTGTGTGTGTGTGGGGGGGCTCTGTGTGTGTGTGGGGGGGGCTCTGTGTGTGTGTGGGGGGCTCTCTGTGTGTGTGTGTGTGTGTGGCTCTGTGTATGTGGCTGTGTGTGTGTCTGTTTGGCTCTGTGTGTGTGTGTGTGGCTCTGTGTGTGTGTGTGGCTCTGTGTGTGTGTGTGGCTCTGTGTGGCTTTCTGTGTGGTTCTCTGTGTGTGTGTGGCTCTCTGTGTGGCTTTCTGTGTGGTTCTCTCTGTGTGTGTGTGTGTGTGTGTGTGTGTGGCTCTCTGTGTGTGAGGCTCTGTGTGTGTGTGTGGCTCTGTGTGTGTGGCTCTGTGTGTGTGTGTGGCTCTGTGTGTGTGTGTGGCTCTGTGTGTGTGTGTGGCTCTGTCTGTGTGTGGCGCTGTGTGGCGCTGTGGGTGTGTGGCGCTGTGGGTGTGTGGCTCTGTGTGTGTGGCTCTGTGTGTGTGTGTGGCTCTGTGTGTGTGTGTGGCTCTGTGTGTGTGTGTGGCTCTGTGTGTGTGTGTGGCTCTGTGTGTGTGTGGCTCTGTGTGTGTGTGTGTGTGTGTGTGGCTCTGTGTGTGTGTGTGGCTCTGTGTGTGTGTGTGTGGCTCTGTGTGTGTGTGTGTGGCTCTGTGTGTGTGTGTGGCTCTGTGTGTGTGTGTGGCTGTGTGTGTGGCTGTGTGTGTATGTATGTGGCTCTGTGTGTGTGTATGTGTGTGGCTCTGTGTGTGTGTGTGTGTGTGGCTCTGTGTGTGTGTGTGGCTCTGTGTGTGTGTGTGTGTGGCTCTGTGTGTGTGTATGTTTGTGGCTCTGTGTGTGTGTATGTTTGTGGCTCTGTGTATGTGTGGCTCTGTGTGTGTGTGTGTGGCTCTGTCTGTGTGTGTGTGTGTGTGTGGCTCTGTGTGTGGCTCTGTGTGTGTGTGTGTGTGTGTGTGTGTGTGTGTGGCTCTGTGTGTGGCTCTGTGTGTGGCTCTGTGTGTGTGTGTGGCTCTGTGTGTGGCTCTGTCTGTGTGTGTGTGTGTGGCTCTGTGTGTGTAGCTCTGTCTGTGTGTGGCTCTGTGTGTGTGTGTGTGTGGCTCTGTGTGTGTATGCGTGGCATTGTGTGTCTGTGTGTGGCTCTGTGTGTGTGTGTGTGTGTGGCTCTGTGTGCGTGTGGCGCTGTGTGTGTGTGTGGCTCTGTGTGTGTGTGTGGCTCTGTGTGTGTGTGTGGCTCTGTGTGTGCGTGTGGCTCTGTGTGTGCATGTGGCTCTTTGTGTGCGTGTGGCTCTGTGCGTGTGGCTCTGTGTGTGTGTGCGCCTCTCTGTGTGTGTGTGTCTCACTCTGCGTGTCTCTCTCTGTGTGTGTGTGTGTGTCTCTGTGTGTGGAGGGGGCTCTGTGTGGCTCTGTGTGTGTGTAGGGCTCTCTCTGTGTGTGTGTGTGGCTCTGTGTGTGTGTGTGTGGCTCTGTGTGTGTGTGTGTGTGTGTGTGGCTCTGTGTGTGTGGGGGGGCTCTGTGTGTGTGTGTGGGGGGCTCTGTGTATGTGGCTGTGTGTGTGTGTGGCTCGCTGTGTGTGTGTGTGTGTGTGGCTCTGTGTGTGTGTGGCTTTCTGTGTGGTTCTCTCGGTCTGTGTGTGGCTCTCTGTCTGTGTGTGGCTCTCTGTCTGTGTGTGTGTGTGTGTGTGTGGCTCTCTGTGTGTGTGTGTGTGGCTTTCTGTGTGTGGCTCTCTGTCTGTGTGTGGCTCTCTGTCTGTGTGTGGCTCTCTGTCTGTGTGTGTGTGTGTGTGTGTGTGTGGCTCTGTGTGTGTGGCTCTGTGTGGCTCTGTGTGTGTGGCTCTGTGTGTGTGTGTGTGGCTCTGTGTGTGTGTGTGTGTGGCTCTGTGTGTGTTAGGACACGTAGATCATAGATCCCTTTCCATTCACATTTCCTTAGGAGACCGGCAGAGGCAGGAATATGCTGTTACGCGCTGCCTGTACTACATATCCCAGAATGCCATGGGAAAGATATACGTGAACTGAAAGGCACTGGGGAGTATAGGCCAATCACGAACCTCGAGGTACTATATACACCTCCTCTTCCAAGATGGCGGAGCTTGGTTTTCCTAGCTTCCGTCCTAAGAAGTGTCCCCGGTTTGGATCGTGAATCTAGCTGGTTCCTTTGCTGAGAAGCGTCTCCTCATCGTTTCCCTGCCTTTCCTGGATCACCCGGACTTGTTGCTACATTCCTACGAGGGTCCCGCCGTATGTTCCTGTGCAGCGAGGAGAGTCGGAACTAACGCGACTCCTCCCCTTCCCTCCTCCTTCTTTCCCGTCACCTCCGTGACCCAAGACCCAGGGCCGTTTCTGCGCTTGGAAGCGCTTAAGGAAGAAAATCTTCGGCGCCTGCAGTTACGCCATTGCAAGACGGTTCTTGCCTCGCTCCCCTTCTTTTTTTAGTTCCTTTATTTTTGACACGCAGGCTGCGTGTCCTTTCAGAAGTTCTAGAACGGATACTTGTATCAACACGCGAACGTGTTGCAGAGACTATTTGTTTTTTGCAATCAGATAACGCGAGGTAGCGTTTCCGCGTGATTACTCCCTCAGCTTTATTTTCAAAAACAATTCTCTTTTCTGGGATATCACGTCGTTAAGGAAATCTTTTTGGAACATTCTAAAGTGGATCCTACCCGTTCTGTTTGAAGAGAGACCCGCAGACACATCTGCCATCTGTATCCTTTTATTTTACTGGAAAGTACATATGTTCATGGACTCCTTTTGGGTTTGTTGTTTCTTTGAAGGCAGGTAAGCGTGTGGCAGCATATTCCCTTGTAATAAGAGTTTAGACAGGGAACACTGTATATCTGTGTTTACTATTGAATACCTCTCTTTCTGTTCTTGTCTTCTCTGTTACTGCAGGTCACTATTTCCCAAAGACGAGGGTTACCTGCCAGACCTTTTCGGTTCTTCTTTAGACCTTGGTTTTGGTCTCTCTCTTTTCTGGAGATAGTATCATCCTCTTGTGTTGTGTATCACGGAGGGAGAGCTGTCTTGAGTAGGGAGGGAGACACTGTCTACACTTCTGAGGAGCCCGGTTTCTGCCTGGAGAGTGGTTTACGCCCGACAGTGTGTGTGTGTGTGGCTCTGTGTGTGTGTGTGGCTTTGTGTGTGTTGGGATTGTAAATGACAATGCTATTTATTTATCTCTTTCAAAACCAACCCATAAATAAAGTTTGTCATTTACAATGCCAATAGCTATAACTTTTCCGAAGGCGAGACAGTTGCATTGTAAATGATTGTTAAATCTGGCATTAGCCAAGACCTTTTGATTTTGCTAACATTATATGCATAATTATAAGTACAATGTATTTATTGTGCAATATATTTATATCTGAATGTGCCATTCACATTTTTAGGTCGCGCCTGGTCAGAGCTTGTGCTGCTGTGCGAGCCATGCTGTATTGGAGTATGTACTTGAATCCCCGCCCACTCTCTGCCCATATTTGTCATTGGCTTGTGTCATTGTCCTTCGTAAATGCTGGCTTCTGATTCGTTATTAGGCTTGTTAGTACCTCCTTAGCACGGCCTTTTCTTCATTTGTAACCTCCCATGAGGACTGGCCCTTTTACTACGGTTGTTACATGGTACTTCTTCTTTAGGCAGTAAGCACTATTTTCTTTAATGATTTTCTCTTACTGCGGAAGACTAGGAGGGTCTCTCGGGCGCAGTTGTGACCACCAGCTTGTTTATTTAACTTGTAGCAAACGAGGGGGGGGGCTCTTCAGAGGCCATGGGAGACTGAAAGGGGCAACTCTGCGTGCCTTCAGGCATTTGGAATGCAATAGGTCTTGCATTTTTCGAGAGTTTAAGCTATTGGCATTGTAAATGACCATGCCATTTATTTATGTTTTAAAAACCAAAACATTAATAAAAGGCATTGTCATTTACAATGCCAATAGCTCCAACTCGCATAAATGCGAGGTATATTGCAGATGCTTGATCTTTTTCCAGCTACAACACAAAGCATGTGGCACTGGGTTGATTGTTTTTAGTCAAAGTGTTCTTATTGAACTGATGAGGGCCTGGCAGGTTCCAGAACAATATGGTTTTGCAAAATCCAAAACAAGTATTGACTTTTCTAAAATTCTTGCTGCCAACACCAGACCAATTGGCTTTTTGTGGCCATAACCCAGGGAGTGGCCCTTGTGGCTCAATGATTAGAGCTGCAGACCCTGATGCAGAAGTCTAGCCCGGGACCAGGGTTCAATTCCCACCTCGCGGGTCTTGGACTCAAAATTCCACGAACCTGATAATTCTCGCCTCGGTGCCTATTCCAATCATGAAGTCCCACTCTGCAACTCTGGGCAATAGCTTGCTTAATCTCCACAACGGCCCCCACAACGCTAAGGATGCCTGGCCTCCACCTTGGGGGTGCCCAGGAGTGGACGCCTCACAGGGAAAGCCAGGATGGGTTCCACAGCGGTATTCGTAAAAGCGCCTTGAGACCCTTGCGGGTGAGTAGTGCGCTATACAAGTATCAATTTACAATTTACATGTTAAAACCGACTAAGACCTTCTGCTAGAGACCTGTTTCAATGCCAGTTTATTTGACTCTCCATCTGTCTTTTTAGGTCGAGGACCTAAAGGCTGCGCTTGCGCAGTCTGGGGTCGGAGATTTAATATCTCTTAGTAGTGCTGTTTAACCCGCCTCCCTGCCCTGTCTCTCCTCCATTGGCTGGCTTCCTGAACGGAGGCCAGCCATTGGAGGAGAGATGCGTCACTCCAATTTAGCCCCGTCTTTTTCGGATTCGGGGGCGTAACTTTTGCTGTTCTTTAGACAGTGACGTTGTCTGTCACTCAGAACCACAAAACCACGCCCCGATTCCGAAAAATCCGGAAGCTTGCGGCCGCCATTTTTTTCTCGTCTGCGGTGAGGATCGATCGTTCCTTTAGCCCTTCTTGCTCACACACCCGGCTCTGCAATCCGCAGACACCCGGTTCTGCAGCCCTTAGTTCTGCCCTCTTACTGCCCTGTGCACACCCAGCTCTTCAATGTCTGGTTTTAACCCCTCCCCTGCCTGGGCACTCTCGGCTCTTCACTCTGAGAGTTTGCAGCCCGACTGCTATTTTTTTCCCAAACTTGTTCGGTGTGTCACCTCCGCCCTGCAGCACGGTGGGTAAGTTGTGGTTAAAGGTCTCCTTAAATGTTGGTATGGTGCACTTCCTTCTACTAGGCGATGTTAATGTGGACTGCAACTGTAACTGGGGGCATAGTTTACTGTGTGTGTGTGTGTGTGTGTGTGTGTGTGTGTGTGTGTGTGTGTGTGTGTGTGTCGTGTGTGTGTGTGTGTTCGTGTGTGTGTGTGTGTGTGTTCGTGTGTGTGTGTGTGTGTGTTCGTGTTCGTGTTCTCCTCAAATCGCTGTGGGAATTTCATTTTGCATATTGGTATGTTTGTGTAAGAAATGGGATCCCCGGCCGGCCAGGGCTTGCGCCAAGTCAGTCAGAGACCACCACTCCCACGTCAGGGCAAGGAGGTCACCCGCCAAGACAACCCCTGCTCACCCTCTAGGTATCGTGGCGCGAGCAGCAAGGCCTATCTCTGACGCTATGTGTAAAGCATTTGCATACACACCCACCAGCAACAACATCCAGGGCCCCCCACAAAAGGAACTCCACACAAGGTATATATGAAAATAGTCTTTGTATTAAAAAGGACACATAGGAACACACACTTTACAAGGTGCCAGAGGCACGGGCAGGATTTACAAGGGACTATGTACAGGGCAGGGCCAAGGGACCACTGCTAGGAATATGCACTTGATGGAATTGGCATTTTGAACATATAACAACTGGAAGCTTCATAGAACTAGCATTAGAACTCACTCTAACCAGCAGCAACCTACATGAGGCATTGGATATTCAGGAGGGAAGGAATGACAAGGTACATAACACATCAGATGCCCCTTCAGAGATGCCACACATAAGAACTCTCAGGAAATCACATTAACGTTAACTCACACCTTCAACAGGCCATCTGGCCTCTAGGGGACTAGGACGCCCCAAAGTCTCAATGTCAGAACAGGCTGCAGGTAGCCAACAAATGAACCTAAACGTGGAAGCTGCCCACGAAGTGCTGGGCAGCTGTAGAGGATGATGAGGAGGGGGGGATAACGTTGGAGCCTCACAGGCTCAACTCAATTCGGCAGAAATGTGGAGCCTATGTGGCTCGAGAACAACCGGGCCACTCTTGAGCCTCTCGGACTCATGGATAACCAGGGAAGGTTGGGGGGGGCGGGAGTCCCTCTCGGGGGACTCTAGGTGAAGCACTTCCCAACTGAGCCTCTTGGGCTCTTCAGAACAAGGACTGGCACTCGAGCCTCTCCGGGCTCGATCCCGAAGATGCGGGGACCGAGCCTCCCAGGCTCGTCAGGGCAAAGGTAGGCGGAGTCCCTCTCGGGGGACTCGGTATCACAGGGGGCCCCGCCGGCCTCTGGCCAAACGAGCGATTGTCTGGAGGGGAGGGGCGGGGCGGGCACCGGCGATGTGCCCAGACGCCCCCTCCCCTTCTCTGCACTTACTGGTTTTGGCGCACCGGTCCCCTCTGTTCCGCCGGCCTCCTCTCACTCTCTGGGGCTCTCCTTAGTCTCGGGAGCCCTGGGGAGGGGGGGGGGTAGGGGTGTTTATCTGCATCTCGGGGCAACGCAGGAGCGCGGAGTTGGCTCCCGCCGCTACCTGCTTCTTCCTGCTTGTCGGGCCGGACTTCAGAGTCCTCGGGCTGGCAGCCAATCGCGGCACGGCCCGGGGACAGCTTCACTGGGGAATCCCGGGCCTGCAGCCAATCACGGCACGGCCCCGGGGGAAGGCATCATCCAAAGTCCCGGACCGGCAGCCAATCCCAGCGCGGCCCGGGGGACACACCACGAGGGATCCCGTGCCGGCGGTGGTGAACTCAGGGGGATAACGAGGGGTGGACTCCCTCGAAAATACGGCAATTAAGGGGATAAGCGAGGTAGGCACTCGCTGGGGCTCGGGGACCTTCACGAGCAGAGCACGGGGCAAATGCCGGGTGGGCACCGGCTTGACGAAATAAAGCGCTCCCAGCGCTGGCAACAGGAATGAAGCGCTCCCAAGCACTAGGGGGCAAGAACCAGCGCTCCCAAGCGCTAGGTAGGCGAAACAGCGCTCCCAAGCGCTGGGGGTCAAATGGAAGAGCTCCCAAGTGCTAGGTGCACAGGAAACAGCAAAATCCATAAGGAGCCCAGGACCTCAGGTGTAGCACAGCAGCTCCTAGGAAGGAAAGTCCATCAGATGTCTAGGAGCAGGGCAGGGCTCAGGGAGGCAAGCCTTCCCCTGAGCCCAAGCAGCAGCACGCCCCTGGTAGATTCAAGTTGTTAACAAGAACATTTTCAGAGTGTCACAGCACCCTTTTTTATACACAACATCCTTTGTCTAAGGGGGCAGGCAGGGGGAGAACCAGCTAGAACTGGTTATGGGGGATTCTTTTCACTGGCCAGGGTAGGGACATCAGACGCACCCCAGGGGGTGGAGCCAGCATTGTGTGGGGAAATCCCAGCCTCATTCAGGACCCTCAAACCAGACAGTCAATCCACAAACAGGCCCAGGCTCACTCCTCCTCTCACATCAGCATGCTAAACACTCCATTCACCACGGGGGCAGCCCCTCCCAGACTCTTTGAGCCAGGCTCACCAGCCAGCCTCAGCCAATCACACGCCAGACACACATTACACAAATATGCCAACTTCTAAAAGTGGCGCTTCTGCACTAGACACAATCATACGGCATATACCGTTGCGCAGCATTCAATCTCACGAGTTCACACATACCAGACTCGACCCTGCACATTCTACGCATCTGGAACTACCAGGGACACATACATTTCCCATGCATTCCTATGGAAGGGCAGGTCTATCTCACCACACGCACTCAGAGTGGGAATCACCATCCCCAGGTTACATATAACAAACAAAAACTTCAGGGGTGAACCTGCCAGAAGGGCCAAGTCCAACACAACCCCCTTCCAGCCAAAACGCAGGGCAGACCAATTACCACCGTGATGGACTTCGCTGCTTTGGGCAATAGAACACGGACGCGGCCCGCACTGCAGGGACACCCTCCGGTTCTACGCCACATTGATCCATAAGACACGCACAGACTTAAAAAAAAACACAGGCCCAACCAGGCTACCCCACCGGTACTCCTTAGTTGTCCATGACTAGGACCAGGCCCTAGGCCACCCAGATACCACTGGTCCCTGCTAATCAGAAGTGGGGGGTGGTAACCCCTGGCCCACAATAGCCATTCTCCACTCCTTTTCACAGTGTAGCTCCAACTATCACCGCTCCTTCCACATAGGGTCCGCACCTTCAGGCTGGCCAGAGGTCACGGGCAAGAATGCTCCACCCTACCTCTACTTCTGAGGTCCCGCGCTCTCCCAGGAGAAGCACCCTCAGAACACACTCTCCTACCAGTCTTGGAACTTACTCCCTCCACTGGTTTACCACCTGGGAACTAATTTCACCCAATGCCTAGGGGTCAGACTCCCTCTGACCCCCTTCCAGTTTCGCACCCTCCCATGTGGAACAGGGTCCTTCCACTTAAGGTGGGCCCCCCCTGCTCTCAGGGCAGTACCACGACACTCAGCCAAGAACCCTAAGGATCCCTGCTAGGCCCGTACCACCCCTTCTGGGAAACACAGGGTCTCTTCCTTCGGAAAAGCCCCACCTGTGTCCACAGGAGTACGCCTAGGAGACACACCGGCCAGGACACTGGCTACAGTCGCCCTGCCGTCCGGATCCGGAAACACCGACTATTGGCTCCCCAACCGCGGGCAGTACCCTGCGGCCAGATGCCTGGCGCACCAGGACTTCTACAAGAAGAAAACAAAATCTAAGACTTTCGCCCCTCCTTCAGCAGGCAGGCAACCACTGTAGGTCAATACCCCATACAGCTTTCCCGGTTCCTCCTCTTCAGGCAGGAGTTCCCTCTTGTACTAACTAGGATGAGCCGCGACCACGTCAGCAGGGCTCAGTGTTCAGCTCTCCCCAAGGCAAGCCGCTATCCAATCAGCAGGGCTTCCTTGTCCGGGATACAACCTAACACTCATTCGGCAGGGTAAGGGATACACATGACGCATAAAACACATTCAGCGGTGTACGGAACACATGATGCATCAAACACATTCAGCGGTGTAAGGGAGACACCTGACACATAAAACACATTCAGCGATGTACGGGACACATGATGCATCAAACACATTCAGCGGGGTAAGGAAGGACACATGACGCATAAAACACATTCAGCGGTGTATGGAACACATGATGCGTCAAACACATTCAGCGGGGTAAGGAAGGACACACTTATCGCTGATTTAGCAAGCTCTCCATCCCAGAGAACTTACACTCCATTATTCAGCAAGCTCCCTATCTCAGAGAACTTACACTCCATTATTCAGCACAACTCAATATTTATCCACACACATTGAACACCATTACGCTGCCACCACTGGATCCCACCCTTCTGGTGAATCCAGAAAACACACTGCACTAGGGGGATGATCTACCCTCCCGAGCTAGGGACACCTAACTCAGTGTACAAGAACACATTTTCACAGAACAGACATTTCTAGTAACCTTAAAAAAAACAATAATCTCCTTTCTTTGCGACCATTTACAATGCAGAGTTTTGTAGTGAGGCCAGTTATCGCTGTGGTACTGCGCAAACACAAGTCCAGATCCCACCGCTAGCCACCAATATAAGAAATGGGATCCCCGGCCGGCCAGGGCTTGCGCCAAGTCAGTCAGAGACCACCACTCCCACGTCAGGGCAAGGAGGTCACCCGCCAAGACAACCCCTGCTCACCCTCTAGGTAACGTGGCGCGAGCAGCAAGGCTTATCTCGGAGGCTATGTGTAAAGCATTTGCGCCCGCACCCACCAGCAACAACATCCAGGGCCCCCCACAAAAGGAACTCCACACAAGGTATATATGAAAATAGTCTTTGTATTAAAAGGACACATAGGAACACACACTTTACAAGGTGCCAGAGGCATGGGCAGGATTTACAAGGGACTATGTACAGGGCAGGGCCAAGGGACCACTGCTAGGAATATGCACTTGATGGAATTGGCATTTTGAACATATAACAACTGGAAGCTTCATAGAACTAGCATTAGAACTCACTCTAACCAGCAGCAACCTACATGAGGCATTGGATATTCAGGAGGGAAGGAATGACAAGGTACATAACACATCAGAGGCCCCTTCAGAGGTGCCACACATAAGAACTCTCAGGAAATCACATTAACGTTAACTCACACCTTCAACAGGCCATCTGGCTCTAGGGGACTAGGACGCCCCAAAGTCTCAATGTCAGAACAGGCTGCAGGTAGCCAACAAATGAACCTAAACGTGGCAGCTGCCCACGAAGTGCTGGGCAGCTGTAGAGGATGATGAGGAGGGGGGATAACGTTGGAGCCTCACAGGCTCGACTCAATTCGGCAGAAAGGTGGAGCCTTTGTGGCTCAAGAACAACCGGGCCACTCTTGAGCCTCTCGGACTCATGGATAACCAGGGGAGGTTGGGGGGGGAGTCCCTCTCGGGGGACTCTAGGTGAAGCACTTCCCGACTGAGCCTCTCAGGCTCTTCAGAACAAGGACTGGCACTCGAGCCTCTCCGGGCTTGATCCCGAAGATGCGGGGACCGAGCCTCGCAGGCTCGTCAGGGCAAAGGTAGGTGGAGTCTCTCTCGGGGGACTCGATATCACAGGGGGCCCCACGGGCCTCTGGCCAAACGAGCGATTCACTGGAGGGGAGGGTGGGGCACCGGCAATGTGCCCCGACGCCCCCTCCCCTTCTCTGCACTTACCGGTTTGGGCACACCGGTCTCCTCTGTTCCGCCGGCCTCCTCTCACTCTCTGGGGCTCTCCTTAGTCTCGGGAGCCCCGGGGGGGGGAGTGTGGTCGGCGGCAACTCGGGGCAACGCAGGAGCGCGGAGTGGGCTCCCGCCGCTACCTGCTTCTTCCTGCTTGTCGGGCTGGACTTCAGAGTCCTCGGGCTGGCAGCCAATCACGGCGCGGCCCGGGGACAGCGTCACTGGGGAATCCCGGGCCGGCAGCCAATCACGGCACGGCCTCGGGGGAAAGCATCATCCAAAGTCCCGGGCCGCCAGCCAATCCCAGCGCGGCCCAGGGGACACACCACGTGCGATCCCGGGCCGGCGGTGGTGAACTCAGGGGGATAACGAGGGGTGGTCTCCCTCGAAAATACGGCAATTAAGGAGATAAGCGAGGTAGGCACTCGATGGGGCTCGGGGACCTTCACGAGCACGGGGGAAATGCCGGGTGGGCACCGGCTTGACGAAATAAAGCGCTCCCAGCGCTTGCAACGGGAATGAAAAGCTCCCAAGCGCTAGGGGGCAAGAACCAGCGCTCCCAAGCGCTAGATAGGAGGAACAGCGCTCCGAAGCGCTGGGGGTCAAAAGGAAGCGCTCCCAAGCGCTAGGTGCACAGGAAACAGCAAAATCCATAAGGAGCCCAGGACCTCAGGTGGAGCACAGCAGCTCCTAGGAAGGAAAGTCCATCAGATCTCCAGGAGCAGGGCAGGGCCCAGGGAGGCAAGCCTTCCCCTGAGCCCAAGCAGCAGCATGCCCCTGGTAGATTCAAGTTGGGAACAAGAACATTTTCAGAGTGTCACAGCACCCTTTTTATACACAACATCCTTTGTCTAAGGGGGCAGGCAGGGGGAGAACCAGCTAGAACTGGTTATGGGGGATTCATTTCAGTGGCCAGGCTAGGGACATCAGACGCACCCCAGGAGGTGGAGCCAGCATTGTGTGGGGAAATCCCAGCCTCATTCAGGACCCTCAAACCAGACAGTCAATCCACAAACAGGCCCAGGCTCACTCCTCCTCTCACATCAGCATGCTAAACACTCCATTCACCACCGGAGCAGCCCCTCCCAGACTCTTGGAGCCAGGCTCACCAGCCAGCCTCAGCCAATCACACGCCAGACACACATTACACAAATATGCCAACTTCTAAAAGTGGTGCTTCTGCACTAGACACAATCATACGGCATATACCGCTGCGCAGCATTCAATCTCACAAGTTTCCACATACCAGACTCGACCCTGCACACCCTACGCATCTGGAACTACCAGGGACACATACATTTCCCATGCATTCCTATGGAAGGGCAGGTCTCTCTCACCACACGCACTCGGAGTGGAAATCACCATCCCCAGGTTACATATAACCAACAAAAACTTCAGGGGTGAACCTGCCAGAAGGGCCATGTCCAACAGTTTGCGTACTGCATTTAGAACGTTCTAGTCCTTTATGAGCTACTATTTGCTCCGCGGTGAGTGTGAGGGGGTGTTGGGGGGCGGGGGTACCCATTAACTTGCTTGCTTGGTCTTGGGTTATCATTGCGGTCTTAGTTCCCATGTTTTCAGCCTAAAATAAGGCTGCTCTTGCATGCGGGTGCAGCAGTGTGCTGTGCCTGCAGCAGCCGGAGGCTGCCAGGCGCTGGGAAGGTGCCCGAGAGCAAGGAAGCGGCCCCACCGACCCGCCCTAGCCGGGGGCTGACTAGCTGGAGCTGGTACAGCTAACAGAGCGAGAGGGCAGCCGTCGGGACCCAAGGGGTTAACGCCGTCACTTGGAAGAAGACGGCCGAGGCACCGCATCCCCAGCACTGCGGCGATGATCGCCCACCAGAGACATGAGGAGACCTTCATCAATCAAAACTAACCTGGACACCTCTGCTTGCCGGCCCTGCGAGGCAGCCCCGGAGGCGGCGTGACACGCCAGCCTCCCCGGGCCCCCAGACACTCCCCCATACCGGAAAATGAGGCATCCCGTGCACTGACTGCCTCTTCGGGCTCCTAGCGCTCCCACCCACCAGATAATGGGGGGCCCCTGCACTGACCGCCTTCTCAGGCTCCCACCGCCCACACCCACCGGAAAATGGGGGACCCCGTGCATTGAAAGCATTCTCGGGCTCAGTGCTCCCTCCCTCCCCTCACCGTAAAATGGGGGAGCATGTGCATTAACTGACTTTTTAGGTTCACAGGATATCCCCCCTCCCCACCACCAATTTCCCTATAATGGGGGATCTCATGCACTGACAGCCTGCTCAGGCTCCCAGCACTCCACACCGCATAATAGGGAACCCTATCTACTAAATTTCTTTAGTTGTTGTGCCCTAAACGTCGGTGCCACCAGGCGATCCACCTTCTTGCTTTTCTCAAAGTATCACTGTTTCAGTCCCAGTAGAGTCCTTTCTGTTCTGGCAGTCACGGTGGCTCTATCTCCTCAATAATCGTGGGTGTAGTAGCTCAGTGCTTTAGAGTGCCCTTGAATCTGTTCTTCCTTTCATTCTCCACCAATTCCTTCTGCAAATGTCATTTAAATAGTTTCCTGTCATGCTCGCCAGGGTTGAACTGCTCAGCAGGTTTTCTGCACTCTTCACACTAGAACATGGTATTATTGATGTAGAAAATATTTCTCAACTCATCAATCAATAGCGGGTCAGTCAGCAAGTGTTGTTCCCCTTCCTTCCCCTCCAACCCTCTTATTTCCTATTTTGGTTTAATTTCAGTCCATATTTGAGTAAAATGTGTTGTGGCAGTAATCTTGTGTGAATTATTATTCACTATGATTAGGACAAAGATTTGTGGAAAAAATCTCAAAGTTCATGATAATTGCTTTCAAGTGGGCCACTCCCCATACTGCCTCCCTTTATTTTCCTCTTCTTGCATACTGGGGCAACCTCACCGTAGCCCTACACTCGCTAGTCATCGTGGCGAATAACCCTTGCTTTTCTCACACCACCGTAACAACCCCCTACACAATAATATGCTCCTCCTTCCACTGTTATATTTATAACAACAAGGGGCCCCAATCAAGTCAACAAGGGACCTTGTTATTATAAATATAACTGTGCGCAATCAATAGATTGCAAGGGCTTTGCCTTCCTTCCACTCTTCCCTAGTGGTTACTCGCCTTCCTACCCGGGCACGAGCGGGTTTTTATACCCTTTTTTTCCCTCCACTTATTCTTTCAGTCCTTTCCCTCAACGCAATACCAGAAACTGTTATGTCTGATACAGCCCCTTTGTACTCAGTTGAATACATCCTAAAGATCTGCGCAGGTCCCTCCCTATTTACTGACCAAGAAGAATCCAATACAACTGGGAGCTCTAGTTTGTCTGAGGATTTGGAAAAGCAAAAGAAAAAATATGTACGACTAGAACTAATGTCCCTCATGCTAACCCAATACTTGAAATCTAACACTATCCCCCTTGGCTCACAAGTTAGAAATATTCCCGGGGTTTTCACCGATAACCCCAAGTACATCACCAGCTTTAGCGGCATTGGTACCACCTGCTCGCAACACTGTTTAGTTCTTGGAATAGAAACTACCAGTGAGGAACTTAAAAAACGAGGTTATTATTAAAGATCTGGAAAAACAAATAACGGATGACAAAACGATTGTTGACACAAAAGCCCTTCTTGAGAAGATTGATAAAACTGTCTCAGAATTCCATTGCATTGAACAAAATAAAAAGTCTAACAAGGTGAAGAAATATATTAAAACTCTCCCCATTGAACGTACTTATCCGTACCTACAAAAAGATTTTTACGCAAATCGCAATTTCAACTCCCATCAACAGACCCCAAGACCCTGGGGACGTTTCAACAAAAGAAACACTGTGGTTAGTTTTACTGACTCTTCTGCTGAATCGTCTGATAGTTCAGACCCTGGTGAGGGACAAAGTGGCCCCACTCATAATCAGAGCCATTTTTTAGCCAGAGGCCACCCCGAGCCCCCAAAGAGAGGCAGAGTAAAGCAACAACAAAGATGGCACAATCCACCAGGAGAATGCCAAACCAGACAGAAGTTTTACCAATGGTAAGAAACAATACCAATTTGGATATCATCCCTATTTTCAATATATCCAACCACACCCTCTCAAGTCAGGAATCCTCCATCTTAAGTAAGGGGTTATCCTTTGTCCCTACCACTTACCCTGACTTTCTCAATCTTCAATCAGAGTTAATGGGTTTCTTTCGGAAACTGCGGTTAAGGGCCTTCTTTGAACTTAACCCCTCAGAACCCAAAACAGTTGTTACCCCATTCAGACCTCCTTCTACTTTCTCCCCTACCTCCAACATGATCCCCAAAGAAATTATCACATTTGAAAAGGTTATTCTAAAAGAAATTTCCGAATTAGAAAAAACACACCTATTCATACCCTACAATATCTCACTGGAAGAAAAAACTGCCATTTCCACTCTCAAAAACAATGCTAATATGGTTATCAAACCAGCAGACAAGGGTGGAGGGATAGTACTACAAGACATTGGGAACTATAAAAATGAACTTTTACGCCAGGTCTCTAATACGAACCACTATTGTAAACTCCCTAGCAACCCCACTAAGGACATACAAACCATGGTGAAACAACTAACCACAGAAGCATTGGACAATGGGTTTCTAAGTAAACATGAACACAACTTTCTTTACATCACTAACCCCAGAACCCCTGTCATTTACACACTGCCCAAGATCCACAAGAGACTGGTAGATCCTCCTGGTAGGCCCATCGTCTCTGGGTGTGGATCAGTTTTAGAGCCATTGGGTCATTATGTCAACTTCTTCTTGAGGGATTTTGTGCCAGATACCAAATGCTACATCAGAGGTAGCATGCATATGATCAATCTCTTTGAAAATCATCCCTACCACCCAGAAACTGAGACTCTATGCACATTAGACGTGGAGTCTCTCTATACGAACATCCCGCAGATAGACTCACTCCTCGTTATGGAAAGCGTTCTAGACACAAGAGCACGTCCACACAGGGTCCCTACTTTATTTATAGTCCAACTCTTAGAGATCTGTCTTACTCAAAATTTCTTTATTTATGATTCACAATACTATCAGCAGGTGCAGGGAACATCTATGGGTGCAATTTTTGCTCCCACTCTGGCGATCCTCTATATGGACTGGCTGGAATGCAATACCATACTTTCTGACAGCAACCCATTCCATCAGGGATTGCTTACTTGGAAACGTTATATAGATGATATTTTCCTCATTTGGGGTGGGTCTACTGAGGATTTCCCGGGACTCCTGCATTGGCTCAATAATAACTGTAACAGGCTCACTTTTACCTTGACTCATAGCAAGACCAGTATTCCCTTCCTTGACCTCACAATCCAACATCATGAGGGGTTACTATACACTTCCCTTTTCCGTAAGCCGACTGAAAGGAATGCCCTGTTGAGCTATGACAGCTGTCATCCTAGGGCTCTAAGGGACAGTCTTCCATATTCCCAATTTCTCAGGCTCAGGAGAAATTGTTTCAGAAAAGAAGACTATTTAAGTGAAGCAAATATTCTACTTAACAAGCTCAAAGCAGAGGCTACCCAAGGCGCCTAATCAAAAACGCGATGAAAAGGGCATGGTATTGCCCCCGTGAAACACTTCTTGAGCCTAAGCATAAACAAACCTCCGATTTAACAGTGTGTGTCACTACCTTCTCCACTGTGTCTAATCGGGTTAAAAAGAGCATCAACAGAAATTGGCACATATTGAACTCAGGGTCTCTTGATTGGAAATCCCCTCTCTTTGCATTTAAGAAAAATAAAAATCAGAAAAATCATTTAGTCAGGGCTGCTTTAACAACTAGTACTGTAAAGAATACCACCCTTCACGACCTTTGGTCACTACCTCCTCTCATTGGTCACTCCAAATGTGGTTTATGTGTGGTATGTGATTTTTCAATTGACTCCAAAGAATTTGTATATAAAAATGTGAAACATGAATTAAGAACTTTTACCAACTGCAACAGTTGCAATATCATTTATGCCATCTTCTGTCCATGTAACCTAATTTATGTGGGCCAGACCAAGCAGAAAATAAAGCTGCGCATTTCCCAACATCGAAGTCGGATTCGCTGTAAAACTCCTAGTGCACCTCTGGTCGAACATTTTGTGAGCAAAGGACACACGGAAAATGACATACGTTGGACAGTGATCACACAAGTCATCATCCCACCTAGGGGTGGTGACCTCACCCGAATGCTCAACAGAGAGGAGCTACGCTGGATACTGAAAACGGACAGTCTGAACTCTGGCCTGAACACCCAAGAGGAATGGACTGCCCTCATTTAAATCGTTTATGATGTGGTTTGTTTGAAATTCCATACCTTTATGTAAATGTCCCTTCCTAAATTTAATTTTATCTACCTGCCGAAAATGTGTTCTCTCCTTGACCCTCTTTACCTCCTTTAGGTAATTTTAACATCACTTTCACCTTGCGTTGTACAGTTCACCTCACAAACACCTTGCCTCTCCCAGCATGGCTATCGAGGTCCTTGTCCCTCATTTATGTTTTTTACTCCGGCACGCCCCCCTACCAATCAGCTTCATTCTTCCTGCTTTTAACACTGCGCGTCTCCTCGCTGAGCACGCCAGGCTTTCACTGAACTCCGACTAATCCGGTAAGTTTTGCACAGCCCGCTGCCCTCGGTTCTTGGCTAGATTCTGTTGTTCGTTTCTGATGGTCGCTTTTCCAACAGGCAGTATCCTGGCGCCGTTGGAATAGGTTTATAAACCGCGACGCGCTTCGCACCCAATTCTGATAAGATCTCACTCGTGCTCTCAGACTCCGAATCACTTGTTCCGGTTCCCCCCCCCCATTTTTAACCGAACTTTTCACCCCCCCCCCCTTTTAGGGGTGTGGTACTCGATTTTGGTACCCCCTCGTTTCGGCCACCAATTAGTGCCCCAGTAAGCCCTTCTAATGTGTCTCTGCGAAGACTCTGTATTCTTCAACTGGCATGTACCCAATTGCGAGCTTTCCGTTCCCGGCATGCTCTGGTTATTTTCTCTTCGGCGTGCTCCGAATATATCACTCCGTAAGCATGACCTTAACCACTACTAGCGCACCACGGATCTCTAAGCACTAGACGAGCTATTAGAATCAATTTCCGAACCTCACACACGGCAGTTTGCTCCGTCCCACCGGGCTCATTACCAGGCACTTGATAAGCATGTACAAGCTCAGCATAAGCTCCGTCACCAGTCTAGCGACACTTACGTGTACATCAGCCTAGCATGTAATCATTCCTCCTGAGCATCACCACATCTATTTGATCCTCCAGCCTAGCAATTCCGACGTTGGTCATTGTCACTTTTTTGACCGCTTTAACTTGAATGTCTTTTAAACGCCACTGGTTCACTTTCACCACATGTCACCTTCCTAAACATTGTTAGTTTTCCTCAAATGAATGTGATTCCTTTCTCCTATTTTCTCCTTAGGTAATTAGAGGCTTACAACGTTAAGGCATTATTCTAATGTCCTGATGATGGTCCCTATAACTAATAAGGGGACCGAAACGCCGTCGACCTTTGTAACACCCTATACAAAACGTGATTGCTATGTGTTGTAATGGTGTTTTCTTGATTTTTCTGTATAACGGTATCTAGTACACAGAAAACGTTTGTCTGCCTCAAAAAGCCTTTCCTGTTTGTAAATCTACCTTCTGTATTAAGACCTGTCAGTGTTAGGCACAGGCTTATGCACCACACAGGTGATCAGTTGAAGGTATTCTGTCTGAATTTAAAGGTGCAAGTTTCCTCTTTCACAGCTGTTTTTAAAAAGGCCACTGAGGCCAAGTAAATGATTCTCCCTTTGAGGAAAATATGTAAATATGTTTAATCTACTTATGGAGATTCTTTAACCGGCCCCTTCATCAAAGCTGTAAGGAATGTTAGCCCTCAGTTGCTAAGGATATGCCCAGACATGGGTCCCTCGCTCGCTGCGTCCCTGGATTCAAGCTTGCTTGGCTGATGAGGGGTGATACCCAAAAACGGGTCCAAAACAGGTACCAAGATGCTTGTTTCTGGTCCAGGGAGGACCTGGCCTGGCAGTTCTGGCTGGACTGTTCCCATGAGGAGCAGGGTCAAGACTGATTTGCATATTATTGCTGGGTCCAAACTGGGGTGATGTGGCGAGGAAAATAACAGTAGAAAGTATCAGATCTGGGTTGAATCCACTAATTTTCCAAGCTAGCTTGGCTGATATGGGGTGATGCGCCGAAACCGGTCCTAAGATACTTGTTTCTGGTCCAGGGAGAACCTGGCCTGGCAGTTCTCGTTAGACTGTTCTCATGAGGAGCAGGTTCAAGACTGATTTGCATATAACTGGGTCGAAACTTGGGTGATATGGCAAGCAAAATACGATGGATTAAACCCAGACCTGTGACGGGGGGTGAGTGTATGAAAAGTTTTAACATTCCGGCCATCATTTTATTTTGTGATGTGGCTATCTTTTACTGCCAGATAGCTCTGCTTTTACATGCAGTAAAACATTCCCTAGTTATTGCCGCTGCGACTTTCCAGGCTACAATTATTTTAGGTGTCTGCCGGAGAGCCCTCTGTCTTTTTACGAAATCTTTAGGAAGGAATTGTTTGCCGTCTCTTGGTCAGACCCTGTAATACTGACCCTACCTGTGAACCATATGCCAGTCAGTCATCATTAGACCCTGGCTACAGTATCCTTTCTACCTTTCTGTTTCACTCCCTAGGCAAACACCTTTATTGTTACTCTAGACCGGTCAAATTTTAAGCATTGACGCATAACAAAGTTGATCCGAGTATGGTAGAAAAATAAAACCGAATGCTAAATCAGCCTCAAGGCTTGGATAATCCCAAGCTGTAATTGATAAGTAGATCCCACAATGATTCCACCAAAAGACACATTTTTTTTCCCTCCCTCACCTTCTCATACGAAGCCTCCCCTTTTGTAACCTTAGGGGTCTAGTGATATTTCAATTAGCATTTCCAGGTGTACCCCAAATTCTTAAATTACTGTCTGAACTAGTGGAGGGTAAATATCCAATGGATTCACAGAGTCATTTAGGTGACCCCCTCCACCAGACAAGCATGACCTTTGACACCCCTCTTCTATACTGGCCTCTAAAGTTCTTTATTTCCGCGGATGTCCTTCTTAGTGCTGACCCACTACTACATCTGTGTCCATTCTACAAACTTTACAAACTTGACACCAGTTCGGTTGTGAACTGGTGTCTGCCGAGCTGAACTAGACATGGACTCAGTGTAGCCTAACAACCTCCATTGCTCTTCACTTGAATGGCTGTTTTGTTATTTAGGTGCTGTTGTTTTGAGCTATCTTTGGACAATATAAATGGACACTTAGCAGCTGGTGCTTCAGCCCACTGAGTTACCCAGCTCTGCTCACTGAGGTGTAGATGATTAGTGTCAGAAGTAAACATGCTACAAAACAATTCTTTGTCTGGAGCTTGTTTCATTGAGTGAGCCTTGTTTACCACCATTTCCAACCAAAGTGTGCAACTCGCAATCTCTGCTCTTAGGATAACATTGGACACACAGCGCTGCATTCTGAATAATTGTAAACATGCTCTTTCCTTCTCAACCATTAAAGTGTTGTCTAACTTATGTTTCTTTGTAGTTCAAAGTTCAAAAAGTACTTTATACGGTTAAAAATCACTGTACTTTCTGGTATTGACAAGATGTGGCGTAAGAATTTATTTTCAACTGTTTGGAGTGATTTTTTATTGGAGTAACCCCAGAGCCCTGCTCCACACAATGCCACCGATATACACGTTGCATTATAAATAGTTAAAATTTCCCTAATCGTTTTTAGGTCTCGCCTGGTATAGCATCCGAAGGATGCGTCCGGCGGAGACTTATAGCTGCCTGTCTCGGGGGAATGAAGGACAAGAGGGTGCCACGCGCTTCTCTTGTGCTGGATTTGACTGTGTGCACGCACACCCACACTCACGCATGCGCACATACACAGCCACACGCATACACAGCACTCACGCATGCGCACATACACAACCACACGCATACACAACCACACGCATACACAGGCACACGCATACACAGGCACACACTCACCCCCCCGTCGCCGCCGCACCTACACACACACTAGCGCACCTACACGCACACTCAGAGACCCCCCCACACACACCAGCGCACCTACACACACGCACACACACACACACACACATACACACATGCGCCCCCGCTCCCGAATACAGTCCCACTTACCGCCAATCCGGTGTTCTGTAGCCTCCGCGGGGCTCTCCCTCGGGCATGGGAGCCCCGCGTCACCACTGCTACTCGGGTCAGGAACTCCGTAGGCGCTGATTCGCGCACAAGACGGAAGTCCCGCCCCCACGCTAAGTTTCGTTTTCAAGAGTGCGTGCGCACATGTTGTCTTTTCCTTGCAGCTGTATTGCTCTAGTCTCCCTCCATGTACGCATCTGTATTCTCCGTGTCTCTTGCCCTGGCGCACCTCCCACCCTGCGCACCCCGTGCATCGACTCCTTCCACGTGCCCCTCGTACAGAGCGCTGTGTTCTGCGTGTCACCATCTTCTCTCACTGTCCGGGGGCGTGAGGCGAAATGATGGCTGCTCCCTGCAGAATGTAAACGGGGGCACTTGAGTCTCCCACATCTCAAATAAATTAATTAATCTTGGCTTGAATTGAGGGGGAGGGGGTCGGAAGGGGTGTACCCCTTCCGCCACTGCGCAGCAGGGGGTGTAGAGGCTTGTGTTACGCCCCTGTCGATATCTCTTCTACCCTTGGGTGGCTCTCAAAGTGTTATTTATGTGGAAGATGCGTGTTCTCTAATGTAATCGCCTATGATGTTATTAGGCAGGGCCATTGGAGGTGTTAAATTTTGCGGCCATGGCATTTGTTGCATAATTATGGATTTACCGCATTTGACACATAGTCCATCATCTGACGCATTAACTGCAGGTTTCAGCAAAAAAAAATGATTTAAAGATGCTGCAAAGTGTGTCCCGACGTTGCACTGCACCGCCAAAAGTATCGCAAGGTGAAGCGTCTTGACTTTGCCAATGCATGTTCATTAAAGCAGTTATGCATTTTTTGACATAAATGATAAAGAGCAATGTAACCCATACGCTGTCCTCAGAACGTATGTTAATGTTATGTTATGTTAAAATGGGACTTTTATAGCGCAACGGCTACTCCAAAGGAGTGTCCCGGCGCTTTGAGCTCCAGACCAAGGAAAAGAGCAAGAAACATAACAATAACAGAACGGGGCCCAAAGGAGGGGATAAATTATCCAGCAAACAACCAGGTTTTCAAGTCTTTCCTGAAGACAAGCAGATTTGCGGTGTTTCGCAGGGACAACGGTAACGAGTTCCATAGCTGAGGAGCAAGGAAGCTAAAAGACCGGCCGCCTAGCCGAGCCCTTTTAATGCGTGGTACCCGAGCCAAAGCCAAGGCTTCTGACCTGAGGGATCGTGCAGGTCGATAGAAGTCCAGCCTCCTCTGGAGATACTTGGCGCCATTACCATGCAAGGCCTTATGGGCAAGGGTCATGGCCTTAAACAGTATCCTCTTCCGCACCGGAAGCCAGTGGAGGGATACAAGGAGATTAGAGGCGCTAGTGCGACGATGGAGGCCAAAAATGGCACGCGCAGCAGCATTCTGGGTGACCTGCAGACGTTGGAGGAGATACTCAGGCAAGCCCAGATAAAGGACATTGGCATAGTCCAATCTGGACCCTATAAGGGCCTGAACAGTGATCCTCCGATGTTGCTCCGAAAGAAGGGGAAAAAACTTGCGCAACATTCTGAGAATCCCGAAGCATGTTCCCGTAAGAGTGGAAACCTGGGATTTGAGCGAAAGCTCGTTGTCAATTTTAACTCCCAGGTTCTTAGCCCACTTAGAGGACTGTTTGGGAGGGAACATGTCGGCAGGCCACCATCCTTGCCAATCTGGTTCTGATGGGCATCCGAAGAATAGTATTTCAGATTTGTCCGAATTGCACTTAAGGCTGTTGTGTGAAAACCAGCTAAAAACAGCCCCAAGGCACTCACGGATCCTTTCTCCATCGAACTCTTCGCTCTTGCGACAGGTGAAAAGGAGCTGAGTGTCGTCAGCATAAGAGACGATCCGGGCCCCATAGGACTCCGCCAATGTCGCCAGAGGGGTCATAAGGATGTTAAATAGAGTGGGGCTCAAAATAGAGCCCTGAGGCACTCCGACTCCCAATGGCGGCATCTCGGCGGATCCGGGTGGGACCCAGACCGTCTGGCGGCGGTTGGCCAGAAAGGAAGAAAACCAGTTGAGCACCGTCCCCCCTAGCCCGATGTCACGGAGCCTGGTGAGTGCAGTGAATATGCGTTTTTCGTGTGAGCTTACATTTCTATCTAGCCCGTTCTGCTAAGTTGGAATTAGGTGGTGTTGCATTATTGTAAAAAAACGCGGCAAGACCTAGTCGTGCGCAGAAATGTCTCGGGTTTAAAATCTGCGGATGCCTGCAAACCGTGGAAACTCTGTGTAACTCACACGTGTGGAAATGCTGCTGACCCTGAAGGCAGTCGGGTCATTACCGCATAGTGGCATTGCCCTCATTGAGTTCGCCTGGTACTCGAACAGGAGGTCAGTCGACGGCCTGCCTTGCTTTTGCCCTATAGACCCTCCTCCTGCCTTGGGAATCAGGCGTGTGGGATGTAGTGTGTTGTGGCGCAGCTGTGAACAGAACGCGCCCTTCCCTGCACACAGCCTATATCCACATAGCAACTCTATACACAACAGCCTGGCCCTGCGGGTGAATAAATTCCTCCATTCTGCTCTTCACGAGTGACGTGATCTTGGCTCTGATGACACAGTGTAGTGTCGGCGTGCAGAGTTGTAGGTGAATTACGAGGTAGGGGGCATTGGAAGTAGGAGGGCCCTGGCGGGCCAAGCCCCTCCGGGGGCAGCGGGCGCGCTATTTGTGACTTGCGGAGCCTCCTGTGTCGGATCGGGATACACTGGCACAGACGAAGGCCTTCCCCCGGGCACCCTGGCACAGCCCCTCGCCGCTCTTTGGGCGGCATGCACACAGTGTGCAGAGAGCGGGGGACTGCAGGCATGTGTCCGGTGGGAGCTGCGACTAGACGCTGCTCAGGGAACTAGCTAGTTAAAGCTTGTTGTATATGTGTCTGCCTTTACTACTCTTTCTAGGGCTAGACACCGTGTGGTCGTGAACGAAGTCAGCCAGGTCTAGGCCTTTCAGCAGCATGAGAGCGAGCGGAGTGTCACAGACACCTTTCACCAGTGTACGGAGGAGGTACAGCGACACGCCTTTCATCGACTATGGGCTGCGCCTCATTGCCCGATGCTCCCTCCTCTCAGCACTCGGGCAGAGTCTAAAATGCATCCCACGGTTTGTTGCTCTGTTTGTTGTTAGTGACAGGGTAGGTGGGGGCATTTGCTTGGCATCGAGGGAGGCTCTGCAGTCTGCTCGAGCAGTGCGTTTTAGGATGCTGTGAAGGCCTCACATGGTTACTGTGGCAGGAAGCAGTGTCCAGTGTCTGTCCCTCACCATGCACTCGACCAAAAGGCCTCAGCCCTGCTGTCCTCCAGGTGCTCTATTCCTAGCCCAGGCTACTGCTGAGCCAGCATGCCTCATTTTCTCAAAAATGTTGTCTTTGAACACAGATTCTTTTCCCACAGGCCCCGGCACCGGTTTGATTATTTCTGAGCCACACTGAGAGAGAACATCGTCCTCGAGGCCGCCCGTGGTGACAGCCCTGATTATGCAGGATGCCAGGAATGACATCTCTCTTAAAGCACATGCCAGCCCTACTTAGGCGACGTTAAAGGGTTACTGTGTCATGCAGTGAACTGCAGGCTTGGGCCCACAAGCATTGAGGTAGGCTCTCCTGCAGTGTAACTAGGGGTGCTCCAGGATGAAATACGTACACCACTGAGGCATGCACCACAAACAAACTGTGCACACTTACACCACACACATTGCGCACAGCAACCAATTATAGGCACGCTGTTCACAAACACATCCACCCCACTAACCTGCACAAATAGCTACAGTCAGCGGATACACACACAAACCTCCTCACACTCACACCCACCCACACACTCACACACACACACACTTACTCTCCTATCACACATATAACACACCCCTTTCACTTATACATACAGCACACACACACTCCTATCACTTACACACACACGCACACACACACACACACACACATACACTCTCCTATCATTTAGACATACAGCACACACACATTCACACAAAATAATCCACCAATTATGTTTTGGGAAACTGAAGGCAGTGCATTAAGCTGCAAGTGGGGCTTGGAAAAAAAGATGGCTGCTTGTCATTTGGAGGTACTAGGCATTGTGGGCGAGAACCTTTAGTAACACCAATACAGACTTTGCTAAAAATGTAATGCAACCCATTGTCATATACAATGCCAATAACTCAAACTTTAATGCTGCGAGACCTATTGCATTGCAAATGCTTGTTTTCCCCAGTTTTCTTATGAAACTCTTTAGGGCCATTATTGTCTTAGAGAACAGGAGTGTTCTTGCCTTCATCGAACTTGACCAAGAGCCAGTCTCGTGGAACAAGATTCCTAGATAAGGGAAGGAAGATGTTCTTTCTAAAGGAGCGTTATTTATATACATCGTTTTCATTTGCTTCTTGGTGCGTGTGCCACAGTTCATTGTCTAACTTATGTTTCTTTGAACTTTAGCACTTTGGAATGTTTGCCTCTATGAAAAACCATGCAATAAAATAGGCACTGTCCCCCTTTTCTATGGTGTACACTTTGTATCGTTATTGAAATTCTTTTTTGTGGTAGCCACAAACAGTTTATGATCTAAAAGGTGATGGCCAGATCCCGGCAGGTATTACGATTTTAACCACACCTGTCACAGCTTCAGCCTGCATTCTAAACTCCAAACCATTACCTGGGCTTTGCTGCTACTGTGCATCAGCCGCTGTGTCTCCAGCCAAGTGGACATCATACAGATACACTGCGAAGTGGCTGTGGATGAGATCTACTAAGGTTGTTCCTATCTTTTACAAAACATACAAGATTCATCTTTAAGTTTCAGTGGTTAAGGTCCATATATGAAGCCAGGGGCTAACCTAATAAATGGCCACGAATAAGGGGGCATTGGAATGTCCAAAGGGGTAGATATGTGAACCTCCAAGGCCAGGGAGAGGACATTATCAATGGGATCTAAATATGTTCAATGGTGTGCTGTCACTTTTATATTAATTCAACACAGTTTCTCTGTACAACTTGCATAGTACCAAGTATTGCCAATCTGCATGTCTATCGATTAATCATGCGTCGTACCTTGTTTTCAATAAATAAGGGTTAATTAAAAAACAAAAAGGTTTTGGTGGTTGTGTATGCGTTATTCTAATTAATACAACATTCATTGGGAAGCAAAGGTGTACCATTTTCAGCGCCCCCCCCCCCCCCCCCCCCCCCCCGTCCTCACAAACACCCATATTTTAATGATTAATCTACGGTGAATCTCAATTCACATATCTTTTTTTCTTTTCATTGCAGCCACTGATGACATTGTGAAGGTTGAAGTATGGGACGTGGTGGACAAAGGTGAGCATTTATTATTGGCCACATGTTAAAAGTAAAAAAATGGTTCTCTCTTTTCGAGGTTTCATAACATAGTTGTTTGTGAACGTGGATGCTAGGATTTCACTATAAAAAATGTGATATACATACAGAATAAGACCAAAATTGGGCTTGAGTAAGAGGGGACTGTAAAAAAGGTGATGGGCAGAGCTTTTCCAAGCAAAAGTATTGTAGCAGCCTCCCATTTTGTTGAAATAATTATTAATCTTATCCTATGGTGTAGAACTTCATCCTTTGCAAGATTACACTTTAAACTCTCTCAATGCATAGACGAATGGGTGAATTACTCCATATTTACTTAGAAGCAATCTGCAGGGTGAGGCGGAAGTGGTGCCGCTCACTTCGTGACAGGGGATCATTCTCACTTATCTTTAAGGAAAACGTGAGTGACAACAGTTTCTTCCCTCCACAGTTCTTTGACTTCCTTAAAAAAATGCATTCGCTTCCAGTTCTATCCTTAATGTAATGCAAATTTGTGAGGTTATTTTGAAATAAAAGCCCCCTCCGCCTTAGGAGAGTGCGCCGCTGCGCACATTATAACATGCAGCAACATGACCCCTTCAGCCAGAACCAGTATTCTGTCCACAATACATAACTTGGGGTTGGAAGGTCCTTCAGATGTACCTCTGGGACAGGCTGAGGAATACTCCAACACTGTTTTCTATGTGGACTCTGAAGAACAGCCAGTCTGGGGACAAACCTGCAACAAGGACCAAGACCACCTCAAGAACACCAATCTTCCTGCTCAAGAGAACCGGTCCTTTAGGGTACAGTCGATGAGCCTGCTGGGTTCTGAGAGCCATCCTCATTTCTAGATTAGACTAGAGCAAAAGGCTTCAAGCCAAGACCTGAAAAGGATGCAGCAAGCCCTCAGTCATTGATACAACAGACTTCTGGCCAAAATTGGCACTGAAATGGAAGTTTAAACCATCCTTGACATCCTGCTCTGTTTCAAGTGAGTCTATTATGCCACTTTTGTTCCCAGAGGTTACATGTGTGCAACAGGGAAAGCTCCTTACACATCCATGGTCTGGAAATATCCAAGCAAGGTCGGCACCACCAGAGGAGACTTCTTTTCATGCCCCTGAAAGAGAGAAGCCTTGACTTTGAAGCAGCTACTTCAGAATAGCTAGAAGGATACTCTATTCGTAAGAAAAGTAAGTGTCCACCCACTATTTCTGCACCTGTAACCTCTCTGCCCAAGGCAAGTACCACCACAGTCTCCTCAAAGCCGTTGCATTGCACGCTTTCTGGCTTCTTATCAAGATGATACATAAGACCCTTCCTATCATCCACTGCCATTACATAAGGGAATGGGCCATGGTTGAACTATAATTCCAATCCTCAGGGCGATTCCAGGATAGAACCAAACCCAATCAAAGCTTCCCTGCCCGATGATACCACTGCATACCGTGCAGTAATAATCCCTATTTGTAAAGCGCAAATATATCACCCCTTTAAGGGTTTCGAACCGTTAGCCCCTCGCTCTGGAGTCAGCTTCTCTGGCTGCTGCTCTACACCTCTCCTCGTTAGTAATTCACAGGACCGGCTGCTGATCACAGTAAAGTAAAACTGCAAATGGTCGAGGTGTAGGAAGACTTTCTAGTTGAGGGTTTGTCAAAGTTTAAGAGATAAGTGCCGCTTCTTTTGAAGAATCTTTTAAAACCAGAGTAGTTCATCCTAAAGTGGAGAAAAAAATATAAAAAGCTGCCTCAGAAAATCCATTCAGTTTATGGTACTGTTCCTTTAGATTCTTTGGTGGTGCACACAGCTCATTAATCATTTTTTATGAGGGATCATAGATACACCTGCACCAGATAATTAAGAAGGACAATTGATGCTTCCAAAAAATGTGCTGCAGTTGGGGCGGCAACCCAGTGACTTATTTCCAACTCGATGCAGCTCCTCACAACGTTAGATAGGTATCATTTGGAGGAGATGAAACAAGTGTTCAAGCTCCTTCCAATGCAAGAGAGGCAGGGAAATGACAAGGTAAGTTAATCCCAAATACCAATATTAGGTGTGGCGAGGATGCTGATTATGGTGCATCTAGAAGTTTAAACAAGCGTCATACTGTACAAAACAGTGACTGAGAACAACACAAGCAAGTATACAGCTGACTATTCACAGTCAGAGAAAGTTGTTTAATACAAAGAACATAAAAAGGATGTAACTCTTTCTTCAGCACATAGATCTTCACCACTGTTGCTAGATTGTTACAGCAGTGGTACAGCCGACACGTGTTTCGTCGCCATTTGCGACTTTAAGGCTTCAGTATCTATAGCAAATGGTCTTTCATAAAACAACGATCTTCCTGTGTTCTAAAACCATAAGGGATATAGATGACAATCGTCCAGATAACTGTAACGACGTCAAATTGCAGAACGCAGAGAATAGTCGACCGATACTTTGAGATGGAAACTGCTCTTGTAAATTACCATACTTGTCTTACGACGGGGAAAATATCAGGTGCATATGTAGCTGCTTACGTTTGGTTATATCGACCCTGGGAAAGGCACACACGCTGGAACCCGTTTACTTGAGCCTCTTGACTTATGAAATTACGACGGTGATACAGACCGTGTGCAGCTCAGCCGTTAACTTCAATTATTCCTACCTTGGAAATTACGCACTCGAGATAGTAGATACCATTCTGAAATTTGACGTCCTGACCGGGATCTGGACGATCGTCATCTATATCCCTTATGGTTTTAAGAACACAGGAAGATCATGGTTTTATGAAAGACCATTTGCTATAGATACTGAAGCCTTGAAAAAGTCGCAAATGGCGACGAAACACGTGTCAGCTGTACCATTGCTTTAACAATCTAGCAACAGTGGTGAAGATCTATGTGCTGAACAAAGTGTTACATCCTTTCTTATGTTTAATGGGGTATTTTAGGAAAACAAGGGGACCCAGAGGGTAGCTAAGAACCATGGGTACATCTACGTTATGGAAACAGAGGTTCCTAGCTTATTTTGAATCAACACAATGAAGTATAGACCACAATAGGCTGCTATACGTGAGAAACTCCTTGCCCAGCCGGACAAGGATTTTATTTCTGGAACAATGTCAAAAATTAACATATATTTTTAGACAAATAGACTGGCACAAGCCTGTGCTGTACTCAAGGAAAAGGAAGAAAATATAGAACAGAGTGAAAGGGGTGTTTTCAGGCAAGGAAAAGGAGCAAAACAGGGCACTGTAAGTCAATTAAAGAATAGTGACAGTGTCGCCTGGAATGGAACATACATAATTACAATTACAATCTGCTGTATGTATGCCCACTCATTGGTGTCGACGGACGTTTCGATCCCTATTGCTCAATTACATTACTGGGATCATCATCAGGACTTAAAATTAGATTTGCCTGAATGTAACAAAGCCACTGAATGAGAGGTTTTGGAGTTTTTCACAAGGGAACAACCCGTTCGGAAGTTCTCGGGGTATTTCAGCATGCGCGCCGATAGCGCTGGAATGATTCTCATCTGAATTGTTGGGCCATTAAATGCTGTGATTTGCATTTCTGTCGGAATCCATTAGGGATATGGAGGAAAGGTATCCTGTTTCTTTCTTTCAATAACGCCTGGTCTGGCGGGCTTAATGATTCGAGGGAGATCTAGGATGCTAGAGCAGGGCTCAATGGCCTTCCACTCGCTTCACGATCGATGTCGGAATTTGGACGCAAGTCGGATTGGAGCTTGCGTGTAGACAGGATACTCGGTCTCGGTGTGAAACAAGCATTGGCAAAACCCAAAGCATTCACCTTTGTGACCTATTAGTTTTCCCAATGGTTTTTAGCCACACTGCCAGAATCTGTGATTCAAAGGAATATATGATTTTTCCACGATTACAAGTTCCACGCATGGCATTACCACGCGAATTTTACATCGCAAGTGGCTTTACCACGCTGGAATTTACTACGAAGAATTATTCCACGTGTAGAAACGTCTTACCTGCACGTCTTTCAGCAGCAGCCCTTACTTCCATCCACCATGGAAACAAGCGTCAAAACACGTCTTCCAAAATAAAAAAAGGACTGCTTTTTTGACGTACACTGCACGTCTTTGGGGGAGGCTCTTTCCTTAAAAATACTAAAGTGCGTTTTTTTTTATTTATGTAACTCGCTCCATAATTATTTTTTTGGGGGGGGAGACCCCCCCAGCCCCCCCAGCCCTAAAAGTAACAGGAGAACATGAGCAAAAGAAACATGGGTAACATGGGGACTGGGTGGGTGAAGCAATGTTGAGAAGCACATACATGAGTTCAAGAGGGAGGAGGGTTGGGAGAAGCAG
Source organism: Lissotriton vulgaris (assembly GCF_964263255.1). Taxonomy (NCBI): domain Eukaryota; kingdom Metazoa; phylum Chordata; class Amphibia; order Caudata; family Salamandridae; genus Lissotriton; species Lissotriton vulgaris. The sequence goes on along the minus strand of NC_141693.1, from coordinate 205,024,557 downwards.
TTGAGAAACAAAGAACAACACAGAGTGCAGGGAAAGAGACGTACACGAGGTAGACAGCTCGAAAGCACACACACTCTATTGAGTGCCTCACACAAAAGAAAAAAGTGGAGCTTCAAAAGCAGGCCGTGGAAGCAGCTATGTCAGCCGATAAAAGAGATTGTAAAAAGGTTCATGGGAGGGACAAGCACGAGACTGACAAGCTTGGACATGAATGAGACTCGGGCAAATGAGTGATAAGGAAAGCCAACCAATGGTAAGCAATAGGCAGAATCCAAGCTCCTCTGTTCCTGGGTATTTAGGGCTCGACCTAAAAAGTGTTCTTGGGTATACCTGGAAAGCAGCACTACTCAGGCAGCCAAATCAGTTGTCAGTATACTGTTCAAGGCAGATCTTTTGGTCCAGCTAGTCCTCGTGGTTGATTATTCTAAGCCTCAAAATGAGCCACGGAGATTCCCAGGGCAAAGCTCTGCAGATTGTTGTGTCCACGTGGCAAGGAAACCTGAAGGGGTCCCTCCATCTAGTACTGCAATTACTATGTTCTTGCAAAGGTCAGTTTTCCCACTATCCATGAATTCACAAACATGTACACAGACGAACAGCCAGAGCACACGAGTTCAAGTTCAAGTTCAGAAATTTATATAGCGCACTACTCACCCAGAGGGTCTCAAGGCGCTTGGGGGAGGGGGGGTTTAGCAGAAAGTGAATTTGCCCCAGTCATCCGATATTGAATTGGTGTTCTATGATTCTGAGCAGATTTGCTATGAGGATCTTGGAATGAGTTCAAAAGGAAGTAGAAGAGAGAGACACATACTTGTTGGGCTTGTCGGTGTGGGCTGAAAGTTTACAGTACTTTTGGCTGTGGCATTACGGTTCTGCCTACATCAGGAAAATTTACACTTCCGCTGCACATTCTGTGCCTGTTCATGTGTCTGTTGGAAAAGGTTGCTTAGATTTTTCCTAAATAAAACGAGAACTGTTGGTGTTATCAATGGCTGTTATTCTCATGAAGCTCATATCTGATTAACTAAGAAAAAAGGAGATGGCATGGAATTTATGCTGATTTTCCTTGGCGCATACAGTAGCATAATCATCCTATTGTGCTTTTCCTCAGTGGTTGACAGTGCAAGTTTTGCAAAATGCCTGCTGCATACAGCAGCATAATTGTCCTATTGTGCTCTTCTTCGGTGGTTGAAAGTGCAAGTATTGTACACTGCCTTAGATTTGGTCTGTGAGAAGTCTGGTGAGACAAAGTGTATAATTATGCCCTTAGCGAAAGATTATTTGCATTCTAAGAACATTGAAATGCCCAGTCCATTGCGTTAGTCCAATTTAGTTTGCAGCTCCGTTTGTCATTAAAAAAAAAATCTTTGTGATTTCAAAATGCATAACAAACAACCATCCATAGTTAGCGCCCAAAGTGCATTTCTCGACCGTGCTGTTTTACTTCTTGTAATCATGCTCTAAAGCATTATCCAGAAAAAGCACTCGTGCCTCGACCCTCCCGTCCCTCCCTCGTGATGCTGAATCAATATGTCTCACAGTGACAACATGTATACGAAAAACAAGGGGAACTGAAGCTTTACATTCCAACTCCATTCAGCATGTTCTGCCTGCAACCAAGCAAAACATATAGAACTGAGAGGATTATCTAGTAATGGCCATCAACATTCCAAACATATATCCGGCCCCTCCTGCTTCCATTCGCATACGCAACTACATGCCTTTCTCATTCACCCGGACCTTAAATATCCCTCCGGGTATGCCACTAAAACTCCCTCCAGGTATGCCAAAACCTCTCCTCTCGGCCATTTCAGCCACCTGGGTACTCTCTTTCTGTCATCTCCACTGAAGCTTCACATGGAGACTCCAACACTGCTTCCTCCCAGGAGATTAAATCATCTGCTACTTTGTCATCTCTACTGGTTTGCTTCATGTGTGCCTCCTCCACTGCCGCCCAGTCTAATAAATCCCTGCACCATTCCTCTAGTTTAGGCGACATATGGCTGATATAGCCGATTACTATGCATCTTTTTGGAACAATTAACCCTAAACATTGTAAACCAGCAGCTCAATCTTTTCTTTGGTTTATTGGGGAGGAGACCAAGCCCACACTGCTTGAGTTCTTTTTTTTTTTTATTAGTTTAAAAAAAATATATAGCGCATATTTGACTCAAAGGTATCGGAGCACTTTACATGAGCACCATTTACATTACAGACGGACATATTCACTTTTGGTAGTCACAGGGAGATTAAGGGGGTCATTACGATGTCGGGCCGGACATCGATTCTGGCATGGGTCCTAACGATACCCGGTCGGTGGTCACGATCAACCCATTAGGATGCGACCGAACACTGTAAGGTCGCATTCCTATATTTCACAATGAGAGCATGCACTATGGCCATAAATCGGCCATAATGCATGCCCCCATAGTGAAATGGGAGGTGCGGTTCATCCCTGCACCCCGTGGCAGGCACCTCAAGGTGTCTGCCACATGCTGCAGGGTTCATTAGGGGGGCACCATAGGTGCCCCCTTGGCCTCCAACCAGAGGCCGTGCACCCAAGGGGGCCCTGCTGGGTAACCCCAAACATGCTTCCAGACATGGTCTCCATGTCGGACAGACCGGCTTGGAAATCATGTCGGAAACCGCCATCGTAATCTCAAGGGCGAATAGGGCCTGCCCTGGAGATTGCTACCTGGCTTTTGTTGGATGGGCTCTCAGAGCCCGTCGCAGGCCAGCCGGAATGACCGATCGGTTTCCTTTCCGACCACCTCCATCAGAATGAGGTGTCTGAAAGGAAACCGAGCAGCCCATTACAGTGAGGCCCGTGAAAGCTCGGAGCCTTTGCGAGCCGCGTCATAATCTGCCCTAGCTGATTTTCCCAGAATCACAGGATGTTTAGCATCCCTGCAGAGTCTTGAGCCCAGTTCCCCAGGTTCAAGTTCAACCGCTCTAACTATTAGGCCACACCTCTCCCTGGATCTGCTTGATTGTACGGGCCACCTTCCATCCCGTCACCTCTCGTAGGTGGCAGAGAATCCCGGTCTAGTATAACATTATAATCGGGCAGCGCCACACCATTTGCAGAAAGTATGCCATACTGGCCCCTCACAGTGGACAGCCTGCTGATCTGGAGGGGCTAGATCGCATGGAGCCTTCCAGGTGAGAGATATGTCATGTGCACAATATTAAATTGTATTAGTTTGAACTGGGCACTGACTGAGACCCTCCGTACTGCTGCATGTATTTTTGACCAATCATTAGGTTTAAATGTCTCTCCACTCTCACACTGCCAGATTATCTCCACCCGAAGTAAAGCCAAACACCTATCAACACGGTGCGTGCAGCAAATATGTGTGATGAACTTGATGTCCTCCCTCCAAAGTATGCAAGGGTTCAGGGGCCTCTTTGAATGACAGCCAGAGATGTCGGGCTGTGACTGTTATTTTAGCGTAATGGGGATATTTACCCCCCAGAGTTACAAAGCGACCTGCCGGATGTGGATCAGACACCACAATACAACCTCCCTCCTGCCACCGGTCTATTGCCATTATAGGGGACATCTTCTCAAAAGGACGCACTATCCATATATCTAGTTCCGGCTCATAGGGCACTCCACCTATTACCCATCGCACCACTCTCTCCCACAACCGGCCCATCTGGCAGAGCCGATGTGAAAATACATGAGTAAGTGATTCTTTGTTTGATGGAGGTGCGATCGTATTCCTAGGCATCAAGACCCCATCTCCAAAATCGGTGGGAAATGCACTTTGGTGGGATTTAGTAAGCTGGCCATCATCCTGGGAAAAGCGCAGTTAGATGTTGCATACCACTAATGTATGTGGGTTGAGACCAAAGCAAGTTTCCATACTTATAGTTTTTAAAAGTTTAGAACTCGATCTCTGGTCTCAGCAGCAGATTACAAGAAAGAACCCCCAGCCACAAACAGTGTGAGATATTGCGCTATAGAAAAGCAATGGTTGCAAATACCTCCATCAAGGTTTACCAATAACTTTTCGGTGGAAATGCAGAGAAAACACACTTGCTTTGCCTTGGCCGTGCATACGAAGGTTGGATGATTAATTAGTACTTTACAAAAGTGGAGCTTCAACGTGTGCACCTGCCTAATTTAGATCTGTAAGTGCTTACCGTTGAGGTTTAATTTCTGTGAAATGAACATTGTGCCAGAATTAATCCTGCCCTACGTATTTATCCAGGAAGACGCAACCGTTTTGTGCAACACCTCTACCCAGCTGGAGTACTTTCTACTGGCTAATTAGTAAGTATTAGTAACCTCGTTGGGTAATTGTATAGTGCATCTCCTACATTACAGTTGCGTAAGGGACACCGAGTAAATATCTCCAGTGACCCTGTGTGTCTGTAACTTTGCCAATGTGATTGTTCTTCGAGCGTCTTCATCAGACAACTTTATACAGTGGACCTAGAAGGGAAAACACACTTGGATGATTCGTACTTTACAGAAGTGCTTCTTTGTTTGGAGGCAATACGATTGTATTCCTAGGCATAAAGAACCCCTCTCCAAAATCCTTGGGAAACACGCTCTTGTGTGTGGGGGGGAGGGGGGAGTGCTTTTAGTAAGCTGTCCATCTTCCTGATACAAAGACAGAAAGACGCTGCATACCGCTAAGGCGTACGCGTTGGGGCCAAACGAGCGGGTTTCTAGGCAAGTTTATATATTTATTGTTTTTAAAAGTTTAGAACACTATCTCTGGTCCTAGCAGCAGATTACAAGAAAGAACTTCCTCATCACAGACCAAGGCTTTAATTGGGGTGGAAAAACTGTAGGGTCTCTCAAAGGGGGGTGGCCAGTGTAATTAAGATCGTCATTTAAAAACACATAAGATAAAAACCTGTGCTTAGCAGATCAATGTTCGTCAGGGCAGTGTTTTCATGTGTTTCGTGCAAATCTAGAGTGTCCCTGGTGTTGTGGGTGCTCTAATCAGGAGCTGCTTTCAACCTAAACTTGAGAACTACCCAGAGTTCTCCGCTTCTTTATTGCATAATTTATGGGGCACTCTATGCCTGAAAGGGTATTGTTTAGACTATACTGGGTGCTCCCTTGGTGTCTGGATAAAGCTATACTTCTCTGAAGAGCGAAACACGTGTCAGGGGTTGCTTTTATTCATTTCAGGTTGGCTTGGTTAGTATTTTACCAATTCAAAGCTGTAATACTGTGCCTGGAGTGGTTAAAGGCTTTTGTCATTTTACAGCTCGGCATGGATGGCACTGTGCTGGTAATATGCTTAAAGACTTTGCTGTAGGAATGGCAAAATACTTTGTCCCTCTCTATCTTGGTATGGAGGGCACTGTGCTGATCCTATGCTTAAAGACTTTGATAGAAAAGCAGAAATTTTAGGTTAGCAAATCTAGAGTGTTGCTTGTGATATATATGTGAGCAAGTGGCTGTGTGCTGCGAAACGCGTCTTGGCTCGGGAAAATAAAATCATCTAAAGCACTTACTCTGGGTCTGTGTCCAGTGTTGCAGCAAGTGGCGCTTGATATAGCGCGAGCCAGCGATTTGGATTTGTCCTGCTGAGGTTCCACGAGGAAGTTCAGCACAAAGGTCAGGCGAGTGCTATTCATCGAGGTGAGCGGCAGCACAGATCCTGGCATTCTGCGTGCACACCCGCTTGGCTCTTACAAACATTTGCTGTGATGAACTTGGCAAACTCACTTGAGGAATGAGGCAAGGACTGCATCAACCATCAGGCCACGTGTTGTCGCCACGCCCACTTGGGAGGGACTACGGTGAAATGCAGTTGGCGGTTCTTGCCGAGTCAGTGACAGCACTATCCCAGCAGCCCATGATTAAGTGCTTCCATAGCACGAAACGCGTCCGGAGGGAGATTGAATTTGCCACAATGCTGGTTCTTTTTGTGTCTGCCCTCTTTGAATAAAACAGCAAGATCATGAACTCACCTGTGTGGCGTCATCTCATGACAGGCTAAACGTTTGTTGGATATATATATATATATATATATATGTGAATATATCAAATGGCTAAGTTTAATATATACGTAAACACCGCAGGCACCACTCACTGAAGAGACACTTACAGCACTACAATGACCAGCAGGCAGTGGTACTGTCTACGACCACTGGGGCGTGACTTAAGCGCTGGAAGGTGATACGAGTGTTTTTCCCAATGAGCCCATGAAGATGTGCAGGTGTGCACAAAACGGCTTGGCTCAAGAACTGCAGTGAAGAGATCTGTAGCTGCTGCTCTCTACATTAAAGCGCTGATTGTTTACCCTCATTGCGTGTTGGCTCCTTTGAGGGGACACCGTTTTGTGTTGATATATATATATCTATATCTGTGCCTTCATTCGTATTGCGCATATATATATATATATATATAATCACGTTTCAGAGCTCTTGTTAGACGGACCGGGAGGGTCGGCCGAGGACAAGGGGAGAGGCCTCCGGGGAGAGCCGTCTCCAGCGATCATACAGACAAGTAACTTCCCCCCCACAGATGTACACCACACAAGGATAAGGTTCAACGTTACTTTATAAGCAATTCTTCAAGTACGGTGAAATGGTACAAGGAGGTCTGGACTCAGGGGTCCCCTCTAGGCTAGTCTCTTTGGTTGGGAAAAGGGTAGCGGGACAGTCTCGTTACCAATCTGGTAGATGAAATAGCTCACAATCCTCGAGCTCGGCGTTCTAGATGATCGGGCCGCGGCGCAGCCAGCAGGTCCCGATGGTTGAAGGTAGCGACGGTCCTCGGCGGAGCCAGCAGGTCCCGATGAAGGTGGTGGTTACAAACGGTCCGCGGCCACGCCAGCAGGTCCCGACGACGATGAAGGTTTCCGAAGGTTGCGGCAGCGCCAGCAGGCAGGTCGATAGTTCACAAGGCAGGGCTACGGCAGCGCCAGTAGTCCGTCAAGGATGAGTTCTTCACTGTGTCTCTCGACTCCAGGATACAACTGCCTTCCTGCTCTGGAGCTGCCCCAGTTATAGGTCTGGCGCCCTTTGATGTCCGGACCCTCGCACTTGGAGGTCGGGAGGTCCAGGATGAGGGAGTCCAGACACCCAGCAGGGGGGTGGAGCCAGCGCCTCGGGGAGCTGGGGTGATCGGCACCTGGCGGGGGAGAGCCATCGACACCTCTTTCTCCCATTGACCTGCCAAGTAGTCCGCTCACCTCCTGGGTGGATGGTGGTGCCGGGATGTCGGGGCCTGGCCAGGCCCAGGGTTAGGGTCGATCGGAGGCCACGCGGCCTTGTGGTGCTGTGTCCAAGATGGCGCCCAGGCCGGGCGAGAGGGCCGGTAGGGGATGGGCCCATGATGGGGAGATGTCCAGGGGCAGGGGTCCCATATGAGACTGGAAACGGGTGGTTGTTGTGTGTGACGCCTGAAGAGCCCGGTTCGGGCCTGGTCGTGCGGGGAGGGAGCAAGCCCTTCACGTGGCCTGTCCAACATGCGTCCCCCCCAGCTGAAGGCGGGGAGAGTCACCCATCCTCTTGGGGACTCTCTTCGTCGAGGCGGAAAAAGCGGGACAGGCCATCTGCGTTGGCGCGGTCTTGCCCGGGTCGATGCTCCACAGTGAAGTCCATCCCCTGCAGGGAGATGGACCTGCGCAAGAGTTTCGGGTTTTCCCCCCGCATCTGCATTAGCCACTGCAGGGGCCGATGATCGGTCTGTACCCGGAAGTGGGTGCCGAAGAGATAAGGCCGGAGCTTTTTGAGGGCCCACACCACGGCGAAGGCCTCCCTCTCGATGGTGCTCCAGCGCTGTTCTCGGGCCAGGAGCCGTCTGCTGATGAAAGCCACCGGCTGGTCAAGTCCTTCGGGGTTCAGCTGGGAAAGGACTGCCCCAATGCCATGGTCGGAGGCGTCCGTTTGGACGATGAATTCCTGGCTGTAGTCGGGGGCCTGGAGCACAGGGGCGGAGCACATGGCGGCCTTCAGCTTCTCGAAGGCGGTTTGACAGTCGGGGGTCCAGTTGACCTCCTTTGGTTGGTTTTTGGAGGTGAGTTCCGTGAGGGGCCCCACAATGCTGCCATAGTCCCTCACGAACCGCCGGTAGTAGCCTGTGAGTCCCAAGAAGGCGCGGACCTCGGTCTGGGTGATGGGAGGCTGCCAAGCCTGGATGGCAGCGATTTTGAGTTGCAGAGGGGCCACCAGACCGCTTCCCACCTGGTGCCCGAGATAGGTCACGGACCCCTGGCCAATTTGGCATTTGCTGGCCTTGATCGTGAGGCCAGCCCGTTGGAGGGCCTGTAGCACCTCTCGGAGGTGGTGGAGGTGGTCGGACCAGTGGCGGCTGTACACAGCGATATCGTCCAGGTAGGCGGCGCTGAATTCTTCCAGTCCCGCCAGGACCTGGTTTACGAGCCGCTGAAATGTTGCTGGGGCATTCTTCATGCCGAAGGGCATGACCTTGAAGTGGTAGTGCCCATCAGGGGTGGAGAAGGCAGATCGTTCTTGGGCCCGGGGTGTGAGACCGATCTGCCAGTAGCCCGCTGTCAGGTCGAAGATGCTGAGGTAGCGGGCAGCCCCCAGGCGGTCGATTAGTTCATCTGCTCGGGGAATGGGGTGTGCGTCTGTTCTGGTGACCGCATTCAGGCCCCGGTAGTCGACGCAGAACCGGAGCTCAGGCGTGGTGCCGGGGGCGGCCGCTTTGGGACCAGTACCACTGGGCTGGCCCAGGGGCTGTCTGAGGGCTCGATGACCCTGAGCGTGAGCAACTTGCCCACCTCCTCTTGGATGCAGGCCCGTACCCGATCTGGTACGCGGTAGGCCCGGTGGCGGACAGGGGGACTCTCTCCAGTGTCCACGTCGTGTAAGCACCAGGGGGTGACCCCTGGGGTGAGGGAAAACAGGGTGGCGAACTGCAGCAGGAGGTCTCGGCAGCCTTGGCGCTGTTCCGGGGTGAGGGCCTCCGAGAGTCGGACCCTGTCTACGGAGCCGTCCTTCTCTCGATTCCGTAGGAGGTCAGGAAGGGGTTCGGAGTCCTCCTCGGCTCCGCTGTCTGTTGCCATCAGGAGGCTGAGCTCTGAGCGCACAAAGTGGGGTTTCAGTCTATTGGCGTGGAGGACCCGGAGAGGGTTCCGTGAAGATTCCATATCGATGAGATAGGTGACAGGGCTCTTGCGCTCGACTACTTTGAAAGGCCCTGCCCATTTGTCTTGCAGGGCGCATGGTTCGGTGGGAGACTTTACCCACACTTGTTGGCCGGGTTCAAATTCGATGGAGGAGGCATTTTGATCGTACCATCGTTTCATGTCTTCCTGACTGGCCTCCAAGTTTGCTTTTGCCATCTCTTGGAACCGTCTGGTCTGGTTGTGGAGGGTTAGGAGATATTTGAAAACATCTGGAGGGTTCTTTAGAGGGGGCATTTCCCAGCCTTCTTTGACTAGGCTGAGCGGCCCGCGCACAGGGTGTCCATACAAGAGTTCGAAAGGGCTGAAGCCGAGGGATTTCTGGGGGACTTCTCGGTAGGCAAAGAGGAGGCACGGCAGTAGCACATCCCACTGGCGACGGAGGGGTTCTTCCAACCCCCCAATCATCCCTTTGAGCGTGCGGTTGAACCGCTCAACCAGTCCATTTCCTTGAGGGTGATAGGGGGTCGTGAATCTGTAGGTGACCCCACACTGTTGCCAGAGGGACTTCATGTATTTTGAAATGAAGTTTGTGCCTCGGTCGCTGACGACTTCTCGGGGGAAGCCCACCCGGGAGAAGATCCCCATCAAGGCCCGGCCGACTACCGGGGCGGTCACAGTTCGTAGGGGAACAGCCTCGGGGTAGCGAGTGGCGTGGTCCACCAGTACCAGGATGAACCGATGCCCTTGTGCTGTACGGGGGTCCAGGGGCCCCACAATGTCTATCCTCACCCTCTCGAACGGGGTGGTGACCACCGGGAAAGGTTGCAGAGGTGCTTTAAGCTTGCGGCCGCTCTTCCCGCTGGCCTGGCACGTGGGGCAAGACCGGCAGTGCTGGAGTACGTCGTTCCTCATCTTGGGCCAAAAAAAGTGGGTCACCAGGCGGCTGTAGGTTTTGTCCTGGCCCAGGTGGCCAGCCAGGGGGACATCGTGGGCCAGGTTTATCAAGAAGTCTCTAAAGCGTAGGGGCACCACTAGCAGTCGACTGGCCCCTAACTCTGCGATTCTCTGTTCGCTGTACAACAGGTCATAGTCCCAATAGACCCAATGGGTTCCGGAAGTATCCCCTGCACTCTGGGCGAGGGCTTGCTGGCGGAGTCCCTCGAGGGAGGGACAGGTCTTCTGCTCGTGGCGAAACTGTTCCTGGGTGGGCCCCCCCCTCCTGACGCCACTGAGCCAGGCCGGGAAGGTCCTGAGGATGAACGAGCCCCTCGGGACTTTGCTCTGGGGGGCGGCACGGTCGGCGTCTTCTACTGGAGCGACCGGGGGCGGAGGTGCCGGCCATTCAGGTTCTTCGGGTCGGGGGGTGGTACGGGCAGCCATGGACCGGGTGGTTACGCACGCCCAGTCCGGGATGCCCAACATCCCCAGGTGCTCTCTCCTCTCTACGGCGGCCCACGGGGAACTCTCCAGATCATTTCCCAGGAGACAGTCTACGGGGGCATCATCTCGGACCGTCACTTTCAACATGCCGGAGACTCCTCCCCACTCGAAGGGGACGCAGGCCATCCGACATAGACTCTCCGAATTGTCGGCTGACCGGACAGGGCAGAGAACGTTCGGCAGGATCTGTTCTGGGGTCACCAGGTGACAGCGGACGGCCGTCACACTGGCCCCGGTGTCACGCAGGGCTTCGACCCGGCGTCCATTAATGTTCACCCACTGACTGTACTTCCGGGTGTTGGCGGGTGGGGGGACCCGCGGGACCATGTCTTTTCCCCCTAGGCATGCTAGAACCATGGCGGCGGGTTCCCATTCTTGGTGTTCTTGCTCACATTCCTCGGAGATTTGTTCTTCCCCCAGGGCGGCGGCAGCCATCTGGCGGGGTCTCGGAGTCTGGCTCTGTGGACAATTCGGGTCGTTTGCGTAGTGGCCGACTCGCTGACATCGGTGACATGTGACATTGGCTCTGTATCCCGGCCGCGCCGGGGTGTTGCCCCGGTTGGCCGGGGGTGGGGTGCTGGTAGCGGGAGTGGCCGGGGCGTTGTCTCTTCCTCGTCCCTGGCCCCCTCCTCCTCCTCGGGGACGGTGCTGACCGTGGTTGTTCCGGATCTGTTCATGTGACCCATTTCGGCCCACTCGGGTAATTTCCCACTGGTCAGCCTCGGCGGCGAGCTGCCGCGGATCAGTCAATTTACTGTCGAGGAGGTGCTGCCTGAGCTCGACGAAGCAGTTGTTTGATAGGTGCTCCCATACCATGAGATTGAATAGTTGCTCGTAGGTCGTCACGTTGCTTCCCTTGATCCAACCCTCGAAGGCTCGGCTGAAATAGTTCACGTATTCCACCCAAGTTGTACCCGGGATCCGGGTGCAGTCTCGGAACCTCTGGCGGTACATTTCGGGTGTGAGCCCATAGCGGGTGAGGAGGGTAGCTTTCATGTGGTCATAGGAGGTCATCAGATGGTCGGGAAGCTGCAGCAGGGCATCGCGGCCCTCATTGACGAACCTCCCCCATAGACCGGCTCCCCAGTCGCTGCGATCGATCCGGTGGGAGGTCATAGCGATCTCATAGGCCTTGAACCACTGCTGTATGTCGTCATCTCGGAAATATTCTCGAACGACATCCTTGGGGATGTGTACCTTTTTTTCTGTTGCCCCCGGGATGCGCGGTTGCTCGGGCACCCCTAGTTCTTTGTTCTGCTTGCGTAAGTCTATTTCAGCTAGCTTGCGCTCGTGTTCATACGCCAGTCTCTTCTCTTCGAGCTCTCTTTGTCTCTGTTTCTCTTCCCGTTCTTCTCGGAGCCGCAGGTGTTCCAGGTTCAGTTTTTGTTCGGCTAATTTAAGTTCGCCATCCATTTTGAGCCGGGCCATTTCTAGCTCGTGTAGTCGGTTTCTTTCTCGTTCTTGGATCTCCTCTTGCGAGAGACCCGTTCTTTGCTCCTCGGGAGCCGTGGTGTTTTTCTCTGCTGCTGCGACATTTTGGTCCGAGGGTCTGACGTCCCCGGTTTCTGCCCATGACTCAATGGCGTGCTTGAAATCGTCTTTAGTACTCAGACCGGTGGTAGCGATACCTAGTTCAATGCAGAATTGTTTCAGCTCACGATGGTTGTATTCTTCCAATTTCTCCATCTGGAATTTCTCGGTGGATCCGCTGTCTTTGGTTGGCATTGTGGTTTTGTCGTGGGGTGAGCTACTCTCTGTACGATTATGCGTCGATTCGGATCGCGCCGCTGGCCACCAATGTTAGACGGACCGGGAGGGTCGGCCGAGGACAAGGGGAGAGGCCTCCGGGGAGAGCCGTCTCCAGCGATCGTACAGACAAGTAACTTCCCCCCCACAGATGTACACCACACAAGGATAAGGTTCAACGTTACTTTATAAGCAATTCTTCAAGTACGGTGAAATGGTACAAGGAGGTCTGGACTCAGGGGTCCCCTCTAGGCTAGTCTCTTTGGTTGGGAAAAGGGTAGCGGGACAGTCTCGTTACCAATCTGGTAGATGAAATAGCTCACAATCCTCGAGCTCGGCGTTCTAGATGATCGGGCCGCGGCGCAGCCAGCAGGTCCCGATGGTTGAAGGTAGCGACGGTCCGCGGCGGAGCCAGCAGGTCCCGATCAAGGTGGTGGTTACAAACGGTCCGCGGCCACGCCAGCAGGTCCCGACGACGATGAAGGTTTCCGAAGGTTGTGGCAGCGCCAGCAGGCAGGTCGATAGTTCACAAGGCAGGGCTACGGCAGCGCCAGTAGTCCGTCAAGGATGAGTTCTTCACTGTGTCTCTCGACTCCAGGATACAACTGCCTTCCTGCTCTGGAGCTGCCCCAGTTATAGGTCTGGCGCCCTTTGATGTCCGGACCCTCGCACTTGGAGGTCGGGAGTTCCAGGATGAGGGAGTCCAGTCACCCAGCAGGGGGGTGGAGCCAGCGCCTCGGGGAGCTGGGGTGATCGGCACCTGGCGGGGGAGAGCCATCGACACCTCTTTCTCCCATTGACCTGCCAAGTAGTCCGCTCACCTCCTGGGTGGATGGTGGTGCCGGGATGTCGGGGCCTGGCCAGGCCCAGGGTTAGGGTCGATCGGAGGCCACGCGGCCTCGTGGTGCTGTGTCCAAGATGGCGCCCAGGCCGGGCGAGAGGACCGGTAGGGGATGGGCCCATGATGGGGAGATGTCCAGGGGCAGGGGTCCCATATGAGACTGGAAACGGCTGGTTGTTGTGTGTGACGCCTGAAGAGCCCGGTTCGGGCCTGGTCGTGCGGGGAGGGAGCAAGCCCTTCACGTGGCCTGTCCAACAGCTCTCTACAACAATCATATTGAAAGGAATCAAATATCAACACTGGCATCATGAGCCTCATGAAAGTTTAATGATTTGTTGTAAAACTATTTACATGGCTATAGCACAAGCTGCAGCAGGAACTGGGAACACATAGCTACAGTAGACTGGAATGATTAGACAATGGATTGAGTGTAAAAAGCCATAAAGGTCAATATGAGGGGGCATGACAATTAGCTGACGATTTCAGGAGAGTGAAAAAAAGATGAATACACAAACATTTATATAAGCATGTGCTAATCAATGATGACAATTTCAGAAGAAATAAGTCACTTTTAGATATGTAGATACATGGCTGCTTATACACCGTGTATATTGCAAGTGCATACAGTGAAATTGCTGGGTGAGATTGTCAGTGAATTAGAGCAGAAAAGGGATGTTGAGTTGGTCTTGCATAAAGAGTGTGTTCATGGTTTGCATCACGGATTCAAAGCACTATAACTCTCCAGGGACAAGGGGCAGTACTTGTCTGTCATATTGACAGAGTTGGCATTAAATTGCTAATTACAGTACCATAATCAGTTCTTGTACAGGGGTAATGAAGTTGGGATGAGTTAGAGCAGAATGCATTCTGTCCCTACATAAATTTGAGCTAAATTCAACGGTGTATAATACACATTCAACAAGTTGGGTCTCACCCCGTCCGAGGCTCCTCACTCCAGTATTCAGCTTTTCCACCATCGACAATAACGAATGTCTAAATTGTTTACGTTGTCACCGGAGTTGGTAGCCGAGGACCGCACATGGATGCCACGATGGGACCTGCATTATTGGTATTGTTAATGGGCCTGGCAGGCTTCTTTAAGATGATAGAGCTCCCAACATGTTATATGTCTTAAAAAACACACTATAATTGATCAAGCATACATTTTTCCGAAGGGAGGAGGCTTTACTTTGCGTCTTGTCATGGTTTTGCCAGCACTGTCTATATGTGTGCTCACGGAGGGTATTGCACTATCCAACACCAGACTGTACTATTGGGCAGCACCCCAGTGTGGTAAAGGAATGAGTATAGACCCCAGTGGCAGAACACTCTACGGCACTAGATAGGCAGTCAGTGGGGAGTGATACCTGCATGGGGGAAGGATGCGATGTAAGCAACCCTCTGCAATGCATGTGGTAATGCAGGTATGGGGTCAGGCTAATGCAGTACAAAGCTAGAAAAATAAGATGACCTAGGAATCTCCCATGTGGACGGTTCCTTTCCTAAACAATAGGAACACATTTTGATCTCATAAGAATAGATGACATAGTGGAATGGGAAAAGCATAAAGACTTTTTTGGAGGTAGATTGTGAACTAGCTCCATTGCAGATGTACTAAGACGTGCAGTTGAAACGCACTCAATGAGAGTGGACTAAACTATCGGCAGTCCTTCCAAGTACCACACATCAGGCTTTAGACAAACATGTTTCAGTGTGGTGCTCTGCATCACCGCACTGAAATGCATTGCCACACATATTTGCATGATATGTTTACTGTCACTGAAGCACTGCAAACCTGTGTGTGGCAGCTGTCAGCCTGCAGACTTGGGGCACTCATTGGTACTTGGCAGGAGTGCCAGCTGAGAGCTAAGACCATACTTGCAAGCTCTCAGTCAGTGCTTCAATGTATTCTTCAATTCGATTCCCGCTTCGTGGCGTCACTTGCGCAGCACTGAGTCACTTGTCAGACAGCCGTAAGTCATGGCCGGCCCGGTAGTGTGCCCAACAGCTACTACCAAGACTATCCGTCAGGTTATTTGAAACATTATGGCCCTAGCGCCGCAGGGGGATGTCACGTCCTGCCTCCTGCTAAACAAGTAATGCCTCGGGGAGTGTGAAGGCCAGTGGCTCAGTGGTTGGTGTGTGGCCCCGCTGGCCACAATCATCATGGCGCGCTCTGCTCTGCGTGTAGTGGTCTGGTGAAGTATGCTGCAGTGCTGAGTGAATAGTGCTCACACCTGCAGGCCACCCGCGCTGTTTAGCTGCCCGCGGCGAATTCAATATTGCCAAGCCCGGGTGGGAGATTGCTTTGGAGATAGTCATCGGAGTCATGACCTGTGACCGACCGTCACACCCACTGACCTTGTGGTTCGGGTGCAGCCGCCACCAGCAGTGGACTCGAACAGGCTGCCTGGACTAACCGGGCACAAGCGGCAAACTAAAAACAAGCATTTGCACTGCAATAGGTCTCGCATTAATTAAGTTTGAGCTATTGGCATTCTTAAATATTGCAACTGTGGAAAATAGAAAGATTGATGTACATAAGCAGCGTTCATTTGCCCTCTCCTGTCCCCCTCCCTGTAGGCACCACGTATACCCTGAAATATTGACCGTATCACTCCGCCAGTAAAAGCCTGTGCCCATATGTACATGACAGCCATTTTAGGCACCTTGGCCTCTTGCCCACTCATTAGAATCACTGGCTTCCCTCCTGCGCTATCCTAAACACCCCCTCTCTTATGCGTAGGCCATGAAACCCTCTCCCTCTGCGCGACCCTGCTGTGAAAGGCAACTCTCCTGCTTGACCCACACAAACCCCCCATTCCCCCTTGAAGAAGCATCCTTCGCCTTGGCTGACGTAGCCCTCCCCAGCTGCACCTGACTGCCCCCGCTCTCTCATGTACGGGTCATAAGATCTCTCTCTCTCTGTGTGACTCTGTCCCTGTGTCCACCCTGGCTACCCCTCCCTTCTCCTCACATGGGCAAGTCATAAACCCTCTTCTTCTGCAAGACCCTGTCCTTGAGAGTCACGGCCGCGCCTGACCAACACCTCCTTCCCTTCCATGAATGCCCCTCTGTTGACAAGCCTTCCCTCCGCGCTCGATTGTCCACGCGGCATGAATACCACTCCTTGATGACCCCTTCCCCCGAGTCCGGCTGACCACACATGTCCGAGGCCATCGCCTGAGCCAGGAGATACCATTTACTGCCCTTATTGTATGAAGTCACTCCTCTTCAAAGGATCCTCTATTGGTCTTAGCCACCCCACCCCCTGGGCTATGATTAGGCGTACACATCCTACGAAACACTCAGCTGCGTGATTGCCCTCCCCTCTTATCAGCAGGTCAAGAGTCCCCATTGTGAGTGTATGTGGGGTAGGATCACCACGAGGATTATAGGGATGTCTTTCTTTTGCGTCATACAGTCCTGATTGTGTTATCGAGTGTTCTGTAAGGTATAAAAGCAAGAGTCTCAGCTCACTTGTTAGAGCACCTCCCGAAAGACACTGTGTTTCGTGTCCGAAATGACTGGCTCTCCTCATGAGTATTAAACTCTGTTCTTTATTCCTGCTTCCAGCGCCCGTCTCTTTATTTGGTAATTATTCAACATGGGAACTAAGAGGCGGTTTGCGCCAGCGGCCTGGGCATCGATAGGATTATGGGCTCATTTTCAACAATTGGCGTCCCAACGCGGGGTCCATCAGTGACATAAGGTTCGGTAAGAGAGATCCAGACGAAGAAGTGAACATCTAAATGATCGGGGCATGCCTGCCTTGAGAGGGCCCTCGCCCGGCTGCCGATCGAAAGAACTTCACCAATTCTGAACTGACCTCTCTTGAGTGACCTATTGTCCTGACTGGAATCCCACAGGAATGCTACATGGAGTAAGAGAACGATCGGGCGCTGGAGGAGGAAGTCGAAGAACTGTCCGTATGGTCCGGTCCGGGTAAGATTAAGTAGGGTGTTTTTACGCCTGATTGGTAGGGTGGCTCTATCCACCTGATTGATTGATTGTTTGTATTGAAAATCGGTATTTGTATACCGAAATTGTTGGTATTGGTTCATTTAGCTTTGAAGGCTACTTGACATATTGGTTCTCTTCTGAGAACGAGACATTCTCTGTTTGCAAACAGCGGCGAATAGGAACGTCGTCCCTCTTTGCAGATAGAGAAGGGTAGGTAATGCAGACTTTTGTCCCCGGTATTAATCCGTCATGCCTACTTTTCTCCCCACTGGATTGTTTGAAGTCGATTAATAATCGATTGTTGTTCTTTGAGATCTTCCCTGTCTACAAACTGAGACGAATAGAAATATTCTGTCTTCCTTTTTGGATAGCGAAGGGCAGGTAATGCAGACTTTTGTCCCCGTTGTAATCCGTCATGCCTGTTTTTCTCCCCACTGATTGGTTGGTTGCCTGGACATTGTTGTTCCAGGAATTGTTTCGTTTGAGGTATTTTCTACTTGCAAACAACGTGGAATAGAAATATTCTATCTAGTCTTTGCAAGTAGTAAAGGGTAGGTTATGCCCCTTTGTGAATTCGTCAGTCCTACCCACTCCCCACTGTTTGGTTATTTGGGGGGTAGCTCGCATGGTCCGCCCAGGAGACTAGCCTTATGGAGGACATATGCTCCCCGCTCATGGGCCATTTAGTGGAAGTAGACCATCTGGTCCGTCCAGGAGGCTACCCTAGTAAATGGAAGTACATCGCTCGGTCTGTCCAGGATGATACCCTAATGAAGGAATATATGTTCCCCTTTTGATCGATAATCTCGTTCCACCCCGGACCATTTATTGGAGGGAACTCGTCTGGTCCGTCCAGAAGTACCCTCTAGTGAAAAGGACACATAAAAATATGAAGTGATCACCGTTCCCTACTAACAGAAAGCTTTAGCTCGAAACACACTAAGGAAGAGAAAGAAAATTAAAAAGAAATCAGGCTAAGTCAGTAACCCCCTGATGAGCTTTTGACTTCACTAAAAATAAGAAACATTAGAAATAGTTCATAATAAGAAATATAAAATGGCGAAAAGTTTGGCAGCAAAAATAGCCACGAGGTAGCTAGGCTTCACTGCCTGTTCCTGCTCCCGACATGTCTGCCTCATTGCCCGCCACGCCCAAATAACAGTCACATGAAATAGAAACAATCCAATAGGTACCTACCCCCATTCCGGAAGCTCCCGAAGTGCAACAGGTCAGCGGTTACGCCCATCCGGAAGGTGAGGCCTCGAGGCACGAGGGGCTCGCCTGGCCACGGTCAGGAGGAGATGATGTTGGGCAGGCGGTCCAGAGAATGGCAAGGACCTCTCCATCTCTCCTCTTCTGCTGCCCTGCAGGCCACGGGGGGGGGGGCTGTCTTGCCTCAGCCACCGACCACCCCCCCCCTTCTGTCTCTCGCCTGGTCCGACCCACGAAGAAGGCCGAAGCCGGGGGCGAGAATGGCGGCAAATCAAGTAGTCCCGCCAAATGTCAAATTCCTGGATAGTTACAGGTAGTGCCGCCACATGTCGACGCCTGGACAGTTCCAGGTAGTCCCGCCACATGTCAAGAGAAAAGGGGGGGCTGTCTTGCCTCAGCCGCCGACCACCCCCCCATCTTCAATAGCCAGCACGGCCAATATCGAAGCGACGGAGCCGAGGAACGGCGCGGGGTCGCTGGAAGGGGGAGGTGACGCGAACGAGCCTCCCCCACCTCCCTCCAGGTGGAGGCTTCCAGCGACACCCCAATGCTCTTACTTAAAGAGGGCCAACATCAAAAAGCGGTCTTCTGCCCAGGACGGGCACACGCTCCATGCCTTCTCTCCTCAACCTTGAAGATTCTATAAGAGCCGGGGGGCACCCTGATCCCTCCGCATGGGCGCCCCCGCCCCCTTCACTGGGAACCACGACATCGGTGCAGCTCCTGCCGGCGCCAGCCTCGGATTGGAAATGGCTAAAATGCAGCCACGGCACAGACTTGTTCAGTTCCGGAGGAACACCAGGATGACCCGGTAGGAAAATTGTTGCCGCCCTTCCCACTCTTTGACTCATGGTCCATATTATTAGACTGTTAACCACATAGCACAAAACTTTTTGAACTGCCAACGGAAGGTTCTGGGCCAACCATGCGAGACTAGAGACTTTCTGACTATGCTGGAACTCGCCTGACCCCTCCCAAAATGGCGCCGACCCAAAATGAGACGTTTTGAATAAACTTTGTTGTACCCTGATTGCGCAGCTTGTTGCCCCGAGATCTATATGCAGTTTTTGGATAATGAAAGTAGATATGAAGGATGTTGAGTATGTGCTTGGATAATGAACTGACTTAGGGTGGGTACTGATTATGATTTGGAAAATGAATTTGTGTGATTTAGATAAAGAATGAGTATCGGATAATGAATTTATGAATTAATTAAAACTGAATTCTTGACATGCATCATGCTTGCTCTGTAAGAAAATTTTAATACGATTTTATTGCACTGCTGCACTTTATGTAATGAACTGCCACCAATTTCGTTTATTAAAAGTATTTTGAAAAAGAAAGCATGGTTGTAGCAGTTGCATTAATGAGTTTTGGATGCCCTACTACTGTGAGCGAAGAATAAGTATGATGAAGGATGTAGATCAAAAGGGATCAGATATTTAGCAGCTACATTATGTATTGCAGGCAGCCAAGAAAAGTGTTTTAGACACCCTTAAAACGACACCACAGAAATGCCACCTGGCCGTCACCCTTGCACCCGACAGAGAGAGTTACGACCGAGTAACTCATGTAGATATATAGATCGTCAATGATCATCTATCTGACATTACTGGTCCCTCTAGGCTTAAACGCCGAGATGGTAAAGAAATGCAGTACGCAGAGATGGGTCGAGTATGTGGTAGGTAAAAACATTTTCGGACTACTACATGCTGATGTACTTTGAATGCTGCTCCCCCCACCCCTTCTTTTCCCTCCCTTCTGCAGGTCACGTCAGAACGTCGGCTGAAGCGTGGAAGAGCGACGGTCGGACCGCCGACGAAAAAGGGAAAGAGGGAATATGTGTATAGTCGTTATAACGACAAGTTTTTAAAAGACATAGGCTTAACATGACTGTTCCTCCTTAGGACATAGCGACTGAGAGGATGGACTGACATAGAAACTGGACAGGTACTGAATGACGAAAAAATTGACTAGAAATGACGTGTTAAATAATGTAACTGGACGTTTGACTAGGTAGGTAGGGAAAGGACAAAGGAAAATTATACGGGTAAGGGTCGCCACGGCACCACCCGTCTAGGAAGTTAGAAATGTTGCTGATGTTCAAAATGCACTACCCCCTTTTCTCACACTCTTATAGATATAGCCAAGCTGTCCAACTGTTCTCCCGATCAATACTTGCCGTTGCCTCAGCCTGGAGAACTTCCCACCAAAGGAAGGAACAGGAAAATGGTTTAAGATCCAGCCATGGGTAACTAGCACGACCAGGTTAATTACTGATCGACCAACCGAGGTGTGAGTATTGGTAATTGGGAACGCTCGCAGGCGTGACAAGCGAGAAAGGAAAGGGGGGAAGGGTAGAAAGAGCTAAGCACGTAGATAAATAGGATAGTAAAGATACGTAGGATATACATATATAAACAGATCTTGTAGGCTAACAATTGTTTCCTGTCTTGTCTTGAATGTCTTGTATATGTGTAATACATGTGCCGTCTTCCCTGTCTGACTTTGTGTGTGTGTAATGGACAAATTTGTCTTCCCTCTGTCTGTATCTGCGTGTTACCTTACCTTTGCTGTTCCGTGTTGTGAGCGCACTAAATGACCTATTTTCGTACACGTCTCTCTCTGTCTGTCTCTCTCTCTCTCCACCCCCTTATCTCTTTCTCTTTCTCTCTCTCTCTCTACATGTTATACGTGTACTGAATGGCTCGTTTAGATTGCGGACGACTCTCACTCTCTATGAGAGTCTCCCTATTTTCTCTCCCTCTTTTTGGTAAAACTGTACCCCGCCGGTACCAGTCTGATTTGATACGTATTGAACGCGAAGGTGTTCAGCGAAAATTGACAGAAACTAAAATGATTATATCTCGCCATATTACTGCCTCTCCTTTCTGCAAAATGTATGAACTTGAATTGGCTGAGAAGGAAAGGACAGGTAAGACGACTAAAGTCCCCCAAATCTGGCCATTTATAGGGGAACTGTATGTCAATGGCACCTTATGTCTGTTCTTCAGAGACGAACGCCAACGTCTAGATTGAACCCCAATGCCCAGATTGCCCCACCCCTTTTGCACCCAAGCGCTAGCGCCCGAAGCATCCCCGCCCCATTTTTGATAGACCCCAGTTGCTGTCCCGGATATAAACATGATGACCATGAGTAGCTGTTGACCCTCGAGAAAACCTTGTTTTGCCTGACTCTCGATAATGGCACCCCCGCCCTGTCTGAAAAGGCTAGCCAGTCCTGAAGGGAAATGCTCCGTAATGTTGAATATGATGTAACGCACAGTTGATGGGAATCTCATTTATCCTCACTTGAGTTATAAACAGGACAATGAATAAACCTGCCATAAACTCAGTAGGAATGCTGATACATGCACTGCTTGGTAATAGGACCTCTGACTGTGACCAATGGGCGTATCTCCCAAATGTGTAGAATTGAGGGAGGAATTCACATGCGTAGATGTCTTCTTCTGCCATTTCTCTAAAACCATGTCTTGTACCTGTTCAAAGATTCACGATCACCGAAGGAGATGGGTCAGATGCGACATACAGCCTGACTGCAGATCTTGTGACCTCGACCAAAGGTGGAGCCGCAGAGCAACAGGATACGGGACGAGACCGCAATTTCAACGTGGAAAATGAAAAACGACGGGCCGCCTTGAAGCCCTCCGTCTGCTAACCCACGTGTGCCTGGAGTCTCCGTCCCCCCTTCTTTGGGCTCGATTGATGGGCCTGCCTGCTTGTTATCCTTTGCTCCCTTGGTCCCTTTTGTGTGTCCCAGGAACCCTGACCCAACTCCCCCCTCTCTCTCCTATCGACTATTTGAACCACACTCACCCTCATTCCCACGTGACTTTTTGCCAAAGGAAAAGAACTGCATACCAGTAGGAATAGGGTGTTGCCACGGAAGTGTAGGTGCCGAGCATAAGGCGCCGCCAAACGGATTGTTTAGGGAACAGGACTGTGGTCTAACAGCAGAGGACTGACCGCACCCTGCAACGCGTAAGGATAGAACCGAGCTGGACCCATAGCTCCACCGCCGGTGCTCAACAGCGCCAACGAGAGTACACGGACTAGAGCCTACCAGTGATGGCTCACTGATAAAGAGACACTGGGACGAGGAGATCATGTGTATTGAACTGAATTCCGCTCTCAACTACCTGGTCAAAACTGTTCATTGGTCACATTTTTTGAGTTAGAAAGATTTATGCTATGTAGTGCGTTTAATTGTCAGGAACACAACGAAAATGTAATTTTCTATGTACTGCATTCTGCCCATCACATCAACTGTTCATGATTTTTGTGCAATATGTTAGTATTGACAAATGCTATTTCATCAACCACATGTTTATATGTACGCCTCTTAACTAGGAGGGATAGGAAAATGAACTTTGTTGTTTATATATACCCCCATCAATTAGAAAAATGAACTCTGTTATGTAAAAAGGGGCGACTGTGGAAAATAGAAAGATTGATGTACATAAGCAGCGTTCATTTGCCCTCTCCTGTCCCCCTCCCTGTAGGCACCACGTATACCCTGAAATATTGACCGTATCACTCCGCCAGTAAAAGCCCGTGCCCATATGTACATGACAGCCATTTTAGGCACCTTGGCCTCTTGCCCACTCATTAGAATCACTGGCTTCCCTCCTGCGCTATCCTAAACACCCCCTCTCTTATGCGTAGGCCATGAAACCCTCTCCCTCTGCGCGACCCTGCTGTGAAAGGCAACTCTCCTGCTTGACCCGCACAAACCCCCCATTCCCCCTTGAAGAAGCATCCTTCGCCTTGGCTGACGTAGCCCTCCCCAGCTGCACCTGACTGCCCCCGCTCTCTCATGTACGGGTCATAAGATCTCTCTCTCTCTGTGTGACTCTGTCCCTGTGTCCACCCTGGCTACCCCTCCCTTCTCCTCACATGGGCAAGTCATAAACCATCTTCTTCTGCAAGACCCTGTCCTTGAGAGTCACGGCCGCGCCTGACCAACACCTCCTTCCCTTCCATGAATGCCCCTCTGTTGACAAGCCTTCCCTCCGCGCTCGATTGTCCACGCGGCATGAATACCACTCCTTGATGACCCCTTCCCCCGAGTCCGGCTGACCACACATGTCCGAGGCCATCGCCTGAGCCAGGAGATACCATTTACTGCCCTTATTGTATGAAGTCACTCCTCTTCAAAGGATCCTCTATTGGTCTTAGCCACCCCACCCCCTGGGCTATGATTAGGCGTACACATCCTACGAAACACTCAGCTGCGTGATTGCCCTCCCCTCTTATCAGCAGGTCAAGAGTCCCCATTGTGAGTGTATGTGGGGTAGGATCACCACGAGGATTATAGGGATGTCTTTCTTTTGCGTTATACAGTCCTGATTGTGTTATCGAGTGTTCTGTAAGGTATAAAAGCAAGAGTCTCAGCTCACTTGTTAGAGCACCTCCCGAAAGACACTGTGTTTCGTGTCCGAAATGACTGGCTCTCCTCATGAGTATTAAACTCTGTTCTTTATTCCTGCTTCCAGCGCCCGTCTCTTTATTTGGTAATTATTCAACATGGGAACTAAGAGGCGGTTTGCGCCAGCGGCCTGGGCATCGATAGGATTATGGGCTCATTTTCAACACAACACCAATTGCAACAAAAGTCTATAAATTGTAGGCCATAAAAATGTGTATTTATTTTTGTAGCAATGGTGGCATGATGCTCTTGAGATGAATATGTTTAAAAGTAAAGTGCGCCATACTGTGATTTCTACAATAGTGGATGCATTAACAATTGATGTGTGCACTGATGGCTGGTGGTACGTGTGCCTGTAGAAATTGTGCACTGATGGCTGGTGGTGTGTGTGCCTGGTGGAAGCGTGCACTGACTGCTCGTGGTGTTTGTGCCCGATGAAAGCATGCACTGATGCCTGATGGTGTTTGTGTCTGGTGAAAGTGTGCACTGGCGGTGTGGTTGTGTGTGTGTGGTTGTGTGTGTGTGGTTGTGTGTGTGTGGTTGTGTGTGTGGTTGTGTGTGTGGGGTTGTGTGTGTGGTTGTGTGTGTGGTTGTGTGTGTGGTTGTGTGTGTGGTTGTGTGTGTGGTTGTGTGTGTGTGGTTGGTTGAGTGTGTGTGGTTGGTTGAGTGTGTGTGGTTGGTTGAGTGTGTGTGCGGTTGGTTGTGTATGTGCGGTTGGTTGTGTATGTGCGGTTGGTTGTGTATGTGCGGTTGGGTGTGTATGTATGGTTGGGTGTGTATGTATGGTTGGGTGTGTATGTGTGGTTGGGTGTGTATGTGCGGTTGGGTGTGTATGTGTGGTTGGGTGTGTATGTGTGGTTGGGTGTGTGTGTGTGGTTGGGTGTGTGTGTGTGGTTGGGTGTGTGTGTGTGGTTGGGTGTGTGTGTGTGTTTGGGTGTGTATGTATGGTTGTGTGTGGTTGTGTGGTTGTGTGTGGTTATGTTTGTGTGTGTGGTTGGGTGTGTTTGTGTGTGGTTGGGTGTTTTTGTGTGTGTGGTTGTGTCTGGTTGTGTGTGGTTGATGGTGTGGTTGTGTGTGTGTATGTTTGTGGTTGTATTGTTGTGTGTGTGTTGATGTGTTGGTGTGTGTGGTTGTGTGTATGGCTGTGTGTATGGTTGTATGTGTGGTTGTGTGTGTGTGTGTGGAACATTACAGTGCATTCATTATGTAAAGCAAATCAGCACGCTGCAGTGCTATACACTGCAATGACAGCACTTTGTCTGGCAGCTACAGAGATTCGGCACAGGCTTATCACTTTTGCTCCTCCTGGTCCCTACTTCTGCCAACATCCTGGCACTCTAAAGTTCACAGAAATTGACTTTTACACTTTGTTGTCCCCCAAAGAAACTGAACGCGAGGCCAAGGTGGTTTCGAGGCAAGATGGCGATCTGACGAGGATCGCGGTGGTCACACTCCTAGTTCTCTCCCCTTATACTATGGAGCTCCCGTTTTCTTGCTTCTTTTAGCGACTCGCGCAAAGTAACCAGCCGGTACAGAATATACTAAACTCTCGGTCACTTTGAATTACAGAGAAGAAAGAAAGAAACACAAACCCTAACCAGTTTTTACTACCTTTGAAGTTCTGGAATCCTGGAAAAATCCACTCGTCATAGCGGGTCCGGTCCCCCCTATGCATCCAGTAATTGCACTTTACAGCTATATCGGGCGTGCTGTTTTAAAGCATTTTTTTTTACTAATACACCTCCAGCAACAGCCGTCAAGAGACCCTACCTGCTGTGCTTGCATATGTAGCACTCACCATTTAGATACAAGCCCGACCCGGACCCTTGCCACAGCTCCAATCTCAGTGTCTGCATCGACATCGTCTCCAGTTTCAGGAAGAATGGCTCCTAAGGTTCCGCCAGCACCCTCTGCAGCCGCCCATGCAAGGGCCGCCAGACAAACCCAGAGGGAGGCAGCCGAACGCCGCGACGTGGGCAGACAGAATCCCGGTTCTGAAGAGCGAGATGCTGGGCGTCAGAAGTCACCTGAAGTTTCTGCCCCTCCACAAGCACCCAGGACGGAGAAGATTGGTATGTCGGATCCGGCCGGGGCCCGGAAGAAAACCGCCCGTAAGGAACCAACCGGGCCATCAATCGTGGACCTGATGCGGAAGGGCTCGAGTCTGCACCCGGGTCATGAGAGGCAGCATCAGGGTTCACCCGCACTTTGCAGCAACAGCCCCGCGCCGACTGTTATTATTGAGAGCACAGTAGCAGATGGGAACAGCAAAGAAACTGATCCAGAAACCGGACTTGCTCCTCGAACTGAAACTGAAGGAACCCCGGATGGCTCAGCAGAGACACCTGAGATTGTTGAGGTGAGCAAATCATCAAATATGCCAATTCTACACACACAGAGTAATATTGTGACTATGTATGTTAATGGGGGGCCTGAGTTATCGGAGGATACCCCCAGCTCGGGGGAGGCTGAGGACATTATTAATTTTGGAAAAGACATTGGTGCAACCGAAGAAACAAATAGCGGCCAGGTGCAAATACAGGCTCAAGGAGACCCGGGGGGTCCCGGCTCTCTGATCCCGGATAGGGCCATTGTAGTGGGCCAAAGTGCATGCCCGAGTCCCTGTATCAGTGAGCAAACTACAGATACTGCAGCAGCAGGGGGTGCCCCTATACAGGTACTCTCTGATACCACTACTGACTTCTCCTTAGATGCTGGCATTGCGGGCACCACTCGTGGGGTCTTGGAAAAAGATTCAGAAAGGGAGACCACAGACTTTTTTTCATTCTCTGATGATGCCGAGCTCGAGGATGAATGGGGGGATACATCGTGTCTCACGGATGAATCTGATAGCCAATCTGAAGCGGACGATGCCCAGACTGTCAAGCCCAAGCAAAAAACAGCTAGAAAACTGATTGGCAGGACCCATGGGGTAGGCCTCGACTGGGATCATTCGAACACCGAGCAACTTACCCCTTTGGTTCTCTCCACTCATGGTGCAACTACTGCCCCTACATCAGTATCTGCCCCACCATATATAGACACTGTACTACAGGCAATTGCAGCCCATCGAGAAGAGACCTCCCAGGATGGACGAAAAGCACAAGCAGCACTTCGAAAGGTGCAAGGTGTAGTGAGAAAATTAGTAAAGACATGTGGATCATTTGGCGATCGGCTAACCGAATTAGAAAATAGAACCTTAACAAATGAGACTGAGGTGGTCGCCATCAAGGAACGAGTTGAGTCCAATGAAGCACAAATTGGGGACATTCGTTGGAAGTTGGAGGATTTTCAAAATCGCCAACGAAGGAACAACCTCCGCATTTTGGGTGTACCCGAAAAAGCCGAGGGGGATGATGTTCGTTCCTTTGTTATCACTCTGCTACGAGATTCCGTCCCCGAGCTGTCAAATTGGAACTGGGATGTCGAGATACAGAGGGCACATCGGATGCCACTCACTCTGAGAACCCCCGTGAAACCTGGCGCCTATCCCAGGGCTATTCTAATTTATTTTGGGAACTTCCTACTGAGACAGGCGGTCGCTGAGAAAGCTAGACCGGAGACCAAACGTACCTTGAAAGACATCTCCTATTTTACGCGACCCGATTTTTGTCATACTACAGTCGAGAGGAGGTGGAGGTTACGCCAGCTCATCAAACCTTTTCAAGATAAAAAGGCGACCGTTTATCTCAATAACCCTGCACGCCTAAAAGTCATTCTTGGGGGTCAGACACGATTCTTTGATTCTGAAATCAAAGCCCAAGAATATTTGAATAGTTTAACATAGGCAGAAGCCCAATGAAGTGAGGGGTCAAGTGAATTGCTGGTTTGGGTACCTAGTGTAACGCAAGTACTGAATCAGCATTGTGTACAGATGAATTACTTGTCATTAATAGGCCACATTGTGAATTCTAGTGTTTTTGTTTTTGTTTTTTTCACTTCCTTCACTTTATTCACTTTCTTCACTTTTTTTTTTGCATTGTAGTTCAATATTAGCCAGCCTACAACCTTAAGCAATCTGAAGGATAGTATGAAGTGGACTGTTTTTTGTACGCTTATTGTGGCTCATTATGAGTTATGAGTTAGTAACAACAAAACAAAGTTTATGTAGCTGGTCTGGTGTTATAGTCGAGCTCTGTCTTATTTTTTCTTCTCGGCTTGTAAAAAGTGATGTTTTTGTTAGCACGTAGGGGGGGGGACTCGGTTGTTGTGATCACATACATCGCTCTTAAGACTCTGATGGAGTCTGTTTGCCTCAATGTGGGAGCGAGGGAGGGGACGAGAGGGGGGGGGAGGGACAGAGATAGGGGAAAGTGGGTGGGAGATGGGAGAAAACACAAAAAAAAGAAAATAATTCCAATGCAAAGGAAAAAGCACTACTCTTATAAAGTCATTTCTTTTAAAACAAACATGAACTCAGAGATAAGATACAAGGGAATAATATTCAGCATTCAATGGAGGGGATAACCGTTTGGAGTTGGAACGTTGCGGGGCTCCTAGATAGGGATAAACGTGGCCGATTTGCTGAAATAATTAAGCGACACTCACCAGACATTATATGTCTACAAGAAACCCATCTGACTTGGAACAACAGGAGTTTTTTACAAATCCAGGGGTATGATATCCTAGTAACCACAACACATACAACGAATACACGGGGTGTTGCTATTCTAGGTAAAAGGTTTCTAGGCAAGCCGGTTAAACAGGCCCAGGACCAATATGGCAGATGGGCAATAGTCGAATTGACTCTCGGAGTGACAATATGTTCGGTCTATGGCTCTAACCTGGACGACTCATCTATATTTGAGACATTAGAAACTGATCTAGCAGAATGGCCCACCCCATTAATCCTCACAGGGGATTTTAATATCTCATTAGGCTCAGACCTCAGTAACATAATCAGCTCAAAGTATTCTGGCCGTAAACCCAGGGTATTCAAAGCAATTAGTTCATTAACAGCTAGTCATAATCTCGTAGATATTTGGTCCCTAAAACGTCCTGAAGATCCAGGATACACATTTTTTTCTCACCCTCAAAATAAACACACCAGGATTGACTATATTTTCACTACTAGACATATTTCAAATAAAGCCACCATTACAAAATACCCGAAGCTAATTTCAGATCACAATATTTTGGCTTTGACAGTAATTATGTCTCCTACAGCCCGGAAGACTCGAAACTGGACAGTTGATCGGAAATTGCTGGCCAATAGTGATTATATTAAGTATATCAGGAGTTGGACCCAGGGTTATTTTGATATGAATCGATTTAGCGCCTTCAGAAACATAGTTTGGGACAGCTATAAGGCCGCTCTTAGGCGGGAAACCCTTAGTTATGTAGCGAGGCTACAGAAGCAACAAGCCTCCGAGCACCACAGAAAAATCTCAGAACTAGCTAACTTAGAAACAGCACATATAACTGCAATCGCCGAAAATAGGAGCTCAGATGGGTCACATATACTACGTCAGATTTTAATCTGTAAAACAGAGCTTAATAAAGTATTAACACAAAAATCGGCAGAATCCTATAGATCTCAGCGCAAGAACTTATATGAGAATGGTGAAAGGGTAGGGAAACAATTAGCCCTACGAACCAGACAGCAGGCCTCTCTGAATGAAATCTCCTCAATAAAAGAGAACAACGTAGAATACACCAAAATAGAAGACATACTTAAAGTGTTCCAGGGGTATTACCAAAACTTATATCAAGAGGATCAGGATCACAACAATGAAGATGTCAAAACCTTTCTCACTAGTTTCCTATCCTACCCAGATAAAAGCCTTGATAATTCCACTAAGAATGATCTAGAGAACGAAATCACCATCTTAGAGCTTGAACTTGCTTTGTCGGAACTGGCGTCCGGGAAAGCAGCTGGCCCTGATAAAATTCCCTTGGAATTATATAAAGTCTTAGGCAAAATAATACTCCCTTTTTTATTAGACCTTTTTCTGGGGATACAATGGAGCGGAAGAACACCAGAATCTTGGAAGGATGCCAGTATTATTATCTTTGCTAAGAAAGGCAAACCAGCCGACTCCACTGCTTCATACCGTCCCATCTCATTAATTAACTCTGACTCCAAACTTTATTCAAAGATCCTGGCCAACCGACTGAGTAGAGTCATTGCACAACTTGTCAGTCCAATGGCAACATGGCTTTATCCCTACGAAAGGCACTACCGATCATACCCGCAGAGCAATCACAATCTTCGACATAACATCTGCAACAGGGGACCAAGCTTCAATGATCCTTCTCGATGCCGAGAAGGCATTCGATCGGGTGTCTTGGGAATATCTGTGGGTGATTCTGGAACATTATAACTTTGGGGCTACATTTATAAGAGCAATTAAAGCTATGTATTGTAATCCATCAGCAAAATTAAATTTAATGGGGCAGGAATCAGGCTTGATAAATATTACAAGAGGAACGAGACAGGGGTGCCCATGCTCGCCAATTCTCTTCGCCCTGTACATTAACCCCCTGATTCTAAATATTCTCGCCAACCCCAGAATTCATCCTGTGGTAACAGGTATCTTTGAAACTAAAGTCCTGGCCTACGCGGATGATGTCGCCATTTTAACACCCGATCCGGAGACAGCCCTAGTAGAGATAGAGGCAACTGCACTCTTATTTGGGTCTTATACAGGATATTCCTTAAATAGGAATAAGACAGTAATCTTATGTACACAAAACACGATTTGCTCTGACCCCAGGCGGGTCTATAAGGCCACGTATCTCGGAGTGCAGATTGCTGCCGAAACTCAAAACATTGTCAAATTTAACTATGAACCCCTTATTGATATAATAAGACAGGATCTTGCTAGGGTAAATAGCCTTCACCTCACCATCATAGGTAGGGGGAATTATATTAAAATGACTATTTTCCCCAAAATTCTATATTTATTCCGTACCATCCCCCTATTAGTAGATGATAAATTTATCAAAATCCTCAACTCCCAAATCTCCAAATTCGTCTGGCAATATGGCAAGATAAGAAGATCACTAAAATACCTGTCTCTCCCTTACAATCGAGGTGGTCTGGCTATCCCTCAACTGTTCCTATACTATTGGGCTGCATATATTCAGCAATTTGCTCCCTTGGTTAGTCCTTTACAGAATGAAGCAGGTGCCGACATTCCATCAATATACCAGTTGGCCCTTGGCTCTAAAGCCAGAGGACTTCTACTCAGACACTATGATCCTGGATACTATAAAAAAAGTCAAATTCAAGATTGTTACAGGGGCTTGGAAAGCTTGGACTAAAATAACAACATTTTTGCAAATTCCTAAATACACCCGATATTCCCCACTTTGGCAATCGTCTCTCTTCTCGCAAAACATTAATGATGGTCTTTTGCCAACTGGAAGAGTTATGGAATTACATCTCTTTTTGATCTTCTAGGCTCCGAGAAAAAACTTAATTTTAGTTTCCTCCAGACTCAATATTCTATACCCAGCAGCGATTATCTTAAATTCCTTCAAGTTAGATCAAGCATTAATCATCTGCTTCCCAACATAAACTGGAACAGAATACCCCTATTGGAAGATATTCAAAAATCTTCTTCTAGAATAGGGACATTTTATAATGCACTACTTGCTAATACACCTGATGATATTGAACGTACGGAAGCAACCTGGGCTAGCAAATTAAACAATCCAGATGTGGACCTAGACAAGGTATTGACAATGGCCTCCCAATTCTTACTTTCCACCAATCTTAGAGCTCAGCTGTACAAAACAGTTTATAATCTCTATTATACACCTGCCAAGTTGTATGCCTGGGGGAAAAATGACAGCGACCGTTGCCCCAGGTGTAAAAGCGGACCTGCAACGCTTGTGCATATGTTCTACGAATGTGACAGCTTAGGGCTTTTTAAGAAAATTATTTGGGAGTTTTGGAGGGAGGTGTTTGGACGAGAACTGCCGGAATCACCAACTATTTTTATGCTGGGATATGATTGTACTTTGAGATTGCACCACAGTGAGGTAGTAATGTTATTTATCGGCTCTGCTGTATATCGCATTATCTTGGCTACTCGTTGGAAAGAGGAAAATCCTCCATGTTTCCAAAACTGGCTTGCTAGGTTCCTGGCAGTTTATAACTATGAAACAGCGATTTATGCTACTAGGGGGCCTAAGTCCAGGATGCGGGGGGAAAAGATCTGGTCTCCTATCACGGCTTGGTCCACTCAGTCTCTGTTTAATTGATATGTATTGCTTCCTAATATGCTATTAGTATCTTTTCGACTCATGTATGTAATCTATTCGTATTTGTCTTTTTTGCATTTCTCTGCTAGATAAACTATACAATGTGTTTTCTTTTATATTTAAACAATATGGATGAATTGGAATGAAATTATTTTCTAAAAAAAAAAAAAAAAACTGAACGCGAGGACATGCAGCAGGCCGAGATGTGGAGTAATTAAGGGCGAGCATCCTAAACACACGGAGAGCAGAGGGAATCAATGAAAGCTCTTTTCCAACAAAAGCAGCCGAGGAATGTGGAGAGCATGTCCTTTTCACCAGACCAAGTATTCATCTGAGCGTCACCACTATGAGGCCTGTTGATCTTTTATTAAAAGTGAATTAAGGGCGCCTTCCTTCTTAAGACCCCCCCTCTCAAAACCCCAAACAAATACATGCTGCTCCTACTTGCCCAAGACGCCAATTGAAGGCAGAGTTGAGGGGGGGGGGGGGGCTCAAGTCGAGAGCGGGTTGAATTGAAGTCGGGTCTTGTGTAAGCAGACACCGGCGTAACCCAGCAGGCTGTGAGACACCCATCAATATATATTACACAAACACTTCAGTGTTATTCTCGGGACATAGCGCTTTCAGGAGCGCTGGAAGACAAGAGTAGGCAGGACAGAGTCTCCATTTGCTCATGTCAGCCTTTGCTTGTGCCCAAGAAGTATGTGTTCCTACACCAGTACCTGGAAAATTAATCGATACGTGGCTTATTGGATATCAAAGACTACGTACCTTCATATGCGTCCCAAAAAGAAAGAGGGGACTTGCTGAGCTGAAAAGGATATCTTTATAAAAGGGGAACACACTATACAAATATTCAACATTTCAGTAAAGGCGCGCGGCTTACTGAGAAAATGAAAGCGGCCGAAAGGGGAGAAAGAGTGCACGCCGAGGTGACGAGAAGGACTGGGCGAGAAGGGAGGGGGGGGTTGCCAGCAGCAGATCAGCCTGATTAAAGCTGATTAAAAGGGAGGGGGAGGAGGGAGTGCGATGCGAGCAGCAGAAGGGAAGGGGGCGGAGAGGAGGCTCTGAGGGAGAGCGACGTAAAGCCATGCTTTGCGCCCTCTATGCCAGCAGTAGCACTTTGAAGACTCCCTTATTAAATGTCTCGCTAGCAGCGCATGTGCGCTGGCTCAGCGAAACCTAAAAACTACACACAAATATGGAAAAACAAATTGCTTGTAAGGAATGCAAGATGAAGAAAAACTTGTGAAATGTGCACAGGGATTACATCACTGAGATGAATGTTCTTAAGGAGTTTTACAGTAGTTAAAAAATCGATCAGTGTCTTTGTGTGTACAGTTAAGGTTATGAATATAGATCAGGGTAAAAACCACTTAAAGCCCAGTGTCCATGTTAGTTACATTTAACAAGCGGTGGCAATAGCTCTTGCTAGCGTTTTGGAATCCTGACTAAAACATTTGAAACGGCCATCCAAAAAAAGCTTTTCCTCATACCCAATCTTACATTATTAACTAGATGGCCCCTTAAAACAAGTCGGGTGGGGGCGGGAGTGCTTTGGCGGGGGAGCAGCAGCCTTTGATGTGCGAGCGAGTGGGAGGGAAAGCCATATGGGGTGTGATTGAGAAGTGAGGCCAAGCGCGCGCCGGGGAAGCGTCGCGGTTGAGTACCTCACATGCATTGGGGACAATCCTCGCTGGTTTCAAGAGTTTGTTTTGCCTACAATACTCTCGAAGAACAACGCATGCGCGTTGGTTCTACGAGACCTAATGATTGCCGTGGGGGGTGGCTCAGGGCACCCTGAGCCTGCTGCCTACCTGCTGCAGAGTCAGTCACCGACACCAGTCACTCAGTGATGCGGCTGCCTGGCAAAAGATCTGCTCATCAAGAACAGAATTTAGTAAGTAAAGTAGTTACCACTTGCCACCTCCACCCAAGTATCTGTCAGTGTACTAGGTTAGTGCCCTTCTATTTCTGGTGCTTTGCAGTTGTTTTAAGGCCTTATTAGAGTTTCTCGTTGCTGAAATGGTAGTAAGTTCTGATATGTATATGCTTCCTTCATCTTTATTGCTTGATTTTGCTTGTGAGAAAGTGTCACTCGTAGTCGTTGAAATATCACTCATAATTACTCTGAAATTATGAAAATGTCACACATACCAATCTAAAGCCTTAGCAAATATGTATCAGACTTCAGTCCCTTTGCAGGTAGAATTCTGATGGCACGACTATCTAAGAAGGCAATCTCTGCCAAAGCTAGATACCAATATGCTAAACTGCTTCTAAAGACTAAAGTCCCATGGGAGAAAAACTTTAAAACACTTGAGGATGTTGACTGGGATGTGACTCTTATGTGCCTCTGGGAAGTAGCAGTATGGTTCAATACAAAAAGAGTATGCAGTTCCTGACAGGATAAAACAGGTTGTGTAAGCGAGTGGGAGCTCGCTAAATGTCGAGACTAACGGGGGAATTTCACTTGTTGGAATTAGGACCCTCACACACCCAGCCAGCTTGTTGTCATGCTTCATCATTGGCTCTGCTCCTCATCGGGTCGGCGCTGCAATACCCGACAGGCACCCATGAAGGGGCTCTTTGGCGTAGATCTTTTATTCCTTGCCGTAGTGTGTGGTGCGTGTAAGGGGCCTAGTGTGTGTAGATGTAAAGGAAGATGAGGCTAAAATAGGAGGTCTGGTCAAACCAGAAATTTTTTAATGTGTGGCCCTTCTCCTATTTAAAGTTAAGTGTGGCGCCCCCCTGAAGTAATGTTACAGGGTACCGCGCTGGAAGGTCAACATGTTTCTTGCCAAACTGTCTATTGGACGGCAATTCTTCTGGACCAGTATCAGTTTCTATCTACACTATCAATCGTGGTCAATTGTAGTGAAAGTGAGAGACCACATAAAGCACCCTAAAAAGTGGTACCCGTCACTCTAGCAAGACAACCTGTAAAAAATAATAAAACATAACAGTATCAATCAGATGTAGGCATTTAATTATACCTTTAAAAACATGCCCATGCAGCACTAAAACAGTGACTGAGACATGCTCACGTTGAGGTGCTGTGACAAACAAGTGTGGCGACGATGTGAAGTTTAAAAGAGGCAGAAATTCTGAAATAACTCACTTCATTTGAGTCCAAAATTCATGTCAACGTATTCCAGCAGATGATGACACTGTAAAGACTAGTGCCCTGTAAATACGAAGTATGGGTTAAAAAGACAGGGTGGGAGGTCGGGGAACAAATGGTGGTCCCACTGGAAACTGGCCCGGGATTCTGAGGGTATTGCGGCGCCGACCCGACGAAGAGCAGACCCAATGAGGAAGCATGATACCTAGCTCGCTGGGTGTTTGAGGGTCCTAATTCCAATAAGAGTAATTCCCCCCCCCCCCCCCCCCCCCCCCCCCCCCTAGTCTAAACATTTAGGGAGCTTCCGCTCGCTTACAAAACCTGTTTTATCCTGTCAGGAACTGTATACTCTTTTGTATTGATCTGTCGCTGGGCATGTATGCTGGACCTGTTGATCCAAGCCCTTAGTTCCCCTTCTTTGTAGACAGGTAGCAGTATGGACCAGGCTTAGACTCATCCATCGTAACTTCCTGCATAGAGTCTACTTCCACAGAAGCAGTATATTACAGACTGGTTTAACTGCAAACGCTACCTGTTTGAAATGTAACGAAAGGAAAGAAACCTTCATATGCACACTGTGCCGATTGTTTCTTGAAGAATAATGAGTGACTATAGATCATACACTTTCAGCACTAGTAGGTGCGGATGTCTTAACACCTCAATACGTACTACTATTCCTACCTAATGACGTGGGTTGACCGGACCCAAATAAAGCCTCTGCTATTTGGCGCTCATGGTAGTGAAGGTAGGCATTGATAAGTGAGGGTGCCCACTGAGATTTTGTAGTGCATGGCATTGACCAATGCATGAAGGCAGAAAAGGTTATTTATAAAAGTAGGGGTGCCAGTGGAAATTTGGGGAAAATATGGGGACCGTGGAGGAACTGCTATGGGCTACATGATATAGAGGGAGAAGGCAATATGTGGCTTAAAGGGGGGCACAGGACACCTTAATGAAATGGGAGGGTGATTAGACAGCTGATCGTCTACAACGTTGATGATGGGGAAATGTGCCTTTCAACATTTGACTATATCCAGGAAAATAAAAAGAATCATTAGGATCAATACTTAAAGAATGTCTGAGTGCATTCTAGCAGCCGTTTAAGCTTAAATGTGTCCATGCATTTTAAATGAACTGTACTGAACACAGCTTCAGACTGTTGATATTGTGTTTGTTTGACTTTCTGACTAATGCACGATTGTTTATACAGCGTTATGTTATTAAGTAGTAGTAGCAGCTAAATTACTAGACTAACTCCTGTAATATTTTTTTTCCTGTTGGGTGCCCATGGTGTGCAACAGCATAAATCGCCCTTAGGCAGTTTGCGTAAGAATACTTAAATAATGAGCCTGTATCAGAGGGCCTACAAAAACACTCAACAGACACTTTTTTTGTCTCTAAACATATATTTTAATGAAGTCCTGCAAATGTCCTCCCTTATGAGGGATCTTGAATTTCAGTGGGATCTCAGTGTGGCTGAGGCACTCCTGAAGAAACCTTGTGTGCCTATCACAAACTTTGAAATAAACGTACTTACTTGAGAAATGCCTCCAAACAGTTATACCTCTACCAGGAGGTTCAGCGGGTACCAGTTCTTCTGATCCTCTTTTCAATCCCCTGTAAGATCTGAAGTCCCTAGTAAGCTTATTTTATTTAGTTTCATATTCTGTTTATTGATTATAGAACAAATGACAAAGATCAGACAAACTGAGGTCCCATGTCCCCTGTAAGAAGAACAACGAAGCAGAGCCATTATCCACATTACATAGTATGACAGTATGACAAAGGCATACATGGTAGAATCATATGTACCCGTGGTGCAGTCTTGGGTCCCTAGTAACCTGCAGGAGAATCCTTCAGCTGATATAGCATGCCTCGCCCCAGCATGAGGGGGGGTGTGGATACCATACAAAGGGGTGCATCCCTCCCCTTTAGAGGGGTGGAGTCGGAGCCAAGGGTGGCATGGGCTTGGATTTTCTTTTCACCACCCTCACCATCTGCTATCGGACTTTAGTTTTCTCCGATGAGTGAGGGGTTGGTCTTTACTAGCGATGACAAGCGTAGGCCCCATATGACAGACATTTTACACTGACTTCCTGGCCCTGGGCATTGCTTCCAATCTGGGCCCGCCCTCTCCTGCCCAAGTCTAGCTTTGCCACCGCTCTTGGGTGAGGGAAGGGTGCTCTTGTGCACAGGGGAACAAAGATGGCTGATTCTGGTCTTCACTTCCATCTCCCCTGGGGAAGGAGGGGATGGGCCTGAATACAGATTTAGAGAGACTGCATTTCTTGTGGGCTGTGGAAAGTTCACGTGCATTTTTTAAACATTTTGTGTGTATTTCAGTGTAAAGTTAACACTAGCCTGCATTGCGACTTATTTCCTGGCAACATCCCAAACTGATGGATTGTTGTGGTCCTCTGTTAGAAAGGTAATGGTTTTAATAGGCGACTTTCTTTTCAAAGGAAGGTACAGGCAATTACAGACCAAAAAATCGTTTGTGTTCCGTAAGGCTTATTAGGCTTAAAGCGTTATATTTTTAACCTGGCTTCCTAATTTGAACTAAAATCTGTCTGGAGATATACTAGGCTTTTAGAGACCACACACTAACCGAGTCGTCATTTTTTTCCCTTTGTGGCTCACGTACATCTTAATTAAAAAAAAAACATTTAATCTTCATTAAATATCCACTCTTGCTTGTTCTTTTTTAGGTCTCTGCTAGCGTAGACTGCGCACATGCGCAGTCTCGCTGGCGAGATTTTATGTCTCTCAGTACGAGGTTAATGCCCGGCCCATGGAGAAGAGGGGAGAAAGAAAAACACGCCCCCCAGTTTGAAAAGGACGGGGCTTAGAGCAAATGGCGAGCGCTTGTCTACTTAGATGGTCGGACCCACCTGAATTCGACAGAGGTAGTAGAGTTGAGGTAAAAATTTGAGCGCGTGTTGCATGACAGAAGGGCAGAGGTACGTATTGTTCTTGGTTCCAGGCCGTGCTTTGCCATCTTCCTCTGGGCTTTGTTTAACTGACTGCCAGGAGGAGGCGGAGCGTCTTGCGTATGCGGGCAAGGAGGTCTGGCCTATCATTTTCTTTGTCCCGGTTGTCGGAGAAGACTGTGCTGTTTACAGCTGGAGGGTAGAGCGGAAAATAACGCCTCACAGCAACCTTCACCACCTGCTACCAGAACCTACGGGCCTTGCTCGCTATGTCAGGCCAGCTCTGCTTCGACGCCGGCTTTTCCAGTGAGGAGGTGCTAGGCAGCCGATTCAATCTCCACCGCGCCTGCAGGGACAATGACCTCCTTGAGTTGTGCTCCCTATTGCAGCCGCCGAGCACCCCCGATGGCGCCGCCGAACTGGCTGCGGAGGACTCCTTCTACTGCTGGACCCCGATTCACTGGGCTGCGCTTTTTGGCAAGGTACCGGGCAAAGGCGGGGGCGCGTTTCTTCTTTATTGTGGCCCACAGCGAGTGAAAGTACTGCTATGTCACTGGGACCATTGGGTTTGGTGGGGTGTAACCCCCTCCCGGGAAAGGGCACATCATGCACATACAATAGTTTGTTAGGATATTTGGTTTAATGGTTCAGTCGCCTCATTTTGAATTCCTCCCCTCTTCTCTTTCCAATGCAACGTTCTTTATGTATCTTTCTGTTTGTCTGGGATGGGCCGCACCATTTTTGAACGAGTGCCGGGGGCGGAGTTTTCCACAGATAAAACATTCCTTTTTCGCGGGCAGATGTTGCGGGCTAGAGTTTGCCAGTAGTTTTCTCCCACCTCTTCTCCCGCCTTGAATGTTTTTTTTTTATTCTATCACCTTTCGGGTGAGATACGGCACCTTCATTCGCCAAAGCAAGGCGTATCCTTCAAACTGCTGTTCTTCTGCAGTAACTTCTAGTTTGTTTTACACGGTGTAACTGCCGATTGCGGGTTATCTCCGTTCGTGCAGTCACGGAAATTAATTATTTTATGAACTGTAACAGATTTTTAACCCTGTTGCGACTTCTCGTCTTCTTGAGTTAACTGTTGCGTCCGGTATTTTTCAAAATAAGACTTTGTTGAAATCTTGTTGCAAGCGTTTTCTTGCCTTCTGCCCCTCATTGTGCTCGTTTTTCTTGCCTCTGTTCCCTGATTGTGCTCGTTTTTCTTGCCTCTGTTCCCTGATTGTGCTGACTTTTCTTGCCTCTGCCCCCCTGATTGTGCTTGTGAAAGACTATAATCATGTAAAACAGTTGATTGGTCTTAGCTGGAGACAGTTCTAACAATACAAAGAGCATGTACGTCAATGCGTGATATAAAACAAATAACAAAACTAGGTATAGAAGATCAGCACTTCACTTCAATTACTTTAGAGCTAGTGTGTGTGTGTGTGTGTGTGTGTGTGGCTCTGTGTGTGTGTGGCTCTGTGTGTGTGTGGCTCTGTGTGTGTGTGGCTGTGTGTGTGTGGCTGTGTGTGTGTGGCTCTGTGTGTGTGTGGCTCTGTGTTTGTGTGTGTGGCTCTGTGTGTGTGTGTGGCTCTGTGTGTGTGTGGCTCTGTGTGTGTGTGTGGCTCTCTGTGTGTGTGTGTGTGTGTGTGTGTGTGTGTGTGTGTGTGTGTGTGTGTGGCTCTGTGTGTGTGTGTGGCTCTGTGTGTGTGTGTGTGGCTCTGTGTGTGTGTGTGTGGCTCTGTGTGTGTGTGTGGCTCTGTGTGTGTGTGTGGCTCTGTGTGTCTGTGTGTGTGTGTGTGGCTCTGTTTGTGTGTGTGGCTCTGTGTATGTGGCTCTGTGTGTGTGTGTGGCTCTGTGTGTGTGTGTCTCTGTGTGTGTGTGTGGCTCTGTGTGTGTGTGTCTCTGTGTGTGTGTGTGGCTCTGTGTGTGTGTGTGTGTGTGTGTGTGTGTGTGGCTCTGTGTGTGTGTGTGTGTGGCTCTGTGTGTGTGTGTGGCTCTGTGTGTGTGTGTGTGTGTGTGTGGCTCTGTGTGTGTGTGTGGCTCTGTGTGTGTGTGTGTGTGTGGCTCTGTGTGTGTGTGTGGCTCTGTGTGTGTGTGGCTCTCTGTGTGTGTGTGTGGCTCTGTGTGTGTGTGTGTGTGTGGCTCTGTGTGTGTGTGTGTGTGGCTCTGTGTGTGTGTGTGTGTGGCTCCGTGTGTGTGTGTCTCTGTGTGTGTGTGGCTCTGTGTGTGTGTGTGGCTGTGTGTGGCTCTGTGTGTGTGCGTGTGTGGCTCTGTGTGGCTCTGTGTGTGTGTGTGTGTGTGGCTCTGTGTGTGTGTGTGTGTGTGGCTCTGTGTGTGTGTGTGTGTGTGTGTGTGGCTCTGTGTGTGTGTGTGGCTCTGTGTGTGTGTGCTGCTCTGTGTGGGGCTCTGTGTGTGGCTCTGTGTGTGTGGGGCTCTGTGTAGGGTTCTGTGTGTGTGTGTGTGTGTGTGTGCAAAGGCAATAGGTCTCGCATTTGCGAGAGATTAAGCTATTACTCTCTACTACTCTCTAATGCTTACCTTTTGCCATTGTAAATGACAATACCATATATTTATCGGTTAAAAAAACCAAATGAAAAAAATGACATTTGCAATGCTAATAGCTCTAACTTTAACAAAGACGAGACCATTGCATTGTAAATGCTTGTTCGTCTTGCCTACTAGACTGTGCATGCACTGCTGGTTGCGAGTCATATTGTCAACTTACAGTGGGTTTAGGGTCCGCCCATTGCTTGCTATTGATTGGCTTAATTGGAACTGCTGTTTGCTTTCTTCTTATTTATTAGCGTATATGTGGGCTTTGCTTCGTCTTTGTGCGATTGACTCTACTCTGGAGCATAGACACCTTTTTTTGTGTCCTTCCACTGCTCACTTTTTAGGTGCTCCTTTTTTTTGTTTAAGCACTCCCAGAGAGTGCATGTGTTTTCCAGCTCTCTTCCTCGTGTACTTACCCCACTTTCCTCCGCCTTGCTTTTGTTGCTCCTTCTCTGCCCGTATGCTTCTCTCCACATCCCCTCCATGAGGCACTTGCGTGCTGCTTCTGTCATGTTTCTTCCTTGCCTGTGTGCTTCTCCTCCCTCCACATTGTGCTCTCTCATCTGTTTTCTTTCTCCTGCTTCATGTTCGTCTTTCTCTTTGCTTCCCTCCTCCCCCTTCGGTGTTGCTTTGCCCCACCACGCCCCTGTGTTGATTCCCCTGCCGTTTTGTCTAATGAACCAACTTGGATCTGTAAGCAAAAAAGAAAAAATTCCGCACGCATGAGGTCGCAGGTGCACAGATGCGTGGTGCGCAAGCTTGCAAAATGACACGGCTATACTGGCCGTAGGCTTTTCCCCTCTTTTTCTCACAATGTTGCAGAGCGCCAGCATAGCATTCCAGCATGGTTAGAGCCTCTGGGAAAGCCAGTAGGTCCAAAAGGCGAGACCTGACCTATCGTCTATTCCAGTGCTGGCTTGCTTTGCATGTCTTCCTAGTGCCGCCTCCCTGCCTCTGTCTTCCCTAGCGAAGCCTGGGGTTGAACCTACATGTCCTGAGTAATGCTGAGTGGCTCTTCAGCCTTCAGCCATTAGCGCAGGAGGCTCAACAGCCACTTTCAGGTGGACTAACAAAATGCTTGGAGGAGGTGAAGGCCTGGATGACTCTGTCATCGCTAAAGCTCAATGGTGACAAAACGGAGCTTATGCTCCTGGGCCCTGCTGATCCCACCCTTTTCAACTCATTATGGCCCACCTGTCTAGGCCCCCCCCGGCTCCGAAAGAAAACATCAAAAGCCTAGGGGTATGGTTGGACAGGAGTCTTTCACTTAACACCCAGGTCACAAAGCTCTCAGCCACCTGCTTTGGACTGCTCAGGACACTGAAGAAAGTTCTTCCTTTGCTCCCAATGGAGGCAAAGCAGATGGCCATACAGGGCATGATACAGTCACGATTGGACTCTAACAATGCCCTCTATCTGGGTGCTCCAGAATACACACTAAAGAGACTACAGCTAGTTCAAAACTGCGCTGCACGCACTCTACTGCAGATCCCACGCAGAATGCGTTAGAGCGGCACTGACCAGCCTACACTGGCTTCCAGTGCGTAAGAGAGTCACTTTTAAGGCAATGTGTATTGCTCACCAGGCCTTCTGGGACTCGGGACCTCAAATTACTCGTAGCCTAGTAAGCCAGTATCGTCCAGGCAGAGACCTGCGATCTAGCCAGGCTTTTATGGCAACAGTCCCTAGAATCAAAAGGACAAGATCGGGGGGAAGGATGTTTTCCTTTAATGCCTCCAAGATCTGGAACTCCCTCCCTTCTCATTTGAGATCTAACCCTGACCTCGCCTCTTTCTGCAAACAACTAAAAACACACCTGTTCAATTCTCCTCAATAAAACTCAGCTCTCCTTTCCCTCTCCCGGTCTGCAACCTCACTCACCCT
Organism: Lissotriton vulgaris; assembly: GCF_964263255.1. Classification (NCBI taxonomy): domain Eukaryota; kingdom Metazoa; phylum Chordata; class Amphibia; order Caudata; family Salamandridae; genus Lissotriton; species Lissotriton vulgaris. The sequence goes on along the minus strand of NC_141693.1, from coordinate 204,982,148 downwards.
ACCAACAGGTTCCTCTAGCGCTTGGACGCCTCAGGGCAGCAATTCGCGCTCTATAAATCCACTTTCATTCATTCATTCATTCATTGTGACCTAAGAGCCAGTGACAGCCATGGCCATTTCCTTTTACCACAGCCAATGCCCTCCTTTTACCACCCTCAAAACGTTCAGCTGTAATCTTTCTTGCCCAGGGCCGGACTGGGAACCAAAACCGGCCCTGTCAAAGTGCTCGGCCGGCCTCCCACCCCCCCATGGGGTTGTGGGTGCCGCCGAGCTCTTTCAGCCAATTTTGTTACAGGGCCGATTTTGCAGCTATGCTGCAAAAACGCCCCCCAAGGACCCCAAACCGGCCCCCCACCCGTGCAGCGCACCAGAGGATTGCCCGGTGCCCGCTACGGCCAGTCCGGCCCTGTTCTTGCCACTGAGAGACAGGTGCAGTGACAAGTTCGAAGGGACTGTGTACAATTGTGACAAACTTGGTATTCTTTCTTTTTCTCTCACAGCCCAGCCAGGCGCTTTTGCTTCCGCATTTAAGATTATGCCGTTGCACCTAGGTACCCAGTGGTCCCCGACCACTACTCTATAATGTTTTTAGCAAAAGATTACGATGGAGAGTTTAAAGGCCCCGACTTTTTTCAAGACTTGATGTAGTATATTTTTCTAAAATAAATAACACTGAACAATAACTACTGCACGTTGTCTTTTTGTTACCTGTCTCTGATCTTTTATCTAACCAAGAGTTAAGCCTGGACAATTCGATTCCTCTACCACTGAAAGTCAAAACACAAACGAGGTGCTTGGCAGTTCAGTGGGAGCCTCAATATCTGTCTGCAGGGGGTGCAGCGACAACAGGCAATACTTGGCACAGTGGTTTTCCACTTACCGTTGAGTTTGATAGACACTGTAGAACTGGCCAAACATCCTTACTCTGTTTTCAGACCTACAGTGTTTTGCAGATTCTTTTGTCCACAGAAAGAGGAACAAGGAAGAGCTAATTAGTTCATTCAGGCTGGTTTTCACAGACGGTTGTGGTTTTGGCAAGTTGCAGTGAACGGCCACAAGGTGGCAGCACATCCCTAGTTCTGGATGGGGAACGCCCACGAACAATGATATAACTGCTGCCCGATTTTAAGAATAAACGAGATCCTAATATAATTTCTGGCCATTCTTAAGAACAAACGAGGTCCTCTTAGTATTGATCTGTTAGCCGCAAAATAATTCCATTTCAGTTTTCTTCTTAAAGGTGCAGCTAATACAGTGTCTAATGGCCGTATTCATGGTTCCAGCTGCCTTTTATGCTCCTGTACAGCGTTTACCTTGCAGGAGCGAGCAGCGGCGCCATCTGTTTCCAAAGCACGGGCGCGATAATTGCAAACGAATGGCGCCGCTGCTCGCTCACGCAAGGTAAAAGCCATACATGCACGAGTGTCCATTGGAAACAGTGCAGTACATGCACTAGTTTCTGAAAAAGTCCGTTGTGATTCCAAGAGGTCACTCCAAAGCAGCGCTTGCGCGCTGCATAGGCAAGACCTAAAAATTGATAAATACAGAAAAAATTTCCAAAAAATAAATATGGATCAATACAGACGGAAATGTCAAAAAAAAAAATACCATAAAACCGTGACAGGCATTTTGTTAAACAGTGTAATAGTACACAGTTTATTTACAGTGGAAGGAGGAAACACTAGGAACCAGGATTCAAACGCGGCACTCAGTTCATGGTAGAGATCAGCAGTGAGTGATTAACTAGCTGAGCTATCTCACAAGCTCAAATGATGGCAGCATGTAAATCGCTGTAAAAATTGAGAGTTGATATATTTAAGCAAAGTCTATGATACAATACCTTACCACAACCCGTCCTTTTGGAGTGCAGATGCAACCTTTGGTGCTGCTGTGGCGATTTAGACCCTGTCTTTAACCAGAGCAATATTGGATAAAGATGTGTTATCTTCGAGATTTGGGCCCCGGTTCAACCATTTTGATGCATGTTGTTTTTTGGTATTTATATTTAGGGATACCTCAATCGTCTCTTAACCCTCGCTTGCAGCTGTGCTGTCTCCTCTCAAGGTTTCTCTGCTTAATAGTTTTTTTTCAGTATCTTTAGAGCTCTCCCAGTTTTACCAAATACTCTCCATCCTCTCTGTGGGTGGCAAGTTATTGTTAATACCGTTGTCACCTACACAAAGTCTAGTGGGCATGCATTGGACGCTTGAGTGTGGCATGAACATAGCACAGACTGCTTTTTATCAATATTATATCTCTTCAAAAAAAATATATAACATTACCCGGCCCCGGAATGAGCAGGTCCCTATGAGTTTGTAAATCATTATAGCCTACGGTCTGGATGAACACATTTACGTTCTGGCCAAGCTGGGCCCCGTGGCTGGTACCACATACATGCTTTTGTCCTAGAGTTACAAGCAACTTGATTCCCAAAGACAGTTCTTTTTAATTATTGAGTTCTCTGTTAATCACATTTGTTTTATAGAGGGCGAATTAGAAATGTTAACCGCATTGTGAAATCTCCACTATTTGTTGTGCCTGTGCACATTCGAACTCTTGTCCTTTCTTTGGGAGACTCAAGTGATGGATTCACTAATTATGACTACAGTCTTTACTTTCCAGTAGCTGGGCAGTAGAAAACCACAAGCGCATAGGACCTGTGCTTATCCAATTCAGTATGACTTGTACACTAATCATTCCAGCGGTGTGTGAAGAGTACTGTTTCATGCTCATGCTTGTTAAAGCGTGTGTGCATGTCTGTGTAGGCACACTCACCAGGGGTGGAGCATCCAAACAGCAAGTTCAAAAGCACTACAACTTACTGCGCTTCTGAGAGGCACTAGAACCACATCTTGTGCGGCAGCCACTGCAAATTGTTAGCACTGATGTGAAATGGTATGTGTCCTCTCACCATGTGCATGCATAATGTTCATAATAATGAAGCAGTTGCATGCCATGATTGGTAGCCATGCGTTATACTGGAATCATTGTGGTGAAAGGGTACCCTCTCTCTTATGTGGTGGACTTGTGTGCATGCCCAGTTATATTGGAAAGAAATGTAATTTCATATTAAGAATATTGCGGGGATCACACTGCCCCTGCAGCCCCGAACGATTCTACACGCCGACCTGGGGATAAACCGCATCTATCCGCTGACTACCCCAATTGGTTAATTGATATCACATCTACTATTGGCAGCCAGTCCGGCAATGGCTCTGCTTTGGAACAAGCCGGCCGCCTGCCATTAGATATGTGGTGGAGCAAGGATTGGAATGTACACAGGATGGGGAAATGATCCGCTTTCCTGCATGTGATGCAGTATGACTTACATTTTGAACATACGTGTTCAAAGTGCTACGAAAATCGCAACTGTATGACATTTCCTCCTCCTCATCCCCTAGTGCAGAGGTCTTCAAACTTGGGGGCGCCCACCCCCTTTCCCCGGGGCAGCCTTAAGTTATCTCAGGGGGGTGGGCGCCAGGCTCTGGATGAAGTAACATGCTTTATTTTAAGTGATTAAAAAAAATGAGTGAAAATTACAAAAAACTATTTGATGGACAGAATGTAGATCAATGTCTTACATTCACCCCAGTACAATGATCTGGGCCTAAATCCATCGTTTTTTGCACTCCACACCACCCTGGGTTAGATAATGGCTTTATGCAAATCAGCTCTGACCCTGTGCCCCATGGGAACAGTCCAGTCCGAACTACACAGCCATATCTTTCCCAGACCGGAATCAAGCATCCGAGGACCGGACCGGTTTCGAGGTAACACCTCTCATCAGCCCGGCTAGCTTGACTCCAGTGGTGTGGAGGCTCTGGGACCCACGGCTGAGCTACCCCAGTACACTCAGGGAGAAAATTACAAAAAACAATTTGATGTACAGAATGTAGATCAATGTCTTACATTCACCCCAGTAAAGTAAAGTGATCCACATTCGGTCCATCACCTGTTTTGTTTGCAAATTCCGCCCTAAGTGCGCTGGGGATGCTCAGACGTGGGTCCCAGGCACTCCACACCACTGGAGTCAAGCTAGCCGGGCTGATGAGAGGTGTTACCTCGAAACCGGTCCGGTCCTCGGATGCTTGATTCCGTTCTGGGAAGGACATGGCTTTTGTAGTTCGGACTGGACTGTTCCCATAGGGCACAGGGTCAGAGCTGATTTGCATATCGCCATTGTCTAACCCAGGGTGGTGTGGAGTGCAAAAAAACGATGGATTTGGGCCCAGATCTTTGGACTGGGGTGAATGTGTGACATTGATCCACATTCAGTCCATCACCTGTTTTGTTTGCAAATTCCGCCCTAAGTGCGCTGGGGATGCTCAGACGTGGGTCCCAGGCACTCCACACCACTGGAGTCAAGCTAGCCGGGCTGATGAGAGGTGTTACCTCGAAACCGGTCCGGTCCTCGGATGCTTGATTCCGTTCTGGGAAGGACATGGCTTTTGTAGTTCGGACTGGACTGTTCCCATGGGGCACAGGGTCAGAGCTGATTTGCATATCGCCATTGTCTAACCCAGGGTGGTGTGGAGTGCAAAAAAAACAATGGATTTGGGCCCAGATCTTTGGACTGGGGTGAATGTGTGACATTGATCCACATTCGGTCCATCACCTGTTTTGTTTGCAAATTCCGCCCTAAGTGCGCTGGGGATGCTCAGACGTGGGTCCCAGGCACTCCACACCACTGGAGTCAAGCTAGCCGGGCTGATGAGAGGTGTTACCTCAAAACCGGTCCGGTCCTCGGATGCTTGATTCCGTTCTGGGAAGGACATGGCTTTTGTAGTTCGGACTGGACTGTTCCCATGGGGCACAGGGTCAGAGCTGATTTGCATATCGCCATTGTCTAACCCAGGGTGGTGTGGAGTGCAAAAAAACGATGGATTTGGGCCCAGATCTTTGGACTGGGGTGAATGTGACATTGATCCACATTCGGTCCATCACCTGTCTTGTTTGCAAATTCCGCTCTAAGTGCGCTGGGGATGCTCAGACGTGGGTCCCAGGCACTCCACACCACTGGAGTCAAGCTAGCCGGGCTGATGAGAGGTGTTACCTCGAAACCGGTCCAGTCCTCGGATGCTTGATTCCGTTCTGGGAAGGACATGGCTTTTGTAGTTCGGACTGGACTGTTCCCATGGGGCACAGGGTCAGAGCTGATTTGCATATCGCCATTGTCTAACCCAGGGTGGTGTGGAGTGCAAAAAAACGATGGATTTGGGCCCAGGTCTTTGGACTGGGGTGAATGTGTGACATTGATCCACATTCGGTCCATCACCTGTTTTGTTTGCAAATTCCGCCCTAAGTGCGCTGGGGATGCTCAGATGTGGGTCCCAGGCACTCCACACCACTGGAGTCAAGCTAGCCGGGCTGATGAGAAGTGTTACCTCGAAACCGGTCCGGTCCTCGGATGCTTGATTCCGTTCTGGGAAGGACATGGCTTTTGTAGTTCGGACTGGACTGTTCCCATGGGGCACAGGGTCAGAGCTGATTTGCATATCGCCATTGTCTAACCCAGGGTGGTGTGGAGTGCAAAAAAACGATGGATTTGGGCCCAGATCTTTGGACTGGGGTGAATGTGTGACATTGATCCACATTCGGTCCATCACCTGTTTTGTAAGCCACTTTGTGATGGGCCTCACTTTCCTCTTTTGACATTTATATCCTGACTGTGAGTGTTTGTAAAAGGGGTAACAGGACTAAACTGCAAAGTTTAAATAGGTATAGACCTATTTAAACATTAACAATGTAACATAATAATTGTGAAACATTGAGGGGGGCCCAATGATTTTTCTTTTTACCAATGGAAAATGATGCATCATCCTGGCGCTCGCCAGTTGGTCTGACGTAAAGAAGACATGGCGGGTTATATTGTGCATGAAATGTGTTTTCTATATCCTCTTGGGTAAACATTTGTGATAAATGTGGAACTGTAATGGTGCTTATCTTGCTTATTTCCCTTTAACAGTGATTGAACTCTTATAAATAACGCAGTTAAAAAATATGATGATGAGCTATGTGTCAAATCCTGCATAACACCATGAGGGATATCGGTGCTTCTTTGGAGTGTTCAGCCTTAGAATGTGTTGATCTGAGGTGGTCCCCGCAGATCCGCATTTCTAACCCTCTGGTGCAAAGTCTTAGTTAAGTGCAACAACACGAATTAGAAATGTAGGTGGACTACAACCCCCACCCAACCCACTAAGCGGTACTGTGCAGTGATGTTTTCTGGTCATGATTAGTCCCTATAGATGAGTTCAAGGACTGAGCGAAACTCCAAACCTGTTTTCATTAGGAATAACACTCAGGGTAGCACTAAAGAACACTGGGTAAAACTTGACAATGTTTATTTTCAAAAACCCAAGTCTGGTGAGCTGTAACCTCACAGAATATGAAAAAATGCAGCAATTCATTATATGGCGAGTACAATATGACAATTCCTAGCACTGTAAGTACGTTCCTAGCATCCTAACTCCTTATCGGTACTTCTAAGCGCCATGCTAAAATTTTACAAATTATTAAATAACAAGTTTATAAATCTAGTTTCTTAAGATGGATCACTCAGCATAACTTCATTAACGAGAACAAGCTGTTTAGCTATTCTCTATCATAGCCCTTGCCTGGGAATGATGAGCAGTGCCAAGCTGAAGGCCTCTTCTCTGCTGCGCTCTCGAAGCAATCCCCAGTTGGGATTGGTTTGCAATAAACCAGCAGGACATCTGGCCTAATACCAATTTTATCTCATGTTTATTAGGTTGGAAAAACTAAAATTCCGATATGACAAAATAAGCATGGTGATAAAAGCGTCATTTCAATTCACACATTAACATTTTAGCCTCCGCTGTAAGTGTCCATTTTAACATGGCAGTGACCATAATATAAACAACGAAAAACAGCAGGCAGATAGGCGGCAGACATGATGCTAACCCTTTTACACACATGTCTAAAACTTCACACTCTCTAACAGAAAGAGATCAGAGTTTGCAAGCCAGAATATGATAAGTAGAAGAAATAGAAACCGGCCCTGTCACATCGTTCATTACAAGAATAGTGGCTCAACTTTTCTTTTAAAGCAGTACCCTGCAGTCACCTGCTTTGGCTCCCCGCCTTAAACGTAGGATTGTAATAGGAAGCAATGTCCATGACAGCCATCAGATGCTTAGATCGAATACATTTCTGATGAACCTATATGAACATATTCCTGTCTGAATGGTCATTGTTGTAGTACATCGGTTGACAGTGGGGATTATGCTCTTTAGATTGAATTTCATGAGATCTCATCCCCCCTGAGGTCATGGAATATAGTTGTATTGTAAATTAGCATGAATTATTAAATTCATATTATGGAAAGATGTATACAGCTCTCAATTGTTTTTCAGGTAAATGCAAAAAACGCGGAGAAGGGCTGAAGCTGGAGAATGAGCCTCAAGAGGTAAGTGTATTTTTAAAGGGATATATAAGACCATGGTTTCTGATAGTGTCTGACCAGTGAGATGCGTTGTCTTGTTAAAGGTCAGTGAACAGAGCTGGGATTTTTAATGTCATGTTGACTCACTGTGTCGCCGGATGTGTGACTCCACTACTCTGAAGGCAACAGTAGCTCACCAAAAGTATTCCATATACCAGTGCTGTAGCACCCTACCAAAATGTCTCTTAAAGTGCTGGTTCCCAAAGTCGTCTTTGTCTGATTATACGTTTTGCATCCTCTTCAGCATATGAGATCCGTTATGGGCGCATGGAAGCGTTTCTCAGCAATCATCAGCAATTAATCAAATGTTTGTGAAACTGTGTAAGATTGCCCAGACAGACGTTTGGATAATTGCTGTTCTGCAAGGAAGGGATGGTATTTATTGGGTCCTCTGCTTTTCATTCCCAGCCTGATGGCGAGATGGCGCTTGACGCAGAGTTTCTTGATGTCTACAAGAACTGCAATGGAGTAGTCATGATGTTCGATATCACCAAGCAGTGGTAAGAAAACCTTTTACATAATGTTGTACATAGCTTCTTCATCGTGATTGGATTACAATACATGGTACAACATTGAGAGGTCAACACACAATGTTCCATTTGTAGATCCACAGTTCTGGAAGTGGTGCTAATGGAAATACAACTTGGACAGTTTTAGCTAAACTCGGAGTAGATATTCTTCTCCATTTTCAGGTCGAGACTGGCGTAGGCTGCGCACATGCGCAGTCTCGCCAGCTAGACTTAATGACTGAGTAGTGAGGGTAAACCCCGCCCCTATTCTCCATTGGCTGGCTTTCCAAACGGCAGCCAGCCATTGGAGAAGAGGTCTCAGTGTCATCATTGTCTCGGTCTAAGCCCCGTCTTTTTCGGATGGGGGGGCGTGTTTTTTAGGTTTGTTCTATCCTCTTCTCCATTGGCTGGAATGGTAAACAACAAGTCAAAAACACGCCCGTTGTTTACATTCCAGCCAATGGAGAAGAGGGGACAAAGAAAAAGAAGGCCCCTAGTCTGCAAAGGACGGGTCTTAGTGAGAAATGGCGAGCGCGTGGAGCTCTATATGGTTTGTACAGCAGCGCCATGCAAGGGAGACTCCCGGGGCGTGCCCGCCTACGCAGTGTGCGCTGTGTGCCCCGATCGCCGCCGCCGGCCCTGGAGCCGTGAGAGCACTTTGTTTGCCTTCACCGGGCCCAGAGTCCGTTGACGTGAGCACCAAGCGGAGCTGGGATTGGCGCCAGCTCTGCACGACTTGGGTGGCGGTATGGGTAGACTATCTTTTCTGTTCGGAAAATCGAAAATTTGAATGTCTGAACTACGGTGGCCACGCTAGGGCAAAAGGGTTCGAACGCGCTTGACCCTCCTTCCTGTGTGCGCGCGGTCGTCGGAGAGCAGAGAGTTCCTGCCTGAGGCCCAGCAGGTACCGGGGAAGGCCGGGGTGGGATCCTGGTCAGCCAAGAGCCAGGTAGATGTCAGTAAAAATATAGGGGGCCAATGGCCTGTTAAATTATAAGCAGTAAGTTGAGCTGTGTAGGTCGAGAAGCGTGTCTGGGGCCACGGGGGGTTTGAAGCGTAAATATTACAGGGACGTGCGTGCTTCGTGTTGGTGGCCTGTGGTTTGGTGTGGTGGCCCGGAGAAGGAGAGTTAGTTTTCGGGGGAGTTTCTGGCGCTCACGGTTATTGGATCTAGGGCACCAAGTTGGGAGGAAGAGGTTGGAGCATTGGGTGTGCCCCTGGGACGGGACCCAAAGCAGGATACTGTTTGTCAGAGGCCCTTCGGGGTATTGATCCAGGGACTTATATAAAGTATTTTGGTGGAGCGGTGGCCGTGGGGCCTACTGGTTCCGTTTTTGAGCTACAGGGTTAGTTGAGTGGCTGATGGAGGCTTTTGGGTCGGTGTGGAAGCAAGTCACGAGACCATCAATTATCCCGGGCTTCTGCGGAAAGTCGAATTATGTTAAGTCATAGGAGAACGATTTTCAGGTAGGATAGACATCTCGCTCCTTGTGGATAAGACTCTGTTTCTCATATATAGACTGTAGTTTAATAGAAAAGGCCAGGTGTTGCTTCCTGAGTGTCCTATGATCTTGAGGTAGATGGCATCCTCCATATTACTTGTTGTCGTGGGGTGTTTGGGATGTGTCGTGGCAGATGGTGTTGGTGAAATGTGAGGGTCAGATTGAGCCCGGGATTATAAAGTGGTACCACCATGAGAGGCGAAGCTCGGCCTGCCTTATTTTAGACATGGCGAGAATACCTATATATTATTACCCATTAATGCAGATGTTCGTTGTGTACTGTCTGCTTAAAGGTCCAAGGGAAGAGTTTCGCTTGGGGTCATCCCAGTGGCATGGACCCAAGTTAAAAGGGGGGGGGGGGCTATTGGTTGCAAAGAAGTGGTGTCTGACTTAATGTTTGAGGGCGGGTGGATTATGGGGGATGTTTTTTTCACATCGAGGAAAGGAAAGTCCGTTCGTTATGTGGCAAATAGTATGTGCAAGTCAAGCCACTAATTGGTCTCATCCTCTTGCAAAGGTGCCGCCTCCCTCCTAGGTAGTTAGCAGCCCACGTTTTTATCCCCACGGTGGTTGGGGGATGCATTAAGTAGTTTTCTAGAGGGCGGTTTCTGCAAGTTTGTTACTGCTATAATTATAAGTAATTCACTAATTAAAACTACTTGCTCATTATATAACACCTTATTAAAAAAAATCCTTCATCCAAAACAGCTGACACTTAGATAACAGAAGTGAACACGCTAAACAAATGTATTGCTCATAGATGTTTGGATCCTATACTGCCCCAAACTTAAATGTATCTAAACTCATGTGTATGTAATGGCAGGAAGAACGTAAGCTGTTTAGACCTCCATTTGTGCCTGATTACATCTGAGGAACCCTGCTGGGATTGAAAAAGGGTGATTGTGACCTGGCGAGGCCAGTTTCAATCATGGCATGTGTAACCAAAATTTTGTGTGTGTGGGTGTGTGTGTGTGTGTGTGTGTGTGTGTGGGTGTGTGTGTGTGCGTCTGTGTGTGTGTGTGTGTGTCTGTGTGTGTGTGTGTGTCTGTGTGTGTGTCTGTGTGTGTGTGTCTGTGTGTGTGGCTGTGTGTGTGTATGGCGCTGTATGTGTGTATGGCACTGTGTGTGTGTGTGTGTGTATGGCGCTGTGTGTGTGTGACTGTGTGTGTGGCGCTGTGTGTGTGTGTGTGGGTGTGTGTGTGTGTGTATGGCGCTGTGTGTTTGGGTGTGGCTCTGTGCGGGTGTGAGGATGCAAATGCAATAGGTCTCGAATTCGCGAGAGATTAAGCTATTGGCATTGTAAATGACAATGCTATTTATTTATCTGTTTTCAAAACCAACACATAAATAAAAAGTTTTTCATTTACAATGCCAATAGCTCTAACTTTTCCGAAGGCGAGACCGTTGCATTGTAAATGCTTGTTTCATTAAGATATTAGTGATATGATGTGAAAAGCACCTTCTCCTGGAGTTAGTCTCTTCATTTTGTTAATTCTTAAAACAAGCAAATCGGAATAAAATTATGCACCAGAAACAGTAGAATATCCAATCTATTTAACTTTCAGTTGTCCTACTATCACGTTCCAGCATTGTTTCTTTTGACATTTTGGGCTCTCTCCCATGACAGTTTCAGAAGAGAAAGCAACCATTTTAACCGGTCACTGATGTAAGGTTGGTTTTAGGGTTATTATTTCCAAGTTCATTGTTTGTCTACACTTAATGTGGGAATGAACCTCATTTCCAGGTCCAGGCATGCAGTGTGATGTCCCCTCTAGTAGTGTATCTGCTCATTTGAGAGAAAGAAAACATTGTTGGCTATTTACAATCCAGCTTTACTGTTTGAACTATTCAGACCTAGGCATAATAAACCTAATAAAAAGGTCAGTCATTTCCGCCTTCAGTTCCATACTGTCCTGGGTTTCATTGTCTGGGTCTTAAATCCTTTACAGTGGTTGGCTGGGGAAATGTCATTCTTCATAATCCTCTATAGGTTAAAGGGATGTTCTGGAGGGGCAGAATGAATATACTTATTATCTTTGGTGTAAATTATCTTTTTCCTAACAAACAACACATAAAACAGAGAGTCATGGACAGTCCTATTCCCATTGCCAGTTTGCTGTTCAGCAGTGAAAAACGGTTCTCCAAACTGACATCTTCCTCATGACCTACTTGGAGGAGGAAATGTCTGCAGGCAAACACCCCTAGCGGCATGCAATTTGTGAAAGGCTGCTAAATCAGGTGACCCTTCAGTTTATCTTCGGCAAGTTTGGATTTCCTCAGACTGCTTGCAACACTGGACAAACACCAGTGATCCCCGTTTGCCTTCTTTCTGGGAGCAGAAAGGTATCCCCAAGCGGATGCTCTCCATTTTGAATGGTCGGGGTATTTCCTGTTTTCCACCAAATCCTCTCACCCACAGGCCCCTATTTAAGTTTCTTGTGAACAGCTCAGAGATTATTAACATTAAACCATTGAGGCAAAGACAGTTTTGTTTTTTTGTAACTGGTTCTGCTTTCTAGTTATAACTTCTGTAGCTTTTACCGGTTGTGGATATCATGTTTCAACATGGAAGACCAGTTTACCATCCCTGCTGACCGTTGCCTATTGTGAAAGAGAACCTAGGATATGCACACCTGGATTCGTGAGAGCCAAACAAAGCTGTTGTCCAATATTCTAAAAGCAGAAAGTATGCATCAGTATAAGAGTAGAAGGCTTCAATATGTTAGCCCACTAGACTTTAAAGAATCACTTGAGTACTTTACAAACTTCCTTAGATGACTGAACATTCATAACCACTCCAGTCAACTCACACTTTACTTTAGTAGACTTCTGGGCACATTTTACTCTGAGCTGTTGCTTCCTTAATCTGGCAAGAACCTATTTACTCCCTGAAATAGGATGCAATTAGAAGGCACTTTGACCTTCTGAATGTGCGTTCTCCTCTTTGTGATTCTGCTGCACACGCCAATGTCGGTGTAGGCAAGGTCTCTTTAGTTTTTACTTAATTGCTCAAACTATTTGAATGTATGGTACCTTGTGACGTTGACCAATTGCCATTGATCTCAGACATCTTAGTCATTAGATAGGCATCATGGATTGGTGAGCCACAAACTCTCTTTTCAAAAGATGCATCTTGGGCTTACCAAAAAGTAAAAACAGTAATGATCTATAAGGTTTTGACAGAATTTCATCTTAATCAGGTGATGTTTTTTCTTATCTTTTAACCAAGACCTAGGTTGTCCTCTGTTGAGAAAACTCAACCTGGATGATTCCAGGGCTCTAAAATTCTGTTTGGAAAGCACAACTGTCTAAAGGAAGCTAGAGGATATATTTATCAACTTTATTCAGTTTTCTCAGAGAAAAACAATCATTATAACATATACCCCCATTTTGTTGAGGACATGTGAGCGAAACATACAGCAATTATTACATAGGTCTTTCCAGTGCCAGGACCGGAACATAATACTGATGCAACAATCAGAGTTGTTTACCTTTCATTGAGTGCAGCATCATCAAAACCCCAACAGTTTAACTTGTGGCTCAAGCCCGCTCCACCCTCCATTAGCTATGTACCTCCCGCTTTTCCTCACTCATCCTCTTCTCTCAAGTGACCACAGATCTTCTCAAATTTTCGTGGACAGTCTCTGGCCTGGTAGATTAGCTTTTCTGATCCCATACACCAACCCATGCCCTCCTCCTTCTCCCATATGGTAGGCAGAGGTAGCAATTCCCCCCCCCCCCCAGTACTTAAGTATATCTCTATGAGCCACCTTCCAGGCCAGGTTGCAAAATAATAATGCATAGTGGTTCAGGGTTTCATCGCACTAGATGTCTAGTGAGACTATTTGGGGTGTGAGTCTCACTGCGTAGTCCCAAAAATCAGATATTTTTTCAACTTCCAGTTTCCAGTAGGCCCCGATTTTTGGACATTCCCACAATGTATGCATCATGGTGCCCTGCAGTCGCCAGCTCCTCAGGCATTGTTCGCCTGTGGCCCAACCCTTACCGAACAGGCAGGTCCGCATTTGTCACCTTTTGAAGGTCATACCCTTGCCAACAGTATGATAACGGTTTCTACCAGGTGAATAGTATTTAATATATGCAAAGCCTAAGACAAAAGAGTATTTCTGAGAGTTCACTTTCCCATTACATCAGAGCTTCACAGATGCATGGTGTTCAGTGCAGTTTCTAGGGCTGTCACATAGGCTATGTCACATGCATTTTGTAAACTTTCCTCACAGGATGCATCCTACTGCAAAGAGGCAGCCTCTAGCCAGAGTATCTACCGACCAAATGGCAACATGTGGTTGAAATCTTGTGTGGCTTACATTCACACCAATTAGTAATTCTGTCGATCTAGAACCAGGTTCCCAAAGTAGTCAAACCAAATTGACAGAGTAAGGACAAAACAACTACATGGTGATTCTGATACCCTTTCCTTGCACTCCCTGCTTCACAGTATTCACTCAATCATCACCTCATTAGAATACACTGCATTGCAACCATATATGGCAGAAGAAGAATACGAGAACTCAGCTGGATAGTGAGTGGCACATAAATGGGTGGGTGGGGGGGCTGCATGAAAAGAGCCTTGCACTGGATCATCCTGTGTACATATTTATAGCCATACAATACCAGAATCATCATGAAGGCACTTTCCCCTAAAGTCTTCATTCTTTAACAAGACAGTTGAGAAATCACTAAGGCACTGCATTTAGAAAAAGTAATTTCTTCTTGAAATCCCTCAGTGGGTGAAGAAGGGCTCTTTTATGGTTAGAAGTGCCCTGGAGAATGCTTAAAATGGATGAACTTGTCTTTGAAACATGACTGTGATTAGTAAATATAAGTAGAGTGGCTGAGATTTATAATGCTGATGCCCCTGAAGTATCAAAGACAGGTTTTGCTCCAGTATTTCTGTTGCCGATCAATAGTCACTTGCTTTCTGTATATCCCTTTTCTCGTGATTCAAGCTCTGGGGTAGATGTTTAGATAGCATGGACGATTCTTTGAAACACCTTTGCCTAATGCCTCTTCTGATGTAACCTTTTTCCAAATTCCAAGGAGAAAAGGGCTTGCCGTATGGTCTTTTAGAAATTTTGATAATCTCAGTTTACAATGCCGTATTCTGTTCCACTACTCCATTTTGGCCATTGGAAATATTCTGTAATTGTGACATAGTTGTAAAGTGGTTTGACGAAGTTTGTGAATCTATGTCATTCAAGTTCTGGAAATACAATTTCAGAGGTATTTATTGTGCATCAAAATTGACATGCCATTGGAAAATTTAGTCCAAAAAATATTCATTTTATTGGAAACATTTACCGTTGCTTTGCAGTAAATAGTAAAAAATAAAAACATAAAAAAATGTTGTGTTTCACTACCTAAAAACGCAACGATTTTAGCCATCACAATGTTCAAACCTTGTACTTGAACCATGTCCTAACCACAATCAGAATTGTTACTCTGGTCTAGTCATATCAAAACTTAACCTTGGCCCTGACCCTTTCCCTAACCCTTTCTCTATTCTAGTCTTTACCTTTACCCTGTCCTTAAGCCTAACCTGTCCTTATTATTTACCCATACTCCAAACCTTCATCTTAATTCTTAATGCTAATCTTGATCCCATCTTCACTGCGTTAGCTTAATTTTTATTAAATGTATTTTGATTTTTCTGATCATGTTTTCAAATAAATATTTTGTAACATAAATGTGTTATTGAAATGGGTTTTCTCTGAAATGTTCTAAGGGCAAATAGCAAGATAAAATGAATGTTGAAGATGTTTGAAGCCACAGGCATGTGGCTAAATTGTGCTAGGAGCACCCTGGCTTCCAGTCTATTGCACTTAGCCACTGTTTCCAGTCCTGTCACAGAATGCAGAACTGCGCAAACATTGGTATATGAAGGAGGTTAATGAATTCAGATTATGGAGGCTACTACGTACTACGTGCTTCTCACGTTTGCTCGGAGGTTGAATTTCACATATGTCAGCTATTAATTCCTGGTTTGCTATTCCGCTAAAACTGCAGGCTAATGTGCCTCGCCCTCTTCAATAGTATTTGCTGCGTGTGTCCATTTCCTATCTGATTCAGCTGTACACACCTTTGGCGTTCCCACTTTATGTACACAGAGTGAAGAGCCCTCAGCCTCTGCGTAGCCCGCAGCATGGAACAGACTACCCAAAAGTGCCGTGACTCAGCAGCGTTAACGCACATGTCCCGCCCTGGCGTCTCCTGTTGCGTCATTCCGCTGCCAGATTCTATTGATTCTGGTGGTGTGTGGAGGATTATGTGACTGAACAAAGTAACTAAATATTTTCATTTACCCTGAAAGATGTGCAGCCAACACCCCTTCTCTGTCCTCTGTTTTTTTTGTTTAGGTCTGGCCCGACTGTTTTTTTCCCGAAAAATTAATATATAATATCCATACATAGAGGGGCTTTTTGTCAACAGGCACCACCCATTAGCTGGTTAAACTGCAATTCACATTTTGCTTCCACCCACCTCAGCAAACAGCACGGGAAAACAGGTCAGCTCATATTACCCATTGGCTTGACTGCACAAAACCTGTTCACATCCACTTGAAAATAGTTTCTTTCTCTTTGGTGACAGAGCAAGTTCAAAGTTGGATTATTTTTTTTAAAATTCCGTTTAAATTTAAATACCAGCTATTTATTTTGCCTACTTTGGTATACATTTGCTGTGACAATGTATCACTGTAGTTGCCTATGATTTGAATGCTTGGTTGGGTTGTGATTTATTCTCATCTCCTTCACAAACAATAATTACATGGAGCAGCTGGAAGAGCTGTTATTTAAAAATCCTCGCTATTAAAGGAGTTACATCACTGAATGTATTTTGGAAAGGTTTTATTGCCAATTTTCCAATGTTTGTTTAGTGAGGCTGCCCCAGATCAGCTATTGTTCTTAGTTTCCTAATAGGACTTGATAACATATCAGTCAGGTTTTTGAGAGCTGTTGTACCCCTACATATACAGTCAGTGAGCGTTGCATACGACCCTCACACCTGCAAATGCATACTTCTATTACCTGAAAGAAACAGTTAGTTATAGATTCCTTACCTTAGAATTACCCACAGGATCCAGACAGTTTTTCATCAGCTGTACCCCTGCGCCTTGAAAGGTGGCCTTGGTCGGCTCTGCGTTAATCGTCGGCATCGTGGTCACAGGGATGACATTGCGGTAGCTACTTAGACGCTGCCCTTGCTCTGTTGACGTCCATTCTTTCTTTTTCTGCTCCAGCCAGGGCAGATCTAGAGAGAGCGGTACCTCCAGTCACTTTTTGACGGACCTTTTCTCGCCTTTTGTAGACACCGTTTTTGCGGAGTCTTCGATTCCTGGTGTACGAGGGATGCCCGATTTCAAGGCCTGCGGTTCCTGTAGCCGTCTGATGTTGGTGACGGATCTTCACAGCGTGTGCCTGTTCTGCCTGGATCGTGATCATATCCCAAGTCGTGCTCCGACTGCCGTACCATGAAGCTGAAGTCTTTGCGGGAGCGGTCCCGAAAGCTTCTCGAGGCCCGGCCTTTTGCTCCGGTCCGTTCAAGGTCCTGGTCGCGTGGGAGGTCGAGGGACCCGTTGCAGAGCCACCACCACCAGTCTTCTTCCAGGTCTTCGCACTCTTCAGGTAAGTCTGAGCACAAGAAGAAGTCGAAGAAGCATTGTTGCTCTTCGACTTCTCCCCGTCGGTCGAGTGGTGGCCCTCCAGCAGCTCCGCGTGTGTAGCCTGAAGGGTAGACTCTGAGTTTCCCATCCTTCCCGGGACCTGGAGCGATCCCTGCACAGCTTCTCCAGTTTTACGAAGCGATGCGTGCCATCTTTGGGCAGCCGGTTTCCGCTGGCACGCCTTTGGGCCCCGCGGAATCAACTGTGGGCCCTGGGCCTTCGATGCCGTCGGCTTCGGCCCCCGGTGCCGCAGGTTCCCCTTGGATACAGTCCTAAATCCGGATCAAAACGGTCGACCTGTTTACACTTCCACCGGCGCCGATTCCGCTGACACCACGTCCGCAGCCAGCATCTGCTGTGTCAGCAGCCAACGTCGACCCCGGCCTCCACCTCGATGTAGACACAGAGCTGGAACGGCGTCGACTGGTACCTTTGTGCCCTTGTTCTACCATGGCTCTTTTAGACCAGATTCACAGCCAGAGGAATGTGAGGAGGACTGGGAGGGGTCTGGAGACCCTTTAACTGACCAGTTGGGCTACAAACCAGACTGGAGAGAGTAACTGGGGGAAGCCAGTGGTCTGGATACCTCACCAAACTATGGCATGTTGTCTCCTCCTACCGTGGCTACTGAGGAGGGAGCGCCTTATGCCGTGATGTTGCGTAGGGCGGCCGAGGCTCTCCACCTCCAGCTATCTATGGTGGCAGTCAGGACTAACTTCCTGACTGAGGTGCTTCAACCGGCAGCGAGCTCTTCGGGCCCCTGCTACCGTTTACTGAAGCCCTCACTGACATACATAGTTTTGGGCACATGGTCCAGGCCCAACACAGGGGCTCCTGTGGAAAGGATGATTGCCCAACACCACCCCCCGGCCCTGGGCGACCCCACTTTCCTCTCCCAACACCCCACCCCTGAGATCTTGGTGGTCAAAGCCTCCACCTTCAAATGCACATTCCCTAACGCACCACCTGATAGGGCATCCAAAAAGCTAGACCATCTTGGGAATAAGATGTTTTCTTCCTCCAGCTTGGACTGTGGTCAGTAAACACCGCCTGTCTGTTGGGCCGTTACACCCACTCCGTGTGGGTGCTGCCCCAGTGCCTGGAGGAGGCCCGGGCCGTACTTTCCCGTGCAGTTGCCAAAGGGAGAGACGTAGCAAAGTTTACCATCCGCTGTGGGCTGGATACCGCCGACTCACTAGGCAGAACGATTTCCACATTGGTAGGGCTACGACGCTGTGCCTGATTGAGGTTGACTGTTTTTTTCAGGGAATGTCCAATGAACTCTTATGACATGCCCTTTGATGGCCCTCGCCTTTTCGGCGACAAGGCAGACAACATGCTGGAGCACTTTAAGGACTCTCGGACTACAGCCAGGTCCTTTGGCGTCTCCACCACCTGCCGGTCTGCTTTTTGCCCCTTACGTGGCTACGGAAGGGGTGACCCGCCACGTCCCGCCAAGAGCCACAGGCCAGCACAAGTTGTTAAGCCCCTGCGCGGCCGGGGAGGGGGAAACCATCGCTGTGATTCTGGGGGCCAGTGGGTGGGCCAGTCCACCACAGCCCCCTCTGCCAGGCCTCCAAACCCTCCTAGTCTGACCTTTCAGGGCCACCAATCGCCAGTGGGTGGCAGCATTCGCCATCACCTCCCCCACAGGCGCACCATCACGTCGGACAGGTGTGTTTTGCAAATAATCCGAAGGGGCTACTCTCTCCCCTTCGAGACTACCCCTCCATCCATGCCACCTCAGTACCATTGCATGTTGGAGGATCACCTAACCCTTCTCCAACAGGAAGTTTCGGCACTCTTGGCCAAGGGAGCCATTGAGCGAGTTCCTGTCCCAGAAGTAGGTTGTGGGTGCTATTCCCACTACTTTCTGGTGCCCAAAAAGGACAAAGGCCTGTGTCCTATCTTGGATCTCAGGAACGTCAACCGCTACTTCCGGAAGGAGAAGTTCAACATGTTGACGGTAGCTAAGGTCCTGTCTGCCCTCGACCCTGGAAAGTGGATGGTAGGGTTGGACTTGCAGGATGCTTACTATCATGTCACCGTCCTGCTGGCCGACCGGCGTTACCTACGGTTCACAGTAGGCCACGAGCACTTTCAGTTTACTGGGCTCTCCTTTGGCCTTACCAGCGTCCCTCGGGTGTTCACAAAACTGATGGCGGTGGTCGCAGCTCATCTGCGCAGATCAGGGGTTCCAGTCTTCCCCTATCTCGACGACTGGCTGTTGAAGACAGCCTCAACCCAGGCTGTCGTCTCCCACCTCCAGATTACGGCCGACCTTCTGCATTCCCTGGTTTTCTCCATCAGCGTGCCGGAGTCACACATGACTCCCTATCAGAAACTCCTCTTCATTGGAGCGGGTCTAGACATGACGCAGTTTCGTCTCTATCCTCCCGAACAGCGAGTCCGGTATATTTGGGCTATGATTCCAATCTTTCAGCCTCTATCCCGGGTTTCGGTCAGGATTACTGTGAGGAGGAGCCCGCCTTTACCCCCGTCTTGACCCCTAGATGTAGCCTACCTGCCTGTTTTTCGCCTGCCGTGGACTGCCATTCCAGGTGGAAAGGGTTAATTCATTCGGACTCCTCTCCCTTCCAGGGTAAGGACCGCCCCAAGAAGGAAGAGAACCAATGGTCCAGGATCGTGGGAGGCAGAACTTCCTGTTCGAAAGGGAGTCTCGGAAAGCGCAGAGGACAACATGAGGAATCCTGAGACGAGCTACAGGTCGGGACCAGAGAAGGAGATAGAAGGACTTTGCTGCAGACCAGGAGACGGAAACAAGGACACCAGGGGCGACGCCAACCTCGAAAAGGACGCAGAGAAAGGAGCCGCGGAGGTCGAGGCCAAGACGGAGGACTGGTGGACACCCCTGGTGGACACCTGCACACCGCCGTAACTCTGGAGTGTTACCGCCAGCGTGGTACGAGGTCCGGGGAAAAGAAGTGAAGGCCGGAGAAGGAGGGTTGGTGCTGGGTGTTTAAGGGCACCAACAGACATTGTGTTTTTTTGTGTTTTTTATGCGTTTTGGAAGGAAAAGGGGGTGGGGGGGGATTCGCCCCTCCTTTACTTTATACGGGGCTTCACCTAACCCATATATATTTGCTATGCCTGCCTCCTGAAGTGAAGGAGTTGAGAACAAGTACGATATATATATGTTCGAGGCATGTGGGCTGCTGAATTCATATCTGTGCATAGATCGCCGCCTAGTGTTGGGTCTGGAAGATTATACCTTGTTGTCCTGGAAGAGTCTTCGAAGTATCACGAGTTAGGTGACTCCTCCCCTGGACTATAGTGCGCATGGGCATCTTCTCCATCCTCAGATTGTTTTTTTCCGCCATTCGGTGCGGATGTTATTTCTATACTCCAACTTCGGAATCGAAACAAAACTTTTCTAAAGGCCTTCGACTTCGACGGTATTGTTTTCGCTCGGTACTCATTGACTCGATCGAACTTTCCATCTCGAACCGGTCATCGATGCGGGCCGTTGGGCCTTTTAGACGCCACGAGGGCCTGCTGCCGATGGAAAGGAGCCCGTTCAAAAGGTGCCCACAATGCCACTCCCAAGTTCCCGCATACTGACAAACATTCAGTATGCAACAAGTGCCTATCACCAGACCATAAGGAAGAAACCTGCCCAGCCTGTGCCCACTTCCGTTCGAAGAAAAATCATCCGGATTCGATGGGCCGCTAGGCAAGAGATGCAGCGACAGGCACCAGAACCATACAACGTCTTCGATGATGACCAAGAACTTCCAGAAGCTGAAGATTCGGACCTAGAGATTGTCACCGGCGAGGACTACTCGGACTCAGACGACGAGATCCCACCGGGGCAAATCGTGAGTACACTGCCACCGACACTGATTACCCCGTTACCGAAGGCTCCGGTCGAGGCATCGCCAAAAGGCCTTAGCCAAGATATGAAGAAACATTCGCCAGCCCCGCCGTCCGGCTCGGTACCGAAACCTAAGCCTTCAGAGACCCCAGAGTCAAGTAACGTGATCCCAAAGAAGGTTCCAGAACCCAAGAAGGCCGTTGACCCAAAGAGCGCCGAACCAAAGAAGGTCGTCGAGTCAAAAGGCGCCAAACCTAAAAGGTCCGTCGACCCAAAGAAGGTCACCGAGCCGAAGGACGTCGACCAGAAGAAGGCCGTCAAGCCAAAAAAGCCCGCTGTGCCGAAGGTCGCCGACATAAAAAGTGCCGTATCGAAGCCTGTGATCCAGCCGGAAAAGGCTATCGAACCAAAGACAAGTGCTCCAAAAAGACCGGTCAATCCCAAAAAAGCCATCGACTTGACAAAGGACAGTCAACCGAAAAAAACCTGTTGACCCAAAAACCCGGTCGATCCGACATCACTTGTTGAGCCGACCAAAGGGTCGGAGCCGAGGAAAACCAATAAGCCACCAAAGGTCGTCGACACAGAAGGGGGTATCGACCCAGAGGCAATAGTCAATCCAAATCACACTAAGCCGAACAAATCAGGCACAGCCACGGACAGTGGAAGAAGAACTTTTCCATCCAGATCCATTAGTCGACCAGGCTAAAATATATATTAATCCGACTGGTAAAGTCACAATCCTACACAGGAAAAAGAGACCACTGGACACTGAATCTCATTCACTCATTCCTCTAAAGAAGAACGACTTTGGGACTTCTCCCTCTAGATCCTTCCTTCCTTTCTATCCTACTATGCCTATTACGCCTTTGGCCCCTTACTCTACTTCTAACTATGGGGACAATGAGTGCAACACAGGGGAAGATAGGATCCTAACCCCCAAGATGAACCATGGGGGGAGCCAACTGACCCATGTGACACGCATCCCATCACTGACGTCCCCTCATACCCAACAAAGCCGTCACCTACTGACGACACCATTGTCTTCAACCAACTAATAGACAGGGCAGCGCAGTACCACAACGTTGACATGCACAATGACCCTATAGAAGAAGACTTCTTATTTGACACTTTCCCCACTTCAGAAAAAAACGTCAGAACAGTTCCTATGCTAAAGGGGATATTAAAACACGCGCCTGATATATTTAAAGATACAGCCAGGGCACACGTAATCAATCCCATGATTGAAAAGAAATATAGAGCAGCCCCTACAGACCCTACCTATATCAGAGGCCAGTTACCATTAGACTCACTGGTAGTGGCTAATGCACGCCAAAGGGCCAACTGACAGACAACAGGGGAGGCTCCTCCACCTGATAAAGAGTTCAAAATACTAGAGGCCTCGGGTAAAAGAGTAGCATCACAGGCCTCAAATTCATGGAGAATTGCGAATACACAAGCTCTGCTAGCTCGTTACGACAGAGCATACTATGACCAGCTTGAAAGCTTAATGCAACACCTGTCTGAACCTTTTAAAGCCGAAGCTAATGACCTCATACAGGAGGGAAAATGTATTACAAACGCCTCCATCAAATGTGCGCTTGACGCAGCCGACACTGCAGCCAGGTCTATTAACACTAGCGTTTTACTACGACGACATGCATGGCTGCGTATTTCGGGCTTTAAGAACGAGGTGCAGTCCACCATTCTTAACCAACCAGTCAATCAAGACTTCCTTTTTGGCCCTGCAGTTGACACCATTCTAGACAATGAAGAAAGACACAGAAACTGCAAAATCAATTGGTGCATTGCAGTTTCAGCAACACAGAGGTTCATACAGAGCAGCTACACGAGGCAATACTTTACAGACCTCATCTACATACAAAGGCAACACCCAGGGTTCCTTTAACAAGAACTCCAACAGAGGAGGTTATAGGGGCAACAATAACAAGGGGAGAGGACGTGGAGGCAATAACACCAGAGCCTCCACTGCTACCAAACAGTGACTTAATCACGCTACCTCCAGACCACCTAACACCGGTCAGAGGCAGACTCCAACAATTCCTACCTGTCTGGAACGCAATTACCACGGACAGGTGGGTGAGACAAATTATCCAGTATGGTTATTGCCATGAACTCACCTCTACCCCACCAAACATACCACCCAGACACCGTCCTATGTCCAAAGAACACATCACCTTGCTACAACAAGAGGTGAAATGCATGCT
This sequence comes from Lissotriton vulgaris, assembly GCF_964263255.1. Lineage (NCBI taxonomy): Eukaryota > Metazoa > Chordata > Amphibia > Caudata > Salamandridae > Lissotriton > Lissotriton vulgaris. The sequence goes on along the minus strand of NC_141693.1, from coordinate 204,958,928 downwards.
GGAAAATGGGGCCATAGAGCCAGTCCCTTTCCAACACCAAGGGACAGGAGTATATTTCCTATACTTCCTTATTCCCAAGAAGGACGGTTCACTCAGACCCCTAAATCAATACATACTGTCGGAACACTTCCATATGATCACACTACAGCAAGTGCTCCTGTTGCTACAGCAAGGAGACTTCCTAGCAACATTGGACCTCAAGGACGCGTATTTTCACATACCCATCCATCCAGCTCACAGAAAATATCTCGGGTTCACAATAGAAGGTCAACACTACCAATTCAAGGTTCTCCCGGGGACGGCAAGAGTTAATCGGAAACCCTCCCTCCTCTCTACAGGAAACAACGACCGAGGAGGGAGAAACCAGCCAATGGGTGTGCGAGGCAACCTTGGAAGAGGAGGGACAATCGCCTTTTAGGAAGCCGACGCAGGAGGAAAGGACGGACTAGAGGAGGAACCCGGAAGACGCTGTGCCCCACGCGAATGCACCGGATCAACGGAGGGAACCGGACCTTCCTGGAGGCCAGAGGATCGAGGAGGCAAGAACGGAAGGTGAAGACAGCGGGGAGAACATCTAGGACTAGTCCGAAGACTGGTGGATGCCCCAGGAGGACGCTGGAAATCCGCCACAACTCCGGAGAGTTGCGGAAGACGCGGTGAGTGCTGCAGAGCGGGAAAGGGAGGGAGGGGAAGGGGTTCACCTACCTACCCTGACCTAAGCACTACCTTATTCTGAGCACAGCCTTACCCTAAACAATACCTTAACTTGGAGTATGCACGTTGCTTTAGTTTAATTATTTTTCAGTTGTTGTGAGTAACAGCTTGACCTGACAAAAGGGGGAGGTGGGTGTAATCTACTCTGGACTTATCTGCTGGACAATCCCGAGTTGTGCATAATGATTCTTCTGTTTTAATGTTGTCTCAAGGGCTAGAGTGACAAGGGGAGAAGTATCCCACAGCTTGTATTAATCCTTGAGTCTAGTGGTTTTGCTAAGCCCTATTAGCAGTGGAGGGTTACCATTTTTACACTTCATATCTTTCTTTTTCCCTTACTCTCACTTTGGGTGTGGTGACGGTAAACGCATAAGAATAGAACAGTCTATTGACCGCGCTTTCTTCTCTTGGAAATACTCCGGGACGGCAACATCCAGACAGTGAAAGAAGACATCCCACGAAGACAGAAAAGCAGATCAGACTGACTCCAGACCACCACCACCTGACAATTCATCCCACCGATTACCGGAAAATCACCATTGTCTTCAAATCTACTCTCAATAAAACCAACCATTCAACCCTCAATCCGGCCTCCTAGTTTTCATTTCCGCCCATCCCTCCGACAGTACACAATTAGCACCTCAATGAATGGAGATTGAGCTGCTGCAATTGTCTATGTTTGATTTGCCAGAAAAAGTTGTTGTTATCCTGGTTGCCGTGCACCTTTACACAAAGTCTATTTATGCTTGGAGCTGGGACAAATCTGTAGCCTGGTCTGCAGTCTGCAAGACAGACCTTTTAAATGCTAAACTGTCCGATATTTTGTTATTTGTGTTGTCTTTGTCCCAGCAAGGTCTTGCAGGAGACACTATTAAGGGTTATTTGCTGCCCTTTCAGCCTTCTTGTGCCTACCAGACCAACCATGCTTGTGTAAATCACTTTTTATAATGCTGTTTCTTAAAGGTTTGGCCTATGTTTCCTCTTAAACCATTTGTGATGCCGCAGTGTTACCTCAATTTGGTCTGGTCCTGACATTTCTCATTGTACTCCCTTCCTGCTGATGCACAGATGCTTGCCGAGTCTTCTTACCCTAAAGATTGTTTTCCTCTCCTTAATAACTTTAGCTTGTCTTGTGCGTGAGCTGCAGGCTCTCTGTGCAATCACCCTTCACCACCTTTTTGGCAGGCAATCTACTGCTGAGGACCTGGTAGACCTTCTTGTTGAAAGTCGTGACTCCTTTTAACATCGGACAAGCCATCACTCTACCAGCTTTCTTTGCCCCATCTCACCCCTCACTAGAAGAGAGAGACTACATCTGCTGGACCCTAAAAGAGGGATAAGCTTTTACATTGATCACACTAAAAACTATTGGGTGGGCTATCAGCTGTTTGTGGTGTTTTCTGTTTTAAAACCCCAACATTCCCTCCTGCTAAAGTTTATTCCAGAATTTCATCTTGCGCAAGTGAGAGTCTTACTTATATTCTGTCTTGCCACAACATTCCAAAATGAAGAAGTGCCTTAAGGTTCTTTTTGGAGAAAGCAAGAAGGTACTGGACAGGTGATGACCAACTGTTAATTTGTCACTTTGGTACAAAGGAATAATTGACGAGTGATTTGGTCTTTGTTGTACTTGTTCACAAAGCATCACTGTCTTGATTTTGTTCATGTTAAGGCTGTATTCAGTAGAACAGTTTAGGAAAACATTTTAATTTTAGAAATCAAGTGGCCATTTGTTTATGACCATAATCCTTCTGCTAAACTGCCAAGGAGATCTTTATGTGATGGCTCTGTATAAAGAAGCGTCCATTTGCAGAACTAGTTACTTGTCTTTGGAACTACTGTGTGATGTACAAATATCTTTATTCAAATTCATCACCCTCTCATCCCCTTTTCCAGCAAATGTTAATTCTTCAGCAGCATTTTTTTCAATCTTTATAATTGTTGACTCTATCGTCTTTGTCCTAGCCTATGTAAAGCCCTACAAATTAGTTGGAACTGATAACACAACACTGGAGGTGCCTTGATGGACCAGATGTATTTTCCTGGGATAACTGTTAGACCTTCACCACTTTGCACCAGAGTGAGAAATTGCTGAAAATAAATCTGATGCAATCTGCTTCCTGTAAATACTTTAAGACGAGGAATCTGTGTGGTGATTCATATTTATCAGAAAAAGCGTTACTAAACGATCATTTGAGGTGCTGAGATGAAATTGTGGTCAAACTCTGGTTGCAGATAAGCATGCTGTTTGGCTGGCATGGCATGCTAACCTTGCTTTATTCTAGATTGTTTAAGTTAATAAAAACCATAAAAATATTCTAATAAAATCTGTAATGCATAATGAAGCATTATGAAATTCATCGTCCTCAAGTTCAGGTTAGAACCTTGTTAATCAACAGCAGCCTAAATACTATCATATGGAGGCTAGTTATGTTGATATTAAACGACCTTACCTGAAAAGAGCAAAAAAAACAATTTGTGCAATATTTGGGATAAAGTGCTATAGTGCTAATAATGCTGTATTATTTCTATACAAGTTCATTTATAAATCGTGTGTAAAATAGAGCAGTAACTCTTAATAACGTGGTCTTACTCAGTCAGGTGTTCGGATCTAATTCCTTTTTCATATAAAATCACGAATTTCATCGCTTTGCAATTAAGATGAAGGTCAGTTGGATCGAAGCATTTTACTGCTGCTGATCTGCAAGAACTTATGCCTGTAACATTAAAAGCTTTTTTCAACAATAAGATCCGAATTGATTTTAAAAAGGGACATATGCAAATCAAATGCATTTAATCCTGCTTTACTGCACTGCATAAACTACATGTCTTTGGACCACTATATTCCAAGCAGGTTGATTAGCCAAAAATGGTAATGTCCCGAAAGGAGTGGCCAGTAGCTTTCTTTTTAAATATGAGGAAAATGTTGTACTCCAACATGCTGCCGGTTGTAGTGCGGTATATGAAGGTTGCACCATCCAGGCGTGTGCACAATTGCCTAATCTGTTTTGGTCTTCAATAAGTGAGTGCTTTTTTGCAGTTGTATTCATTAGTTTGCGGAATACCAGAAAACTGAGGTTCTGTTTCCAAAGGCTTGTTTGGTTTGTTGCCTTCAATGACGATTTCAGGTCAGTCTGATTGAGGATCATCTTCCAGGGCTCACCAGAGTGGGGCGTAATTTAGTAAGCTGGTACGATTTATACATATTTTGTACCATGGTATTATTGTTTCGTAGCTACTTGCTATAGACTGTTGCAACAGACCGAATACCAGCCGAACTTGCGACAGTAGAGGCATGCTGTGCAGGCCAAAAACTCTTTAATACACCTTTATGCGGAGACTTTCAAGTAATGTTACGTCTTTCCCATGCAGGACCACACTTTTATATGCCATTGTTGGTAGGACTTTAGACGTTATGACTGCTAGTAGTAGCTTGTAGGAAGGACCATTCAATCTTTTTGCAAGTGAGCAAAAAGCATAGATCAGGCCATTTCCTTTCTTGATGGCATACTGTTTGTATGTTTGAAAGTTTAATCGATTATCAATATACAGGCCCAAGTACGTATAGTTAATGTCCGCCTCCAGACTTATGACATGGAGTTTGGGAACAAATGAGGGGAGGAGAAGATTAACTGGGTGTCAAATTCCTGTAAATACACATTACAGCTCAGGTAATTGATAGTATCAGTTCTGAGGACTTATCGCCGTGTCCTGGTGAAGCCAGTGGTTACAAGGCAGAAAATTGCAAAGGTTCAGTAGATCTAGTTGACCCTCTAGGTTAAGCAATACCTTTTCCATTTGTATCAAATGAATCATGTCTAACAACCTTATGTCAACTAGTGGTTTGTTGGTAGACTTCCAGTGTCATGGTACTATCTTCTATTCTAACCAAGCTTTCGCAGTTCAAGCTCCTAAAAAGTGGAATAGCCACCCTGAAGAACATGGATGCAGTTCAACTTTCCTAACCTGTCTTCAAATCTACTCTCAATAAAACCAACCATTCAACCCTCAATCCGGCCTCCTAGTTTTCATTTCCGCCCATCCCTCCGACAGTACACAATTAGCACCACAATGAATGGAGATTGAGCTGCTGCAATTGGCTATGTTTGATTTGCCAGACAAAGTTGTTGTTATCCTGGTTGCCGTGCACCTTTACACAAAGTCTATTTATGCTTGGAGCTGGGACAAATCTGTAGCCTGGTCTGCAGTCTGCAAGACAGACCTTTTAAATGCTAAACTGTCCGATATTTTGTTATTTGTGTTGTCTTTGTCCCAGCAAGGTCTTGCAGGAGACAAAATTCATATTGTCAAACTCTACCTGAAACCAGATAAGTAATGGTTTTCTTGCTCAATTTTTCTTGTAGTTTTGCCTAATAAATATATACGCCTTTACTCATTACCTATATGTGTTATTGTTTAATTCTTTGTAATCTGTTGTTTTATGTGAAGTGCTCAGTTACCCATGTAGTGACGTCCGGGCTATATAAATAGGATAATAATAATAGAATAATAATAATAATAATAATAAGCTCCTATTATCCATCATGACCCCATTTGTTTACTCTTCCCTAGTTGAAGCTGTTTAACTTTGTCTTGAAAGTAATTATTTTTTGCTGAGAGTCAAATCGCAGCATAGAATCGGTTACTAGTTTTACATAACTTAACATGAGAAGACTCTCTAGAACTTCATAACTACTAACGTTGATTTATCTTTATTGATTATTTTAGTAGAAGTAGTTACATACAAGCTCGTAACCAATTTATTCTGTTGCATTATAAGTAAGATTAAGGAGCTATTGTTAATTTATTTTAACTTTATTACTTCGTCCCCACTATGAGTTTCCGATAAGGTCAGTGTCGGGAGCTCTATGCACCATTTGAATTCTGAATTCTCCAGGTTCACACGGGGACTACGGCTGCTGAAACAGCCATAATCTAAAGGTCAACCTCTGTGGAGAATGACTATCTACCAACGAATTGGGCTTGGTACTCTATATCCCCAACACCATTGATTCCTCATTTCTCAATGGAATCTTCGGAATCTCTTATGATTCCCATCAAACCTACATCCAAATGGTACCAGAAACTTGAGGGGTGTGGAGTTACTGGGAATATAACAGGGGTCCTTAGAATGATGATCTAATTGGAATTCATATAATTACTAGTAATATTACTTTACTTGCATATTTCCTTAATTGTTTTTCATATTTTTGCGTCCAATATTGGTGGTGTAAAAGCAGACATGTCCGTGACTGAGTCCTTAGCAACTGTAGCATAATAAAATGCCTAAATGAACAAACTGTTAGGAGTTAAAAAAGGAAAAGCCGGACTTAAAACTGAAGCCTGTCGAACCCCAAAGAAAAAACCTGTAGAAAGCCGTGAAATATTTCTCCCTTAGCCGAAAATACCAAGTCAACACATATCTTAAATAACAATGGATCGAGATGGAACTCAATACTTTAAATGCCTCACTGTCCCTTCCCATCTATTTTATTTGGCCTCTTACTTTCTTGACTAAACAGAATGCAACAGCTTCGTCACTGAAAGTTTAATTCTATTTGGTCTTATGTACTGTGGTTGATAATGTAATATTTACATTTTTGTACAGTGTGTTGTTATTTTGATGAAGGTGACCAGTCTCATGTCTGATGCTTTAACATTCAATGAGATCCAGGCGTGCAGCCATTCTGGCCCATGATTGTGTCTAGCTTGGAGTAATTCATAGTGGTTATTTGAAGAAATAAACAAGTATTATTTATTGAGTAAAAACATGACAACAAGCTGCGTTCTCCCATTGTTCAGGGTTAATTGGATTTTTGTCATAACCGTAGTTTTTTGTTTTTGATGTATGCGTTCAATGACTGTGTTTTTTCTACTTCCTTTTTGTGGCATTCAGGACATTCAACTACATATTGCGGGAGCTGCCAAAGGTGCCAACCCATGTTCCTGTTTGTGTACTGGGTAACCACAGGGATATGGGGGAGCATCGTGTTATCCTTCCTGACGACGTTCGAGAGTGCATTCAGAGTCTTAACAGGTACGAAGTCAGTACTTAGTGGTAGCTTTATACATATGAAGAGTTAAACACCTAAGTGATAGCTTCTAGTCAGTGCATTGCAATTACTTTTGACTGAATGGAGAACTGCATTTAGTAAGGGCATTCTCTGATGTGATCGCAAGGCTGTGGGCTAGCAGTTATGATTGTTGGATGTAGGACAACAATCATTTTTTTATCTACATTTAAAGTAGGCAAGAAGAAAGACCTTTACTGATATTGCCCTTGAATCCAGGGTTTAAGGAGGCAAATGTTGGTTGGATCTTTTAAATCTCTATACGTGTGAAAGAAAGAACTGTTTACATTATTTGTGTCTTTATGGTAACACATCTGAAACGAGGAAGAGGAGGCTGCAAGTACAGCATATTCATTTCTAACACGGAGTAGAAAACAGATTTCTAAATTCCTGGCATCTATACATCTTAATGAACTTCTTCAAGTTTCAAAGTGCATTTGTCTTCATTACTTCCTTTCAGGCAAGTTAGAAGCCCATGACTTTGTATTTACTGGAGTGTAGCTGAAAGAAAAAGATGCTTAGATCACTGGATTCTTTGCATTTGGGTATCAGGCAGAAGGAGGGTGCGTGCAAAACTGGCATGCTATTTGTCTGGGTAGATATATCCATCTAGGCACATCCTGGCACACAGTCTCTCAATCGCAGACTTAATCAGTGGGGCAGTTTTGCACACCTGTTTATTACTTATTTTGGAAACTAAATGTAAATACAAAAGGATTGCAAATAGGATCACACTCGGAAAATGTGCTATTGTTTGCAGCCCCATTACTTCATCCATGTCCTTCTCTCTTGAACAGGCGCCCAGGCTCCTCTTACATTCGCTATGCTGAATCTTCCATGAAGAACAGCTTTGGGTTAAAATACCTACATAAATTCTTCAATATCCCGTTCTTGCAGCTACAGGTATGAACACCTTTAACTCATTCCCAAATGCTTTCAATTGACATATGCGGGATTCCCTTTGTTACATACCCAGTTTTATTGCAAAAGGCTGTTAGTTTTTATTATTCTATTTTGTATTTTTAATCTCTACATGTTGTCCCAGATTTAAAGCTTTGCTATATTTTGCCACTGTACATACAAATTAAATATCGTTTATTATTATCTTGAAAATAGGGCTTCTGGTTTTTATAGTATTTCGGGGTATTTTTAATGTTTATTTTTTAACATTTATTTTTATGCTTCTTCACAAATGGTAGAGATAGAAATAGGAGAGAGAAAGTAAAGAAAATAAACATCCAGAGGACAGACACAGATGGAGATGAAGTGAGGCTGGGAGGCAGAAATGGACTGTGCAGTCTGGCCGTTCGCTGGACATTTTCTATAATTCTGTGACATATGCTAATTGAAGGTGGTTGCTGCCCCCTCATAAAATGGCTCTATATCAACTGATCCTAGGGCCTAGTAATTAGCAGTGACTCGGATTATCTCAAGTTTCCGAGCTAGCTTGTTGTCTTCCTAAATCACCGAATCTTAGTTGAGCAACATAACACTGATTGGGGCACAGTCTCCTTAGCAGTCTTTCCCTCTCAAGTTGCACATTAAGGTTGTGGAAGGAACCCCAAGGCAACCACCTCCATTTTGTAGCCTCCGCTTCTGTGAGCCCTAAACAGTGGGACGAGATGGAAGACTTGATGGAACATCTCCCAGAGGAATAAAAAAAGAGCGCAAACGCAGTGTTGCAAGAGGGCAAGATAGTCACCAACACATGCCTGAAATGCTCACTGAATGCAGCATAAACAGCCAGTAGACAGCTCTGCATGGCCACCACCTTGTGCTGATATTCTTGGCTATTTATCAAAGGATTCTTACGAGAATAGGAGAGAATCAACTCTGACAAATGGTTACTAAATATCATAAAATACGGCTATTGTATAAAGTCAATGAAGTCACCTCCAACAATGCAACCAAGGCCCTAAAAGATAACGATCAACTAACAATGATGACTACAGGGGGGAGGAGCTACGTCAGCAAGCAAGATGGCTGCTTAAGCTCCCGGCTCCGTCGACCCTCGTAACCCGCCGCAATATCCTGCATGTTATCCTGACTTAACGCCTAGTCTCTGTGTGCATGAACTGTCCCGCACTCCGATGGTGAAATCCGGAAACTTTTATCGGCTTGTTTGACGGAGTTACATCGAGTTTAAGTTTGCGGCCTGCTCCAGCGGTGAAACCGGGGCCTGGAGTACTTTCACAGCCAGGCTGTAGTGCAACAACATCGGCCAGGAGACTCAGGCTGGGACCGGTCGACCGGAGTGGAGGCTTTGTTTCAGCCCGAATTTGGTGGTGATCGTTTTCATTGCTCAGTATCGACGGAGGAGTGAGTCTGCGTGCTGCTGGCTGCGGGTGGGGGCCCCCGTCCCGCAACCCGGTTTGCGCCCGCCGGGGTTCGGTGGTTCGGGGTCGCTGGCCTGCGGCCTTAACTGGGTTGCCCGTGGCTGCGAACAAAGACTGGTCACCCTTCGCATTTGCACGTTCAAGATCCTGTCTGTCCCCCCCCCCCCGAGGATGCCGGATTCACCCGGGGAGGTGATAGTGATTGATATCGAGAATGAGAATATGGATCGAACGGTGCATGAGCCATCGCTGAGGTTAATACTGGCAGAACTTTGGGCATTCCGCTTACATGCGGATACTTTGTTGAGCAAATTGGACACGCGCCTATCTATAATGCTCCTGGTGGAACCGGGCCCGGCCTTATTGTTGAAACGGGATTCTGCAGCCATTCAAAACGCGGCCATTTTGACTCCGTGTGAGAACCCCGTGAGGAAACGAGTACTGGAACCATCTAATGGTGCCCTGATGGACGTGTTCCCGAGGATGTCATGGTATCGCTGAACCTTCCACCACTACTGGCTTTGGAGATATCGTCAGGCGTTCCCCTCCCGGAGACTTTTGTCTGTGACTTTCCATCCATTTTGTGGTCATCTTCTCCTTTCCTGTTGACGCTACGACTCCTGTTCAGGACACATTGGGACTGTTCATCTCGGAGGGAGAGTTCGTCTGCATCTACAGTTCCTGAGGACTCACTGCTTGCTGGTAGCCATGGGCTGATTTCTGCTGACTCTTTTCTTCTGTATTGCTTCTTTGTGTGCCTTTGGGTCTCGCTGGAGGTGGTTCGTGTTTTTGTCCGGAAGGGCCAAGGTTGAGATCGGCTAGATCGGGATGGGTTGGCATGGCTTTTACAAGTGTTGGACCTGCAACTGTTTGCTCTAAGAGGCTGGGCGGTGTCTCACGATACCCTCTAATTTCTCTACATTGCAGTCATATGTTTGTCTTTTAGTGATAGGGGGTGGCTGTTTCAGGCGGGGGGTCTAAAGGGGCTGGGAGCCCACATGGATATGCCCTCCTCTGTTCTTCTTTTTCCTACCTTCAGGGTTTTGGTTATTAGGGGCGACAGGCACGCTGCTAGTGGGGTCAGGCTGTAGCCATTTGCAGGGGTGCAGGGTGGGGGATTGGAGGGGGGGGTTATTTTGCCTTTTTTATTTTCTATGGCCTTTCCTTCTTTCTTTTTCTCTTCTCGTAGGGTCAGTATAGCTTCGAATCATTCGGATTCTTATCGTATGCTTGTATTTCGTGCTTTTGCTTTTATGATATCCTGATTTATGGGCGGGCAGGCCTCGAGTATTGGCGCAACATGGAAATGTATATTGTGTGTTCTTTTGTACCGACCCATATGCTCTGGCGCCAAATCTCTATTATAGTGGTCATTACATGTATATCCTGTTTCTTGCCCTGCCCCCCGCATTCTCCTGTTTGATTGTATGGCACCTGATCGTCTCTTATATAATATAAAATGAAACCTCTGTCTTATCCTGAAATCCAGTTATGCATTCCAATACAAGTTTTATTCTGGATCGCTGCCGGACCTTTGGGTTGTCGGCTGATGAGCTGTGTAGTATTGTGCTATCAACGATTTTAATTTGTCTAGCGGCCGGCCCCCGCGGTTGTAGGCCCATGCTTGTATTTCTACTGAATGCTAAAATAAAGGTTTAAAAAAAAAACAAAAAAAACAATGATGACTACAGCAGGACTTTTAAGAGTTGTTAAGCAAAGAGGCTATAGAATTAGCTCCCCAGCAACAAAGACTCTACAGGTTCTGCTCAAGCTACTTCTTATTACCAAAACCAGACAAAACATTAAGACCAATACTCGACCTGAGGTCATTAAACAAGTTCATAAAGACGCAAAAATTCGAGATGACAATGTTGCAGAAGGTCATTCCCCTTACAGAGGAAGGAGACTACAAGGCAACCATAGACCTCAAGGATGCCTACCTACACGTACCAGTAAAACAAACATCGCAGACAATTTCTCAGATTTGTGATGGACAAGTCACACTACCAATTCAAGGTGTTACCATTTGGAATAAAATTAGCACCATGAGTGTTCACCAAATACTGGCTGATGAAAGCAAAGACAAGCAGTCAATGCAAAAAGAACATCAACAAGGTGATAAAGCCTTTCCGCAAGGTTTCTCCATCAACTACGAGAAGTCATTTCAGATCCCAGACATGAAGAAAACTTTCCAGGGAGCAGTCTTAGATTCCCAGATAGCCAAGGCAAAACCAGTGGACAAGAGGGTGAAAGCAATCATAGAGCAGAGCCACCATTACCAGAAGGGGCAACGTCTACCGATGGGACCAGTGGGGAAAATGATGGGCATGATAGCTTCCTGCATTCACCTGGTACCACATGCAAGACTACACGAGACCAGTACAAGAATGGATCCAACATCTAAATAAGTTGGGAGTTGGGAACGATCTAGTGTTTCTAACAGACAAGGTTCAGAAAGAGATACAATGGTGGAACCACAAAATACTAACAGTGGGGAAACCATTCAAACCACCAACTCTGTGACCATCACAGCAGATCCATCCCACATGGGATGGGGAGTATATATGGGCAAGCTGAACGTCAGAAGTATCTGGAACCCCAAACAAGCACTAAAGCACATAAATGTGCTGGAGCTAAAAACGTTTTTTTCCTGGCATTGAAAGCCTCCCAGAAACATGTGACAGGAAGGATGTATTGATTTAAACAGACAACACAACAACAATGCACTACTTGAACAAAGAAGGCGGGACAAAATCATACCCGTTATCAACCCTGGCTCTGATGAAATGGAAATGGGCAATAGCAAACAAAATATCAATAGTAGCAATGCACTTACCAGGAAAATAAAAAACACAGAAGAAGACAGGCTAAGCAGCAAGGCAAACATCACTCATGAATGGGAACTAAAGCAAGATGTGTTAAGACATATCTTCCAGATCTGCAGGACCCAACAAGTAGACCTATTTACAACACACAAGAACAAGAAGTGCCTAAAACTTTGCATCCAGGTTCTACCACCAGTAGCTGGGGGAATGTCCTGTTAATAAATCCGGATTTAGACAAATTCCACAGCACCAAGACAGCCCTCATCGCCGCCACAGACGACATCAGGCGCCAACTAGACAACGGCGAAACATCAGCCCTCATCCTCCTGGACCCGTCGGCCGCCTTCGACACGGTCTGCCATCGCACTCTAAAGACACGCTTCCTAGAAGCCGGAATCCAAGAGAAGACCCTTGACTGGACCACGTCCTTCCTCTCCGGCAGAACCCAGAGCGTCTGCCTCCCACCCTTCCGATCCAAAGCCACCGACATCATCTGCGGCGTCCCCCAGGGCTCATCCCTCAGCCTGACGATGTTCAACATCTACAGGAACCCTCTCGCACAAGTGGCCCGCCAGCACGACCTCAACATCATCTCCTAAGCCGACGACACCCAGCTCATCCTCTCTCTCACCAAGGACCCACACACCGCCAAAACCAACCTCCACGAGGGAATGAAGGCCGTCGCCGACTGGATGAGGAGCAGCCCTCTGAAGCTGAACTGGGACAAGACGGAGGTCCTCATCCTCGGACCCACCCCCTCAGCCTGGGATGACTCCTGGTGGCCGACCACACTGGGAACAGCACCAACACCCACCGACCATGCACGCAGCCTAGGATTCATCCTCGACTCCTCTCTCCATGGCTAAGCAGGTCAATGCTGTCTCCTCCTCCTGCTACAACACCCTCCGCATGCTCCGCAGGATCTACAAGTGGATCCCGACCGAAACAAGAAGAACGGTGACACAGGCCCTCGTCAGCAGCAGACTGGACTACGGCAACGCACTCTACGCAGGAATCCCAGCCAAACACCTCCGACGACAACAACGCATCCAAAACGCCTCCGCCCGACTGATCGTCAACGTCCCCGGCCGCAGCCACATCACCCCCCACCTGAGAGACCTACACTGGCTCCCCGTCGACAAGAGGATCACCTTCAAGTTTTTCACCCACACACACAAAGCACTCCAACACGCCGGACCAGCCTACCTTAACAGCAGACTCCGCTTCTACGCCCCCACCCGCCAGCCTCGCCCTTGCCGCTGCCCCCGCATCCAACGAACTACCTCCGGCGGCAGATCCTTCTCCTACCTCACTGCCAAGACCTGGAACACCCTCCCTACCCACATACAGCAGACCCAAGACCTACTCGCCTTCAGAAGACTCCTCAAGACCTGGCTCTTTGAGCAGTAGTAGCACACCCCCCCCCCCCCCCCCCTCCCCTCAGCGCCTTGAGACCCTCACGGATAAGTAGCGTGCTCTACAAGTACTCTGATTGATTGATTGATTGATTGATTGATTGATTGATTGATTTGGGAGATTTGCTTATGCCTTTCCACTGATTCTTATGATACTGAAGGTAATCCAAAAGTTTAGACAGGAACACGTAAACTGTATCATGATGGCCCCTCAATGGGCTAGACCAACGTGGTTCTCAGACCTCATGGAAATATCTCAAGTAGAGTGCATGCCACTCCCAGCACATCGAGACCTGTTAATGATAGAAGACGGACAAGTGTGGCACCCGGAACCAAATAACCTTAACCTGGCAGCATGGCTCCTGAAGACTTTGAATTTGGACACTTCAAGTTGCCAAGAAGGACAATGGAGACCTTAAAGGTGCAAGGCGACCAACAACATGAAAATGTTATATCATCACATTGAAGATTTTTTAACTATGGTGTATAGACCTGGGAAACACAGAGACTGTATAAACAATGAAGGGTACGCTGTTCCCCAGGGTGACAAAGTGAATGAAACGAGCAATGGATGAAGGCCCCAACAAAGGAGGAAAGGGGGGGGAATCCTCCGCACCAACGGCAGTAGCAAAAGATCTCTGGTAAAGAGCCGCTTCATGGGTGCCCGTCAGGCATTGCACCGCTAGCCTGACTAGGAGCAAACCCATATGATGAAGCATGACACCTAGCTTGCTGGGTGTGTGTGTTTTAGTTCCGAAAGGGAGGATTCCCCTCCCTTTCCTCCTTTGTTGGGGCCTTCATCCATTGCTCGGTTCATTCACTTTGTCACATTGGGGAACAGCGTACCCTTCATTGTTTATACTGTCTCTAAGCTTCTACGCTGGACCCCGTTAAATATAGCCCTCCTTGTCCCTCTCTTTGTTTGCTGAAACACAGAGACTGGACACTAGAAACCAGTCATTAGAAACCCGGCCCATCTACTAGACAGACAATACTCTTTTGCCTCCAACAAAGTGTCCACTTCGCAGCCATAGTAGCATACACAAGAGGCACACTGGGTAGAAGTTTCTTCACCACACCAGTGGTGATACTCTTTTTAGAAGGGGTGAATAAAATAGCACCCCCAAAAAGTGTGCCAATGCCTTTGTGGAACTTGAATGTAGTGCTCATGCAGCTGATGACATCACTCTTCGAGCAAATGCGTAACTCACAACTGAGATTTCTAACCCTCAAAACTGCCTTTCTCTTCGCTATCACTTCACCATGGAGAGTAAGTAAAGTAGAAGCACTTGCCACTCCTGAACCATACCCAAGGATATATAGGGACAAGGTGGTCATGAGAACAAACCCAAGATTCGTGCCAAAAAATCCATGTTAAGCAAGCAATCCACCTACCAGCTTTTTTCTCCCTAAAACGCAAGTGCAGAGAGCGTTGCACATGCTGGATGTACGAAGGGCAATTGTACTATCTGGAGAAAAGGACATCCGAAAAGGAGAACAGTTCTTTGTTTCCTTCGCACTTTTTGTCTGGAAGCCTTAGGAGAGCTCTGGAGTCGAGGAACTAGGATTTCCCTGGTAATTCTCAAGTCCTTTGTACTGTGGATGAAGATGGGTACTTTCAAAGCAGCCAATTATACCTCTGCTCACTACCTCTCACCATCTTCTCCTGGGAAGCACTTGATTTCCAGTTGGTTTAGAAACTATTCAAATTTGATAGAGGCGTCAATGTTGTACCCGTTGTATGCTTCACCCAGCCTTCTGTTGTTTAAACATCCAATCATCAGATATTTTCCTTCACTGTTTGATATATTTTTACTTTGAAGAAGGAAATCAGAGGGTATCATCTCACGGGAAGTAACTTAAAAGAATGGGGAAATGTCTAGAATACTGAATAGTGCAAGAAGATGAAATGGAAGCTAGTACATCAAAAATGTTGTATTTTCTTACATCTTGTAGTGTAAAAGACTTCTTGCAAATGGGAATCTTGACTGTCCTTTTCTAGCAGCCCTATAAATCCGGCTTCCCAGAGGCGCCATAATAAAGCACTTCTTGCACAGCAACATCATATAGTTATCTGTTTTAACACCGTGAGCTCATTGATGAGCAAAGCTAGTTTGGTTATGTTTGGCACTTTGTCAACTGTTTAGGTTTTTGTGGTAGGTTTATTTGTTACATTTTTTGTATGCTATGTATGTTGTGGTTAGACATTCCTGACATACTACTTTAATATATCTCCACAGCTACCTTCCTTTTGAAAATGTCAACGTGCCTTGAAAATAAAACAACTTTTCTTTAGCATAAATAAAATAAAAATAATTATTCAACATTGACCTGCTCCACGCACAGAAAGTAACTCTCATTGTTTTCTTTTTGCTTGAGTTATATAGCGTCCTTTACCAAGATTTTCAAAGTTCGCTAAGTTAGAAGACCTTTCTCTTTGGTGTCACCAAATCTTCCAACAAAGAAGTTCATGTAGGCAGTACTTTGTAGAGGCGCTAATGTTGTAGATCTTCCGGTTTTACACTTCTTTTTGCAAAACCACATAGTATAGCCATACCCCATTCTCTTAATTTTCCAGTTAGTATCTGTGTATGAAAATCTGTTTATTGGGCCTGCTGTATCTATTATCTTCCTTCTTTCTTGTGTAGTCCTTAGTGTAGTGATTTCCTCTGTTTATCGGATGCCAACAGTTGAACCTGAAGTAATTTGTAGATGTCATTGAACAAAGATCACTCCGATATTTATAAATAAATAAATGCTAATTTTTGAAAGGAGCAAACGTAATCCCAGGAAATAGCAACAAAAGACCTTCACTTTCGCAAAGTGTGTGATCTTGCCATTATCCACCCTACCATGTCAATGCCCTGGAACTTGCACCTAGTGCATAGGTCCATTTTTGCTGCGAGTAAAGGTTCAATCCCCCTGTTCTCCCTTCTGCTGTCTGCTCATGTTCTGTGAGTCCGTTTTGAGTTTCCGCCTCTGCTTATGTATTTTTAATCTACTGAGGTAGGTCTGAAACTCATACCCTATCTAATGGGAAGTAACTCTCAGTGACTGTGCATAGATTAACCGGCTCATCATTTATTCATTAGAACATGAGCTGCACCACATCTGATGAACAATCACTCCTGACCTCCATGGCCGGTTACTAACAACAAGGAGCTCCATTGATATATTCTTTGTGCCAGAAATTACTATTACTTTGAAATGTGCTTCAATTTTTTTCACAACGTGGTCTGCGTACACTGTCCTCACAAAGTTGAGAAATCACTTGTGCATCTTTAATATAAGAAAATCTTCGACCTACCAAAATATGAAAATCCTTTTAGTTTATTGCTTTTCTGCAGTTGTGTACAGTATGTCACCAAAGCATGTTAAAATAAATTTCAAAGTAGATGTTAAAGTGGGGTTACTGAATGAAACACACCTTTGCTGCTGCAGGAAAACATGATGCTGGTACAATCAGTTGGGTAACGGGGAAATGTTTCATTCGGCCTAGTCTCTTCAGAATTGAATCTGATGCTTTCTAAAGTCACTAGACTCCTTGTTCGCAGTACTCCTGGTAGACAAATTCGAGGACATACACAGTAATTCAAATGGCAAACAGTACAGATGCTACTATTACTAGCACATGAAGGGTTGATGGTGTTATTGGTCAACATGCAGGGCACAGGATGGTTGAAAAGTGGCATAATTGGATTATATTAAAGTTGAACAGTTAGCAAGGATACAACAGGAACTTTTGGGTTTTTTCATCATGAGCAAATAGTTAAAGCTTACCTTTAAATATACTTATGTTGTTCTATGCGCGTGTTATTATTGTAAATCGTACTTGGTTCATTGTGTATCATTGCTATACATCTACTTTTAGAGAAGATCTTGGCATACTAATGTTATGAAACTCTGTTTACAATGATCCAACCATTCAAGTGAAAGACCTTTCAGTGCCTCCACCCCTAGAACCAAAGCTTTTCCAGCTTTCACATATAGGACAAAACCGTATTGTTTCTCTGAAGTAAATACCTCTAAAAAGCATTGTCACAGTGCTATGGTCACCTTTCTAAGCAGGGCAAAAAACGTGGAGATTTGAGGTATTGTATTTTTCATAATTATTCACAGGAGCACTAAGCATTTCAGCAAAAGAGAACAAAAGATATCATAAACCACAAAGCTGTGTTAGAATTGGCATTATTGTAACGTAAGGGAAACGTTGGCTAGGAGACATATGGCTAAACCTAAAGCTGTTTACTTTCCATGTGGCTGTTAATATTTGGAAAACTTTATTTTAAAGGTATGATGATCAAAGAGCTTGGCAAATTTTCACCATGCTCTTTAAGATAGTAGCATAACCCAGTAGCACCATCCAAGACTCGTTGCCAGTAACAACGATGATGTGCATGTGGTTCGCTTCATCACTGGGGCACTGTGGACAGCCATGTGGTTTTAACTTGAAGAAACCCCCGATTCAGCGTTGGTATTAAGTTCAGTACATTTTAAATTGTTGCAGTGGACATGAATTGTTCAACTGTCGCCAGAGAAGGGGATTGAATCTACAAGAGCAATGTGCTCTTTCTTTCTAATGGTGCAGCATTCAAGAAACATACATTCGCTCTCCTGTCTAATCTATACCAGAAGAGTAGGGAGATGTCACTTGGAAAAGTGAGGTGGTGGGATTAGCAAGGGCTAGACAGTTCAATGTCTCTCAGACAAAATATGCTAATTTATAGTTATCCTTTGTTTTTATACCGTGCCAGTTTACGATGTGTGTCTCTCTTCATATCTAACGAAGTGAAAATTATGTATTGATTTTTATATTATATGGCATGTTTGACGATGCTTGCTAAGCCAATAAAATCAACTTGACTCAACTCTTTAAGTAGGTATCTGTTTCACATTTTCTACTTCTTTCTAGTTCAGAACAACAAACTACCGTGAAATCATGGCTTCTTAGTCAGACTTAATGTTTCTTCTTATATATTAATCTAGACTCTATTTAAAAATGTTATTATAATTTTATTAGTGATTTACTGTGATGAGACTGACTTTTTTCTATGACTATATTACTCCCGCTTTCTAAAATCTGCACTGCTTTCTTTAGCTTCATACAAATGTTATTTCCTGTAATCTGCAGAGCTGGCTGACAGTCAGATTGCATGGACTGAACATCATCTCCTAAGCCGATGACACCCAGCTCATCCTCTCCCTTACCGAAGAGCCAACCACCAGCAGAGCCAACTGCCAGAGATGGATGCATGATGATGTCGCTGACTGGATGAAGGACAACTGCCTAAAACTCGTCCCGCCCTAACAGACCCCGCCCACAACCTCGGCATCAACCTGGACAGCAAGCTATCGATGAAGAAACAAGTCAATACAGTCTCATCTGCCTGCTTCCACACCGTTCGCATGCTCCGCAAGATCTTCATGCGACTCCCAGTAAACACCAGAAAGACTGTCATACAGGCCCTCATCACCAGCAGACTGGATTACGGAAACACACTCTACGCAGGAATCACTACACGTCTCCTGAAGAGATTCCAGACAATACAAAACTCAGCCGCAAGACTCACCCTCAACCTCCCCAGAAGGACCCACATCACACCTCACCTCGCCTCACCTCAAGAAACTACATTGTTCCCAATCCAGAAGAGACATCCGTTCCAGATGCTGACCCACGCTTACAAAGCCCTGCGCAACGAAGGACCAGCATACTTCAATAAACTCCCCACCTTCCACCAACCGGCCAGACACCTTCTATCTGCTTCCCGCTCAGATGCCCCACGCATCCTCCTAACCAACAGCAGAGGACGCTCCTTATCTTACCTGGCAGCCAAGACATGGAATAGCCTTCCCCTGCATGCCAGAACCGCACTGTCGCTCCAATTGTTCAAGCGAGAACTCAAGACCTACATGTTCGAATGAACAACCCACCATGCAGCAGCTAACATCTGCAGAGCCTCAAGACCCTCATGGATGATTTGTCGCACTTTCATAAATGTTGAGTGATTGATAACATGTGATGTGGCTTTTTTAATAGCGCTTGCATAGTCAATAAAATTAACTCGGCTCTCAACTTTAAGAAGGTATCTATTGCTCATTTTACCCCTTTCTTTTTCAAAACAATGAAACTTACAGTGAAATCATGGCTTTGTAGGCAGACTTGCGGTTTCTTATTATATATTAGTCAAGACACTTTTTTGATTAGTGATTTATGTAGTGCTGAGGCTGGGCTTTTGTTTTGAGTACATTACTCCAGCTTTCTAAAATCTGCACTGGTTTTCTTTAGCTAAATATGATTTGCTGTATTTCGTGTTCTCTGCTGGTATCTTGATACTGAAGTATTTGTGCGGATTTCACATTAAGCATTACTGCCCTCAAACCGATGATCCTGTCTTCCTTCTTTTTTCAAGGATTTATCATCCTCCTGGGTGCAGGGTGGACTTTAGTGAGGTACCTAATTACTTCTTTGTGACCCACAACCACCCTTAACTGATCTGGGTATTGTTTGTTGGCTTGGACCTCACGGTCAACAATGTTCTTCTGCTACAGGTCTCTCCTCTTTCTGATAGCAAGAGCAGGTTTTGGCATTGGGTAAAAAAGTAGTGTTATGGTACAGTGCAACATCTTATTCAATTTGGCTGCCTATCTCTTGATCGTGTTCTGCGTTAAATCATTATTTAAAGTCAATGACAATTCCTTGGCCATTCACCTCACAACTTTTGCAAGTCATGGGTAGGGGTAGTACTTTAGTCACATTGTCAGATTGATTTTATTTATTTATGGAGTTTTATATAACACGAACATGACCCGTCTAGGTATCAGAGCCCTGTAAAAATAGCAAAATAAGTTAAGACACAGAGAACATAGGCAATAAAGCAATAGAAATGCAGTTAGTGGTATGTTGTATAAATAGAAAATTGGTTGTAACCGCAAAAGAACAAAAGAAACAGGCATGAAATAAAATATATACTGTGAAAACACGCGCATTTTAGTACTCAGTGTACAGAAATAGTTCAAACTTCAAGAGATCAGGATTACAGCTAAAGGTATCTATTCAGCTACAACAATTGTAATTCTTTTTTGAAGGAGGTAGTCGTAGGATTAGATCTAGTTTCAGGAGCAATTGCGTTCCATATTCTAGGAGCAGGACCCAAAGTTTTTTCTTTTTATTGAACTTCTGTGGCTTCAACAATAGAGAGTTAGAACTTCTTAGAAAGCGACTCCCACCCGATAGTTCAAGCTTTTTTGCCAGGTAGACTGGTGTGTTGTGATGAAGACCCTTATTGGAACTGAGGCCCATATCATTTGAGAGAAAATCTCAGTTAATCCTAGAAAGTCTATCGCTTCATCATGATTTTACCAGCAAAAAGACAATGGTCGGCCGTCTGACACTGTCCATCCTTTCCAAATGGTTCTAAACACTAATCCTTGTGGTGAAAAAAAGAATTGTTGATCTCTTCTTGGCTGTGGATGCATTAAGAGCTCCATATCTTTTCTCCACTGCCAGCTTGGGTGTGTTCACCCCACCCCTCTCGATGGCCTCTAGCCTGTCTATGACCGCTATCCCCAGAACTATTAAACACACTTTCTTGGAAAACCTCTACAATGAAGCCATTATTGCCTTCTTTCATTTACTGAGATTATGTGCCACCATATAATAGCACTGTAGGAAGTAAGTAATGCTTCTTTGACTTTAGTGTCCTTGGGCACCCCACTAGTGTGGTTTTATATGCATGCCTAAAACTACAGTGCAGTAACCAAAAGAACTAAAGTCCAGGGAACATGCCCCCTTCTCCTGCCTGGCTTTCCCATTGTCATCAATTCAAAGAGAAAAGGTGCTACAGTGTTGTACACCAATGTGTTTCTTTAAAACAATAATATTAACACATCATGGCAGATACTTAGACTCAAAGCCATCCACACTGATGGTGTTTTTTGCCATCAGGGACAGACGTGGTCTGGGCAGATCCCGGTAATGACACTGATCAGAGTGAAATTTCCAGATTAATTGGCTGAGGCTGGAATGCTCAAAGCATTCTGGATCTGTTCTGGAAAGCTCCTGCCCCCTCTGGGCCACACTCCAAGGGGGTGCATTCCTGCAAACGTTGTGAACCCTGACACCAGCATCTCCTGATGCCGTTCCCCTATGACATCTGACCCCACTACAAAAAAGTTGCAGCCTGCCAACGTGCTGTCCCCCTTTTTTTTCTGAAATGCTCTCAGCACTGATGCAGATGTTTCCGAAGAAGACAACTACCCTACTACTCTCAGAGCTGTCAACGTGAGAAGACATCCGTGGGAAGAGCGCAAAGGTTCAGGGGTACTTGATGTTCCCATGGCAAAGCACCTTCATCATGGTCAGACCTGCCACGATGAAGAAGATTTTCCACGTCCATTTCAGTGCTCTTGCAATGTCGAACAACGATTATGGACGTACAGAAGATGATGATTCGGAGGCTGATAACCTCCTTCAAAATTAGAGTACTGATGCTGGTCTGTTTTGGATTTGCAAAATGTAAGTGGCTGGACACTTCACCAGAAGGGGTTAAACATTTATCCTTCTGGCCCTTCTTCAGAGGAAGTTTCCTCATTTGCGACTGTGGTCCGAAAAGTCTGAATCCTTGCAAGTGACGTTGCCCACTGTGGAGGAGAAGTCTAGCATTTTCACTCGGATCTTGCAGCCCTCCTCCTCATTGACTGAACTCTGGCTTCCTTTCAATAAGGCCCTCTTTGATCCTGCCACGGCTGCATTGAAGAAATCGTCTTCAGATCCAGCATTCCAGATGAAGAAAGCCAGATATCATAGCCTGCTCCATATGTCACCCACTTTTCTCACTCTTCAATGGAAAGTCTGGATGTTCAGGCACTCTTCTTTAATCCGAATTAGAATACCTTGCCCACATTATCTCCAATAGAGTCTCGAAGAAAAATCTTTGCTTCTAGCAGCCTACCCTACACAGCGCTAATACCACTTGCCTCCAGGGCCAATATCTTCATGCCCTATGGCAGTTGGCAAACTTAAAGTGGTCAGCGGGCTGGAAGACATCCGTAAATCATTTCTGGCCTAGTTAGTGATGGTTTTGATGTATCCAAGTTTGGTCTTGGTGCTATGGGCCCGGTAGCTCTCTCCATGAATATAGCAGTCATGCTGTGCTGACATGCTTGGTTGCATTTCTTTGGAAATATCCAAGCCACAGCTATGGACGTGCCCCTTGAAGGAGAACGGCCTGAAATGGACAACGCTGACTTCTCCCAGGAGACTTCCAAGAACAATAGAGCTTCAGCTGACACACTGGCCCTCACGATGCAGCAGTTCCACCAAGTGGCTCGTCCAGGGTAGTACCTTCCTGCCAGAGACAACTTTTTCATAGCCAACAGCTATGCCACACCTTTCTTGGCAATGATGTATCTAGGATGTTTACCCTGTCTTTATACACTTTTCTAGAAAGCTGTGGTGCACGGTTTTAGTCTACTCAGTGTCTGTTCCTTTCAAGAAAGATGCCCCCACTTAAACACTTTATCAGTAGTGGAGGTGGATGACCCCTGCCAACCCTATGTTGCCCACTTGCCTGGTACTAAAAAAATAATAATATTAAAAGCCCATCTACTCAAAACGATGTAGGACAAGGAGGAATGGGAACGATAAAAGGCTGTTCACTCCTAAGTAGACAATATGAGAGCCTCAAAAGAGATTTGAGAAGCTTACAGCTCTCCTAGTGGTCAGTGCACAATTGGAAAGTAAGCACTTTTAGAGCTGTGCACCGATCATGGCTCGTAACAATATAATAATTACATTCCTACCTATAATACAATATACGTTAAATTATCTTTTCTGTGCGATGTCACTCCAGCTACTTGGTTTCACCATCAATCCTTAACACATCAGTTGCTCCTTCATATCTGATATCCATCTTTCGCAACTGAAGACGGACGCCTTGTTTTCAAGGCTTTTAGTACCGTGGGGTGAGAGATTAGGTGAAGGTAGTAACTTGACTTGATTGCCTTTTCATTTCTGTGGCTTATCAATTGATAATTTATTAGTCAAACTCAACTCCATTTTTAGTGCTGTATTGTAGTGCTGTTTGGTGAAATACCACTAGATAAGTCCTGCGCCTCATTGTGATACAGGTCAAGTATGCGTCTGATAGTATATACAGAAGAGGCCTGATGGCGCATCTTCCAAAGTTACAGCACTACAGGATCTCTGTCTGTTTAGCACATTGTAAAGAGGTGACTTTATCACCTAGACATCTGGCTGTCAGGTCATCTGATAATCCCTTTATTGCAAGTTATTTTATTCACTTCCATAAACTCAAGTTTGGAAAACGTTGCTCTGTCAGCCTAGACTTCCTTGCATACATTGGTTAAATTAACTCAGGAAACAGTGCTTTAATCTTTCTTTTAGATGTGATGCAAACAAGCATCTGTGTGGACGACTGTATGTAAATGGTTCCCCACCTCATTGAGGCATGAGGGAAACTGTCAGGGTTCTGATGGTGGAACCATATCTGGCTCCTTGTTGAAAATCTCTTCCCGATGGCTAATCCACAGGAATACCTGGATCACTGTGTTGGAAAGCCCACCCTCTATATGACAGTCCTTCTGACACATGTTGTTCCTGCCATGGACTGCTGTGCAAGGGAGGATGATCCGTGGTAGGAAAAACCCATCAGTTGCTATAGAGGGTAGGAAGAAAACTGCCTGTGCCTCAGGACCCCAGTTATTTCTTCTTATCAGTATTACAAAAATAAAATTCCCAAATTAGGGTATGTTTCTGAAATACAAAAGAACAATGTCAAGCAGCTGCAATGACATGGCTGCAAGACTGGCATTACACTTTTGGAATAAGTGCTGCCTCTGTGTTGTTGGTAGCACTTTTAGCAAAATCATCCTCCTTCCACCTGTAAGTGTCACTTTATTCAGTAGGAGGTCTTGTTCCCGGCAGGCAGAGGGGGACCCTCCACCGCCCTAGTGGATTTGTGGACTATCTGGTGAACGTTTAATGACCCCCATACTGTAGTAAGAGCACATGTAGGTTCAGTGGCCGAGTAAGTGATGACTAAAGGGCATGTTTTCATAGGCGGTCACTCAAATTTTATGTATGTATAGGAAATCTGTTTAGGTTGGTTTACTATGATTTTTATTGGATATGTGTTTTCGATCACCATTAGACACATCAGACCTCTGTTGCCCACCATTTGGGTTGGCCAGTGAATAGATACCAAAGGCAGCAGAAGATCCTCTCCCAGGGCCCATTATTGAGAGCAAGGGGGTCAGGTCCTGCACTGGTCAATGAGGGGAAAGATCAACCCCCTGAGATTTTTTTGGGCGGGGAGATATAATGTCCTTGTCACGTCACCTGCATAAAGACAGTTTGTGGATATTTCACCTTGGGGGAAACACCGACACACTCAAGCTTGGGGCTCATTGCCTTGTGGTGATGATGCCACCCTCTCCCCTCTTATCTGAACTTGTTTCTTTTCGTTATGGGGTTGCCCCTTCTGCCACAGTTTCTTTTTTAGGTCAAAGCCTACTACACAGCACATCTGTCTGGTTGCTAAAGATTTCATGGGGGCATTCTGAAAGCTGACCTAAGAATGCATTCCGCCCTTTGCTTACCTTTGGCTTTGTGGTTTGTAACTCACATTTGCTTGCCTTCTATTTGCTTGCTTTATTTGTTTTAGGCTGTCCAGCATGTGGTTGTCCCTCCCGTGGAGCATAGTCTGTTTACTCTATGCTTCCACAAGTGCTTGCTTTCTGTAAACAGACCTTTACATTTTGTTCTTATCTGGTCACATTTCCTGTGCATTCTAAAACAGAGGTCAAATGTCAGACTTGGTCTCCCCAAGGTAGGTTGATGTCTACTTTTCTTTCTCTGACTTCAAAGTGAGAGGATTTGTCTGATAGTCTGGGGGTGTGCAAGGAACGGCCTGTTCTAGGCTGGTGTCGCTCAGATACACATGCAGTGCATACTTTTGCCATCTAGTGTTGGCCCCGGAGGTGTACAACTTGTTTAAATGTCTGTAAATTAACTACAAACATTTCAGAATATATCAGAATTAGGAAAGTGTGCTGGAAACGAATATTTTAATATGATCAAAACAAATCAATACACTAGGGGATGCCATTTCCACACATTGTTTGCGCTGTATAGATTTATCAGTAAAACTATGTCTGTGCAAATATAACGGTGTGTTGTCTGTAATGGCAGCGCACTACCACACCCTGCATACTCCACTTTACAACACTGTTCTTCACTCAGTGCTGTTGTTGGTCCCTCCCCTCTGTGCCACTTCACACCACTCCATTCCATGCCGCTCTACTCCACTCTGTCACTCTACCACACTTCTCTCTATGACACTCCACAGCACTCTATGCCAACCCACTATGTCACTGTCTTCCATTCTTTGCCACTCTATGCCCCTCTCCTCTGTGCCACTCTTCTCTAGGACTCTACATAACACGAGTGGATTTGTGGACCTACCATGCAGCTTGTAGAGTCCACTGTAACTACCAGGCAAGGTCTTCCCTACAACCTGTGAGGCCGCCAATGACATCTGATGGACCTGGTCTGATGGGCCTGGTGTACTCGATTCCTATGGTACTGTGTTCTACCACCCCCTGAGACTTTAATTTAGTCTTTCTAAATGCTAATGCTCAAACCTTTCACACCAATGGCATCTTGCAAAGTAAGGGTTCTTTCATGGAAAACAGCTTTTCATAGTGGCTGTGTTACTGGCCAGGTGCAAAAGCGAGCTTGGCTCTTTGCACGTCAGAGCGGATCTCTGGACTTTGTGCTCTTTTATTCTGAAACTGTTGTCTGTGCTTCAGTGGAACAAAGAAAGGATCCTTCTGACGTTTGTTGGCCTGGCAGTTTGGGCTGGACTGTTCCCATGAGGAACAGAGTCAAGACTGGTTTGCATTTGGCTGGGTCTGAACTGGGGTGGGCAAGTGAGTTAAAGAACGATGATGGATTTAACCCAGATCTGTGCCTGGGGGTGGGTGTCTTGAAAGGTTTCAGCGCTCCTTCCATCCTCTCCTTGTGTTTGCTTTGTTCATTGTTCATTCTAATGGCTCATTGGCTACGGAGACCTGTTTGTACTGCACATGTATCTGGCTTGGTGGAAAGACTTGAGGTCTTCGGACCTCTGTCTTTTGGTGACTGTGATGGTGGTTTAAAGCTGCTACATGTCACCATTGTCAGTTGGATACGATCCTGTGTCGCCCATGTTTACAATGCACGGTCCCAGCCTCCATTGGTGTCGGGGAACTCTCAGCAGATCACCTCATGCCATTTCTGCAGCCATATTTGTGCTAGCCATTTGGGCCAGTCCATAGGTATCCTGCTCCACTGCGTTTGAGGCTTCCTCGTGGAAGGATGCAGTTTCACCAGGAAGAGGTTGCCTGCAGCTTTTTCACCTGTTCCTTAGCCGCCCAATGCTGTTTTCCTTTTCCTCCTTCCTTCTCTTTTTTCAGCTGCGTTGGAATTTATTCTACCCACAAACTCAAGGCAAAGAGTCTGGGTATAAGAGTGGGGTGAGGTTTTCCTTCACGGTAATCTCCTACTTTAGTCCTATGGTCCTTCCCATTATGCATGACATCCCATTGACCTTTTACACACTTTCGGTTTCTGTCTTTAAATTGCAGGGGAGTGGCCAGGTGGGCCGTAGTGATTTTGAAAGCTCTAGATTAAGCACTTTCTGATGCCGCCACCAGGGGGCAGGGCTACCTACAAATTGAGAGTGGGAAAGAGACTGACTGCGGCACGTTATAGGTAATTTTACGCTTCTCGTCTGTGCTCGATTTATTTACATTTAATACCAGATGAACAATTTTTTTTAATGTGTTCCTGGGTGAGAATCAATTCTTTCCACCACAAACACTGCGCAAGGTCGTTGGTGAAGAATGGAACAATACAATACTTGTACTTTACATATAATGTAAGTTTCCTTTGTGTACGACTCTATACTGATTGTTAGGGGCTGCAGCAGGAGCTGGGTTGAGTGGAAGCTGCTGCCCGGTTGGGTCAGACACTTAGGTCCCTGAGGCAGAAGAAGTGGGATTTCAGGACAAACATGAAAGGTTTGTCTTGAGGCTCTCTTGGAGAGACATTCCAATGAAGGTGTTCTAGATGATCAAAGAACTGACCAAGGATAGGGCACATAGTGGTGTAATAGGGTTTGGGGATTGCAAAGTGCTGCACTTCTGTTGAGATGTGGCAAGACTTTGTGGGGGTAGAGTGAGGTAGGTGTATCTCAACTGTTTGAGGTAGCAAAGCTTTCATTTTGTTGAGGTGGGCGAAGGAGCACTGTGAGAGATCGACTTGGCACGGACAGTTGCTGCTGCTCCTTTGGAATAAAAGGTGGGAGTGACTTTCCTGGATGTTAAGTAGTTGGCCCCCAAGTGGTGGGAGAGGTGCTGGATATCAGCCTAATGCTGCAGTCAGAATACATGTTATAATATCTTGCAGAATTAGGTGAAAAGACCAAGGCGGTTTTGAGAAGTCATACAGTGGATACTGGGAAGAACTTATGTTAGTCTTTGAGGTTAAGCATAGGGGATCCGGGTGTAATTTACAGTCTGGTAGGTATGAGATAGTCAAGGCTGGAGGTGTGATTGCACAAGTGTAAAGGAGAAGATGTCTGACATTAGCAAATAAGTGATGATGGAAGACCGAGCACGAGATCAATGAGGGAAGCGGTGCACATGGTAAAAAAGAGCCTGACCTGGACATGGGGGCGACTGAGCGTCGGGGGTTTGGTCACTGGTAGGATGTGGATGAAAACTGAGATGCACAAGGAGGCAGAAAAGGAGAGGTTAGAGACATAGATGGGAGAGGAAATCCCCATTGATGGTGTACCATTGATTCCTATGGAAGGAAGAATAGCTAGCATGGGGCAATGGTCAACTGTGTCACATGCAGAGGAAAGGTCAATTAGAGGTGGCAGGCTCTGGAGAGTAGTGGGTTCAGTAGGTCATAGAGGATGAAATAGCATCACCTGGTTGAACACCAAAGGCCTTATTCAGAGTAAGGGGGATAAGATCCTCCGTTGAAATATAGCAGATATTACCTCTGCCTTATTACAGGTGCCAAATCCTATACCGAATGTGTAATACGGCGAACGGGACATCCGCATCCATATGTAGCAGAGTATCATGTCCACAATGTCTAAATCAGGTCTTAAGTGTCAGAATTTTTTGGAGTGGAGTGGGACTTCATAGACAGGAGCAGAGTTAGAAATAGAGGAGCATTCACCCATTGATTTAAGCAATGGGATTAGCACAGCACTTTTGAATCATTGCAAATAAATGCCAGAGGGCAAGAAGACAGATTGAAGAGTTTAAGGCTCTTTCTCTTATACACCTTTATCACCTTCGTCAGACCACACTTTGGGTCTGATTACGATGTCTGGTGGAGGCTCGGTCCTGGGACCGACAGACACTCTGTCGGCGGTCCTGACCGACCCATTAGGATGCAACTGAACACTGTTCGGTCGCTTTCCTATATTTTACACTGGGAGCATGTATTCTGGCTGTAAACCGGGTGGAATGCTTGCTCCCAGAGTAAAACTGGAGGTGCAGTTCATCCCTGCACCCCATGGCAGGCATGCACCTAAAGGTGCCTGCCACAAGGTGCAGGGATCAACAGAGAAGGCCGTGCACCAAAGGGGGCCCTGCTGTGGGCCCCCTAAGTCGAGTTTCAACAGCCTTTCTGTGTCGGAAAGGCCGGCACGAAAAGGCTGCTGAAACTCAACGTCGTAATTTTAAGGGCGGAAAGAGCTGCTCTTGGGATTACTGGCCGCATTCCGACTGCCGGACAACCTCCCCGAGCTCGTCCGAAGCCAGCGGAATGACCGTTCGGATTCCTTTCCGATCGCCCCCATTGTAATGTTGCGGTCGGAAAGGAATCCAACCGGCATATTACTATCCAGTCGGTATGGCTCCGACTGACGGTGAGAGCCCTTCGGACGGCATCGTGATCGGCCCCTTAGTCTCTTTCCTGGTGCATTTTAGCTTGACCTGAGCCATAGATTTGTTGGACTTCGTTTTTAAGTGTATGTGTAATCTTGGGCAGTAACCAATTTGAAGAAACAGATTGTAACACTGAGGAAGATGTTTAATCTAGTGAAAATGAATGGCGTTCATCAGGTTGAAGATTCCAATCGGAGGATACCTTGTATATTGAATTTCGTATTGGTTAGTTTTTCCATAGATCCCTGTTGCTCTTGAGCTTTTTTCTTTTTTTTTTTTTATTAAGCATACTCCACCCCTGAACTTACCTTGTTGCACCTCCCTTCTTCATGTGTTAAAGACAGATGTGTGGATCTCTGCCCTTTAAGAAAACTTTGTTTCACACTGCGGCCCCTTCTATAATACACGCGTGCCGAGAATTGCAAACAGTAGCTGCAGCTCTCCATTCCTCAACTGGGGCGCCCCTTAATCCCGCCCCAGGAAGCTGGCAACTCCTTTGGCCCATCACTCACTCCTGTTTGTTAATCGGATCTTGCCACCGTGGCTGTCCGAAGTATTGATAATGTGAAGTAATCAGTGGACCCTGAAGAGCTATAACTGGTAAGTAATCCAACCCATGTATGTTCAAGTTGGAGCTGGAGTCTCAGGCGCGTGGCAGAGGCTTGCAGATGCTTTTGTGCTGCTCCGCGTGTTGTTGTCGTGGGTGACAGTGCCAGGGCAGTGTGATGGATTCCGCGTTGCTAATTAATGCATCAGGCTTGGAGGCGGACGGGTGGGGAAGGGAGCCAGCGCGCGCCCTGTTGTTACCAGATCCCCCGTAGCCTGGCTGCGGGGGCCGCGGGCGATCATTGCACTGAACTGCGCCTTCTCATTCCAGAGGGAGACGTTGCTACGGCAGCTGGAGACGAATCAGCTGGACATCGACGCCACGCTGGAGGAGCTCTCGGTGCAGCAGGAGACCGAGGACCAGAACTACGAACTGTACGTGCCCCTCCCTCCCCTCGTGTGTGGCTGTGTGTGCTGCGCAGGCTGTCACTTTACGCAAGCGCTGGGGTCATGGGTCACGCC
The DNA here is from genome assembly GCF_964263255.1 of Lissotriton vulgaris. NCBI lineage: Eukaryota > Metazoa > Chordata > Amphibia > Caudata > Salamandridae > Lissotriton > Lissotriton vulgaris. The sequence continues at coordinate 204,928,527 of NC_141693.1, read as the reverse complement.
TCCAAGGTCTTACGGTTCATCACTAGCAGAGGTGTCTGTTCCTAGCAGGGCACGGGTTCTCTTCTGATGCACTGTGGGAGGGAGGGTTTGCTCAGGTCAGAGGCCAGAGTGACAGGCCCGCGCCGCGGCACTGCTGCGCAGGAATATCTGTGTGTGAATAGACCCCTCTTCAAGTGCAGTTTGTTTGCATTCATTGCCCTCGAGCCTTGCTTCGTTTTGCGAAGTAACCTTCGTGGCCCTGCATCACAACAGAGATGTCTGTGTGGGGCTCTTGGGAGGGGGTGAGGAGGATGGGGCGAGGCCTTGGTTTCAGCTGCACACCTTTACGGCCTGCGCAGCCGGTTTCCTCCCCGCCCTTTCCGGTTTGCAGCTGTTTCTGTCTTGGATGTGTTTTGTACCCACTTTGAATGTGTTCGTATTTAGGTCGGGCAGAGAGGCCGCTTTAGCTGTCTCGTCAACCTCTTGGTCAAAAAAAACGCAAATCAAACACATGTAAGAGCTTTCAATCATCCCGACTTAATCCATTGGTCTGTTCACATGTTGTTTTCACCCATCACAGCCTACCGCATTGAGCAGAGGGTCTGCCCACTTCAGCCATTGGTCTCTTCACCGTGAGTGAATACATTTCATTCTTGCACTTGTGCATCACCTTCTAGAAAGTAGTCCACCTTGTCTGGCGCTGGTAGGGTATTCTCTGATCTATTTTCTGCTATAGTTTAACATTTCCATTTATTTTAGCAATGTGTCATTTTTACCTTTTTGTTTGCAATCATACGCGCTCTAGCTTTAGACCGCAGCAGTTTTTATTTTTTTAAATATTTTTACTATTGTCTATTGCTTGTTTTTTAAACAAAGGGTAATACATAATTAAAATTTAAAAAAAATAGGCCTAGCAGTGACCATTTATTTTGTCAATGCTTGCTTTGAATTTGAAGGGAAACCCTTTTGGAGAAGTTCCAGATTTGTTATCCTGCTGTAGGAATTGCGGACAGCTCTTATATTTACACCCCTTTTCTTCTCTGCGCTTCTGCCCAGGACAACTTTGATTAGTTTTTCCACACGCAAAAGGATTCTCTTATTTTGTTGATAGTTCCCATACAACCTCACCCATCCATACTGCAAAATCTTTTTATAATGCCATACTGTGGTGTTTCTGAACTACTCACTACAAACCATCAGATGGCAAGGAGAATCTCCTCTAAGAGAACTACCTCTCAATTAGTAAATTCAGCAGGTCAGTTTTCTTTGTAACAATTGCTGAAATGTGAAGCACACTAATGCATTCATAAATGTATGGGTTCTGTAAAAAAAACTTTCATAAGTAAGAGATTGGGATAAGAACCGTAGTCTCATATGCAGTTTATTTACTGCCACCCAGTATTACATTTGTACAAAGATAAGTGCCAGGGCTCGCACCAGGAGGCCACTGCAGCTTGCACCACCTACAGTCCCTGCCATCGCTTCCAGTGACAGTATCAACACAACTACTAACCATCACACTCCTCCAAATGTGACAGTTCAGACTATTCCAGACCCTCAAAGTTATAAGAATATCTTGAGCGACAAGTATGTCATTTTGAATGCATACAGAATTAATAAACAGTTGTTTTTGTGCTTATCTCTAAATTGAACAGACAGTGCCACCATGTGGCAGACTGTCATTAGTACCGGTGTTGACAATAAAGTGAGTTGCCAAGCCTTGTAAAACACCCGCTCAAATTAAGCACTTCTGCCAGCAGAATGTTCATGGCCAAAATCAAAGAAGAAAGTTCAAAGCTTCACTACCACTTGGAAAAGGTGCAATGAGTAAAATTGCAAAAGTATGTTAAAAAAAAAGGAACACATCTAAGGTGAGTTGTTTTATGTTTGGTGAAGAACTGCCACACTCAGTTTCGTCTTCCCACAACTTTTCCAACGAAGATCTAAATCTAGTGAAAATCAAAAGGATTTATAGCAGTTCAGTAGGTAACAACACTATGAATCATGTTGTCACAATGGGCTCATTTGATGTCTCATGTCATTGCAAAGGCTCTGGACTCATTTCTCTTCAAGTAAAAAAGTGTAGAAACTGTGTACTCTTCTTTGACCTCTGATTCGGTGTCCATATAACACTAGCCTTGAAAAATCTTCAGTTGCCAGCAGTCAAGGAAAGGAAATAGTTCAAGATTCTGTGCTTCACTGACAAGGCAATTCATGCTGCACTTTCAGTTAGCATTATCAGCCTGCCTGGTACCTGAGGTTGAAAAACGAAAACAAAGTTTTCAACACCGAGCCACAGATAAGACACTTGGAGGCAGATATTTTAATGTAGAGATCTTTTGTTATGCTGTTCTCCACATTTAAGATTAGAATACTTTCTAGAGTTCCACAAGATGCAAACTGCCTTTTCAGATTATCATACCCCCTTAATCAGGGCATGCCCAGGAGTCATTTCTATCCTCTATCTGGTGCCAGGAGTAATTGTAGCATCTCCAGGCACCCTCTGCAGAACACTTCCAGGAATTGTGGAAGATCAGAAGAGGACTGGACAATCTGTGACCAGAGTGGAGCCCTGAAGAACTGGACTTGCTCCCTTCTGTACCCACGACAAAGAGGTGTACTCCAAGGGTCATAACGCCGACCTCCTGCTCAAGCTACAGGGATACAACAAGCTACAAGAGGGTTTTCCTGCAACTACCCAGCTGACCAGTGGCAACTGGAACTGGGTTGCACGCCTCCGTTGGCCTCTGCCTGACACCATGTGAATCTATAAGTGCCTTCCCTGAGGTCTTGGGGCGGGGGTGTTGGAAATTGACTCCTTTGTTGGATTAAGACATAAATGAATGAGCGAGAAGGTAAAATCTATGACCAGGACTAACCTGGTTGGTGATATCTAACCCACGCTTCATCGCAGTCAGCCTCAAATTGCACAAAGTCCCGGACTAGTGCAACCATTGGCTATCCTTTGCACTTAATCCTTCTTGGTGCTATTTCTACTTAAACTATTTAAAATTCATATTCCTGGTTCTCCTTATTGGATTTGTATCATTTTTGTGTCATTTTGTTGATTAAATTGTTTTCTATTTACCTTACTTGGTCAGTATTTTTATTGTTTAGCATTTTGACTTTATTACTTTATTGGTACTGCATAAATGCTTTACACATTGCCCTAAGTGATGCCTGCCTGCTCTGTACTATAGCTGCCAGGGGATCAAGCTCAGGTTAATTTAGTGACATTGAGAGTTCATCCTGCCAAGTGTTGTGATTGTACTAATTGGTTTAATGATTGTCCTGCATGTGTTTACTAAAGCGTAGTTATGGTGGTGGGTGCAAGCGGAAGGTCTGAAGTTCTTAATTTTCTGTACTCTGGACTTGCTTTGACTCATAAAAGTGGACCCCCTGCACACTGTGGGCATTATGCAGGACTTCACCATTGATAGAACTTCAGTCTTTCCAGCAATGCCCATAAGTCCCACGTCAACCCTACAAAGAGGCTAATTCTTGTAGGTGTTGTGTTGAATGCACCCTCCTTAAGGCCTTTACTTCTCTTCTGAGGATTGTAGATTTTTGGGGGTATGATTCTGATGTTTCAGTATCAGAAACTGGTTCTGCAACTCCTATCCCTTCTGGGCCTTGTGCATCCTGTTTGTTCCACACACCAGATGACTCTTCACCGGTGCCTGAGATGGGAGTACCTTCAAAATAACTTTTCAGCTTGTGTGCAGAGTTTCAACTCTGCTCTCAGATCTCTATTGATGGATGTCCCTCTCCAGTCTCCAAGTCGAGGGGTCATCTTAGCTGTCCGCTGTTATCGGCCACTGTTATGGGCACCTCCTTGATGGACTGAGGAACTCTTCTAAGTGAGATTATGTTCTAAGGTCTTTGATCTGCATCAGAATGACAAATGTACATAAATGTGCTGGTGTATAAGAGCTGTGAGCCTTGCTTGGAAGGCATTTCTCCCATCCATGTCATGGATCACCGTTCTAGATTAACACACCTACAGTCCATCGTATCAATAGGCAGCGATGTGTGGGGATTGGACTGACTCTCTCTTTTGTTTGTGCCATAAACATTTCCCCAGATGGTACCCTAGGGAAAGCACTCATGTTCAACTGGTTGCGAGATTTGCTCTAGTATTCCCCCCAATCCCTCTTCTATCAAAGTTCCTGCACAATGTGCAGAATGATTTAGCACACCTGTTTATCCTGATTGACCCAGTTTGGATGAGAAGAATTTGATTCACTGATTTAGTGGAACTCATCATTCAGTCCCTTCTTTCGCTTCCGCATGCAATAGACCGGATTGGTGTCAGTACAACGCGAAATATTACATCGCATTCCGTTACAACGGAATTTTTACAACGCAGGATCCATTACATCGGATGCCATTACAACGCATGGCATTACATAGCAGATGGTATTACAACGCATGGCATTACATCGTAAGTATAGGTAAGTATACCTTTTTAAAAAAAATATTATTAAGTTAATTTAATTAATTTAATTAATTAAAAAAAAAAATATTAAAATAGCCAATAATTTAATTTAATAAAATAATATCTATTTAATAAATGTAATTTTAATAAAAAATGGGAATAATTTAATTTAATTTAAATAATTAAATTAACTTAATGTACATATTTTTAAAATTGATATGAAATTTAATTAATTGAAATAATTTATTTTATTTAATTAATTTAATTTAAAAATGTAATTAATGAAATAAAATTAATTTAATTTATTAAACATATTTTAATTAATTTAACAATGGTAAATATAATTTAAGTAACCCAAAACACAAACCCCTGTACCCCAAAATCCAAACCCTGCCCTAAAACCTAAAAACACCCCTGTACCCCAAAACCCAAACCTAGCCCTAAAACCTAAAAACACCCCTGTACCCCCAAACCTTGCCCTAAAACCTAAAAACACCCCTGTACCCCAAAACCCAAACCTTGCCCTAAAACCTAAAAACACCCCTGTACCCCAAAACTCAAACCCTGCCCTAAAACCTAAAAACACCCCTGTACCCCAAAACCCAAACCTTGCCCTAAAACCTAAAAACACCCCTGTACCCCAAAACCCAAACCCTGCCCTAAAACCTAAAAACACCCCTGTACCCCAAAACCCAAACCCTGCCCTAAAACCTAAAAACACCCCTGTACCCCAAAACCCAAACCCTGCCCTAAAACCTAAAAACACCCCTGTACCCCAAAACCCAAACCTTGCCCTAAAACCTAAAAACACCCCTGTACCCCAAAACCCAAACCCTGCCCTAAAACCTAAAAACACCCCTGTACCCCAAAACCCAAACCCTGCCCTAAAACCTAAAAACACCCCTGTACCCCAAAACCCAAACCCTGCCCTAAAACCTAAAAACACCCCTGTACCCCAAAACCCAAACCCAGCCCAAAAACCTAAAAACACCCCTGTACCCCAAAACCCAAACCCTGCCCTAAAACCTAAAAACACCCCTGTACCCCAAAACCCAAACCCTGCCCTAAAACCTAAAAACACCCCTGTACCCCAAAACCCAAACCCAGCCCAAAAACCTAAAAATACCCAAACACCCCAAAACATATACATCAGTACCCCAAAACATATACTCCTATACTCATACTTATTTAAAAAATTACTTAAATTAATATATTTAATTTATAATATTTAAAAACGAAATAAATATTTTTTTTATAATTAATAATAATTAAATCAATTATAAAATATTAAATAAAAAAAAAATTCAATACTTACGATGTAATGGTATGCGTTGTAATAGCATCTGCTATGTAATGCCATGCGTTGTAATGGCATGCATTGTAATGGTATTTGCGATGTAATAGCTGCGTTGTAACAGCATTACGTTGTAATAGTTGCGTTGTAAGAGTAACACACCAATAGACCTGCTTTTGTAGCAGGAAGATCTGGTCCTTTTACTCCAGTCCTCTGACAGTTTGGCTGCATTCGTAGACATTGAGTGGCACCATTTTTAAAACTTCTATATGTCACCTGATGTGCCAGTTGTCATCTGGGCTGCCTGAAAATCTACTTCAAAGTCCATCTGTTTGGGCTGCTGGGTAAAATGTGTTACTTGGATTGAGGTCAAAGTATATCTTGCTGACTTGTCCGTCTTCATGTGCCTACCATGTCAACCCTCCTCATTCAAGTCCTCTAGAGCAGCTTTTTTTGTTTCCTCCTCTGCTTTTTATTTTTCCACTATGTAATTTGAATGTGGTGTTAAACTTCATCATGGCTTTGCTATTTGAACCAGCACAACTGCTTGATGCTTTCTTTGAAGACTGCGTTTTTGGTGGCAACATCTTCAGCTTAGAGGTGTGGTGAATTACAGGCCCTTTCAGTCTGGCCACCTTTAACTATTTTCTTTCCTAAAAAAGTGGTTCCTGAGATCTGCCTTTGCTTCTTCCCAAGGATCATGTCTGACTTTTATCTGGGCTGGTTTATCACTCTTCCTTCCTTCTTTTCCCTTCCTTATCCCTCTATGAAAGAGGCGAGATTACATGATTTGGACTCTAGGCTTCCTGCATCTTAGTACATCGACCAGTCAAGACAATTTACAGTCGATCTTCAGCAATTAGTGGGCTTCGCTGGAGCCAAAAAAAAGCTGGGTGGTTATGATTTCCTGGTGAGACACCTTGTGTAAAAAGCCCTGTAAGACCTTAAACAGGAATGTACTCTGACTGGCAGTTCAACTGCTCTCACCAGGGGCATCCCAGTGGCTGATAATTACCCTGCCCCACTTTGTCTTCATTGTCTCAGAGTTCGGACACAGTGAATATTTATTTGTCAAGACTGAGTTTCATTACTTTTTTGGTTAACGGGAGCTACTCAATCCTGTCTCTAAAGAGTATTGCTATAGAACTAATTTATAATCTGGCAAATGCTTAGCCAACAGAAGAAAATGTTATATACCTTTGGAAATTATATTTATGGTGATACTATATCTTGCTGCAGATGTTTTACTACCCTTGTTCCTCACTACCTCTGATGTGTTTTTGCCAATAACAATAAGAACCTCAGGTGTGTAAATGTGTCTCTTATGTTCTTTTGCTGTATAGTTTTTACAGTTCCTCTCTACGAACCTTGATAAGTTGTGGAAATGATTGAATGAACTGAAACCAGCACAACAGACTGCCTTATATGGCCAGATGTCATCACATCTTGGTTGATTGAGCTGCAATTGGAGTTGTGTGGTACCTTCTGCTGGCGCTACCTTCTGCTGGCGCTAGACAGCTAGTACTGGAGGAAAGTTTCTGAATCCTGTCTAGTGTCTGGATAAATTCACAAGATGAGGAGTCTGGGAAGTTGTAGTATCCACCTAAAATATAATTACAGAAGATAAGTACCTTTTAGTCAGGATTCTCATTTAATATACCTGATTACATCAGCACACAAGTGGGTCTCTGAAACTGACTCCTATCAGCAGTCCTGCATCCACAACTATTTAGATATTTGCTTTTGCACCACCTAAATCCTCATGTAACAACCTTCTTTCAAAGCCATCTGTCTTTGGCCACCAGCTGCATGGAGCTCTTTACTAAAAATAAATTCGTTTAGGATCTGTGCAGAAATAGATCCCACCTATCAAGCCATAACTCTTGTCTTTTTTGCACAAGTGAATTATGTGAGAAAGATGGTGCAATATGTTTTTCATGATCCATTGCCTCACGCTGTAGCTTTGTAGCTCTACGTCTTTGAGACCTGGAACTATCTCATCTGGGAATTGGCCTTTTGCAGTATGCTTTCCCTCCTGTTATGGAGCAATCTTTCCATAGCCAAGTTACTATGCAGCCTGCTTCCTGTGAGCAAAAATGTATAACCCTTTGATCCCGTCTTCATAAAGTATACAAATTATAAGTAAAAGGAATTAATCAACAATAAATATACACCTTTCCATTCTTTAGTCTGCTCATACATTTGGATCATACAGCTGTGGTGCCTTGGACATTTATATCTTCTGCTATGAAGAACAAATCATACTCAAACCGTAACTTACTTCTCTTGGACTGCCTATCAGAAGCATACCTATTTACTTGAACGGTATGTAGACTTTTTGTGCTTTATATTAGGGGACAGATTTTCCTTTTGGGTGTAAATATTTCGGCTTTTATCTCTGTTGGCCACATGTTACCATCGCCTTCTGGTTATAGAACATTAAACAAAGAATTTGTTCTCAGTAGTATGCCTGCCTACAGTCGCTGTTCATTTCTCCTTTTCGAAGTTAATACCATTCCATTCCAAGCAACTGAACAGAATTCAGCTAATCAAAATTTGCTGTTACTACATCTCACTTCTACAAATCAGGACACCGTGGACCATCAGCAAGATCACATCATTTTAACCTTGCTCAATATACATGCTTGAAACAGACTTGAATGTTTCAGAGGACACAAAGAACATAAATCTGCTCCTGATTACACTCAGCCTGCACTTGGTCTTAGGGCACATGACTTGGGGAAGGCCTACGTTGCAGATGGCTTGGGCCAGCAAGCAGTTGGTTTAAGGAGCTATCTCCAACTCTGTTGACTGGTAGAGAATACTAGTGAAGGGGCATCCTCCTTCCTGATGTTCTGGTTACCAGGAATCCATCATCCAGAGAGATGGGCCAACCTTCCTTGCTTTATACATTGAAGATTGGCAGTGCCTCTGCCACTTAATGGCTCAGTTCAGAGGTGTACTAGAGTCCAGCCTCCACAGGATTCTTGCCAGGGCATGTTCATTTTAAAGACATGTGAGTAGAGCTCACTGATCAGCTCTGCTTGGCATCTGACTTGTAGATCATTCTCAATTCATAGATCCAGATTCTAAAATGAATGCAACTTCATCGTGATCTAATGGGAAAGGTGCATCACATGGCTGTCCTACACTGCTTTAGATCAGACAAGGAAGAGGCAGATTTACATGCACACATGTCATTCTTAAAAGAATAACAGCCAGTGGGGTGCACTTTTCACAGCGAATTTAACACCACAGATGGTTGTCCCAGTACACTAGGCCTCCTTCCCACCCCCATACATTTATTTACTCTGCTCTCAGCACGTACGTGCATCTCCCACTACCTAATCCCTCGCATAGACAATTTTATTGATTTATGACCGTGCTTTCTGAAGTTCCAACTTGCCGTATTGCAGTAGCTTTCTAGTACTTATAAATGTCTCTCTGCGTAAGTTGCAGAATTGACTAAAGTAACCACGCCGGAGCACATATTATTGTTTCTTGAGAAACTTCTTTGCTTCAAGATTGTCTATAGATTATCTACATTGTACTGCCCTGGAACTTTCTTTTGTAAGGATTGTGCATATGTGATTATATGGCATGGTTCCAAGTACACTAGTTCGTTGCAGCCCAGTCGTAGCAAAGGGTAAGTTCAATAAGATGACCTACCTGGAGGTAGAGGAGTAGCATTCTAAGTCTTATGAGTTACAAATTGTTTTTATCGTAATGCCTGTGATTCCATTGGTCAGTGAAAGCTGTGCTTTGATCTAGACACCATTTTTTAGGTCTCGCCTGGCGAAAGCAGCGCCTGCGCTACTCTCGCCATTGAGAGAACCTTTTGGAATAGATTCACAAAGCTTGAAAACATGTGCGCGTCCAGATGGACAAAGATGGCTGCTCTCGCCATCCGCAAAGCTAAACATGCACGCGTAGGGACAAAAAAATGCACGCGCATGTGGACAGCCCGACGCCATCTTTGTTTACTTTCATTGGTGTAGGGATGTGCACACACGCCCGCATTCTTTTGTCTCTATGGGTGCATGGCGGCTTGCATGCGAGTCTTCCCGGGGGCATTAAAGTCACTCTCTCACCATATTCCAGAACGTTGTCCCTACGCGTGCATAGGGGCGTGCTTGTGTGGCTTCCTGCAAGCATTAAAGTCACTCTCTCGCCATATTCCAGAACGGAGCACAGCAATGAATTGCGTATCCACACTTTTCCCTGCATCAGCAATGACAAAATTGCTGTTTGTTTATTTCTTCAGCCTCAGCTGTAGGAGGTGCACATGCGTAGCAGAGACGGCTGCTTCCTGGGCATTTGGAGTTTGTGAGGCCGCGGGGAAATGAAAGGACGATGGACCAAGGATACGTGGAGGAGTGTCTCCTGCAACGGGAGAAGAAAACCTGACCTTTTTAAGTGGAGGTGATTTGACAGAGTTGCTGTGCCTTGACGCGTTCCCCCCCTCCTAGGCTGAGAGACTGAAATCCAGCACAGGTCTTGTTGTGATTGGACATCCGCCCCGTCGCTTTCCCATGCATTGGCTTGCAATTGGTCCATCTGGCTCTCATGTGGTGTGCGGCTTTCTGTTGGGACGCGTTTACCCAAAGCTCGTCTACGGTCACTTAGTAAATATTTACAACATCCTCGTGTTTTTCATTCTTGGCGGAAATGGTGGAGCTTGCGGTTACTCTTTCCTAGATTGATTGGTTGATTGAATATTTAAAAATAGATTGTTATTACTCTATTAAATCTTTCAGAGAATGATTTGTATTTTGTAACATGGAATAGTGTCCACTCACTGACTGCTGAGTTTCTTGCCTGTGTATGGTCCTTCACCCTGCCTGCTGACTGCCCACCTCAGTGCTGCTTGCGGAACTGCCACTCTGCCTCCTAAGCATCCACGCACTACACTCGCTGCCTGATAAGCGCGAGCTCGCTGCTTCTTTAGCTCCCGCTCACTGCCTGATTGTCTACTGCATTCTGAATGGCCACTCACTATCTGATGTGCTCGTGCGCACTGCATGTTGAGCCTTCTCTCTCTAACTGCCTGTTGTGCTGAACTCACTACCTCTTCTAAATGCTTCCTGAACATCCAGTCTGTCGGGCACGTGATTGACTCAACCCCATCCCAAAACACTTTACAGATGCACACGCTTGTCAGCAGCTCTCTCTCCCCTCGGCCGGCCCATCTTTGATGGGACATCTTACAGATAAATCCCCCAGGTGAGCCTTCTCGGCGCTTCACTCTGTGTTCGAGGAAAGCTGTTCATAGTCTTCGCTGATCAGGGTATGCTCCTCTAGCCGCGGGCTCTCTGCTGTGACCCAGGAGCAGCTCTCCTTACTAGGCTCCGCATCAGGGTGCGGTTCATGGATTTACTCGGCTGGCACTGTAGTGGTGGAGGGCCCAGTTGGCCTGGTGGTGCCTCTTCTGTGCTTGGAAGCAAATTTACAACACTGCTCTGAGTTGTGCCTGACTAGTCTGCCGTGGTTGCCAGTAATGGGGTAGGGTAGGTCAGTACATTTGCGTTCGCCTCATATATATGCACATCACAGGTCCGGATCAATGCTTCATCTTTACGAGGCCGATTAACAGAATACCATTGAGGTAGCATAATCTACTCATGGGTTACAAGTGCATACAATCCTGGCAGCAAGCTCCACGTGGAATGCAAGCCAGGAATATTATGAAAACAGGCCTACTGAAAACAAAACGTGTAAAAAACAAAACACCATCATACTTCAATGGATGACGAGGCCGCTTAGCTGGTTAATGCATCTACTACAAAGCCTTGCTTGTAGCCTGTTTGTCACTGGTTACGGTTCAAGTGGAATGGACTCTGCCCTACACCTATCTGAGGTTGATAAAATGAGTACCATTGAGATGAGGAATGATGTACAGCAGGGTCAGACTGGGACAAAAAATAGGACTGAGCACCAGTTAGCGAACCACATAGCTTAAGAAAGTAGCCCACATTTTCAAATCATGCCTGTTTTGAGCTTGTAAAGTCACACTGTATGAGTATCTTGCAAGGCGTGTGAGAGAACTTCATGTATTTGTGTTTACAGTTTTTTTTAAATTATTTTATTTTGCATAGCTTTATCAACAAACATAAAACCAATTACCGCTACCATAAAACATGAGTACATTGTAGGAAGGTGCATCAGTACAAGAAATCACATCAGTACAGTTAGCTGCAGGCAATAGTTATGGTAATATCAGGTCTGGAAATCAAGGTGCTGTAAAAAGAACAGCAGGTGAAAGATAAACCAGCATGCGAAAATCTGTAACTAGAGCTGGTTTATTTTTTTATTTTTTTCATTTCAAGGGATTGGAGGGCAACGTTATTTGCCGTGACTTACACGGTTTGTTGGGGTGAGTGTTGAAGCCGGGATAAAAGCGAACACATTGTACTCACTACACCTTTCCCAGTCTGTGCACCTGCTGGAACAGAGGGCTTGTTGGTACACTGATACTTTAACCCCTTCTGCTCCAGTTCTGAATACTTTTCCTACAGCAGTGCATGTGGAATCGGCCCACTGGAGAGTGTTGTTCGTAAAGTGATCGGGCACCTGGGGGTAAATGGCGCGCTTTATAAAAACGCATAAATGAATACATGTTGCTTTATATTAGACCGGACCCGTCAACTGATCGCTGAGCATTGCAGAAAGCCGCACCAGGAACTGTTTTTTGGGTTGGGGTTTGTGCCCCTTTTACACTTGTTGCTTGCCTTGTGAGTGTAGGGGGGGCACTAGCATTGAGAACTGTATAAAGATAGACGCAAGGTTGACAACAGCTGTCGAGGAACTAGATATATTTGGAGCCTTGCAGGAAGGGGCTCTTTGTATCCTAGTTGTGGGTGGGCGCATAAGCATATGGACACCCAAGGGGAACCGATGGGGTAATTCCATACAAAGAGAATCTCAAAATGAGACCGAGGAGGAAACTCCGGGGTGACAGACATGGGCTCTTAGCAGCAAACTGGTGGTTGGACACTGCCTAATCCTAATGGGCGAGGTGGGGGCAGAGTCTGGCAGAGTTCCTATAACTTGACAGTTCTTGTTTTTCGTTATGTGTTCATTGACTCTTTAGCTCAATACCCGGTAATTTCTGTTGTCACACTTGAGTACTAATATGTGTCACGAAACCGTTGCATATGACTGTAATATGTAAAACTGCAATAAAAAGATTTTAAACAAGCATTTGCAATGCAATAGGTCTCGCATTATCACGAGTTTCAGCTATTGGCATTGTAACTGACAATGTATTTATTTATTTATTTTATTTATAACATTTATAGAGCGCACTGTTACCAAAACTGTGTCCTGGCGCTAACATGAAAGCTCCCCTAGGCTGGCCTGAAACTTAATGAACGAAAAACCATGTTTTCAAATTTTTGCGGAAGGTCATTAAATCTGTGATCTGTTTAAGAGCCAATGGGAGAGCATTCCAAGCCCTTGCTGCCCCCAAGATAAAGCTTCTGCCACCCCAGCGTGCTTTCCTTATCCGAGGGGTCGCGATCAGCCCCAGATTGGCTGACCTAAGATGTCTACCCGGCAGGTACCAGTGAAAGTACTGTGTTAGAAATGATGGGCCAAGACCACGAAGTGCCTTGAAAACTATGCACAAGGTTTTAAAGGAGATCCCTTTCCGCACTGGGAGCCAGTGCAGCTTCACCAATTCCTGGGAAACTGATGCAAACTTCGGTACGCCTGTGATAAGGCGAGCTGCTGCGTTTTGCAAGGCCTGTAGTTTGTTGAGGAGCCCCTGTTGAGCATTGAGAAAAGGGTAAAAAAGGAAGGATCTTCCGGATTATTTTCAGTGTAAAATGAATGGCTGACATCATTGCATTGACTTGGGGCCTAAAGGTAAGTTTATCATCGATCAGAACCCCTAGGTTCTTGACCTCGGTAACTGGAACGGGGGGTAGACCCATTCCTTAAGGCCACCAGTTCAGACTCCAAAAGTTATCACTGGAGCCGAAAAGTAAGACTTCGGTTTTGGCCGAGTTTAACTTTAAACAGTTCCTAGCCATCCAGTCGCTAACCGCTGACCTGCACTCTTGGAATTTACTGGCTACGCCTTCCTCTCTACCTGGTAGCAGTGATACCACAATCTGCGTATCATCCCCATATTATGTAAGCTCAAACCCATAAGATCGAATGACTGGGGCCAAAGAGGAAACATAAACATTGAAACGGGTGGGGCTTAGGGAGGATCCCTGGGGAACCCCACAGGGTAGCATGAATGGTTTGGACTCGAACTCCCCCAGTGTCACCACCTGGATCCAATTGGTAAGGAAAGTTTTCAAGATCTTGTGTTTTATTTGTGTTTCAAAAACCAAAACATAAATAAAAGGCATTGTCATTTACAATGCCAATAGCTCAAACTTGTGTAAATGCGAGACCTGTTGCATTGCAAATGCTTGTTTGTTTTTCGGGGGGTTGGAGGGAGATTGGTGCTAGTGTATGTGGCAGGAAGAAAAAGAGAGTGCTGCGTGTGAAATCACCTATTACGATAACCTCCACTTTAGTGCCATTTAGCTGAATTGTCATTCAGTTGCAAACCTGACCCAAGAATCGGTAGTCTTACTGTGGAGGAAGGCATTGTCACTCAGTTCTTAGTGTTGTTTGCATGCACCTGTAATTCCAGCTGGTGCTGTGCTTTTAATAGTGGCGCTTACAGTATTTTGTTGACAACTATTTGCCAATTTTAACTTGCTGCCTCTGACCCTGGGAAAATCATTAACACCATTGTAAGGCTTTACCTGCGGTCCTTGTCCACTTTTCTAGCAATGGTATGGGCTGTCAATGTGGTTTTCAAAAGCGGAGATTTCCAATCAACATGGACACAAAAATAATATGTTTGGCTTGAAGCAGAGTTTCTTGATTGAGAATGCCAAAATAAGCTGTCTCGGGATTGGATCAAGAAGTGGGAAACTAGTTTCATTATTAAGGTAATTACAAATTGCATTGCATAACACAAATAAAGGGAGTATTCCCAAAATATACTTTACAGTAGCCAATTTGGTTTCCCACAATGCTGGGGCAACTATGCGATATTTGGAAAGAAATATTGGTTTAACTAGAGTATAATGTAGCCTCCTTCTATTCAAAAACGTTATACAATAAAATGTGCCCCTTTCAGGATAGGACGTGAGTTTACTAATATTATTCTGTTCTATGTCGCAATATTGAATGTCTGTGTGATCTTCTCACTTTCTTCCGATTTGCGTTAACGCTTCTATTGGTTTAACTAAGAGCCTGTTATTCCAAATCCACGGTTGCAGATCTGTTTACTTTTGAGAATATAATTTATTTTCCAGCTCTAAGGGTTGTTCAGTATCACATCTAGCCAAACGTTTTAACAGATGTCCTAGTTATGTATAAATTACGAAAACCAGCCAGCCTCTTTTGTCAGCAGAATCCTTAAAAGTAAAGCTGGCAAAGAGATCTGCAATTTTGGCATCTCCTGCATCTTGCCATTGGTTGGACAAAGGCATTGGTAATAACCAAAGACTGTGGTAATAACCAAAGACCTACTTTTTCAATTCTGAGAGAGGATTTTCTGTATAAAAAGATGGAATATGCAAAACACTGTTAAAAACTGGCCTACGTTTACTCGAGACTATTAAAGCTTGTATTGTACAGTTGTAGGAATCCTTGGAAGGCTGATAAGTCAGGGAGTCTGGAGTGATAAATTCTTTAAGCATTTTAATAGAAAGGTATATTCTCAAAACCAGTAAAATCCCTTGAAAACCAGCTAGCGAGTTTCGCCAATGGTTCCAGATAATGAAAACGGAGATCTGGAAGAGCCCTAACCGCCCTACTCCACACACACCCTCAAACCCCCATTTCCCCCCCCCCCCCCCCCCCCCACGAGCCGCCGAACCCCTAAATCTAAAAGTGTGCTGCCAGGTGGCTTGGTGAAAGGCCCTGTGCGTTGGCCACACACTTGAGGAGTATTTGCACGAAGCAGGACTTCAGAACTGGCTGGCTGCCGTGTGGATCAGATTTAGACTGTGGAAGGCCCGAACCCTTTAAAACATTAGTTTGTTGAGATGAGAAAAGTCGCCAGCCCTGTTGTGGCGTGGTGATAATCTATTGATTGGATTTAGCAATGCAAATGGAAGGCTGAACTGGAAAAAGGGAAAGGATGGGGTTATCCCAAGGCAGTCACTGCACTCACAGACCAGGGTTCTTGTGAGACCAGCTAGTATGGACAGTCATATCAGTTAGCGATTTAAACCTAGGGATCTGTTGGAGTGCACCCCAAGGATGGAGTAACGCCAGAGGATACTTTCTACATGTTGTATGTTTGATAATTGCATACAATTGGAGAAGTGTGGCTCAATGGTTAGAGCGGCAGACCTTGAAGCAGAGCGCTGGCCAGGGACCAGGGTTCGATTCCCGCCTTGGCGGGTTTCGGGCTTAAATTCCTCTGACCGGATATTCTCGCCTCAGTGCCGATTCTAAGCATGGGTCCCACGCTGCAACTCTGGGCAATAGCTTGCTTAGTCTCCACAAAGGCCCCCTGATACACAAGGGATGCCTGGTTTCACCATGGGATGCTCAGGAGTGGACACCCCACAAGGAAAAGCCAGGAGGGGTTCCCTTGTGGTAGGAGTACAAGCGCCGGGATGCCTCCGGGTCACTGTTCGCGCTATACAAATACAACACATTTACATTTACATTTACAATTGAGGTTATAAATGCATTTTGATATATAGCAGGCTTTAATACACGTCTCACCCTCAAGCATACTGGTTTTTTTTAAATAATTGTTCTAAAACTGCTGGTGTAAAATTTCAGCAAATGGCTTAGTCTAAGTTTGTGTAACGGGTGTGAGGTTCAAGGCAGAGTAGCGTGGTAATCCTAATCCCACTTGCATCATAGCAGGAAGTGCGCACTCCTACAGTACTCTCAATTTATGGAATAGCCTTCCTTAGGCATCAAGATACCAATCTAACTACTTGGGGGTACTCAAACAACTGAAAACATGATTGTTTCCAAAGACTTCTTCCCTGTATTGGAGTGTGTGCCTCTTGCCGAGATACACCTAGGGCTTACGAAGTGCATTTCACAGTTTGTTTTCCTTCTGGAAGAGGTTTAGGAGTTTAGTTTGTGTTTACCATCGCCCTAGAAAGTTAAGCATTTGTGTATTTAGGTTTCGTTTCACACTGGCTAGCCTTTCAAGAAGAATCAATCAATATGTCCCTGTGTATACTGGCATGGCCAGTGTATTTATTTATAAAGTTTTATATAGCGCAAACAAGATCCCGAAGAATATCAGAGCACTTTACAATAAGTTGGAAGAGAGGACAAAATGAAATATACACAGCAATTGTGGAAAGAAAAAAAAGAAGAAACCAATGCTAAATAGTAAACAATGGTACACATATAAGGTATAATATTATGCAGACGATCCGATCCGTGACTGTTAGTTGTGCCATGGAGCTAGATACAAAGAGACAACCGCTAAGTGAGAATTTACCAACTACCCCAGTATTTTTAAGCTTTCTTTGGCATTTCTTTCAGTATTGAAAGAGAAATGTTCTTGTGAGTGTCCACTGAGTCATCACAGCTTACCAAACGAACACTGAAATCGAAAAACTAATAATGAGAATTATTGGCCATTGTTGGCTCTAGAGTTGCAGAAGGGAAAAAGAGAGGATCTTATAATTGTGTGATTGATTTGAATTAGCAACAGCCAACCCCCTTTGGTGAGGATAAGAAATATGTTCTGTGAAAACTGTTCAAGGGTGAGACGAGTAGTTAAATTCAGGTGAAAGTAAGAATTTGTAATGGTAGCCCGTTTTGAGACGCGCAGGTGCAAACCCATCAGTGATTCTGCAAAATGTGCTCCTTACTCCGCTGAGGGCACAGACAGCAGAAAGGTAGTAGCAAGCAAAATTGTCCAGTGCAACAAATCAATCTTTTCTCCGTTCCTCAGTGATGGTAGATGATTCTAAAACCTGTCCTCTGTAAGGAGTTTCCAACGCATGACGCGCTCATAGTCCCAGATTCTATATCATTCTAAGGATGTGGCCTGCTGTGGCACTTCTTGTAGCTGAGGTTTAAAATCAAGGCTGTGCCATATTCTCTGTAGGCTTAGGCTTTGCCATTGCACTTTGAGACTAGCATTAGTTCTCTGATGCTGGTTTTGTTAACTTTCTTTTGGGAGAAAAGGTCAGACTTGCATTTTGAGACCTGAAGGAAAGTATTAAGAAATCCTTTTTCGGTGAAAAGAAAACAAAACAGAAAACGGTTGCTTTCATATGCAGTGCATTTATGAGCTAAGGAATGTGTGTACTGATTTAGAGTACTTTGGAGATGTAAAATATTCCGTCGAGCATTGAGAGCCAGCTCTGTAAAAGAGAGGGAATGATACACCAAACAGCCAATAGCACGAGGTGAGCGAGAACTACTCCGGTGAATGGCGCGAAAGTCCACACTATGTATAATATACAGAGAGAACTGGTAACAGGATTTTGAGACAGCTGCTCTTTCAAACCATTTCTGAAAAAGGCCAGATATCTTTCTTTCTGGTCATCAGTCCAAGTACGTTAGTTATTCATCGCACTTACCTAGGGAGCACAACTCATCCATAATATTTAAACTGACTTCTTAAGACAAACTTCTGTACTTAATCTCCATTACTTAACACTGACAAGAGTCGAACTGCTAGTGTTAATTTGGGCCTTCCTTCTCAGTGGTATGCCAAACTGCATAGAGGAAGACGGTGAGAGCGAGTTAGTTCTTAAGACTACTTGCCATTATTCCTTCCTATCTATATGGTCCATTGTAAAACCGCCCCACCTACTGCAAAGCATCATAACACCTTATTTAGCAAGATGTTGTGATAGATGGCATCACATGCCGCACAGACGCAGGAGGATCAGTACCCATGTCACGCACATGAATAGCACTGTCTTTCAGTGTAGAACATGGTCATTACACCCCTCAACCCAGTGCTGAAGCTCGATGGAATAAGCCATCTTCCATACAGCAGTTCAGCTGCATTGGTACCCACTTATTGAAAATGTTGAATACAGAAGGGCTGCTGGAGGTAGATCATCTTCATTCAGTGGAGAGCCTTGCTGTGGGGCTTTGTTAGCGTTTCTATTGCAGTCAACTTCTGAGGCACATATTTGGTAGTATTCAAGGTAGTTGGTACTTACTTCACGTTGTCTATTAGAACCCTTTCCACTGTTTTCCTCTGACCTGATGGATCGATGGTACCCATGCCTGCTCAGAGCCTTTGTCCGAGGCGAGTTCATGTAGGTTCACCTGAACCTACAGCCTTTCTCTGGAAAAACCTAGAACTATAACAGCACGTACGCCTGTGTGTATGCCTTGGGCTGCATTGGGAAAGTTGGCGCTTTCTTTTGTGTTTTCGTGCGGACCGTGCATGCCTTTCAAAGGTCCAGTTCCTTGTCGTCTTCTACCCGAGTGTCATTAAATGTGGCACGGCTTCGGACTTTAGTCCGGTCAGACCTGAGCATCACTGGAAACTTTTGTCGACATCACAATTTCGAATCTGCTTCATTTGCAGTGAATCGCTTTTTTGTGCTGTGTCTCGCCTGATTAAATTCACAGGTGCATCTTTCTTTGTTTAGAAGCCTCTCCCGTTTCCAGTAGGTTTTCTGCTTTCACAGTTTTTTGTTTCGTGAAGTCGGAGTGTCCTCAGTTTCAGGCTCTCCTTAAACATGTCTGCTTTTCTGTGCTGGTGGATGGCTGTCTCCTTCTATGCACGGCACCGCCTAATAAATACAACTCCATGATCCACTCTATTGTGCAAATAATGTTTTCTTAGCGGTATTTATTAATTTATGACGTCATGCTAGTGTAAACTTCTCCCACGATGCTCCATAATACCCATGTCTTTTTTTCCAATATACTGTACCTGCGAGAGAACCCCCCAAATCCTAAAGCACACACACAACACGGGCGGGTCCGTTAGGGGCTTGTGGATCTCTCTCTCTCTCTCCCTCCCTCCTCCCCCCTCTCGTTGCGAGCCTGTTGATTGCGGCCCTCTTGATTATGGAGTCGACAAAAATGTGTTTCATTCCCTCCTGCGCCTTGCAGGGCTTGGTTCTATCATCCGACTCATGCGAGCGCACGCACATGTACCACCGCCCTTGAGTGCGTTCGCCCTTTGAAGCCAAATCATGTGATTTTAGAAGCCCTGCAGTGAGCTAAACGCCATCTGATCGCACAGCTGACTCGGGGAAACAAACTGTTTGGGCTTAAAGCATCGGCCGCCTTGAAGAGCCATTGTGTTGCTCTCCAGCCGTTCTTCACAACCGAGCGCGCCCTGAAGCCTGTAACCCTGCAATAAAGGAGCTTTACGGAAGCCGTTCTTAAGGACCGGCCGTGTCAGCTGCACGCGTGCCTGCTGCACACCTTGAACTCCCCGCGAGTGAACTCCAACAAGCGCCTGAGGCTGCAGACGGGTTCCCGCCTTCACCCCATGCACCTATCCTAATTGTCGGTGCTCTCGCTTGCTAGGACGTCCACTGCATAAACATTTCAGCCTGCAGGTAACTTTTCTGAAGTTTACATATTTTCATTCTTCCCACGTACAATTTTTATTTTCCTGCCAGTCAGTCGCAGTAAAACGTGCAGCGTATTTTGTGACGGAGTTCTTCTTTCTGTATTTAGTTTGTTTTCAGACAAAACGTTGCTGGGAAGAGCGGCCTAGAATAGTTATCTTCCATTGTTGTCTCTGACCACTGACCTAATTGTTTACCCCAAAAATGCAATGCCGTATGTACACCTTTGCAGTTAATTCAAGTTATAGTAGCTGGTGTTTAGCTTTGGCAACCGGATAGCGTTAAATGAATACCTGTTGTGTACCATATCATTATTTGCAGGGTGCTTTGCATCAGCCCATTGCTGACAGTTCATTGGGGTTCTAGTCACTCTCATTTACTTGCCTCTTGTTTAACGGCTTTCCTTCCAATTGTTTTTGTCCTTCCCCTGGGGCAGCAAATGATGGACAGAATGCTGAATAAATCAAACCATCACCTCCAGTATTTGTATTTGTATTTGTATGTCGATTTATAGAGCGCGATTGCTGCCCGGGGGCGTCCAAGCGCTAAAACCAACAGAACAGGAGGGGGTAGCCAAGGCGTTATCAGACGGCAGTGAAAAGGAAGGTTTTTAGCTGTTTCCTAAATGAGGTAAGATTGGGGTTCTTCCTTAGGTGGAGGGGTAGGGTGTTCCATAGCTTGGAGGCATTGTAGGTGAAAGTCCTGCCGCCAGTTCTGGATTTTTTTTTTTTGGGGATAGTGGCCGTGAAGGTCTGGTTGGAACGCAGATTCCTGGTGGGTTGATAATGTGACACAAGGTTACGGGTGATGAGGGGACCCGTTTTCCAGAACGCCTGGTGCGCAATGCATAAGGCTTTAAATTGGATTCTTTGGGGAATGGGTAGCCAGTGCAGTTTTTTCAGTCCATTTTTGACTGATTGACGTCGGGGGATCTGAAGCAAGGTGCGCGCGGCGCAGTTCTGTACTGTTTGTAGCCTCCGTATTGTGTACTCTGGGGCAGCGAGGTACAAGGCGTTGTTATAGTCCAGTCGTGACTGGATAAGGCCTTGGATGGCTACTTGTTTTGCCTCCATCGGTAGAAGATGATGTACCTTCCTTAGCACTCTGAGCAGGCCAAAGCAGGTGGCTGCTAGTTTGGTGGATTGAGTGCCAAAGGACAGAGATCCATCGAGCCACACCCCAAGGCTCTTAATACTGTCTTTTGGGGCAGGGGGGGTACCCAGACAGGGTGGCCATAAAGTGCCAAGGGAGTTGGGTTTTGCAGGGCCAAGAAGCATAAGCTCTGTCTTGTCCCCGTTCATTTTTAATGAGGAGGAGGACATCCAGTCCTTAACTTCCTCGAGGCATTTCTTGAGCCCTCCTTCCGAGGTCTGGCTGGCCTCCTGTGCCAGAGAGACCACTAGCTGAGTGTCGTCAGCGTATGAAATGATCTTAATTCCATACTGACGAACAACTTCAGCCAGTGGTCTCATATATATGTTGAAGAGCGCAGGGCTCAGTGAAGAGCCCTGCGGGACTCCGCATTTTAGAGGTCTGCTGGTAGAGGAGGATGTTCCGTCGAATACCCGAAAGGATCTGTCCTGTAAAAAGGATTCAAACCAGGACAAAGCTTTGTGTTTTATACCAATGTTTGCCATGCGGTCCAGCAGTATGTCATGGCTGACCGTGTCGAAGGCCGCGCTTAGGTCAAGGAGGATCACTGCCACTGATCCTCCCTTGTCCAGGATGGTTCTGGATTCCTCGGTGACCATGAGGAGCGCGGTTTCGGTACCATGTCGTGGTCTGAAGCCCGTTTGGGTAGGGTCAAGGAGCTGGTGGTTTTCAAGAAATTTGATCAGCTGGCTATTAATATGTCTCTCTAGGATTTTGCTAATCCAGGGAAGGAGAGAGATTGGCCGGTAGTTGCTGAGGTTCGAAGGGTCCAGTTTTGGCTTTTTTAATAGTGCACGCACCATGGCTTGTTTCCATTGTAACGGGACTATGCCGGTAGAGATGGAAGCGTTGAGGAGGTCCATTATGACAGGCAGGGTGATAGCCGAGGCTGACATAATGATGTCTGGCGGGGCTGGGTCCCCCGGAGACCCGGATTTGACTTTTTTTGCCAAGGACTCAAGAGTCGAGATATTAAGAAGGGCAAAGTGGTCAAGAGTGGGGGAGGAGTTCAAGTCGGAATTGCTTGAAGTAGAGGGGGTATTGGGTAGGACAGGGAATGATTCAAAGATGGTGGTGATTTTTTGCAGGAAGAAGTCTGCCATGGTGTTGCAGTGATCTGGCCACCCCACCTACAGCGGATTTAGCGCTGCAAAACCGAGTCTTGCTTACATTCTCGGCCGCCATCCCCCTCGCCAAGCCACGGGACACGCCCACTTGCGAGGCCACGCCCCCAAATCAGGTTTAAAGCGCGCCGATTGAAGAGCGTCGCTGTTAGACCACAGAACCTCCTGAGGCTCAGCCGGGAGTTGCACAGATCACATTCTTTTTAAAATTACTGCTTTGTTCTTGACAGAATTTTAAACCACTCACTTGCCTCCTGGCACCAGATCTTCCTGGGCAGGCCACCCCACCTACAGCGGATTTAGCGCTGCAAAACCGAGTCTTGCTTACATTCTCGGCCGCCATCCCCCTCGCCAAGCCACGGGACACGCCCACTTGCGAGGCCACGCCCCCAAATCAGGTTTAAAGCGCGCCGATTGAAGAGCGTCGCTGTTAGACCACAGAACCTCCTGAGGCTCAGCCGGGAGTTGCACAGATCGCATTCTTTTTAAAATTACTGCTTTGTTCTTGACAGAATTTTAAACCACTCACTTGCCTCCTGGCACCAGATCTTCCTGGGCAGGCCACCCCACCTACAGCGGATTTAGCGCTGCAAAACCGAGTCTTGCTTAAATTCTCGGCCGCCATCCCCCTCGCCAAGCCACGGGACACGCCCACTTGCGAGGCCACGCCCCCTCCTGCTCCCATCTCAATCTCTACCTATAAATATGTGCATCTATAGGAAGCGCAGCGGACGAGCGCAGCGGGAGCGCCTAAGGCAAGCCCGTCTGCGCTCGTCCGCGCCGAGTCCGGGCCTAGGGCCACTCCCCCTACACCCCGGACCACGATTCCCAAGCAGTATAGCTCCGAAAAACTCTTAGAGCTAAGACTCCTACAAAAGAACTGCAACCAGCACCCCTACCACGCCGAATGCCTTCCGTATACATGCAGCCTCTGCAAGTCCATCCTCAAGCCCCCTCCACCCTCGGACCAACGCCATGAGTACCGCATGTTTCTGCTTAACTGTAGGTCTCTGCCCAAGCATAAGAATGAGTTTGCTCTCCTGTTAGAGGAACATAAACCTGATATCATTTTCCTCACGGAAACCTGGCTCACCGAAGACTCAGACCCAGCCTTGGTTACAGCCATTCCCCCTGGCTTTCAAATCTCCCGCCAAGATCGCCCAAAAGGCAGAGGAGGAGGTTTAGCTATTGTTCACAAAGAGCAGTTTCTCTGCCGAATCATTGCTGAAAGCATTCCAGACTGTGAAAGCCTAGCGTTTAGTCTGGAGCTCTCGCCGAACAACTGCTTCTCAGGCACCCTCATATACAGACCCCCCGGCCCCCCAAAACAATTCCACATCCAACTAGCACGGATTGTGGCAGACCGCGTCAGCAGCACCGCCAACTTCACTTTGTTGGGCGACCTTAACTTTCATTTCGAGTCCAATGCAAATCACACAGCCGCTCTCCTTACGGACGACCTGGCCGCGTTACAATTACACCAACTGGTCAGCTCCCCTACCCACGATCAAGGGCATTTGCTTGACCCGGTCTTCAGTAACTGTACTAATTTGACAACTAGTCTACCTCTCCCGCTCCCCTGGACCGACCATCTAATGGTCCCGCTTCTATGGCACACCCCTAAACCCCCAGCCACCAAACCCACTATAAGAACTGCCAGACCGTGGTCTGGCAGTCAAGTCAGTCAAGAGATCTGGGTTAAATACATCAGTCTCTTGCTCACTGCTCCACCCCAGTTTGGACCCAGCCATATGCAAATCAGTCTTGACTCTGCTCCTCATGGGAACAGTCCAGCCCGAACTGTCAAACCAGACCTCCCCGGACCAGAAACAAGCATCCTGGGACCTGTTTCGGGGTAACCCCCCCTAATCAGTCAGGCTAGCTTGAGTCCAGTGGCTCAGTTAGCAAGGGACATTTGTCGACCTAAGTGAGAAGGGTATGTCCAGACTTGGGTCCCATGCGTGCTACGATACTGGATTCAAGCTAGCCTGGCTGATGAGGAGTGATACTCCAAAACCGGTCCAGTGAGGACCAGGCTTGGCAGTTCAGGCTCAACTGTTCCCATAGAGAGCAGGATCAAGACTGATTTGCATATGGCTGGGGTCTAAACTGGACTGATACGGCAAGCAAAAAACAATGGATTTAACCCAGATCTGTGACTGGGGGTGAATATTTGATTTCTTCAGCATTCCATCCATCATCTGGTCTTTCTGCATCGGTCCTTCCCCTGGAGCATATCCTCTTTATCATCCTTTCACTGGATGACTTGTGTTCTTCAATTATTCACATTCAGGGAACACATTTTTTTTCTTTTGCTTTTAGCACGTCATTGCAGTGCATGTGTTTTTGCAGTGCATGTCTGTTTTCAATTTGCATGCTGTTCTTTATTCCAGCTAGTGCTTCGGGCTGGAATTAGCTTTTTTTAACTTCTTATCCCTCCTTTTTTAAGGTCTCTGCTCTAGATGGTGCACATGCGCTGTTTCAAACTGAGACATGCAGTATCTACATCTGGGCTTAAAGCCACCCCATAGGCTTCCCATTTGCTGGTACCACCGTCGCTCCATTGTTCCTTCTTCCCATTTGTGAAGGACATGCATACGTCATGCCTCTTCTGGTGTTTTGCCCTCCCCAAGCGTACCGGCCAACTTCAGTAAACCTCTGCAGCTACTATTGTTATTCATTGACTCTGGACTATTGTATTATTTTTTATACTGTGACTTTTCCTGCGACACATTAGGAGCGCTGTTGTAATTATTTATTTATGATTTTATTATTCAACAAATCTTGTGCCTGGCTGCAACCACTGCTTGCCCCCGAACAGCTGCTGCATAATCAGTAAACATTTCCACCCCATTTTCTGGCATTCCCTGTGACAGACTGCCTCTGACTGCATTACACATGTAAATGGGCCAGTCTGATGCCTGTAGTATTATTTTAAAAGTCTTGTACCAACGTCGGTAAGTGTACATGGTAAAATGCAATGCCCAGGGTCAAACACTATGGCCAAGTGGGGAGTTGCCGGAGGCAGAACAGAACCCTCTTTGTTCCATAGTCACTTGAGTAAATCTATTCCCTACGCCATTCAAAATGTTTGCAAGACTTTGTAAATCTGTTCAACACCAGCTATGTAGCCAACAGCAAGACAGTTATTTTGCAATAATAAACATATTTTTTTATTTATATATGAAAGTTTTAGCAGAAGCCATTTTATCGAGATGCAATAGCCCCTTAAACTAAACGCAAGCACACTAAATTGATGTTCAAAAACGCAGGGTTCAAATACGTCTGAAGAAGTTTAAGTAAAACAGAAAATACTGCAACAACCGAACAGCTGCTGCATAATCATAACACATTTCCCCTTCACTTTCTGGCGTTCCCCGATCAGTCGTCAGACTTCCTCCGACCGTGCTACACGCGGGGCTGCAAAGGGGTCAGTTAGACGCTCGTGGCAGGCCCACAAACAAGGTTTGTCTTTGAAATGACACCATCCTATCCCCACTGGCATGGCAGAGGCAGCTGGATGTTTAATGTGTTTCCCATTTTCCCATTAGGTGGTCTGCCTCTGTTTTTTCACGTTCTTTGTTTCTGGTTGTATTGTTGAGTTCTTTCAATTGATCAGCTGTGGCTGCCAGTTCAATACTGCTGTCTGCAAGTGCTGAATGTATGGATGCAATATTTTGTGTGTGGTGTGCTCCTTCGGTGTGATATTTAGGAACCCAGCCTTACTATAATCTGTGCACTATATTGAGCACACATTAATTAAAAAAACTTTTTCACTCCGATCTGTTGATTGGCAGTGCTATATATTATTGCACAAGTTAATTCTCGATATTGTATCATTGACTGGATCGAGATGGCCGTCATAGCGCCTCCTTTCTTACTCGATGCTACGCAGCGCTGTGGCATTGATTCAAATCAGTATACTGTCTGTCACTCCCTTCTGTGGCTTGTGTGGCTCATTTAAAGTGCCCCAGCCTTCAACAGTCTACCTTCTTCCAAGAGCTTCAGTGCTCCAGCTCTATTACACTTTGATAGTTTATGCAAATCTAACATTTGCATTGCTGGGTTTTAGATAGTGCTTGGTGTGTTGCTTGAACGCACTGCTACTTTTAGGAGAGACTCAAACTGAAAACCCGCCAGGCCCAGTGATGTATGCGAACAGCACAGAGGTGTCTCCTAAATGACAGGCGCATCCAGCAGTGATGCCCTAGTTCTCTTAGTGGAGACCTCCTGACTTCAGTCCTGGACTTTGAAGCTATTCACTTCAAAGTAGGCATCATAGTAGTCAAAGTTTAAACATATATGTTGAAATATAAAAGCACTTTTCATAAATGAAATGACACAAATGCGCAGCACTTTATGAAGGGAACTGTTTTTACAGGGCAACCAAACTGAAGTACTCAATAATAAAGGGCTTCTTGCATAGCATAGCCCTAATTAGGCACTACCATTGCCGAAACTAATTGGCTATGCCAATGCCTGTTTTTGTGTGGCCTCTCCTTGAATGTTTTCAGGTGCACACCCTAGAAGCTACTCTGTGTGATAGCTTCGGATTTTGTTTTCTCCAACCCATGTAGACCATGCCCTTTGGATATCATTGCAGTATACAATGCTTTAATACAACAGGTATGATAAACTAATAGGGCACAACTCGAGGAGGAGCAGGCCAAATCACAGCTTCTGGAAATACTTCTCCACTCTCAGAAGAAAAAGATGTTTTATCCATGCTGCCCAGTGCCCTAAACAAAGGATGTGAGGCCTTCTCCACTCCAGGTGCTGCACAGGCAGTGACTCCAAAGGTAGAAAAGAAATACAAGTACCTCAAGGCCAGTATGTTTGCAGACTCCCTAATTGTCACACCAACTGGGAAAAGAGCCAGCAAGCCAATCGCCACTGGGCTCCCTGATGATGATGATGATGATGAGGAGGAGGGGAGGAGACTGGTGGGCCACAAGATGGAGAGATCAGCAGCAGCCCAGGGGTGCTTTGTAAGCTTGAAGTTCTCGCTAGATCGGTATACTCCCAACAGTGGGATGGAATTGAAGACATGATGCAGCATCTTACTGAAGGAATACAAAAATACGGCAAAGACTAATACTGAAGAGTAAAAACATTGCGTATACCTGTGAGTCACCTATCGATGTTGCAGTCACACCCGACAGGCTTCTGTGTGTGGCCAAAAAATCTCAGAAGAAATGCCTGGCTAGGAGCCTCTGGCTTTAAACTGGAGGTGCAAGCCTCAGTAACAAATATACTTTTCAAGGGATGTCTATTTGGCAACACAGTCAACAATTGTTACAACGCATCAACAAAAAGACAACAAGATCGTGAAGGCAGTGGAGAGCTGCAGTTCAAAGGGCCCTTTTGGGAGGGAATTACCCCCAGGAAGAGAACACTCATAAGAGGCGGTTAACAACTGTCAACATCACACGCCTCCTTCACACCAACAAGTGACGCACCATCGCAGTGGCAATATGGTTCCCATCGAGACACACCTTTTGGGGGAGACCTAGAGGAAGAGGAATCCTTCAGCAAGTAACTCAACAGAAATCCTCTTACACAAAACACCTGGTGGATGCAGAATTGAAAGCTTCACCCAGGAATGGAAGAGAATCCCCTTCAACAAGTAGATATTGAACTTAATCCTTTATGGTTATTGCACAGGACTGGTAAACACACCTCCAGTGATAAAATCTCTGACAAAAACATGCAGCAAAGAAGATGAGCTGCATCTACAACATGCGGGCATCAGCTTCTTACTCTAGAAATCAATCAAGCAGGTACCAGGAAAAGAACTAAGAAATCATCTCCATTTATTTCATTGTTACCTAAACAAAACACTCACACCCATACTAGATCTAAGGGCAGTAAACAGGCTTATAAAGCTACCAGTATTCAAAATGGCAGCACTGCAGAAGGGTCCTTCCTCACTTAGTGAAAAGGATACTAAATGGCAACTGTAGACCACCAGTATGTCTACCTGAGCATACTACTGTACAGTAGGCTCAGGAAGTTCCTGCGGTTCATCATAGAAAAGATACATTACCAATTCAGGGTCCTCCGTTTGAGATAAAATCCGCTCTAAGGGAGTCCACTAAGTTCCTCGCAATAGTAGAGTCACACCTCCAGAGAAAGGAAATACATGTTTACCCATATTCAAACAATTGGCTTGTTAAGGTGAAATAGTTAAACAGTGATAGGATAATATCCTAAGCATGATAAGAGCTCTCCAAAATTTGGGCTCCTACGTGAACTTGGAGAAATTATCCCCAGATCCAGAAAGGGAGAAGACATTTCTGGGAATAAGGATACATTTAGTGGACGCCAGTGCCTTTCCTGTAACAAAGGGAGTCCAGGCACTGACAAAGCAAACTCATCTCTGACTAAAGGGTCAACGCCTGACAGTGAAAACAGTGGGGAAAATGATGGGCTTGGTAGCCTCCTGCATCTCCTTAATGCGAGATTCCACATGACACCACTTCAGGAGTTGGTACACCAGCAATAGTGACAGGCAACTGAGAGTTGGGAAAATCTAGGGGACGTCACAGGCACTATACAAGGAGATAGTGGTGGAATACAACATCAGTGAGTAGACCATTCGAACTATCAACTCCCTCTGTAACCATCAAACCAGTGCTTCCCAATTCACAGTGCTGAGCCCACATGGACAAGAGAAACACCAGGGCTCCACGGAGACCCTAGGAGGCTGAGAATCATGAATGTGTTAGAAAAGTCTTCTTATCCCATACACTTTGAGAAAAGCTTATGAGTAAGGAGCATTACAGTTGGGTCGAAGATTATTCAAGTCACTAGACCTGCAGGTCTGTTAAAAAGTTTTATATTTTTTCGAGGCCTGCTTATCAGGGTTTCAAAACACAGAGGCAGACAGGCCAAGCACACAGTCACATGCTTTACCTGAGTGGGAGCAAAATCAACAGCTGGTTCAGAAAACCTTTCAGAAGTAGGGCACCCTGCCCCTAGATCTATTTTCAACCCAAAATAATGCCAAACGGCAACATTTTTGCACACAGGTATTTACACCACCGGTCAATATGGAATGCTCTATTCATAGAACGGTCATAGAAATTTGCCTATGCCTTTCCTTCGATTACCATTAATACAACTAGTACTACAGAAATGCAAGCAAAAGTAACAAGGGGATGGAAGGAATTCTTGAATTAATCTCGGCCATTGGCGAGGGCTTAAGGCTGCATTCTAGACCATTGTTTTTCTCCAACTTTTCAATTCTAGACAGGGACTCACTTGATGCAAATCCATCTAAGTCCTGTTCCAATAGGAACAGTTCTGTCAAAACTACCAGGCCCGGACCCCCTCCAAATAGGAACACAGGCAACCTCAGACAGGGATTGACCTACTTGGGTCTCATCAGTGAGCTTTAGCTTGATTCCTATGGCACAGTGAGCATGGGACCCACCTCTTGCACACCTGTCACATTTAGGGCATGTAGTGCAAACCAACAAGATGATAGCAACAATGCTTGAATTAATCATCAAATGGCGATCGCTCTGGCTGCGTGCCAGACAATTGGTTTTTTGCCCACTATTCCATTCTGGATGGAGACCTGCCATATGTCATCTCATCCCGATGGGAACACAGGCTGATTTACATATGGCTTGGTCTAATCTGAAATGGCATGATGGGCAAAAAAATAATAGACTGAGATCTGGCTGTGAGGAATTACCAGATTAATTCAAGCACCCCACCGATAATCTTTTTGTTTGCTTAAGTGAGACTTCCTTAGTGCTTGTATTCTGGTTCAGACGGGGCATTGCTGTGTGGGGCCCACAGGTCGCAATGCAGGCAGCGGTGTCGGTTGGCAAACTGTAGTCGAAGGTGCTGGTGTTAGTGTACCAAGGCTGCGGTGTGGGACAGGGCGGTGCGTCGTGTAGCTTACGAGCTGTGCTCCTAAACCACAGTGCAGGCAACAGCATGGATGTTTGCTTGCAGCGTGGTCATCGATGAGACTAGGGTGGTGGTGTGGAGCGGTGCAGAGTACGGTGCCCACAGGTCGTTGTGCAAGCAAGCGGCTCGGTGACTGCGTCAGTGAGACGAAGGTTGCGGTGCGAAGTGCAGCGGTGCCCTCTGTGGTGCCTTCAGGTCACAGAGCCAGCGTTTTTGGTGGTGCCTCTCGCTTTTTTCTGAAATATCCAGTTCCAGGAGCGGTACCTAGCAGATGTTGAAGTCTTTGATTTCCCTGAGACTTCCGACAGGATGCAAGCTCAACATCAAGGTAGGTTGCCCCCCCTCAGCTGCCACACGGTCCCCCTGTGCTGCTGTCCCGCTGCCCGCCATTACTATTCTTCTGCCTGCCTGATTGCTGTTTTGCCACTGTGTACCGTCTGTTTACCATTTATTATTTCTCTGCCTGATTGTTGTTTTTTCTACCGTTTACCGTCTGTTTACCGTTCATTATTTCTCTGCCTGATTGTTTTTTCTGCCACTGTCGCCTCTGTTTTTTTTTTTCCTTCGCCCTCCCCCCCGCTCCTCTCCCTCGCGCTTCCCGCTCCCACCTCCCATCTGATCCTCCCTTCCATAGCCCCTCACAGGCCCGTCTGCGCCCGGACAGTGCCCAGCGTCAGAACCCCTGGCCCCCGCCGAAACCAAGAGACTCGACTGAGATACGACACCACCACCCTCCACCCACTCAACACCGGCCGACCAGCCGCCTGCTACCAAGCCACTCCGAAGCGCACCCACGGACCCTTCTCCTGCCGAATCTGCAAATTCACCTGAGTCTGAACCTACACCCCACCACCCGGACCAGGCAACAACAACCACCTCAAGTGCATCCTTCTCAACACCCGCTCCGTCCAAAAGCACGCCGTCAAACTCAGGGACCTCCTCGACACAACAGCACCAGACGTCGCCTTCCTCACAGAAACCTGGACGAACGCCTCCTCAGCCCCCGACATCGCCATAGCGATCCCGGATGACTAGAAGATCACCCGAAAGGATCGCGTCAACCAAACCGGAGGAGGAATCGCCATCATCTACAGGAACATCATCAACGTCACAACCAACACCGAAGATGCCCTCACCACAGTCGAACACCTACACTTCCAGATCCATACCGACCCCAAGACCACCCTCGGAGGGACCCTCGTCTACAGACCCCCGGGCCCACGCACACAATTCAGTGAAGCCATCCACGACTTCATCAGCCCACATGCCCTCGCCTCATCAGACTACATCCTCCTAGGGGACCTGAACTTCCACCTGGAGAACAACAATGACTACAACAGCACCACCCTGCTCGCCAACCTCGGACTCAAACGACTGGTGAACACCCCCACCCACTACGCCGACCACACGCTCGACCCCATCTTCTCTGCCAGAAGCCACGTTGACTTCAGTCACTCCACCGGACTACACTGGGCCGACCACAGCTGCATCCACTTCACCTTTAAGAAGACCACATCCCACTACCGCCTGCAACAGATCCCCCGTAGATGCTGGAGCAAAGTCACCACAGACCAGCTAACAACATCACTGAGCCAAAACCCACCAATCAACAATACCGATGCCAATGACGCAGCCCGCAACCTCACACAGTGGATCGTCAACTGCGCTGACGCCCTTGCACCAGCGAAAAACCCTCCAGGCAAACCCGGCAACAGGAAAACAACATGGTTCACCGACTACCTCGAAGAAATCCTGCAGAACCCTCAAGAAAACCTGGCGCCGAGAACAGACGAAAGAAAACATGACAGCCCTCAAGAACGCCACCCGCAAACACCACCAGCTGATCCGCACCACCAAAAAGACATCGTTCAAAGAAAGGCTGGACAACAATACACACAACAGCAAGGAACTCTCCAGCATCGTAAAAGAGCTCTCCAATCCCAGCGCCAACAACGACATCACACCGTCGCAAGACCTCTGCAACTCCCTCGCCACGTTCTTTCACTGCAAGATTGCCGATATCCACGACAGCTTCGGCGCCCAGACTCCGCTCCCAGCCACCGAACCAACGCCCCCTACAACCACCCTCAGCGCTTAGACTCCCATGAGCACCGAAGACACCGCCCACGCTATGAACACCATCCACTCCGGCTCTCCTACTGACCCATGCCCTCACCACATCTTCAACAAAGCCGACCCCATCATCGCTCCCCATCTACGGAACGTCATAAACAA
Organism: Lissotriton vulgaris; assembly: GCF_964263255.1. NCBI lineage: Eukaryota > Metazoa > Chordata > Amphibia > Caudata > Salamandridae > Lissotriton > Lissotriton vulgaris. Next base: position 204,895,830 of record NC_141693.1, on the reverse strand, counting down.
CTCCCTCGCATCCGCCACCTTCCCAGAGAGCTGAAAGCGCGCAGAGATCAACGCCCTACTGAAGAAACCCACAGCGGACCCTGAAGACCTCAAAAACTTCCGCCCCATCTCTCTTCTTCCATTTTCTGCAAAAGTTATCGAGAGGATCGTCAATAAACAGCTGACCGCATTCCTCGACTCCAATCGATTCCTCGACCCATCCCATCCGGATTTCGAGCCAACCACAGCACCGAGACCGGCCTCCTCGCAGCCAAACATCAGGACCCCACTTGACAATAGGGAAACATTCGCCCTCATCCTCCTAGACCTCTCACCTGCCTTTGATACAGTCTGCCATCGTACCCTAATAACCCGCCTCCACAACGCCGGGATCCAAGGTAAAGCCCTGGACTGGATCACCTCGTTCCTCTCCGAGAGAACCCAGAGAGTCCGCCTCCCTCCCTTCCGCTCCGCGGCCACCGAGATAATCTGCGGCGTACCCAAAGGCTCATCGCTCAGCCCAACCCTCTGCAATATCTACATGAGCCCCCTCGCCACCATCGCACGCAAGCACAACCTCAACATCATCTCATAAGCCGACACTCAGCTGATACTCTCCCTCACCAAAGACCCAGCCACCGCCAAACTCAACCTCCAGGAAGGAATGAAAAACATCGCTGAATGGATGAAACTCAGCCGTCTGAAACTGAACTCAGACAAGACGGAGGTCCTCATCCTCTGACCATCCCAACCCGCTTGGGACGACTCCTGGTGGCCCACAGACCTGGGCACCGCACCGACACCCACTGACCACGCACGCAACCTGGGATTCATCCTGGACTCCTCTCTCACGATGACCAAGCAAGTCAACGCCATCTCATCATCATGCTTCAACACCCTGCGCATGCTCCGTAAGATCTTCCGGTGGATCCCTACCAGAACTAGAAAGACGGTCACCCAGGCCCTCGTCACCAGCCGACTGACTACTGGAACGCCCTATACCCAGGAACCACAATTAAACTTCAGAAAAGACTCCAACGCTTACAGAACACATCCGCACGACTCATCCTCGACATCCCCCGCCACAGCCTACCTAAAAGACCTGCAGTGGCTCCCCGTCAACAAAAGGATCCCGTTCAGGCTCACAAAGCGCTCCACAACATAGGTCCCGAATACCTCAACAACCGCCTCACGTTCTACACTCCAACACGCAAACTCTGCTCCGCCAGCCTCGCCCTCGCCACTGTCCCACGGATCCGCAGAACCACCGCCGGAGGAAGATCATTCTCCTACCTGGCGGCCAAGACGTGGAACTCCCTCCCCGCCCACCTACGACTGACCCAGGACCACCTCCCATTCAGGAAACACCTCAAGACCTGGCTCTTCGAGCAGTAGCGGTCCCAGCAAGGGGAAAACAAAAATTAGAATACCAATATTGAAAAACTAAATATGCACTTGATTTACACACATTGTTGTTTAATCACAATGTAGATGCGTATAAAATAGCAGCAGTTAGAATTTATACAAAACATTTAATAAGTGCCCCAGGGAAGGGAAGGAGGTGATAATGTGATGGGAAGTGTGGGTAAGAATCAGTGACATAAAACAGGGCTATATAGCCTTACTATATTGTATAAATTGAAGTCAAAATACAGACAAAACAGACGAAGATCAATCAAAAAAATCCAATTTTGACAAAATTCATGCTCACTTGGTACATTAAATGTCAAATATTTGGGAAGGTGGAGCTGATGACAACCCCCCTCCCCCCCCCCCCAGCGCCTTGAGACCCCTACGGGTGAGTAGTGCGCTCTACAAATGTATTGATTGATTGATTAAAGATACTTAGTATGCAGAAAGAACAGTCCAGCCCTTTCCCTGCCAAAGACAGAAGCAGCATCTGCAGGCCAACCCAACAAAGCAACAGCAGCAAAGGGGCAGTACTCCTCCTATCAGCTCATCCCACTCTTCTTCCTCCAGCAGTAATCTAAAGTATTGCGGTCAGGGTCCCAATATGTATACCACATTTTCCTTTGAATTTGTTATAAAGTGCCCCTGGCACACATAAACCAGTTCTGCCTGGCTCAGGCCAGGTTCACTACAGGAGGTGAAGACCGCTTTGTGGAAGGCAGCCACAGTCCATTTAGGTGCAAGTACCAACTTCTCCCACTGTTCCAAATGCAGCCAGGTCTATTCAGCCTGGCTATGATTTACCCAGGAAAGGCAGGTCACACCTCAACCTCTTCCTTGAGTCTTTCTATTGTGAATGCACATACCCAGCACCTGATTCTCCAAACCCAGATGGTGAATACATAAATGGCAGAGGCACACAGGATGTATAAGCAAGAAAATGTTGACTTTCCAAAAGTGGCATTTTCAAACACACAATATAAAAATCATCTTCACTAAAACATGTGTTTTTAAATTCTGAGTTTATGAAGCCTAAACTCCATTTCTCTATATTGTCCCAATGTAAAGTTACACTTCTAAGATGCTACAAAGCAGCACCCATGTTAACCTATGGGACAGATAGCCTTTCAATTGTGAAAAACGAAATACACAGAAGTTCACTATAAGGACATGTAAACCATATCAGTACATGTCCTAATTTGAACATACATTGCTCCCTACCCATGGAGCTACCTTGGGCCTGCCTGTGGGGTGCCTTACATGTAAGACAAGAGAAGTTTAGGGCCTGGCATGTGGTGCACTTGCCAGGTCGACATGGCAGTAAAAACTGCACACAGACACTGCAGTCGCAGGTCTGAGACACATTTGCTACTTGTGTGGGTGGCACAGCCAGTGCTGCAATCCCACTAGTTACATTTGATTTACAGGCCCTGTGCACAAACAGTGCACTGTACTAGGGACTTGCTGGTAAATCCAATATACCAATCATGTAGAACCAATCATAACACAATTTACAGTGAGAGCACTTGCACTTTAAAACTGAACAGCTGTGAGAAAGTGCACAGACACTAAACCAGCAAAAACGAAGTTCAAAACAGGAGGCCAAAAAGTCGGGATAACCCTGCCAAAAATGTCAAGTTCAACAGTGCTGTAATTAGAAGGGGATTAGTAAAGAAAAGGCACTACAATAGTCGGGTCTCTCAGACACTCAGTAGATGAGAAACAAGCCTCTCTGACGGTATACTGGTCAGCCATAGTAGAGTACACAAGGGCAGCAATAGGGAGAAGTTGCTTCAACATGCCAGTCATCAGACAAAAAATTCCTGGAGGGAGTAAAGAGAAGAGAACCCCTGAGATCAGCTCCAACACCTGCTTAAAACCTCACCCTACTGCTGACACATCTCATAAAGCTGCCCTTTGAACCCATGCATATAGTGGGACTTGAGCACCTGACTCGTACAATAGCCGCCTTGATTTCTATCACACCTCTGCACAGAGTTGATGAACTACAAATCCTCCTGACAATGGAGCCTTACCTGCCAACACAAAGAACAGAGTGGTAATACGAACAAACCAGCAATTTATCCCAGCAGTAGTATCACACTTATGTTTAAACCAAGCCATACTCTTATCTGCATTCTTCCAATCCCCTAAATCACAAACGAAGAAGAGAATGCCCTGCAGACATTGGCTGTCTGAAGGGCGTTATGTATTAATTACAGAAACCAAAACCAATCAGGAAGGAGAACCAATGTGTCGTTTCCTATATCCAAACAAGCAAGGACTCCCTAGACATTAGAGAACTAGATCTAACTGGAAAGTCCATATAGTTGAAACATGCTACGAAATGGCATGAATGACATTGGGAGAGAAGCCAAGGGCGCACTCCACAATGAAGAAGGGAGCATCGCTCACCTTTATTGCTAACGTGCCTTTAAATGACATTTGCATGACAGCCACATGATTCTTCATGGACAACTTACTGAAGCATTACTGCGTAGTAATTCAAGCTAACAAATGAGGCACACATGGAATAGAAAGGTTTCCAACAGTACTCCAACAACAGTATTCCAAGGGCTATAAAATCATTGAACAGCATGTGAATCCGAAATCGTTACTTACAGGAGTAGGTTTGCAGTTTGAAGAATTTTCTGGATTCACATGTAGTCCTTCCACCTCTGATGTATGGGGTGAATTTCCAAAGGAGGAACATATCAATCAATCAAGGGTTGGTTAAGCACAACTACTCACCCGAAAGGGTCTCAAGGCGGGGGGGGGGGCGAGGAGGGCCTCAATTCCTGGACGTTCACGGTGGTTCGTCGAAGAGCCAGGTCTTAAGGTCCCTCAGGTACTTGGAGAGTGTTGGTGTCTGGTGGAGGTGTTCCATGTCTTGGCAACGAGGAAGAAGCGGCCTCCTGTTCTGATCTTCTTGATGCGGGGCACCTTCGCAAGGGAAAGCGGGGCTGAGCGAAGGGATCTTTGGGGTGTGTGGAACGAGAGGTGGTGGTTCATGTGGGCGGAAACTGATTTGTGGATGGCTTTGTGGGCGTGGGTGTGGGTGAGCAGCTTGAAGGTGATTCTCTTCTAGACGGTGAGCAAGTGTAGTGCCTGCAGGTGTTGGGTGATGTGGCAGTGGCACAGTGGGTTGAGGACAAGTCTGGTGGAGGCGTACTGGAGTTTGCAGTTAAAGTTCTAATTGATCCCGGCGTAGAGTGTGTTGCCGTAGTCCAGTCTGCTGCTGATTAGGGCGTTGGTGAGGTTTTTCCTGTGTTCGAGTGATATCCAGTTGAAGGTCTTTCGTAGGAGACGGAGGGTGTGAAACCAGGATGAGGTGACAGCATTAATTTGGCGGTACATTTTGATTTTGAATTCCAGGATGATTCCCAGGTTGTGTGCGTGGTCCTTGGGTGGGGTGGGTTCCAGAGGGCAGGGGGGCACCAGGCTTCGGGGTGAGGGCCTTTGATGAGTACTTTGGTTTTGTCTGTGATGAGTTGTAGGCAACTATTCTTCAGACATCTGGCAACGGCGTCCATTCTTTCTTGAAAGTTTTGTTTGGAGATGTTGAGTTCGTTGGATAGGGAGAGGATGAGTTTGGTGTCATCTGCGTATGATACGAAGTTGAGGCCATGTGATCCGACTATGGACGTGAGCGGGGCCATGTAGATGTTGAACAGGGTGGGGCTGATGGAGGATCCTTGGGGGGGCTCCGCAGGTGGTTGGTGTGGGATTCGAGAGGAAGGGAGGGAGTCTGACTTGCTGCGTTCTGCTGTAGAGAAAAGAGCTGATTAAATTAGATGAGAATGACAGGCAAAGAAGGCAAAACACAGCCAAAATAAACTATGGCAGAAAAGAGGCAAAAACACAAAAAGAATGAAAAAATGAAAGAAGGCAAAAGCACTAAGGAAAGAGAATTGAAGAAAGGCAAAAACGGGGCAAGAAGCCATAAAGGCAGAAGTAGAGTCTGGGCAGGGCTTGAGTCGGGGGTACACGTGGGTGGACTGCGTCCCCCCTCTCTTCTCTCTTCTCGCAGGGTGGACGCCGTCCCCCCCTGCCAAGAAGCTGGGCCCCACAGAAATAAGCTTAACGTGTCCCGGTGTAATTTTCAGACACCGGGACGCGTCCAGCACGTGACGTCATGGGGTAATTTGCATAGTGTCTTTCCCTTCACTTCTTTTTATAGCACTTGTGCCCTGGGGGACTCGAACCGTGCTCTTCAATTAGAGGCAGGGGAACTAGCGATCTCGGCTGAAGCAGAGCTGCGTGCTGGGAGATCAGATCCTAGGGAGTCTTGCTTGACATAGAATTAAAAGATATATGAACAGAAGTTGTCCTAGGGAAATAGAAAAATGTAGATGGCGACAAGCACAAAGGAACGTTTGGGGTGTACATCTCTCATTTACTGAAAGACCTAGCACAAATGGTCGATGACTTGACAATGCTTATAAAAACATGCATTGGCATAGCCAATAGGTCTCGCCTTTTGGATGTGAATGCATACCCACTAGTTCTGACATTATTTTGTACCAATATTGTTTAGCAATATTATATACAAGCCATAGTTGCTGCTTATTTATCTTATGCAACTAACCATTGACAAAGGCAATATTCCTGACTTGTTGTTGTATCATATATCTGGATGCAATGATAGAAATAGCCAGATACAAGTCAGGTGGCACACAATGCGAAGCACAGATTTTTAGTTTACGTGTTTTTAACCCACGCCCTTAATTACATTGGCCACGCCCCTTTGAGAGACCCCCCTCCCCCCAGTTTTTTTTATCCCACTTAAAGCCCTGCCTTTTCGTTAATGTAAGATATGGAAACACCTGTTATCGGCCGGCTTAATTCCATTAAACTGTGCCAAAATAGGAAGCTTCCGGCTGCATTTTTTGCTGGGTGACCCTGTTTGCAGTTTAAATAACAGAGGATGAGTAGTAGTTCTAGTGGGGAACACAACGTGGAATGTTAACTTGTTATTTGCAGTGTGCAGCGTAGGCTCGGCTCAGAAGGGACTGCTGTGACCTGGGCCGCTGTGTGTTGGTTAGACATGCAGTGTGGAAGTAAAAAAAAAAAAAAAACACCATTTGGTGATGAGCAGATGGCCGGTCAGGGGGGTGATGGTGTCTGAGGATGGTCTCTGCCCCCATACTCCAAGCCAAGCTTTGGCTCTCCGAAGCGTGCCCTTTGTCTCCGCAATAAAAAACAAGCATTTGCAACGCAATAGGTCTCGCATTTACGAGAGTTCGAGCTATTGCATTGTAAATAACAAGAGCTTAAATTCTTGCAATTGCGAGACCTGTTGCATTGCAAATACCTTTTGTTTCTAAGTGCTCCATGCCTGGCTTGCACGCTAAAAGAGGCCACGTCCCTTACTTTAGATGAGCCGCGGCGAAAGAAAGGGGCATGACCTCTAACGTGCAAGCGCATGGAAACAACAAAAAACAAGCTAAACAGTAGGTGTGGGGGCCTGCAAGCAGTGTGGGAGCAAACAGAGCTGTGTTATGCTCCGCTTACCTCCTCAAACATGAAGGAGCCAACGCTGTCTCTGCGCCTTGTCCTGGGGTCTTAAAAAAAGGCGAGCCGTGCAGACAGAAAGGCACACACTGCCTTTGTGAAAGTGAAAGCATATTGAAAATAAATTAAACAAGCACCCGCCATTGCTCAAGCAACGCGCCACTGCTGAAGTGAGTGCGAAGCTGGTGGAAGTGAGTGCGAAGCTGGTGGGGGGGAAAAAATATGATTAATTAAAATACAAGGGAGCCTGCTGTGATGATAAAAAGCTGCGGCCGTCATTGTTTGTATGTGCCCTTGTTAGGAGTGGCGTGCGGCCGGTGCCTGCTGTGAAAAAAAATATGCGGCAGCTGTCATTGTTTATATTGCACCGTGCTTTGCTAAAACATTCAGCCCAGCACCTGGACAATAAGGAACAGAGAGTTTAAAGTGATCCCCAGCAACAAGGAGCTTGAAAAGTCATCTCCGGCGATGAGGAGCAGAGAATTAACCCCTTCCATGCTCATGACGAGCTCAGCTCGTCATGCAGCACAGTGCTCGTGTGCTCATGACGAGCTGAGCTCGTCATGACCCCACCCGTTTCTATTGTGGTCCAGCACAGTAGAAAAATATTTCAAGCATCCAAGAGGTTAAAAAGCGGTCCCTTGTCAGAAAACACCTACTGTGTGCAATAGGAGCAAGTCATTTAAACAAGCACAAAACGAGCGCAGCAGCGAAAGTGAAAGCGACCGCACTATGTTAAATTAGTAACCTGATCCAAGACCAGCTGCCAGCCTGCACTCCGCTGCTCACTCCTGAGACCCAAAGGCTCTGGGAGTGAACATTTAGAGGAAAAGCGGGAGATGCAACCGTCTTTGGCCCTTTGCGTGCTTTCATTATTGAAAGCCACACGCAAAGGCCAATTTAATGTGTGGGAGGAGTCCGACCCACACGGAGAAGTCTTTGGGAAGTCTGGAGTGATTCCAAGAGGGCATGCGCTGCACTAGGCTCGACCTAAAAAGGGACTACAAAAGACCATTTAGAGCAATCAGTAGATTGCGGAATCATACTCTGCATATAACCCCATATAATTCTTCAAGTTGCAAAACTATTCCTATAGGTAAATAACCATTTCAGTTTTTTATTCTCCTTGGTATACTGTTCCTCCGTCCTATTCCCATGCCCACATAACTCTCCCCTCCCCCCATTATGGTGAGCCCATGTTACTCATCCTCTCACTTCGTCTGTTACTTTCCCATCTCCTCCCAGTCCTGCTTTTTAATGATTATAATTTTTAGATCCTCCACCCCACCCCAAAGCTCCTCCATTCCTTCCTGTTGTGATTGATATATATTTATATTTTTAATTTCTTTTTTTAACTTTTAAACATTTTATTTGGGTGGGCCCTGCAGCTTTAATTTGCTGCCGGGCTGCTCCTTTCTTACAACTAGTTATTTCATTGATTTTATTCCTTTTTTAGTTCGAACCTGCTAGACATTGAGACTTACAAAGAACATAGTGGAGCTTGTAGCCCACCCGTAGCTTACCATTGGTTGGCTTTCCCTGTCACTCTCATTTGCCTGCTTCTTATTCTTGTCCAAAGCGTTTCAATCTTGTGTTTGTCGTTAAGGTGAAATATTGCCTTTTTCCAATCCGTGACTAGCATCACTGTATCCTTGGTTTTAAAGCACCACTTTTTTCTTGTGTGAAGCACTCCATTAGAGTGCGTGTTTTCGAGCCATCTCCCTCTTGTATGCCTTTCTCACAGCACTCAGTGTTGCTCTCTGCTGCCCGAATGCGCTCCCCCCCCTCTTGCACTTCGCTTTGTGCTTCTCCCCATTGCTGCATGCCCACCTGCACCTCACGTTTTGCTTTTCCCCAACTCCTGTGTTGGTACTGCTCCCACCCCGTTGGTCTCACACCCCTCCCATGTTGTGTTACTTCGGTGTTCACCCCTGGCCCTCTTTGTTGTTTCCCTATTGAGGAACTGAAAAATCTTCATTCTCAGGGGTCTTACTAATATCAATAAAGAACTTGGCACAGAAGCTGAAATATGAAAAGACATCTTTATTAAACTTTCAATAAGTGAGGCCACGTCACACAGAAGCCGTAGCAAATGAATGAGGTAGTATGAGGAATACAGAGGCCTTTTATATGTTTTAGGGTTACATGACTCAGCACAAAAGTAAGGGGCAGTCCTAGCTTTTGCAAGCATGCAAAAAACTCAACATTCCTTCTTACACAAGCTGAACAAACCCATAATAAAAGACCACAACCCATATCGTAAACAGGTCATAAAGAGAAGGAACAAACAGATGAGAGGTAGGATAAGGGGTGTGTATGTGCATACCAAACTATACAATCTCCTGTGCTCTGATCCTTAATCTTGATCAGCTACTGGGCAAGGAACTGGTCTAACAAGGTCAGCTTCAGGCAACAGGGTCAGTTCACTCTGGTCATTCAAAAGTCAGCTAAAGTCTTCAGCCTATGTGAGGGCAACTACAAATGGCTGCCATGCACGAAATGGAACCCAAGGATTCAGAACGAAATCTTCAAATACACAGTGAATCCATTGGTGTAACATGATGAAAACACTCCTACTTGCTGAGCTCACTGTTTACGGTTCGATGTTACCAAAAACGTAACAGAACCACGACCTTTATGTCCCAGGTTCAGAATTCACGGAACCTCACTATTCGCCCCTCATCCCTTCCTGTGCTGCTTTGCTGTTTTCCCCCAACCCTCCTTGTGTTGCTTCCACACTCCCACAGACCGCTTAAAAAAAAGGTGCACATTTTCTTTTCTTTTTCGATACTGATCCAACTCAAATTGCGAACGAAAAAAAGTGCTCCCTTTTATTGTTTGTGTGTGCATATGTGTTCTCCATGCCTACAAAATGAAAAGGACGGCCGCGTCTGAGGCATTTGCTAGTCTGTTTCTAGGTCGAGGACCGAAGGCGGAGATTTAATGATGTTCAGTAGGGCAGTTTAACCCGCCTCTCTGCTGTCTCTCCTCCATTGGCTGGCTTCCTAAACGGAGGCCAGCCATTGGAGGAGAGAGGCGTCCCTCGAAAGAAGCTCCGTCTCTTTTGGATTCGGGGGCGTGTTCGTGCTGTTCTTTCCACTTTTTAGCCATGCCCCTTTTTAGAACGCCGAACACGCCCCCGAATCCGAAAATGGCCGTGTTTCTCCAAGGCATTTCTGCCTCGCCTCGGAGAAACGTGGTCATTTGGAGCGCTCCTCTCTTGTCTTTATTTTCTTTAAGAAGTTTTAACCCTGTGAAGGACATTTATACCTAGTTCGAGCTGGAAGCCATTTTATTATCATAACACTCCTTTTAGAGCTGTATAGTCAGGTGAGACAGAAACGGGGTTCTAGTTGCGAGACTCATGTCTTCAAAATTGCATACATGACATTTCGTTCTAGTCCTCCTGGTGTTCGGTTCGTCTTACTCGGTGCAGTGATTGGACCACGGAGGCGAATTTCCGGTGCCTGCAGTCGGAAGTGACTTTCGAGCGGAGCCGGTGCAGAGAGGGATAGCATTTGCCGCACAATAGACTAATCGACTGTTTGCAGGAACCGCAGCAGCAAGGCCTTCCCAGCGCCGGTCAGCAAGCCTTCATGTCCAGACAACCCTCTGCTATTTTTCGACTTAGAGATCGGCGGGGAGTCGGGTTAGGCAATGTTCAGCCACAGAGAGTGGAGAAGTGTGGCTCAATGCTTAGAGCGGCAGACCTTGATGCAGAACGCTGGCCAGGGAACAGGGTTCGATTCCCGCCTCTGCGGGTTTCGGGCTTAAATTCCTCTGACCGGATATTCTCGCCTCAGTGCCGATTCTAAGCATGGGTCCCACGCTGCAACTCTGGGCAATAGCTTGCTTAGTCTCCACAAAGGCCCCCTGATACACAAGGGATGCCTGGTTTCACCATGGGATGCCCAGGAATGGACACCCCGCAAGGAAAAGCCAGGAAGGGTTCCCTTGTGGTAGGAGTACAAGCGCCGGGATGCCTCCGGGTCACTGTTCGCGCTATACAAATACGCCACATTTATACATTTACATTTACACAGAGCGGGAGGTGGACACGCGTTTACACATTTTACGTTGGAAAGCTGGGATAATAAACGTAATGTGGCAAATATTTGTTTTTTGGTAGCGTATAATCACGCTATGTACGGCACATTTCCTCCGTACGGGGGCTTTTGTAGTGCATACTTCCCTGCTCCATCTCTCACGGCCCTGCGGCGACTCGAGCTACACCCGACCGTTGACTAACTATGGCGATGGGTGAAGCGCTGTGAAAGAAGGTAATTCGAGACACACACCTGTGCTCAAAGTGCTATCCATATGCAACACGGGTGCGGCGCTGTTGCTCGTTTACAGTAAACCGTAGTGTGCTTAGAATAGACTTTCACTTTTATAGTGATGACGAAAGAGTTAACCCTGTGACCTCACACCAGTATTGTATATCTTTACTGTTCATTGCAGTCTGATATAGGCCACGATCCTAGGTGGTGTAGTAGTCCCACAGTAGTGAGACACAGCCATTCATTTCACTGACAGTGATGTTGCTTCTTCATCTCCTTCAGTTGGTCGGATTGCTCCCCTGCCCTCTGGCTGTGCTTGCTCCCCTGCCCTCTGGCTGTGCTTGCTCCCCTGCCCCCTGGCTGTGCTTGCTCCCCTGCCCCCTGGCTGTGCTTGCTCCCCTGCCCCCTGGCTGTGCTTGCTCCCCTGCCCCCTGGCTGTGCTTGCTCCCCTGCCCCCTGGCTGTGCTTGCTCCCCTGCCCCCTGGCTGTGCTTGCTCCCCTGCCCCCTGGCTGTGCTTGCTTCCCTGCCCCCTCGCTGTGCTTGCTCTCCTGTGTGTGTGGCGGTGTGTGTGTGGCTCTGGGTGTGTGTGTGTGTGTGTGGCTCTGGGTGTGTGTGTGTGTGGCTCTGGGTGGGTGTGTGTGTGTGTGGCTCTGGGTGGGTGTGTGTGTGTGTGGCTCTGGGTGGGTGTGTGTGTGTGGCTCTGGGTGGGTGGGTGTGTGTGTGTGGCTCTGGGTGGGTGTGTGTGTGGCTCTGGGTGGGTGGGTGTGTGTGTGGCTCTGGGTGGGTGTGTGTGGCTCTGGGTGGGTGTGTGTGGCTCTGGGTGGGTGTGTGTGTGGCTCTGTGTGTGTGTGTGTGTGGCTCTGGGTGTGTGTGTGTGTGTGTGGCTCTGGGTATGTGTGTGTGTGTGGCTCTGGGTATGTGTGTGTGTGTGGCTCTGGGTGTGTGTGTGTGTGGCTCTGGGTGTGAGTGTGTGGCTCTGGGTGTGTTTGTGTGGGGCTCTGTGTGTGTGTGGGGCTCTGTGTGTGTGTGTGTGTGTGGGGGGCTCTGTGTGTGTGTGTGTGTGTTTGTGTGTGTGTGTGTGGGGCAGTAAATGCAATCGGTCTTGAATTCGCAAGCGATTAAGCTATTGGCATTGTAAATACCAATGCCATTTATTTATGATAAAAAAAAGTAATGAGCAATGCCAATGGCTCTAACTTTAATAATGCCGAGACCATTGCATTGTAAATGCTTGTTTAAGTTTAGCCACGTTTCACAGCATCAGGATGCCATGCAGCAGGACTCAAATCCATAGACCAAGCTAATAGGTCCCAAGGTTGAGCTCTATTGAATTTCAACTGCTTATTTAATTTACTGCTCCGAAGTGGGTATCCTCCATCTTACATGTAAATACAAAACAAAATAACAGCTAAATCATTTCTACGTTCAATAACGTCCATGTTTTACTTGTGTGATAGTAACATTTTCTCCTACGCCAATCTATTTAGTCTTGGTAAATGTTTAAAATTGCCAGGTTTTCGGGGGGAGGAGCTACGCCGTGAACCAAGATGGCCGCATAAGCTCCCGGCTCCGCCGACCTCCGCCGGCGGCTCGTCTATCCTGTCGTTTATCCTCTACCCACGCCCTGTGCCTGGATGTATGAAGGTTGCCTGATGCCACCAGTGCTTTCCCGGATCTCCTACCTTATTCTGCGACGAAGTTATGTTGTGTCCCATTCTTGGCCTACTCCCAGGCTGCCGCCGGGACCTCGATTTTTGAAACACCCGGAGGGACCTGATCAACATCGGCTGTGGGACCGCGATTGTGGCCAGTCTTCCAGGTTTGAATAATTCTTTCCGCTTGTGACTCTTGTCCTCGCTGATGGATGGTGCCGGAGAAGAGACACTGTGACGTGCTGCGATCCTCCTGCACCGTGGCTGTGGGTTGTGTGCCTGACCCTCGTTTCCCGGTCCGGGGGCTGACGGGCTGCACCCACGGCCGGTGTTTGTGCTGAGTGTGCCAGTTCGGGGCGCCCTTGTTGTTGCGGTCGCCAAATGTGTGCCCGGAGTCCGGCGATGTGGGCTGGAGATTGTGTCCCCCTCCGTCCTCTGGACCCCGGGATGGAGGGGATGGATGGCACACACTCATTGAGATCCGTAATGGCGGCGATTGGGGCGCTCCGCTCGCAATTCACCGGCGCATGTGTCTCCCTGGCGGTGAAACTGGATAATGCCTGCTCGCGACCGGCCACTGACGCTGTAGCGCCTGCACAGAAGTCTGCGGTCCAGTCGAACGATTTGACCTACCATCTTCGGGAGCCCGAGCGGTAGCCCGACTTTGCTCCTTTGAGAGTCGGCCTCACTTTTCCTTCATCTGCTGCACTACATGGTCTTCCCTCTGAGCCTCCTATCCGATGGTGTATCGTCACTGGATGTCATGTTCTTCATTGCCGAGTCTCAGTGTCCCGTCGAAGGGGATAGTCATTTTCCTTTGTCCTGGCCCGTTTGCATAACGGATGCCGCCATTTTGTGATCGGTCTTTGCTTCACCTTCACTGCCTTGGACTACCATGGACGCTTTGACTGCCTCTGGTCGGATGTGGCCTGGTCGGGATGTGCTTCGGAACGGATTCGCTCTGGTCAGGGTTGACTTTGACTTTTAGGTTTTCTTGTTCCTTGCCACTGCTTTGGACCATCTGAGACGCTCCCTTTGTTTGCAACTGATATGACTTTGGCGATGAATCTCCTCGTGAGGCTTGCAGGGTTGACTTCTATTTCCCTGGGGTTGCTCCGTTTACTTTTGCCGGGACTGCACCGAATACCTCACCGGGCCGGGGGTAGGATGGGGGGGGAGGGTTTTCCTGGTGACTATCCTCCCCGTGATAATGCTGACCGTTTTGCTTTGCTTGATGATGATTGTGCTATGGGGGGTGTCACCGCCGGCGGGGGGTACCAGGTGTCTGGGGGCCTGTTTGTTTTTCTCCTCCTCCACTTCTTCTTATATTTTCCCTTCGGTGGGGCAGTTCCGGGGCGACAGGCACGCTGTTAGTGGGTTAGGCCGTAGCCATTACATTGGTGCAGGGTGGCGGGTGCGGGGGGGGGGGGGGATTTTGTTATTTTAGTTTGTTTTGTTCTATGGTCCCTATCGCTCTTTTCCGTCTTTGGGAGGGTTCTTTCCTCTTTGTAGGGTTGGCTGTCTCTTGGTCTTGCACCTTTCTTTTCTTTTTCGGCTTCTCGACAAGCCTCTGTTTTTCTGTTCTTGGGGGGGTAGGCTCTCTGGGGTGATTTTTAGAAATGTGGATTATTGTACTGTGGTTTATTATCCAGTATTATCGCCGTGGCTGCTCAGATTGCATAGTCGCTTTAGTCATAGCCTATCTCCGACTGTCATTGGGGTAAGTCCCAATCGTCTCCTTTGTGCTTCTATCTTGTAAGGTGTGATGTCCTTGTTGTTGCAGCCCCTACTCTTTTTTCTAAAATTAAAAAATGAAAACCTCATATCCTGTTTGCGAGCCCCACAACCACATCTGGTGTACTTTGATATATCCTGTTTACTGATTGGCTCCAGTTTCTCCTGTTTTCATTGATTGTCTTTGCGGCTGGCCATGATGGTTGTGGGCCTGCGCATGTATCTCCTTCTTTTTTGAATAAAGGTTTTCAAAAAAAAAAAAAGAAAAATTGCCAGGTTTTCAATCCACTTGGTTGCACTCGAAGAGATTAATTTAATGAGTGTTACTTAGTTGTGTAGAAGAAGCTTTGATCATTTCCAGTATAGAAAGCTTGATGCAGAACACTTTTCTTAAACCTTACTAAGCCCATAGACGTGCAGCACTGTGCCAGTGGTATGTATTTAACAATTCACGCTGCTCCATCAGCAGAGACAGCCTCGGGTTGAGATGTGGGAACCATCATTGATTGAAAGCAACGGGAAAGTATAACGTACACGCACAATGTATATTAATTGATTCCTTATGTTTGATTTTCTCTGCCCAGTCAATGTACCAACCAATCATGACTTCAGTCAATAAGTAAACCTTGGTCTGGACAAGAATCGCACCGGAATTATAAAGCACTCCACAGCCATGCAGTTGCTTAATTGTGTTGTATTAACTGTTGGTAACATAACATATCACATTAATATTTTGCTTAAATGCTTATGGGGCTATAGTCCTGTAATGTGACCACCATGCAACAGGTGAAAGCAAACAATTCATATCAGACATGGCAAGTAATCATGGTATGTTGGTGGCATTTTAAGTGCGTTAAGCTAAAGTAATAAAACCCAGTGTATTTGGAACTCCGAAGTCTTCTCACTTCATATAGGTCAACTAATCAGAGTGATAGCTTATAAATGACTGGAATGCCGTTGTCACTTTTGATTGAACTAGCATGAGTTAACTGCTGTCTTCGAGCTGTGTGCATACTGGAGCATTCATTGTCCAACTTCTATTTCCTTAGTTTCCTCGAAATGATGGAGGTTCGTAATCGAGGGCCTTCCTCACCATCTGCGACCAATGGGCAGAGCTCTCCTGGCTCCCAGTCCCCAGTCATTCCTCCTAGTTCAGCATCCACTGACAGTTCTAGTCCTGGCACACCACTTCAGTTGCCTCAACAAGTCCTCTCTATCGTTCCATCATCTACCTCTTCTCCAACGCCAACCTCTCCTGCACCTATCAATGAGGTCCTTCCGCCACAACTTATGTCTCCGTCGGCAGCTTCTCCACCACCTACCCAAGTTGCAGCGCCTCAGCAAAGGCGCAGTATTATGTCTAGACTGTTTGGATCTTCCGCTCCAGAGGCATCACCCTCCAAAGCAGGTAGGCTGTTCAATAGCCGGTATGCAGAGACAGTGGTGGGGTGGTAATTTAACTTTCTCACATTTTGAATATAGCAAGCCCAGTGAATTGTGGATTTCTATTTAATTATGTACATATCTAAATTGGTATTACCATGTAATGCACAATAGAATATGTACACCCTCTTAACAATGTTCATGGCATTATTATTTGTTTTCCATTTAAAAAGCAATTCCTAGGAATACATTATTGTGGATTTCCTCAAAAGTAAATTATATTTTCTTTAGGTCTCACTCAGTAAATGTCGACATGATATATTTTTTTACCATGATTAAAAAATATACCATACTTCTACTTTTAAGGAATTAAAAAAATCCCATCAGTAAATATTGTGCCAAACACAAATTGGAGAGTTCAATGCATGAGCCTCATTCATTAACAATACCTTTTCCCCCACCCAGGAACTTATTTTTACCTTTGCAGAAAGTCGGTCCTCTGATACTTGCATGAATTAGGTTTTGGAGAAACTTTCCTCTAAGTTTACACACGTACCCATACCTCTTTTGCAAATAAAATAATAGGTGCCAAGTGGGATAGCAAAACCGCTTAGAAAGGTGTATGAAAACCCACAGTTATTTCTTTATGGAGTTTGTTGCCATTTCAGTCTCCGCAAGATCACACCACCCCTCGGAGACCTTGTGCTGTCACCAAATACCATAAAAGTGTAACTGTATTAAATTCACTATAACTGCAACCTTAATAAGTTTGGTTGACAGCTATATATGTCCAGGTATATAAGTTTAAATTGTGTTAAACAAAAGTGCTTGGATCCAAGCCAATGTAACTATTTGTATATTTCTACATTTCATATCTGAAATCTGCTTCCTATGAAGTACTATTTTTAATTATCTTACAATTATTAACAAAGATACTCCCTAGACCCAAACAAGGTTGGAGGTCAACTTATAATTGCCTACAAACATCTAGTGACTCTTAATGTTACTGAATTGGTTTATGCCATGGCGATTTGTAATTTTTATGAAACTATCTAGAGAAAAATCTTGGTTAAAGTGTTGTGGAGAAGGTGCTTCAATCGAACACACGGTGTCCTTTTATCCATACAGAGGAAGTTATGCCGTCTGACAACACTCCAGTGGTGCAAAGTGTGGAAGACTTTGTTCCTGAAGACAGCCTGGATCGCAGCTTCTTGGAGGACACAACTCCGCAGAAGGACAAGGACAAAGCAGAGAGCCGGCGTCGGCATGACAGTGACAGGTACAGAGCATTAATACATACAAATTGAGAGAAGATTAGGTTATTTCTACCATGCAAAAGCCCTTCATGTGGTATTATGATAGAGGACACTCAGAAGTGCTGGTGCAGTACACAGGCAAATTATGAGGTTACACAGACCGGCTACTGAGAGGTGAAGCCTATGTGTGTGAAGCACCTCCATTCTTCACTAGATCAGTTAACAGTGGAGTGCTTTACAGAGGTGAGTGTATATTAGTGGGGATGTAGCGGGGCTGTAGGATAGGCATTACAATTTGGAGCTGGCTAAATAGTGACAATTTAGATAGAATAAGTAGGCTGTTGAGATGTTGAGGGTGTTGCACAAAGGTGAGAGGGAGGTAGATGAGTGTGCTGCATAAGGGCAGATTAGAGATCTGTGACGTTGGTACTGGTAAGGGACAGGATTGTGACAACAGTGGGTCGGATGGTTCACAAATAAAGTATATTCCACGATATGGGTACTTGTAGTAGATCGCTGATGAGTTGAGTCTGACAAAGACAGTGTGTCATAGGGGCAGCCAGGCAATTTTCGTAGATGGCAGACCCACAGCAGGGAATTCAAGCTGGTATTATGTTATTGATGGAAGTGTCTTGATACATTTCTAGTGCACATCAGTCTGGAAGGTGTAGGGAAAAGTGAATTTCACAGAACGGTAAAGATAGGCTCTAAGGTATTTATTCTGGATGATGGTATTATCGAGCAGATTGGTTATACCAGATGTGAGTGGAGCTTAGCCAGTTATTAGTGGATTCGAGAGATTATGGGAGGGCATGGAGAGTAGAATTGTTAGTAAACCAAACACGCTCTTAAATCGGATACATTTGAATACTTGGAGCCCATGGTAAACCTGCGGGGTGGTAGAGATCTGCTTCTTCTAACTAACTAGTAGCATCGATTAGCAAGCACATTGGGGACGTTTAGGTAGTGTCTGCTCCGCTACCATGATTCAGCCTGGGCCAGTGAACTGTCATGATAACATCCACTTTATGAGGGTAGGTTTGGAAGAGAAACATTTTTACATGGAAACTTAAGGTGGATTGAACATCAACCTGTGAGATGGGAGAAACTTTATTATCCAGCAGGAATCCCAGGATGTATACCTCACATTAGTTTTGGTCATAGAACGAAGTTAACAGTAGTTTTGGTTCCCTCAGATGATCATTTCAGGTTTGGGTGTGATAAAGTCTAATTAATGTTCATCTAGTGGTGTTCCTTTTGTAGGCAAACACAATGTCAAGAATAGGGCTAAAGAATCTAAGAATTGCACTTGTATCAAAGCTAAATTAGGGTTTGTAGTGCTCTGAATGCATCTAGAAGAAGAGTCCAAAGAAATAGTTTTGGGAAGTTAGACGTTGAAGTTAAAGATTCCAGACGAAAACAAGGAGTACGGACTCTAGAAAGGCTACATTGTTGCTTTGAAAATGAAATACGGATGAGATGCCAACAGACAATAAGAGACCCTTGTTCGCATCGAGCCGCAAGACGAATGTTTGACTAAATTGAATAACATGGAAAACTTTAACAATGCCTGCTCACTAACCTTATCTTCCACAGTACATTGCAAGGAATACTGGAATAAAACTAATATCAATTTGGTGCCCCATGCAGAGCAAGGGGTCCCACAAAACAAAGCAGGACCAATATAGCTTTGAGACTGGGGGGTAAGATCGATAAGCTTATTGTAGATCTGGCAGAAATAGAGAGATGTCACATCGATGAAATAACATCCGGTAAAGATAGTGGGGAGACTATCAGAAATATGGCCCGGGTCAAGGGTGACGTTTTAAAAATAATCACTCAGAAAGAGATATGTGAATATCAGTCACAAAGAGCAAGGAGGTATGAGACTGGTGAGCAGGCCGGTAGAGCATTAGCACTCCGTATCAGACAAGAATCGAATCGAAATAAAATTGGCAAGATTAAATATAATGGGAGAGAATATACTGACCCAAAATCTATAATACATGTGTTTCAGAAATTCTATCAAAAACTTTATGATCAGGAGCCAGGAGTGATACCACTCATGCGAGACCAGTTTCTTATAACACCAAGGGTGGAGGAGGGAGATAGAGCTCGTTTGGAACTGGATATAACAACCGAGGAGATAAAAAATGCTCTAAGTGAAATGGCATTGGGTAAAGCGGCGGGTCCAGATGGGATCCCAATTGAGGTTTATAGGGCTGTGAGTGATGAAATTCTTCCCATGCTCGAAGATCTTTTTAACAGAGTTATCTGCTCAGGTATTATTCCGGATACGTGGAAACAGACTAATACTGTGATATTTCACAAAAAGGGAAAGCCAGAGGAGAATCCCGGCTCATACCGGCCGATATCATTAATAAACACAGATGCGAAATTATATTCTAAAATATGGGCTAAGAGACTAGGAGGGATTATAGGTCAACTTGTTTCACCCTGGCAGCATGGGTTTGTCCCAGGGCGAGGTACTACAGAACATACAGCTAGGGCTATATCACTATTTGATGCTGTCACCGCTACAGGGGGAGACATGGCTATGATTTTATTGGATGCCGAGAAGGCGTTTGACCGTGTGGTTTGGGACTTCATGTGGGAGGTGTTGGACAAAAGGGGTTTTGGAGAAAAATGCAGGAAAGGTATTAAGGCAATGTATATGGACCCAGTTGCCAGAATCACTACAATGGGGCTTCAATCGGAGGAGGTAGTGATCAGAAGAGGCACACTTCAGGGGTGTCCGTGTTCTCCTATACTTTTTTCATTGTATATCGACCCGTTAATTAGGATGATTCTTGCTTCAGATAAAATACCCCCTGTTATATCTCATGGACATACCACTAAATTATTGGCGTATGCGGACGACCTGGCAATTGTTACAGATAATCCGAATATGGCAATACAGGAACTAACTAATTTGGCTCAGCAGTTTGGGACCTATTCAGGTTATAAACTCAACACGGAGAAAACTATAATAATTTGTACAAAGAACATTCAGAAAAGGGATCAAAGATATGTCGACTCTGCAGTCTATTTAGGAGTAAAAATCAATGCTGATGTGGGTAAAATCATTCAGGAAAATTATTTGCCGTTACTAGCGTCAATGGATAAGGATCTGAGAAGAATTGATGTACTACATCTATCTTTGATCGGTCGAGTGAATGTTCTTAAAATGACAATGTTCCCAAAATTGTTGTATTTATTCCGCGCTATTCCTTTATTAATTAATGAAGAGCTGATGAAAAAAATGGAAGCCGTGTTTTCCCAGTTCCTATGGCAATATGGTAAAGTGAGAAGATCGCTAGCTAGACTCTCAATACCATTAGAGGGAGGAGGTCTATCTGCTCCTAACCTAAGACTATATCATTGGGTTTGTTTATTGTTGCATATGAAATATTTATTGTGTCATGATACTCCTGCGCTGTCGCCTGGTATTCTCAGAATGCCCACAATATACAAATTATTAATTGGTGAAAAAGCTATGGGGATTTTAACTCGTGAAATTAACGTGTGGTATTATAAGAGGAGTAAAAGCAAAGTGATGTTAAGTGTTTGGGGTGTATGGAAGTTGACGCTGAAATTTCTCAAGATTCCTAAGATCAATGGCAATATAGACCTTTGGAACTCAAGCCCATTTCTACATCTTGGACAGAACAGGAATAGCGCCCTTTGGAAGAGTTTGGGTATCCGATGCTTGGGTGATGTTATGTGCAAGGACGACTTGTTAGGGTTTGAGGCCCTGCAACAAAGATATGGTATCCCTATGAATCACTGGATGTTGTATAAACAGTTAGAACAAACAGTGAAATCTCTAAGACCTAGGATTTCTATTCAGGAGCTAAACCCGATTGTTCAATATATAAGGAATGGGGGCAGAAAGATCAAAATAGGATATGGTCACCTTTTACAGGGCATGGAAGAGGATGTTGTGCAAATAGAAAACGCCTGGGCTCTTAGAATAGGTGATCCAAATGTTGACTTGGACTATGCCCTGGCATTAAATAAGAAAGTATTAAGAGCAACCAACTTAAAAGCACAACATTACAAGATGATCTTTAATCTCTATTATACCTCCGCGAAGTTGTTTCAATGGGGTAAAAGGGATACAGACAGATGTCCAAGATGTAACCAAGGTCCGGCAGATCTAACTCATATGTTTTATTCTTGCCAAAATCTTAAACCTGTTTTAACTGAAATGGAGAAGTTTTTATCGGGGCTGCTAGAGTGCCAAATCTCTCTATCCCCAACTACTGTTTTAATCGGCAGGGATGAAAATCTTAAAGTTGCTCATGAAGCCGAAGCTTTTATTTTTCTGTGTGTCGCAGTTTTAAGAATTCTAATGGCGGCGGCCTGGAAAGATCCGGTTGCCCCCTCATTTCAGATGTGGCTAACTAGACTGCTTGGGATCCATAACATCGAGGAGTGTTTATATAATTTTAAGGGCAAAAAGAAGAAAGAGTATGGTAAAAAAAATGTGGGCCCCTCTTAGTAACTGGAGGAAAATAAGATGATGAAATTGAAGAGTCTCTGTCCTATGTAACGCACGTAAAGATAATGTCTCATTGTTTGTATTATAATCTCAAATGTATTCTCCTTTAAGCTGATCGATTTAAGCCGCATAAGAAGTATTTATTTCTGTATATGTGTTTCCTTTTAATCTTATGTCTGTATTCTGCTATGATATTTTTATCCAGCTGATATCTCAATTGTATGTATGATTTCTGTCTTTAATTTTGGTATTCTGATCCATCTCAATAAAAAAAAAAAAAAAAGACTGGGGGGCACCTGGATTTCTTCCCCCGGTGCATGCATGATGAGATGTCCCTGGATGGACAAGGTAGTGATTTGCCTACAGTTGTGGTGTTAGCATGGTTCAGAGAGGTTTTCTTAAAAGAGGGGACCTAATGGTTGGCCTGGGAATCTACAGCATAGAGGTTAAGATATTTGTAATAAGTAGCCTGGGTACCAGATCCTGTAGCAAGCCAACAGGATGGGTTATGTGAACCCACAGCATAGTTTTATACAGTAAAGCATAATAAAGACAGTGACTTTTTTCCAAGTTATCCTTGTGCTCCTATTCACACCAATTGTAATGATAACAATATCAAACATTCAGTCATGTGAAGAAAAAAAGTACAAATTAGCACCTCCCTACATTACAAAGCTTCTAAGAGCACTCTTAACATGCAATTGTAGTAACAAATCAATACGTCCTAAACTTCCTACCCCTCCCATCCCATAACCCATATCCAGTGAGGCCCAGTTCTCTCTTTTTGTGGTATGTGTAGGAACCGCCACCAGACTTATGCAAATGTAGCATGACCAGGGTCCATCCTTGGAGGGGGCTCATGAGTGGTATGTGTCCCAAACTGCAGACCCATCAGGCTTCAGTATATTACCAGGCTGTATAAATATCACGGCTTTGGGTTTTGAAAAGAATGATATGAGAATGCGCTTATATGATAGGGGAAGGACGAGCTTGTGGGAGGGCCTTTACTGATCTATTTCTAGATGTGAGGGTAAGGGAAGTGTTCAGAGCAGAGCCTTTCTATTGACTATAGTTTCATGGATTGTTTGGAAACTTGAAATTGAAGAATGAGGATAGCTGCACACATATGGCAAGTATAAGGATTGTTTATTTATTAGAGGCCTAAGCATTTCATTCAGAAATGCTGCTCTTTTGTGCTGCATTTCTAATCGAAATGTTTAGGTCTTCAATATTCAATAACATTAAGAATCTTCCTTGCAAATAATAGAAAGGAGGTTGAGTAGTGATCCAGCAGAAAAGTTCAAACCCTTGCCTAATGAGACAAAATCGTATTAGGAGAGACCCTCTAGTATGCTATTGCACTAATTTAGTTGGCAGAGTACTGGAAAGTTGATCTTTGCTTTGACTGTATGGAATGAGTGAGTGCTCCTTAGTATATTCAAAATGTTGTAACTGAGTTGAATGGGTATGCTGACATGGAAAGTTCCAAGTGCACCAAGTAGTTGAAGAACCATAAGAGATCTAGAAAAAGTAGCAAAAGTCAGGGAATTAGGAAGTAAACGGAAAGGTTTGGGATGTGTTAGGAGCAGATAAAGATGGGCGTACAGAAGATACGTATTATCAATTCAGCACAAAACATTGTAAAACTAGCCAGCGTTGAATAGCAGGATAAAAGGTAAAGATTTGACATTAAAGGAGGGAAGGGAATTGAAAATGAGAAACGCTGTAGAATCCTTCTGCATACAAGGCTAACCAAATAATATTCAAAGGGAGGTGGTGTAAAGAGAAAAAAAGCAGTGTTCAATAGTCAGCTATTAGGGACACCAAAATGTGAGTAAAATATTTCGATTCTGAGTTCTACAGCAAAAGAGAGGGGAGGAGGTAAAAAGGTATGAAGAGAATCATTTTTGCTCTGCTAATGATCCCTAGACTGTAGAGGCAAGTAGACTGATCAGCAGTGTAAAAGACAGCCGAAAGTGCAGCTAGCATAAGGATAGAATGGATAGATCTTAGCAATGGCTGAGTGACCTCTCCTGTTTATTGTTTTTATTTTTTGTAAACAGTTTGTTGATTTTCATAAGAATATAAAACTGATAAACCAAGATACGAGACAATACACCTTAAACTATATTCACACAAAAACAAAGGTTACAGGGACGTTGTAGTTAGAAATTCAGCAGTTCTAGTTATCTCAAGAAACTGACTTGTGCCATAAGGTAGCGCTAACCTGTGTCCCCTCCATGCAGTTTTCTCATCAATAATTATATTGCAAATGTTGCAGTGATATTATCAATGATATCATCGAAGATGTCATGACTGATGTAATATGTGGGGTAATCACTGCAAGGCGAGGACACGAGTCAGTGGCGGTTGGTAATATATGGAATTGGAGCGGTGGAAAAAACATTTTACAAATTGAAAATAGCAGGGCCCGTTTATACATGTGCTGCACCCTATTAAAGAGAGGATGTGGACCATCTGCCAAAAGATAAGCACACCTAAATATTTCTTGGGCCATTGCTGAACGTACATAATGTTTACTACCCTCCTTTAGCAAATCTTAAAAGCATGGCTCTTCTGTTAATGTCTCCTCTTGCTTATCAGCCCCTAATTTATTGCTTATCTTGGCCAATGAAATGATTCGGTTTAATTTGAGTGATGGGAAAATAAATAAATAAATAAAAATATAAGTAAATCCTGTGATGTGGGTAGACAATAATTCGGTGATGCTTGTAGCCCCTGCTGTAGCTTCACAGTAATGTTACATGTGACAGCTGCTTGCTGTTAAATAACCCATACACGGGCAAGCAGAACACACAAAGGAATCCCCATCTTCAGTAAAGCTATACTCTGGCTGCTATCAATTCTGGTGTGCTGCCCTGTGTCTCCTCTTTTTATGCACTTTTGATGCAACAAGTGACCAGCTGATCGTTAAGTAGGCACTTCCGGGAAAACCTAGCATTTACTATTGCGCAAACATAGATTACGATATAATCTTGCAACAGGTAAGCTACACAGAATATACTGGAAACAAATTAAAATGCATTAATGGTATTAACACCATTACGGGAATTTCTTCCCAGGATAGTGTCTCAAAATAAACCCATAGACCTACAGAGCAAATACCAACACTGATTGACAGCAACAAGACAAAGATGCATCTGTATCCAACGGTGCACTCTCCTATAAAATTAGGGAATCTACTTCATACAGCGATTTCTCTATCAGTCATACATGCATTTTCACCCCATTGCTAGCAAAACAGCGCCTGTATGTAATAGCCTTGCTGGTGTGTGGGCCTGTTTTCCTGCATGGCGCTATCAGTCGGGATAAGCTGTTACTACTGCACAGAAGCAGATTAATGGAACGTTTTTCAGCCTTTTTAGAGCGCACATTAACAGGTGCAGCCATCAGTCAGGCAATTTGTCTGCCATTCAGAAAAAAGCAGGCCCTGTCACTCTGACACTCTCCACATGGGCACTACCAAGATAAGCAGGAGGTGCCCAGAATCACCTGCATAGCCATTACGGATAATCAGTGGAAAGTGTCAGACCACCGCACTTTTTACCTTGACTTGCGGTGAGACCTTGCAGAAATGAGATGACCATAGTCTCCTGCCCCTTACCTTTACTCGATACACCAAGGTGTACACGAGAGGAAGGTTGGGCTGCGGGGAAAGAAGGCCGATTAATGCCAGGGATGTCTGTGATTAGTATGTAGAAAGATACCTAAAGAAGAAAAGGCAGAAATTACTAATCTACTACAATAGACAAGAACCTGTTGCTTTTTGCCGTCACCATAGGTGTGGTAACTACCTGCAGTGAGGGATTCCGGGGGCAGGATTATAGTGAGTAATTCATTTGGCAAGAGTGGATACTTCCCTTTAGGAAATGGGCTAAAAGATAAAGGAAGAGAGGGAAACGCCCACATATACCAAACCGGTCTTTACAATATGCATAGTCCCATTTCGGTATACCAGGAGAGAAGGGTGTTAACCTTTGTTTGTGTTGGATCAGCCGTGGTAGTATAACAAAATGAAACTCCATACGACCACGTTCCGGCATGGTGCGTTTTACACTCCTTGTGTAGTAAAGGGAAGCACCCAGATAGACTCTCTGGTGTACTTGTAAGCAACAAAACAAAGGTACGCTCCTGCGCAATGCCCCAGGCTGAAATATACCAACACATGCTCCAGTGCGGTGATGCAAAACATACAAGGTAGATGCGTGGAAATGAAAAACAAGCAAAACAAACAAGGTAGATGCTCCTGCGCGGAAATGCAAAATAAGCAAAACAAACATAAGTGCTCCTGTGCGGTAACTATCTGAGTAGCACCTTCATGTGCTCCAGCACAATGTGGAAAAGTGCACTTTCAGCGTACCTAAGCCGCAATACTTTCAAGTTCCTGTGACCTCTTTCCTTGCGGTACAGGAATGGATAAAGCGCTCCTGCGCTCAAATGGACCAAGGTTCACTGCAACCCCGTTACTTGCGGGACAGGAATTGATGCAAGAGCTCCTGCGCTCTAAAGAGTCAAGGTTCCCTGCAGCCATGTTCCTAGCAGTCCAGGAAAGGACGTACCTTTGGCACTCCTGCGCCCTGGGCACTTCGGTGGGGTAGTCGATGTAGTCAATCCTTCCAGGCAAGTTCGAAGGTCTTCACTGCACGGCTACAGCCAAATGTGGTTCCGGTTCAGAACTGGATATGAAGCCGCATCTGTCTGTCTTGTTTTCGTCTGTCAGATTCCTTCTGACAGTGATGAGTTTTTGGATACCGAGGCAGTAGCTTCATTACTCCACATTCATTTCGAATTTTTTTTTTTTTGTCGCTGTTTAGGTTGTCTTATTGATGTGTGACTCTTTGTCACAGTTGAGGTTGTATCAAATGGTCAGCTCAGTGATGGGCCGCGGGTAGCGGTCAGTCAGTTGAGTTTGCAGAATTGTCAGCATGTTTCCTCAGAGAGTCTCGTCTTTGTCTATCTAGTTCCTTCTGATAGTGTTGAGTTTTGGGTGCCTGCCGCGGCGATTATGCCATCAGACAGCGAAAGGATTTTGGTTGCTTGCTGAGGCGATTATGCCATCTGGCAGCTAAAGGGTTTTGGTTGCTTGCCGAAGCGATTATGCCTTCTGGCAGTGGTGAGTTTTGCGTACCTGCCGGCATTTGCCTTCAAGCAGCGATGAGTTTTTGGATGCTGCGTTGCTGTGTCAGTTTCGCACGGTTAGCGCTTCAATGGGTCGCGGGTAGCGGTCAAATGGGTTTGTAGAGATGTCTGCGAGTTTCCTGATCAGTGGGTTTTCCTTTTGATCTAATCCTTCGTAAAATTTCCTGTTGAGTTTGAGGAGATGGTCGTCCAACATCTCAATGCCTAGGTCTCTGTGGAGGTCTGCTGTTCGTGTGAACATAGGTGCACCTGCTGCAATCCGTAAGGCCTTGTTCTGTAGTCTCTGTAGGTCTTCCCGAAGCTGCGGGCGGCAGCCACTCCAAACTGGTGAAGTGTATGTCATTGTTGGTCGAATTATTGCGGTGATTGCTCGCACCTTGCTCTGCATGGGCATTGACTTGGTCTTCAGGAGTGGGTATAATGCAGCCAGTTTGGCTGCTGCTTTCTGGCAGGTCTTCTCTAAGCCGCATCTGGTTCCGCATTCTGGTCTTTTATAGAGCAAGACCCGGAAGTGGAAACCTGACCTGCTTCGTCCCAGCGTGACCCGAAAGTGAAGATTACGGTGCCATCATAGCAGGACCAGCAGGTTTATTTCCTACCACTCATTCACACTTGTGTGCGTCGGGGACAAGGGGAAAAAGGATTTGATGGTGTGTGGGACGCCCTGGGCCGTTATCATGACCGAAAGAAGCCTCCTACAAAGACGTGTGCGGCTGTGTTCAACCCCAAACCACCAAAATCCCTCTGGCATGTTCACTCCAAACTAAGTGGCCACTCCTCACAGTTGCCAATCAGCAACTGCCCGCCCTGCCCCCACACTCGAATGTATGATTGCACATAGCAATCTATTGCAACGCGTGCTTTTACCACGCGTCCAAAACATCACAAAGACATTCACACCGACATTTTTTAACAACGCATGGCGTTTCAACGCCAATGCGGTGTTTCCTATTGCCAAGAAGAATACATTGCAGTGCCAAGAAGAATACATCGCAGACTGTAACCGCGCACGCCATTACACCACAGTGTCAGATGTTTTTGGAAAAATCCGTGATCCCACCTCTATCCCCCGACACCCCCCCACCGTTCCCACAACGCCAATTTTTTTCTATTGTGTTTGTGGTTTTTTTTGCGACAATAAATGTTAAAAGTGTAAATCCTAAATTAGCTAAATGTTTACCTTCGCATTCCTAAAAAGTTACGGGGGGTACAATAAAATATGAATATGCGCACATCATTCAGATGCATGCTTGGGCCAGCATGTGTGGCTGCAGACTGGAATGGGCATGTATTCACTTAGCAGGAAGACAATGGATCCAAGTCGCTTTTAGCACTGCGCTTTTAACACTACTGTTTATTTCACTTCTGAAAAGTTTCAGAATTCCCCAAATAAGCATGAATTTTTGCAGCTAATCATATTTCTACAGTGGTGTTTTGAAGCACCAGTCGTTTAAAGCAAAACAAATATTTTGAAATGAAATGATTTTCAGTGTTTCTTAGACGATTTCATTAACAAATACGAATACTGATTCACGTGAAAGGGTATTGGAAATATGAACTCGACTGTTGAGACCCACTACAGAAATGTGGCAAGATAATGGGTAAATTTCGAATTGAGGACGAACATGCTAATGCTTCACAGACAGTAACTGTTTGCTGTACCTTTAATTGAATTAAAAGCAACACTGGTGTATTTTTTAATTGGATTATTTACAATATACTCAATCACAACTGATACCAGAATTTGGTGGACTCATCTGTCAATTATTTGTTTTGAAGAAATGTCAATGTCCTTCTTGCCTTCGTTGTCAACAGAATGTACATGTCCTGACAGAAGCCTCAGGTGTCCACATGCAAGCAAGCATCTGTCAGGTAACCACACGTACACAGCATCAGTAATAGCAATTACGTCACCACACGTGCACAGCATCTGTCAGGTAAACATTCATGCTGAGAAAAGCGTTTGGCACCTGAGGCTTCTGTCAGGTCATGTAAATTCATGTCTGCATCGAGGCATTCAAAACGTCATCGTAATCATGCAATAACGTCACCTCACGTCAGGTAAACGCCACACGTCCGGTAAATGGCACACAGTCATTAATGTCATCCCATCGTCATTGTATTTATGCAGAGAAAATGTCATCTCATCACATCGTTTGATCGACACAACGTCATTGTATTCATGCATAGAAAAGTGTTTGACACCAGAGGCGGCATTAATGCCATCCCATCGTATTCAAGCAGAGAAAAGTGTCCCATGCACCGTTCCCTCTAGGGCGCGCGCGCACCTCCCCTGACGTCAGCGCGCACCACCTCGCGTGGAGCGCGCACACAGGACGTCGCCAGAAAGAGTCACGCTGCCGGCCTCTTTAAAGAAGCGAGCAGCGCGATCATGAATGAGCGGGCATGAGGAGTGCAGGTAAGGAGGCGGGACAGGGGCTGGTGGGGATTGTGGCACTTGCGGCTATGTGGGAGCGGGCAGACTGTGGCCTTTAGTTTAAATATTGTTGTTAATCAGAGCCCCTTCACGGGCTCCGATTAACAGCAATATTTAAACAAAAGGCCACAGTCTGCCCCGCGCTTTACTAACAAAAGTGTAGAGACAGTTTCAAAACACAGCGTGTGCTAAAGTACGCGCTGTGTTTTGAAACTGTCTCTACGCTTTTGTTAGTAAAGCGCGGGGCAGACTGTGGCCTTTTGTTCAAATATTGCTGTTAATCGAAGCCCGTGAAGGGGCTCTGATTAACAACAATATTTAAATAAAAGGCCACAGCGGCTGGGGAAACGAGCGGAACAGAAGGCAAGAGGGCATAAAGGCACAAAAAAACGAGTGGGACAGACAGAGGGGAGGAAGGCACAAAAGAATGCATGGGACAGAGACAGAGGGGAGAAAGGCACAAAAAACGAGTGGGACAGAGCCAGAGGGCAGAAAGGCACAAAAAAGAGTGGGACAGAGACAGAGGGCAGAAAGGCACAAAAAACGAGTGGGACAGAGACAGAGGGCATAAAGGCACAAAAACGAGTGGGATAGAGACCGAGGGCAGAAAGGTACAAAAACGAGTGGGACATAGGGCAGAAAGGCACAAAAAACGAGTGGGACAGAGCCAGAGGGAAGAAAGGCACAACAACGAGTGGGGCAGAGACAGAGGGCATAAAGGCACAAAAACGAGTGGGATAGAGACCGAGGGCAGAAAGGCACAAAAACGAGTGGGACATAGGGCAGAAAGGCACAAAAAACGAGTGGGACAGAGCCAGAGGGAAGAAAGGCACAACAACGAGTGGGGCAGAGACAGAGGGCAGAAAGGCACAAAAACGAGTGGGACAGAGACAGAGGGCAGAAAGGCACAAAAACGAGTGAGACAGAGAGCAGAAAGGCACAAAAACGAGTGGGACAGAGACAGAGGGCAGAAAGACACAAAAAAAACGCGTGGGACAGAGGGGAGAAAGGCACAAAAATGAGTGGGACAGAGACAGGGTAGAAAGGCACAAAAACGAGTGGTACAGAGACCGAGGGCAGAAAGGCACAAAAACGAGTGGGACAGAGACAGAGGGCAGAAAGGCACAAAAACTAGTGGGGCAGAGACAGAGGGCAGAAAGGCACAAAAACGAGTGGGACAGAGCCAGAGGGAAGAAAGGCACAAAAACTAGTGGGGCAGAGACAGAGGGCAGAAAGGCACAAAAACGAGTGGGACAGAGACAGAGGGCAGAAAGACAGAAAAAAAATGTGTGGGACAGAGGGGAGAAAGGCACAAAAATGAGTGGGACAGAGACAGAGGGCAGAAAGGCACAAAAAACGAGTGGGACAGAGACAGAGGGCAGAAAGGCACAAAAAACGAGTGGGACAGAGAGCATAAAGGCACAAAAAACGAGTGGGACAGAGGGCAGACGGGCACAAAAAACTAATGGCACAGAGGCAAAATACAGAAATATAGGGGCAGCTAAGAACAGAAGGCAGAACGGGCAGAGAGGCACGGGGGCAGCCAGGGGAACAGAAGGGAAAACTGGACAGAGACGGGCAGCAAGGGGTGCAGAAGGAAAGACCGGGCAGAAAGAGCACGGAGACAGCGAGGGGAACAGAGGGAAGAAAAAGGGGCACGGACCATGTACAGGCAGCGGGGAAGATAGACAACAGCAGTCACAGGCACAACAATGAAAATACAGGCAATACAATAAATTTGCAAACTGCCCTTAAGACGCTTATTGTTGCGCTGTATGTGTGAAAATGCACCATCTTTTCACTTTTTAAAGTATACGTTTTGAGTGCCATTTGGCGCCGCAGACACGCGCTTTTTAGTTCCTGGCACACATAGCCGTGGTTGCAGCGCACAGAGATCCTCCACTGCCGCACACAGAGGAAAAAAATCAGAGGAACATTGGTCCCATGTCACTGTCGCTACATCAATGACGTCAAGCTTTCCATCTATTCACATCAGCATGATGTCATCATCATGTAAACGAGCAATCACCATCATGTAAACGAGCAATGTCAGTTCATCAATGACGCCACGTTCAGGTAAACGAGCAATCGAGAGCAATGTAGCAACACCAATGCAGAGAAAAGCGTTCCAGGTCACTACAGCAATGACCTTGTGTCAGCATGACATCACCATCATGTAAACCAGCAATGCCAATACATCAATGACGTCACAATTGCACAGCATCAATGATATCAAGCATTAATGTCATCGCACAGCATGCAAAACGCCCAGCATCTGTCAGGTTCATGTCATTACATCAATGACATCAAGCATTAATGTCATCCCATCGTCATCGTATTTGCATAGAAAAGCGTTCTATCAATGACGTCAAGTGTTCCATGTATTCATGTCAGCGGACCGACAGCATCTGTCAGGTAAATAAACGCGTTGTAATAGCACGCGATGTGGAACACCCTGCGATGTAACCGGATGCGTTGTGGAGACGTTCTATGTAAACGTTTCCGCGATGTAAAATGTGCATTGTAATGCCCCCGCGATGTGCGCACATTGTGGTAAAGGGTTTTTGCCCCCAACACTCTAATTGCTGGCAGAGAGTAAGAAATTAAATGTTAAGAAAATCATTTTATTATCATTTTATTTTTACGCTTTCCGTGCAGCAGTTGTGGGTGGGGGGAGGGTGACGACGCTTCTCCACTCCTATGGAGGAACTGCTGCTGGCACGGGTTTTAGTTACCTTAGGCGTGAGTCCTATTTTCTTGAGATAACTGTAACTGCTGAATTTCTGTGGTTCTATGTGTGTAAAATCTAAACCTAACTATAGCAACATTGTAATCCTTTTTTTTTTTGTGAATTTCTAAGTTTTTTAAAATTTTATTTCCAAACTATAACGCCCATATAACCTTTAGATTTTTCAGTGATTTTTTATTTTTAATGCAATTTCCTAACTATAACATCACTGTAACCTTTTGGGTTTTTTTCAGTGAATTTCTAGTTTTTTTTAGCATAAAGTAATATTTAATTACCATGTGTTAACCTAACCGCAGGCTGCGCACAGCGGTTTGGCCACTGCTTCTGGTCTGTTGCCAGACCCTGCGGCCAACCCCCTGCATGCAGCCAACATCATGGCCTTTGACTGTGCGCAGTAGGGGGTTGGCCACAAGACCCTTTTGCAACTCCCCAAAGGTAGCCAATTTGTGGGCCTCCTCTATGGGCTGCTTTTGACCCCGGTTGGCCCATTCCCAGGACCCGGCAACATATTTCAGGGTAAGGGGGGCACACAACCCGCTCCCCAGTCTGATTTTGGTCCGTGGACCCCATCCTACGAGGCCCAGCACCATAATTAATGGGAAGGGGAGCACATGGCGCCCTCCCTAGGCCGATTTTGGCCCCAGTCACCCTATCCTTGGGGCCCACGCAGGAGGAATACAGCCCAAGATCCTTTCAGAAGAGGCTTAGCTGCTGTTGAACTAGACCACTTCTCACAGGATAGACATGGGTGTGGAACATCTGCCTGACTGCCAGAACGATAAGGCGGATGCACTCATCTCGCAAATGTTGTATTTTCACTAGTGGGAACTAGAGCAGAAATAGGTGGATTAAATTTTGGATCTGTGGGGTCACCCTACAATCGATCTGTTTGCCACTCTGAACATCAGAAAATGCCTGTGCTTTGCAAGCAGGTTTTGGCTTCCAGGGACGATGGATGTACTTTCGATCAGTTAGTCTAAGATATTTACCTACTCCTTTCCATTTTTTCCTATGATCCCCAGGGTGTTGGAAAAGGAGAAGATAGCCGATTGCATTCTGATCCTCACTGCTCTGGCATGGCCTCGCCAGTACTGGTACACCTAGCTACTACAGTTGGCAGAATTTCCAGCCATTCCTTTGAAGGTACATCCCAGGATATTATGTAGACATCACGGAGAGATTCACCACCACCATCCCAAGTTACTGAATTTAACTGCATGATACCTGACCACCTAGAATTTGGCCATTTGGATCTGTTGCAGGAGTATAAACAGATTATGGTGCAGGCTCGAGCTCCAGTGACTAACAAGACTTACAATGCACAAATGGAAGCGTTTGTGTCTGGTGCAGGAGTATTGGCCAAGATCCACTACAAATAAAGCCTTCTCAAAGCCTTTCATATTTGTTAAGTGTGGCCAAGAGTGGTCCCAGATAGTCTTCAGTCAGAATCCATCTGGCTGCAATCTCGAGATTTAGAAGGACTGATACACTGATGTCTGCTCTGGTTTCCTAAAGGATCAATACACAGTTTGTGGAAGGGCTATTCAGGGTACTCCTACCTCTTCGACATTCTCCTGTACCAAGGGAGTTTGATAGAGTCCTTGGCCAGCTGATTTTATCTCCTTTTGATCCTATACAAGGAGCGGACTTGAAAGCTGTATCATGGAAGGCAGCACTGCTCTTGGCTCTGACATCCGCTAGGAGAGTGGAAAAGATTCAGACATTTACCATCCGGGAACCTTTTCTCCGCTACACTAGGGACAAAGTAATACTCAGAAACAATCCTAAATTAATTCCTAAAGTGCATACTGACATCCATTTAAATGAACCTGTCATTCTAAGATCCTTCTTTTCTAATCCACCTTCAAAAGCAGAAAGAGCATTACATTTTCTAGACATGCGTAGATGTATCAAATTCTATATAGACAAAACAAAGGGCATAAACACGGCCGACCAGCTGTTTGTGTCATTTGGTCAACCATGGAAAGGTCAAGCCCTGTCCAAACAGGGGATAGCTTGTTGGCACTCAGGTATATTGCGGTCTGTCATGCCAACGCTAAGTGTCCTGTGAGGGCGCATTCCACCTGGGACATGGCTTCAATTGCAGCATTTTATTCTGGGGTGCATTTCAAAGACATCTGCTGTGCAGCCAACTGGCGGAACAGCATTACTGCCTAGACTTGGAGGCGGAAGCTCATGCAGCAGTAGGACAGGCAGTCTTGAAAAATCTGTTTCATTAAAGGTGAGCCTGCTTCCAACAATGTTGTATTTGTATTGTGTACTGCATGCTACTCTGATTCAAACATGTGAATATGTAAAAGATCCAATGTTGGAGAAGATATTAGTCACTTACCTGTAACTCCAATTCTCCAGCATTGGTGTCTTTTACATTCACATGCGATCCTCCTAACTCCCTGGTCAAAGGCTCATCCTAATTATTCTTACACTTGGGCTTTGAAATCTGAGTTATGGTAGCCTCTAGGGGGAGTAGGAGAGCTTAAGCTTCCACCACATTGACTGAAGTTTGGGTTAATTCAAATGAGGCTGGGTGTGTTACTAAACATACTATGCTGTTCAGGCCTATGGCTATTTGCCCTGTGTGCAGTATATTTTACACCTCATACAGCTATTTTAATGTACAGGGAATTGCCAGTCTCACGACAGGAAATTATTCAAGTATGCCAATATATAAAAGAAACCAATGTTGGAGAACAAGAGTCACAGGTAAGTAACTATTTACTCATCTATTGGTGACTCTTCTTCATTACAAGACTCTATATCTTCCTCAATCGAACCCATCACTATATCTAATCATGCAACCATGACAAATTATCTTAAAATCATCCCCAACCTAAATGTAAACCATGGCTCTTAAATGACAAAATCGTCGCCGTTCCAGCTGAGCTGAAGGATCTACTCAAGTGGTCAGATTATTCCTACAGGAAAATGTTGACTCCTTCTCTTCACCGATCACTTCGTGGAACACATTAAAATGCTCAATACGGGGATATATATTTCGACCCGTGCTCAGAAAAACAAAGAGGTCATTCAATTATTGAATCTCTTTCCAAGGAAATCAAGCTTCAGGAAATCTCTTTTGGAAACTCTAAAACCCATTGAACAATGGAAAGGCCAAGAAGCTGAACTACAAATTCAACTCTATTGTAAGTAAAAGGGCACGTCTCTGGTTTATGCTCAAAAAGGGAAGAAACTTCTTTACCTCAAGAGCGAGCAAATCCTTTGCTGCTTACTAGAAATTTAAATAAAAAAGTTCAGTTATCTCTAGCATTAAGGATACTATGGGTACATTTAAAACCAGTGCCTCTGATCTATTAGAGGTCTTTAGAGACTTTATGTCAAAGTACATACGCCTTCTATCATAACTCCTAAGGAAGAATGCTTAGAATTTCTGGACACCATCCCTCAAACTCATATCTCAGAAGATCAAAGGAGAAAGTTAGACAGCTCTCTAGAAAGAAAAGAAATGCTTAATGCCATCAAATTAATCGGTTAAAGCTCCTGGTCCCAATAGCTTCCTGATAGCTTTTTAAAATCTCTGACCCCTGTGATCATTCCCCCCCCCCCCCTAGTTTAGACCAATTTCCCTTATCAATATGGAACCAAAATGTATGCAAAGAGCTTAGACATGCTCTCAAATCCATTATCACAAAATGTATACATAACTCCCAAGGGGGCTTTATTAAGGGTAGGTTGGCCAAGGATAACGTCCGCGCTTTCTGCCATGTCATTGAACGAGTCACGTTCTTTACCTCTCCCGTGGCTGCTTTTGCACTTAACTCATAAAAAGCGTTTGACTAACTCACCTGTCCATATTTAACGGCAAACTTACCCTAGTGTTGGCTTGAGGACAGTTTTATAAAAATGGCTATGTCCTGATACGCCAATGCTGCAGTGTGCATCGATATAAATGATGTCATATCAGATCCATTTTCTCGTGACCAAGGCACTCGCCAAGACTGCCCCTTATCTCCCTTACTTTTACTTATTTTTCTTTGACCCACTTATTCATCTCCTCAACAACTCGTCCTCCATGAAAGGATTCGAGTTCCATAATAACTCTTTTAAGATAGCACCTTGTGCCAATGATGTCTTGAATTTTATGGAGAGATAGCCTTAGCAATTCCTGCTATCATGGATGTCACTCTTTCACAAATTTTCAGGATACTTCTTAAATAAGGACAAAACTGAGGTGCACCCTCTGAACCCACTCTGTATTTCATCATGTATTGAAGACACAGGACTCCTTTGGTAACCCGACTATATTAAATATCTAGGTATCTGGTTGAATAGTAACCCATCTCATTC
This sequence comes from Lissotriton vulgaris, assembly GCF_964263255.1. Taxonomy (NCBI): domain Eukaryota; kingdom Metazoa; phylum Chordata; class Amphibia; order Caudata; family Salamandridae; genus Lissotriton; species Lissotriton vulgaris. Next base: position 204,859,445 of record NC_141693.1, on the reverse strand, counting down.
GGTTGTGCACAACGAACAATAAACTGTTTTCAAAGTCTAAAACCTACTCTCCTTCTGGTCCCAAAGAACAGCTCATGGTGGGGTAGGCTAGAAACCATGAAGACGAAGGCTACCTCTATAGTTAACTTCCCCTATAGCATTCTTCCTAATCGTCTCTCTCATTCTCTCCTCCCCCCCCTACTATCTATAAACTTATATCAGAATTTCTGTGGGTGCAGAAGAGAGCAAGAATCTCTTTAAAAACTGCAATTGATCAAGCGTGATGGCGGCTCCTACATGAGTAACAAATACCTGTCCAATCGGTAATGCATGGTCCAATTTCCAATTTCAAAATGCTTTATTCGGTGTATATAAATATAACCATATAGCAACAAAAATAAAAATTACATGTACATCATTAATTTACATCAGGCCCTAATTTATCGAGTACCAAATACAGGCATTATGTGCTCCTTCTTGATTCTGAGAGAGGAAGACGTAATAAAGGGTTTACTTTTCATGATATAAATATGAATCATAAGAGTAACATGTGTTAACGATTCAGTAAGGGACAACAGTCATAATATAAGATAGCTGAATTAATCAGGTGTGCAAAATTGGCAAACACAATTTAAAATACTCATTTTCCGACGCATGTGCAAAATGGCAATGACAAAGTGAATATAGGTTAAAAACGGTGTATACCTTCATCTTAAAATACATGTGAAAACTGACAGTGGTAAAGTGCATATAGGTTAAAACCATGTATTAAGTTCATACAATGATTGATTTCCGTGCAAAAATGCATTTTAAAATGTATGTAGCCACATGGAAGCATATATCTGGGCTACCTAAATTAAACATCAGCTGCATCGCTATCTTGGTACTACGTATATCATATTTTAAAAAGATGAGTTTCAAATAAAATTTCCTATAAGGAGTATAAAATTTGCAAAACAACATAAAATGACAGCTACTCTGCTTGGAAATACCATCACAAGGGCATAAACATGTGCCATGCTGCTTAATCAGTGGAAATGCTACTAGGTGGTGTACAATTCCTAGGCGTAAGCGGGTTACTACAAAGCGATGAGAGCTTTTGGTGTCATCAGTAAGGTATGATTGAAAGCCTTCGCTAACGCTGTACTCTTGATAAGAGTTGAACGTACTTTGTTTTGCACATTCGGTCATTCTGGTACTTCTTTTATGTTTCAGGAAAGTGACTTTAAGCTCTTTTTTTGATAAACCTGCCTCCATAGGTTCTTTAAAAATATCAGACTCCTAGAGTGTTTTATACCAAGATTGAATATGGCCATAACCAAGGTATATTTGAGCGGTGATTGAGCTTTAAACAGTCATTAATGACATCCTGAGTGAATTTTGTTTCTTCTTTTGACCAGATTGATCGCCATAGGGCCAGAGGGCGCAAGGCAATTAAGTCCTTGACATAGTTTAAGCCCACTTCCCTGTGTATTAGCTCATTTGAGGCCGCAGCCGGGGCGCAAAGCAATCGTTTCAAAAAGGCATTCTCATACTGGATTTGGTTACCGCTCTGGGTATGATAGCCCCACATCCCTGCCCCATACAGGGCTGATGATATGCACCTAGAGTTATAAATAGATACCATCTTTTGTATTCTACGGCCCCCTAATTTCGTCGCAAATCTAAAAACACTACTAGTATTCCGAACCATTTTAAGACGAACACGCTCCTGTTCATTAGCCCACCTTCCGTCTCCTGAGAATGTAATACCCAGATAACAGAACTTTTTTACAGTTTCCAGTTTCTCCCCATCTACATAAAAGGTCCTATTCTTTCTTGTCTTCCTTCCACATGACATTATAAATGTTTTTCCTTTATTAATTATCAGTTTTCTACTTTCTGTGAAGGTCTGAAACTTGTTAATTAGGTTTTGCAGGCCGTTTTGGGTCCGAGAAAGAAGGACTGCGTCGTCCGCGTATAAAAGAATTGGGATGGGGTTACCATTTATGGTGGGGGCATCTGCTTGGGTTGTTCTTAAAATTTGATCAATTTGGTTTATAAATGAAGAGAATAAAAGTGGGGCAAGAACACATTCTTGTCGAATGCCTCTGTTCATTCTAAATAAAGGTGTGCATTCGCCAGCAGTACCAAATCTTACTTTGCTAAACAAGTTTTCATAGAGTCTGGCTAAAAAATAAATAATTTCCGTAGGAGCACCCATTTCTAGTAAAACTGGCCATAAAAGCGAATGTTCTACCAAATTAAAAGCCGAACTTAAATCAGCAAAACACAAACAAAAAAATGTCCTTCTTTGGCTTTTGTATATTTGCTGATGATGGGTTCCAGGTTCACGCACTGCTCCATCGTTCCCATCCCCTTTCTGAACCCATACTGCACTGGGGATAAGATGTTATTTTCCTCAACCCAGGCTTCTAGTCACTCTAAAAGGACCCAACTAAGAATTTTAATTGACGAGTCCAGAAGCGAGATGGGGCGGTAGTTACGTGCCTCTGGCCTGGGGCCTTTCTTGTAAAGGGGTACGATAATGGACTGGCCCCATGTTGGTGGAAGCCTGTCTTCTATGGCAGCATTAAAATATCGTGTCAGGATAGGTGCCCATAGGTTCATTTCATGTTTATAAAAATCCAAGGGCACCCCATCGGGGCCTGGGGCTTTACAGCCCTTACTCTTTCTAATTGCCTCGGTGACCTCGGTTAGGGTCACAGATAACTGCTTTTTTTGCCATTTCGAACCGGGTACTATATCTATATCTAAAATCAACCCATCTGAATTAAAAATCTCGGAAAAATGTGCTATCCAGGCGCCGCAGCTTACGTGGGAGGTGATTTCAGGGATGTTGTTGTTCTTTCAGAGCGGGCTGTTAATGGTTTCCTAAAATAATTTGTGTTTTTTGTTGCCGCTGCCATGTCCAGATTAAACCAAGCCTCATTTTGTAATTCTTTTTTCCTGATGGCCAACGAGATCTTATAATTGTGGCGCTTCTCTCTAATTTTTACTATATCTCTGGGCTTGGTATCTAGAGCTACTATATCTCTGGGCTTGGTATCTAGAGCTAGTTTGAGTTTATTTAGCGAATGGGCACAATTCTTATCAAACCAAACCGCTTGAATTTTCCTCAGCTTTCGACTCCTAACTGTAAGTGAATCGTCAATCACTTTAGTTATTTTTTAAAAATTAGTGAGTAAATTGCCAGGGGTCACTTTGAAACCTAGACAATAACCTATTTCCACACTACATTTTAAAAGTACTTCCTTCATGAATTGGGCAGGGTTAATTCTAACCCACGTTATTCTCATGCCGTTTGCTCTTTCGGCTCAAATCCCTTGGACGGGTCTCCCATAAACGTGGGCTTTTCGCCCCAACCAAATAGTACCAGTGATAGGCTGTTGTGATCGCTCACAGTCTGCTCGACTACCCATAAGTTGGAATAGACTGATCCATTAGACGCCAGAATGTGGTCAATATTAGAGTGGGCATCCCTCCCTTTAAACAACGGGCATTCTACATTATCTCTATTCTTTGTGCAGTCTAGCAACTTTAAATCTAATTTAGCTGCTAAATTATTCAAGGCGCTACCGTAGTTGGTATGGGGGAAATGATTGTAAACAGTACTACCTCCGCTATAGTACTCGCCTCGATGACCACAGATCCCCTTCTGTGCATGACTGCACGCTTGGATGTTAAAGTCTCCCGCCCAAATTATTACAGGCGGATCGCCTAACTGCTCTAATACTCCCTCTATCGCCCGCTCTATGTCTTAAACAATCATCCCCCGGTTAGCTCCAATGATGTTATTGTAGAAATTTACTATAACTAGGTCGATACCTTTACCATGTACCAAATTTCGAATCTGCGCGTACGGGGCCACCTCTACACAGCTACCAAGACTGAACTCCGTTAAGGAAGTCGATACTAAAGTCAAGAGGCCGCCTTTTGCCCTTCCTGCTACGGGGATTGCTGCATCCACACTATAAGATGTGTACCCCTCAACTTGTATTTGGGCTCTATGCCACGTCTCCTGGAGACAAATTATATCATGCCCTTGTGTAATAAAAGTGTTCCAAAAAGGGGTAGTTATTTTGCCGGCAATACCTGCTATATTCCAGGTAATGATGTTGGGGCCTTCATCAGTATTGTCATGTACAGTGTCATAAGGTGCAACTGTTTCTATACTCTCAACCGGGATGGTATCTATGACGGAGGTTACATCGGTCTGAACTATTTTAGCAATTGTGTGTACCCCATCACTTGCTATCCTTTCCACAGTGTACCCGGCTACCCTCTTTATGCCAGACACCTCTGAGTCAGTTTCAACCTTTCCCCTAATAGCAGTAGTATCAACTGATTGGGATAATGTGGTTTGTTCCCTCAGTCAGTCATTCTCATCCAATGAGCCAAACACCTGAAATCTGTTGTAGGTCGGTATTGCGAAGTTGTCCCAAGGATTATACATTGGGGCAAAGTCGTAGGCTGTGTTATATTGATTGAAATGGGCAGCTCTCTGGTGGTCAATTATCCGTGCTGTAGGGTGTCTCCCTGACTGGCCCCTATAAAAATAATCTAGAGGGAGTAGAGTTGTGTTATATTCCCAATTAGAGGGCACAGGTGCATTTAAGATTGAGTCTCTGGCCCAGTCGGATGTCCTATACAGTCACCATTTATCTCCTTTTTACTGGGTCCCACCCAACCTACTCTCTGGGTTGAGATAATCTGATTTGCCCCATGCATCGGAAACCCACAGTTTCTAGTGACACAATGTAGTGTTTTGTTTTTAAGTGTTTGCTGGTTTTCAAATTGGGTGGGCTTTAACTTTGGTACATTGGCGAGGATAGCTACATACGCACTGCTTTCCGGTGGTAAGTTTATCGTTGCAGGGATAATATTGTTGATGTTCCGGACAGGTGCTCTCCTGTCCATATTATTAGATTCTAAGCTGCCTTTCTCCCTTTGTTCCACAGCGGGTTTCTGCCATGTTGTTATAGTAGGGATGTTGGTAGTTAATTTTTCCGGGGCAGTGGCTACAACTGTTGGTGCAAGAGGGCTAACTACTCTCGTGTCGCCGCCAGCCAAGTTGTTATTAGGCTTCCCCTTTGGGGCATTTTTTGTAGGTTGCTTGTGCTGTGTGCTAATGTATTCTAAAAGATCTAGATTAGCTATTCCCAGCTTTTCTAAATTCTCTACCTTGTCCGTTAAAACCCTCAATCTTTCAGCTATTGGGGTAATAAGTGATTTTACTAAATGCTCGAGCTGTGTTATGAGACCCTCCCTATTAACAAGTAAGGAGTTTTGTTGCACAGTACCCTGGTTTTCGTTTGAATGTAGGTGGCTGCTCTGCTGCATATTATTTCCCCCCCCCCCCTTGTTTTGAGGAAATTTGGGTTGATCTCTTCTGCTTACTTCTACGTCTCCCCCCGGGTCTATATACAATTACAAATTTCCTACTAGGTACCGGTCTACCTTTGGGACTACTAGGTCCATTACCCCTTATGCTTTGTGATGGGCTCATATCAGCTGTATTATCTGCTAGATTAGCATCATTATTACCATAATTATCTAGCTCCTCTCTGACATTAGACACATCAATCACAGGTTGAGGAACCTCACTTCGCTGCAAGTTGGGGGTTCATGATAGCCTGCTCTCCCGAGCAGCAAAATCAGTGGGTAGTGACTGTTGTAATACATCAACACAATTCTGATCATTCCCTGGTAAGTCCACATATGAATGCAATAGGATGGAGTCCTGTGACACGGCTGTTGTTATTGAGGTGTTTGCAGGTATATTAGTTCCTTGCGTAGGGTGAGTAATCAAGCACATGCTCGGCGGTAGTGAGAGACGCCTCTCGGTATTTTCTATGGCAGTGAAACCAACCCCTAATGTTTTTTGTAACATTTTGTCGATCGCAGTCAAGCTTGGAAGTGGGGTTGTTGCCTGTGCTAATTTCCTTGACGTAGATCGAGTTGACATTGGTGTCTTTTTAACCATAATGCCAATTAGCGCCTCGGCAGGTACTATGTTAAGCCAAAATCTATTCACATGCAGTTCAGAAAAGATATATTACCTTGGGCGGTGGCTTGATGGTGTAACCAAGAGACGTGGCCCAGACCAGACTCTTCAGGCCTCTGAGGGCCTAAGAGGGCCCGCCCTTTGCCAGGGCTTGGCCCGGCGTGTCCCGCGCGCGTCCTCGTGGGACGAGGGAGCGGGCGGTGCTTTATGCGCCTCCTGGCGCTGGATGATGAGGGGGGCGGCGTCCTCAAGACGAGGCTGCTGGAAGGTGTAGTCCTGACTGGCGGAGCCAAGCCCGGCCAGTAAGGAAATGCAGTGCAAGTTGCTCGGCGGAGCAAAGCCCGGCCACCACACTGAAGCAGGAGACTGTTTAAACGCCTCAGCGGAGGAGGGTAAGCTCGGCCGGCATGGAGACCCCTTTACAGCTTTGCATGGTCTAAAAAAGCAGTTGGTCTTCTCAGAGACCAGAAATTCGCTCTACCGAATTTGGACCTCTACGACTTCTTAAAAATTAAGGTTAGACTCATGAAATTTGGCCCAATTGGTCCCATCTCTCTTCTGCCTGTATTTTCACTATGGCAGACAAAAAGTCATACACTGCATCCAAAATCTATACATTACTCCAAAAACAGCCTAGCAAAGCACCCCGTCCTGCTCAATCTAAATGGAATACTTACTTGCAAAAGGTGGGGATATGATTTGTGACTTGGCTCTATCACATTAAATTGCTCCCTCTCTCTCAGACTAGATGTTTTACGATCCACCTCCTCCGCTGGTCACCTGACAAATGATATAAGTTAAACCTGATAACTTCCAACCTATGTTGGTCCTGCAACAAAATTTTCAGGTGATCAGTAGCATGTTTTTCAAATTTAAGTTTACTCGCCCCTTTTTAGGAGCAAATCCTAAACCATGAACTGCATCTTTAAAATAAACTTCAGCTTTGATGTTCCTCCTATAACCATGGGACCTCATACAGCCTCACCCTGCCTGGACTTTTCAGCAGATGATTTTGCACTCTTTAATTACTACTAACGAATGCTGTATAAGTCATCTGGCTAGACTTGACATCTCTGAGTCTGTTCTCATTCTACACCTGGTGGGCTTGAGTAACATATTATCTCAGCTATTACATCTCTCCATATAATTCCCCAGGATGTCCTATCATTTCCCAGAAATTGTTTAACACTTTAGACCTGTTCTTCTAGGAGATTTGATGCTTCCTCTGCAGAGCTTGAATAATCACCTTGCTCCACCTTTCCTATCTACCCTGGTGACACAAAATGTTATGTGCTTTTCTTCCCCTTTATTTCTCTTTGCTTATCTGTATCCTGTTTTTCCTTCTAGTTCATCTTAAATCTTACTCTGTCTTTGGATTTTGTAGTTTATGATCTGCAACCTTGATACATTAGTTAGGCTCCTTATCACCTTGCAATTCTACTCTGATTTGGTATAGCACTTGGATTTTCATTACCAGTCCTGCTAGAAACAATTATAGATACCATAGATCACTGTTTTCAAAATTAAAGCTGCTTACCTCTGCACGTACAGATTCCCGCTGCTCTCTTTATTTTGTTCTCAAGGATGTCTATACAAGCTCCTGATGTTAGATTTCTTCTTTGATGTACAATTTACAAGATCACAATGCTCATTGTTATTTTGTTATGTTTTGTTTCTCAAAAAATCATCAGTAAAAATGTTCTGAAATTAAAAAGAACCTTTGAAGAGGTACTTGAGAACAGATTCTAATATGTGGGTGAAGATCAATAATTTAGCCATGATTATTGATCAAGATAAACACATCAACACCTCAAGAGGAACATTCCTTTGGAGGAATATACTGAGGGATGACTACAGAAAACTTGATGATGAGACTTATACTTGTTTTGGAAATGCCTCACACAGTAGTAAAACAGAAAGCCATCCTGACTCCTTCGGTCTCAGGGCAAGCCCATATTTCAGTGGCATTAACCTCAAAACTAGAACCACATCATGATTTGATTGAACACTGTAGCTTAACCGAAAACTATTTTTAATGTTATCTTTATTGGTTCCCAACATTACAGGCAGTGATTGTTCTTGATTCTTATTGAACGTATTACATTGACCATCTTACCATTTAAGCTGTTCAAACCTCAATTAGCAGCATTAAAATTACTTGCAAGTATATACAGGTATTATGTGCATTCTCTTTTCACATTTTACTTTAAACAGCAGAGGTGCAGTACAATCAAAAACGAAGTCTAATCTTTTTCATAATGTTACTTCATAAATGTATCCACCGCCTTTGAATTGTAAGCTGAACTCAAAAGTTGACATAGAAAGAAGACAAATGTGAGACTTGGGTTCAACCTTGAAAAGAGGCGTGGCTTAGATTAAATGATTGGTTTTGGAAAAAATGATAAACATGAAACAGAAAGTAGGTTTAGATCCCTCCTGTGTCTTGTTCGATGTAAAGCAAATAGTTCTGCCTCATACCAAAATGCACCAGATAACAGTTCAATTCAACCATGAAAAAAACATGAAACATCGCCAAAGAAAAGAGTTTTATTATGCCTTGACAATTACCTTTTTAGGTCTCGGCCTGCGTAGGCTGCGCTTGCGCAGTCTCGCCGGCGAGATCTTATGTTTTTCAGTATGGGGCTTGAACCCGCCCCTCTTCTCCATTGGCTGGCTTCATAAACGGAGGCCAGCCATTGGAGGAGAAGGGAGTCTGTCCATTTAAGCCCTGTGTTTTTGGGATTGAGGGGCGTGTTTTTCTAGGTTCTTTCTCTCCTCTTCTCATTGGCTGGAATTTTACATTGGGGCACTGTGCGGGTGTGGCTGTGTGTGTGTGTGTGTGTGTGTGGGGCTCTGTGTGTGGGTGCAAATGCAATAGGTCTTGCATTTGCAAGAGATAAAGCTATTGGCATTGTAAATGACAATGCCATTTATTTATATGTTTTAAAAACAAAAATATAAATAAAAATAATGTCATGAGCAATGCCAATAGCTATAACTTTAACGATGCCGAGACCATTGCATTGTAAATGCTTGTTATCTTTCAGATGAGGAAGCTTTGGGTTACGCATTATAGGATCTTCAGTCATAGTTGCAAGTATTAGAAGAGTTTCTCACTACTTTTGGGGGATCCAGTAATCCTTCCTATCAATATGTATATCCTAAATAAAGAGTGGAGTGTCCAATTTATAGAGGTGTTGAGAAGCACCCTTCCATACCCCATCACAGGCAAGATTTTCTGAATTTCAGACTGTATGTAGTGACAAACTCCCTAATCATGACTGCATTCCAGCACCTATAACCCAAGCCACAGCCTACATCTCTAATAAGGAAAAGTGTGCCTCACATTATAGGAGCTTTAAAAGGACTTTGTTCTGCAGCTTGCATGCACAGATGCAGTGAAAAATGACAAAGTCAACATAGCACACTGCCTGTGTGCCATGCCAACATGCACTGCCTAAGGTATAGGTAAGTCATCCCTCAAGCAGGCCTCACAAGCCCTAAGACAGGGTGCACTGTATCTCAAATATGGGAATATCTGCATGAGCAGATGTGCCCCTACACAATTTAAGTCTATTCCTTCATATTGTAAGTGCCAGAGAAGCATACAGAGTACATGGGCTGGAAAACTCGACAACTTGAGTTCCCATGCTCATGATGGCTTCACTGAACACAGGAGTTTTTGGTACCAAACATCTCCTCTCAATAAACCCACACTGATGCCAGTGTGGGATTTATTGAAACATGTACCCAGAGGGCACCTCAGGAGGGCCCCCTGAAAACCTCCCACAAACCCTTGTGTGGTCTCTGACTGGCTTTAGGCAGCCTGCCACCACCAGGCATGTTTCTGGACCCCTCAATCGAGAGCCTCTGCTCTCTGTGGCCAGAAACAAAGCACATCCTGGGTAGAGGTGTCACACCTCCTCCCAAAGGATGGGCACAGTGCTCAAGTGGGAACCTTCAAAGGCATTAAACCTTTCCAATGCGACAACAGCTTCTGCTGCTAGCATCAGATGGCAGCCCCCAGTTCAAACCCCCACTTTTGTCGAGAGAACCGGTAGGAAAACGTAGGAAGAATAGGAGGTGGGCCCCCCTTCTCCAGATCTATCCCTCGCCGGATGTGAACTAAAGCACATTTTTCAGTGCCCACCATCTTGAAGATGGTGGGATTTATCCAATCAGGAATAGGGCTTTGCCTCCCTCCCAGAGAAGGGGGGGGCATAATAGTGGGTGTAGACACCACAGATAAGGAACCCATTGGTCCCACTTCCCTGTAACACCCCTAAATCTAGTATTTATGTGGCTCCACAGACCCTGAAATCAGATCTACAATGACCTTAGAAGCCGAACCAGCACGTGAGCAGAAGGACCAGTGACGGACTCTGCGCCGGCCCTGCCGGCCTGTCTGCTGCCTTTTGCCTCTGCTACAAAAACATGACTCATCCTGCAGGCCCAGCGACCTCCAAAGTCCTGGGAGGACTGCCTGCCTACGATTAAAAACTCCAAATGTCCCATGGACACCGGACCTGTCCAAGAAGAAACCAACTCCAAAGCTAAAGAACTTTGCCTGAGGAACCGCTAACTCTCCTCCAGATCTACCTCTACAACCGATGTCCTCAGCCCAAGTGGCCCATCTATCCTGTGAAGCTTCCCCAGCGCTTCTGAGCACGAGTCCACTGTGTGCTGACCCCTGCCGGACTCCACCTTGACTCCTGCTGCCTCAACTCGAAACTCCCCCTGACTGCTACCTGCCCAGTAAGCTGTTTTAAAACGTCTGATGACACCCCTTTACCCGCAGCCTCTGGGACTTTGGGATCCTGAACAATGGTGTTCCTATGTCCCCTAGCATCTCTACATACCCGGACGGCTGTGGGTTTTCTTTGGCCGGCCTCCTGACCTGAGCCTGCTGCCTTTCTTCAATCTCGAACTTCTACATTGAATTGCATTGGGGGAACCTGACGTTGAATTGGCACTCTGCACCTGGCCGCCACTGAGGATATAAGTTTGTACTTTCCTTAACTCCAGGAGATCGACTCCTGACACCTTTAAACTCACTTGTGAGCAGCTCATCTTCGAGAACCCCAGTCTCCATTGGCTAACATTGGTCACCCGCCCCGAATTTGAGCTCTGCACCCGGCCACCGCTGTGCGTCTGGGGGCGCAGTTTTGGTGCCAATGTGAACCTTTGCCTGGTGTTGACCTGAAACCCCGAAGACTGGAACTGTAAGTCATGTACTTACCTCTAAAATTGCATTATTGTTTTCCTTAGTAGGTTAAGTGTTTCCCCCTAAAAACGTATTTACCTTTTTGCAAACATCTTGTATATTGCAAACTGTGTATAGCATGTATGCCTTCTATAGAGGACATTTCCTGTCAAAATGCCTTCCTTATTTGTGAGGTCTCATCCTGTGGAAGAAAAAAGCTGCCGCAGATGCACTCCAGGTGTTTTTTCCGAAAACAAATGCAAAAAGTGCCCTCAGACCCTTAAAGACAGGGAAGGCATCAGACTGCTTGGGAAGTTAGAAGAGGACTGCCGGTGGAAAGCAGTAGAGGAACAAGTGAACAGGACTAGGTTGGGTGGGGGGGGGGGGGTCGTTGTCAGTGGGGTGGGGGAACAGCTGCAAATGGCTATGGAAGTAAAGGAGGCCTTTGAGCAACTGTTATGTTCTTGGGAATGCATCCGTAAACCATACTTTCTAGGGAAGGCAGTGGCTGAGGTGGCGGGAGGGCAGAACAACACAGAGCACGTAAGGAGGAGGAAATCTTTGAAGGGGGAAGCACTCAAGGGAGACACCAGAAAACAGATGTACACTTATGGAGTGCTGAAAGAAAGAAAGTGATTGATCCCTGAATGTGAGCAGGGGAAGATACAAGTCCTCCAATTAAAAGACGATTGTAGGGAGGCAGTTCACGAAGGGCGGTGAGGGGGGAGGAGTATAAGCACAAGAAGAAAAGGGCAAGCCAGCCAATATTAAGCAAGCACATAAGAGAGGCAAAGGCAACCAATGGAAATCTATAGGCGGTCTCTAAGCCCACTGTAAGGCTTAGATATGGTTCACAAGTGGGATTTTGCAAACAGATAGCTCAAAAGAGAGACTTGAAAACTTTCAATATTCAATCCTTGGTCCCATTATTGCTTCAAAAGAATATGATTCTGTGAGGCACCTTTCAAATATCCAGGAGGATAGTGGAAGCCATTGGAGCCTTAAAATTCTTATAAAGTAACCTTGTCAAGTTGCACTTTTTTTCTTTACATATCATGTAAGGCGTATTCAAATAGAGACTTCCAGCCACAGATTCCTCACCTTTTGAATAACCTCAGTAACCCAGCTGCATTCCAGAGCCTTTCTATCATAATCTCCTTCAGCTTCGGCAAGTGGCATCAGGCAGTGTTGTGCTATCTTGTGCTGCTTCATCTCGTGCAGACGCGATATTGGGACCTGTATATATACACCACCTACTTGTGCTGGTGTCCATTGCTTTCTTTCCATGCCAACTGACGTGGATCCAGTGCTCCAAATGGCGTTTAACAGCTTGCAATTTTCTTGCATTTTTCTCCCCAAAGGTGTGCAGTAATGCCACCTAAACCAAAAGGGTTTAAACAGTGTATTACCTGTACCCGACAAATGATGTTTACGGATCCGCAGAACTTATTGCTGCTGGTGCCTTGGCTTCAGCCAAGACTCAGTCCTGTTCATCATGTGCCAAGATGAAAAGTAAGACCATTCATGAAAGCATAACTAAATTGGCTGTCGCATAGATGCGTTAATGAAAAATGTTGTCCGGTTGGAGTCTACGGTGTGGTGATCCTGGTTACTCTTATTGCCAAGAGTGTTCGCTTGATTGAGCCACCTCTAAATCAAGTAAGTTGAAGCAGTCATAAGAAGCATAAGAAGTCCAAGCCTGGCTCTCTTGGCTTGTGCCACGTGCACCACTCTGCGTCACAAGATATAGCTGGTACCTCTAGGCCAAGAAGTTGTTCCCCTCTTCAGGGGTGGGGAATTTGTATCTCCCGACGCCCGAGACATCTAGATTTCTCACAAGGGCAAGAAGTTTTAATATCTATTTTGTCCCAAGGACAAGTAGACAAAGACTTGCTGTAATGCGATACACAGCTCTTCAAACCTGATGGTGAAAGCCAGACAATAAGTCTAAATTACGTACATGCCACTTCGTGCTGAAATGTTGGGGCCTGTGATTGCACTGATGGCATGCAGTAAAGTCACGACTGGCTTTGGATGAGAGGGGGGCTTAGCTCGCCCCACTGAGACACTGTTCTTTTGTGTCAGTGCCTCCTGGTCAGGGCTGGGCTTTGAGCAGTTTATTGGCAGTGAAAGGGTCAGTTCAAACGTTTGGGTCTGCGCTTTCATTTCCCCAGAACATAAGACCAACATGTTGGAGGGGAGCTCGTAGTTGCAGCTCCTTGTGGTACACCCACAACATTACCATGTAACAGGCATTTTACTTTCTCCTCAAGGCGCTTTCATTCACTTCAAGCACTGCAGCTCAAGAACACTTACAGCACTGACCTGCACGAGGCTGGTTTATCTGCTTCTAAGCCCCTGTCATCTGGGTCTTTTATTCTTTGTTCCACCCTTGTGCCTCATACGGCCCCAAGATGCCTTGTCACCCTCGCCTCCTGGGCCTACATTAAAGTGCCCTGCTTTCCCTTTTCATACAGCTTGTGCCCCTCCCTCCCTTCATGCTTTGCCTTCCCTGTGCACCTCTTATCTTATTGAGGGCTTTCAATAAACCTCCTTACTTTTCCCATGTAACTTTCACCTTCATATAGGCCTCTGGCCCACCCCCATTTCTGTCCTTTCACTTGGCCCCTCGTGCCTCATGTTTATTTGGTGGGCGCAGTGCTGTTTGCCAGCTCGTTCTTCCAGGTGCTCTGCATTTGTCTCTTCACCAGCACCAGGAATGGGAAGAGGGGAAATGAAGACCAAAGGGACACCCCAGTCTGCTTTTGTAGACAGGTTTGTGATGATATGCAGGGCACAAGTTCTAGAGAAAATCGCTAGTGGACTAATTAGCATAGGCAAAGCACAGAGACAATCACATGAAGTGATGTCACTGCAAGTAATGTTACTGTCTTGTGCGATGCATTAAATATGTAGCATTTTGCACACAAAAAATGTTTATATTGTTAGGCTAGAATTGATCCCCTAATTGTATACTTGCTTTACATAACAACAAATATATTTATGCAGTGAGATGCTGAACTAGGTTATATTCGTTATACTTCTTGTAAATCATGTGTTTTCCCAAACACAAAGGGGTACGTATTGACATTTTTAAAGAGCCTTCTTAGTTACAGTCAAAAACGACAGTTTTTAGTGAGTACGTTTCATGGATATCTTGCAAAGAGCAAATTGTTAGGTGCACTGTTTCGAGTATGCTGTAATTCGTAACACCATAAAATTGCAAAACACCACACTCCCAACATTATTAAGAAATTAATGTCAGTGCTGGACAGTTTACCCCCATCATGGGCTCCTCTGGAGGAGGGGGAAGATGTCTATTGACACAAAAATACTGTGAGCCACATTGCAAGTAAACACAAAGGCATATGTTTGCCATTGGAAACAGTAATGAAAATGCTAGGTAACTGCATGGGTATTCATACAGTTGAAAAAGGGACATACCTGATCTTCCTTCTGCCTTGGGCAAAACACGACTGTGTCCCCTCTGATTAATGAGGGGACACAGTCCACCCTTTTCCACCCCCGACTTGTGCTGTGATGTGTGTACGAAAGACATTCAATGTAAATCTTAATTTCAATTACCGGATGTTACCAAAGCCTTGTTTTTGAACTGAGGGAATTTATATGATTTTCTGGGAACTAATAAGCATGGCTTTAAGGAAACATGGTGTGCTAAATGGAGGGTGACCTCTTCAAGTGCCAGGGCACAAGACAATATCTGCAATAGGATAGGTGACTTGAGGCCTACAAAGGGGCTACAGCGAGGTCAGCTCAGTTCTCATTGCATAAGGACATACCCTCGAACTCACACACGAAACAACCATGAGTTTCCCAATATGCTGCACCTTTATCTAATTTATAGCAATAATTAAGCCTTAAACTCTTCATCACCCCTGCAAACACTATTAAAGTTTTGGTTAAACCCAGCACCTCTGCACTGTTTAGCAATACACACTTGTTTTAGGTAGCGTTTAGTAACGGGTTAACCTTTATCCAAGTACCATCAATTTGAGTAGTTAAGAACCAGAGAACCAAGTAAACAAAACACTTGCCCAGGATAACACATTGAGGTTAACTGAAAGTGAGTCAGGGTTGAAAGTGAGTCAGGGTTGAAGGTTCGGTGCCCTCGTTTGGCCGATCATATTTGCACCACATTTCCTCAAGAGCTAGGAGAATAGTGTGCTGGTACTAGGCAAAATATGGAATGGTTACCTACAATACACTGGCATAGATGACTAGTTAGAGGAACTAATATGGGTAGACGTGCATGTGTGTTTATGCAATGTATACAAATAGGCACCTTAACAATTGACCCAGGAAAGTGAAAATGTTGAGATCCTAGGATAAACTGGTCTAAAGAAATTCTCCTCCTACTGTTTGGGATGGATAGACTGAGGGGGCTTCTCACTCTTTGACTTCAATAAGATGTATTGTTTTTAGGGTCCACATTTTTGCAGAAGCCCATGAGTGTCTTTTGTGTTATATTTGTTTTCTCTTCCCGGAGCTTCGGATTATCTATAACAGCTACACCTTGCAATTGGGTTGAACGCTACATCAAAGCACATTGCTGATACTCTTACCACTAGGCAGTCAGGAAGACAGTTTTTTTTCTGCTGGAAAGAAATCACATGCAGAAACCAGGCAGAAGAAGGTACTAAAGCCAGAAACGGCTAATAGTGCAAACTTCTCAGGAGAGACAGTAAAACAATGTGAAATTGTATGGATGCTATGTTCTTTACGGCAGAAATCACAAAGGTACCCATTATAGAAACTCTCCTTAAGACAGTACCCATCTCAAACCACTGCTAAAACCCTTACCTCTGTTTTTGCTAAACTACTGCGAAATTTTAGGTACCATTTATGTGAATCATCATTTATTAAAATGAGTGGATGCATGCTAGCTTTTCCAAACAATATTCATAATGGAAAATCAGTGTAAACAGTTTCAACAAGATAATGGGAAACATAAAAATAAGCAAGCACTGGCAACTCCAATAGGTCTGACTTTGGTGGTCAACCTTTTGGATTTGTCAATGCGTGTCTTGTTTTGACATGGTTTATGTAAAACTTTATTGTTGCTGGAGCTGTTGGGTCCTAACCATTACAACAACTATTGGAAAATAGTTGTTAGTCTTAAAGCACACATTGCCATAGTATTTCCTAGCACTGAGAAAAACTACTATGAGTTCTGATACGCTGCTTGTAAAAGAGCCGAATGTTGACTCTCACAGTGAAGCCAGTCAATAGATAGAATTTTCATAAAAACGAAAGGTCCTGCTTAACACCAGACCCAATTAGGAGCTCCGTTATTAAAGAAAGTCACGAAAGTTCACCCAAGGTAAATTTTCTTGCATTGGTGCAGATTCACAGCTTTTATGTGTTCACATGAAGGCCAGGAAATCGTACTCCTAGAAAATATTTATGAACTGCATTTTAGCACTACCAAATATGATTGCATAGTTTTGCTCCTGCGAAAATCTGTTGAGCATTTACAAGTTCACTTTTCCTCCAACCACATTTTTCCCAGCCCAGGAAGAAATTTTCCTTCTGCCATTGTCAGTAGTACATTTCTAACCTTTGTCAGTGTCCGAAAAGATTAGAGAAGAGCTGGTGAAAACCACTTAAATGTGCAAGTTATTAGGTTTGCACGGACTCTAAAAGGCATTCCAACCTTTGAACCATTGCTTACCACTACCTTTAGCCCTAATCTGCAGAAAGATGGCAAAATAAGAAAATTGCTAGTATTCAAACCCTTATATAGTATGAACCCTGGCATAATCAGAGAGGCTATTATCAGAGCTCTTATAAAATGAGATTGCCGCTATTATTTGTCACTGCACTACATGGCACCAAAGGGGCAAGTGGATTTTTCTACAGGGCAAGTAGATTTATGAAGCTACCTGTCCCATGGACAAGTAGATATTTTATTAAATTCCACACCCCTGCCTCTTGCACCAACTCCGACCCAGATTCTTCTGGATCAGGTGGCATTGCCGGATTTTCTCCAACAGCTTCAGCTAGCTATGGAGAAAAATGTTGGTACCACACCAGGTCCCTCTGGTGCGGCTTCGTGCCCCATGGTATCCATGAGGACTTTCAGCTGATTTACTGTTGGTGGATCCATCCTTAATGTCATATGTGCCTCTTGACCTTGGTCCGAGGTAAAGGACAATGCCAGTTCTGGGCCCATCGAATCCAGGCCTGAGATCTGATTATACTGTCAAATTCTGAGGCCAGTGCTAGTGCTACCACTAGGGTTTATGCTCAATCGGAGCCTGATTTTTCTATGGAGGGATATCTATTGAAATATTTGCCTTACACTTGGGATGATATTGTGGAGGATTTACAGAATGGATTTGTATGGCACTTAACCTGAAATTGAACTGGCATCACCTAATCCTACTATGGCCACCAAAGAGACAGTTTCCTATGCTACAGTTGTAGGGAGAGAATTGGAAAACACTGATCTTATTTTAGCTACTTGAGAGATGCAACCTACTTTGTTGACAGAAGTGTTGGACCCAGCCCATTCCTCACAGAAGCCATTGTTGCCATGTAGTGAGGCACCTGGACTAAGCCAGCATCTTGCCCACCACTAAATATACAAATTGCGAGAAGGCACAAATCTTCTCCTTGGTATACATATATATATCTACAGCATCCAATGCTTGAAATCCTTGTGGTGTAGAGGTGGATGCTAGATCACATTTGGACTTCGGCAGACCCCTCTCCCTACCACACCCAGAGTTGACAATTGTGACAGATACATTGTTTCTGGGTTGGGGAGGTAATTTGGGAGAGGTGGGTATGAGAGGACTCTGGTCTCCAGCAGACACTCTCCTCCACATCAACCTGATGCAGTTGTGAGCGAGTCACTTGGCACTAAAGGTGTTCCTTCCAACATTCAAGGGGGAACGGCTGCAGGTTCATACAGAAAACACAACCACCATGTGATATTGCAACAGACAGTTGGAGTGAGTCATCGGCTCTTCACCTCTGGTAGTAAGTGACCGTTCAGGGCACATTTCTGATCGCTCAGCACCTGGTGGATTCTTCAAATGGCAGGGCAGATGAATTCAGGTGACATTGCCATGCGAATCACTGTGGCAAATATACTTGGAAGGCTTACACTTGAAGTCCCATGCACCCTGTTCTCTGTTTGTATTCTATTCTAGGAATATGCACACTGGTCCCAACCATTTTGCTCTTAGGGCTCTGCGTCTGGGGCTCGGACAGCCTCGAAATCAACCTATGTCATCGCTCAGTGCCACCTAATTGCGCACCGAGGTGCTTCTGAAAAGGTTCTAGATCCAGTCTGACACATAGGGATTATTCAAAAGGTGAGGACTCTTTGGCTAGATAGATTCTCTACTAGAAAGAGCATTACCTAAGGTAAGTAACTTATTTGTCAAGGTGAATAGTCTTGTTCATTAAGATCTGTTACACTGGCCAAAAAGCAGGGCATAGGAGCTCATTCCACCAAGGCCACGACTTGAGCATTTGTAAGTATGTTCATGAATCTCTGCTGCCTTGACAGTTAGGTCGAACTAGAGGGTCACTTCGCTTGCTCAGTCCTGCAGGACTTTTTAGTTTGTGTCCACTCCCCAGACCCTTCACCTTTGGGAGGTGCTGCTCTGGTATCTGTGCTTACGGTGAGGAATCTGGTGTAAGACACATTTGAAGGACAAGTTACTTAAATTTGAGAATACTTTTGTGGTGTATACTCTTAACGGCAAACTCCTTTCCTTTTGATCATCACCTTGCGCCAGACTACAGTCCGCGAACTACAGGTCACACAGTAGATGAAAGATGTCTCCAGCTGTGCAAGTATATGGTAATAGTCTGCGAAAAGAAAAATAATTTGACACACATGGCAAAGTATCACAGTATTTATGGGAAGTGCATTGGGTAGTCTCTATACCAGTATATTGTGGTCTAGAGGTGCCATTTGTGCCTTAGCCTAAAGAAAATACTGTGAGAAACATATTGTGTACATAGTGTACCCAACAGTAGATGGCAGGAGCTGGCATTGCAAGGGAATTTACTCTAGAAAACACTGCAAAGTAGTAGTTACTGGTGAGTAATATTTTCCTATTTGGAGGCACAGCTTTGTGAAGCTATCTTTTGTGTATCATGACCAAGCTACAATAGTGTTCTCCTTGCATAATTCCTCTTACTACATTTAGGAGCAAACCATTAGGCTGATTTTTCTTTTTGTTGCCGTTGTGATGTTTGAGTTGTGAGGGTGTTGTTGTTTGATGGCATTGGAAGTACAAATGGCAGTTATGTTTTGTTTTTCTGTTTCAAGTGAAACTTACATTTCTCATTGTTTTACAGTATGTGATATCAGTTACTTCTTTAAAATAGACTGACAACTGAGGATGCACACAGGTAAATTATATAGTATTTATGTTTTTCTAGTGAGGGAGAGATCCTTGGGGGCAACCCTATGGTCGCTGGCTTTCAAGATGATCTGGATCCTGATGATCAGGCAATTGATAAACCCTCATCACCAGCAGCCCACATTCCAAGCAACAGTGTTGTACTATCCAGCGAGGAAGAGGAGGAGCCAAAGGTGTCTGTAATGACTGATGAAGATTTTGACTGGGATCTAGAAATAAAAGGGTAAGTTGAATGTGATTGGGGAGGTGGGTAAAGAGGTGATGCTGCTGTTAGAGCTAGTGGCTTTGACCAAGAACCTGTGCAACAATTTGGCCTTTTATGTCTGTGAATTGTTAAATTTAGGAGATGGGTTTATTTATAAATATACATATTTCACAGCTGACAATAGCAATCTTGTAGTTATGGTCAGCTTTCATTTTCATTTCAAAAGACTTTTTTCATGTGCTTATAACTTTGGTGCCATTAGATGAATCTGCACAATACTTGTTAGTAAGTGCGAGTGGCTTCCTTTTGACAATCAGTTTTATGCAACTCTGCCTGAGCTTGGGGGAGGGAAACAAATGACAGGGTTTAAAAAAAAGTACTGTTTTCCCATGTTAGATCCCATAGGAATATCGCCTTTCGACTACAGCCAAAAATGCTAGACATAATTACAATACATTTAGCATATAACTAGAACTTAACTGGGAATAGGGTCCTTTGGTATATGTTTTGGCTGCCATTATGAATGCATGGCACAGAAGTTTGCGTACAGAACAAAATGTTCTGAGAAGTTATAATGGAGCAGTGTGGACATTCTTTGCCTCCAAGAAGGAATGCGGATTCTTGAGTGGCAGATTATGAGTCCACACCCTTAAAAAATGAAATAAACATTCAATTTTCTTTTTCAAGCAGAAGTTGTGTATACCAATTGCTGATTTGATTTTTTTTTTTTAATTAAAAATGTAACCTTTTCCGGCTGCACAGTTGTGAATCTTGCAGAAATGTAGGGCACATGGTCTAGTAGCAGAGTCTGCTGCTCATGGACTTTTGCGATTCCCTGTGCCCAGAGTCTAAATTAGAGGTTGGGCATCTGGCATGACTGCGGTCCAGGCTCTAGGGGCATTCCCAGCTGTGCACCGCCTAGTGTTGTCCAGACGGTGGGATGAGAAAAGTGGACAAAAAAACATAGATGTGCTTGTAGCACATCAATAGAAGTTCCTGAAATTCACTGAAATTAAACTTGGCTGCAGGTAAATTAGGATTTCTTTTGCCCATGAGACATTAAATATGTTAACACAAACCCTCAAATTCCCTGAAAAATAAGTAACCTCACTCATGATATCCAAAATGACATAAAAAATCACCTAGTGGGTCTAGTACAATCTGTGAAGATCACAATGATAATAAACTGTATATGGTGTTATTTTCTGAATTATTCTTCTGCAACTGTATAATGATTCGAGTCACCAAAGCATCACATTATAAAAATCGTATTGTGGAAGCAGAAAATTCTTCAAAAGAGCTTTTCAAGATTTTCAAAGAAATCTCAGTAATAACCACTGATAACACATCCCATAGTGATTCGGTGGATACCTGTAACAAAATCGCCAAATATTTTGCCGGTAAGATTACTGACATTTATGCCAACTTCTCGGGCAATGTGACATCTGGTCATGGCTTTGTGGAAAGGGAAGATGTCGCTCCTACAGACTCTTGCCTACTAAATTTTACTGTCCCCCCCTCCTGAAATACTCACGAAAATCTGCCAAAGCATTAAATCAGGCTCCCCTCGGGATCCTGCTCCTCCCAAAGTATTAGGAGCAAGTCTAACTGTTTTGGAGCCTTACTTTAGACACGTGCTCCAAGTCTCCTTTGACTCAGCCTGTCTTCCTGAAGATTGGAAGAAAGCAATTGTACTTCCTATAAAAAAAACCAATGTTAGCCAGGACACCCTAGAAAACCTGCGACCCATCTCTTTGCTACCCTACCTAGCTAAAGTGGCGGAGTAAATAGCCAATAATCAACTCATGGCCCATCTTGAATCCCACAATGCTCTACACAGCTCGCAATCTGGTTTTAGGTCGGGATACTCTACAGAGACAGCTCTCTTGAGAGCGACCGAAACTCTACGGGAAGGAGCAGATGAGGGTCAGACCATGGCACTTATTATGCTGGACCTCAGTGCCGCGTTTGACACTGTAGCACACTCCATTCTGCTACAGTGTCTAAACAAAGCAGGGGTCACCAAGGCGGCACTGGGTTGGCTGAAAGCCTTTCTCACTGATCGCTGCTTTCAGGTACAGAGAGGCAATCACCTCTCTGACAGCATAGCCTTAGAACAGGGGGTGCCTCAGGGCTCTGCCCTGAGTCCCACCTTGTTCAACCTCTATATGGCCCCTCTGGCAGAGGTGGTCCAATCGTACGGCGTAGAGCTAGTCTCTTACGCCGACGATACCCAACTGCTGATCTTCTTGTCCCAAGCTCCCACCTTAGCTGCTGACAACTTTAAAACCTGTATGAAGGATCTTGCAAGTTGGATGACCCATCATTGCCTCAAACTAAACGGCTCCAAAACTGAGGTGTTAGTAATAGGAGGTAAGGACACCAGCTCAACCAAAGACTGGTGGCCATCCTGTCTTGGGCCCCTACCTACTCCGTGCAGGGAAGCGAAGAACTTGGGTATTTGGGTGGATCCCAAGCTCTCTTTCGACAGCCACGTACTTTGGGGTTATGAAAACCCTCAACCGCACTCTGGACCTCCTCCCTTTGGAGGCCAGACGTACCATGACCCAAGCCTTAGTAACCTCACGTATGGACTACGGCAATGTGCTTCTCCTAGGTACATCCGAAAAGAATATTAGGAGACTGCAGGTCCTCCAAAACTCGGCGGCGCGTCTAGTTCTTAGACTACCGAGAAGAGCTGCCTCTAAACCATCCCTAGCCACTCTACACTGGTTGCCTATTAGAAAGAGAATTCTATTCAAAGCGCTCCTCATGTGCTATAGGATTATCTCGCACAAAGCACCGTCTTACCTGACAGATCTTACCGTTCCCTACGAGCCTAATCGAACTCTTCGATCTAGGGGAACTGGCCTTCTCAAGATACCCCAAATTAAAAAAGCTAGAATGGGAGGTCGCTCCTTCCGTGCTCTGGCAGCCAACAAATGGAACGCTCTGCCCTCCTATATTAGGTTAGCGGACACTGAATCCATATTCAGAAAACTTTTGAAGACCCACCTATTCTCCCTTTAGCTCTTATTGTCCTCCCCTGCACTCTGACCGTTCTCCACAGCGCGGGGACACGCCGGGAGGCGTCACCAGGCGCTTTATAAACCCCTTTATTATTATTATTTTATTATTAATGGGAGATTGAGTAGTGAAGACTGAACATCCATTGCAGAAGTTGGCAATACGAGATGGAAAGAGCAGAACATGTTTCACTTTCGTTTTGCATGAAGTGTAGAAATGGTCTATAACTGAAATACCACCTCCTGAAGTAGTTCATTCTCATATTTTGCACAAGGTTGCTTGCTGAGGTGCTCATATGTTGTGTTCTGTTTCTCTGCAATATGAGCTGCTGATATACCAATTCCCCTGTCCATTGCCCACGTGTTGCTTGAGAACATTGCCAAAGTATTATCCATCAGATCTTACTCCTGTTTACCCTATAGGTGAAAAGCGGTAGCTGAATGCCCATCAAATCCAAGAAATCACTAATAGTAATGAAGTTGTTTACCGGCGGGGGGGGGGTGGTCAATTAGGCTTTGATCTCCATGTTGTCCATATGGGCAAACACCATCACTTGATGACAGATCAGAGAGAATGACCCTGCTTCAGAAAGTTGAAGAGAGAAGCACACCACCTTATAGTTTAAATCAGAGCTAGAGGGAGGTAAATAAAGTCTTTTAGATGGTCATAGCAGTAATCTCGTCTAGCATTCCTGTTGTATGAGGGAGCTACACAATATCAGCAATCCCATCCCGGAGCTACACAGAATCAGCAATCCCAAAAGGAGCAGAAGTGACCTAGCAATGTGTACTGATTTTGCACATAGGTGAACGTGGAGAAGTGTGGCTCAATGGTTAGAGCGGCAGACCCTGATGCAGAGGTCTGGCCGGGACCAGGGTACAATTCCCGCCTCGGCGGGTCTTGGGCTCAAAATTCCACGGACCTGATAATTCTCGCCTCGGTGCCTATTCCAATCATGGAGTCCCACTCTGCAACTCTGGGCAATAGCTTGCTTAATCTCTTCGCAACGGCCCCCACAACGCTAAGGATGCCTGGCCTCCACCTTTGGGGTGCCCAGGAGTGGACGCCTCACAGGGAAAGCCAGGATGGGTTCCACACCGGTATTTGTACAAGCGCCTTGAGACCCTTGCGGGTGAGTAGTGAGCTATACAAGTATCAATTTACATTTTACCTTCATCTGGATGTACATCACTCTTTCTGCCAGTGAAAAATTGTGCAAACATTTGCTATCCAACACTGCCCGCATAAATAATACACTCTGATGCCCTCCTTACTTTTGCTGGTAAACTACATCAGTAATGAGGCACCTGGAGTTACACATCCCACAGAGTATGGTGAAGTCAGAGTGCATTATTACAGCAAAATTCTTGAGTTTTCCATGAGGAATGGGGAAGAAACCCAGGAATCTGTGCTGGTGCACTTCTTCCTGCATGTTTTCCCTCATTCCAGGCATATATCGCCACACAGATCACATTAGGTTTCTCCAGTTGAAATCTGCGCTGAGAGGGAAACTCACTTATAATGCTCACTCAGGGCTAGCAATGCCAGTTCAGTAGGTAACTCCATTAACCTGAGAAGGGGTGACTGAGGACCGTTCCCAGTTAATCGAGAAACCCACATCTTGATAAAGAGCAATTATACTTAGTCTCTACTCAAGACCTTATGTCTGAGAGCCTGCCTTCACGAGCCATGTACCTAGGTTGGGTACAAGTGAACGCTTTGGAAGAAGATAAACAACCAACACTTTGTCACCTTGGTGGAGCCTCTGGAGGCTGAAGCCAGGCCAATCAGGAGAAGAGAAACCTTGTAAATTGTTCCCCCTTAACAAATCCAGAATATATGCTATGTTTGAAAACTGGAAAGTGGAATTAAGTATTTTGAAAGTATAGCAGCATTCAGTCCTGAGACTGAATCTGCTACAAAGTAACCATCTACAACTTCTTTCTTCTCCGTAATTTTTGGTGAAATTGTAGAATTTGGCAAAATCCCCTTCTGGTACTTCAGTACCAGGAAACACTAGGAGTAGCTGACTTAGCCCATTTTCAATTACTCCCTCTTTTAATCTTCCCCTTTGCCATAAAGAAGCAGGTATCTTCTATCAAGATGTGTGTGATGTGAAGTCTAGGAGAAATGCTTGTTGGGAGATGGGATAGTTTCTTTAGAAAGGGGAGATAATGTCATGCTCAAATTCTTTGAAGCAACCGTGGTCCGAAGTTATTTGTTTCTCTTTGGAAGCTAGAACAGCATCCTATCCCCCACTGGGGTACTGGAATTCTGGCTGCTGAAGTGCTCAGAGTGGTTCATGACTTTTTGGAGAGGAGGATGATGTGGAACAAGGACAGTAGTTGTCTTCCTCTACCTGATCCTCTTTCCCTAGAGATTAAAAAAAAACACTTGCAGTAGATGCTGAGTTTGCTAACACAATCTGTTCACCTGTTGGATTTCTGGTATTGTTGGAATGTCTTAGTTGTGAATCACTCCCAAGTCTCCAGCATTGGCTCTACTCTGCTTAAACCTCTCAAACAAATTGTCTGCTTTTTCCCTGCAGAGATGTGGTCACTTTTTTCTATTTGACAATTAAGGTAGTAAGGTTAGGAAAGAGGTATTTAGCTTATTTGTACAGCTCACGTTTGCCCATGTGGTTCTTGGCACTGAACACCTGATGTTTGTTACTCCACTCAGTGGGAACGGACAGGAAGAGGAAGAACTGAGTGCACCCACTAAGATTTCCACCTGCGACCATGGAGTCAAGCACAGATTCCTTCAGTGGGTGCATTAGTCAGTAAAGCTCTCAAAAGCATTTCTGAAGAGCGAAATACTCAATGTACAAACACAACATTGACCACCTGGAGTGTTTTTGTTGCAACATTCTAATTCTGTTTTTACGGGGATCTTGTCTTTCTAATTCTAGCACCCAGGAACTGATGTTGTGTCCTACACTGCATTTTGCAGATAGTTAATGTTACATATCTTCAACATGAAAAGTCTTTGAGATGCAGTATTTTCAGTGAAATAGCCCTCTCCATAAAGCCACCACATTGTTGTGTCCCCACTAAATGATCGTACCATAGGGTTTTTCCTAATTACAAGATAACCACTCCTATGTACCTTTGCTTACAACTTCAGTTTTCCTACTCTTCCTTGTCAACCCACTCGTTTGTTATACATTACTTGAAATAACATTGTTAGGTAAACCGTTTTATTCCAGTGTCCTTTATATGAGTTAGAGTATGGAAACTTGACGCTCATACAATCATCGTCCTTCAGCCTTCTGTCCCACTCCTCTACTAGATCGCGTTATCTAATGCCTTCATTATTAGATTCTCCCTTGAGTTGTAAAAAAAACTCTGTGTCAGCAAAGATAAATGTATTTACCATAAGACTACGGTGTGATGTTGAATATGTTATGTATTGCTATAGTTTGATGTACACCCCATAAAAATTTATCTCCATATTATTCCTTCAATTCCTCAGTGTTTTTATGCTGATGTTAATTGTGCCTCAAAAATGTTTTACTTTTTTTCTGTACACGTTTGTATTTTTCCTCTCAAGGTCTTCCAAAAATTCCATCAAACAACAAAATGAATCTGCTTTCACAAAAGTAATGGAACCAAACCTGTTATTCAGCCCATCGCCACTGTCTGCACCTGAGAAAAATAGCAGCGCTAAGCTTTCTACTGATGTATTTGCTGGAATGGCCTTGACTCCCCAAGCTGTGTCGTCACAAGCTCTGAAGCCCCATACTGCAGGCCAGGTATCTGCGTCGAGACACAAAGGGAAGGAAGGGGGGAATACAGAGTCGGACAGCGAATTGGAAGGACCGATCGCCACCCAATTACTTTCGTTTGTTATGGATGACCCGGATTTCGAGAGTGAGGACTCTGACAAGGCAGCTAAAAAAGTGGTAATTTGCCAGTTTGATGAAAGGCTTTCGACTGCATGTGAGCATTGCATGGTCTTCTCTCCATCAGATATTATCCATTGTTTACACATTTAAAGGCAATAGATAAGGCAAGCCAAGTCGTAGGTTCTGTGTTCTCTAGGAACTCCATTAAGAGCAAGCCACACCATATGCCTCTGCCAAGTAGGGTACATTCTGCAATAAGGCTTGCTTTACTTCAGCAGCCTTCTCTGATTGTTATGGCATTCTATGGCATTGTTGCTTTATTTAAGAATCGTTGGCTTTCTCACAGGATAAATAGTTGTCACAAAAAAGACTTGATCCCAATATTTAAGGAACTGGTGTGAGATAATCTTGTTCCCTGTAAGGGTGTACTCTTTATCAGTGATTTACTCGATAAGGAGCATTCTGTTAATTCCACTCCCTCCTCCCAACAAGTAAGTGGCTAGTTTTACCAGACCAGATTCCTGTTTTTCAAATGTGGCATTGCATTGTTTTCAAAATATTCTCAGAATCCTCTCAACTAAAATGTTCAGATCTAGTTGATAGCAAATCATCGATCTTTTGATGTTGACATCATACATTGTCATCGGAATGTCAGTCAATAAAATTATGAGACTTTTCCCCAGAATTTGTAGTGCATAGTTTCTGGTAGTAGGGAACAGAGTGAACAATGTGAGTCACAATACCAGTTCTGTTGCCTCTGGCTTTACACTCAGTTTAATTTAACGAAACACACAATGAAATTGACTCTTTACTTTTTAAACATGGTGAGTGACTTAGAACCAATTGAGCTTCTCCAGGAATAACCTCTCTGTGGAAAAGTCTCACAGCAAACATGCAAGTAAATCTGGTGGCTAATTTAAAATATCTCACAACTTTTTAATGGTAGGTGTTATTCCCATTTTAGGATTTACTTTGATATTTGTAAACAGTAGAATATTTCCACCCATGTACTGGATCCTGCAACACATAAAAATACCTCGAATATTCATTTTTGAAAATAGTTTAGTGAAGAAAACTTGTCCAGAAGTGGCAATCTTCGCTTTTGAAGAAGAAAAGGACACTGCAGTTGAATGAATGAATGAAAAAGTATTTATAAAGCGCGTAGCTACCCTAAGGCATCCCAGGTAACTCCATCATCATTATATATCCTCTGTGGAGGAACCTGCATGCATGACCTCTTACACCTCAAGAAGAGGATGAGCTGCTGGTTGTGTCTCAGCAGGCTGTAATACTGCTTGTTCTTCACCCAAAGCAAATAGTAAATTCCTGGAGGTGCAACCTGAGCCAGTAATTCTTTCTCTGTATCCACCATCACTCCCACATCCTAAGGATGATACATCCACCACATGAGATAGAGGCACCAAGGTACAGTGATATCACGCTGAAGGCACAACATTTCTCTGTGGCACACACAATGCTGCAGTGCCAGATTTTGAAGACCTGATTCAGATTTGGGACATATTCACATAATCTATGAGCTATCTCCACACAGAGGTGTGTCCAGTGGATGAAATTGTGAATTAAAGAACAGGGTTGACAGAAAACTAAACACCTCACCACAGTTTAGAAGACAGAAACATCTGTCATCTCAAAATAGTAGCTGGAGGCTCCAAAAAGTATTGTGGTTCCCCCTATGAGCAAGCACTTTAGTGTCTCAACAAAACTTTTTCGACCCCAGCATCTATCCGGGCCACTAAGAGATGGTAAGAGAAGAAACCTCTTCATTTGCAAAGTCCAGTGTCCGCGCTCCATATTAGTCTTGTTAGTGTGTAAAAGATTAGGGGCCTCTTTGTCAATATAATCAGCTTCTTAGGAAAAGGACAACTGTAATCTTTAGGACCCATCAGATGGCTTCAACATTTCCCCTAGCAGCAGGTTAATGAGATCTTTATTACTATCCCTTGTAGGGTTCTTTGAAAGGGTTCATAGATCTCCTTCAAAGAAATAAAATAGAGTTCTTCAAGGAAGGACAACCTCAGATGAAATAATGACTGCAACCAGGGCTACTGCTCAATTAGACAGTGGTTGCTATGGTCACGGCTACTTATGAAGCATACACTGTAGCGCAGTTTACCACTGCTAATTCAGATGCACAGCACACACTCCTATACGTTACTTACCCATGCTCATTGTTATTCTTTGCTGATAGAGATGAGGAAATCAAGAAAAGATTCTTATGCTGAGAGTTTGGTTAGGCTGCAAAAGAGAAGCGTTCCCTAGGATCCAGCTAAAGATGTGGCAGAGAAGTCACTGAAATTAGTGGGTTCAATCACCTGTTGATAAAGGCATTGAAACAAGCCACTCCAAATCAACAGGTTTGATTTTCTACCATCAAAAGAAGGAGGCTGCCAGAAGTGAAGGAGCAAGATTCCATTGCTCCACTAGAAGTCCTAAATACTTGCTAATTCTGACTTTCAGGGTCTTGATGAGCAGAAACATACTTTATCATCATTCAGTTTGGCTGAGTATAACAAAAGACATAATGCTTCTAATCATAGTTTACAGTATTTACAAGGTATGGGGTTTTTGTTCTTGGTCTAACAACCCAGGGAATTGGTGGACCTGGAAACAGTCTTACTGTGTAAATATGTTGATGTCCAGAACAGTCTGTTTAGCTCTGGTATCAGAATCTTCTGTGTCTATCCTAAGCCATAGACAAAAAGGGAGGCGCACAAATAGATTTGGTATTATTACTGGCTTAAACTGTCAATATTTCACCAGTTCATATGCTGGGTATACAAAATGGCAAAGCGAACGGCGAACACGTGTCACCAAGAAGAAAATAAAGCGGTCTTGTCAATGAAAAATAAAAAATTAATGAGAAATCCAAAAAAGCAACAATATGTGTCTAGGTCTGCATAGCCCACCTCCAGGAAATGCCCTGTGTAGAGATGGACTACGGACATATCTTTCTGTGAAGATGAGAATCATTTGTATGACCCAAAACGGTCTGTGCCAGCAGTGGTAACTGGGGTCTTCTTCTCCTGTCCCGAAAGCTAAGCAGGAAACTTCTGTGCTTATCGGGTTTCCCTTTCAAGATGGTGGACAAGATCCTGCACCCCAACATTCTGTTGCTGTACCTTGCCGCCATTCTCTTGAATGCATGCAGTATAGAGAGCTGAACCTACCTTCAGACTTAATATACTTTCTTACGGGTAATCAGTAGAAGGGAAATGGAGCTCAACAAGAAATGCACACAGTATTTATCATAAAGTTAGTATGGATGTGGTGCTCATAAGGTGGGGAGATTAACCCCACTCCCCAATGTGTGATCAAAGATCACAAATGCAGTACAATCTTAGCCTCTAGCACACGCCTATATAAAATGCATATAGTTCATTCAGATATGTTAAAAATGTCGTAGTTGTCTTTGTATTCTTTCAGTCAGTTGTTCAGTTGTTTGTTCTTCGCCACAAAGCCAACACTTTGTTCGTCGCAAAAGGGGATTAACCCGCAAATTCCTCAGGGTTGTCTGTTTCTTAGAAGTCATCCTACCTTATTGCCGGTTGTAATTCCGTCCCGGTAAAGCCTGCTTTGTGCCCTGTAGTTAATTTCCTCATCCTCTAGCCCCTAGTAAAGTCTGATATATTTGTGTTTCATAACCTATTAAGAAGCAAATTCATTGTCAGTACCCATATCCGGTAAGGTGATAAGTTGCTCTGTAAACCACGTTGAGCGAGTTTGCTCGATATCCAGCATTATTGAAACACAATTATACCAGACTTTACGAGAGGCTGAAGAACAAGGAAATTACCTACAGGGCACACAGCAGACGTTACCAGACGGAATTACAGCTCACCAGCTGATTACACTTCAATTTTCCATTCCGGCAAATCCTGGTATTAGCCCTCTATCCCCTTGGCACTCCAAACTTTACTATCTTTTTGCAGCTTCTATTTATGTCATTATTTGAACTGATCTGTCCTTTGTGCTGTCATTCTCCCTGTTTTAAAACTGTTTTAATCTAAAGACAAAAAAAGAAAGCGCCCCTAAGTGTTCCACTCACTATTTCCAGTTATGTTAAGTATGGCCATCATTGGTACAAGGTTTGTGTATTGTGTTTCTTCCACAGTTGATAACATTGCTACTGCAGTTGTTTCCCAATGATGGATTCACTGACTAGTATCCTAAATACTGACCCTTTTACTATCGCTCATATACTACCACTGGATCATTGATGTAACTTCTGTACAATATTTCTTTTTCTTTTAAAGATAACTATCAAGACATTATATAAAAATATGATGTACACAACCTCATGTGATCGTCTGCTATGAAAGACGAACTGTCTTCTATATTCACATGTTGTGCATAATTCCACCAGCTAGCGGTTGGTTCCAGAAGTATCATCGTGTAAAAATAATAATAATTAAAATTAAGTTTTTTCAATGTTCAGTTTGTGTTGACGCTGGCAGAGCCAGGGTATTAAGTTGACCGAAAACCCTCAGTGTCACAGTATGTGACCATTTTTCAAAAAAAGTTCCACCGTTGGGTTTGGAGGTGCACACCAAGACTCTGAAATACATTCAACAGATAATGGGAAGTTGCTGAAATTTCAGGGATTGTCTGGCTCTCGCTGCTGGATTGAGGTTTTCTACAGAGTGTTCTTCAATTTGGTTGGACACTGGTATTGGAAGTAAGCAGATTCCTTGAGAACATCGACTCTCATCTTAGCAAGAACACAATCTTCAAGTTCTGTCCAAACTGCCGTAGAGAGTTTGCCCTAAATATTGAACATCCACTATGCATGTTTCCTTCTGCGTGGGCCCATAACTCTGATTAATAGAGTCAAAATACTTCTTGCCTGCTGGGCAGAGACTGACTTGGCATGGCTGTCGGAACTTGAGAAGCAGAGAAGTCTCTGTATTCAATGGAGTGAGGTTTCTCCAGTGATGACACCGTTAAGGCTAAGGGGGGTCAGGTTGAAAACCAGGAGAACCAGACATTTAGCTTATATATCAAGAGCTTGAAAGTTCTCACCATAGAAGGGAATGTAAGTCTATAGTGCCACAGTCAAAAAGTCTGCTGTAGATGTTGAAAGACAAGGCTTACAAATTGCCTGTGGGGACTGACGAAGTTTTGGAGCAAGAAAACAAGGCTGCAAAAACATAAGCCCTCAATGCCAAAAAGGCTTGCAATCGAAGAGCTCATGAATTGTCCACACAGACTGTTCTTAAGTCAATGAAAGCCAATAGTAAGGAATTTCAAAAAGGCATCACCTCATCTTCAGAGTACGATCAAGTTCAAGGAAAGACGGGCACCCTCAAAAGACAAGTTTTACAAGGACAAGAAAGCCTTCAACATTGGCAATGTAGAGAGGAAGGAGAGGGTACTAGCGGCAGATATAGAGGAGCTATTCAAAATGAAGAGTGTCTTCGTGAAATATATGCAGCAGCACATGATGCCTAACCTGGTAGGCATAAAGTGAATGAGACAGGAGCACAGAGCTTAGAAGCAGGCAGAATTTGAGACACATAGTGAAAAAGAAACACTATAGGAAGAAAGTGACGCTTACTGTTCCCAAGAGGAATTAGGCCACTATTTCTAAAGACAATTTCCCTCAAATAACATCTCCACTTATAACCGGGTGGTTAAGAAAGCTGCAGATGCCTTAGAGGTGCAAAGGGATGTAAGAAGCTAGACATGTTTTCTTTGGAAAACCCTGAGTCCTGTATATGGAAAGGATCAGTTTCTACATATGCTGGCTAGGATCTTGCAGGAGGGAAGAATCTGCCAAATCAGATATCTCTAGGGTAGAACAAAATAGTGTTCACTCAAGGTCATAAATACATACGATTCCCTGTTGAGCCTAACTCCGATATTGTGTACTGTGTGAAAAAGAGCCATGTCACCAGCATCCTTCGGCCTTCCTTCAGACAAGAATAGTAAAAGAGTAGGAGCAGTGGGCAGAAAGATGGGGAGGGCAGCTAGTACATAGTGGCATATTGCCATTTTTAACACCCTTCTCAACAGATCTAATGAGCAGCATTGGGAAGACATGGAAGACCTAATGTCAAACCTTCCTAACGAGTATGAGAAGAGGGCTCCGACCGTTATAGAGGCGGATAAAAACATCTCTCACCCTTAAGTCTGCATTAGATGCAGCTGACATTGTCAATAGACAATTGGCTACCAATACTGTGATGAGGATTCATGCGAGGCAAAGCATATCAGGATTCAAGTCTGAAATTCAGGACAAAATAACTGATATGCCCCTCATAGGGAACTATCTCTTTGGGCCAGTAATGTGTAACAGCCTGTAAGGCATTGACATGGTGAACAGGAATGCTAAAGTCATGGTGGGGCATTGGCCACCTTCATATATTTCCCTAGAAGAGGGCCCATAATAAAACCACCAACAGGGGCTCACTGTGGGCAGACACAACATACAGAGAAAGAGCTTTTTTCGTGCAGAGGCAGAACTTTCAGAGGAACAGCCTCTCAGTCCACCAAGAGACTTATTAGGAACCCCCTAGCACCTTTAGCACCAGCAGAGGGAGTATAAAGCTTCTACCTTAAAGCCCATTACCACAGACAAATGCATGCTGAATTTAAGAAAAGATGGGTAGAGTTCACACAGATTCCTCCAAGAATACACCCAACACTAAACTAAAAACATATAGGAAAGAGCAAGAGGAGGTACTAAAAAGAGAGGTGCAATAACTATTGGAAAAAGAAGTAATAGAAATTGTACCAAGAGGAACAAAACACGAACTGTGTTGAGTGTATTTCTTGTTCCAAATCAAGGCGTAAGCCTGCGGCTAATACTTAATCTAAGTTTTGTAAACAAGTTTGTCAAGAGACAATTGTTCCAAGTGACAACGTTACAGCAGGTGATCCCCTAGTGGCAGGAAAGGACTACCTGGCTGCTATAAACTTAAAAGATGCCTACTTTCATGTCCCCATTCATCCCTCACATAGAAAATACCTCCGGGTTGTGCTAAAAAGGATGGATTATCAGTTCAAAATATTGCCTTTTGGCACCAAGGTGTATCCCTTTCTAGACAAGTGATTGTAAGAGTGACCACATTCAAGCAATGCGAGGACAGCCTGCTAAAGAGTGTACACCTTCTTCACCAACTGTGGTTTTCAATAAATTAGAAAAAGTTATTGCCTTTCACTGAATGCAAAACACTTTTTATAAAAGGAGCAAAGAAGCTCTACCACTCCCTTAGTGGAACCTACACCTAGTAATAGCAGGGCTCATGAAGCCGCCTTTTGAGTCCATGTACAGAACTTTGCTTAGGCTTTTCACTCTAAAAACAGCACTTCATGTAGCACTCACATCACATCTCTCAGGAAAATAAGAAAATTACAAACGGTCACTGTACAAGAGCCTTTAAATATATATATATATATATATATATATATATATATATATATATATATATATATATATATATATATATATATCAGCATCCAAAGAGATCCCATAGCCATGGGAGCGCGCTCCACAGTGTGTGCTCTGCCCAGGGGTCGGATCCTGACCCAGGTAATTTTTGAAACAAAGGAGGCGGCACAGTCAGAGATCGATTTCAAGCCTTATTTATTGCAAGACTTCACCCCACCTGGGGTGAAGTCTTGCAATAAATAAGGCTTGAAATCGATCTCTGACTGTGCCGCCTCCTTTGTTTAAAAAAGAATAAATATATATATATATATATATATATATATATATATATATATATATATATATTCACAAAGATAAGGTAATTCTAAGAAAAACACTAAAGTTCTTATCAAAGGTAGTGTCCCCATTTCACTTCAACCAAACAATTACACTACCACCTTTCTTTCAAAGTCCAGCAGACGCTCCTGAAAGGGCGCTTCACACACTTGGTGTAAAGAAGGATGATAATGTATTATATTCAAGAAAAATATTTACTCTACGGGAACACTGGGTGCAGATCGT
The DNA here is from genome assembly GCF_964263255.1 of Lissotriton vulgaris. Taxonomy (NCBI): domain Eukaryota; kingdom Metazoa; phylum Chordata; class Amphibia; order Caudata; family Salamandridae; genus Lissotriton; species Lissotriton vulgaris. Next base: position 204,824,800 of record NC_141693.1, on the reverse strand, counting down.
ACAAACGATAGAGCACTGCTACAGTTTGGCCAGTAACAACTTACAAGCAAAGCACGGAGCTCATTTTACTAGTCCGAAAAGAGCAGTGCTCTATTTTTTTAGTCCGCTTGTCTTTGCAAGATATCTGCAAAGCGGCCACATGGTCATCGGAACACACCTTCCCAAAACACAATTATATTGATACCAACAATCACAACAAAATGACGGTAGGTCCCTTCAGACTCAAACATTTATTCTCACCTCCAGTTATTAATCCCTCCTCCACAGGTAGAATAAAACAGCTATTCAAAATATATATAGTATTTTACTCTAGAAGACACTTGACACTGCAAAGCAATCCAGTAACATAGCAGTAATTCTGGATTTGCAACTTGAAGATCTTCTAGACTCATCTGCGACTCTCCTTACCTGAAAAAGGGGTGGGGGGCGGGTTAGTGGAGCAATTTATTTTTAACCGATCCAAAGAGGAGGTCATATACTAGGTATCTGTCCATGTCAATTCCCAACTTGCATATAAAAAAGTTTTTTTTACTCTATATTACTTCTGGACTAACCAGTAGATGGTGGAATTATGCACAACGTGTGACTCTAGAAGCTTATCGAGCTCCAAACCATAATTGGTGGTATGTAGCAGATTCTTTCTGCTAATATTCTATATCTAAGATTGCACAGGTCATAAGCAAAAGAAGGCTGGTACATTGCACATTATATAAAAAAGTAAGTAATGTTCAATTTCTTTTTGATATTCCTTGCTTCCAAACTTGTTCATACTTTTCGATTAGTATTTGTTGCTCTTGGTTCACAAATGTAGCCAGAACATACCTCAGTCACCATTTCAATTTAATTCCATTGCATAAGATGAACACAACAGCGTCAGTAACTAGTATGAAACACAAAGAACATGTAAATCCCATGCACTTTAAAATAACACAACACATTAGCGGGAGCTCCACACACACAGAGCTAACACAACTCAGGTAGTGCATATATCCAACAACAACATACTCCCAATTTTCCGTCTACTGGGCAGCGATCACATTTAGCAATATAGCCAATAGATTAAGAATAGAAAAAACCCTCTATTGCCCCTTTCTGACACCAGCACATATACCACCTAGAGCTCAGTAAAGAATATGTTGCCAATAAACAAAGAGACCGAACAGAACAGTATACCCAAAACACTTCTTTAGCAGACTCTTTGGTTTATGGTGGACGGAGGTAGAAAGTTACCCGGACTGTTGAAATGTTACACAATCTTGTTATCTTATTTATGATCATACTTGAAATGGAATGGTGCACCGTAGAGCTCCTTATCCAAATGAATGATCAAAGCAGTTTATGATGAATATTCCTTTTTTATTTTATTCCTGCTCTTTTTTTCATGTTTAACATCAAATCCTTCTATGAAATTCAAATACATGAAACATCCAGCCAACGCGTTTCGTTCAAAGCATCTCACTTGAACTTCAACAGGGCTGTAAACAACATATATAATATAAATACATGAACATAACCAAAATAACACAAACGTAAGCATAACAATTCTTTGCACACACTAAAAAACAATACAAACACATATCTGGCACAATTTTAAAAGATTTATCTTCTTCCCTTATTCCCACAGAGAATACAAATAACACAAAGCACAAATAGTACCAGCAACATTGATGTACCACTAGAAGTGACAAAAAATAAATACAGTGACATGTCACCATCTCCAATATATAAAAACACAAATAATAAATATAGCACACAACTATCTTAATGACTTAGAAAGTAAAAGTAAGAATAGGTCACCATCTTAAACTCCATATCTGTAGCATCCAATGCTGGGTGTTTGGTTTACCCTATAATAATCCATAATATACTCCCTCATAGTTGATGTAATCTCATTTAGGAAACAGATAATAGATGTCATGGCTAGGACATGTTAATATTCAAATGAATACAGGCATACCTTCTAGATGTTAAATATGGAATGCTCCCATCTAATTTCTAGCCACAATTTCTATGAGTGGATACGAGATTATATTCCTCCTCCTTGTATTGGAGCATGTATAATTTATTTAATCCATACATATGGCAACGGGCTAGGTTTACCTGTCAGTAGCACCTAAAAAGATTTTAGTCATAGTCATGAAAAGATCAGGACAAGGAGGATAGTAAGCTTCATAATATATACAACTTTAAATCAAATGTAAGAACACAATCTATAATCAGGTAATCTACGAAATGAGTATTTTCAATAACAAATACTATCTTGTAGTCATCAATGGAGAGGAATTCCCCAATCCATTATAAAATATTTGAATTCCAATACTAAAAAAGATGAACAGTGTATTATACAACACTAAATTAGACCACTCAATAGACTTCTAATCTGTATGAATGGAGGCAAGCATTGTCCAACTCACATTAAAAGACCTATTCATGGAATCTAACAACGATAATGTATTAAGGGGACATTATTGAGCTTAATTTAAGTTCCGAGACTGACGGTCAGTGCATTGCTTAGAAAGCAATAGTTGTGTAAATCATTTCAACGTATCGGTCTAAAACCGAAGACATAATAAATTGGGATATGAAGACCGAAACCAGCGTAATTAAAAGAGTATGCACCAAAATAAATAACAGGCGCATATGGATATATCTCATTTTCCAAACACAATTCCAAAACGAACTCCTGTGTAATAGAGCCTGGGTACTGGTTCCAACAAGAAACTGGGAGTGTAAGAAAAAGTCTCATTTATTCTCAGAATTTAACGCTGTTCTGAAACGGACAAACCCATACAAACAAAGCTCACTCTCTTCAAATTCAAACGTGAACCTTAGCGTGTGTGTGATTCAACCTCCATACTAATTGAATCAAGAGATTGATGTGACAAACATGTATTTTTCATAAAAATAAACATCACACATAAACCTAAACACCTCTGAACGCAGACCTGCATATTAACAAAGTCAAAAAAATATTGTGGCAGGAAAGCTCTTTCCATGAATTGGACATTGCACATTGGCCTAATCGCATGTAAAACTAGACCTACATACTGAAAAAGTCAATGACCTATCATAATAAAAAGAGCGCATTTCGTATGTCAGACATGTAATGTAAACAGAAAGTAGATAGCGATAAAGTATCTAAAATTGTCATGGTAAGTGAATCTTAACTATTAACCTGTGCGGTAGTCCCCATATGTTAAAACGAGTTTGACATTTACCTCAAATGTACCGGTGCCGCACTCGTGCCGAAATCCCCGACCGTGTTTGAAAGTAGGCACCAGTGAATAAAAACCTACGCTGTTCGTCCGATTGACGTAGACAAATCTGATTGGGTGTGAAAGTCTATTCTATTTCAGTCCTAGCACCAGGGTATAAACAGCAGACATTTTGGAGGGGTCAAGTATACTCCGCACCAGATAGGCGCTAAATCACGTTTTGTTTGTCCTCCACACGAGGCGTAATCGAAAGATGTATAATGATTAATTTCTAGCAATGTCATAGTGAGTGAGTCTTAGATGTTAACCTGTGCATAGTACACAAATGTTGAAAGGGTTTGAAATTTACCTCAAAAGTACCGGTGCCGTCTTCCGCCGAAATCCGCAGCCGTGTTTGAAAATAGGCTCCAGGTAGTCTAAACCTGAGCTATTCGTCCAATTAGTGCCGTCAAATCTTATTGAATGTAACATGTAATTTGTCCATGCCCTGAAGTAAAGATGGCAGACATGTTGGAGGGGTCAAGTGTACCCAGCAACAACATAGGCACTAGTGTTCATCTAGTGTTTACCTGTAGAGATTAAAGCACCTTGATAAGAAAAATCCTCAAACAGGGTTATCGTGATAGAATAACCATATGGCAAATGTAACAACAAAAGTGTAAAACCAAAATGGTACATTTTAAAGTATCCAAAATGTATTGGGATAATCCATTATTATCCCAAGTGCGTTGGTGGCAGCCATCTGTTGATTAAACAATACCCGATTTATTATGTCCTCGTAATTCATTGTCAAAGGCAGTTAAAAGAAGCAATAGGTGATCTCAAGGTCATACCGCTAGTAAATATCAATAGTGAAATTCTCTACTTAAAGTGTTGATATGTTCCTTAGGAATATAAACCCACAGTGAAAGCAAACAGACTGTAAGCTTAACTGGATTTTGAGAGTGCAAGGTTACTCCAGTCCTCTCAAAGAGAGCCATGGGAGGGAATTATCTAACCTTATTAGGACGATGATGTAGGAGTATCTAAACGTGCACATGTGGGAGTTAGATGAGTAAACCGCAATAACTGGGGCGGAATTGATAAAGAACCAGAAAGATAGTCTATAGTCATCTCAAAAAGTAATGAAACTCATTATCAGTGCTGTTACCATGTGAGACTGACCCTAGTTGGCAAATCCATTCAACCTCAGTTTGTCTAAGAATTAATTCTCTGTCTCCACCCTGCACATTTGCAGTAGTACGATCAATACCAAAAAAACTGAAAGTTGGATCATCTGCATATGCTGCTCTATAGTGTTCAGACATGGGCTATCTAGATTTCATGATTAAAAAGGGCCCTGCAGTGATTTGTGTCTTAAGGCTACTTGTGTACTGCCAAAGTAGATCAAATTACAGTTACAGCTAATGATGAATACCACAAAACGTGTGTTACAATTGATGAAATGCCTTATTTTATGAACCTGCATTGTATTGAAACTGAAATCTTTCTTCATATTCAAATCAAATTGTCAAATGTTACAATTACTGCCATTGTAAAAACCAATGGTGCTTCGATGGTAACCACATCATATTTTTTGTTGTTATTGATGTGACATAACTAGGACTTAAAGAATCTCTAATTGTACGTCCTCTTTTGTATACAACAGTCAGATTCTCATTAATAAATGGTCGTAATCCCGGAATGTCCCACAGTAAATGCCAGGGCTTTCTAAGGGTTTTAACGAACTTCCCACTTTGTATTGTGTATTTGGTATAGAGAGCCAGTTTTCTGGTAGTGGATTCTAGTCCAGTGCTTTTCTTTTTCCTATTGTGGACACTAGTCTGAAGTGTGTTCGCCCTAAATAGTCTAGATGCCTTCCCTTCTGCCTCACATATTGCCCTACAGTCATAGCCCCGTGAAGGAAATATTCTTTGATATCCAGTAAATTATTCCTGAAATTTGTGTCCTCCCTGTAATTATGTTTTGTTCAGACCATTTCACCATAGGGAATGTTCTAAATGACTGACTTAGCATGTACACTTGATGCATGCAGAACACTTGCACGCCGTTTGTTAGCAAAACATAGTTATAGAAATCATCCCTTCCCTAATGTAAAAATAAATGTCCAAGAAATCAATACTATACCTATGATGGTGCATCGTGAGCTTTATATTGTAGGTATTATCATTAAGGTATACCAAGTAATCCAGCAGAGAGTCATTAGGGCCTGCCTAGAGGCAAATTATGTCTTCTATGTACCTCCCCCAGAAGATGATGTACTTACTCCAAGGGGAAGAATTTTTGCCGCAAGCATGCTCCCTCTCCTACCAGCTCATAAAAATTCCGGCATAAAAGGGAGGAAAGTGAAAGCCCATTGCAGTTCCCTGTAACTGGTGGTACCACTTTTCATCATACTCGAAGTAATTCTTAGAAAGAATCAGATCTATCATGTCCAATATCATAGCCTTGTAAGCATAATGATCAACTCCATCTTTGCCCAGAAAATATTGGACCGCCATCAGCCCAAATCTTTTTTTGATGCAGGTGTACAAACTGAACACTTCAAATGTAACAAATTGCAATTTTTCAGACCATAAGAAATCATTGAACTTAACAAGAATATCCTTGCTATCTCTGATGTATGAGGGTAAATTAGTGACATGTTTTTTGCAAAGGAATATCAACGCATTCATATAGCCCCTCTGTGTGTGAGCCCACCCTAGAGATAATGAATGGGTCTTCCCTTCTGGAAAGCCACCCCCTTTGTGCACATTTGGTAGAATATAAATGCAAGGAAATCTGGCATTCTCAACACGTAAATAGCGATACTAGTCATCCGATAGTAAACACTCATCCCTCCACTCAAATAGTATGCAATTGATATAGGTGGTGAGTTCTGGAGTAGGATTGGTTTAATCAATTTGTAACACTGTTGGTCACTAAGGTGGCGGGTAATCTCATGCATATAGCCTATCCTATCCATGATGATCACATTCCACCTTTGTCTGCCTCCCTGATTACAATATTTTCATTCTTCTGAAGCCTCAGAAGCACTTCTCTCTCATCGCGAGATAGATTAAATTTGGGTTGTGGGCCAGATTTTCTAGGGATATTAAGTAGTTGTAATTCCCTTTGGCACTTTATCCCCAAACTAATCAATGTTTGAATGATAGCCAGTGTAAGGATTAAATCTAGATTTATGCCTGGGCCCGGTGTCGCTACCAGACTCTCTGTAACGTTTAGATCACTTAATAATTTCTGCATATCTATGTTGTCATCATTTTCAATTGATAATAAACATAGTACATCACATATGTCACCAATTGTTTGTTTAGTCGGTAATCGTTCACATATATCAACCACAGGTGTACTTACTTGCTGTGAGAAATATTCTTTTAATTTCAAAGATCGTAGAAATGTATACAGCTCTATGTGAACGCACACCACATCCCCCCATTGTGTTGGACAAAACCAAGTCTTTTTTTCAATGCATTGCTTTTATTTTAATCTAAGGATCTACTAGAATTAATCATCTGAGGGTCCATCTGTATGACCCTTGATTGTGGTCTATGCACAGTTGTGTCCCTAACTACTGCCATTCCATTAGTTCTGTCATTAAATAAATGTGAATTATGGGGACCGACTCTCCTTATTTTTCTTTGCAGGTTAGCATGCATTAAGTCTCCTGTTTTCCCTTTCCCATTCCTCCCACCTTTCCTTGTCTTTTTTTTCTGTTTTTGCACGGTCTGTCGCCGACGCGAAGTCTTTCCAATTCCTTGTGAAAATTGGAGGCACCTTCCCCTTAAGGGTTGTCTGACTGTATTGTGCTAGACGTTGTACTCTCATTGAGGCTATAGAGCTACTACTCGCTGACTTAGTATCCTAACTTTCTTCCTTGTCCCTCTTTCTATCCTCCATTGTGTTTAAGTATCGTATTTTTTCGCAAAGGTATAAATACGACCATCTCTATAATCTCGATCGTCACTTTGATCTTACTCATTTTGTTATCCCTTAAGTATTGTTGGTGGTCTTCTTTTACCTTATTGATGATGGCATACTTCTTATCAATTAAATTCTTACAATCCACTGCCTTTATCTCTTGCTCTAAGTTCTCAATGTCAGTTTGAAGTTTCAGTCGCATATTTGAGAATTTGCATCATGGTGTAGGTTGCCCCCTCTAGGTTGCTTTCTCACTTACTCAGCAACTCCTCACCCAAATCTTCAAACGTGGGGAATATGAAAATGCGCAGACCTCTAGGGATTTTTTTATTATCTATATACTGCTGTAAGGTGACCCTTTCCCACCACCGTGCTAGTTCTTGTTTTTTCACACGTTCCAATTAAAAAAAATATGATAGCAATCCAGTGTTCTGTTTTTCCCTTGGTAATGATGGTGACGGAGTAAACCCTTTGACAAAACGATCTTGTGCCAGTTCTTCCCTTCTGTCAATTAGCTTCGGCATTTTGTATTATTTAAAGTCACGAAAACACTGAGTGCAGCAAAGTCCAGTGCGGAAATTTGTTCATAAACCATAAACTTCAAAATCACATCTTATTTATGGTAGGTTGTGCCCTAAATAAATGCTAGTCGTATAGCATAAAACTTAAAATAACATTTGCACTACATTAAGGTGTTTGTGGGTGACGTGTGAACAATTTATGATTTCTACAAAAAGCTTCTGTCATGTATTTCACTAACTTTTTTTCCCTCCTTCTTTTGTTCCAATTATATCTCTTGTCCTGTAGGATGACTTCCCAGTCCGCGAGGACATCTCTGACATCTCGGAAGAGGATCTGGCTACTGGAAAGCATGCTGAGACTCTAAAGCCCACCACTGTCCAATCCTTCAAATTGAAAAATGACTCTGATCTCTTTGGCTTGGGTACCATTGACAAGGCTACTAAAGAGAGCAGTGATGAAGGTAATGTAAATACAGCTTTTACATGAACAGCTTTGTTTTTGCATTGTCTAACATTATCGTCAAATCAATTGTGTTCTCAGGTTCTTTGATCGTTCAAACTAAACATTCATTGTGTACCATGACGTTTGGTCAGTTAAAAAGAAGTTTTACAGTATTGCATATCATGTCTTCCTATTGTTTCTGCACTTGATACCGTCATGATTTTCTTTTTGTGTTAGATAATAAAAAACAGGATGGTAAGAAGCTGAATAAATCCTTTGTTCAAATACTTATGGAGGATGGAGCTCCTATGTGAGTGCCAAAGATGAGCTTGATCAACAGAGGTTAATTGTAGAATCACAGAATGGCCTAGCATGCTCACCCTCACCAATGACATCTGCAGGATTCTGAATGTCAGAAATTCTAATCCTTGCAAGGTAGACTAAACCCCAGATCTTTCCGAGGTCAGTATATTGAGTGATATTAACATGGTAATAGTAATATTTCTTAGACTCCTCACCTTTACAATATTCCCAAGTGCTGGACTGGATCCAGAGAAATTCAACAGCAGTAATCGTGGGCGCTGGCACATGGCATTGTGGAGCTGCACGATGGCTCCCTTCCTCTCTGGAATGAGAGACACATGTACTGTACGCTGACATGAATGTCTTTCTTTCCGTGTCATCTGCCTGGATCCAGGACTTTGCTCCCAGCTTTTGTTGTTCTTCCAGCGGTTTCCAAAACTATTAGACAGTGTACTTGGAAAGTATGTCCCCTTCAAAAACTACAGGCTTCAAACCATGCAGAGACTGCAGGAGGTAAATGTTGGTCATGCACACAGTGTGTCTTTGGTGCCTTGGCTTCTGTCACTACTCCAAATCATGCGACATATGTGCCCTCGTGTACCTGAAAGCAATCCAGGACTGGTAGGTGAATCTGTACATAGTCTAACGCAAAGAAAGGTCGAGATGGAAGCACAGGTCTTACTGCCACTCCAGGTTTCGGTGTCTGTTCCAGTCACAAGGCTGTTCCCACAAATGATCAGCTTCCTGCTCAGTCTTCAAGTAATTCAAAGGGTAAGTTCAAGCGCAAACAAAAAAAGACAACACACCCTCAGCGCCTGAATACCCTTATGGGTGATTAGCTGCACTTTACAAATTTACATTACTTAACATCGGACCCATTTAGTTTGGAAAAGAGGGCACCCGGGGCAATAGGACAAACATCACAATCCTTCAAAGACTTCAGTTTCAGAACCAACCTCGCAGTGGATAGCAGCCTTGAAGGAGGCTATGCTGCACATCTTTAGTGCGACTTAGACTTCTTCTGGTGCGCCTTTTGGTCCTCATGGAGCTCCTGGGCTTCCAGTCCTAATACCGCTGGTGGGTCCTCCCACAAAGCCATCTGTCTCCTTGGGGCTATTGACCAGACCTTTATTGACTTCAGTACAGACTTCCACACCGGCCCCAGGATGTATTCCAGTTCCAGTTAGACTGACACGGATACTTACTCCAACAGTGGCCATAGAAGATCCAGGGTCAAACTCTAACCCAGTCCCTCTACCTTGACACAGCTATCTGCAGAGGCTCTATTCTCTTTTTAACTCTGAACCTATATAAGAAACGCATGGACTCCCTTAGGACACTGATGATTAGGGAAGAGTGTGATGAGTGGCCCCCTGCTCACTATACTGATGAAGCCCTATGCTTGGATATACAAAATGGCAGTGGGTTACACTCTTCCACTGAAACAGAGCTTGACTCACCACATAGGCCCCCAATGGAAGAATGTGTCTCATGGGAGAGCAACTGAGTTGCTGGACTTGCAGTTGCCTTTTTGTAACATTCTAATGGTTGGCAAATGCTGCAACCTGTGCTGACTCGGTCTGCGCCCTTGTTACTGCTTAATGGAGCCTTTACTGATGTTTTGATTGCAACATGGTCCAATCCTTGTTCTTAACTGCCAGTAGACGGCGAAATAGACCCACACCCGGTGATACAGGCCTCCTAACTAATCATCCTACACCTGAGATCCTCATTGTGCAGGCCTCAACAAACAAGGCCAATCTGAATTCCTTGCTAAGACTATCTGTGGAGGTATGGATACCACTTCTTGTCTTGGCACGGCTGTTGCCACCAATTTCATGCTTAGAAAGCACACATTTATGAGTTTGACCAAATTTGAGGGTGATTGGCAAACGTCCCTTATGTATATGCACTACGATTAGTCCAGATCTTATGGGGAAAAGCAGGCTTGATGCTAGAGAGAATTAAAGACCGCAGAGCTACTACATGTTTTTTGTGTTATTGACTCTAGCAAAACGATTACCTAATCAATTTAGTTAATTCAGAGCCTATTCTAGGCGGCTAGCCTATAGGCACTGTCAGCTTCCCCTACCAGTGGTACCACAGACAGTCTTGTCTTTTCTGGGCCCTAGTAAGTACCGCACAAGCCAGGTGCATCCACAGTCATCTAATTCTTCCTCCCCGAGCTTTAACAGCTGCCAAGCCATTTTAGTTCGTCCTCCATTGGTAATGTCATGCCTGTGGGTGGTAGAATCCCCACTTCTCACAACGCTCCTTCCCCCAACTGTAGATCCATTACGTCAGACAAATGGGTCTCACAGATCTTTCAAAGAGGCTAAGCCCTACCTTTCATTTCATTTGTGTCCTATTTTGCCCCCATGTCAAAGCAAATTTTAGAAGAGTGTTTGCTCATCCGGATGCTGCCAGTAAAACTTTTACTCTGCAAGTGTGCCATTAAACGGGTCTCAGACTCTGAGAAGGTGACAGATGCTTTTCACTCTACTTTCCTCCCCCAAAAACAGACGTAGATCTCAGTCCTTATCTTTGAACTTTACCCATTGAATTCCTTTCTGGGGAATAATGAATACAAATTGCTCACACTGCCTCCAATCCTATCCACTCTTGTACCGGGAGACTGGATAGCTGACCCCGGTCTTGCAGGACACGTAGTTCCATATACCCTTTCAGCAGTCCCACAGGCGATAGCTGCTCTTCAAAGTGGGCAAGAAACACTTTCAATTTGCTGTGCTTCCCTTTCTGCCTCATCACAGCCCCTCGTGCATTCACAAAAATGATGGCAGTGATGGTCACCATCTTTGGAGGTCAGGAGTAAATGTATTCTCATACCTAGACCATTGGCTTCTAAAGGTGGGATCTCTACTTCAGTTGTGGACCATCTTCTTACGACTGTCAACTCTTGACATCATTGGGTTTCACCATCAATGAGCCGAAGTCCCACTGAAGCCCCAAACAGAGGCTTCCATTCATTGGGGCAAGTCTGAACACAGTGCGTTCAAAGGCCTTTCTTCCATCGCAGCACGTCAGGTACATTCAGAGTATGAACCTGATGTTTCATGATCAGTTCTGTATATTAGTAAGGACAGCTCTGAGGCTTCTGGACCTCATGCATCCTCCTCATCCACAGCGCCATGTGACCATTCAAGCACTACCGTGGAGCCTCAAATCGAAGTTGGCTCTGCATCTGGGCTGCCTCTCCGACTCAGTTCAGATCTCAAGGTAGATTGCTCAGGTTCCGCAGTGGTGGCTATCAGATGGTGGTCTGAACCATGGCAGGCTGCTACCCCTTCCTCGCCCAGAGCTTGTGACCATCACACCGCTATCTTATGGGCATGAGGAGGTTCGCGTGGGAGTATGTTCAGAGTCCTGTGGCTTCGGGCAATCTGCTTAACCCTCAAAGCCGTCGTGCCATCCAACAAAAGGAGGCTGGAACATGTTCTCACAGATCACTACAACTATCTGGAACTGCAGCAAGTAGAGCAGAGTGGGTTTCTTGTCCCACTGCAAAAAGGTTGTGTGCCTTTGGTGGTTGCTGGAACAACAGATCTTATTCCTGGTCGCCAACCACCTGGCAGTGTCCCTTGCCAGTGCAGATCAACTGAGCAAAAACCACCCTACATGCCCTACGTTCTTCCTAGGCAATTTGGTGTTGATGACTCATGCATCTTTCCTTCTTAAGATTGTGACACTCTTCCATGTTGACCAGTCTATCATCTTGCTTGCATTGTTGCTCCTCTTCATCCTTCGGAAGAGGAGATACTCCATTGCCTTGATCCAAAGAGGGCATCAAGCTTTTATCTCAACAAAACAAAAGATTATCAAGTAAACAATGAGCTCTTTGTCGGATTCTTGGGTGCACAGAAAGGCAGTGGATGTAAAAGAGGACCGTGTCAGAGTGGATAGTGCTTTCCATTAAGATCGGTTGCTCACTGACCAAAAAGCAACCCGAGAGCCCATTTCACCAGGGCCAAGGCTGAAACAACACCATTTTCATGTTCTTCTTATCTGCAAACTGCAAAATCAGTGACCATGAATAGATTCCAGGCAGACTACTGCCTTGACAGCCAGATCAGATGAGAAGGTAACTTGGCCCGCTCAGTCCTTCATGGCTTTCAGTTTGTCTATTCCCTGGACTACCAGTACCTCGTCTTTGGAGAGGTATTCCTTTGCAGTGCCATACTAGGAACCCAAAGCAGCCATGGCAAATTTAGTCAAGACCAGTCCCAATTCGATGTGTAGCAAGCGAGCCTGGCCCTTTCAAAATAATTTTGTTTTTTTAATGGCAAAATTGGTAGGTTCTACACCACATTTTTCATGTATATTCAGATGTGTTCACTTTTAAAGCTTAATAAATGATGACCTTACAGGTCACAAGGATACCCATTCATACCCATAGAAAATCTTACTAATAACAAAAAAAAGACTGACCAGTCTCCAAATTATGTCTGGTGAGTGTAGCGGGTGATCTGGACCATTCCAAGGACGGCACTCTCTCCCAAGAACATTTGTAAAAAAAAATGGGATGCATGTTTCAACTTTTAAAACATAGTAAATGAGAACATTACTTACAGTGCACTAGGATACCCACTGACCTCTGCCTTATTTAATCTATTACAGTTTAACACTTCATATTTTTAAAACATTTAGTACCTCATTAAGCTGCTGCAATCTAGATACTGCATAAAACTGATTTCAAATGTCTTTTGATTAAACTTCTTGTCCTTTATTATATGTAAACAATGTAAAACATTGTACTCCGGCAAGATTTTTTTAAATGAGGGTTTTGTTTAGTACAGTTACTTTTAAGAAAAGCAGACTATGATTAAGAACGTTTGCTTGCCCGTGCGAAGGCCTCTAATAAATATATGTATTTCACTGGTTGTGGATTCGGGTCTATCATGAGGTGGGAAAAAGACCTCCACTACCTTCAGGTAATAGTGTTGAGCAGGGTTCAGGGGCCAACAAAGTATTACTACTGGGAAAATTGTTGGGTGCACAAGCTAAAAGGCAACCACGATGAAATGTGGCTTCGAGAGTTCAGATAATATGGGAATTTCTGGGCTAATATCATAAAGTAGAAGCCTCACACAAAGGAACGTGTGTACAGGAAGAGGGGCCCTTTACACCGGCAACATTACCCACTATGGAGGATCTAAGGCTGGACACTCTGACCCACCTGTTACTCAGATTTTGTGGGCAAGGTACACTGGCTTGCCCATCTATAATGACTTTGAAACAATTCCACATCATGGCCATTCGTATGTAATTAGAGTCCAGGCATAGCTTCTTCTACTACCTGCTGCATTACTGAGAATGGAGACGTGCATGTGGATTATAATTCTCAACCATAAACACTGCTTCGAGCAAATCATATAAGACTTGTAATGTCACACATAGGCACAATAGTGATGTCGCTCTTATGTGAACTAAACATTTTGCAGTGCCAGGTTTTAAGTTCATGTAAGAATGACACTTCTACACTTTCATTTGGCAGCTCACGGTTGATGCTGCTGGCCTGCTCGTGTGTGGTCTGGACTAGGCCTTCCTGCGTGGTGATTCCTTTCTCTGCCACCCTGCATGGCCATCTGCAACCATGTGTGCATTTGTCACTATTTTATTTCCATGCCAGTCATTGTAGAACTAAGACAGGCATCTGCTGTGCAGCGCAGTTGTCTATTTTTATTTCCATGATTACTGACATGGGAATAAATGACTGACAATGGCACTAAGGTTATTTCATCCAACTCGGGCTTGAAGTTGTCATTCTAAAGCTGGCCCCAGGATCTAGCCAAACCCTCCCTGGAGGCTGGAAAGTGACTCAGTGACTTTTTGCCTGCTGATTTTGTTACTCAGTTGCAATTTTGCAACAGTGCTGCAAAATCAAACCTGCAGTTACAAAATCGGCCCCCAGCCTCTCATGGGAAACGCCTGGTGCTGCTGTTCTGGAGGTGAGGAATCTGTAGTTAGAAGTATCCGTCATAAGTTTCTTGCCTTCAGTAACCCTCTTACTGGTTGATATTCTTTCTAACCACAGATCCCTCAATTCTGTCCCACCTCCCCATTTTAACATCTAAAAAGGTCTTAAGATCGTGATCAGCTCTCTGTTGCTAACAATTGCGATTCTCCTATTAACATGTCTAGAGAATCTAGATTTCATTAAAGACAGGGAGGCTCACATTATGCTACATTATGCAATGACTTTTAATTGCAGATTCAAGCAGCCGCATCACAATACAAAGGTTCCAATAAGAACACTGAGATAAACTAAGAGAAATAACATAGCAATTATCTGCCTCTTTTAAATCAGGCGAAAAGAAGATCCAGAAGAAAGGAGAGAATTCGAAATGAAATCCAAACAAGAGTTGAAGAAGGCGACCAGCCAGTGAGAAACCATCCAACATAGCTCAAGTAAAAGGGTTATCTGAAAAGAAAAAGGGCAATGAAAATTGTGTCCAAACGAACAGAGTAATCACAATGAATTTGACAATTTAAATCACATGTCAATGCAAACATATTAGAAATAACATGTCAATGAAAAAACATGAGCAATCAGGTTATAAGTGAGAATAATTATGAGACTCCAAATACCAAACAGGGAATGGGATGGGTGGGATAATGTGAGTCTCCGTGTCTTTAATGAAATCTAGTTTCTCTAGGCATGTTAATAGGAGAATCGCAATTTCATTACAAGAACGGAGGCTACATTATGCATGTTGGTAGCCTTGTAAAACGATATTAGACATATGTTCAATTGGTTTACAATAGTGTCTTGTGAAGGTACAAGCATTAGACCAGTCGGCAGCTTTAAGAATATCATCCAACTTACCTCCGGACCAAACTGACTTACTCGCCTTAGCACCTCTGAGAGAATGAGCTTGAAACTTGGTTATATCGATACCTGCTAGAGTCATAGCGGACTTAACCCATCTAGCAATTGAAGTGGAGGGAATGGCCTTATGAGGTTCAACAAAGGAAATAAGAAGCTGATTCTCATCAATAGGCTGCAGGTTAGACATTGTCTGATCATAAGCTTTCATACATTCAACTACACAAAGTTTCGGGCAAGGGTTGAAACGAGGATAAAAGATTGAGTCAGACATGGTCTTGGTTCTTCTGTAGACCTCAAATTTGACTCCAAACAATTTATAGGACCTGTTAGGAGATCTCCAGAGCTTTAACGTCAGAAACTCTACTACAAGAGATAAGGCAAAGAAGAGTGGCGAGTTTAATAGAGAGAAATTTTCTATTCAAAAGAAAATTGTCGGGCCCAAGAGGTGAAAAGATCTAGAATCAAATTCACATACCGGGGTGTATCATATTTCGGTTTCGGGGGTCTTTTAAGACGAATGCTCTTCATAACCCCACAAACAATGACGTTTTTACCGACTGTCTTGCCATTAACAAGAACATGACCCGCAGAGATAGCGGATCTATAGCAATTAATCGATCTATAACTCAAACCTTTGTCAAAAAGTTCAGCCAGAAAGTTCACTACATCAACGATAGGTGCCTGTATGGGATCCAAATCCCTCTCCAGACACCAACGAAACCAAGATTTCCAGATATTATTGTATCTGTAGTGAGTTCCCAGCACCCATGACTCTCTGAGGAGAGTAGCAGCTGATGTCGAAAGTCCTGAGACTTCGTTGGATCTCCTGACACTCTCCAAGCAAGAAGGTTCAAACTCCCGGATAGGGTCAGGAGGTGAGGATCTCCGTTTACGTCTGTAAAGAGATCTTCTGGAGAACGTATCAGAAAGGGAAGTTCGTAAGTTAGCTCCAGAACTGTGGGGAACCATGCTTGTGACGGCTAGAAGGGAGTTATCAGGACTAGAGAGCATCGCTCTTGCCTCACTTTCTGCAAGACTCTCTGGATCATTGCAAATGGGGGGAAAGGCATATGCATTGATCCCTGACCTGGGTTGGAGAAATGCGTTCACTGCTAGAGCACCGGGATCTGGCATCCAGCTGAAGTAATGCTCTAGTTGAGAGGTGAAACGGCTCGCAAAGAGGTCTATTTCGAATGGACCCCAGCAAGAATTCAGTAAGTCGTAGACAGCGACGTTGAGTTTCCAATCGCTGAAGTCCGAAAGGAATCTGGAATTCCAATCGGCAGAAACGTTCGATTTCCCTGGGCAATTTTGTGTTCTAAGCAGAACATCCAGAGTCTCTTGGAAAAATCGGCAGATTTCGTACTTCCCAACCGATTGATGTAGGCCACTGAGGAAACATTGTCCATCTTCAGAACAACCGACCTCCCCTTGTATAGAGTGCTTGAAACTCATAAGGGCGTACAGACCAGCAATAAGTTCGAGGAAATTTATGTGGTGAGATGACTCCTCCCGAGACCATACCCCTCCCGTCTTCCGGTCTAGGAAGCATGCACCCCAACCATGAAGGGAAGCGTCCGATTCCAACACAAAATCTGGTTCTGAACCAAAAATTGCTTTCCCATTTCAAGCATCCAGGTTTTCCAACCACCAGTCTAGTTCTGCTTTGGCCTCCAAATCTAGGGTAATTCGGTCCTCGTACCAGAGACCGGACCTCAAGGCCCTTCCTTTTATCCTTTGCAAGGCCCGGAAATTCAGAGGGCCTGGAAAGATCGCTTGGATGGAGGAAGATAAGAGACCTAGTAGTCTTGCCAGCTCCCTTAAAGGGATATCCTCCTGTCTCAATACATGTCAAATCTCTTTTTTGATCTTCAATATCTTTGAAGGAGGTAAGAGGAGAAGACACTTGGAAGGACTTCCTTGTGAAGAAAAAAGGAAAAGGTTGGAGACCGGTCATAAATCTGAAAGGCCTCAACAAATTTCTTGTCTACAGGCATTTTAAAATGGAAGGAATACATCTCCTGAGAGAGCTTCTCCAAAAAGAAGACTGGTTGGTCAAACTAGATTTGAAGTATGCCTACTTCACGATTCCGATGGCGGTTTTACATCAGCCGTTCTTACAATTTCTATGGAAAAATCATCTTTACCAGTTCCAGGCTCTCCCCTTCGGACTTTCTTCCGCCCCGTGGTGCTTTACCAAGGTTATGAGAGCAGCAGCCTCCTTCCTGAGGGAACGAGGCGTTCGCCTTATCATTTACCTCGACGACATTTTGATAATGTCTCAAGACCTCCATCAAATTCTCCTAGATCTGGAAACGGTTATGAATCTGCTAGAAAGTCTAGGATTCATCATCAACAAAGAGAAGTCCTTCCATGCTCTGTATCTGAGGGCATGGAAAAGCAAGATGGAAGAAAATTCCTTCAGTGTGCAAGTGTGGCACTTTTGACAGTGTCTGCTGGCCCAATACAGCACTGGTGTAGAAGTTATCTTGATCCAGTCTGGCACCTACGGATATTTTGAAAGTGAGGAGTCTGTGGTTAGAAAGAGCATTACCAAAGGTAAGTTACTCGTTCTTTAGTCAGATTGGTAAATACTAATGTTGACATGCTGCCTCTTCAGCGCACATCCTTAGCA
Source organism: Lissotriton vulgaris (assembly GCF_964263255.1). NCBI lineage: Eukaryota > Metazoa > Chordata > Amphibia > Caudata > Salamandridae > Lissotriton > Lissotriton vulgaris. The sequence continues at coordinate 204,806,916 of NC_141693.1, read as the reverse complement.
GAAAGACAGCATGATGATGGAAGTTCAGATTGCTCTTTATTGGAACATTGGAAAGTTGGGAGCTCAATTGAAAAGATTGGAGTTTTCCAGCCTTCTAATGGCTGGTAGAGCCTGGAGTTCCAGCATTCCAATGTTGTTGTGTACAGCTGTTGATGTGAACAAATGCCTCACAGAGCCAGAGGCTCTGTGAGGAGTTTGTTTTATTTGTTAGAACTTTCTTCCCTCAAGTGGGGGAATGTTGTAATAACCTTATAGCCCTCCGTAGGTAGGGTATACAGGCATTTAAGTCCAGCTCCCTTGTTAAAGGCCCTCGTCTTCAACTTGTGCTTTTAATGCTGGAGCGCGCCTTTATGTTTGCCCTGTTTCTCTAGTCGAAGAATTAGGAGCACTGCTAAACGCTTAGTTTAAGTGTTTTATTTAAAATTGGCATGTACATACTTTCTGTTGGTAGAGGGAATCCATATCAGACTTTGATGCTCTTGCCCTTCCCTTTTACATCTCTTTAGCACCTACGTGCAGTATTCAGAAGCACTACTGGATGCCTTCCTTGAGTCTCAATAACCAAGAAAAAGTTTTCTTTTTAGACCCAGTCTTTTTCCAGCCTGTAAGCATGCCGGTTAAAATGTCTAGAGACCAACTTTAGAAAAAAAGGTGGACTTCTTTTTGTGATGATTGAGTGTATCTTGGCAGGATGGACACCGCCACAAGGAGTAGACTGCTGGGAAGAGCTGTAATTGGACCTGTACAACACTGGCCCAGTCTTGCAGTGCTAATGGTCAGACATAATGGATCCTATTCACATAGGTAAATCTACACGTGTAAATTTACTACAATAAATTTGTGCTTACACTTTTGAGTAGCTTTGCTACTTTTGGCTGTACACCATTTGGTAGTGTAAAAATGCAAAAAAGTGTAGACTTCCATGTCCTCAACCCTTACATTTAGATGGTGGGGTGCATCCCCTACTCTTTAGTTCTATGTATTCTTCATTTTCCACCCAAAACCCTCTTTCCTTCCACATTTCCTACTCCAACATATACCTACATATGCAAATAGCTATGCAGCCAAGCGGAGATCTCCGCACATAAAAGATGAGGGATGTGAAGGCTTCGACCTCCGCATGTAGGTTTGTGAACAGCATGTTGTAGTAGGCTTGTAGTACCATTGTAGCACTGCTAAATACACTATGCAGTTTGTGAGTTGCCCACATTGGTAGGAGGCGGAATACAAAATTCTGTTTCCCCACTGAAAAGGAGCTGCGCCTTTACGAACTGTCACTGCTACAACGTTCCCATCCTTCAAGTACCAAAGGAAGAAGTGTTCTCACGTTTTTTCAAAACTGCTACTTGCTTATTAATGACATCTTTAGAAATCACACCGCACAATCTCCATCCCACGGATTCCAAATGGTACTGGCCCTGTACAGTCTGTGGGACTTGTTTCAAAGGAAAGGATTGTAATTGTAAATAGTTGATTTATGTAGCTCAGCTTATCAGCCATGAGGGTATCCAGGCACTGTCAGTGGGCAGGGGAGATTAAGTGATTAGCCAGAATCACAGGATGTTGAGCCAACACCGAGACGCAAACCCGGATACCCAACTCTAGATGTGGCAGCTCTGGCCACTGCACCGCATCCTCTTCCACAGATACACATGTATCATAAATCAGAGACCGTGATGCATTTTTGCCAATTCTTATCCTCTCAGTTACATTTCTTCATCAGCAAACACTGTGAAGTAGAATTATACCAGTTATCAGATCTAGCTGCAGGTGCATGAACATGTACCTCAGATCACAATGTCAGTCTAGGATGTGTTCGTATTTCTGTTTTGGTGCACCAAGGTGTGCTTTACCTTCTAGCAGGTTCAGACTACAAGTATCCTAAATCATGAGTTTGATTTTGAGCAATCTTTAAACTCTATGTTGTAAGCTCCTATAAGTAATGCTTGTCAAGTTTGTTACAAGTACTACAACAGCATCCCAGCAATATAAAATGCATTATTGACATTCCTTCCCCTAGGCCTTATACTACCAGCATATCCGTAAGCCAGTGAAAGAACTCTGCAATCCCTGCTAAGAAACTGACTTACATGTTTAAAAACATTTAGCATGCTTTTTGCATCTTTTATAAGCCTATAATACATCCCTAGCAATGTACTTGTGAATCCAGATCATTATGGTATATCATCTTCTTACAGCTTACATGTTTCTTGCCTTTCTGAGTACAGTAAGCAATCCCCTCCTCAGTTAGAGCATGGAAATCCAGTGCAATTGCAAAATTGACATGTATCACAAACAGCAGATGCCACAGAGCTTGTCAGACTTGAGGGCTTCTCTGTCCTCTACCCAATTATGGCTCTATCCAAAAACTGATGAATAAGATTATATTACACGACCTTGAAACTCTGAAGAGCAAACTACACTAGTCCAAAATCCAAAAAACACAAAGTCCTATATACTTTAACAGATAATCTTTTAATGATGACCGGAAACATACAGACAACATTTCGCCCTAAGAGATGCCTCCGAAATCAGCCTTTGACTTGACTTTGCCACTGTGGTTCACAAATTAACATTTACAACAATAGACCCATCATGATCAAGGCTAACAGTAAACATGTACTGGCCTTTGAAAAGACTTTTCAGTACCTCAAAAGTCTAAACACCTCACCTTCAGAACCCACCTTCTGAAACCCTGAATCCAATGCCACATCCATTAAGACGTTTTTGACCTCTTATACCATTGTTGTACATTAATATAAACCCACCAGTCTCTTTAAACCCTTTCCCCTTTACACTATCCTCACTTATCCACAAGCATAACCCATTACCTCAGGGTAACCTCCTTTCAACTCCTACCAAAACTACCTCCTCACTTCGCATGATACTCACCGTGCCTAGGAACATCTTTAATCACACCACACAGCATGACCTTACATATCCACCTGGCTCTTTCATAAGATCCAGCCTCATTAATCTTAAATTATTCAGCCTTCAAGATGGACTGAACAACCATGACCTCTTTCCTGACTCCAACTGCTCATGCAAACATGGTTTGAAGAAAATGTAAAAACTTTCAGAGAGGACCCTTTTCAGTCAGAAAATCATCCTGAAAAACTAAAAGGGCATGGGTTGCTGGTACATCATTGTCATGACATGCACCATTTATGCGCATAGCTAGTTGCTGCTCTTGCAACCCTAACAGCTCTCTTATTATTGAATTGCCCTACAGTAACCAGAAGTACAATTCCTGTTTTTTGGATGAATTTCTCAATCTGGCACCTCATCTACAGACCAAGCCAACAAAATCCTGATCACGGGTGACAACGTAGGGGTCGACAAGTCAGACTTAAAATCCGCACTGGACCTCCTCAGGAATATGCACCTCACACATTATGTTAGCACAGGTATTATGAAAGGTGCTGACTTGCGGGCACAATTCAAATGCATTAAGAGGTTTGCGAAAGCAGCCAAATAGTATATTCTAAAATTAGGGAGTGCTAGATCTTCATCTTCATTTTCTTTATGTTGGATAGTTGTAGAAGAGGTATTTGTCCTTTCCAAATAATGGCACATTTTATTTATATAATGGTACAAAAAATGAATTTGTAATTTACAAGGCACATTAGGAAAATAAAAAAAAATCGATAGAAGAATTAACATTTTGCTCAATGGTGTGTGGCTAATAATTGAGAGAGGAATAGCTTGTCATTTTTCAAAACTTGATTTTATTTTGTTTAATGTTATTAGATTGTTTATAGGGATCGACATAATTGGCTTTGGTGTAGATTCCAAGATACCCGATAGGATGATTAAGGTCTTAATTTTCACACAAACATAAAAACGCATAAAAGGCAGATCAACAATGGAAGCATTGATCAAAATTAGTTATGTTTTGTTGTTTTATCTTCTAACCACCTTTGTGATAAAATTGCTGTAATTGGTCCAGCATGGGCAATGTTCCTAATAAATCCTGTTATCTGTACAGAGTATCATCACTAAAGGTTCTATGAACAGGATAAATGGAATTATAGACATTGGATAACCATGGGGAGTTCCCAGTAACATCAACTTTACCTGCTACTGAGAGTTGATTAAGATAGTAGCCGTAGCTTTAGTATAGCTTTTTTTAGGATTTGTATGAAATGAGTTGGAAAAATAAATCCTTGCAGAATAAGGTATCCGAGTTTACTAAACTTATGGCCATCTCAGCATCAACTATAATAAAAGCTGCTTTGTAGTAACTGGATGAGAAATCATCTATTGCTCTATGAAAAAATGTACCTTGCCTTTAGAATATCCCCAGTTGTCCGAATGGACCAGTGAGATTTAAAAACATTGCTCCTGCGTGCCCATAGGTGAAGTTTTGTGGCTCCATGTTGACTTCATTCTGCTCCAGAATTGATGATCATACCCACTTGTACACACCAGATTAATCTTTGGAAGACTAACTCCGCCTTCATCACCTAGCAGATCACGAGTGGCAGTTACTCCCAGAGATGGAGCAAGGTCGGTCTCCTCCACACGAGAACGTGCAATGTTAGCAGTTCTGTGCAGTGGGGTTTACCAGCTGTTTCTATTTCTTTTTTTCTGAGACGCCTTCCACCTGCTGTGGGACTTGGGACTCATGTATACTTTCCCGCCACACTCTCTCCAGTCCAAAGTTCTGAAGAAGATCAGGAACGACTGGACTTATGTCATCCTTGTTTCCTTGGAATGAGCACAGAGAGCATGCTATCCAGAGACCCTGGGCATGAGCATCTGTCCTCCAGTCAGTCTTCAGCTCTGGGAGAATCTGTGGCCACAGCAATAAAACAGGGTCCTGCACCCGGGCCTCCACAATCTTCACATTCATGTTTGGAGACTGAGCATTGACCACTAATTACCCTCGCCCTTCCTCTGGAGGTGGCTGTTGCCATCTTTGCAGCGAGGCGTCCCTCAAAAAATGCTATATATACTTATTGTGTTAAAGTTGTGTTTTTTATGGTACACAACAAATAGACCTTTTCTAGCCAGGTGATCAGATGTTTTATCATTTGTTCTGACCTTTGCCTTGCACAGTTGAAAGGGTACCTTTCGGCCTTAAGATTGCTGACCTGACCCTCCTTATTTAACGTTTTTACTGCTTTTACATTGATCATACCAGAGAACACCGAGTGTACGATCAGTTCTTTGTCTGGAACAGAAAAGCCATGCTGAAAAGGACTATCTCTTGCTGGATCCGGCTCTGCATAAATCTCTGCTATGCATTGGCCAAGAAGCAGCCCCCGGAAGATTTAAGGGCTCATTTCACCAGAGTCAAGGATGCTACCACTACACATGGAGTTCCTATCCTGGACATGTGTCCTTCCACACATTCAGGAAGCACTGCTGGCCAAACAGCTAGGTTCACCGAGAGGGGCGTTTTGCCCACTCAGTCCTAAAGGATTTTTTGGTCTGAGACAATTCACAGCCCCACATCTAAAGTAGCTATTGCTTCGGCATCTATTTAAAAGGTGAGATATCAGCGGTTAGAAGTCTCTATCTGAGACTTTATATTTGTTGATGCTCTTTCTGGTAGAGAATCTATCTAATGGCAGATTCCGCACCGACCCTCCCTACCACCCAGTTCTATGAATTAGACTCTGCCCTGTAAAAAGGTCCCAAGTTAAGGAATCTACACACGGGTCAGTGCAATGTGCTAAAGGGGCTCTGTGTCTGGGAGCTTGGATAGCCTTTATTGGCTCCGCACGTCATTTCTGGAGTGTAAGAGCGTAAGTGCAGAGCTACATGGCGCGACATAATTGTGCGCAAAGGTACTACTTGAATGTTTCCTGATCCAGTCTGGTGCCTTGGAAAGTATTCAAAAGGTGTAAATCTGCGGGTAAAAAGTCTCTAACAGAAAAATCATCACTGAAGGTAATTTGTTTATTCACACCTGCCTTTTCAATGGAACTTTTTCCACATTATGGATCGCGTTTAAAGAATATTTAATGTATACCCTCTCCTATCTTATTGGACTCCAACCATCCCGTTTTCTCTTTGAAACTGTACACTGTTATCACCTTTGGCACTCTAAAGTAAGCAAAAGGAAATACGTAGCGTTTTATAAAAGTCCGAAATAATTGAATGAAAGGCCTCAGCCATTTGCTATAGCTCTAGTGTCTCTAGAAGCCCTGTCCTGATGATGCTGTAAACATTTCCATAATCCACCTGTCATTTCTTCTATCTCAGTCAGAAAAGGCATTTTTTTATTCCTTATTTCCTCTCTCATGTATAGTTATGCTGCAGCTGAGAGAGACAACGGAGTTTCATCGGGTCACCTGAAAAGCAAAGGGCACCAGACATGGCCACAGGAAGATCCTTGCCCTAGCAAATAATATGTGAAATAAGCAAAGTTCTCGTCCCATAAAAGTTGTATCTTTTGCCCTTGTTCATTTTCTGAGCTAACCCTTAAGGGCTTAAAACGCCTCTTTGATTGGAATCCATTATCGATATGGAGCTGGAAGCCAAATCCTCTGGAGCCACAAAGAGTCAGGCTCTAGACTGGTCTGAAGTTTCTATCTTTACTTTGGCATTGCCCGACGCTAGCACAGTTTCTATCTGTAAACACAATGCCACCTACACAGACCTACAGTGTATGGTAAGCAGATGCTCTCAAAAAGATCTCAAATAAGGGAACACCCCAAAGAGAAACATTTTCCAGAGGCCATATGCAAGAAGACATTCGGAGATACAGATCCACAGTTCGGTTCTGAGATGAGGCGAGGATAAGGCTAGATAGTTGGCATGGGATAGTGAACATTGTATAGTGGGTGTCATGCTGTTTTCCAATGCAACTTTGTTCAGAAATGTTCCCATCACCAATTGCTGCCTCAAGCCATTAGAAGATAAGTGATGGTCTTGTTTTCTTTTTCTGCAGCGACAGAGAGTAAATCACATTCCAAGGAGAAGAAGAAGAAGAAGAAAAAGGTCAAGGAGGTAAGTTTGCATCGTGCTTCATTTTTCACTTCCAATGGTAGAGTAACACAGCTCACCAGGTTTTCACTATCTGAAAAGTATCATGAGGACAAGCAAAGCTTGAAATTAGATCAGGAGAATTTAATTAATGACAGGAACACATGTTATTGTCATTGGGAATTTCCCAAGATGCTCACTCGCATGGTTTGGTAAGGATCATTGCGGTGGGTTGTTTTTATTATGCTTAAAGACCGTGTGTGCTTGCATGAATTTCACTGTACTCATCGATGTCCATTAGTGATAGTAGCTTCTTATTTTGGGCTGCTTAACAGTATTTGTCTTGGGCAGAATGTTGGAGATGTAGATAACCTAGCGCTCATGCTTTGCATTTACTCTGGAGATGCTGAAGCATCTCGAGAAACTGGGCTTCTGTTAATAACATACTATGTGAGAATATTGATCTGGCTTTGATACATAGGGATACAATGCACCTATTGCCTGACATTACTGAGCTCACCTCTTTGACCTCTCCAAACAGCTGGCTGGCCATAGCGAACATTTTAATATTAATGCACTGGCTTGCATCACATCTTTCAACTCGAGATGAATGGTTCATATAAATCTGTAAAGTGGTCCCTTAGGAATTTATCATTTATAAAGTGCAAGACAGAATAAACCTTTTCTTAATTACATGGTCAACATTCTTTGATAAGCCGAATTAGACTGAAGACATGAAGAACACTTTAAGCTATCATATGCCAGTCAACAGTAACATTCCTAAGAGGGCTTAGCACTTCTCAGTGATTTTATCTTCACATCTAAATCTTAAACCTAAAAATAGGTATAGCACTTAACCTGTGATGTATTATGTTGGTCCTGCCCCATCCTGGGTGTTAATACCGCCATTGTTAGCATAAGAGAAAAGTTGTATAGAGGAGAGTTATATGGTTGTACTTAATGTGAACTGTTACAATCCAAGTCTTTTGTTTTATGTTTTGTTTTGCTATTAAAAACAGAATACTGTTCATTATTATGATGTACGAGTGAATATCCTTTTATTGGGCAATTCTGTTTTAAATACACCTTTATTCGTTTTCTTTTATGCTTCCTTATCTTTGGTCTTTTAACTAAGCCACTAGATTACTGCCTATTATAGGGAGGGTTACCAATCGACTGAAAGATACTTTTCCCTAATATACATTGTTAACCTGAAAAAACAAATATGTATGTAAAATTGATTTCATTTTCTTTGCTGTGCTCTCCTGATGTGTGAACAGGGCTTTACATTTGTCATAGGCTTCACAAATACAATTATAAAAGAATGACAGTATGTGAATCGTTCATGCTATAAACTGTGATATTATGTAAGACATCTAAAGGTTTTGTAGTTTTATGTGCACTTCTTCATTGGGTAATGTTGCACATCGTAGGGTAGAAGGCTTGCTCGCATCATGCTGTACATTAAAAGGGAAAAGGAAAAACTACAAAGTGCCAATACTGCAATTTATTCAAAACATTTTAGACAAGAAGAAACAGAATCAAACTGGTCCTTCGAACCACTCTATCAGTTTGAATTAACCAATTTATTTTTCACACTATGAATTAAATCATGTCATTTTATCAAAACTTATACAAATCCATTGTCATTACTAACGGTACAACAACCCCTATCTAAAATCTTTGCCCATACAAACAGAATTGAATCTTAGTCACTTCTCACATTCAAAATGCCATTCACTCCTTAAAACTAGCGCAGGCCTCTTCACTCATACCCATATTCCAACATCTTAACACATTCCAACATTTGCCATATGTACACTCTCACAAAAAAGAAAAAAGACCAGAAAAACAACTAAAACCCCTGGTTGGGTATAAACAAAGTGTGAGTCAATCTGCTTACTCTGAGCTCACTTTATAAAAAACAGTTACTAATTTGCACAGTAGGCCATCCAAAAATGTATTGTTACTTGAATACTTTTTAAACAAAGTTTGCTTGATTGGCCTAACAAAGAAGATGGTCAAGTACATTGATAGGAGACATTTGATACTAGGCAAGCAGCAAGGGTCAGGTTTGAGATGGTTAGAAGTCCATTATTGCACTAGTAGAGAGCCGGGTTTAGTTGAATAGTTAATTGCATGAACTGGCCCCAAGAAAAGTAGCCTGGTCACTTTCGATCTGGATTGTACGAAGAAGACCTGGAAGGTAGTTAGTTTATTTTTAAGTACTTTTAATTTAGATTTTCTTTACAGAGGGAATATATTTCAAACAAATGACAACCATATAATGTGTTTCCAACATATCTGTTCCGCCTCTGGTTACTTATAAGCCTCGCCCACCCCTTCTATATTGATCATTAACCTCTCAGGCAAAGATATTCAGCCAGACATCCATTCAAAAGAGTATGTAATATTTACACAGCTTATTCATAGAACTGCAGTCTCCTACTTGCCAAAATTGTTTGTTAGTCCAAGGGTTGTGGAGCCCTGCTTTTTAGAGAAGATGCACCTTTCCGGTTAACCATTGAAATATGTAGAATTATTTATGCCATACATTCAAGAATACAAACTTGCCACTGTCATTCCAGTTAGCCTTCCCACAGCCCCATGCTTCAAGAACTAGTTCTTTACCACTGGAGCCTCTATTTCTTACCAGTACCTTGCAATTGCCATTTTGGCCACCACCAGCAATTGTTAACCCTCAAGTAATCCTATCTCAAGTCAAAGTACAAATTCCAGGCTACCTAGCATGGTGCAGTGTGGTGTGCCTAACAATATCTTTAAATAAGTCTCCATAAGAGGGACACATAATACGACAAGACCTTTAGTCGCTTTTCATATTCTCAGTTTGTAGTGCAAATTTTGTTAAGTAGCCCAAAATAAGTTGTTACTGTCCCAAGCAGACCAAAATAAGTACTACAAAATTCATGCAATGTAACCCAACATGTATTTGATTGCAGGTAGAATTTGCTTCCTGTCTCCAGGATATATGTGTGTGTCTGCCTGTCTTTCTGCCTGTCTGTCTCCCGTCTGTGTTTCCCTGTTCATGCCTGTCTATCTGTATGTGCCTGCCTGTGCCTGCCTGTCTGCAGTGCCTGCCTGTCTGTACCTGCCTGTCTGTCTGAGCCTGCCTGCCTGTCTGTACCTGCCTGTCTGTCTGCGCCTGCCTGTCTGTCTGCCTGTCTGTGCCTGCCTGTCTTTCTGTCTGTGCCTGTCTTTCGGTCTGTGCCTGCCTGCCTGTCTTTACCTGCCTGTCTGCCTGTGCCTGCCTATCTGTCTGCCTGTTTGTGCCTGTCTGTTTGTCTCTGCCTGCCTGCCTGCGCCTGCTTGTCTGTCTGTCTGTGTCTGTCTGTGCCTGCCTGTCTTGTCTGCCGGTGTCTGCCTGTCTGTGCCTGCCTGCCTGTCTGTGCCTGCCTGTCTGCCTGTGCCTGCCTGTCTGTGCCTGCCTGTCTGTGCCTGCATGTCTGCCTGTGCCTGCCTGTCTGTGCCTGCCTGCCTGTGCCTGCCTGCCTGTGCCTGCCTGCCTGTGTCTGCCTGCCTGTCTGCCTGTGCCTGTCTGTCTGCCTGTGCCTGTCTGCCTGTGCCTGCCTGTCTGCCTGTGCCTGCCTGCCTGTCTGTCTCTGCCTGTCTGTCTCTGCCTGCCTGTCTGCCTGTGCCTGCCTGTCTGTGCCTGCCTGTCTGTCTGCGCCTGCCTGCCTGTCTGCCTGCGCCTGCCTGCCTGTCTGCCTGTGCCTGCCTGCCTGCCTGTCTGTCTGCCTGTGCCTGCCTGTCTGTCTGCGCCTGCCTGTCTGCCTACCTGTGTGCCTGAGCCTACCTGTCTGCCTGCCTGTGCCTACCTGTCTGCCTGCCTGCCTGTCTGCCTCTGCCTGTCTGCCTCTGCCTGTGCCTGTCTGTCTTTCTGTTTGTGCCTGTCTGTCTGTGCCTACCTGTCTGTGCCTACCTACCTGTCTGTCTGCCTGTACCTGTCTGTCTGCCTGTGCCCGCCTGTCTGCCTTTGCCCGCCTGCCTGTCTGTACCTACCTGCCTGTCTGTCTGTGCCTACCTGTCTGTCTGATTGTGTCTGTCTGCCTGTGCCTGCCTGTCTGTCTGTCTGTCTCCCTCTGCCTGCCTGTCTGTCTCCCTCTGCCTGCCTGTCTCCCTCTGCCTGCCTGTCTGCCTGCCTGTCTGCGCCTGCCTGTCTGTCTCCCTCTGCCTGCCTGTCTGTCTCCCTCTGCCTGCCTGTCTGCCTGTGCCTGCCTGCCTGTCTGCCTGTGCCTGCCTGTCTTTCTGCCTGAGCCTACCTGCCTCTGTCTGTACCTGTCTGTCTGCCTGTGCCCGCCTACCAGCCTGCCTGCCTGTCTGTGCCTGCCTGCCTGTCTGTCTGTCTCCCTCGCTCCTTCTCAGTGCCAGTCGCTACTGGTTAATTATAGTTAAGTCAGCGTTTCTATAGGAAATGCCTTTTTAGTTTTGCTTATAACTTTGGCACCTTTTGACTAATCTTTACTAAACATTCCAAAAAACGTGCTATTTTTATTTTCCTAGTTTGTGCATGGAAAGTTGTGGTGTGATCTATCTAGGGAAAAAAGTGAGGTCCCAAAATGTAAAATCCCCATGCGTTTTACATAGACTTCTGTCAGAAGTTTTTTAGTTTTTCAAAAACTGCTGAACAGAGTACACCAAATTTGGCAGGAGGCTAGATCCAGGTCTGCAAATTGTGCTTTTTGTGATTTGGTGTAAATCAGTTTAGTAGTTTTGAGAAATAAGGTACAAAAATATTTGTATATCTGGGCATTTGGGTCCAAAGGACTCTTGGAAGAAACCCAATTTTAATAAAAATAGAAAGTTCTGACTGGTCCAGGGACTTTTTTTCAGACTTGAGCGGGAGCGAGCTTTCTGATTGGCTGTTACCAACATGAGGAAAATGGTACACACATGCACACAAATATATACAAAAGAACCGGGGTAATAAAAAAAGGCTAGCAATTTCTGCTGTGATCCTGCAGGATCACGCATAAAAAAAAGAAAAGGGGAAGCCTCCTATAATGTTATTCATTTGGGAAGGGTGCGAGAGTGGTCCCCTCTCCACGATCCCATTTTGGTCCCTGAGGACCCATCCCATGGGGACGAAATGTGATTTATCTGTGAGGGGACAGCGTGACCCCGCTCCTCCCTAAACCTTTGTAGGCCCCATCGACCCCAACCCCCGGGGCCAAAATGTGGTGAAATGTGGAGGGGGCTGTGCGGACTCGTTCCCAGAGCCTTTCTAAGCCCATGGGACCCCATCCCCTGGGGCTATTTGTTTTGTTTTTTCTTTTCAAAAGTGTGTGGGGGCACACTTCCAAGTCATTAAAGGCCCCAGGGACCCCTATCTCACAGGGTCAGTTGGTTAAACAAACATGGAGGGGGTCACGTGACCACCCTCCCAGAGCCTCTAAAGGTCCGGGACCTAATTCCCTGGGACCAAAACTAAGTATAAAGGGAGGGGGCCATGCTGCCCCACTCCCTGCCCTCTGAAGGCCCCGGGGGCCCGTCCCCTGCGGTCAGCTCAGGTACTGTGTCCCAGGCAGCCCACCCATGGGACACAGTAGTTTCCCTGGCCACACTAGTGCAGACTGGGAAACATGTGTTTGCTCCTACCTGGCGAAAGCCTTTTAAATCGCCTCTGAAATGGGAGCAAACATGCCTTTCCTGCATGTAGTGGTGCCGGTATGGAGAGCAAGTCTGTTCCCATCCAGCAGGAGATTTAAACATGCTCCTGCCGGTTAGAAGCAGACTTCGGTTCTGTTTCCCTGGTCACAATCCTGTGGGCTGAGAAACACAGCAGACATTGCTCTCGCCTGGAGTCAATGCTGGCTTCCGCACTATGTAGGGAGCTGGTTCGGGCCACGGGGCCCTGGTACTACCCCTGCCTCTCCCAGCTAGAGCTTTGTGGGTGCCCCAGGTGGGCACAGGGGCACCCAAATGTGGCCCCGTGGGATGGGGTCCCCAGAGCCCAAGAAGGGATTGGGAAGGGTGCAACATACCCTCCCCTTAATTATGTACTTTGAACTCAGCGATAGGCTCCACTTCTCTTTTTCATTGATTTAGGCAACAGAGGATGGGGTCAGGGGGCTCTCAGTCCTCTCCACTTTTTTTATTGCATTTGGCCCCAGGGGATGGGGTCACCGGGGCTTAATGAGGCTCGGGAGGTGGTGGAGTTCTGGACTTTTTGGTTCCGTCCAGAGGTGTTAGGGATAACACCCGAAGACCCCGGAGTTCTACCTGTCTCGGTGCACAAATAAACAGAAACACGGGCTTCTCAATGGTGGCGTCAAAGACCAAAGGTTTATTACTGCAGGGACACAGAAGTCACAGAAACTACACACGGGCAGTATCTAGGAGCCTGTTCGATTTGTACAAAGTGGGTTGCTCCTTAAATACTAAATTTTAGGCTTGGGGCAAATTCTTTACATGCTAGTACATTTCTAAACCTTTGTGTCCTAAACAATAAATATTTGGCGTTACACAGGAATCGTCAACAATATCTGATGTCAAAACATTACGAACGAGGGGTTCCCACTGTTCCATCATAATCCCATGTCAACTTTTCATTCAAGAGCCGGACCGCCTCATCGTAAATTTCGTTACCTCCCCCTAATAAAGGCCCAGAAGGAAAGGAGCAGAGCCAGGTGCAGAAGATAGAAAAGCAGGATAAGAGATGTTTGTGGGTCGTAAATGGGCAAGGCTACCCGCTTCGGCCGCCTAATCATGATCAGGCCAACGAACACGAGAACCAGTATGGCAAGACTGGCCTCAGGCAGAGGAGGCAGTTTCTGTCGAGTCATGTAGCTATGGCGTTTTCTGTCTTAAGGTGCACGTGTCACTAGAGAGGTGAATCGCCGGCCAAAGCCTACGTGTCCTTAATTGAAATGAAGTGATCAGAGGTCACTGCGTGTCCATTGACTATGTGAGGGCAAGAAATACAAAATGGCTGCCGTAATCTAAGATGGATGCCATGGGTAGATCAGAAATGTGTCCATAACAGGAGTGCTCTTGCTCGTAACATAGCGAAAACACTAAATGGATCATTTGCGGTTCATTGATACCAAGATTATGTATTTACAACGATATTGAAAACACGGGTTCAAATCGTCACGGAACCTCAGACCCTCCTTTTGCCCTTACATAGGCAATTACTCAGTCTATGTCAGAGTCTATCTCTATGCTCATCAGGTCAGTGACATGTTGTTGCATCATCATCCTTTCTCGTACCTTGTCTCCAAACGCAGGTGGTTTTCTGAAACAGGTTGCAGCACAGAGACTACACAAAGCGGGACCACATTGGATAATAAGGCAACACGAGAACAGGAATACAAGGATGATACCAATGACCATCAGAACCTTCCATCCCCACGCTGATAACAGAGTCCAAAGCCATTCCATTAAGGACCAGTTTCCCTTATCTACGTGAATAGTCGGAAATCTTGTGTAGCTTAGAGATCGCTTCGTAGACAGTCGGAGCATTATTGGGAATAAAAACACAGCAGCTCGATTGGATCATTCTACATACCCCACCTCGATCTGCAAGTATTACGTCTAGAACCATACGGTTTTGCAACGTCATGAGACGATCCGCCTGAAGCTCAGCTGTTAAATTACTAAGGGCACCGGCAGTTTCTGTAATAGTAGATTCAACTACCCGTGTTAGCTGACGTATATTTCTACTATTGGCCATAGGCCCCCAGAACGGAAGGAAACCTTTGAAGAAGTCTCCAGCTTCCTGGCCAGCGGTATCTTCCTTGCTGAAAACACCTCTTGCTACTCTGGTCTTGTGATAATCTGAAGAAGCAGTGTACGTTGGAGGTAACAGTCGAGCAATATAACATGAACCTGAAAAGTCAGCAGGCAGCCATGTATATGCTCTATCTTGACAAATGAAGTAGGTACCCCTAGCAGTAAGAAAGGCAGGGGAAGAGTTAGACGGAAACACGTAAGTCTCAACGCACTCACTCTTCCCTAGCTGAGCTCTCGGATTTCTCCCATTTCCTTGCAAACAGACTTGACCTCGGTGAGGTACGACCCAGACTGGAGCGGAGCTCTTACGCTTGCTTTCTCCCAAACTAATGCGATACTCTGTAGAATTCCAACTTAAATATACCCGTAATTCATCTCTAGAATAAGATGGGGTGTTGTTGACGTCTTTAATCATGTCAATGATTCCCTTGACTAAAGCTTTATTGGCAGAGTTATATTTAGTGGAACGTGGTGGACGCGGAGGATAGGTCTCAAGGGCATAGACAAAAATGGTCTGAAAGGCCTGAAATGATCCATTATAGCTAAAAGGCAAGACCAGATAGGGAATGCCTTTATCCATAGTGTGGGGTATCAAACCACACACCCAGCAGTCTGTTGTGTTAACTACCAGTTGGTGTTGATGCAAGAGCTGTACAAATGTGTTATTAATGAATTCTGAGCGTCGAGCTTGTTCATGTTCAGGAAACGAGTGAAAAGAATGATCAGAAGCTACAGTAGAAGAAACAGGATCAAGGGGAGGTACTGTAGTTGTTATTGGTGTAAAGATTAAATGCACACCAAAGACGATTCCACCCACCAACGTTATTAAAACAATCAAAAAGGTAATTGCACATTGCATCAGAAAACATTTGCTATGAAGAATTTTGTAAAGTCTATTTCTGCAAACATAAATTACATTCTCTTGGTGCAGCTCAGGAAGCTCCATCTTCTACGACCGCTCGCGACCACTGATGATGTGTACGTAGATGAAAATGCCTCTATCAGCCCTGGGAGTTCCCAGAACTAACAGAAAGATCGACCTTGTGTCTGACCCCCGCAGATTCAACTAGGCACACAGCCACGACCCTACGGCTACCCAGACGGCAAGGCAATTTAAAACAACATAACAATACAAAGTATTAGCAAACTTCCTGGCTGGTGGCAATGTATCAAAATTCAAATGTGTAAAATAGGCAGTTTCCTGCTTTATTTGTCCTTATTGTGAGACCGTAAGTTGTATCTCAATTTTGCAAGAGCTGTTTGATCCGGAAACAGTGTATTTTCAGCAGGGGTTGCAATGTTCAGGTTCGCAGGTGGCAAATGTTCTTTTGATGCAGAGGACAAATGTTCAGAGTTCAAAGGAGCAGTTTCAGAAGGGGAGTCAGAGTTCGATGAATCAGTGATCAGTTCTGCATCGCTGAAAGGGATAAACCTGGGGACTTGTTCAGTTTCAGAGGCACCGATTCCTTTCTTCACCCAGTTGTCATAAGGAAGCGGCAGGGGCACACGCTTGGCGTGCGTTGCATGGATCCAGTTCTTTCGGCCAGCCACACGTATAGCAGTCCTCGTCGCCAACAAGACCTGGAATGGTCCGACGAATTTGGGTTGGAGATTTCTCGTCCGTCCAAAATTTCTAATGACCACTTGGTCACCCGGTTTCAGCTGATGGCCTGGACTCTCCGGTGGTTTTGGCAAAGCATCGAAAACCTGTTGGTGAATAAGACTCAATTTAGCAGTCAAGTCGAAAAGGTAATCAATTAACATTGGATATTCCAGCTGCTTAAACTCCTTCGGTCCAGGTACCCCCCAAATATTCGCAGGTCGACCGAATACAATCTCATAAGGGCTAAGCCCTACTCTAGAACGTACAGTCGCTCTTGTGGATAACAGAGCCAAAGGTAGTGCATCGGGCCAGGACAAACCCGTGGAGGCCTGTATTTTGGCAAGTTTCAGCTTGAGGGTGCCATTGTAACCCTCAACTAAACCAGCAGACTAGGGATGATTCGCACTGTGGAACTTCTGTTTTATCCCTAAACCGGCACACACACTCTGCATAACTTTCCCTACAAATTCACTTCCATTATCCGACCATACAATCCGTGGCATTCCAAACCTGGGGAAGTATTCTTTGAGAAGGATTTTGGCAGTGGACAAGGCAGTGTTGTCCTTCAGTGGATATGCTTCGATCCATCTGGAAAAAGCACAGACTACCACTAGGACGTACTTTAGATTATTGCAACGATCCATGTGAATGAAGTCTAACTGAATCACTTCATAGGGGCAGGAAGGAGGAGCGAAGTGACCAGCGGGTGTGGGGATTCCCTTGCCAGGATTATGCATCAGGCATATCATGCAATTTCTCACCACTCTCTCTGCACATTTACTAATCCCGTCATTCTTCCAGACTGGAGCCAACATCTTACAAATTCCTTTAGAACTGATGTGCGCTGCTCCATGCGCCATCGTTACTACTGCAAGTACATACGCATCAGGCAACATCCAACGCTGCTGTTCTGACAAATCAATCCAACACCCACTCGAGTCCAATTTACCCGTATTCTCTTTCCATGCAAGCTTTTCCTCCTCAGTCGCTTCTTTCTGAATTTCTTTCACACTTTCCACTGTATCCTCACACATTCCAGACTCAGAAATCCATCTTGCAGACGTTGCAACATACATTCTACTCATCATATTCCTAGCTGTCTGTTTAGCGGTCTCATCAGCAAAAGCATTCCCACGACCAACATCATCCGTGATTGCTTTATGAGCACTACACTTCACAATCGCAACTTCAGTCGGCAAGGTTAGAGATTCCAACAAGTCATTAACTAGCTGACCATGTTGAATCTTAGTCCCATGGGACGTAATGAAACCTCTCTCTTTCCACAAACGGCCAAAACTATGGGCCGAGCCGAACGCATACTGACTATCTGTGAACACATTCACTCTCTTTCCCTTAGCTAAAACACACGCTCTCGTTAGTGTGATCAATTCTGCAGCTTGGGCAGAATTCTGACTCACTCTTGCAGTCTCCACAATCGTACTCAAAGTCGTTACTGCATAAGCAGCAGTCACGTCACCATTCTCCAATTTAAAGCAAGACCCATCAACATACAAAGTGCCATCTGGATCTGGTAACGGAGTGTCTTTAAGATCAATTCGTCCTTTTGTCTCTTCCTCGGTTCTGAAACAACAGTCATGTGGTTCCGAATCACTCGACTCCTGATTAGTCGGCAACAATGTTGCTGGATTCAATACATTGCATCTTTTGATCTGAATATGACTCGCTAGCAGTGTCAGCTCGTAGCCTGATAATCTAGCACTGGTAAGGTGCTGTGTCTTGGTTCGGTTCATGAGTGTATCCACAGCATGAGGAACCATGACCACTAGCATGTTGTTCATCACCAACCCAGCAGATTGTCGAATGGAAGCTGCAGCTGCTGCTGTAGCTCTCAAACAACTTGGCAATGCTCTGGCTACTGGATCTAATGCTGATGAAAAATACGCACAAGGGCGTTGTTTATCACCAAATCGTTGCGTCAGAACACTCAACGCGCAACCTTCTCTCTCGTGAACATAGAGCGTAACTGGCTTACTGTAGTCGGGTGTACCCAACACAGGAGCTGAACACAGTGCATTTCGTAACTCAGAAAAACTCTCCTGACATTCGGCAGACCATGGCACCGGACTCGGAACACCTTTCCCAGTCAAGGCCACCAATGGTTTTGCCAAAAGAGAAAAATTTGGGATCCATTGCCTACAGTATGAGGTAATACCTAAAAAGGCACGTACTTCTCTCTGTGTGCTAGGAACATTCATCTGCGTAATTGCTTTTATTCTATCTGGGGTCAACCTTCTTCCCTCCTTTGACAAGAGATGACCTAGGTAGGTCACTTCTTGACAACAGTATTGCATTTTGGAAGGTGACACCTTGTGATTTAAATTAGACAAATGATGCAATAGGGAAATTGTAGCTGCTTTGCAAGTTTCCTTGTCATCGGCAGCCACTAGAAGATCATCGACATATTGCACTAGAGCAGAACCAGTAGGAAGTACAAAGGAATCTAGTTGACTTTTTAATGCCTGGCTGTAAATTGATGGACTCTTACAATAGCCTTGTGGAGCACGTTTAAACCTGAAGCTTCGGCCTCCTAGAGAGAAGCCGAAAATATCTCTGCTTTCCTCGGCTATTGGAATGCTGAAAAAGGCATTCTTCAAGTCGATGACTGGAAACCATGTGGCTGAAGCAGGAATCAACGTTAACAATGCAGTAATGTCTGGAACCACAGGAAACTGTGGGATCACAATTTTGTTAACCTCTCTAAGATCGATTACAAACCTATAGACTGGAGGTTTTGAAGGATCAGTGTGTTTTAAAATCGGCAGTACAGGACTGTTACAGACATTTCCTCTAGTTTCTTCTACTACATCTTTCTTAATCAAATCTTGCACGATCAATAAGAGCGCACGTTCACCTTCACTTGAAATTTTGTATTGTGGTATTCGTGGAAATTTCACATTCGCTTTCAAAGTGACTACATATGGTGGAATTTCTAAAAGACCTACATCGTTAGGACCAGTCGCCCAAAGAGTATCAGGGAGAGAACGCAGCTCTGGTGGGAGCGCATCCATTGACAAGTACATCGGAGAGATGATTCTCTTACCCAATGTAAGCTGTACTCCTGCCGGAGAACAGTACAATGTCGCATACAGGCGTTTTAACAAGTCTAAACCAAGCATATTTTCATTACAACCGGTCGTCAAAATCAAGGGTGCTTTCAATTGAGGCGGTCCAACAGAAATAGACAAAGGACCAGATACGGGGTTGTGAACAGGGGCGCCTGAAAAACCTACAGAAACATTTGTTAAGCCGGACAAAGGTGCGCCAGGGAGTTTCGCATGTATGATAGAACTTTTTGCTGCACCAGTATCCAACAGAAACGGTTCGACTACACCTGATGTTGCTACTGCGACATAAGGCCCACTCTGATTTACTGGAACTGATACTACTCCCTCTCTTTGTCCATGGCTGTCCTAGTACTCACTCTGCTGAAATTCCTCACTAGCTTCACTGTAATCCTCAACATGATACTGTTGAGATCTATTTTGTTGGGCAGACTGTCCATTTCGCTGATCAAAATAATTAGAAGGGCGATCATTCGTTTGTGGAGGCATAGCACCTCGTCCTCGACCTCTAGAATTTTGCATAGAACCACCACGACCTCTCTGAGCTGCTGCAGCATTATTTTGTGCTAATACTGGACACTCATTCTTATAATGACCTTCTTTCTTGCAATAAGCACACTGATTCCATTGGTATTGTGGTCTCTGAGAACCATAATCTGTCCTTTGATATGACCCTTGCTGTGTGTTAGTCTGATTCGTGCGAGGCGGATACGCTTGTTGCAAAAGAACTTTAGTTTTCAAATCTTTTGTTTTCTTATCTGACTTTTCCTTCTCCTCTTTATCCCTATTTTCATAGTACTGGGCAGTTGCAAGTATTTTCGTAGAGACAGCCCACGCACTTTCAGAATCTTTTAATTTATTACTGAGCTCTGGTAACAGATTGTGTACAAATTTATCAACAAATAGTCTCTGTCCTCCTTCCGTGCTCATATCCTGACCACTGTGATCTACGAAAGTCTCTTCAAACCTTGTGAAAAAATCGGAGACACTTTCGTCCTTCTTCTGCCTGCATGCGGACAACTTGTCCCAGTTAACGCGCAATGCTGGCATCAGAGTCTTCATTAAGTCGATTATTCTACCGGGCAAATCAGCAATTAGAGGTTCGGGTTTAGAACCACCTATTTGTTGACCATCTGCCGCTATTATAGCTGCCCAATCACCACCTAGGGCAACTGGATGATTCTCTTTACGTATTTTAGCCCAAATTGGTTGCGGAACTACATTACCAAATAGCATGTCAATGTCCGCTAAATTCATCACACAAGCTTCAACTGTCTGCGCTAACTCTTTATAGTATCCGGCTGGATTCTTACGCGGATCTGGCAAGGCCTGTTTCACTGCTAACACTTCGGCTCGCTTCCACGGAATGTGTATCCACACTCTCTGGAATTGGGCCGGAGCGGCTGCAATACCACGGTTCACATCAGCTGGCACAGCTTCGCGCCAAATTGGAGGAACCTCCCTCATAGGATATTGGCGATTCTGCTTCGTACTGCGTTTCTCTAACTCTCTTGGTGAACGAAGGGATGGATCGTTCCTATAACTTAAAATTAGTTCCATCGCTTCCTTTATATTCTGACCAACTATCAGACCTGCAGCAAATTCTTTCTGGACATGAATTAATTCGTCTAGGTTTGATTCAGAGTCATCTTCTTCCAATTCCTCACGCAAAAGGGAGCACATTTCATCAAACACATATCGCTGTGTCGGTTCATTCCATTGCATAAATGTATCTAATACATCTCTAACACTATATCTTCCACCTTTCGAAATCCATCTAAGAGCTATGGAATCTAATATTCCCCGTTCTTCAGTACTAGGAAGCTGACTACGTCTCTGAACGGAGTCAGAAGCAGGAGTCTTAATTAAAGTTTTATAGAAGGGAGATAGAATATTAGAGACAGAATCAGTGATTCTCCGACGAACAGAAAACGGAGTCATAATGCTAGCAGAAGCCGAAAATAGAGTAGCAGTCGGAACAGATAAAACAGGAACAGTAGGAGTAGCAGGCGAAACAACTTGTGAAACAACAGGCGTAAGCGGGACAGGTATAGGCAAATGAGCAGGAAGAGGGGGTGCCGGAGGAACATTAACATTGACCACAGGAAGTACAGGAGCTTGATTCAGGGGAACAGGAGCAGGTATACCAGGTTGTCCAGCAACCGGTACTTGTACATTCGGTAAAGGTGGAGCCGTAGCACCCTGTGCATACGGTGGGGGTGACCTCAACAAGTAAGACAACAGGGGATCCTTTTCGGGGTCCTCTACTATCTTAGCTGTACTCGATGGCAAGGCAGGATAGCACTTGTCTATCGCTAGATTACGCTCTCTATTGGCCACCTCCATTGCTTTCTCAGACTCGTTGAGTTGCAGCTGCTTAGCAGACTGTTCTAAAGTCAACTCTTGCTCTTTCTGTTCTTTCTTTAACTTCTTAGTTTCTCTCTGTTTGGATTCTTTTCGCCAATAACGGAAAGAATCAAACCTTGCCGGCCGGGCTTTCTTCTTAAACAATTTTCTTTCTAAATTATCAAGGATTTCGGGTTCAAAACTACCATGCAGTGGCCAAGTAAGGACACCGTCTTTTTCTGTATATCGGATCCATACCTCGTTAAATGATATAGGACCCACACCAAACTTACAGTACAGATCATAAAGAGGAGTTCCAATCGGAGGAACCAGACATGAGTCCTCCAACCGGGAATCACTGTTGCAACCAAAACACGACAACATACAATTTTTCCGACTTACCATTTTATAATCCGGAACACAGAACAAACAGACACAAACAAAGGTGCGCACTTGAACCAAGAACTTAGGCTTACCAAAGCGAACAAATGTATCGATACCCAAACTAAACCAAATGATTATCGTAACTAGAACAACCAGTGATAATCTTACGAAACCAAACCAAACCAAGAACCAAAAGGATTATCCACACAGGAGCAACCCTTACAAAGTAACCAACTAGCAACCACTTAATACTTAACTGAGGCACTGAAGACGTCACCAAGGAGAAACCCGTCTTGTCTCGGCGTACTAAGGTCTGCACCTCGGGTCCAAGACAGGGCGACGGTTAAGGCAACGGACCACTGCAGCCGTCCGAACGGGAACCCTCGTGGAAGAGAACGTCGGGCCACTTTTGCGATATGCCGGGATCGATGAAGTGGGGCGCCTCCCTCAGGAATCTTCACACAAAGCTTCTCGAACTCTTCAGGCTTTTGGACCGGTACCGAATGACGTCGCCCCACATTGGGCGCCAATTGGAGTTCTGGACTTTTTGGTTCCGTCCAGAGGTGTCAGGGATAACACCTGAAGACCCCGGAGTTCTACCTGTCTCGGTGCACAAATAAACAGAAACACGGGCTTCTCGATGGTGGCGTCAAAGACCAAAGGTTTATTACTGCAGGGACACAGAAGTCACAGATACTACACACGGGCAGAATCTAGGAGCCTGTTCGATTTGTACAAAGAGGGTTGCTCCTTATATACTGAATTTTAAGCTGGAGGCAAATTCTTTACATGTAATACATTCCCAAAACCTTTGTGTCCTAAACAATAAATATTTGGCGTTACACAGGAATCGTCGATAATATCTGGTGTCAAACATTACGAAAAAGGGTTTGTTAGACGGACCGGGAGGGTCGGCCGAGATTACGGGGAGAGGTCTCCAGGGAGAGCCGTCTCCAACGACTGTACAGATAAGTAACTTCCCCCCCACAGACGGACACCACACAAGATTGAAGGTTAACGAGACTTTATATGCACTTCTTAGGTTACGTTGATATAATACAAGGAGGTCTGGACTCAGGGGTCCCCTCGGTTCTGATCTCTGGTTGAGGAAAAGGGTAGCGGGACAGTCTTAGTTACCAATGAGTTCAATAGCTCTCAATCCTCGAGCTCGGCGTGGTTGCTGATCGGGCCGTGGAGGAGCCAAGCAGGTCCCGAGATGGATGAAGGGTGGTCGGCGGGCCGTGGAGAAGCCAAGCAGGTCCCGATATGGATGAAGGATGGTCGACGGGCCGTGGAGAAGCCAAGCAGGTCCCGATGCAGATGACAGTTACAACGGTCCGCGGCCTCGCCAGCAGATCCGGACGACGGTGAAGGATGAAGGTTACGACGGCTGTGGCAGCGCCAACAGGCAGGATGATGGTGCACAGGACAGAGCTACGGCAGCGCCAGTAGTCCGTCCAGGATGAGTTCTTCTTTCGTCTCTCGACTCCAAGATACAACTCCCTTCCTGTTCTGGAGCTGCCCCAGTTATAGGGCTGGCGTGCTTTGATGTCCGGACCCTCGCACTTGGAGGTCGGGAGGTCCGGGATGAGGGAGTCCAGACACCCAGCAGGGGGGTGGAGCCAGCGCCCGGGGAGGCGATGGGCGAGCGGCACTGGCCGGGGGAGAACCATCGACACCTCTTTCTCCCATTGACTGGCCAAGTAGCTCGCTCGCCTCCTGGGTGGAGGGTGGTGCCGGAATGTCTGAGGCCGGGCTAGGCCCAGGGTTGAGGTCGATCGGGGGCCAGGCGGCCTCGTGGCGAAGTGTCCAAGATGGCGGCCCGGGCTGGGCGCGTGGGTCGGCCGTGGATCGGACCCACGAGGTTATCATGCTCGAGGGCAGGTGTCCCTGAGGGGACGTAGGACGTGCAATGGTGGTGTGTGGTGCTTGTATGACTGGCTCGGGCTTGGTCGAGCCGGGGGAGAGCGGCCCGTCATGTGGCCTGTCCAACATGCGTCCCCCCCAGCTGAAGGCGGGGAGAGTTACCCATCCTCTTGGGGACTCTCTTCGTCGAGGCGGAAAAACCGGGACAGGCCATCCGCGTTGGCGTGGTCAGACCCAGGCCGGTGTTCAACGGTAAAGTCCATACCTTGCAAGGAGATGGACCAGCGTAGCAGTTTTGGGTTTTCCCCCCGCATATGCATCAACCACTGCAGGGGTCGGTGGTCAGTCTGCACCCGGAAGTGGGTGCCAAAAAGGTAGGGTCGGAGCTTCTTGAGGGCCCATACCACAGCGAAGGCTTCCCTCTCTATGGTGCTCCAGCGTTGCTCCCGTGGTAGGAGTCTCCGGCTGATGAAGGCCACCGGTTGATCAAGGCCTTCGGTGTTCACCTGGGACAGGACCGCCCCAATGCCCTGGTCGGAGGCATCCGTCTGGACGACGAACTCCCGGCTGTAGTCTGGGGCCTGGAGTACAGGAGCGGAACACATGGCGGCTTTTAGCTGTTCGAAGGCCGCTTGACACTCTGGGGTCCAGTTCACCTTCTTGGGCTGATTTTTCGACGTGAGTTCGGTGAGAGGCCCTACGATGGTACCATAGTCTTTCACGAACCTTCGGTAGTAGCCCGTGAGGCCCAGGAAGGCTCGCACCTCAGTTTGAGTGTTAGGGGGTTGCCAGTTCTGGATGGCGGCAATTTTCAGTTGAAGAGGGGCCACTAGACCGCTTCCCACTTGGTGTCCGAGGTAGGTCACTGACCCTTGTCCAATTTGACATTTGCTGGCCTTGATCGTGAGGCCAGCTCGCTGAAGGGCTTGCAACACTGCTTGGAGGTGGTGGAGGTGCTCGGTCCAGTGGTGGCTGTACACAGCGATGTCGTCCAGGTAGGCGGCGCTGAACTCTTCGAGCCCCGCCAGGACCTGATTGACGAGCCGTTGGAACGTCGCTGGGGCATTTTTCATGCCGAAGGGCATGACCGTGAAGTGATAGTGGCCATCGGGGGTGGAGAAGGCAGAACGTTCTTGTGCTCGGGGTGTGAGGCCGATCTGCCAATATCCTGCCGTTAGATCGAAGATGCTGAGGTAGCGGGCAGCGCCCATTCGGTCGACCAGTTCATCTGCCCGGGGGATGGGGTGTGCGTCCGTTCTGGTGACTTCATTCAGGCCCCGGTAGTCGACACAGAACCGGAGTTCGGGTGTGGTTCCGGGGGCGGCTGCTTTGGGGACCAGTACGACCGGGCTGGCCCATGGACTGTCGGAGGGCTCGATGACCCCGAGCGTGAGCATCTTGGTTACTTCCGCCTGGATGCAGGCCCGTACCCGATCAGGTACGCGGTAGGCCCGGTGGCGGATAGGAGGGCTGTCTCCGGTGTCCACATCGTGCACACACCAGGAAGTGACACCTGGGGTGAGGGAGAACAGGCTGGCAAACCGTGATAGGAGGGCCTGGCACTCTTGGCGTTGTTCCTGGGAGAGGGTCTCCGAGAGTCGGACCCCATCCACGGAGCCGTCTTGCTCCTGGGTCCGCAAGAGGTCAGGGAGAGGCTCGGAGTCGTCCTCAACCCCGTTGTCTGTGGCCATCAAGAGGCTGAGTTCTGTTCGTGCAAAGTGGGGTTTCAGTCTGTTGGTGTGGAGGACTCGGAGCGGATTCCGGGCGGACTCCATATCGATCAGATAGGTGGCGGGTCCCTTGCGCTCGATTACTTTGAAGGGTCCCGTCCATTTGTCTTGGAGAGCGCACGGTTCTGTGGGGGACATTACCCAGACCTGTTGCCCCGGCTCGAATTCAATAGATGAGGCGTTCTGGTCATACCATCTCTTCATGTCCTCTTGACTGGCCTCTAGGTTGGCTTTCGCTAGGTCTCTGAACCGCTGGGACTGGTTGCGGAGGGTGAGGAGGTACCGGAAGACATCTGGAGGACTCTTGGCCGGAGGCAACTCCCAGCCTTCTTTGATCAGGCTGAGTGGCCCCCGTACTGGGTGCCCATAGAGCAGCTCGAATGGGCTGAAGCCTAGGGACTTCTGTGGGACCTCCCGGTAGGCGAAGAGGAGGCACGGCAGTAGCACGTCCCACTGGCGACGGAGGGGTTCTTCCAATCCCCCGATCATCCCTTTTAGAGTGCGATTGAACCGCTCAACAAGTCCGTTTCCTTGGGGGTGATAGGGGGTCGTGAAGCGGTAGGTGACCCCACACTGTTGCCAGAGGGACTTCATGTATTTGGAAATAAAGTTCGTGCCTCTGTCACTGACGACTTCTCGGGGGAACCCCACACGGGAGAAGATCCCCATCAGGGCCCTGCCGACCACTGGGGCTGTGACGGTCCGGAGAGGAATAGCCTCAGGGTAGCGGGTGGCGTGGTCCACTAGTACTAGGATGAAGCGATGGCCTTGTCTTGTACGTGGGTCTAGGGGTCCCACAATGTCTATTCCGACCCTCTCAAATGGGGTCGTGACTACGGGAAAGGGTTGCAGGGGGGCCTTTAATTTGCGGCCGCTCTTCCCACTGGCTTGGCACGTGGGGCAAGATCGGCAATGCTGGTGCACATCGTTTCTCATTTTTGGCCAGAAGAAGTGGGTCACTAGGCGGCTGTAGGTTTTATCTTGTCCCAGGTGCCCTGCCAGGGGGACATCGTGGGCCAGATTTAGCAGGAAGTCTCTAAAGCGGAGTGGCACCACTAGTACTCGGTTGGCCCCCAGCTCGGCGATTCGTTGCTCGCTGTACAGTAGGTCATTGTCCCAGTAGACCCAATGAGTTCCGGAGGTATCCCCTGCGCTTTGGGCGAGCGCTTGTTGTCGGAGTCCCTCAAGGGAGGGACAGGTCTTCTGCTCCTGACGAAATTGTTCTTGTGTGGGCCCCCCTTCTTGAGCCCACTGGTCGAGATTAGCAAGGTCGGAAGGTTGAGCAGGTTCGAGGGGGATGCCCTGGTCGGGGGTCTCGGCGGGGGCGACCGGAGGCGGAGGCGCCGGCCATTCTGGTTCTTCCGGGTGATGGTTGGCACGGGCGGCCATAGACCGGGTGGTGACGCACGCCCAGTCTGGGACGCCCAACATCCCCAAGTGTTCTTTTCGCTCCACGGCTGCCCACGGGGAGCTTTCCAGGTCATTTCCGAGGAGGCAGTCCACGGGGGCGTCGTCTCGGACCGTTACTTTCAACATGCCGGAGACCCCTCCCCACTCAAAGGGGACGCAGGCCATCCGACACAGACTCTCCGAGTTGTCGGCTGATCGTACAGGGCAGAGAATGTTCGGTAGATATTGTTCTGGGGTCACCAGATGACAGCGGACGGCTGTCACACTGGCCCCGGTGTCTCGAAGGGCTTCGGCCCGTTGTCCATTGATGCTCACCCATTGGCTGTACTTCTGGGTGTTAGCGGGTAGGGGGACCCGCGGGACCATGTCTCTTCCCCCTAAGCACGCGAGAGTCATGGCGGCTGGCTCCCACCCTTGATACTCTTGCTCGTCTGTTTCTGGTTCCTCGGAGATCTGTTCTTCCCCTAGTGCCGCGGCGGCCACCTGGCGGGGTCTTGGGCTCGGATACTGCGGGCAGCTTGGGTCATTTGCATAGTGGCCTACTCGTTGGCATCGGTGACATGTAACATTGGCTCTGTATCCCGGTCGCGCCGGGGTGCTGCCCCGGTTGGCCGGGGGGGTGGTGCTGGTAGTGGGGGCGGCCGGAGTGTTGTCTCTTCCTCGTCCTTGGCCCCCTCCTCCTCCTCTGGATCGGTGGTGACCATTGTTGTTCCTGTTCTGCTCGTAGGACCCATTCCGGCCCACTCGGGTGATCTCCCACCGGTCAGCTTCGGCTGCGAGCTGCCGGGGATCGGTTAACTTGCTGTCGAGGAGGTGTTGGCGTAGTTCAATGAAGCAGTTGTTGGACAGATGCTCCCATACCATCAGATTGAACAACTGCTCGTAGGTCGTGACGTTGTTCCCTCTGATCCAGCCTTCGAAGGCTCGGCTGAAGTACGTTACATAGTCCACCCAAGTTGTACCTGGAATGCGTGTGCAGTCTCGGAACCTCTGACGGTACATCTCGGGCGTGAGGCCATAGCGAGTGAGGAGGGCCGCTTTCATATGGTCGTAGGAGGTCATCTGGTGGTCTGGGAGCTGTAACAGAGTATCGCGGCCCTCATTGAGGAATTTGCCCCATAGGCCGGCTCCCCAGTCGGCTCTATCGATCCGGTGCGCAGTCATCGCGATTTCATATGCCTTAAACCATTGCTGGATGTCGTCTTCTCGAAAATATTCTCGGACCACATCCTTGGGGATGTGCACTTTTTTGTCCGTGGTCCCGGGGGTGGACGGTCTGTCGGGCACCCCTAATTCTTTATTCTGTTTGCGCAGGTTGATCTCGGCTAGGTTCCGCTCGTGCTCGTACGTTAGTCTTTTTTCCTCGAGCTCCCTTTTCCTCTGTTTCTCCTCTCTTTCTTCTCGGAGGCGAAGGTGCTCTAAGTTTATTTTTTGCTCGGCCAATTTGAGTTCTATGTCCATCTTGAGTCGGGCCATTTCAAGTTCGTGTAGTCGGGCTTTTTCTCTTTCTTGGATCTCGTCTTGCGAGAGACCCGTTCTTTGCTCTTCAGGGGCCGTGTTGGTTTTTTTCGCGGTGCTTTGCTCCGGGGCTTCGACATCCCCGGTCTCTGCCCAAGATTCTAGGGCATGCTTAAAATCGTCCTTGGTACTTAGTCCGGTGGTAGCGATACCTAGTTCGATGCAGAACTGCTTTAGTTCACGATGGCTGTATTCCTCTAGCTTTTCCATTTGGAACTTCTCAGTTGATCCGCTCTCTTTAGTCGACATTGTTGTTCGTTGTGGGGTGAGCTACTCTCTGTACGTTATGCGGTGATTCGGATCGCGCCGCTGGCCACCAATGTTAGACGGACCGGGAGGGTCGGCCGAGATTACGGGGAGAGGTCTCCAGGGAGAGCCGTCTCCAACGACTGTACAGATAAGTAACTTCCCCCCCACAGACGGACACCACACAAGATTGAAGGTTAACGAGACTTTATATGCACTTCTTAGGTTACGTTGATATAATACAAGGAGGTCTGGACTCAGGGGTCCCCTCGGTTCTGATCTCTGGTTGAGGAAAAGGGTAGCGGGACAGTCTTAGTTACCAATGAGTTCAATAGCTCTCAATCCTCGAGCTCGGCGTGGTTGCTGATCGGGCCGTGGAGGAGCCAAGCAGGTCCCGAGATGGATGAAGGGTGGTCGGCGGGCCGTGGAGAAGCCAAGCAGGTCCCGATATGGATGAAGGATGGTCGACGGGCCGTGGAGAAGCCAAGCAGGTCCCGATGCAGATGACAGTTACAACGGTCCGCGGCCTCGCCAGCAGATCCGGACGACGGTGAAGGATGAAGGTTACGACGGCTGTGGCAGCGCCAACAGGCAGGATGATGGTGCACAGGACAGAGCTACGGCAGCGCCAGTAGTCCGTCCAGGATGAGTTCTTCTTTCGTCTCTCGACTCCAAGATACAACTCCCTTCCTGTTCTGGAGCTGCCCCAGTTATAGGGCTGGCGTGCTTTGATGTCCGGACCCTCGCACTTGGAGGTCGGGAGGTCCGGGATGAGGGAGTCCAGACACCCAGCAGGGGGGTGGAGCCAGCGCCCGGGGAGGCGATGGGCGAGCGGCACTGGCCGGGGGAGAACCATCGACACCTCTTTCTCCCATTGACTGGCCAAGTAGCTCGCTCGCCTCCTGGGTGGAGGGTGGTGCCGGAATGTCTGAGGCCGGGCTAGGCCCAGGGTTGAGGTCGATCGGGGGCCAGGCGGCCTCGTGGCGAAGTGTCCAAGATGGCGGCCCGGGCTGGGCGCGTGGGTCGGCCGTGGATCGGACCCACGAGGTTATCATGCTCGAGGGCAGGTGTCCCTGAGGGGACGTAGGACGTGCAATGGTGGTGTGTGGTGCTTGTATGACTGGCTCGGGCTTGGTCGAGCCGGGGGAGAGCGGCCCGTCATGTGGCCTGTCCAACAGGGTTCCCACTAGTTCATCACAATTCCTTGTCAATATTGCATTCAAGAGCCGGACCGCCTCATCGTAAATTTCGTTACCTCCCCCTAATAAAGATTCAGAAAGAAAGGAACGGAGCCAGGTGTGGAAGATAGAAAAGTGGGATAAGAGATGTTTGTGGGTTGTAAATGGGCAAGGCTACCGGCTTCGGCCGCCTAATCGTGCCTGCCTCTGCCTGTCTGCCTCTGCCTGTGCCTGTCTGTCTTTCTGTTTGTGCCTGTCTGTCTGTGCCTACCTGTCTGTGCCTACCTACCTGTCTGTCTGCCTGTACCTGTCTGTCTGCCTGTGCCCGCCTGTCTGCCTTTGCCCGCCTGCCTGTCTGTCTGTACCTACCTGCCTGTCTGTCTGTGCCTACCTGTCTGTCTGATTGTGTCTGTCTGCCTGTGCCTGCCTGTCTGTCTGTCTGTCTCCCTCTGCCTGCCTGTCTGTCTCCCTCTGCCTGCCTGTCTCCCTCTGCCTGCCTGTCTGCCTGCCTGTCTGCGCCTGCCTGTCTGTCTCCCTCTGCCTGCCTGTCTGTCTCCCTCTGCCTGCCTGTCTGTCTGTGCCTGTCTGCCTGTGCCTGCCTGTCTTTCTGCCTGTGCCTACCTGCCTCTGTCTGTACCTGTCTGTCTGCCTGTGCCCGCCTACCAGCCTGCCTGTCTGTGCCTGCCTGCCTGCCTGTCTGTCTGTCTCCCTCCCTCCTTCTCAGTGCCAGTCGCTACTGGTTAATTATAGTTAAGTCAGCGTTTCTATAGGAAATGCCTTTTTAGGTCTCGGCTAGAAGCGGGCGAAGCTCGCTCTCGCCAGAGACCTTTTTGTTAGCGACTCAGCTTCCCAGGAGGACAGTCCTGGCCGCGCGCAAGGCGATTTGCGCCGGCCACGCGCACGCGAACGCGCTGTCCTCCTCGGAAGCTGAGACGCTAGCTATACCTCTCTAGGTTCATGCTTCGCTGGATTGATTGAAAAGGCAGCCTTTGTCCTAATACACTGCACACCCTCGCTTGTTGCGTGGGTGTCTAGATTCGGGATGTATTTCTTTTTTTCTTGTCTGTCTGGCTCGAGCTCAGCATCATGGTGAAGATTTCACGATCATGTCTAATATATTACATGTGCATGGCGAACGTCTGGTTAACGTTTACATTTACTTTTTTTTCGTGACCTACGTGATTTAGTTAAGCAGAAAAAAAGACGTGTCATGATTGTAACTGGAAAAAAAATATTCCTTTGGCGGGTGAACGTTTTGTGGGCTGTGATGGAAAAGTGATCAGATAAACTCGGGGAAACCCAGCAATGCGCGAGAAGTACGATGACAGCTGCGCCGTTTGCACGTAGCTGAGATGAGTGGAATTGTTTAGCCTGTGTGTCACATCCGTTTTATATAGTGATTAGGCTAATCTCATTTATAGGTTTTTCATGTCAGTAATGTTGTACTTGTATTGTACTTCATATCAGCAGGCCATTTCCTTATCGATTAGTTCAACCTTAAAGCACTTGTGGTTTTCCCATCGTTAATTTAAGGCGTGTGATGTAAATGAATGCCAAATTCTAAATGACAGGACATTTTCCCCATTAGTCATCATGTGCAGCTCAATGTAGGCTTCGGTCTTAACTTCTTACATTTGTATACCCATCAGTTGTCTAAATTACTGATTTATGGCCAATTCCAATTAACCCTGCAAACTAGATCGGCCTGGGAGTACATCGAGTTAGTCTGTTGACAACATATTTATTAGTAGTGAGTAGTGAGTGCAGAGTAGTGAGTGCAGAGTAGTGAGTGCAGAGTGCAGAGTAGTGAGTGCAGAGTAGTGAGTGCTGAGTGCAGAGTAGTGAGTAGTGAGTGCTGAGTAGTGAGTGCAGAGTAGTGAGTAGTGAGTGCAGAGTAGTGAGTGCAGAGTAGTGAGTGCAGAGTAGTGAGTGCTGAGTATTGAGTGCAGTGTAGTGAGTGCAGAGTAGTGAGTGCAGAGTAGTGAGTAGTGAGTGCAGAGTAGTGAGTAGTGAGTGCAGAGTAGTGTAGTGAGTGCAGAGTAGTGTAGTGAGTGCAGAGTAGTGTAGTGAGTGCAGAGTAGTGAGTGCAGAGTGCAGAGTAGTGAGTGCAGAGTAGTGAGTAGTGAGTGCAGAGTAGTGAGTAGTGAGTGCAGAGTAGTGAGTGCAGAGTAGTGAGTGCAGAGTAGTGAGTGCAGAGTAGTGAGTGCAGAGTAGTGAGTGCAGAGTAGTGAGTAGTGAGTGCAGAGTAGTGAGTAGTGAGTGCAGAGTAGTGAGTAGTGAGTGCAGAGTAGTGAGTAGTGAGTGCAGAGTAGTGAGTGCAGAGTGCAGAGTAGTGAGTGCAGAGTGCAGAGTAGTGAGTGCAGAGTGCAGAGTAGTGAGTGCAGAGTAGTGAGTGCAGAGTAGTGAGTGCAGAGTAGGGAGTGCAGAGTAGTGAGTAGTGAGTGCAGAGTAGTGAGTGCAGAGTAGTGAGTGCAGAGTAGTGAGTGCAGAGTAGTGAGTGCAGAGTGCAGAGTAGTGAGTGCAGAGTAGTGAGTGCAGAGTGCAGAGTAGTGATTGCAGAGTGCAGAGTAGTGAGTGCAGAGTAGTGAGTGCAGAGTAGTGAGTGCAGAGTAGTGAGTGCAGAGTGCAGAGTAGTGAGTAGTGAGTGCATAGTAGTGAGTGCAGAGTAGTGAGTGCAGAGTAGTGAGTGCAGAGTAGTGAGTGCAGAGTGCAGAGTAGTGAGTGCAGAGTGCAGAGTAGTGAGTGCAGAGTGCAGAGTAGTGAGTGCAGAGTGCAGAGTAGTGAGTGCAGAGTGCAGAGTAGTGAGTGCAGAGTGCAGAGTAGTGAGTGCAGAGTGCAGAGTAGTGAGTGCAGAGTAGTGAGTGCAGAGTAGTGAGTGCAGAGTAGTGAGTGCAGAGTAGTGAGTGCAGAGTAGTGAGTGCAGAGTAGTGAGTGCAGAGTAGTGAGTGCAGAGTAGTGAGTGCAGAGTGCAGAGTAGTGAGTGCAGAGTGCAGAGTAGTGAGTGCAGAGTGCAGAGTAGTGAGTGCAGAGTAGTGAGTGCAGAGTAGTGAGTGCAGAGTAGTGAGTGCAGAGTAGTGAGTGCAGAGTAGTGAGTGCAGAGTAGTGAGTGCAGAGTGCAGAGTAGTGAGTGCAGAGTGCAGAGTAGTGAGTGCAGAGTGCAGAGTAGTGAGTGCAGAGTAGTGAGTGCAGAGTAGTGAGTGCAGAGTAGTGAGTGCAGAGTAGTGAGTGCAGAGTAGTGAGTGCAGAGTAGTGAGTGCAGAGTGCAGAGTAGTGAGTGCAGAGTGCAGAGTAGTGAGTGCAGAGTAGGGAGTGCAGAGTAGTGAGTAGTGAGTGCAGAGTAGTGAGTAGTGAGTGCAGAGTAGTGAGTGCAGAGTAGTGAGTGCAGAGTAGTGAGTGCAGAGTAGTGAGTGCAGAGTAGTGAGTGCAGAGTGTGCAAAGTGCAGAGTAGTGAGTGCAGAGTGTGCAAAGTGCAGAATAGTGAGTGCAGAGTGTGCAAAGTGCAGAGTAGTGAGTGCAGAGTAGTGAGTGCAGAGTAGTGAGTGCAGAGTAGTGAGTGCAGAGTGTGCAAAGTGCAGAGTAGTGAGTGCAGAGTGTGCAAAGTGCAGAATAGTGAGTGCAGAGTGTGCAAAGTGCAGAGTAGTGAGTGCAGAGTAGTGAGTGCAGAGTAGTGAGTGCAGAGTAGTGAGTGCAGAGTAGTGAGTGCTGAGTAGTGAGTGCTGAGTAGTGAGTGCTGAGTAGTGAGTGCAGAGTAGTGAGTGCAGAGTAGTGAGTGCAGAGTAGTGAGTGCAGAGTGCAGAGTAGTGAGTGCTGAGTGCTGAGTAGTGAGTGCTGAGTAGTGAGTGCTGAGTAGTGAGTGCTGAGTAGTGAGTAGTGAGTGCAGAGTAGTGAGTAGTGAGTGCAGAGTAGTGAGTAGTGAGTGCAGAGTAGTGAGTAGTGAGTGCAGAGTAGTGAGTAGTGAGTGCAGAGTAGTGAGTGCAGAGTAGTGAGTGCAGAGTAGTGAGTGCAGAGTAGTGAGTGCAGAGTAGTGAGTGCAGAGTAGTGAGTGCAGAGTGCAGAGTAGTGAGTGCAGAGTAGTGAGTGCAGAGTAGTGAGTGCAGAGTGCAGAGTAGTGAGTGCAGAGTAGTGAGTGCAGAGTAGTGAGTGCAGAGTAGTGAGTGCAGAGTAGTGAGTGCAGAGTAGTGAGTGCAGAGTGCAGAGTAGTGAGTGCTGAGTGCTGAGTAGTGAGTGCTGAGTAGTGAGTGCTGAGTAGTGAGTGCTGAGTAGTGAGTAGTGAGTGCAGAGTAGTGAGTAGTGAGTGCAGAGTAGTGAGTAGTGAGTGCAGAGTAGTGAGTAGTGAGTGCAGAGTAGTGAGTAGTGAGTGCAG
This sequence comes from Lissotriton vulgaris, assembly GCF_964263255.1. Lineage (NCBI taxonomy): Eukaryota > Metazoa > Chordata > Amphibia > Caudata > Salamandridae > Lissotriton > Lissotriton vulgaris. Next base: position 204,772,501 of record NC_141693.1, on the reverse strand, counting down.
AGTAGTGAGTGCAGAGTAGTGAGTGCAGAGTAGTGAGTGCAGAGTAGTGAGTGCAGAGTAGTGAGTGCAGAGTAGTGAGTGCAGAGTGCAGAGTAGTGAGTGCAGAGTAGTGAGTAGTGAGTGCAGAGTAGTGAGTAGTGAGTGCAGAGTAGTGAGTAGTGAGTGCAGAGTAGTGAGTAGTGAGTGCAGAGTAGTGAGTGCAGAGTAGTGAGTGCAGAGTAGTGAGTGCAGAGTAGTGAGTGCAGAGTAGTGAGTGCAGAGTAGTGAGTGCAGAGTAGTGAGTGCAGAGTAGTGAGTAGTGAGTGCAGAGTAGTGAGTAGTGAGTGCAGAGTAGTGAGTAGTGAGTGCAGAGTAGTTAGTGCAGAGTAGTGAGTGCAGAGTGTGCAAAGTGCAGAGTAGTGAGTGCAGAGTGTGCAAAGTGCAGAGTAGTGAGTGCAGAGTGTGCAAAGTGCAGAATAGTGAGTGCAGAGTGTGCAAAGTGCAGAGTAGTGAGTGCAGAGTAGTGAGTGCAGAGTAGTGAGTGCAGAGTAGTGAGTGCAGAGTGCAGAGTAGTGAGTGCAGAGTGCAGAGTAGTGAGTGCAGAGTGCAGAGTAGTGAGTGCAGAGTGCAGAGTAGTGAGTGCAGAGTAGTGAGTGCAGAGTGCAGAGTAGTGAGTGCAGAGTGCAGAGTAGTGAGTGCAGAGTAGTGAGTGCAGAGTAGTGAGTGCAGAGTAGTGAGTGCAGAGTAGTGAGTGCAGAGTAGTGAGTGCAGAGTAGTGAGTGCAGAGTAGTGAGTGCAGAGTAGTGAGTGCAGAGTAGTGAGTGCAGAGTAGTGAGTAGTGAGTGCAGAGTAGTGAGTAGTGAGTGCAGAGTAGTGAGTAGTGAGTGCAGAGTAGTGAGTAGTGAGTGCAGAGTAGTGAGTAGTGAGTGCAGAGTAGTGAGTAGTGAGTGCAGAGTGTGCAAAGTGCAGAGTAGTGAGTGCAGAGTGTGCAAAGTGCAGAGTAGTGAGTGCAGAGTGTGCAAAGTGCAGAATAGTGAGTGCAGAGTGTGCAAAGTGCAGAGTAGTGAGTGCAGAGTAGTGAGTGCAGAGTAGTGAGTGCAGAGTAGTGAGTGCAGAGTGCAGAGTAGTGAGTGCAGAGTGCAGAGTAGTGAGTGCAGAGTGCAGAGTAGTGAGTGCAGAGTAGTGAGTGCAGAGTAGTGAGTGCAGAGTGCAGAGTAGTGAGTGCAGAGTAGTGAGTGCAGAGTAGTGAGTGCAGAGTAGTGAGTGCAGAGTAGTGAGTGCAGAGTAGTGAGTGCAGAGTGTGCAAAGTGCAGAGTAGTGAGTGCAGAGTGTGCAAAGTGCAGAATAGTGAGTGCAGAGTGTGCAAAGTGCAGAGTAGTGAGTGCAGAGTAGTGAGTGCAGAGTAGTGAGTGCAGAGTAGTGAGTGCAGAGTAGTGAGTGCAGAGTAGTGAGTGCAGAGTAGTGAGTGCAGAGTAGTGAGTGCAGAGTAGTGAGTGCAGAGTAGTGAGTGCAGAGTAGTGAGTGCAGAGTGCAGAGTAGTGAGTGCAGAGTGCAGAGTAGTGAGTGCAGAGTAGTGAGTGCAGAGTAGTGAGTGCAGAGTAGTGAGTGCAGAGTAGTGAGTGCAGAGTAGTGAGTGCAGAGTAGTGAGTGCAGAGTAGTGAGTGCAGAGTGTGCAGAGTGCAGAGTAGTGAGTGCAGAGTGTGCAAAGTGCAGAGTAGTGAGTGCAGAGTGCAGAGTAGTGAGTGCAGAGTGAGTGTGCAGAATGCAGAGTAGTGAGTGCAGAGTAGTGAGTGCAGAATGCAGAGTAGTGAGTGCAGAATGCAGAGTAGTGAGTGCAGAATGCAGAGTAGTGAGTGCAGAATGCAGAGTAGTGAGTGCAGAATGCAGAGTAGTGAGTGCAGAATGCAGAGTAGTGAGTGCAGAATGCAGAGTAGTGAGTGCAGAATGCAGAGTAGTGAGTGCAGAGTAGTGAGTGCAGAGTAGTGAGTGCAGAGTAGTGAGTGCAGAGTAGTGAGTGCAGAGTAGTGAGTGCAGAGTAGTGAGTGCAGAGTAGTGAGTGCAGAGTAGTGAGTGCAGAGTGCAGAGTAGTGAGTGCAGAGTGCAGAGTAGTGAGTGCAGAGTGCAGAGTAGTGAGTGCAGAGTGCAGAGTAGTGAGTGCAGAGTAGTGAGTGCAGAGTAGTGAGTGCAGAGTAGTGAGTGCAGAGTGCAGAGTAGTGAGTGCAGAGTGCAGAGTAGTGAGTGCAGAGTGCAGAGTAGTGAGTGCAGAGTGCAGAGTAGTGAGTGCAGAGTGCAGAGTAGTGAGTGCAGAGTAGTGAGTGCAGAGTAGTGAGTGCAGAGTAGTGAGTGCAGAGTAGTGAGTGCAGAGTAGTGAGTGCAGAGTAGTGAGTGCAGAGTAGTGAGTGCAGAGTAGTGAGTGCAGAGTAGTGAGTGCAGAGTAGTGAGTGCAGAGTAGTGAGTGCAGAGTGTGCAAAGTGCAGAGTAGTGAGTGCAGAGTGTGCAAAGTGCAGAGTGTGCAAAGTGCAGAGTAGTGAGTGCAGAGTAGTGAGTGCAGAGTGTGCAAAGTGCAGAGTAGTGAGTGCAGAGTAGTGAGTGCAGAGTAGTGAGTGCAGAGTAGTGAGTGCAGAGTAGTGAGTGCAGAGTAGTGAGTGCAGAGTAGTGAGTGCAGAGTAGTGAGTGCAGAGTAGTGAGTGCAGAGTAGTGAGTGCAGAGTGCAGAGTAGTGAGTGCAGAGTGCAGAGTAGTGAGTGCAGAGTAGTGAGTGCAGAGTAGTGAGTGCAGAGTAGTGAGTGCAGAGTGCAGAGTAGTGAGTGCAGAGTAGTGAGTGCAGAGTAGTGAGTGCAGAGTGCAGGGTAGTGAGTGCAGAGTGCAGAGTAGTGAGTGCAGAGTGCAGAGTAGTGAGTGCAGAGTGCAGAGTAGAGAGTGCAGAGTAGTGAGTGCAGAGTGCAGAGTAGTGAGTGCAGAGTAGTGAGTGGTGAGTGCAGAGTAGTGAGTAGTGAGTGCAGAGTGCAGAGTAGTGAGTGCAGAGTGCAGAGTAGTGAGTGCAGAGTGCAGAGTAGTGAGTGCAGAGTGCAGAGTAGTGAGTGCAGAGTGCAGAGTAGTGAGTGCAGAGTGCAGAGTAGTGAGTGCAGAGTGCAGAGTAGTGAGAGTGCAGAGTGCAGAGTAGTGTGAGTGCAGAGTAGTGAGTGCAGAGTAGTGAGTGCAGAGTAGTGAGTGCAGAGTGCAGAGTAGTGTGAGTGCAGAGTAGTGAGTGCAGAGTGCAGAGTAGTGAGAGTGCAGAGTAGTGAGAGTGCAGAGTAGTGAGAGTGCAGAGTGCAGAGTAGTGAGAGTGCAGAGTGCAGAGTGCAGAGTAGTGAGAGTGCAGAGTAGTGAGTGCAGAGTGCAGAGTAGTGAGAGTGCAGAGTAGTGAGTGCAGAGTGCAGAGTAGTGAGTGCAGAGTGCAGAGTAGTGAGTGCAGAGTAGTGAGAGTGCAGAGTGCAGAGTAGTGAGAGTGCAGAGTAGTGAGTGCAGAGTGCAGAGTAGTGAGAGTGCAGAGTGCAGAGTAGTGAGAGTGCAGAGTGCAGAGTAGTGAGTGCAGAGTAGTGAGTGCAGAGTAGTGAGTGCAGAGTAGTGAGTGCAGAGTAGTGAGTGCAGAGTAGTGAGTGCAGAGTGCAGAGTAGTGAGAGCAGAGTGCAGAGTAGTGAGTGCAGAGTAGTGAGTGCAGAGTAGTGAGTGCAGAGTAGTGAGTGCAGAGTAGTGAGTGCAGAGTGCAGAGTAGTGAGTGCAGAGTAGTGAGTGCAGAGTAGTGAGTGCAGAGTGCAGAGTAGTGAGAGTGCAGAGTGCAGAGTAGTGAGAGTGCAGAGTGCAGAGTAGTGAGAGTGCAGAGTGCAGAGTAGTGAGAGTGCAGAGTAGTGAGTGCAGAGTGCAGAGTAGTGAGTGCAGAGTGCAGAGTAGTGAGAGTGCAGAGTGCAGAGTAGTGAGTGCAGAGTAGTGAGTGCAGAGTAGTGAGTGCAGAGTAGTGAGTGCAGAGTAGTGAGTGCAGAGTAGTGAGTGCAGAGTGCAGAGTAGTGAGAGTGCAGAGTAGTGAGTGCAGAGTGCAGAGTAGTGAGTGCAGAGTAGTGAGTGCAGAGTAGTGAGTGCAGAGTAGTGAGTGCAGAGTGCAGAGTAGTGAGAGTGCAGAGTAGTCAGAGTGCAGAGTAGTGAGTGCAGAGTAGTGAGTGCAGAGTAGTGAGTGCAGAGTAGTGAGTGCAGAGTAGTGAGTGCAGAGTAGTGAGTGCAGAGTAGTGAGTGCAGAGTAGTGAGTGCAGAGTAGTGAGTGCAGAGTAGTGAGTGCAGAGTAGTGAGTGCAGAGTAGTGAGTGCAGAGTAGTGAGTGCAGAGTGCAGAGTAGTGAGTGCAGAGTGCAGAGTAGTGAGTGCAGAGTGCAGAGTAGTGAGTGCAGAGTGCAGAGTAGTGAGAGTGCAGAGTAGTGAGAATGCAGAGTAGTGAGAGTGCAGAGTAGTGAGAGTGCAGAGTAGTGAGAGCAGAGTAGTGAGAGCAGAGTAGTGAGAGCAGAGTAGTGAGAGCAGAGTAGTGAGAGCAGAGTAGTGAGTGCAGAGTAGTGAGTGCAGAGTGCAGAGTAGTGAGTGCAGAGTGCAGAGTAGTGAGTGCAGAGTGCAGAGTAGTGAGTGCAGAGTGCAGAGTAGTGAGTGCAGAGTGCAGAGTAGTGAGTGCAGAGTGCAGAGTAGTGAGAGTGCAGAGTAGTGAGAGTGCAGAGTAGTGAGAGTGCAGAGTAGTGAGAGCAGAGTAGTGAGTGCAGAGTAGTGAGTGCAGAGTAGTGAGTGCAGAGTAGTGAGTGCAGAGTGCAGAGTAGTGAGTGCAGAGTGCAGAGTAGTGAGTGCAGAGTAGTGAGTGCAGAGTAGTGAGTGCAGAGTGCAGAGTAGTGAGTGCAGAGTGCAGAGTAGTGAGTGCAGAGTAGTGAGTGCAGAGTGCAGGGTAGTGAGTGCAGAGTGCAGAGTAGTGAGTGCAGAGTGCAGAGTAGTGAGTGCAGAGTGCAGAGTAGTGAGTGCAGAGTGCAGAGTAGTGAGTGCAGAGTAGTGAGTGGTGAGTGCAGAGTAGTGAGTAGTGAGTGCAGAGTGCAGAGTAGTGAGTGCAGAGTGCAGAGTAGTGAGTGCAGAGTGCAGAGTAGTGAGTGCAGAGTGCAGAGTAGTGAGTGCAGAGTGCAGAGTAGTGAGAGTGCAGAGTGCAGAGTAGTGAGAGTGCAGAGTGCAGAGTAGTGTGAGTGCAGAGTAGTGAGTGCAGAGTAGTGAGTGCAGAGTAGTGAGTGCAGAGTGCAGAGTAGTGTGAGTGCAGAGTAGTGAGTGCAGAGTGCAGAGTAGTGAGTGCAGAGTAGTGAGAGTGCAGAGTGCAGAGTAGTGAGAGTGCAGAGTGCAGAGTAGTGAGAGTGCAGAGTAGTGAGTGCAGAGTGCAGAGTAGTGAGAGTGCAGAGTAGTGAGTGCAGAGTGCAGAGTAGTGAGTGCAGAGTAGTGAGTGCAGAGTGCAGAGTAGTGAGAGTGCAGAGTGCAGAGTAGTGAGAGTGCAGAGTAGTGAGTGCAGAGTGCAGAGTAGTGAGAGTGCAGAGTGCAGAGTAGTGAGAGTGCAGAGTGCAGAGTAGTGAGAGTGCAGAGTAGTGAGTGCAGAGTAGTGAGTGCAGAGTAGTGAGTGCAGAGTAGTGAGTGCAGAGTAGTGAGTGCAGAGTAGTGAGTGCAGAGTAGTGAGAGTGCAGAGTGCAGAGTAGTGAGTGGTGAGTGCAGAGTAGTGAGTAGTGAGTGCAGAGTGCAGAGTAGTGAGTGCAGAGTGCAGAGTAGTGAGTGCAGAGTGCAGAGTAGTGAGAGTGCAGAGTGCAGAGTAGTGAGAGTGCAGAGTGCAGAGTAGTGTGAGTGCAGAGTAGTGAGTGCAGAGTAGTGAGTGCAGAGTAGTGAGTGCAGAGTAGTGAGTGCAGAGTGCAGAGTAGTGTGAGTGCAGAGTAGTGAGTGCAGAGTGCAGAGTAGTGAGAGTGCAGAGTAGTGAGAGTGCAGAGTGCAGAGTAGTGAGAGTGCAGAGTGCAGAGTAGTGAGAGTGCAGAGTAGTGAGTGCAGAGTGCAGAGTAGTGAGAGTGCAGAGTAGTGAGTGCAGAGTGCAGAGTAGTGAGTGCAGAGTAGTGAGTGCAGAGTGCAGAGTAGTGAGAGTGCAGAGTGCAGAGTAGTGAGAGTGCAGAGTAGTGAGTGCAGAGTGCAGAGTAGTGAGAGTGCAGAGTGCAGAGTAGTGAGAGTGCAGAGTGCAGAGTAGTGAGAGTGCAGAGTAGTGAGTGCAGAGTAGTGAGTGCAGAGTAGTGAGTGCAGAGTAGTGAGTGCAGAGTAGTGAGTGCAGAGTGCAGAGTAGTGAGAGTGCAGAGTAGTGAGAGTGCAGAGTAGTGAGAGTGCAGAGTAGTGAGAGCAGAGTAGTGAGTGCAGAGTAGTGAGTGCAGAGTAGTGAGTGCAGAGTAGTGAGTGCAGAGTAGTGAGTGCAGAGTAGTGAGTGCAGAGTAGTGAGAGTGCAGAGTAGTGAGAGTGCAGAGTAGTGAGAGTGCAGAGCAGTGAGAGTGCAGAGCAGTGAGAGTGCAGAGCAGTGAGTGTGCAGAGCAGTGAGTGTGCAGAGCAGTGAGTGTGCAGAGCAGTGAGTGTGCAGAGCAGTGAGTGTGCAGAGCAGTGAGTGTGCAGAGCAGTGAGTGCAGGTGCAGAGTGGTGTGTGCTGTTGAGTGCAGAGTGCTGTGTATTGGCAATGTAAATGACAATGCCATTTATTTATGATTTAAAGAAAAAAAAAGAAATGTCATGAGCAATGCCAATTGCTCTACCTTTAATGATGCCGAGACCATTGCATTGCAAATGCTTGTTAGTTTTGCTTATAACTTTGGCACCTTTTGACTAATCTTTACTAAACATTCCAAAAAACGTGCTATTTTTATTTTCCTAGTTTGTGCATGGAAAGTTGTGGTGTGATCCATCTAGGGAAAAAAGTGAGGTCCCAAAATGTAAAATCCCCATGCGTTTTACATAGACTTCTGTCAGAAGTTTTTTAGTTTTTCAAAAACTGCTGAACAGAGTACACCAAATTTGGCAGGAGGCTAGATCCAGGTCTGCAAATTGTGCTTTTTGTGATTTGGTGTAAATCAGTTTAGTAGTTTTGAGAAATAAGGTACAAAAATATTTGTATATCTGGGCATTTGGGTCCAAAGGACTCTTGGAAGAAACCCAATTTTAATAAAAAATAGAAAGTTCTGACTGGTCCAGGGACTTTTTTTCAGACTTGAGCGGGAGCGAGCTTTCTGATTGGCTGTTACCAACATGAGGAAAATGGTACACACATGCACACAAATATATACAAAAGGACCGGGGTAATAAAAAAAGGCTAGCAATTTCTGCTGTGATCCTGCAGGATCACGCATAAAAAAAAGAAAAGGGGAAGCCTCCTATAATGTTATTCATTTGGGAAGGGTGCGAGAGTGGTCCCCTCTCCACGATCCCATTTTGGTCCCTGAGGACCCATCCCATGGGGACGAAATGTGATTTATCTGTGAGGGGACAGCGTGACCCCGCTCCTCCCTAAGCCTTTGTAGGCCCCATCGACCCCAACCCCCGGGGCCAAAATGTGGTGAAATGTGGAGGGGGCTGTGCGGACTCGTTCCCAGAGCCTTTCTAAGCCCCTGGGACCCCATCCCCTGGGGCTATTTGTTTTGTTTTTTCTTTTCAAAAGTGTGTGGGGGCACACTTCCAAGTCATTAAAGGCCCCAGGGACCCCTATCTCGCAGGGTCAGTTGGTTAAACAAACATGGAGGGGGTCACGTGACCACCCTCCCAGAGCCTCTAAAGGTCCGGGACCTAATTCCCTGGGACCAAAACTAAGTATAAAGGGAGGGGGCCATGCTGCCCCACTCCCTGCCCTCTGAAGGCCCCGGGGGCCCGTCCCCTGCGGTCAGCTCAGGTACTGTGTCCCAGGCAGCCCACCCATGGGACACAGTAGTTTCCCTGGCCACACTAGTGCAGACTGGGAAACATGTGTTTGCTCCAACCTGGCGAAAGCCTTTTAAATCGCCTCTGAAATGGGAGCAAACATGCCTTTCCTGCATGTAGTGGTGCCGGTATGGAGAGCAAGTCTGTTCCCATCCAGCAGGAGATTTAAACATGCTCCCGCCGGTTAGAAGCAGACTTCGGTTCTGTTTCCCTGGTCACAATCCTGTGGGCTGAGAAACACAGCAGACATTGCTCTCGCCTGGAGTCAATGCTGGCTTCCGCACTATGTAGGGAGCTGGTTCGGGCCACGGGCCCTGGTACTACCCCTGCCTCTCCCAGCTAGAGCTTTGTGGGTGCCCCAGGTGGGCACAGGGGCACCCAAATGTGGCCCCGTGGGATGGGGTCCCCAGAGCCCAAGAAGGGATTGGGAAGGGTGCAACATACCCTCCCCTTAATTATGTACTTTGAACTCAGCGATAGGCTCCACTTCTCTTTTTCATTGATTTAGGCAACAGAGGATGGGGTCAGGGGGCTCTCAGTCCTCTCCACTTTTTTTATTGCATTTGGCCCCAGGGGATGGGGTCACCGGGGCTTAATGAGGCTCGGGAGGTGGTGGAGTTCTGGACTTTTTGGTTCCGTCCAGAGGTGTTAGGGATAACACCCGAAGACCCCGGAGTTCTACCTGTCTCGGTGCACAAATAAACAGAAACACGGGCTTCTCAATGGTGGCGTCAAAGACCAAAGGTTTATTACTGCAGGGACACAGAAGTCACAGAAACTACACAGAGGCAGTATCTAGGAGCCTGTTCGATTTGTACAAAGTGGGTTGCTCCTTAAATACTAAAGTTTAGGCTTGGGGCAAATTCTTTACATGCTAGTACATTTCTAAACCTTTGTGTCCTAAACAATAAATATTTGGCGTTACACAGGAATCGTCAACAATATCTGATGTCAAAACATTACGAACGAGGGGTTCCCACTGTTCCATCATAATCCCATGTCAACTTTTCATTCAAGAGCCGGACCGCCTCATCGTAAATTTCGTTACCTCCCCCTAATAAAGGCCCAGAAGGAAAGGAGCAGAGCCAGGTGCAGAAGATAGAAAAGCAGGATAAGAGATGTTTGTGGGTCGTAAATGGGCAAGGCTACCCGCTTCGGCCGCCTAATCATGATCAGGCCAACGAACACGAGAACCAGTATGGCAAGACTGGCCTCAGGCAGAGGAGGCAGTTTCTGTCGAGTCATGTAGCTATGGCGTTTTCTGTCTTAAGGTGCACGTGTCACTAGAGAGGTGAATCGCCGGCCAAAGCCTACGTGTCCTTAATTGAAATGAAGTGATCAGAGGTCACTGCGTGTCCATTGACTATGTGAGGGCAAGAAATACAAAATGGCTGCCGTAATCTAAGATGGATGCCATGGGTAGATCAGAAATGTGTCCATAACAGGAGTGCTCTTGCTCGTAACATAGCGAAAACACCAGGATATGCTAAATGGATCATTTGCGGTTCATTGATACCAAGATTATGTATTTACAACGATATTGAAAACACGGGTTCAAATCGTCACGGAACCTCAGACGGGAGGAGGCGCATGCCACACTCCCCTTAGAATGTGCCCCTGGGTATAGGGTTCCCCAGGACCAAATAAAGCTGAAGGAGGGGGAGCTGCACTGTCCCCTCCCATTAATAAATAAATAGCCTGGAGAGTGCGGTTCCTTCGTCTCTAAGGCCAATTGTACGCCGCCCCAGCCTGTGGGGGTTAGCATCCTGCAGAAGGGCTGGCCACAGGCCAGGTCCTGTGGCCATACCCCCAGCGCGCACATCCAAAGGCTGTGCGTGGCATGGGGTTGGCTGCCTTTTGGGGGGGCGCTGAAAAAACCAAAGGTTACAGGGACGTTATAGTTAGGCTTGTATTGTACACCCACAAAAGCATAGAAATTCAGCAGTTCTAGTTACCAGAGCTAACTATAACTTACACTACCGCAGTGCACTGCTTATGACTTCACATCTTACATCCCTCATGGCATGGTCATCTCAAATTACATCCACAGAACCACTCACACACCCACCCACTCACTCCCAAACAACTGCGCACGCACCCATACAACTACTTACACACCCACTCAAACACCCACACAACCACTCACAGATCCATACTACTCACATACACCTACAACTACTCTCACACCAATACAACCACTCACTCCCATACACCCACTGAAACAGCCCCTCACACACCCCGAAAACCATTCTCATACCCATTCACAGACCCATACAGCCACTCACATACCCTCTGACAGACCTATACAACCAGCCACACACCCACTGACAGATTCACATAACCACTCTTACACACCCATACAGCCACTCAGACACCCACTCACACACTATTACAGACACTCACAGCGCCACTCAGATGACATGTTAGAAACAATATCACTTAGTAGTAGTACAGGAAGAATAGTTATTTAACATGTGTAGTAGCTTAGTATATATCTTTAAGTCTCAAACTTTTACAAAACACACTCACTGGATTATGTCATCAGTGATGTCATTGACCATGTCATGAGTTATGTAATATGTGACCTTATAACCAGTTATAGTTAGCTCAGGTAACTAATACTGATACATTTCTATGGTTTTGTGAGTGTAAAATCTGAGTCTAACTATAACGTCCCAGTCACCTATGGTTTTGTCATTGAATTTCTAAGTTTTTTTTAAATTCTATTTCCTAAATATAACCTTTGTTTTTTTCAGTGAATTTCTATGGTTTTTAAATGTTATTATCTAACTTCCCTGTAACCTTTTGTTCTTTAGTAATTTTATTTCTGAACTGTAACCTGTAACATTAGAGACGTGGTGTGTGGCTGTAGAGGTTGGTGAGTGGGTGTTTGAGTGGCTGTATGGGTTTGTGAGTGTTTTTGTGGGTGTGAATGGGTGTGTGATTGGCTGCATGGGTCTGTGTGAGTGGCTGCATGGGTCTGTGTGAGTGGCTGTATGGGTCTGTGAGTGGGTGTGCAAGTAGTTGTATAGGTCGGTGACTGGGTATGTGAGGGGCTTTGCGTCTGTGTGCGGGTGTATGAGTGGGTAGGAGTAGTTTGAAGGGTGTGTGAGTGGCTGTATGGGTGTGAGTGTATGTGAGAGTGGATGATTGGATGTGTGAGTGGGTGCTTTGTGGGTGTGTCAGTAGTTGTGTAAGTGACTGTGCCAGAATGGATCCTCACCTGCCCCTTTAGCCAACAAGACTCCATAGTTTTGCACCAAATTCCTACCCAACTGAAGTGCTTTCTACTGATTAATTACTAAGTGCTACCTGTTGGCTATGTCTAGTGCATATTACAGCTGTGTAATGTACCACGAGGACATGTCTTCAGTGACCTTGTGTGCATTTTGGCAATAGATTGTTCCTCATGCATCTTCATCCAGAAATCTGTGATAACATGAATCCTTCTTTAGAGAAGACACCAAGCCTACAAAGAGGTACATCTCCACCAAACAAGGGTTCTTCCTATTAGCTATATGAAGCAAGTGCTTCTTTGTTTGTTGGAGATGTCCTCATATTCATTGACATAAAAAATGTGTCACTAAAATCCGCAGGAAACGGCCTGGGGATACTTTTGGTAAGCTGTCCGTCATCCTGTCAAAAGCAAGAACACATTTGCATACTACTAAGGTTGATGTGGCAGGACCAAATGGGGATGCCTCCAAGTGATTTGCTTATTTGCAAACTCGTAGTAATTTAAAGGTAGAATTATGGACTCTCACCAGGACAGGACAAGAAAGAACCCACTTGTCTCAGTAACTTCATATTGCACTATGATAGATCAACAATGCATTCACCTCCACCAAGGATTTCAGATTGTTTTTCACTGTGGAATTGCTGAGAAAACACACTTGCTTTGCTCTCACCAAGCCTAGGTAGTTAGGATCATTTGTTTTTTACAAGAGGGGGGGGGGACGCACACCACTCCCCAGGCTAAATTTGGCCACGGGTACCTCATCCCCTAGACCGAGCTACTTGATGCTGGGTGCCTTGGAGTCCTCCCAGGGAACCCAGTGTGAACTTTTGGGGACAGCGGGGGAGCCTCAATGCTCTGGGGCTTCTGTGGAGCCAACATTGATCCAGCCTGCAGTGAGCAGCCAAAAATGCTGCTCCGGCCCACTTGGAGCTGACTTACTGCTTGCTCTCGCTGTCAAACCTCCCGCCAAGCGAAAGCAAACATGGTGCTGGGGGGGGGGGGGTCATTAATATCTCCAGGAGGAGATCACGTAGCCCACCTCCTTTTTTTGTTTCAGGGCCAGCCCCGGAGAGGTGGTGATCCCCGGGCTGTAAATAGCATGTGCAGGGGTCTGGATGGCCCATCTCCTCTTTAAAATGTTGTCAAAGCTCCCCCCACCCCCTTCGTTTTTCCTTTTTTTTTACCGTCTGAAACCGGGGAGGTGGTGGTTCCCGGGGCCGTAAAAGGCCCTGGAGTGGAGTCCATGCTGCCCACCTCCATTGCTAATTAATTAATTTACCTTGCCCTGGGAAGGTGGCGGTCTCTGGGGCCGATATCGGCCATGGGGAGGGGGACCACGTGCGCATGCCACCCTCCCTCAAAATATTTATTTAAATATGCCCCGGAACCTGGCCTATCCGGGGGCTCAATTAATTAACAAGCGCGGAAGACCTGTGATCTATGTGAAACTCCATGTAGCGCTTAATTGAGTAATATATTAATTTTGTTGTATTCCCATTGCCTTTGGTCAAACTGGTGTACTCCTTTTTACTGATTATTGGAGGTAGTGGTCATTACTGGGGCAAAGAACTTTGGAGTACTCGATTTCATTATTTGCCATTACCTGTAGTCACCTCACCGTCAACTTAGAAAGAAAGTCTGATCAGATGTTTCCACCAGCTCCAGAACATGGCACTACGATCGGCATATGAACTCAGAATTCATTCAGGGTTCCGAGGCTAGATGGACCCTGTACTGCCCTTCTGTTAAAGAAATGAGTAATTTCAAACTTCTGTGCTGTGCCCACCTGAATGTTTACGATTAGTGCCAGTTTTCCAGTCCAAACGTCTGGTCTTTTTGGCCCCTGCTAGCATGCTTCATTACAACTTGCGAGCTCTGTGCTACATTCCCTGGTTTAAATAGGTGAGCTCGGGTGTTCTGTGTAAGGGGTCACAGCATTGGAACTGCCTTATTTTCTCTCTGCCTTATGGCTCGTCACTGTCCCATCAAGAAGACTATTTTTACTCTGTTAGGTTCTTACCTGGTGCTTCTTCTTTTGTCTCTTCCTCTTTCTATGTTATGTTGTTTTGCAGTCTGGCCTGATACCCAGTGTTATGACTTTTTCGTAGTGATTTTCAGTGGTACTCTGACAAAGCTTCATAGTATATTGCAGTTGTGGGTAGCTAATCCACTCGCAATCAGCAGTGGTCCTGGATTACATTTTTTAATAAGAGGTTGTTGTTTAAATGCAGAAGTGGTTGCTTTGAACTAGATGCATATATTGTAACTTTTATTTTAGAATGAAGGGACTCTTGTTAATGTTGATTTTTAGGTTTCTGATGGCAGCCAACTGATCATGAAAGTAAAGATGATTTGGGAAATAAGATCTCCAACTGCCCTTGAGAGATCCTCAGCAACATGCTGAACAGATAGAGGTAATTCTCTGGAGAGTATCTCCCCTGAGACATTTCCTATTCAATGGCTGCTTTCCTTATGGGAACCACCTCGGTATCCTCTGCATTAAAGTTGAGTTGATGGACCATGACTTTGCAATAAATCAGAACATTTCAGAAGTGACTAAAGCATGAAATTTCAGCCTCCAGCTGACTAAGACCCCTGCCCTATTGAACTATTTGGACTGCTCTGTTTGGGCTTGATTACCACTATTCTCAATTTATTGAATGCAACAAAATGGAACATATTTTATTGATTTTGAAAGCCTGTGACTACTGAGAGAACTTGCAAGGACTCACACCCTTGAACTTCAGACTACATGTGCAGTGCATTAAGAGTTCCCTGAGCTATCCTGAGAATAGTTCCCTTTATGTCCAGGATCGTGATCAGTATGACTTTTTGTATAGTTGTGAAATGCCATTCAACCATCCTTGCGCGAAAAATATTGCCAAATACCATGGCAACATTTGATGTCTAGGATTAGATCATCAGTATAAACAGCCCGGTTAAAAGACTTTGAAAGATTCAGAGTTTCCTTCAGCTCTTCACCATCCCTGGCAAACTGTAATGCATAAACTCAAGCATTTTTCTCAACACCTTTCCTGAATTGTCTCTTGTTATAGATTGACCTAGCTTCTCAAGTGGAGTTTGGTTTATCAAACATCAAGGAAAAGCCTTTTTTGGCAAAGACCCCAAGGGAGTGGACATTTATAGGAGTAGTCCTGTTGGCTTCCATTGTTACTTTAGACAACTACATCGACCAAAACAGCATTGTGTTGCTCAGTTGGCATTTCAAGGATAGTGATAACTAGTTTTAAGTAATGCCAAATTCACTTGCTATGGCCAGTTGCCATGCTCACCTATTATCCCTGTGCACTTTATACAATTGCTACCATGCTAGGTCGACTACCTCTCCATAAATACCTAAATGGGGCAATTTATGGAAGGTACTGCGGGCTATCGTTTGCATTATAATGAGGTGCAGTACCACAACATTTTGTACTACCATCTTGAGTGCACTTCCATTACATTATTCCTGTCCGCGATCAAAGAATCTTTGACTTATCTTTGATGTTGGTTTACCAGTTTATGATTAAGAGAAGTAATAGAAAGTATCTAACTATCCATCTGGTCTAGCCAGGAATCTCACATCTTAAGGGTGTACAATTATTCACAGCAATTCTCCTCTTCCAATTAATATATTTCAGTTCGTTATATATTTGACTGCCCAAAAACCTCATTGAAATGTTCCACTTTTTTCCATACTAAATGTCGAGGGTTTTATAGAGGCTTACTCTCAGAACATAAAAAACTCTGTCACCAATACAAAGGCAAGACATTATCTACCATTAGCACATGCTGTGTGTAACATCTGATTGTCAAAGACCAAGCTAACCCAAAACACCATTCGCACCAGAGTTTCAAATAAACCACTACTAGATTCATTTGTCCATTGTTTTAACCGCATGCGCGCTAGTGGGTTTTCCCGCTGCGCGCTGAAATTTGAAAAACGCGGGTTACGTGACAAAGCCAGCTCGTCATGCGCGCAGCGCAGGTAACACCCATGACGAGCTGGTTTTGTCACCAGCATCGAAGGGGTTAAAGCTCCATCACCACCCTCCTTTTATATACAGCAGAGAGAAAGTGGCTCCAACGTCTTAGTGCAAAGGAACATAATCCAGCTACACTAACTATTCTTGAAGGTCACCTGGCTATTAGAGGGCACTAAAAACCTACCTGTTTATCGAGGCATTTTTTCAGTTCCCTGACTAGTGCCTCGCAAAGCCTTCTATTTTGTTATTCTGTAAGATACCTTTCTGAACTATAGTCCGGCTGTATTGAAGCAGAGTCTGAGGTTCTGCTAGCACCCCATCTGGCTTCGGTGGGTATGATTCAAGTGATTTATCTTGGAATTAATATATGTTTTATTTTGTCATTTGTAGCCTCAAGAGGAAGACAAGACAGGTAAAAAGAAAAGCAAACCTAAGAAAGCCAAGGGTAAAGAGGAAGACAAAGAGGACAAGAAGAAACGGAAGAAGAAAACCAAGGAGAATAATGAATTTGATGAATTGGAGGCCTTCCTGGGAGGTAGAGAAGCAATAGTCAAAGCTGGAGGGGACTATGAAGAGCTTTAAAGCCTGCAACTTGGAGTTATCAAGCCTTCACTTTCCAGCATACCTTTCTCTTTGCAGGGCTGTTGCTCTCTCTGTCCACCAAATGGGTGCAGAATGATGCGGTATGAGCTCTGAGATAATGCAGCTCTTGGACATTTGGTTTCTTTGGAGCCCATCTGCACTAACCAGAAAAACTAAATCAAACGCTGCTGACTCTTGTTCCGTGTGACAGTGTGACACCACTCCCCTCTGCAATTCCTTTTTCTTCACAATGAGCATTCAGGAAATTATGATGCTGAGTTTTATGTTGAGTGTGGGAAAGGTGGTTGGAGAATTGCATTCTTCATGCCTTTTTTGCCACAGCATTGGTTTCTGTGCAATAGTTAATACTGCTTTTCACAAACCAGTGGGATTTTTTTGACCAACAGAAGTCCATCATTGTTGCGACACTCTGGTGTTATCTCCATTTTAATTCCTTGACTGAAAATGATTCAGTCCACCATTGCTGCTGACCAACAAACATGGGTAATTTTAAATCAAGCCGCAGTCCATTCGAAATTGAGAGCATGAAATCTTTGAGACCAATCTCATTGCCTGATGTCTTCCTGCTCAACGGTTAAATAAGACATGGCTGGTTGTGTTTTTATGCAATATTACCACACCTCTCAGCTGCAAGTATGACTACGAACATTGAGTGCAACATGCCTCCTTCGCTTTGAACTACAATCACAGTTTGATAATGCAAAGTATCCCGCTGCCTTGATGCAATCATGAAATGAATTGTTTTTACAGGTGCTTGATTCCCGCAGCACTCCATCATCCTGAGTCAATCACATTCCTCTGTTTGTACCCTGAATTTAATGACCCCTTCGCAAGGAGCACTGAAATGTGATTTACCTGTACACTTTCGCTTTCAAAACAGAGGTGGCAAATAAAGTTGGTCTCACTCCTCTAATTTTTCTAGCAAATGTTGTGACACTCGTGGTTCCTGTTACAGCCTTTTTTCAAAAATGTACAATGTGCTGGTGGATCTTGGTGTCCGCAGCTGCTGTTGTAAAATCTGCCACATGTATACAAGTACACCAGTGTGTTGTTTTTTTATCTTTTCTGCCCAGTATTCGGTTTGAAACATTCCCATCGGATAGAAATATTTGAAAGCAGCAGGTCTGACTAATAATGGATTATTGTTGTTTTTGTCTCGGAGAAGACCATGTTTTTTCTTTGTTTCAATGTTTTAAGTGTGATCTGTTCAGTTCTTCTTTCTGAAATTATTCAAATTTTAGGAGTTCAGGACACTCTTAAACAGATTCCTTTAATCAGGTGTTTATTCAATGTATCCTCTTACTTTTGGTTTTGCCGTTTCAGGCTGTTCGGCTCTGCATAGGAGCAAATAAATTATATATTTGTTGTTTAATATTTGAACCCTTCTTTCCATTACCCTACAGAAAGGACCTTCTGGCACCAGTAACAACACGATACATATTCTGGCTCACTTAGTACCAGAACTCCAAAAGTAAGATTTCATGATTTGTTCATTGTGAAGTAAATGTGTCCCTTATCTCCCATTTTAGGAATACTAAAGGTTCTGTAGAAAATCAAAATAGGTTATCAGAAATGGATAGATTTTAGAACAAATCTCACTGGGTCATATTTGCTACTTGGAACTTCCAATACGAGGAAAAGTGCATAAGTGGAAACACCGGTCATTCTGTACGTAAATTACATTAGTTGAAAATTAAGGATATTCCTTGGTTACTAATTCCAACTCATACATATACTATTGCATACATTCACCAGCACATTGTTGAATAAAAGAAAACCAAACCATAAAAAAGGCAAACACAGGGAATAAAGCCCAAACAGTAAACCAAAGAAATCAAGGTCAAAGATCAAAATCAATATTAACAGATTTATTTAGAAATTTATTTTACAAATCAGTTAAAAAAATTACATAAGAAAAACATTAAAATAAATTATAGCCAAAAAGCATACTGTAGAAGACATTTGATCATGAAGGCAATTTTTCACAAAATCACTTGCAAAACCCCACCTGGGTTGCCTTTGATGCCTATAGCCAGGCCACGTCTTCCCCGATTGTTGTGTGATATATCTAAGGCAGTTCTGGAGCTTTCCTGGAGGCTCCTGGTCACCCAATGGCAGTTTGGCAGTTGTCTGTGTTGCTCCAGGTCCCGGCTGCAAGGAAGTTACCTGGTCCGCTTCCAAAATCATTCCCTTCTATTATCGTTGAGCTCCAAGTCATCATTGGGTAGGTCTGACAAGAAATCTAATAAGTCCAAAAAATCGAAGCGCTCTTCGACTTCATTGCGCCGGTCCATGTCTTTGGATGAGAGGCATAAACTACGCCACATATCTAGGCCCTGCTCCCACACGTAAGCTGTGGATACGAAGTCTGCATCCGCTATGCACCTTCCAGAATTTCCCCGAGTGGGAGCAATACCCACCCAGCTAAAGGACTTTTATGATGCCATGCACCTTTTATTTGGACAGGCCAACCCCTCTGGAGCGCCTTCAGGCCTCACAGGTTTAGAAGGTGCCCCCAATGGATTCTCGCCGGCGTGTTCACCCTCTGCCCCGTCAGGCCCTTTGGATCAACCCCTGCATCCGGATCTCTGGTCGTGAATCAGCAAGCTTCTCTGGACCCCATTCCAGTGCTGCTGTTCCCAGCACCGCTGGCGACCTTCAGCGGCCCTGACCCCATTCGTATATCAGACTCTGGCACAGAGCTGGACCATCAACTCCGAGGTCGACCGTAACACGACACTCCATATCGGAGACTGTGCCTCCTTTTACTGGTGGGCCCTGTGGGGAATACGATTGGGGTGGATCTGAGGAGCCTTATGGCTATCACAAGAGCCCAAAGATACCTGGTATGACGAACTGGCAGATACCAGTGGTCTAGACACCTCCCTAAATACTGGCCTAGTCTCTCCTAGTGTGTCTACGAAGGAAGAGGCTTTATTGGCCCGGCTAGTGAGGAGGGCTGCTGAGATCCATGAAGTTCCACTGCCTTTAGTGGCAGTTAAGACAAACTTCTTGTCAGAGGTGCTTCAACCAGAAGTTTACCCCACAAAACCTTATTTTCCCTTTAATGAAGCCCTTACATATGCCCTGCTCAGGGCCTGTGCCAAGCCTTGCACAAGGGCTCCTGAGCACAGGATCATTGCTCGCCACCATCGCCCCGCCCCTAAGGACCCAGCTCCTCCCCCCATAGAGTCTGGTTGTCCAGTCTTCCACATCCAAACTCTCACAAACTTTTTGGGGTTTCCGTTGATACAGCAGTAATATTTATAGACATTGCCTTAATCATAACATGTACAATCATATGGAGTAGCGTTCAGTCCCTATAAGACAGTTTTATGTATACATACATTACAGATGGGAGCCAAGGCTACGCTTTGAGCATTGTGTGCCCCACAAGTATGTCATGATATCAAATTTACAAATATAACAGTCCCTTCTCTTCCCTCCCCCATAAAATGACATTCATCCATTCAAGCATGTCTTGTTGCATCTCATTTAGGAGACTAGCAGATCAATTAGCGATTGTACCTTTTGGTTCAGTAATTAGTGGGAACATCCTCGGGCAATGGGAATCATCCTGGCCCTGGCAGGTGCGCTGACATAGGTGGTTCCCAACAGTGGCCACCCCTCTGGGACATATGGTAGTTCCAGCCTGTCACACCACTATAGTAATATAGCATTTCTCTCCTTTACACATAGCAGTATTCAAGGCACAGGCACTTCTAGAATCTTGATGGATTTCAGCAGCATGTCCCATTCAATCGCTATCGGTCGCTTTTGCAAACCGCAATATTTTTCCCGGTAAAGAACGTCACTCTTGCACACCCCTATCTCTCCACTTCCTCCCTTCACTAGGATAGCGTTGGGGACGCTGCTGATTTCCACCTCAACATCCCTAGGTGCTTTGCCAGTATGAGCGCCAGATCTGCAAATCACTCCCACACTCTATTGCGTTTGGGGCGCAGGTATAAACCCAGTACACTGCTCTCCACTCAGGGCCAGTGGGTTCCACCTGCTACCTCCTCCAATGTGGTGCCAATCTGTGCCCACTATAGAGATAATGTGAGCCAGGCCCATATAGCATGTATATCAGGTCTGCATCTTCTTCAGGACATCTGGGGCATGTTGAGAAGACATTTGGGAAGATAGTATGGAGCCTATGTGGTGTAAGGTATGCATTTTTAATTTTATTTTAATTTAAAGGAGTTTGTAGAGCGCCTGGTGACGCCTCCCGGCGTGTCCCCGCGCTGTGGAGAGAGTGTGAGATAGTGTAGAGGAACCAATCACAAGGTAAAGAGGCAGGTTTTCAACTTCTTCCTAAACATAGTTTCATTATTCTCCATCCATGCATGATACAGAATAGAGTATTGTATAAACTTGAATCTCGAGTTTCGTGAAATTTTGGGGGGGAACCCAAGGATAAGGGTTCATTCTTTATCTCTGAACTCTCGACCCACATCTACCTCCTACCGGACCTTCATTGGAGCCAGAGAAGTTGCTACATGCCCACAAAGTCCTGTATTAGATGCCTGCCATTGCCCATAGTATACATTGATGTAAAATTTGTGTATGGGTGGTTCTATCCTGTGTGGGGACCAGTGTCATCTGATGTATCGTATGATATTCACATGTGTTAGAAACAATGAGTCTTGGAGACTCTGCTTGTTTATAAAGTCTACGTGACTCGACAGAGTACCGTCCCTGAATAGGGTCCCTTCTGTGGTCACTCCCTCTAGCTCCTACGCATGTAGTCGCTGCTGTGTTAGTGTACCAGTCATTGTAGGTAGGCCAAGTAGAGGTATATTGGGGGCATAGGGGATAGTCGGGGAGTATATCTGATGGCTACTTTCCAGAATGTGAGAGCAACTCGTATCAGTTAAGGGGACACTTGGGAGGGATGCGAGCCAGGGCAGAGCAATTTGTGTAGTTTCCTTGGGTGATCATGCGGTGTGTGTAATCTATCTCATGGTGGATGCAGACAGCCAGCCAATAGGAGAGCCATTGTAACTGGTCTGCAAGGCTATAGGATTTAAAGTCCAGTGACCCCATCCCTCCGCCCTCTGACGGCAGCTACAGCTTTACGAGACTAATGTGTCTTCTACTGTGACCCCATATTAAATCTATCAGGAGAATAATCAGAGTTTTGAAATATCGAGCTGGTATCACTACTGGCTTTTACAAAGATTAGAGTAGGCGTGGTAGCATTACCATCTTGTAGATGTTGAGGCAGCCACCCACCAAAAGCGGCAATGTGATCCTAAAGGCCACCTGAGATCGGAGGGATGTAATTGTCTTCTGATGGTTCCCTTTCTGTAGATCTTGCATGTCTCTATATTTGACACCTGAATTAATTTATCTCCAGAAATGACAGCCTGGGCAAGGGGGGTATCAACAAAGAGAAAGGCGCAGGACTTATCAGTGTTGACGGCCAAACCTGACAGGAACTCTTCAGAGGTGTAAATGTCTGGACTATTGTATGGAGGTTTACCTGCAAATCCTCAGAATGTAATATTATGCCATCCACATAAAGAGACAGTGCATGGACTAGGGACCGTATAGAGTTTCCCCAGCCATGAGCGTCTTGTCGGAGCTTCTGTGCTGGAGGTTCTAGTGCAATCATAAATAACATTGGGGAGAGGGGGCAGGGCTGCCTAGTACCACAGTGAACTGGGTATGCCTCCTTGATATTGTCTCTTGTTTGTGCCCTAGCTGAGGGAGAGGTGTGCAACAGTTCTACCCATCATATGTAATTAGAGGGGATGCCAAAACATCTAAGAGCAGCTATCATATAGTCCCAGCTCAAGGTGTCTACTACAACAATGGTTAGGTAATCCAAGAGGCTGGAATCCTTTGGGAGGAGGATTTTCCTATTCCACTTGCCTTGCAATGGACACTGCATGCCTCTTGGGCCGATATTCCCACCAAGCGTGGGATGTGGTTGCGCAAGTGCTGCCCATGGTCTCAGAAGAGGCCAGAGCCATCCTGTCCCAAGGTATTGCTGATGGCAGGGATGCAGCAAAGATCACTATATGCTGCAGACTGAATCCAACTGACTCGCTAGACGGAGCGATTGCTTCGTCAGTAGCACTCCGTTGCAAAGTTTACTGGCTTTTTGGGGGGAAGTCCCTCAAACCCTCATGGACATGCCCTTCCACAGTATTTGCCTTTTTGACGATAAAGCAGATTTGGCGCTTGAGTGAATTAAGGACAGCAGGGACACCACCTGATCGCTAGGCCTCTCCGCAGCCTATTCAGTCCCATTCTGCCTTTCACTTCTTCCGTGGCTACAGTAGGGTCTTCCAACTGCGTCCATTCCTGCCCTGCCACCATGGCCAACAGGCTCCCCAGACCTTTGGTGGCTGTGGATACAGTTTTTATAAGCCCTGTGGGGGCAAAGGTAAATATTTACCCAGTCTGCCATTCCCCTGCTTCCACCGGCCCAGTAGCCGCAGTCTCCAGACCCCTTGAATTTTCCCTCATCATCATAGTCAACCGTTGGCACCAGGATCAGGCACCACGTGCCAAGATGGCAGCCCCTCCCCTCAGACAAATGGATGCTTCAAATTGTTCAGTGGAGTTACACCGTTCAGTTCACATTAACCCCACCGCCCAGGCCACCATTCTAGACTGGATGACATAGAAACATCTCTCCCAGCTGAATCAGAAATTGCAGGCTCTTTTGTCCAAAGGAGACATTGAGAGGGTGCTGAGATCAGAAGTAGGTCTTGGTTGCTACTCCAGCTACTTATTAGTGCTGAAAAAGGATGGAAACCTGCACCGTAAACTACTTCATGAAAATTGATAAATTCAAAATGCTCTCTTTAGCTCCGTTCCGGTCTGCCCTGAAGACTCGATGGTAGCATTAGACTTGAAGGACGCCTATATTCACATACCCATCCTGCCTACCCACGGACATTACCTGCAGTTCAGAATGGGCCACAAGCACCTTCAGTTTGGAGTGCTCCCCTTTGGCCTTATCAGAGCCCCTTGGGTGTACCCAAAGGTGATGGTGGTGGTTGCATCCCTTCTGCAGAGGTCAGGGGTTCCAGTCTTCCCCTACCTCGATGACTGACTGCTGAAAGCGGGCTTGCCCCAGGCAGTCATCACCCACCTCCAGACTACAGCGAACCTTCTGCATTCATTGGGGTTTACTTTGTGTGCTAAAGTCACACCTGACTCCCTCGCAGACACTCCCTTTTATCAGAGTCATTCTGGACACAGTGCAGTTTTGTGCCTAGCCTCTGGAATGGCGAATCCAGGATATTCAGGCTTTGATTACGATGTTTCAGCCTCTATCCTGGATTCCCGTGAGACTGAATCAGAGGCTGCTGGGCCTCATGGTTTGCAGCATCCTGCTGGTGACACATGCCGGCTGGCATATTTGGGCTCTGCAGTGGAACCTAAAGTCCCAGTGGGCGCAGCATTAGGGAAATATCTCTGACTTGGTCCAGATATCGGAGGGAACTGCAAAAGATCTGCAGTGGTGGCTGACGAACCACATTTGGGTCAGCTGCAGACCCCTCTCTCTTCCCCTCAAAGTGGTGACAGATGTGACACTTCTAGCTTGGTGCAGCAATCTGAGAGATGTGAAGGTCAGAAGACTATGGTCTCCTGCAGAGCCTCTGCTCCGCATCAACTTGCTGGAGTTGAGAGCAATACACTTGGCATTGAAAGCCTTCCTCCCTTCCATCAAGGGAAAGCTAGTTCAGGTGTTCACAGACAACACCTCTTCCATGTGGTACTGCAACATACTGAGCAGGGTGGGGTCATGGACCTTGTGCCAGTAGGCTCTGTGCCTCTAGATATGAATGGAACACAAATGTATTTTCCTGGGCATACAACACCTGGCAGGCACTCTATGAACGCCAGGGAGGACAATTTCAACTGTCATTGCCTTGCGGATAAGGAATGGCGAGCCATCTGGAGGTGGTGCAAGGTCTCTTCAGCGATTTGGGAGAACCTTGGTTATATCTATTCACCACTGCCGAGAAGCACAGTGTCAGCACTTCTGCGTGCTGGAGTTTCAAAAGCGGCTCTTGCTTGGGGACGAATTTCGTCTTGAGTTGAAATCAGGCCACCGGTATGCCTTCCCGCCAATATCATTTCTGTCCAGAGTTTTCATGAAGATCATGAACAACCAAGCCCAAGTAAATCTTGTGGCTCCGGATTGGGCATGGAGAGTATATTATCCTGAACTCCTGAGTATGAGCATCGGTTCTCCGATCAGACTTCCCCTTTAGGAGGATCTCTTGTTGCAGCAAAAGGCCAGGGTCCTGCACCTAAACCTGCACACACTCCGCCTTCATGCATGGAGTTTGAGTGGTGACAGCTGACAGTCTTTGACTTCACTGCAGAAGTCTGCAAAGTCATTTTGGTAGCTAATGATCTGCATAAGCCATTTTGGCAGGCAGGCTAAGACTGTATAAGCCTGCCCTAAGACATGTTTGTGGTCTGGTGCACTGCCAAACATGTTGATCCTCTCTCTGCCCTTTTGTCCGAGGTATTATATTGTTTTATCGTTTGCAAGGCTTTGCTTTGGGTACAGTTAAAGGGTATCTTGGCTGTATAGGTTTTCTTCCGCTTGCCGCGTCAGCTTTCCCTGTTCAAGTCACCGGTTGTGACTCATTTCCTAAAAGGCCTTGAGCACATATTTCTTTCAAAATTTTTAATTTTGCCACAGTGGGACCTCAATTTTAAATTCTTGATGTGTAGGGGAGTGGCCAAGGAGGCCATCATGGCGGACACACCTTAACGTCTCACCGAGCCCTATCCCCGTAATCCACACTTAATCTGGACCAAGCAATGATCATCAGCCCCCCTGGTGGTAGGTAGTGATTGGCAGAGTTGCAGAACTGCATCCTGAGCCTCTTGCCCAATGCCCTAGGGTGGTGGGATTGGCGATTGCGGCATGCGACCGAAGGCATCCCGGCCGCGTGAAGGCGGAGGGACAAGCAGCTACAGGCCCACCCATTGTCCTGGTGGAACCCGTGAAGTAACGCCTGAACCCCCTGCGTGGACCACCTTGAAGCTGACCTTGTCGCAGCCGTGGGGTACGGGGGCCTTCACAGTGGGGGTCGGCCCTGCCTCCCTGAAGCATCGTCCTTGATTACTGGAGGCGGCCATGGAGTGGGCCGATTGGAGCTGGGGACGGCTCTGGAGCTGCCCTGACTGGAGTGTCCCATGGATGGCAGATGCTTCTGGGGTAGAAGTATGGGGAGGGGTGGGTGATACCCATCTTTGTATTGAAAAGGTATAGTTTCAGCAATGTGAAGTCAAAGGTACTTGATCAGCCCCAAAACCCCAACCCAAAGCAACAGAAGTACCCTCCCAACCTGAGTGAGGACACTGCTCTAGTGGCGTCAGGGATCTGATCACAGGTGCCTGATGTCTTGGCATAGTTTACTGGAGTCCCACTAGTCCAGTAGCCACTGGCTAACTGTAGGATGGTAGTGGCTGGCCAGAGTGCCAATTCACCCTGATACCCCCAGATATCACAAAAAGAAAGGTGGGGGCCAGTTTAACTGGACTCTACTCCCCAACTACTGCTTGTAACTGTAAGTACCACGCAGGCTCCCACAGCGCAGGGGAGGGGTCTGGGCAAAGTAATCTCACCTTCAAGGACTGGGATCACGCTTCCCCTTCTCTCTCTCCATTGATGTTCTGCAAGCCTCCTTTCCTCCTTGCGCAGCTGTCTGCTATTTCCTTGTTCAAAGCACCAGCTCAACAAGCCTCACTTAAACAGCTGTTCCTCTCCTATACTCGATGCTGCTTATGCCCTTGCTCCTTGTCAAAGTGGCACATTCCTTTGCTGCAGAATCCATCAGTCAGACAAAACTTCCACAAGTGCCAGACGCAGTGAGCAAGCGTCTTATCTCACACTGAGGGTCACAGCTGGCTTCTTTCGACTGTGTGAGCCGCCTCTTCAGATCATAGACCAGTCTTGAACAACTGACCACTAAGGCCAGACTTTTATCCCCTTTGATTAATAGGCTGATCCAATCAGATGATCTGCTACTTTTGAATCCTGATTACCCCTCCAATCACAAAGCACATATATGGTGTGTTCACTGCGTGACCAAAGCATTCAAAGGATGACCTACTGTCTGACATTGTACCAGCCTGTGCTATTACCTAAAGAGGAATTTTAATTAATCCAGATCAAGAGGCACTGGGGTTTTGGGGCTGATCAAGTACCTTTGACTTCACATTGCTGAAACTATACCTTTTCAATACAAAGATTGGTATCATGGCTCTAGCAAATGAGAGCAATCCTATGTAACATGGTCAATAAGATGCAATGCAAATTGTGTGTCTTCATGTTATCTGTGTTTTTATGATGCTTGGCGTCTAGGCAGTTTAATACTGTTTCGGGTTTTCACTGTTTATTCTAGTTTTATGTGTAGTATAATTCTCTTAGCATAGTTAGTACAGCTAAACCCGGTTAGAGTGGAGTGTCTTCCCCAGCCCATCAGGGCTCTCCAAGAAATTGGGAGGAGCATGGGGAGCTGGGATGACCAGCCCGCATTATACACAATAGCTCAACTCATCATCCGTCCCCAGTGCACCCACTGGCTCTCAAACGCACGTCAGCTAGAAAAAGGCAACAGGACCCCAGGCAAGGGGGGGACTGCACAGACTTGATCAGGAGGGTGGCTAGTAACCCACCCCTCCTGACTATAGATTTATTTCTGCCATCACTGTCATTCTACCGCAGCCTTGGAAGAGAGGGCAGTAGCCATTCTCTGTAAAACGGGGGTGTACTAGGCATACCCCCTCGGCCTCAGAGCCAAGCTCTAGGGTCTCAATCCATGTAAACAACAGTGGACAAGTATAATTGTCATGCTCACTGAGGTAGGGATCTAGAAACCATATAGTAGCTTTTAAGTGACTTGCCTGGAGATCAGCATAAGGCAGGGGAAGCACTCTCTCTAGAGACATGCAGAAGACTTCCCATCCCAATAAAGGCAAACAAAAAAAAGCTTTTCATCTTCCAGGTTTGTCACAGTGAGGGTCCAGGTAAAGTTCTAGATACAGATCTGAAACTCTTATTATTTCTCTATTGGCACACACAGCAATGGCTTCAAAGAAGTGGAAACATTATCCATGTTTCTAGTTGTCTTCAAATTTAATTCGAATTTAAATTTAGCATAATTAATAGGCGCTGTTTCGGATTTTCATTTTCATCTTCAATTCTGAAACCGTAATCTATGATTTATTTACTAGAGCCTAACAGCAGAATTACAGCACATAACCTCTGGTTTACCTTTATTTGATTTCTACACCACAAATGTGTTGTTTTTTTTTAAACTTGTATTGTACCATCTACACCCCTTAGAGAGTTTAAAGTATATTATACAGGGCTGTTTTTTTACCCAGCTTTAATATTAAAGTATGCTCTTTCTGCATTCCCGAAAAGTTTGCATCCGTACATCTATAGATGTCCAAAGCACTGCCGAAATAGATATCCTTCTCTAGACCCAGTACCCATTTTAACCCAAAAGGTACTAAATGATATGCTGCACTTTGGCTGTAAAAAAAGCGTCTTTATCACATTTACCATGTTGGGGCCTAATCCATTTTTCTCTAACACTTTACATAAGTATAACCAGGTCATGCTATCCTAGGCTTTGGTAGCATCCTCATTGCACAGCAATATTCATTCTCCAGTGTCTTGGAGCTCCTGTGCCTTTTTCCACTTTATTCCTTGTCAGTAGCTATTGCAGTTAAAGTCAATGAGTTTCAAGCACAAAATACTCTTTTATTATTGTTTAAGCTACAGTTTGCAAGTATCTTTCACACACACACACCACGCCCAACTACGTGCAACAGAACATCTGGGATACAAAGGACTATAAGCTCCCTGTAGCCTTCAACAACTGGCAAAGAGTCTTTGATTACTGGTGTTAATACGACTTGTGCAATATCTTCCCCTGGATAAAAGGGAAGATAGTGGCCCGAGTCAACTGGTGGTCTTAAATCTTCGTCTATTACCTATACAGGTTCTAACTGTTTATAGGAGGTATTTTGGAAGTCTGTTTTAGATTAAAGTTCAAAGTCTTTGCAGATGTATTGATGTACAC
Organism: Lissotriton vulgaris; assembly: GCF_964263255.1. Lineage (NCBI taxonomy): Eukaryota > Metazoa > Chordata > Amphibia > Caudata > Salamandridae > Lissotriton > Lissotriton vulgaris. The sequence continues at coordinate 204,744,653 of NC_141693.1, read as the reverse complement.
TAAAGATAGGGAATATTTGGAAGTGGCCTAACAGCAAAATCTTACCAGTGACAGTGCCTTTCATTGCAGTACAATGTTTATTTATAATCCGTGAAGTGTTCCTGGGTCAATTCATGCTAACTTGTAACTGAGAGGTTGAAGAATAGTAGCTGTCCAAACCTGTGTGTATGTGTCCTTCCTCCCTGCTTACACCCTTAATGTAAGCCTGCTTCCTCCTCCTACGTTCCCCGCCCTACCCAATCTTATCTAAAACCACTTGTAGGACTATCAGGACCCCGTCCATTCTCTCCAGATGTATCTTCAAATTCTTTTCTTGGGCCTCTTTATACTTGATCCAGCTCCTGAATCTGTCCTCATCTAAGACAGGGTTTCCTGATGATCGGAGAGCAAAGGAAGATCTGCCTTCCTGTCAGTGGTTTCAAATAATTGTTTCTGCTCTGTGAACCCTACCCTCGGGATGACCTCCCCTTCTCACACTGAAGCAGTCTGTTATGTGTGTAGGCTGTCTCAACCCCAATTAGTCTGGTGTGACGTGGAAGCATTCTAGAACAGTTTTCCTGCCTGCCAGCTGAACAATATTTTGTTGTCCCACTACCCTTCAGCTTCTTGGCATTTCTCTTCCTCCTCATCCACTTTGTTCTGGGGGTAGTTAGTTCCTCGTGTGATCTAGTTCATTCCAAGTGCCCCCCCCCCGTTTTTTAGGTCTCGCCTGTCGATGCGCATGCGCATCGAGCAAGGCGAGAGTATTGGGACTTATCCACTCTTTATCCACACTGCAAGGAATCGTGGCGATTCCTTGCAGTGCCCGTGACTTTTAAGCTCAATGCGCATGCGCATTGAGCTTAAAAGCGCGTGCACGTCCGTCTTTGTTTACCCGCTCCGCCCCCTCCCCTTCCCGCCGTGTCGCATTTCTCCTCCCCCCTCCCCTCTCCTCCGTCCGTCCGTCCGTCTTGTTTGTTTGTTTAATTTAACCCGCTCCGCCCCCTCCCCTTCCCGCCGTGTCGCATTTCTCCTCCCCCCTCCCCTCTCCTCCGTCCGTCCGTCTTGTTTGTTTGTTTAATTTAACCCGCTCCGCCCCCTCCCCTTCCCGCCGTGTCGCATTTGTTTGTTTTTGCAGCCGCCAATTGAAAACATAAAGGCCAGAGGAGCATGGCAGGAGGAGGAAAAGGCCTCTCCTTTTCCCACCATTGCAGGCCAGTGGCGGGGACTCTCCGTGAATACCAAGGTAAGAGTCGTGAGGCGTTTTCTTTGCCCCAGCTATCTATCCGGCGGAGGCCTCACATAAAGACTCCATTTTGAGCGCACAATCTCACTTTGGACCGGAAACGCAGGCTTCGGAAAGCCCGTATGTCTCAACACTCTAGGGGCTCGGTGCATCCTAGCCTGCTCGGATGCACACATGTCTCGCGACTGGTAACAAAACTGGTCAATCGGTGTTATACGCCAGATTTCTAAAAGGGCCGTGAGAAAGGGTGGATTTGAATTGGCCTGCAGCCTCCACACCCATTTCCCCGGCACCCTCCTCGCACCGCTCTGGTTCCGCTCAGAGAACATATCCTCGTAAAATTACAAATATCCGGCTACTCTAAACATCTTGAAACCTCTGAACTACTTTAGCAAACCCAGCGAGTTTTGTCCTCGACCAATGTAAACTGTGTAGAACTCGAGACCGCGCCATAAATCAAGGAACATTTGCAGCGCATAGTTCCAGCGCTAGAATAAACACGGCCGATTACATCTGTCCGCTCACTGTAAACGGTGCCGGTTAATTTATGCAATCCTGCTGCACAGGTCTAGGCCCGCCAACTCTTGCCAGAAGTGTGGAATGCTGGTGAACCCCTAAAACAATTATGCACACTACTTGCTCGGGAGAGAGCCTGGAAAAAAACAGGCAATACATACATAACACGGACTGATTAAGATGATGCAAAATGAAGGAAAAAAAATAAAATTCAGACCGAAACGAGCAAAATGTCTACAGTTTGACAAACGAGATATTACGTAAGGAATGACGGAACTAACTCAGATCGCCACATGACATGATGGAAGCCATATCAAATCGTTTTTTTATAAAAAGGTGCCGAGTATGCTGTCAGTTTACTCGCAGCTTTTCAACAAATCCGCCATCTTGGATTGCTGCAGCAAAACCCCTCTTAAGAGGAGGCTCCCTCTGTTAGACCCGGACTTTAATAGCAGCATGGACATACCATGCCTTACGTACATTTTTAAACCCAACACTTGAACACCCTTTGCCACAAGGCTCACTTCGACAAACCTTTGCACGGAGGGGGTGGGGGATGTGGGCAAGCCCTGTGCGGTAACCATGGTATGTGCCATCCCCTTTGTGTTTCGTAGCCCCTCCTCAATCCCCCCCAGTTTGTTTGGTAGGTTTTCTGCCCATAAATCCAGCTACAAAGAAACAGTGTTACTGCTGGAGGGGGTGTGGCTGTACATACGTGTGCGCCCTGGAGAGCATGATTGGCAATATATGCTTGATTAGAAGGACGTAAAGAATAGCGGGCCTGCCGGGATTCGTACACCTTTTAGACTATTGGAGATCTCTGCAGTGGATGCAGTAGTCCACTGAGCTATCTTACTAACAAATATATATGTGATGTGTTCCTGCGTATGCCTCCTCTCTTTTGGGTAGAAATAATACACCCTCACTCACCCTCAACCCCTCACTCACCCTCACCCTCACTCACCCTCACTCACCCTCACTCACCCCCACCCTCACTCACCCTCACCCACCCTCAACACCTCATCCTCACTCACCCTCAACCCCTCACCCTCACTCACCCTCAACCCCTCACCCTCACTCACCCTCACTCACCCTCACTCACCCTCACTCACCCTCACCCTCACTCACCCTCACTCACCCTCAATCCCTCACCCTCACTCACCCTCACCCTCACTCACCCTCACTCACCCTCACTCACCCTCACTCACCCTCACTCACCCTCACTCACCCACCCTCACCCACCCTCACTCACCCTCACTCACCCTCACTCACCCTCAATCACCCTCAATCACCCTCAACCCCTCACTCACCCTCAACCCCTCACTCACCCTCACCCTCACTCACCCTCAACCCCTCACCCTCACACAGTGCAATAGGTCTCAGAGCATTTGAGTTAGAGCTTTTAGAAATGTTTATGGCTTTTTTTATTTGTAATTCTTTAGCATTGGCTACAGGAAACAAAAATGCTAAAGATTTACAAAAAAACCCCATAAACAATTCTAAAAGCACTAACTCTAATGCTGCGAGACCTATTGCATTTCCAATGCTTGTTTTTTTTTGCAGCACTCACTGATTGGCATCTTCCTGTGGCACTAGCTGAATACCCATGCTGTTTGGTATTCTGACAAATCAGTCCCCGCCCTCCTCCTTCCATTGGCTACATTGTTTCTCCATTGCTCTTCCTGTTGCCTTCTTACCTAATGGTTCTTTTTCAGCCTCCTTGAGCATCGGCTGCTGCTCAGGATCTTCCTCCAGCTCCTTCCTGTGGTACTGTTTCTCATCTGTTGACTGTGGCTTCTGCTTATCTGCCTATGGCAAAGAGCATTCAGAGCAATGTGGGAGCTTTCTCCCTTGAAATAAGGGGTTTCCAAGAGGTTCATTCTTTTCTTTCTCTGGCGGGCCTTCGGCACTCCTGTTGTTAATATGTCATGTGCTTTACTGATGCACAGCCGTCTCTGCTTTTACTCCATTGAGGGGCAGGGTCCTGGCATCTTCTCCCATGCGATAACCAATCTAAATTGGCTAGTCAGACTCAGCAGAACTTATCACATCACACACAACTGCCAGAGCAGAAAAATAGCCCCTTACCCCACAATTTCCTTCATAAGTAATCCCTCAATAGTAGGACTGCATTCTTGCGTTTACATTAGAAGATCATTACCGAGATAATGTACATGTATATCTTTTTTCAAAACTATTATCGGTAACAAAGTTACCAAGTAAGTAATATTTTCTCATTTGAAGTGACTGTCTGTGTGATTGACAAAGGTCCAACGCGGTTGTTTCGTCAACCGATAGTTTCAGTTGCTCAGACATTATTTCTGACGTAATGAAAGCTTCTTTAAAATCTCTTAGCTCTGGATAAAACCGACCATTTTTTGGGGTCTGCAGAAAATGTACATTGTGGATTTTAAATTGTAATTTATTTGTATTGGAATTGTTTAGATCTGCAGTTTTGCCAACTCTTTGAATTCAACCTGTCCCTCTGCATTACGGTATCCTTCCCACCAAGTTAAAATTAGTAGTTAATAGGACTTACTTTTTTTTCATCCAGTTAGTTGATCAATATGATGGCACCCTGTGCATACCTGGCTAATACAATGTGTAATACTTTATTCCTGCAAGTTTCAGGGTTCCCCTATTGATGGTTCCTGTGAGGGCGATGTACCAGCATCTGTGCTTGCAGGAATACGTGATGGTACTCCATATGTAAGTCAAGCACATGTGAGTGTGGATGCATGATGGGTGGGCGATGGTGAGGGCTTGCCGGCATGGTATGGGTGTGGGTGGCTTTGCAGCTCCGTAACCCACATTATAGATCTCTGTTCTTACGTCTCTGCAGTAGTTACCAGGTAGCACCATGGCCAGGTGAAAGCTGCAGCCTGTCCCTTCCAAACTCTGCGCTTTATTGGTAATTGACTGTTTTCAGATGGGTTATTAAGTTAACAATGTTATTCCTCATATCCTGCCTGCAAACCTGAGTCTAGCAGAGATTGCATCTTTAGTCTGCTTTCCCTTAATATACAAGGAGTATGTGACACATTTCTTGGTTGAATGAATGTTGTCTAAAGCGCTGGGATGCCTTCGGGTAGCCATGCGCGATACAAATGCGTAATCATTCATTCATTCATTCATTTTGCCTATTTCACCATGAGTGAGGAAGGTAAAAAATTCCTCGCACTCTTTACTTTGAGATAGTCTTTCAGCACCGCACAGATCGTGCACGCTGGTGCAATGGAACATCAAGACAAATACAAGCATTGAGTTTTCATATCACAATTGTAGGTTGGAGCCTTGGGTAAGGCTCGTCGTGAGTAATCCAATGTTGACAGCTAGCAGCTGCCAAATTTGGAGCACACGTGGAAATGTGGTGTGATAAGAAGGAGATTTCCGGAGGTTCCAGTGCTCTGTTGGAGTAATGAGGTAACACCTTGGATTTGGGGTTCTGTGGTATGCGAGTATGGACATTTGAAAACTAGACTGGCTAATTTAAATGGACTGTGGTCAGTCTTCCTTAGATTCAGGTATGTTGCACTGAAGTGTGAGGAACAACTGGTGCGGCAGTAATTCAGCTGGTAGTGTATGGCAGCACCCACAACCGAAGAGAAGAGAGTGAGACTCACTGGACTGCGTGTAGTTGGCATCACTGAACAGAGGTGAGGAGTCCTCTGCATCTGTGGTACAGGACTTTTTTAAATGTATTTATTATTTTGGTTCTCGGAGGCAGGGATCAGCAAAGTAAAAGATGACGAAAAATAATTGAGAGAGCCCCTTTTTGTAAAACAGCTTTATTTTATCCACATATAAATGTATTCAGCTAGACTTCTATTGATAAAAGGAATGCTTGCAGGTCAGAGGATTGAGGAAAATTTATTTTTTAAGAGCACAGAGAACGCTTAGTGTCCTTAGGCGAGAAATGACCATTCTGTGAGTGCTTCAGAAATAAGAACAGCAGGAAGGAAGTGTGCACTTAAGCATTTAACACATTTAGGTAGATAAGAGAGTCCTGTATCAGCCATCCGAACAAAGGGCACCATTGCAGTGGAAAGACTTAATACATTGGTGCTCGATGGGTGCAAAGTCTTGGAATCGCCTAGGGACAAGCGGGGTCACCAGGATCAGCCTCCTCAGGTGGATCAGGTAATTTGTAGGATCCAAAGGTTCAGAGTCCGGGCTGAGTCTCTGCATCTTTAGTACTTATTAACAGCAGTCATGGCCATCCCCAAACTAAAATAAGTGAGCAACCAGTGTCCAGCCACACACATTAGTGATGCTAAAGAAAAGAGCAAGACAGTCATAAAGGCCTCTATGTGAGCGAGTTGTTCAGCAAGTATTTTATCTCTGTCGCCGGTTCAGGATAGGTATCTGATTGGTCTGTAATTCGCACAAATGTTTTAATGGAGGCGATTTTTGGGCCTGTTTGGAATCAAACAGTAATAGAAGAGTAGGTTCATCATATTTGGACTAAGAGAATCTGAGGGAGGATCCAAGACGTATTGGACCTGGCACTTGAAAACTGTTGGAAAGTGTTGGCATTAAGAAACCAAGGACGTCAAAGTAAATTTGTCTTCTGTTCTTTAGTTTTTATCTTGCTTCATTTTAGTTTTGCCTTGATTTATAGTTTTATGGGAAATATTGAACCAAGGGTCATAGTGTGTTTGGTTTTCAGCAGCAATGTCATGTGTGACATCACTTAACAGAAAGCGTGATAGGTAGAATTCTTGAATTCCTTCTCGGGCACTGACACTGGGCTGTATTCTAGTCCATACTTTTTCGGTTGTTCGCTCTAAGGGATGGTACTTCAAAAGATCACACTCCTACCACCAAATGTAAATAACCAGACATGTCGGGTTGTTGAGTGATGTAATTCCGCGTTAGACAAAGTGGAGTCCTGTATTGAACGCGGCACTACTCTCAATGTGGAAGGGCAATCTAGTGCTAGATGAGCTGACGCTGCTTGGACTGACACGGTCCTAGGTCCTCTCCTACTCTTTTCTTTCAATCCGTGTCTTGCTCTTGATGTTGGTCCTGGGTAAATTGAGATAAAGAGATAACTAGAATGTCAGCTCCCCTCCCTCTAGGCAGCTACCACTCCACAGCTGTCTCATCTGGCAGCTTTAGATAGGGATTATCCGTCACTGACTCTTCCTCCAGGCCCTCTCTGACTGGACATTTTGGCACCTGGAACAGCCACACATCCCCCCCCCCCCCCCCCCGGCCCCCTCTTTGCCTGCCCTCTCTATACAGGTTCCCTATTCTTTCCTCCTGGAGATCAATTTCCTTGTTATAGTTGGGACTCAAAATCATCTTGTTAGACAGAAGCCACACATTTTGAGCTTTTATGCACCAGATTGATAGACATAGGCTGCCCAAATGTCCGGGCCATCATAAAGCAAGGAAATGTGCCTGGTCTGAAATATTTCTTGAAAACTTATTGACACATTACACACTCCCAGCTTTAGCTGCGTTACAACAAAATCAAGAAGTTTGTACCATTTGGAAGTAGCAACATAGTCAATGTTTAACCTCTTCGCTGCTGATGACGAGCTGAGCTCGTCATCAGCCACGGTGGTCGTGTGCGGATGACGAGCTGAGCTCGTCATATAACGCAGCTTTTTCAAATTTGCCGCACACAGCGGGAAAAGCCGCCCCAGCGATGCGGTTAAGACAATGTTTTTTCAAGACCAGTAGGTAAGAGCACACCATGAAGAAACCATTGATGCCTCTTTGACTGTGCCTTTGGTTTTACTCGCAACTTAACTGTTCGGATTGCCTTTTCCAAATACCATAACAGCGGCCAATGTCCTTAGTGGTTTGCAAGTATGGGGTCGTAGGTTCTGGACATTAGAGACAAGAAAAAAGTCCGAGTTGGAATTCCAGTTGAGTCACTAGATGCTGGAGAATTTCTCGGCTGTGAGGCTTTTCAGATCCAAGAATTGGAAAACCCCAGGCTAATAAAATCTGGGGAAGACATCTAAGAGTTTCCTCTTAAATTGTTTGTCTCTTACAGGTCTGTAACATTGTAGTTCTGTCTCTCTCTTGATGATGGGGTACAGAGATAAGGAAGCTTTTTAACCACATTCTGTTGAGTATGAGATCTACTGATGAGACGCTCTCTGAACATGTCATATGTTTTACTTTCAGCTCCAGCAAGAGTAGATGGAAGATGTAGGCCAAGGTGTATTGCAACTCTTACAACGCTGTGTGAAAATCTACAGGGTGGTGCTGGTATAAAAACAAAAGAAATTGCACTGTGCCATATTTACTAACTGTCGCGCACTGATGATGTCATTGTCCAGGCTTACATTACGAATGCCAGGTTTACCAAATGTTAAACATAATTGAGTGTTACATCATTACACCACGCTGCAAAGGCGACCAGTGTCTTGTGTGGGTTTGGAGCGTAAGGCACCCTTCCGTACAGAATTCTACATGATGACATCCACCCAAGAGTAAGCCAGCTAGTATGTATAATTTTGCAGGAATTAGAGATCTTCCGCAAAGACATATTATGTGGTATTTCTCTTTTTGTGCTCCTTTCATTTGGTGCTTGGATTCTGTGGCAGACAGATTCAGATCTGACTTTCGTGGAAACCTAGGGGTGTTTGTACTGTTCCACTCTCGTGAAGCCCCTTGTGACTAGATAATCAGGGTTTGCTACTGTGTTAACACTATGGTTTTTAGTGCTATGCCTGGATTAACTTTGAGCACAAAAATATCTTTTATGTGCAAAAGTTGATTGGCACTACCATGTGGGTCGATTTGCATCGCACAACAATCAGTGCTACGCTTTAGTTAATCTGGGTCTTAGTGCCATTCGTAATCTTTTTGCTTCCTGGCTGTTCAGTCTTGTGCTGTTCTGTGCTGGCACTCTCTGACTGTTACGATATAGGTCTGGGATGACAACCCCACTGTCCACCAAACCAGTTGCTTACAGTATATATCAAGTTGGCTTTAGGTTAGGTCCCTTCAACCATAGGCTTTTTGATGGATTCTTTTCACCAGATTCCTCATATGTAGAATGTCCCTGGATGTCAGACTGGATCCGGGAGATTTTTCAGCTTAGCCCTTAAATGCCGATATGTGGCATCATGCGGCTCTGTGTCGACTCCTCTCCAACCTCGAAGTGACGGCTGTCAATTGTTTTGAGCTTACTTCGAGCAACCTCCATTTCTTGTCAGTGGACTAGCTTTTTTCTTCACAAAAAAACTTTTTCCAGTATGCAAGGGAAATAACACCACCTAAAACCACAGGCTTTAAACCTTGTAGGGATTGTCACCAACAAATGTCTGTGACCGATCCCCACGAGGTGTGCCTCCGGTATCTAGGGTCTGGTCGCAACTCCAAGTTGTGTGGGGAGTCTGCCCTGATGAATCCAAATGAGATCTGGGACTGCAAAGCCAAGCTGTACATTGCTAGAAATCATAAATACAAGAATGCAAAGGTGCACCACACAATTGTAAAAGCTACAATGTTAATAAACAACAGACGTAGATTTTCTTAGTCGTGATTTTTCTTTTATTCCAAAAAAGTGTACAGGCAAAAAACACGGGTGTTTGCAGCAGACGCGTTTCGTCTTCAAGGGACTTCATCAGGGCAAGTTGTTTAGGATGTTGGCGATTGCCATACTGGGTAGGGAGTTCTTTGTAGAAGAATGTTACAATCGGTCTCTTAGTAGTATAAGGAAGCCCTAGGATTATCCGTGAACTCGAATGGATAGTCAGCATGTCAATCGTCCTCGAAAATTCTATTGAAATATATGTTTCTTTTTGCTGTATGGATTAATATTTGAAGGAGGATGAACATAGGAAAATGATAATTCCCTCTGGGATGACTCTTGTTAAAGTCCTAAGTCTCCTGCATCCTCCTTCTTCATGTCGCACATCGTCAAAACGCGGGAAGGAAGCCGCGTTTTGACGAGGTGCGACACGAGTTCACAGATAATCCTAGGGCTTCCTTATACTACTAACTAAGAGACTGATTGTAACATTCTTCTACAAAGAACTCTCTACCCAGTACGGCGATCGCCAACATCCTAAACAACTTGCCCTGAAGAAGTCCCTTGAGGACGAAACGCGTCAGCTGCGAACACCCTTTTTATTTGCCTGTACACTTTTTTGGAATAAAAAAAAAATCACGACTAAGAAAATCTACGTCTGTTGTTTATTAACATTGTAGCTTTTACAATTGTGTGGTGCACCTTTGCATTCTTGTATTTACTTTATAAGTTCTTGGATGAACTATCATTGTGACAGTGGGTGGTAATCAGTGTGCACACACCTCGCCCATATATACTACCAGGGGCGATTCCAGATTTGGGGGGTGATCTGAGTTAGGTGCTAAAATAAGAAAGTCTCCACTGTCTTTCCTGCTTTTTGAAATTGCTAGAAATCATGTATATATAGCTCCTACTCGAAGTCAAGGCCACAGACTTGTTTCCTTTCTGGGAGCTGGTACTGTGACAGATCCTCATCAAGCTCCAAGTCTGCGAGTAAGTCCAAATCAAGAAGAGAAACGAGGCCAAGCAAGCCACGTGTCAGCCTCTCCACTCTCCTTCTGAGAAGTAGCTCATGGTGCCCTACGTTCCGGATCCCAGTCTGCTTGTGAGGAACCGATTCTTCAGCTGATTCCAGTGCACTCCAAGTCTCCTGGTTCATCAACGATGCAGCAACAAATTGAAGTGTTTAAGAAAGCCATGCTATTCATTGTTGGCATCTTACCAGTTTCATCAGGTGCACCTTTGGGCTCAATGGATCCGCAGTGGCATCAACCAGGTTACCTCTGGCTGGTCTGTCCTCTGTGCCGACTGTGCCTCATGAACCAGCTTTGGGTTCAGCTCAGACTCTTGAGCTGATTCCACACCCACTGCCACAATCTACATTGGATCCTGGCACATTGACGCCAGAGGAGGACATAGAGCCTAAAGTTCTATCTGGTTCTAAACCAAATTCATCTGACCTTGACAAAAGCAATGTGCCAGTTGAGTTCTTGCATGCCTGGTCCACATTCCTTCCGACAATGTCTCTTCTTGGAAGCCATCCTTCAGTACTACAACTCTTTGGATTGGCCTCTAACCAAAGCCATCCTGCTGCTGTTGGTGATGACAGAAATGATTGTGAAGGTGTGGGTGATTTTATCCCCCATAATATGATAATGACAGTTAATATGGATCTACAGGAGACTCAGTGGTCTGGATTATTCCCCGAATAGAGGGCTGATTCCCACCCCAGTCCTTGGCAATGGTAGTTAAAAGAGCAGCTGATGTCCCAGACTTACAACTACTGTGAGTTGAAGTAAAGAATAATGTCCTTCAGATATCATGCAGCCTGGACATTCTTCTTTGGAATCTCTACTGCCATTTAATAAAGCCATTATTAGCACCCTCGTGGGAACTTGGCCAAACCCTTGTTCCTGTCAGCCAGTAAACAGACAAGTGGCACGTTGTATAGGTCAGCTCCTGCTGACCCTGCCATTCTCACACATAGTCCTACTCTAGAGAGCCTTGTAGTACAGACCTCCCCCATCAAAATTAACCCCAATTCCTTCCGTATAACTCCACTGGGCATGGAGTTGAAGAGAATGAAGGCATTTGGGAAAAGGATGTTTTACTCTTCCATCCTAGCCCTTAGGTCCATCAATGCCAGCTGTTTGCTGTAACATCACTCCCAGGCAATGTGGGGGACAGTAGCTGAAATTATCTTGGTAATCTTGGAGGAGTTCAGAGCCAATTTGGTGCAGACCATTGAGGATGGCCTGGCTGCATCCTAGTACGTCTTCCGATCACGACTGAACACGACGGACTGCTTCGGCAGAGCAGTCTGTACTAGGGTAGTGCTCCGGTACCATGCGTGGATGAGATCCATTGGCTTTTCCGAGGATGTTCAAGCATCACTTATAGATATGCCTTTCAATGGGTCTCATCTCTTTGGAGAGAAGGCTGACTCTGCCCTAGAGTGCTTTTAAAAAAGCTGAGCAAGAGCATTCTCCTGCAGCCTGTCTACACCAGCAGCAAAGAAATAGCCTCATAATTTTTGCCCATTTCAATCATTGGTAGGGGCTCTGCCTTCAGTCATTGTCGAAGCCCATTACCCCAACAGCAGATTACCAAGACCTTTTGGGGTGGCGGTCGGAGGATCTAGCAGGCAACAGCCAGGCAAACCGGGGCAGTGGACTACCCAATAGCCAGGCCCTCGGGCAGGAGCATCCAGGCTGCTTTCATTTACCCCCTAGTGACACATGACCACCCCGTTGGAGGCAGGATCACTCTTTTTCTCCATGGCCGGCAAACATTGTCCGACAGGTGGGTTCCTACAGATAGTCCAACATGGCAATGCCCCACCACTTATCCTACCTACATCAGAGTGACTTTTGGATAGCATTTCTCCATTTTGCTGCAGGATGTCCACACTGTGTTAGAGAAAGGAGCCATTGGGAGGGCCTTTGAAATCAGAACGGGATGTTACTCCTGCTATTTCCTAGTGCAGGAGGTGGGTGGTGGCCTTAGCCCTGACTTAGATCTTCGAGCCTTCAAATTCTTCCATTCCCCCTTCCTATTGGTCCAAAGGCGCTACCTTCCGTTCAAGGTGGGCCACAAGCATTTTCAGTTTGCCATCCACCCTTTTGGCCTCATGAGTGCCTCAGGGGTTTTCACAAAGATGGTGGAGAGTGTTGCAGTATATCTTTGGAGTGTTGGAGTATCTCTCTTCCCCTACCTCGACAACTGGCAGTTGAAGGCCGGCTTGCCAAAGTCTGTTATAGACCACCTCCATACGACAGCGAAACTCTCTACATCTCTGGGGTACTCAATCAATATTCCAAAGTCAACCCACACTTCTTTGCGGAGGATCCCTTTCATTGGAGCCATCCTGGATACAGTGCATTTTCAAGCCTTCCCTACATAATGACATTCAGGCTATGATCCTGTTGTATCACACTGGGCCTCAGTAAGGATGACACCCAGGCTTTGGGGCAGTTGGCCTCCTGCATCTTGCTAATTGATCATGCCAGGTTGTACATGTGGGCTCTGCAGTGGGATTTAAATTCTCAGTGGGCCCAGCACTAAGGGAACCTTGTAGGATTGTATCCAGGTTACGGAGGAGACTACAAAATATCTGCAATGATGTCTGCGCGACTGCAATTGGAGTATCGACAGGCCCCTTTCCCTACTCCCAGCCAGAGCTGACGGTGGTGGCAGACGCATCACTATTGGGTTGAGGAGGTTATCTGGGACAGGTAGACATCCGGAGGCCAGCCTTCCCATCAACATGCTGGAGTTGTGGGCCATTCACTTAGAATTGAACGCCTTTCTGTCGTCCATCAGGAGGAGTCTGATTCAAGTCCTCGGACAACACCACTGTCATTTGTTATTACACAAGCAGGGTGGTGTGAGGTCCCAGGCTCTGCGCCAAGAGGCTGTGCACCTGGCTGTAGTCAGGGCATCTCCCTCACCACACGTCACCTGGCGTTCTCTTTAAATGCCTGAGCGGACAAAGTCAGCCAGCAACAACACCTAACGGATCATGAATGACAACTGCTTCCGGAGGTGGTGCAGAATGTCTTCCATCAATAGGGAGATCCCTGGCTCAATTTCCTCTCCATCGCCGACAGCATGCAGTGTCAATACTTTCATGCATTGGAGTTCCCAAAAGTCTCCCGCTCAGAGGCTCATTCTACTAAGAGTGGAGCTCAGGTCTGATGTGTGCCTTCCCGCCGCTTTCTACCATGTCCCAATTTTTGAAGATGAGGAATAACTGGGCCAAAGTCATCCTAGTGGCTCTGGATTGGGCCAGGAAAGTGTGGTATCTGGAACTTTTGGGCATGAGCATCTGCCCTTTGATCAGGCTACCACGTTGGGAGGATTTTCTGTTGCAGGGCATGCACAATCTACACCTCCGTGCATGGAGATACAGCATCAGCAGTTGACCACATTTGAGCTGCTTTCCTATGTAGTGTATTAAATGCTGGTGGCTAGTCATCCTTCCACAACATCCATTTATTCAGGACACTGGAATAATTGTGCTGCATGGTGTAACACTTGTAATACTGTCCTATTACAAACCAAACTGTCAGATGTATTGCTATTCGGTCCGTCTTTTACCAAACAACGACTTGCTGTGGGTACTGTTAAAAGATACTTGTCAGCCTTTATGGCATTTGCCAGACCTACTATCTTTATTCACATCTCCTGTTGTGATACATTTTCTCAAAGATTTGGTCCGTGTGTTCCCTCCAAACCTTTTCTAATGCCGTAGTGGGACATTGACTTGGTCCTTCCTTTCCTGATGTGTATCCCCCTTGAACCACAGCTCTGCTGCCGCCTAAATCGGCTGAACCTGAAGAAATGTTTCCTCTGTGTAATAACATCTGCTCACTGCATGATTGAGCTTCAATTTCTGAGTTTGGCAGCCTTATACCACGTTCTTTCCAGACAAGCTGGTCCTGAGAACAAGAGCAGCTTTTCTCCTTAAGAATGTGATCTCTTTTCACATCCACCAATCCATCACTCTTCTAACTTTTTGTCCCATTTCACCCTCTCAAAAGAGGAGAGACTCCATCAATTTGACACCATGTGCTCAAGTCTTATATTGATCAGGCCAAAGCCTATTTAGTTGACGAGCAGCTCTTTGTGGGGTTCTTCATGGCCAAAGAAAGGCAAAGCACAGCAGCACTGGACTTTGTCCAGATGGATAATCCTGTGTGTTAAAATCTGCTACACAATGGCAAAGAGTCTACAGTAACAAACTACAGGAGGTAGGCCATATACCCGGTAAAGACCAGGTAAAGGTGTGTAACATACAACAGTGTCTCAGAGGGTATTATTTGTTAGGTAATTTCTAAGGGAGCACAAATAATTGCTTACGAGCATGGAAGGGAAAACAGGGAGACAATAATTTGCAAAAACAAAGATAGACTTTTGTATATATTTTGTCATATATTTAAAGACAAGAAAAGCACTGTGTTACATTGAATGACATGTAACTTGCGTTATACTGTGCACAAGTGCTCGTGAAATAGTGAACGGTGCAAGTGACACATGAGGAAGTATGTACAGCGGACAAGGGGCGCAAGCAAAACAAATTATATACAAGGTGTATTCGTAGTAATGCTCCTACATTGAATGCAAATAAATACAAGGTGATTTAAATGTGCAATCACGAGAAAGGCGCCGTAAATTTTGCTGTAAACGTCGACAGTGTTTTGGCCTATATGCAATGTTAGGCCATCATCAGGACCAGGTTATAGATAGTTACAAAACAGTCTTGCAGCAAAGGAATTGTGGCGGAGGAGAGGTGGTCTCCAGTGGAAAGCTGAAGAGATCCAATAGATATACACCGGAGGGGAAACCCTTGAAAAAGTGGGTCCAGGTGGGGAGAACGACCGACAGGTCGGGAGGCTGATATGAAGACAGGGGTTTAGTGGGAAGGCGTGTCCATTGGATTACGTCAAAAGCACCTGCACACTGTCACAAAACACTACTGCCTTGACAGCCAGGTTTGACAAAAAGGGCATTTTGGCCATTTGGTCCAACAGGACTTTTTGGTCTGAGCCATTCCACAGATTTGCTTCCCTGGAGGTACTGCTTTGGTATCTATTCTACAAGTGAGGAATATTCAGCTATAAGTATCTAGCAGAAGCACAACTTACCTTTGGTATCCATACGAAGAACAAGTTTCCTACCTTCGAAAATGCTCTTTCTGGTGTATAATTTAATTGCAGATTCCTTACCACCCTACAGAATAACTGTTCTCTTTTCAATCTAAAACGGCCCCTATTTAGAAATGTGTACACAGGCACTATTGATTGCTGTTGGATGCTGCATCTAAAGGTGTGTTCAATCTCCAGAAAAAAACAGTCGTCTGCGTACTTGGTTGGCGCCTATATATGGCTAAACTCATCACTTCAGGGGCGAAGTAGAGCTGCACAATGCACCTATAGTCAGTTCAGTTCAGTTCAGTGAGCTTTATTCGATTATTAAAAACAATCATAAAAGCACATGCAATAAAAACATAGACAAAACATTATACATATAGCAGTAATCAAGGTAACAGTGTTAACATATCCTATTTTTTATAACGGCAATACATTTTATGCACCTATAGTCATGTAGGGGCTATACTGAAATCTTTTGGATCCAGTCTGGTGCCTGGGGATATTCTACATGTGAGAAATCCCTAGTTGGATAGAGTACCCACCAGAAAGAACACTTCCACCTCAATGCACTTAAACACTTAATTCACTTCATGTGGTAGACTGTATGGTGTTTCATTCAACGTTTTTGGAGTCTGTGCCCTACAATATATGACGGGCTGTTCTACCTCTAAAGGCACACCCCACTGTCACGTTTTATAACATTCAGTTGATTATCGCATACATGCATTGCATATAAAGAGCAGAAGGTTTTTTTTTGTTTTGTTCTGAAACAGGCACTACCAGTAACACCATCACCACACTGTCACACTATCATTAGTAAAAGTAATAATTCCTCCCCAACACAATCACCACCAATCCCACCTTCAAAAATAGCAGCCCACTACCACCACCACCACCACCACCAGTACCATCTTGACCACCAATTTCACTACCACATTGCGATTGTCGAGATCACACCCCCAGTGATACCACTCACCATCAATATGGCATACAAATAATGCATTATTACCACTACCAATTTCATCAATACAACCATGGCTAATATGAATGCCACCACCAAAACGACTAATTTCGCGAATAGCCACACCACCACTAATACCACAAATTCTTTTGCCAGTAAGAACACACTGCCCTCGCTAACAGTACCACCAGCATTACTACCGATTTCACCAATGCCAATAACACTAATAAAGCCATTACCACTACCACAATACGAGTTCTGCCAATACCAGCAGCACTAACACACCACCACTACTTCTACCATAAAGCATTGATGGAACCAATACATCTGCCTTTAAAAGCTATCACAGGGGTACATGAGTGTTTATGTGCATTGGAGCTTTAAACCCAGACACATTGGTATTGTCAGTGATGGTTTTATATTTATGTTTATGTTTACCGATTTCTAGAGCGCATGGCTGCCCGTGAGCGTCCCAGCGTTAATGATAGAGACGAGCGAGTACAGATGAGAGAGAGTTAAGGATAAAGCCAGGTCTTTAGGAGTTTACGGAAAGAAAGGAGATTGGGTTGAGCACGTATGTCAAGTGGGAGTGAGTTCCACAATTTGGAGGCATTATACGAGAATAGACGACCTCCAGATCGAGCTCACTTGATCCTGGGCGTCAAGGTCAGGTGGAGGTTCGTGGATCGAAGGGTTCTGTTGGTTGTATAGGGGGCAATGAGATCTTTGAGGATGGGTGGGGCCTTACCATGCAGTATTTTGTGGGTTATACAAAGGGCCTTGAAATGCACTCTTTCAAGTATTGGCAGCCAATGCAGTGCTCTGAGGGCCGGTTTGGCCAAACAGCGATTGTTGGCGCCTGTGAGAATCTGGGAAGCTGTGTTTTGCACTACCTGAAGTTTGGCTGTCACTTTCTTTGGTGCCCCGAGGTAGAGGGCATTCCCATAGTCCAATCTGGACAATATTAGGCCCTGAACCAGGAGCTTCCTAGACTGAAAGGGAAGCAGCGGTAGGATTTTGCGGGTGGTACGGAGGAGACCATAGCAGGCTCCGGCCGTTTTCCTTGCTTTGGTGTTCAGTGTAAGCTCCTGATCCATCCAGATCCCAAGACTTTTGATGTCAGATTTTGGAGTCGGGCGGACTCATACTGGGAGGCCACAAGGTCTCCGGACGAAAATGTGACTGGTTGCCCATGACCAGTATCTCCGTCTTGTCACTGTTCAGTTTTAGGTGAGATCTGTCCATCTAGCTGGCTATGATCCAAGAGAGGAATACAGATCGATGGCAGGATTGTCCTGATGGCTTAGTGATACAACGAGCTGGGTGTCATCAGCGTAGGTCAGCAATTTGATTCCATAAGGGGTGACAATTTTTTCGAGAGGGGACATGTACACATTGAAGAGCGTAGGGCTCAGAGAAGAGCCCTGCGGGACTTCGCAATGTATTGGGGTCACTTTAGAGATGTAGTTGCCGTCTGCCACCTGGAAAGAGCGGCTGTGTAAGAAGTATCTCAGCCATGACAGGGCAAGGCCGGAGATACCCAGGTCCCTAAGCCGTTGGACCAGTGTACGGTGGTTCACAGTGTCAAAGGCCACACTCAGATCCAGGAGGATCACTGCCACTGATCCTCCTGCATCGATGATCTTCCTGGCCTCTTCAACTACCGCAACCATCGCGGTCTCCGTGCCCTGGCCCGGACGGAACCCTGTCTGTGAGGGTTTGAGTAGTTCACTAGATTCGAGGTAGTTAGACAGCTGACCGTTGATGAATTTTTCTGCCACCTTGCTGATACTTGGCAGAAGAGAAATAGGCCTGAAATTGTTCAAGTCCAGGGGGTCGAGGTTAAGTTTTTTTAATAGGTATTTAACCACAGCCTTCTTCCAGCTAGGAGGTACAATTCCCGGCTCAAGAGAGGAGTTGATCAAGTTCACCATCGGGGCAAGAATAGTGGGTGCAACAAGTTTTAAGGCCTTCACGGGGGCTGGGTCTAGCGGGGAGCCACTCTTGATTGACTGTAGAATGGGGTAGAGGGTATCCTCGGTAATAGGGATAAACGTGTCCAGTCCTATTTTGAGGTTCTGGAACGGGTCGAGTTTGTCGGAGGGGTTATGAGGGGGGAGTTGTTTCAAGATATTTTGGATCTTTTGATCAAAAAATATTGCTAGCTCATTACAGTGGTTATCCGATGAATCCCCAGGGCGGGGGGGCTCCGGGTTTTTAGGAGTTTTGTTCACGATTTGGAAGGTTTCTCTTGATGAGCTAGAGGCAGCTCTTATCTTTTCTTCAGAGAAAACTACTTGCGCTGCTTTAAGGGCTTTTTTGTAATTAAGAATTGTAAGTTTATAGTCCTTCTTACTATTCAGGTCATAGTCCTTCCTCCATAGCCTGTCTGACTTTTTACAAAGGTTTTTTAGGAGGCGAACCTCCTTAGTAAACCAGGGCAAGGTGGTTTTTTCCCGTGGTTTAAGGGAAGGTTTTTTGGGAAGGACTGCGTTCAAGGAGTTTTCGATCCATAAGGAAAACTTGGGATCCGTGACTACGGGGTCTGCCTCATAGGTTGGAGAGGAGAGCTCCAGAACATGCTTCCATTTGTCAGGGTCTAATTTAGACCACGGACGTGTAGGTCTGCCGGGAGCTGGCCTGGGGCGGGGAGTGGTCGGGATCCACCAGCCAAACGGAATAAAGCAGGTGGTCGGACCACGGTAACGTAATTGGTGGCATTACTTTAAGATCCGATATGTTCGAAAAAATGGGGTCCAGCAGATGCCCCAATGAATGTATAGGTTGGTGGCTCCCCAGATGGAGCTGGTGTGTTGCTAGGTCTAATAACAAATCTGAAGCTGAATTATCTCTACTATTATCAAAATGGATATTTAGGTCCCCTAGGATCATAAAATTGGGGAGGGTACTGGCCATGGCCATTGAAGTTTCCAAGAGGGAGCTGCAGAACTGTCCCATAGTACCTGGGGGACGGTAAATAAGGATTCCCGAGAGGGATTTACATGGGGACACTTGGATGGTGAACTGGACATTTTTTGCAGTCGGAAAGGGGGCTAACGTGGAGCCGGCAGGGGAGGTGGTCTCTAAAGATTATAGCTATCCCTCCTCCCCTTCGCTCGGTCCACATGTTGTATGAGGAAGCCCGGAGGCAGCGCCTGAACGATGTCCGAGTCAGAGTCTGATGAGCGCCATGTCTCTGTTAAAAACAGTATCTCCAGTTTTTGCTCCTCTAAGAGCATATAGACTTCCTGCACGTGTTTAAGCAGGGATCGACAATTTAACAAGGCCATATTAACAGCAGTCTGAGCGAGTGGGCCAGTGTTCGGGGAAGATAGTTTATAAGTGCAGTGAGAGCAATGATTGCACGAGCCATGGACTGTGATAGAGTGAGCACAAAGGGGCAGGGGGAGCTGATTCAGTTGCTGTAAGAGTTCTCTGGAGTATACCAGAGTCTTGTGAGGGTTAGAGGCCAGGGTACTATGCCCTGGGCCCGTCATGGCGCGGACGGGCGCAGACGGGCTTACCTCTGGCGCACCTCAGGCGCGCCATCGTCGCGCCCGCTGCGCTCGTCCGCTGCGCGTACGAAGTAGGGAGGGTATTTTGTAGTGTGAGGGCCAAATCGCCCGCGACACTAGAGCGCTGACCGTTTCTACCCCAAGATGGCGCCTGTGCAAAAACTGCTCGATTGCCTGATCCCGCGGTCCAGGAGACCCAAATCGTCTCCTGAGAGCACGTGGACCCTCGGGAGGAGCGCGTGAAGGGTAGGGGTGGATGAGGAGGAATTTTAAAAGATATGCACAAAATCACACAACGTTCTCCAAATAATTTTAAAAAACAGCTAAGTGTCACATAAATAGAAA
The DNA here is from genome assembly GCF_964263255.1 of Lissotriton vulgaris. Taxonomy (NCBI): domain Eukaryota; kingdom Metazoa; phylum Chordata; class Amphibia; order Caudata; family Salamandridae; genus Lissotriton; species Lissotriton vulgaris. The sequence goes on along the minus strand of NC_141693.1, from coordinate 204,724,441 downwards.
TTTCCAATAACTTTGAAGCATTCAGCCCCTGACTCCCGGCTTCCGCCTCAAGAGTCGCAAGTTCTATCAGTGAGCATACGCTTTCGCCGGCCCTATATGTAGTGTGAGGGCCAAATCGCCCGCGACACTAGAGCGCCGACCGTTCCTACCCCAAGATGGCACCTGTGCAAAAAATGCTCGATTGCCTGATTCCGCAGTCCAGGAGACCCAAATCGTCACCTGAGAGCGCGTGGAGCCTCGGGAGGAGGTTTTACAAGCTATGGGACCAGTTCTCAAAACTATTTGTGCAAGTTTCACTTACATGCTCAAATAGAAATGTGTACGAGTGCAAAAACACTTTTGTTCTGTTCAGAGATTTGCTTTACATTTGTGAAAAAGAATTTACTCACACGAAGATGTTCTTGTGATTAATTCTGTGAGCACTATTTAACAACACTAGTACCTCTGACACCATGAATGCAAAGTCAATCGTTCACAGAAGTCCCTTTTATTGACTCTGCGTTATCACTCATTTAGTTTTGCTTTATATTTTTTATATATATTGGTATCCGCATTTTTTTCAAAGGCTCTCCTCTTATACACAGCAAATTATATAGGGTTATTACCACAAAAAACGTGTTTGTAGGAGAAAATTAGTAATTTTCTCCTACACTATTTAGGACTACTGATTCAATCTAAAATCCGAGGGACATATATCTCTACCCCAGATTTAGCATCTGTTAAAGTATACAGTAGGATGATTAGAAATGATTTGAATGTACTAACCAAATGAAATGTACAGTTTAACTTATTTGACTGTACTGTGAATGTATATATGTTTTGTGTAAAGTCATATGTTTTTTTGTGATACAAACACGTTTTTTGTGGTAATAACCCTATATAATTTGCTGTGTATAAGAGGAGAGCCTTTGAAAAAAATGCGGATACCAATATATATAAAAAATATAAAGCAAAACTAAATGAGTGATAACGCAGAGTCAATAAAAGGGACTTCTGTGAACGATTGACTTTGCATTCATGGTGTCAGAGGTACTAGTGTTGTTAAATATTGTTATAGATTCCACCTCTGACCTCCTTAACTGAATCAACCCCCCTTTTTTCTAAATAATTCTGTGAGCACAGCATGGGAGGAGAGGGGCCTCACAGGGCGGATATGTTCCCTGGCACGGGCTCCCCTTGTAGCGCTGCACCTGCAACCAGTGGTAGTTCACAGAGGTATGAAGTGCAGACGCTAGGCCTGCGCTGGGCTAGATAAGAGGTGCACCACCACATTGAGGTTTTTTTCTGTCTCAGTCTCTTAAGACACGTTTAGCTGCTTGGGATAGAGTGGGGAGATGTTTGCAGGTCCTGACTGCCCAATCTTGGTTTAGACTTTCATTGTTCTGGCTCTCGGCAAAGTGATCTTTTGAGCCTGCACTTTAGTCTTAGGGCAATGATAATGTGAGCCCATTAGCAGTGGGAGGGACTGTCTCATCGTTACCTGTAAGGCCATCTCTTCCTCTTCTGGGCTGTTTAACTCTTAATTACCTCAAGCAAAAAAAATTAGATCGCCACAAACTGAATTTTGTTTTGCTTTGCACAAGGCTACCAAGTGGCTCATGACACAACGATCTCCTTCTATCACAGCTGGAGCAAGGTTATGAAAGCGCAGTGGGCTGAGGCTCTCACAACTCCCAACCCCAGACCTCAACCAGGCTGTCCAGGACTTCGCCTCCTGGATCACCAACAGCGCTGACAGTCACCCCACTGAAACCTACAAAATTCAACAAGAACCTCAAACATGCCAGCTGGTACACCCCAGAACTCAGAACCTCCAAGTGCAACTGCCACCAACTAGAGAAATTATGGTGCACCAGCAAGAACCCCGCCGACAGAGCAGCTCACTAAACAGCCCTTAGCAACTACCACCGGCACATCAAAGAAGCCAAGATAGCAGCCCTCGCCACCCGCATCGAGTCTGCGGCCAACCACACAAAGGAACTCTTCCAAATAGTCAAAGAATTCTCCAACCCGACAGTTCTAGAGAACACCATTCACCCCTCCCAAGATCTCTGACACCCTCTCAGACTACTTCCACAGCAAGATCACCAACATCTACAACAATTTCAACATCCAACCTGCCACCCTCATCCCTGACAACCTCAGCCAATCAGCGAACACCAGCCAAACTATCACTACCTAGTCACCACTCACTAGCCTCACCACCTCAGCCATCTAGCCATCATGTCCTCCATCTACTCCAGGGCTACCACCCACCCCTGCCCCCACCACCTCTACAACCTCGCACCGAACCCTTTCCGTACTCAACTCACCAGCATCCTCAACACTTCCATCTCCACAGCAACCTTCCCAGACAGATGGAAACACTCAGGCATCGAACCATTCTTAAAGAAAGCCCTTTTACCCCAACGATCTCAAAAATGATTGCCCAATCTCCCTAATCCCATACCCGGACAAAGTTCTCAGAAAGTCACCAACCAGCAGCTCACTAAATTCCTGGAACAAAAGCACCTACTGGACGCCTCTCAATCATGGTTCCATGCCATCAAGAGCACTGAGACTGTGCTGATCACCGCCACTGACGACCGTGGAGAAACCTTGGCCCTGATCCTCCTCGACCTCTCTGCGATGTTCTACACAGTTTCCAACAACACCCTCATCAACAGACTCCACAACATAGGCATACAGCAAAATGCCCTCGAGTGGATCTCCTCCTCTTCCTTACAGGATGCACATAGAGCATCCGACTGCCTCCCTTCACCTCTGCACCCAAAGACATCATATGCGGCGTACCACAAGGATCATCCCTCAGTCCCATCCTGTTCAATGTCTACATGACCCCCCCCTTCACAGATGTTGTAGGGTCCCAGGGATTGAACATATTATCCTACGCAGATGACACTCAACTGATCCTTTCGCTCACTAAGGACTCCTCCACCGCCAAAACGAACTTCTGCAATGCTATGACCAACGTAGCCGAACGGATCAGAGACAACTGCGTCCAACTCAACTCCGACAAAACCGAAGTGCTGATCTTTGGGAAGGACACCTCTGCATTGAACGACAGCTGGTGGCTTGCAGATCTCGGACCCTCACCCACACCAGCCTACCATGCACGTAATCTTGGCATCATCCTGGACAGCCAACTGTCATCTCTTCCTGCTTCCACACACTTCTCATGCTCAGCAGAATCTTCAGATGGACTCCAACAAACACCATACAGACCTTTACCCAAGCACTTGTCACCTGCCGCATCAACTACGGCAACACCCTCTACGCCAGCATCTCCAATCAGCTCCTCAGAAGACTCCAGACCATACAGAACGCTGAAGCCAGACTAATCCTGGACCTCCCCAAATTAACCCACATCGCCCTTCACCTGAGAGACGTCTATTGCCTCCCCATCCAGAAAAGTTGCCAGTTCAAGATCCTCACACACCTATAAAGCCCTCCATGACCTGAGATTGGCCTACCTCAACCATCGACTGAACTTCCACCAACCCACCAGACACCTGTGCTCCTCCTCGCTCGTCCTTCCACACACTCCCCGCATCCGTTGCAGCGGTAGACTCTATCTCTACATCGCTGCCAAGACCCGGAATGACCTTCCTCCTCCAGCGCCGTACAGCCCCCACGCTGGCATACTTCAGAAAGCGACCCAGGACCTGGCTAGGGCTCGCGGTTTTATGGTATTTATTTTTTTGACGTTTCCGTCTGTATTTATCCATATTTATTTGTTGCTAATTTTATCTGTATTTATCCATATTTATTTTGTTTTCTGTGTAAAAATTAGGCTGAAATGAGTATATTTCCACATTTAACTAGTAAATATGGAGTCATGATTGAATGCCTACTAGGTTTCAATGCTGTAAACACCTGCAGAAGATAAATTAATGCACTTTCAAGAAAATATGCAAATTTCAGTATCAACCTTGTTCATATCTACTGCTGTTAAAGCCTCTTTACTAAAATTTCTTCTTTCTTTTTTAGCCCCTTCCCTATGAATCCACACAGCTATTGGTCTGGCATTCATGGCAGACAGTATTTAGAATTACTCAAAAAGAAACCCAATTTTCATTTTTATCCACATTTAAAAAATAAATGCAGACAAGAAAATAAATGTTTTCAGTCTGTATTTATCTGTAAAAATCAGTAAAAGCTGAAAACATGGAGCCTTATCTATATCCTATCATTTTACGCCTCCTGGGCCCCAACAAGATAGTCACATAGTTTAGTTACAAAAGCCTCTCAATTTGCAGTAAGAGGAAGAAAAATGAATTGCAATTTCCATGTTAAAAGAATAAGGATATGTCAGAAGACATAAGCTGACATTCGACCTCTATGTTTGAATGCAAAGGAAATGAGGCAGGATATTGTATTGTAATTGCATTTATATAGCGCTTACTACCCCTGATGAGGCGTTCAAGCGCTTTTTTGTGAGTAGCACGCTACTCCGAAACCCAAAAAGGATTAGGGTTGAATTAGTATAGTGAAATATGAAAGTAATTTGAGCGGTGGATAGGTTAGTCAGTTATGTGGATTCAGAAGGATAGAGGAGGGATAGAAGAGGGAAAAAAGATTTGCATTGAAGTAGCGCTTGTTACCCCTGATGGCGTGTTGAAGTGCTAATTTTGGCGAGTACCACGCTACTCCGGAACCCATAAAGGATTAGTGGTGAATTAGTATAGTGAAATATGAAAGTAATTTGAATGGTGGCTGATAGGTTAGTTGATTATTTGGATTGTGAAGGGTAGCAGAGGGATAGAAGAGGGACAGAGGTATGCATCTGTATTGCTCATTCGCCTTCTTAACCTCCGTGTGTTGACTTTGGGGGGTGCTGCAGCATCCCTACATCTAGCGCCCATGGTATGCCCTGACTCAGTCGCTCATGTGAAGGAACTGACTGTTGATTAAGCATGTTTGACTTTGAAGCTGCTAACGCGCAGTTTCTAGTTTCGCCACACGGTGGCAGTAAAGTGACTAATTGAAGGGAGTCTGTAGCGACAACCAGCGAGTACCAGCCTTACTACTACAGTGGAATATTTTATTATTATTTAATAATTTCCCTCTTAACTTGAAGTAATGTAGTTGATTAGTCACATGAATGTCCCTAGATTGTTATGGTGTAGACACCTTTTGAATGTATAGTGTGGTGACGCAGAGCTTCTTCGAGCGGTTTACAGGTAATTCTATCTTTTCCGTCATCAAAAAAATGTAATATGGAGCTGGCATGAGGTGCCCTTTCAGGCTTTGGATACGAGAAGAAACAGGCTGACGTTCCTGAGCAGGAGGCAGCGGTTTACTGACGCAAGGAGAAATGTATACACTAATAGCTGGTTTTCATATATTGTATCCTGACAGCCACAGGTGTGTGGTGCGGAGTGTGCAAAAGCATGACGTGTGGAATGCTCAAGCCGGAAACTGGGTAAAGCGGCCAGCACATCACGTACCGGTGCGCGTTCCTTGCACTTACACATTGTCGTAGGTTCCAGTTGTAAGACGCAGGTTGTCTAATTCCGGTATTTGCTGGTGGTGGATTTAGTCTCTTCCTCTCCATCGTCTGACCCCTCCCTATCTCATCCATTTATTTTAGCCCGCTGAGATTCACCCCTTTTGACCCTGGAGGAGGGGAAGCTGCCGTTTTATTCCAGGTTCTTTGCAATAGCATTTTCGGACCACCCAGAAGCTGCAGCTGTCCTTTCGTCTGTGAAATGGGACCGTGTAGTGTAGATGAAGGATCTGGGACATACTCTGTCGGTCTGACTGGAGAGGGAGTGGTCGTGTGGGCAACATACGTGATGCATGCATAGGCTTCCAGTCTGGTGTGGAGCCGTCGCAGGAAGCGCCCCCATACTGGATATTGCCTCTGGGTTGAGCCTTGCTTCAGTCTCTTGGTTTCCTCCTAGTTACTCATGGTGACCATGCACATCTCCCCCACCTGGAAAATGGTCTTGTCAATTCGCCTTCCGTGTGAGTGGCTTTGGAATCCCTTCCCGTGGTCCCGCCTCTTCATTGCTGTCTGTGAAAATTGCCACCCGAAAAGTTCCCTTGATTCGCTCATTCCTGTACCCCCGGCTGAGCGTGGCCGCTCCACCTCCGGAGAGGCTGCTGGCCCTTTGTGAGGCGTGGGTTTGTTTTCTCACCAAGTGCCTGGCCTCAGCATTGTGGCTGGGGGAGGTCTTCAAACGTGTAGCTTCCTGCATCAAAGATGTCCTCCTGGTCACCTCAAGATGCAGATGCACCCCTGAACCCGCTGCGATCACAGACTGTATCTTCACGATGACCCTTGTCTGTATCTTGAAGGTGGTCTTGGACAGCTTGGTCTGTTGATTGTGAGAGCTCAGCCTTCCCCTCTCATCTCTGTAACCTCAGGTCTCGGTCTCCATTAATTTTGGGAGTCATGTTGAGGAGATGCATGGGTCAATCCAAGCATACCATCATGTGGTCTCTATCAGACTCCTTTCTTCACATCAACATGCTGGAACGAACAGGAATCTTTATAGCCAACCCTCCTTGTGTTTCTATCAAGTTCACCAACAATACTATGGTCCTAATCTAGCTCAGCCAGCTGGGGCCCACGTTATCGCCTACTCTGCCATATTTACATCCGCTTGTAGGACTGGGCCCTCAGGTCCCTGGCTTCAGCAGGACACTTAGCATTGTCCTCCAAGACTCTGGCAGACTTCCAAAGCCAGGAGACCCCTGATCCTCATAATCGAGAACTGAACACCTCAGTGGTCACTTATATATGGCCCCCTGAAGAACAAACATAAGGGCATATTTGTAAGTTCTTGCACTATGTTTCCTTGATGGTCAGTAATACACCTTCTTACTTTGATGATGTACTTCTGCCACACTTAAGGGGCTTCGAACTGTAAGCCTCCCCTGCCCGCCCTCCAACCCCAGAGCGGTCTTCAAGCCGAGGCAGTCGCTCCAAGGACACTGGTGCCCAGTGTTGACGGGCCGTTTTGAGCAGCCCCGCACTGCCAGTTGGGAAAGCTTGAAAGGACCAAACATCCAGCCCACCCAGTGGCCCTTTCAAGCTGGGCCATCTGACAGTGCCAGGTTGCCTGAAACGCCAGGCCTACACTTCTGGTGTCCAAACTGATTTTGGTTCTAAGATGAGATCCAACTTGACATCAGAGACGATCTTTGAGATTCATAAAGAAAAATGGTTCATTGAATATACTATGTTTATGTATGCAATATATATATATACCTAGTTAGCTGCTTTGTTGATTACAAAGTACATAAAAATACCAGGGGAAACAAGTTCTGGTCCAACTCGTAATGGAGGCTCTTGACTAGTTGATATTTTTAATATGCAGGTGTAATCTTGCGTAAATCAAGAACTTCATGTTAAGCAACTTGCGCAGAATAATTTTCCATTTTGTAGTTGTGCACTTTCATTTAATTTTCACTTGCAGAGTTGACATGCCTTACGGGGAAAAATGTTCTCCTCAACCCAGTGTCCTACAAACCAAGGATATTTAACGCAATACACATATGTTTGCGTAATTTTTGCATAACGTGTCTATTTCACGTTAGAAAATGTTCAGTTTTGCCCACCTCTACTCTTCAGACTACGTGAATTTTCTCTCTCAGAAAAGAGGGCTTGCTGCTTCGCCTCTGCGCTCAATGTTTTCGCTTCCAGGGCATAACATTTAACCACCTGTTGCTGTCCGATGGTGACCTGGGTGCGATGGTATCTGCCTGGTGAAAATCCTCAGTACAGCAATAAGTGGCTTAAATGAAGCCACTGATACCTGGTTAAGACATGGATGTGTATTTCGTCCACTTCCGGTTAGGCTGGTGATCGTTGTCCAGGTCTATTTAGCAGCAATCGGGGCCCATATGAATTCTGAATCGCCACCCTACAAAATGCCAGAGTGAAGCACCATTCACAGGGGTGTTAAACTTTTTACTTGCACGAAGGAGGCCTGTTGTATCTTGAGTCTCCCTGCTGCTCAGCTAGAATGCATGTGTTGTAGAATGTTGGATGAGTGGAATGCAGTCTCCCTGCTGCTCAGCTAGAATGCATGTGTTGTAGAATGTTGGATGAGTGGAATGCTACTGCTTTGTGAATGTCAGTTGGGTGAGGGCTGAGCAGCAGGACAGCTGCTCCTGATGGGGTTAACATTATAACTTATTATCGATCATCTTAATTCAATAAAGTGACTTGCTTAATCAACAAGGAAGATCCAGCTTCTTATTGTTTACATCAAGGCTACACACCGTCAGCTACCCATCAATGGGCTTTCTTTAATTTTGGCCCATAGGTTTATCGAACCCTCGGTCACCAGTGAGATAAAACTGTTGGCCTAGGATGATGTGCTTCCTGTTGCAGTCTTCTCTGCTCACGAGCTCAGTGGATGACTTGCTTTCTTACTAGGAGCTAACAGGTCTTCATAGAGACAGCATTGTTCTCTTTATGCAGTCAGCAGAATTCATAGATTCTTTATTAACCTGGAGATTCTTTCTTCTTTTTGGCAGCATCTACTGCCAGAATTAGAATGGTATATAATGTATTTGTCAGTAAATTAACATTCCGAATTAAATGCATATTCCATATAAAGTATCATCTGTGTTCATTAAATTGCAGTCTGTTTTATGGCAATGAAATAATTCCACACTGGAGCAGTTTAAACCATCCTGTGAAGTTATGACGACACAGGTTGCAGTCCCAGTTCTTTACTGCAGCCCTGGTGACGCCCGTTGTAAATCTATCCCCTACTTCAACTCAGTAAACCCTTCTCTACTGCCCATCAGTTAAACAGTCAACATTCCTTGGAATTAGAAAAACACTCCAGAAGCTACTCCAAGGGTAAGAAGCATTGGCAAAGCCAATATGTCACGTCTGGGGGTCCGCTATTGACTTTGCCAATGTGCTTTAGCCAAGTTGAACACCTTCTGTTCAGTGTGGCTAAAAGTTAGTGGCATATGGGAGCGTGGAGTAGAGGAGTGGCTTAGACTGGAGTAGAGTATTATAGAGTGGCATAAAGTTGAGTAGAGTGGCGCAGAGTAGCATGCTGTAGAGTGGTGGAGTAAAATGGAGCAGTGTGTCGTAGAGTGGAATAGCTTAGAGGGGAGCGTCATAGAATGGAGAGGCGTAGAGTGGAGTGGTGTAGACTTTCATAGAGAGGAGTGACGTGGAGTGGCATAAAGTGTTCTAGAGTGTCGTGGAGTAGAATGGAATAGGGTGGAGCAGACTGATGTAGAGTAGAGTGAAGTAAATGGCATAGAGTGGCTTTGTGTAGAGTGGAGTGATTCATGTGATATGTGCCGGCTCAAGGCTGCTGTCTGTGTGTGTGTTGAATGAAACAAAAATTGGTGTATGATCTAAATAAGTGAAACCCACATTTTCCAAAAGCCGTCTAAAGCGAGACCAGCCATCAAAATGAAACCAGCCCTGCTGCCACTGACCAATGAAGACAAGAGAAGTGAGAGTGACAAAGACGCCAGTAAATGGTAAGTAATGAGTGTGCTTTAGGGCCATTTTAGGTTTGTGTAAGATACAGTAGATCTTGAAGAGACAGCATATGCTCACTGCCTCAGACGAGAACTAAAAAGGTTTGAACAACACAGGAAATAATGCCTCCCTCTGTGTATAGCGTACTCTTTGAAAACCAGGATTTGGGCTAAATGTATTGAAATGGGCTTTTACAGATGGTGAAAAACTAGGACTCTCCAGACAAACCTGGGACACCGGGACATCCCACAAAAAGTCCCACAATGTAGCAAGCTAAAAAGTCAGAACTACTGAATATGTCACCAGTTGCAAGCTATAAGAACCAGCTTCCTTTTGAGAGGTAATGCTATTTCTTTTTACTATTACAGCTCTATATAACATGAACTTGGCCCAAGGGTATTGGAGCTCTTTACGTGAAAACCAGTGGTTACTCATTTTTATTGGTCTTCGTGGGCATAGGGAGCTTAAGTGATTTGCCCAGAATCACAGGCTTTGGAGCCAAGGTCAGGATTTGCATCCGGTTCTCTCATTTCCAAGGTTCCCAGCTCTATATGTTATGCCCAATTTCCCCTTCTTGGTTCTGTCTCCCTGGAGGTATTAAAGTCACACTGAAATGCCCAGGTATCTTTTTAGGTTGAAGCCTACCGACAGCACATCTGTCTCATTGCAGACGACATACTGGGGACATGCTGAAAGCTTATGTAGAAATGTATTCTGTTGCGCACCATTGGCTTTGACTTTTATCATTCACATTTGATTGTATTCTATTTTCTGCCTTTGTTTGTTTTAACCAATGCATCTTGTATTTTTGCCTCTACCGCGGAGAGTTTGGCAACTATCTCGCTGTGATTTGAAGATACTTTTTGGTCCACTTCCAGACTTTTAAGAGGATCTGTATGCGGACATTGAGGGACCTATTTATCTAAATTTAATTCAGGATTATTCCGCCTTTATGGTCACTACCACCGTTATCCTGATGAAGATTCTGAAAATTGCTCACACAGGTCAAAACGGCGACAGATTATTCTGTTGACTGACATTTATTGTAATACTTGGTAACTGTCATCTAAATTTGAGTCTTGTTTTAAAGGAGTTATAACACAAGCCAGCCTACAGTCTAGTACATATAAGCAGCGCACTTTTCACCAATGTCACTATTCACTATCTCTGCCCTGACTGTCTGAGAATCAACATTATGATTGTTTATTTGAAAAACAACATACAGAGAATAAATGTAATCGTACACATATGTTTTTGGTTGTAGAACAATTGTTTTGAAGACCAAGGAAGATTCGTCTTAATAACTTCTTCAGACTGAACCATTTTTGTTTTATATTGATTCAGCTCTCTCTTTGGCTGCTCCTATTCTTCCACGAGTGCTTGCTCTCCAGGAACTATTTGTTATTATTTTTAGTGAAGCACTCCATGAGTGTGCATGTCATTTCCGGCTTTCTCCCATGTATGTTTTACCCTTCACACTCTGTGGCACCCTCCCACCTGTGTGCTTTTCTGCTCCCCCTTCCTTAATTCTCTGCCTTGTTCGTGTGCTTCTCCCGCCCTTAACGTCAAAGCACAAACACACCCACAGCTAACTGAGTGCAAGAAAAAAAGTTTACATTGAAACATCATTATGGTGGGTATTCCCCTACCAGGGTTGGATTGGGATTGAAAATCGCCCCAGGCACGCCCCAAAAAAAACGGCCCACATTTGCATAATCACTCCTCAAATCACTGCTTTGGCAAAATCTTATAAAAAAAACTTTAGGGAGGGGGGGGGGGGTTAAAAAAAGCATGCATTAGTTTACACTGGTGAAACAAGTGAGGCCACTTCTACTCAGACCACCCGTTCCCCCTTCAGTATGTGCACACATTAATGGGCCGGCCAGCGAGACAAAGGGAGTGACACCTCTGCCTGTTGCAAAATGGAGGTAATGTGCGCCCATCTGCCTCTAGAAAGGCCACTCAGACACCCACTGGGCCGCTGGCTGTGCTCGAACAATAGAGACAGCGCCCAAATCGGCCCCCAGACTGCTCAAAAAAGCAGCCCACAGCAGAACTCGGACACCGGCCCCTCGGGCATTGCCCGAATGCCCACTCTACCAATCCGAAGCTGTCCCCTACTTAATGGAACATTGCTTTCTGCAGTGAATGCCGCGAAGGAATTATCAGCATCCCTTTTTAGGTCTTGCTTGAGACAGCGGCCATGTGCTGTCACTTGCAAGACATTTTTTTTTATTTACAAAGGGGTTAGAGCTCGCCCATTGCTTATGATTGGTTAGCTTTTTGTCACTCTTATTTCCTTGCTTCTCTTTGATCAGCACATGCCGATTCCCTTCCTCTATGTATGCTTGTCCCGCTCCTGGAGCTTCGCTGAAGTATTTCTTCCTTGGCCAGTGAGTGTCCTTCCACTTGTTGTGTTTTTGGAGTTGCTTTTCTTTTCTTTTAGCTTGCCCAGTGCCCCCTTCTTTGTTGCTTACCCTAGCTCTGCAGTCCCCTCCTTCTTTGTTGCTTGCCCTACCCCTCCTGCTTTGTTGCTTGTCCCATCATTGCTTGACTGATTCCCCGCCCCTACCAGTGTTGTTGCTTGCCCCACCCCACATTGTCCCTTGCCTCGTCGCTCCCGCCCCCCATCCGCATAGGTGTTGCTTGCCCGGTCCCATCTAATCCAAAAGAGCTATATAATTGCTATACAGACTTCTCGTACTGGAATCTACCGATTTACAATCTGTCACTGCAAACGTCTACATACATCACCAAAGTATTTTTCTAGCTCTCCACTTACCCACTTAGTCCGGATGATACCACCAATGTGGTATGTAGCTCTCAATAAGAACAAATAGATCATAAAATGAATAAACAGACCAGGTGCGCACCGTGGAGTAAGAGTGGGTCAGGGTGGGGAGGGGAATCGACATATAACAATGAGGGAAACTTAAATTAAAAAAAAGAAATCCACTTACCTTGCCCTCGCCGCATTTCCGAGTCGGCAATGCGGCGAGTGCAAGGTAAGTTGTTTTCTTTTTTTTTTTATTTGTTTCCCTCGTCATCATCTGTCGACTCCTCCTCCCACACCGCTCTTACCTACACGGGCCGCGCCTCAATCAGGACAGTTATTCTGAGGTCAGTCAAGAAGAAATTAAAAGAATGGCGTATGGAGAATAGAAAGTGTCATCCCATTTAAGGAATGTAAAATGGTATTCAATGAGCATGACTTCCCACCAGAAAATTACAAAAAAAGCCAAAAAAAGTCAAAAGGTTCACTGTGTGGTCTCAGAAATAGAGAAGGGCAGAGACACAAACAAGGTGCATTTAGACTTTGTCAATTTTTTTTAAACACCTTGTGCAGAAGTGCAGCTGCTGTGCTACATGACTGTATGTTTACACAAGCATTGGAATAGCCAATAGGTCTCGCTTTTGAGACCTTCTAAGTATTTAGTTATGCAGCACAATATCCTTGGTGCAACCACATCAACTGTTGCGTGGCTAAACACTTATAAGGTCCCAAAGGCGAGACCTATTGGCTATGCCAATGCTGGGTGTGGTTGTATGTGTGGTTGTGTGTGTGGTTGTATGTTGTGTGTGTGTGTGGTTGTGGTTGTGTGTGGGTTCTGGTGCAGGTGTGGTTGTGGGTGCAGTTGTGGGTGCGGGTGTGGTTGTGGGTGTGATTGTGTGTGTGTGGTTGTTTGTGTGGTTGTGTGTGTGGTTGTATGTTGTGTGTGTGTGTGGTTGTGGTTGTGTGTGGGTTCTGGTGCAGGTGTGGTTGTGGGTGTGTGTGTGGATGTGTGGTTGGTTGTGGTTGTGTGTGTGGTTGTGTGGGTGTGGTGTGTGGGTATGGTTGTGGGTGTGGATGTGTTGGGTGTGGTTGTGTGTGTGGGTGGTTGTGTGTGTGTGGTTGAGTGTTTGGGTGTGTGTGTGGTTGTGTGTGTGGTTGTGTGTGTCTGGTTGTGATTGTGTCTGTGTTTGTGGTTGTGTGTGTGTGGTTGTGTGTGTTTGTGTGTGTGTGTGTGTGAGTGGTTACGTTGTGTGTGTGGTTGTGTGTGTGGTTGTGTATGTGGTTGTGTGTGTGGTTGTGGTTGTGTGTGTGTGGTTGTGTGTGTGGTTTTGGTTGTGTGAGCTGTGGTTGTGTGTGTGCTTGTGTGTGCGGTTGTGTGTGTGTTTGGTTGGGTGCATGTGGTTGGGTGTGTGTGTGTGGGTGTAGTTGTGTGTGGTTGTGTGTGTGGTTGTGTGTGATTGTGTATGTGGTTGTATGTGGTTGTGTGTGCGTGTAAGTGGTTGGGTGTGTGTGTGGTTGTGTGTGTGGTTGTAGTTGTGTGGTTGTGTGTGTGTGGTTGTGTGTATGGTTGTGTTTGTGTGTGGTTGTGGGTGTGGTTGTGTGTGTGTGGTTGTGTGTGTTTGTGTGTGGTTCTGGTTGTTGGTGTGGTTGGGTGTGGTGGTGTGGGTGTGGTTGTGTGGGTGTGGTTGTGTGTGTTGCTGTGGTTGTGTGTGTGGTTGTTTGTGTTGTGTTTGTGGTTGTGTGTGGTTGTGTGTGGTTGTGTGTGTGGGGGGTTGTGTGTGTGGTTGGGTGTATGTGTGGTTGTGGGTATGGTTGTGGGTGTGGTTGTGAGTGGTTGTGTGTGTTTGTGTGTTTCTGTGTGTTGTGTTTGTGGTTGTGCATGTGGTTGTGGGTGTGTGTGGTTGTGTGTGTGTGACTGTGGTTGTGTGTGTTGTTGTGTGTATGTGTGTGGTTGTTTGCGTGTGTCTGGTTGTATGTGTGATTGTGTATGTGCTTGTGTGTGTGGTTGTATGTGTGATTGTATGTGTGATTGTGTATGTGGTTGTGTGTGTGACAGTAATACTAAAAGCATCTCAAAATAAAGGAACACAAACATCGAGTTTGGGGAAAGAGAAAGCATGTTGTAAGTCAAACGGGCAGCTGCAAAGCATTAACACAACATGTTTTTTGATGTTTGATGTTCTGTAAAAGAGAACATCAAAAGGGCGCCGCGAAAGTGATCGCGGGCGAAAGTGAAAGTGAAGGCGGGCGGCGCCTCTGCTAAGCACGTGCCCGTGCACATGCACTGCAAGCTGTAGCCTGCGGTAGCATTTTTTTTTAAGCCCTTCTTACTTAAGGTCTGGCCAAAACAGCACAAGCACTGGGTCAGGCGAGACCTAAAAAAAGTAGTATCAAATGGCACCACTCTGCATCATATTGTTATTTTTTTTTTCTTTCAGCCGTGTTACACAGCACCCACACTGCTGGGCAACATGGCTAATAAAAATATCATTATCAGTGCCAATAGCTGTCATTAAAAGCATTTCAACCATGTGGTACAGCTGCCTGTGTGGCCTGCAGCATGGCAGAAAATGTGAAAAAAATGCACTTTTGGAGTTATCAATGTGTTTATCAATGTTTTACAGTAGCGCAGCTGCTGTACAACATGGCTGGAATAAAAAAACGATATGACGCGCAGAACTGCTGTGTCAGGATTTTTTGTTTGTTTTTTACTTTCAGCCATGTTGCTGTACAACATGGCTAAAAAACATTGACAAAGACCAATGGTTTATGTAGGTGAGAGCTATTGACATTGCCAATGCTTGTTGATACGTAGGCGCTGTCTGGGGTTTCTCATAAAACAGATACAATTGGATCCTAATTGGCACACAAATCGTATTTCTTGTGCTCTGCTTATTATCGCTCTAGAAAAGTAACAAATGAAACATCGATGATAGTGTATTGATCGTGTTTTATGCAACTAATTTCATTACAATTACATCTATAATTTTATTTGCCATGATTATTCTAATTGTGTTTTTTTCTGTTTACCGTTCCACCTTGATCCGTAAATAAAGTGAAGGTGCGCATAGGCCCACAAAAGGACGCAGCCAATCGCGCCAAAGAATGTTTTAACTCTTTACCCATGCTGCATAGCATGGTTAGAAATAATAGATCCTGAGGGTGAGGCCTAATGGCTTTGCCAATTTTAGTTAAGAACAGGCGTGAAGTACCTGTCCCCGCCGACACGATGTTCTGCTGCCCTCAGAACACGTGTGTCGTACAGTAAAGTGTTGTGGGGTGAATGGGTTAATAAGGCTGCGCGCGGGATGCTCCGCTGCACCACGCACCGGTGTCTGGCTGATTAATGTGCAGCATTGCCAAGTGCGGTGGAGCCCTGACACCGCCGGCGCCCTGAGTTAGTGCGGTAATAAGGCAGGAGGTTCCCTCTGTGGCTGCGCTCGTCAGTGGCTCTGTGCCTCGGAGGGGTGCATGGGGGTGCACTGCGGAGATTCTGGGGGAGGCCGGGCCTGCCGCAGCGCTGAAGCTGGAGGCAGGCAGCTCTGCAAGAGGCGCAGAACGTGGCTAGATTTAGAGGTGGGCGGATTGTAATGGAAGGGCTGAAGGAAGCGGCACACCTGTGGGACACCACACGAGGGGACCCCGATCAGCCCGCCGCCCACCATTTTTCATCCGCAACAGCAGTGCGGCGGAGTTCAAAATCGAGGCTGCAGAATAAATTACCATTATCGGGTGCATTCCGTTGCTACGCTGAGCAACTTTAGAAAGGGCATGCAAACTGTTTTTTTCTCGTAAATTGTTTAAAATACCTGCAGGCGTCCCCCCCTAGCACCAAGAAAGCAAACGATGAAAACATTATGTTTAAGTGAAAAAATAATGTATAAGCGTCTTAACATCATAGCTCGCAAGTTTCCCAGTTCCACTCCTTGGTGGCGCATGCAGTTCCGTGTTTTGCTTGGCTTTTGGCACTTGTAGTCATGTTTCTAGAATAGGCCAACCAATGCTACAGTTCCCAAAGTGTAAAGCGAAAACCTGGTCTGTCTGAGTTATCCTTTCGTGCATTTCTGAAACTCGAAAGCACTTCTTATCACATGGAGATTAAGGGGGCGTCAAATCTTTGAATTCTCCCAGGGGTACGGGCAGGCCACGCTCTTTCTTTGTATGTATTTTTATTGGCATTTTGTAGAGCGCGCTGCCACTTATAAACAGAAGGCTCTCGCGCGAAAGGACCCGCATTCACGCTGTTTGCAAAGAGGGCGGAAACGAAATTATTCCGCGAAGAAGAGCCGACTTTAAAGAAGCCTGGTCCCTTCCAAGGGAGAGTGGAGGGGATCAAAATATAGAAGATGTTTGTGTCTCCCAGTTTGCTAGCTTAAATCTTTCCACAGTATATTCCAACTCGCCTAAGGACCTGAGGTCCTGCTCAGAATGTGTTTCAAAGATTTTCCAGGAAATAATTTCGGACTAGCTCCATAAAAATGTGTGAATGCGGACTGTGTGGTTTCCAAGCTAGAGGTACTTTCGAGTTACTGGCATCTGTGTTGTCAGGTGACCTAAAAATAAACTGGGTGTCACTTCTGGAGAAGTGTGATCGATCATTGAACTTCTACAGCAGGAATGTTAAAGGGCACAGACAGAGATTAAACAATACAGGGGACATTATAGAGCCTTTGGGGAAGGCCTGTCCCTAGAACAATAGGATCCCAATAGTCACCGTGATCTTCCTGAAAGAAAAGGCGAAAGCCATGACAGCGCTGTTCTTCCAATGGCTAACGATGCGAAGTGCTAAAGAACTGAGTGTTCGATGGGATGGAACGCAGCGGAGATGTCCAATAGAATGAGGACTCCTCCCCGTTTGTCACCCACTATCCGAATGTCACCCACTGCAAAACTAGCTACAGCTTCTGCTCCTCTGCCTGGTCTGAACTCTGCTTTTATGTAACGAAACAGCAGGATGCCTCCACAAAAGATGCATTCGAAGAGTGACAGCCTTCGGTAATAGCCTGGAGTCATGTGACAGTATTGAGATCCGCCTGGAACTGGATGCCTAAGTTGGGTCTAGTGAAAGTTTATTTAATGAGGGGACACAAAAGTGTGTTTAAAGTTCTCAGCGCAAATTATGCTGTTGAGATGATGTTTGAGCTCCAAGATAGGGCAGGCTTGCTCCACGAGGGTACTCCAGTGGAGTAATAGTTAATATTAGATTGGACGATGTTAGGTCTTATTGTGTGCACAGAGAGATAATCAATTATTATTCGTACACAAAAGCTACAATCAATGTTAGATACGCTCAACCTCATGGATACACACCATCCACAAAGTCTCTAAATGATACCATGCTCATACACAATTGACGAAGGAGCATAAAAAGTAAGAAACACTTATTACAACTATGATTTCAACAATTAATACAGGAGATATTTCTCCAATAAGCAGTCCTCCAAAACGAAGTTGTTCAGTTCTTTTAGCTTTATTTCAAAATATCTTGTTTGTGTCAGTCAGCTTCCAACCATGATTTAGCATGAACAAAATACAGTTAACACCCAGCGCGTTTCCTCCCCATTCGGGACATCATCAGGGCTGTAAATAGGAGAAAACAATATATTATACAATTGATAAATCATAAGTTCAAAAATGAAAATAATCATCCTATATACACCATGATTCTTATGTCCAATACACATCCTGAAACCCAGGTATATAACTCTTCTATTTGCACAAAAATGGAGAAACCATTGTGTTCGATATTATCATCAATTCAATTCACAATTCATCCATAATGTACTTTTGTCATAATTAAAAAGACCAATTTTCACATATCAATCCACTTTTGCGGTTAGGTTGCAGCGTTATAACATAGTTTGATAACTAATACATTTAGTTTCTTTTTTCATTAAAAAGTAAATTTCGCACATTCCTGAATTGGTCGCCATATCCTGATACTATACACCCTGTTTATCTTTAGCCATATTACTGCCGTTTATATTCTGCGAGAAGGTATACAAGGGCATGCTCACCTCAGAATCATGAATTTTTATCAATGAAATTTCAAAAATTGCCAAAGCCGATACGGTGGGGGTTCGAAAATAAAATCTTCCTCCACTTCAATATTGTCACTGAAAAAATCAATATACGTTTCTTCCATAAGTAGCGGTTTTTGTTTCGATTTTTTCGATTTTTAACTCTAGTCCCTCCATCCTTTGACCACTAAAATCACAACCTCAAGAGTACATACCTGTTTAAAAATCTTGTCTTCCGGGTTGTGGGTGGTGATCAGGATGTCGTCCGCGTACACTGCCAGTTTGAATGCCTGCTTCCCTATGCGCACTCCAGTAATTAGTGGGTTGGTTCGGATCATAGGGAGGAGTGGTTCTAATGCTAGTAGGATTAGTCCTGGCGAGAGAGGGCATCCCTGCCTTGTCCCTCTTTCTAGGGTGAGCAACGCCGACGTGGATGTGTTGACTACCACGCGTGCTCAGGGGTTTTGATAGAGCGACATGATCATCCCTCTGTATTTGTCGCCTAAACCGAACTTGCGCATGCATTCGTTGAGTAATGGCCATGAGACTCTATCAAAAGCCTTTTCGGCGTCTAGTGCTATCATTACTGCCTTTTCTGTGCTGTTGGCTGTGCGGTTTATGAGGTGACAGAGAAGTCTGGTGTTGTCTTGTGAAAGTCTGTTTTTAAGGTACCCTACTTGTGATCTGTGTATTAGGTGAGGGAGGTATGTGTTTAGCCTTGCCGCCATCACTTTGGCGTAGATCTTGCAGTCCACGTTTATTAGTGAGATAGGCTTGTAGTTCCGAGCGAAATGTGGATCTTTCCCTTCTTTGGGGATGACAATGATGTTCGCCTCTGCCATAGAGTTTGTCATGCACCCCCTGGTTGCACATGTTTGGAAGACCCTGACCATGGTGTCTTTTAGGAGGGGCTGGAACTTCTTGTAGAAAGCCGCCGTGAAGCCGTCCGGCCCCGGCGCCTTGTTCTGTTTCAGGGAGATTATGGCCATCTCCACCTCGGCCCCGGATATGTCCTGCTCTAATGATATTTTCTGTTCATCTGTTAGGCCGGGCAGGTCTGGTCTGTCTAGAAGGCTGATGCCTCCATCAGCGGCCAGCGAGTTGTCGGCCGCGTATAGTTCCTTGTAGAAACCCCTGAAGGTTTCCAGGATTGATTTGTTGTCCGTGTGTGTTCTGCCTTTGTTGTCTGTAATTGCTGCGACTGAGTATTGCCTCTGTTTGGCTTTGAGGTACCCTGCTAGTGCTTTGCCCGCTTTGTTGGCCGAGCAGCGATTGATGGACTTGTATTTGTTGATCCAATCATCAATCGAGGCCCTAATGACCACCATTGAGGAATATGCCCACGTCTCGGGCTACAAACTGAACCGTGACAAATCCGAATGCAAACCGATGAACTGCCACACGACAAGGGCGGTACTAGGCGTCTCCGGTCTGGCGTGGCAGACATAACCCCTGATGTACCTAGGCCTCCTCTTCGGCAGAGACCTGAGTACAACGCTAGACCACAACGAGGAGGCAATGCTAAAGAAAATAAAGGGCAAACTGGAGGAGTGGAGCCCGAGATACATTAGCTGGTGGGGTCGGATCGAAACGATCAAAATGATGGGGATGCCTATGTTAAACTATCTGCTGAGCATGCTACCGCTAACACTAACGTCGGATTTCCACAATAAATTAGACAAAGCGCTCAACATATTCCTATGGGAGGGGAAAAGAGCCAGAATCAGCCTCTCAAAACTCAGACTGAAGAAATACCTAGGAGGGCTCAACCTAACTAACTACAAGGCATTCCAAATGGCATGTCTGGCGAAACAGGGCATACACTGGATCTCCCCCACACCGGATTATACGCCAGTGTGGTTGGATGTGGAAAGGAACATCCTAGGGGGGCAGACCCACTGATGGCACTAACGGCAAGCAGACACCCAGAAGCGAAAAATGCAATCATCAGGAACACCAGGACAGCCATGCTCAGGGTGGACAAAGAACTGGAGGTCAGCATCAAAAACTCCAAATGGGAATCCTTGTGGCACAACCCCAGAATAACATACAAAGGAGAAACACTAGTGAATGTGGGGTGGTGTAGCATAGGCATCACAGTACCGGCCCAACTGGAGCTAAACAACAACCCACTCACATTCGAGGCCCTACAGAGGCACACAAGCTACATAACAGAGACTTTTACACCTTCCTCAGCATCAAAGCAGCAATCACTAGAGCCAACTTATCAAAACAGAGGCCCTCAATAATACAGTACACACAGAACCTAAACAAAGTGGGACACCAAACAGCAAATATTTATAAACTTATCACCCCCGCACCACAACGCTCAACAACAAGACACTAGCATTCTGGGAGGGGGAGTACCAGAAACCACTGAACGAGCCAGCAAAAGCCAGACTATGGAATTCGGCGTCAAAAAACAAAGTTACACCCCAGCTAGCCCAAACAAAATACTGGCTACTGCATAGACTACACTGGACACCAGCCAAACTAGAGACAGTGGGAGCCAGAGACAGTGACACCTGCTGGAACTGCCAAAAGGCGAGGGGGGATCTAGCTCACGTTCTATACGAATGCCCCAAGGTTAAGGTCTTTTGGCGCAGGGTACACAAATTCATAGACACACTCACAGGCAGCCAAACCACACACGGCCTACCAGGCATCACCATGGCCTTCATGGACACATCGCTTGACTCAAAAGAAAACAGTGACCTAGTGGATGTCCTGCTCACAGCTGCCGCCAAAACTATCTTGGGTAACTGGAAGGACACTGGGAAAGCCACTTTCAAACGTTGGTTTAACTGGGTGACCTTCCTGCGGGGGGCAGACAACATCACCGCAAACCACCAACCGGCTAACCATACAGCAAGAAAGGGGATGTGGGCAGCCCTAGACGCTCATCTGGAACAATAAACCCCCCCCCCCCTCTTTCTTCTTTCTATTTCTTCTCCACCTAAAACCAAACAGCCAAGTAAATGTTTCAAACTGTATTGTATTGTATATGCTAAATTTTTATTTTCAATAAAATACTTTGAAATAAAAGAAAATTTAAAAAAATCTTGTCTTCCTCTTAGTGTTGAGGTTATTGGTGTCGTGCACTCTATTCAATCCCTATATTAGATTGGGTGAAATAAAAAAGACCTATTGCTTCAATTGGTTGGAGCGCTATTTTAAGTCCCCAATACTTCTGACCTCACAATCCCCTCGTACTGTTTCATTGATACATACCTATTCTGAGATTTCATTATCCTTCCTTTAACAATCACGATGTTCTAATCTGTGATCTTTGTCCTGTGTATATCTTAGTTCCTCCTGCTTCTTAGTTCAAAATATGGCCCCCACTCTACCTTCAATCATTGTAAAAATATATAATCGAACACAGACAAGATAATCAGAAACTTATCTTATTGAAGTTTAAGGTAGACCATGTATTATCTGCCCCATCTTGCTAAACTCATACCTTAAACATAAGTGGTCTCTTCCTACCAATCGTATTCTCTTTCTAATGTCCTTTCCCCACCTGTCAGCATCCATTCAATATTCCATTGTGCACCATATTCCGATTAAAGAAAAAATCGCCCTATAAGTTGGTTTTATTTTTAAGGGAGATCCATCAGAGTCTAGACCTCCATGCCTAAATTCCTGCTCCTAAAATATAGCTGTACACGAAACGAAATACCTTATTATTTAGATCATCTCGGGTAGCGATGCAGGTCCGGTTTCCGGCGCGATAAATCCGAAATGAGGGTTGTATTTCAATTTCTCCTCTTTTAAACCAGCTTCAACCAATCATTATGTACGTTTAGAAGTCTTGACCAATCATCTTAATTCATACTCTGTGAAATCTAATTTCCGGTCCCTGACGAAGTTCTCAATCAGGTCCGTCTCGCTTGAGTACGTAAGATTACGTTCTAGGACGTCTTCCTGTGCCGGTAGATATAAAGTTCCCTCTCTGGTCCGCTGGTGATTCGCTAGCTAACACTGCAAAATTAACGGCCCGATATGATCAACCCAGTCTACTTCGAATCAAATTGAAGCGTGTCTATGCAATGCCCCAAGACGGCCCTAAAATGTCATATATTAAATCCCAGGGGAGTAAGAGGCTGTGGGTGTGGGTGTGTATCCATTAGAAGGTTGGAACAGTCTTCAGTAGAGCAAGTGGAAGACAGTGCGCTAAGAATTAAGAGAAGGTTAGACTTTGATCAGATTATTGACCATTAGGAGCAATGTATATGTGAGCTCCTCCCTAATTTTTTGTATTTTTGCATAGAAGACGTTTGTGAGTTTGCAGACTAATTTTTGGGAGAGTCCGCCTTCTTGTTTATGGCTTGGGGTTTGGCTAGATCACTAATTATGTGGAAAGTTTCCTTAGGAATAGTCTAAGAAGCTGTTATCTCATTTCAGTAATATTACCTCCTGACTGATCTGACCAAAACGTACTACTTACATAGTTGACGTACATAGTTGGCATAGTCTACAGTGTTATAGGATTTTCTCCACTGAGATTCCAATTGTTTCACTGCCATTGTCCAGCTCTAAAGATGGAATGTGTTAGTCGCATTCCACATGTTGTGAATACATTTTTTTACTTCTTAGTAGAAATGTTTCATCTAGGATAATGTCCATATGGTGATAACACAGTGTTTATTATATAGGAGCATGGCACAAGTCCTAAGAAA
Organism: Lissotriton vulgaris; assembly: GCF_964263255.1. Lineage (NCBI taxonomy): Eukaryota > Metazoa > Chordata > Amphibia > Caudata > Salamandridae > Lissotriton > Lissotriton vulgaris. The sequence goes on along the minus strand of NC_141693.1, from coordinate 204,701,497 downwards.
AGAATTGGTGGACTTACCAGGTTAGGCAGTATACAAATGAAATCTTGACCTGTGCCATCATAGCGCATAATGTCAGGACATTGCAGGTGACATCACAGGAAGTGAACTCACTGGAAGTGACATCACACGAAATGCCATCAGATATGTTTATCAGGTATATCATGAGTACATTTAAGCGCATTATGAGATTTAGCAAATGAGATTTGGTGTTGGGGTTGTGCTAAAAAAGTGGTGCAATCCCGATGCAAAATCTGGCCCTTAACTAATGCATTTCTTTTTTAAACCCTGCCACAAAGAAATTGGAAACAAGGAGAAGCATGGCAGTAGATCTGTTATGCTTAATTGGTTACAAAGTCTACATTTTAAACCATTTGATTGGGTTAAGGCATCTACTGTGAAGGTGCCCAGTAAATCACAGGGTGTAGTAATAATGGTGAGATAACTCTGGTGGTTAATGCACTTGCTGGAGAGATCTGTGTTTTTTAAAGTCCCAGATCCGAATCAAAGTATTAGAGAAGGTACATTTCTCCTACAAAGCACATCACCTAACACACAGATGACAGCTTATTATTTTATGTAGATAGTAAAGTGGGTTACTGCTTTTAACACCGAGATCCTTTTGCTACCTGCAGTTCATAAATTGTAATCCCTCCAAAAGACCACAGTGAGGTATGAAGGACATGTGACTCCTGCACCTTGTAACTCCCACTGTCTCATGTAACTCATCTTGTACATTGATTTGCACATGTACATGATTTATTGTCAATTTATAATATGTATGTTATGTAAAGAACTCTGACACCCTGCATTGGGTTTCATAGCAGTATAAAAGAAATAACCTAGTGCTATTGCAATTATTTATGTAAACACTGGGACATACCAATACACCTGACATTCTTACTGTGCAGGCATCAAATATATACGGGGACTGAACAATGGCATAAGCTGCCTCTCTTAAGTACTTGTGAAGAGATAAGAAGCTGTGTGCCTTTGTTTCCCCTCCGTTATATTTACATTTAAGTGTGAGGTTCCAGGCTGCCTAAACTCAGGATATTCAAACAAAAGGAGGCCTGAGGGTCCCTTAACTTTGGCCCAGCTGGAGGTGAAAAAGAGCCCCCCCCCCCGTCCCCCCCCCCCCCCCCCCCGGCCTGCACGTTGCTGCTGGGAATCGAAAGCAGACAACATGCAGGCGCTGCTGAACGTGTCCTGGTGTCTGAAAAGTACACCGGGACAAGTTCAGCATATTTCTGTGGGTCCCAACTTCTTGGCAGAGGTGTCAGAGTCCATCCTGTTAAAAGAGTGGGTGGATGCCGTGTACCTGTGTGTATATCCCTGACTTGTGCCCTGTATCGGAGGAGTCCTGAGCATTATCATGTGAGACAAAGTGTGTGCAGGTATCTTGTGGTCTGCCGTAAAAATAGTTCTTTTAGTTCAGGAGTGGGGTTGAACTACATTTACCTCTGTAGGTGGAGAGTTGTGAGGAGAATCTTTGGAAGAGATGGTGAAAACATGCATTGATGACAACTCCAGGTCACTTAACAAACATTTAACCAAGTCATTGGTTGCCCAGAACAGATCTAATAATGAGTGGTCATTTTTTGTGGACGGGACCAATGACATCTTGTGAGAGGATCAGCAGAAAATAGACTGCAAAACCTCTTGAGAAGTAGTATGGGTCGAGAGTTCAACCCAGACATTAAAGTCAACAAGGAGTGATATATTACCATAGCAAGTTTGGAATAGCAAGAACTACTTCTCACGCATTGTAAAGTAGTGTGTACAAAGCAGAGGAGGCCAATAAATCAGGAGCCAGACAGTGCTTCTCCTAGCTCCAAATATAAGGCTTCTGCCCCCAGGAACTGTTTGCACAGGAGCTCAGTTGTATGGAATAATTCATCACAGTTGACAGCTATCCCACCACCTCTTTTTCCTTCATGGTCACGGTGGAATTTTGTAGCCATCGGGCACTAAATCTTCTAGAATTGAACCACAGTCCTCTGTAAGCCAGGTCTGCTTCAGAAACAATATTCAAAATGTTCATTAGAGACGAGTTCACTAAAAATGCTTACTTTCTTTCTGGGATTTATAGTTATGACTTTCTGATAGGATAAATGGAATAACACATCCCAGAGTGCGCATTTAAAAAGTACCTGGCATGGATGAGTTACCCATACAACTGGGAGGCTTGGGGCTCTGGTGCCTGCCTCTGATCTTGCCACCAGAACTCAGTCCTGTGAGTTTCCCTTACAAATCTTTCTCACCATGTGTGCTTACTTCAGTTTGTTCGAAAATGTCACTCATAGGGTCGCAGATATGACCTGGGAATGCCACGCGGAAAGTATGGAAATGTCGCACACGAACTAAAGAGCAGACAGCACTGCGTTAGGGTCTCACACGAAAGGCTAAGAGTGGAAACACCGCCTTCGATGCCATGGGCCCAGGTGGCCACCCTAAAAAGATGGAGGAATTTCAGCAAGCGGATTCTTGTACGGATTGAGTCCTTCTTTCTTCAATCTGATTCTTTTTCGTCGTCGCCATCTTTAACTCAGGCTCCATGTTATCTTTATGGCAGCAATATTAGAACAAGCTGCAAGAAACGAAACTTTCTATTTTCTTGTTCCATTCATCCTTATTGCACTTCACCCGGCCCCCCACGTCCTCTTGTTCTGCAATCTATTCATTTGATCTTGGCGAGCCATCATTTTTATATTCAGATAATATTAGTCTGAGACCTTACTAATCACTTAGCTACGTAAGGATGAAAGGAGGGATGGTGTATTTCATCATTTTTCCAGCATGCCTCAGATGAAGGGCCCACCCTGATATCGGGGAGAGACCCCTTGTGGTTCGAGGGTTCCATAGCTGTCAAGAAACTCTAATGTGTAATTTCTTCACCAGGTGTTGATTTTTAACCAACAACAGTTGCATAGCGTGACTTGTAGTGTATTGTTTACCACTTCGTATGAGCCTACAATCCACGGCATGCAAATCACTGTTGGCAGAAATGTCACAACTGGCTGACAATGTCACACAATGCACAGCTCCCAGGTCCATGGGTATGGAGCTCATCCACTCCCAGCCTTCGCCTTGAAATCTGGGATTCGTAGTTCCAATTTTTGTAATGAGCTAATGGGACTGCAAGTCCCAGAATGCAAATCCAAAAACCTGGCCTGGGTAAACTATACACACATGGCCCAGGGAAAATACAGCGCTCTTCGTGACACAAAGCCACTTTGAAGCTCTCGGGGCCTTTCTAGAGTCAGTCTATGGTTTCCTCATGAATAACTGCACTTCAACACCGTTTCTAACGCACATTTTTGAGCATTGTGTCCAGTTGTGGACTATGGAGGGAGTCCAGTGTTGGTGCAGACCCGGGGTCAATAACAGTAGGGAGGAGCTCATGACCAATAGAGTCAGGAGGGGTTTTACATTGTAGCTCTCCAGCAAATATTATAGGAAAGGAGTTTTTATTTATGTTCTTGCCAGAAACCATATGAAATGGATTTACATTATGAACTCTCTGTCAAATACAACAGGAAGGGGTCTTAAGCTGTGAACTCCTTTTAGGCAGGGGCTTTACATTGTGAACTATCTGACAAGTTATATAGGAAGAGGTTTCACATTGTCAACTCTGAAAAACACAATAGAAAGAGGTTTTACATTGTAAAAACTCTGAAAAATACAATAGGAAAGGGTTTCACGTTCTGAACTCTATGGCAAGCCTCACAGGCAGAGGCTTTACATCTTAAACTCTTTGACAAACACACTAGGAATGGGCTCTACGTTGTCAAATTTGACAAACTCAATAAAAAAAGGGGTTAGTACATACATCTCTTTGTATCCAGCCACAGTAAAAGGGTGAAGATTTGTTGTGCTCAGTAGAGATAATTTTCACATCAATGTACAGTTTTGATCTGCTTAAATTTGTTGATGGGTTGCTCTAGGCAAATACAACATGGTTGTGTTTATGTTCAAGTTAAAAAGCAAACAAGCTTCCTTTATTGGTTATTAATTGTGGTGACAAAGGCAGTAAACCTTTCACTTTACATAATGAATTGACACAGCCTGTAGACTTAACCTTTTTGATTGTGATAATGCCTCATGATTTCCCATAGGCTCTTATAGGACCTCTGCTAGTTTTCGCGATCTGAACCTGCTCATCGTCACATAGTACCCCATGGATAATGGGAGCAGACTACATGTACAGCGTTTGGTGCCCCTTGTGGTATATCTTTGGGGTATAATATTTGCATCCTGCTGAATCAAAGAGGCCCCTAAAGGAATAGTTTCAAATTGCAATTCCACCTGAAATCCTGTTAATAACTGTCATTTTGAGTATATTGTTTCATTTGTATGCATTGAAGTACGTTTCCCTTTCAAAGAAAAAAAATTGGTAGGAGATTAATTTATTTAGCGTTATTTTTGTGCATCGCACAGTTGCACAGTTGTACAGAGTTTCTAGTTTTTCAAGTCCATAACTTCCTCCCAGAGTCAGCCTGGGCCGCTCTACCTCGTTACCATAAGATCCAGGTTTTAGAATATCAAATATTTGATAAATACAATAGCAAGTGGATTTACATAGCAAACTCTGTGACAAATGCAAGGGAAAAGAGTTTAAAATTGATAACTCCATGGTAACTACAATACAACTTCCAGTTGTGATGTCCTTCATGAACATCCTAGGGAGGGGCTATATATTGCCTAACACAAAGCGACCTTCTGACCAATTTCTCTAGTTAAGTGGTGCAAGCAGGCTTGTTTTCATTGTGTACATTTGTAAGTTTATAATTATTTAGTTGTGCTTGAATGCTATTTTTAAAGTAAACACACTGACATTTATTCAATAAGTATTATTGCCTGATGTATGAAGTTAGTTCATATTTATTTCATCTTTTTAGTTGCTTTCATTAATTCCTTTGGCTTTATTTTTCAACTACGCTTTTGATACTGCATTATTGGTACAGAAAAGGTAGTATCTCTGATTTTCCTCATAAACTTCAGTCATGTCTTGCTTCATTGGCATGTTTGATGTCCAATAACGTTTTGAAGATGAATGCAGATAAAAGATTTGTTGGTTTTAGGGAACCATCCCTAGAGCTGGACCTATATTTGGTAGTTACACGCTTGGCGGGCTCCCAGGCCATGCTACCATGAACAAAAATGTTGTTTTACTAGCAACACTGATTTACCTCTTGTCTCCATGTTCACAAAAGCTCTGGTGCATGTTATTCCCGTCTAAAGAGCATTAAGGAAAATTCTGCCTTGGCTTCAAGTTGAAGGGAGAAGGTTGGTGATCCAGTGAGCTAGCTCATCCCCTTTGGATTGTAGGCGTGCAGTCTTGCTTGGCTTATCTAAATATCTCATCTGTTAAATCCAGATGCTTTTCAAGGCACTTTGCATGGTGCACACGGTATTTGCTGGCACTTGCCGTAAGTATCGTAGCTCTTGGCAATAGCCCTACTCACCCTCTCGCAAGCTTTTTTCCTCTTCTTTTGTACCCTTGGTTCTGCCCATGTACTATCACACTAGACCAGGCAGATGCTGTTTCTTATTACTGCCTATCTACTATCACACTGGAACAGACATATGCTGTTTCTTGGTACTGCCCATGTTCTGTCACACTAGACCAGGCAGATGATGTTTCTTAGTACTGACCATGTACAATCAAACTAGACCAGGTATATGCTGTTTCTTGGTTAAGCCCATGTACTAACACACTAGAGCAGGCAGATGCTTTTTCTTAGTTTTGGCCATGTACTATCACACTAGGCCAGGCAGTTGCTGTTCCTTGGTACTCCCCCCCTGTTCGATCACACTAGACCAGGCAGATGCTGTTTCTTAGTACTGCCCATGTTTTATCACACTAGACCAGGCAGATGTTGTTTCTTAGTGCTGCCCATGTTCTATCACACTAGACCAGGCAGATGTTGTTTCTTAGTGCTGCCCATGTTCTATCACACTAGACCAGGCAGATGTTGTTTCTTAGTGCTGCCCATGGTCTATCACACTAGACCAGGCAGATGCTGTTTCTTGGTACGGCCCATGTTCTATCACACTAGACCAGGCAGTTGCTGTTCCTTGGTACTCCCCCCCCTGTTCGATCACACTAGACCAGGCAGATGTTGTTTCTTAGTGCTGCCCATGTTCTATCACACTAGACCAGGCAGATGTTGTTTCTTAGTGCTGCCCATGTTCTATCACACTAGACCAGGCAGATGTTGTTTCTTAGTGCTGCCCATGTTCTATCACACTAGACCAGGCAGATGCTGTTTCTTGGTACGGCCCATGTTCTATCACACTAGACCAGGCAGTTGCTGTTCCTTGGTACTCCCCCCCCTGTTCGATCACACTAGACCAGGCAGATGCTGTTTCTTAGTACTGCCCATGTTTTATCACACTAGACCAGGCAGATGTTGTTTCTTAGTGCTGCCCATGTTCTATCACACTAGACCAGGCAGATGTTGTTTCTTAGTGCTGCCCATGTTCTATCACACTAGACCAGGCAGATGTTGTTTCTTAGTGCTGCCCATGTTCTATCACACTAGACCAGGCAGATGTTGTTTCTTAGTGCTGCCCATGTTCTATCACACTAGACCAGGCAGATGGTGTTTCTTGGTACTCCCCCTGTTCGATCACACTAGACCAGACAGATGCTGTTTCTTAGTTTTGGCTCCTGTTACCATTGCACCAGGGACATAACGCAGGCCACTGCACCCCCTGTGTTCCTGAATCCCCCACCATTCCAGGGGGACCCCAACCCTTCAAGCGGGCCCCCTTTTCAGTCGAAGGCCAATTAATCGCTCAAAGATATAGGGGGCTCAAGGGCCCCTCATCACATTCTGCAGGAGGCCCCTCCCCCCCCTCATTTGTATCACGCCACTGCAATACACCAGAAGTTTAAAATACTGCCTGTGTGAGGGCAGGGTGAGCCTTGAGAGTGCAAGGTGCAGCACATTAAAAACAGACCCTCTGGCATTGCCATTGCTTGTTTTGATGTGCAGTGTTCTCGCTCCTGTTGTATGATCGATCCACGTGCCCCTTTCTTTCACGGTGCCATGCTCCTTGCTCACTGTTATCTCCAAACATTGCCCTGTGTCTCTTTTGCATTTTTACCTCTGTCCACCCTGATCCTGCCTCTCACAGAGGCTTCTCCGAGGCCCCATCTCCTGGCGCCGGTTCTGTCTGCTGTCTCTCTCAAAGGCCCCCTTCCCTCGCTGTTTGTGTCAGCCTCGGCGCGTCCCCAATCACCCGCTGTCCCCCCATTGGCCTCTGCCTTCGCCATCGACATGCAGGACACACGGTTGTTGTTTATTTATTTCCTTCGTGGTTATTGACCTAAGCAGCCATGTGACACGCATCCCATTAGCACGTTGCCAAGGTAACCCCGAAACATGAGGGGGCGGTAGGACGCCGGCAGCTTTCCTGGATTCTGCGACCTCCTCACACGGCAGAGGCTGAAGAGAGGGCAGGGTGGCACAGCGCTCGTTATGCCCAGATGGGTGCCCAGGGCTGCGCGCACAGGGAGGTTGGCATGTTTTATTCCATGCTCTCAGGATCGGACCGGAGTGCATACACGGATCATGTCCAGACGCTAAAAGTGTTCATCCGAAATAGTGAAACCATCTCAGCTTTTATTATATCCAAAGTGAATATGCATGCGCCATTTTTACATAACCACAACTTCTGTGGTGGTTATTTGCATATGCGTTGGTCATTCGGAAAGCAGGACTAGATTTTGGGTTCGTTGGCGATTAATAAACGCTCCATTAATGCAATTACAGTATATAACCCTCCTCGCCCACAATACTACCACAACACTCAGCTGCCAGGTAGTAGATTGTAACTCTAACAGGCTGCATAATAATGTCCTATACCGCTTGGCACTTTTACACTCACATAAGACAAAACGGTTATGGGGCACGTCCATCCCTCAAAAGTTTACCAGCCCCCATCACCAACTGAGCAGCCGTGGAAGAACTGAAGAGATCTGCAGCCTGCCGCTGGCCAATCAAGGACTTTAATTTATTGATACACTAGGAGGGTTTGAAGTATTCCAGAATTAGGACAGGCGCACTCCCTAGTAACCGCACAGTATCGTGCCACAAAGTGTCAGACTCCAGGCAAAGGGGCGGGCGGTAATCCCTCGTAACCGCTCAAACGTGGATTACAAATCCACACAATTTAGTACAAAAACAACAATTGCCCCTGCTCTAGGAACATATCATAAAGGCTTTGTAAGTCATGGTAGTGATACAGTAGTATTGGTATGCAGGCGGGTACACCTGGACAAGTTCGTTCTCCCTCCTGTGGTTCCCGGTGCCGTCGTTTCGAACGACGGCACCGGGAACCACAGGAGGGAGAACGAACTTGTCCAGGTGTACCCGCCTGCAGACTTGTCTTTCTGGCGCAACAGCCTCTAACTCTCCTCCCGGGAAAGGTTTTTCCTTTAAAATTATTCAAGGTATCTCCTGATTACGCTTTCTAGCGCATTACCAATACTCGTGGCCTTTTCACTACTTCCGGCTTCTCTCTCGAAAGGCCCTGAAGATTCGCAGTCTGTTTCCCTGCGATGAAACACGTGTTGGCCAGAACAAGAGGAACAATAAATTTATATTCCATAACAAGGATTCCACCTCTTTGAACTTTCTTGCTTTTGATTCTGATACACATTTGATGTGCACGGTTTACTACTGTATCACTACCATGACTTACAAAGCCTTTATGATATGTTCCTAGAGCAGGGGCAATTGTTGTTTAAGGACTTTAATTTACCCCACTACAGTAGGCCCAACAAGTTACCTATTATGACCGCATCTTGATATAGCGCAGGGACAGCCAGAAACGGGATAAAATGAATAGTTTATCTCAGTCTATCTCATGGCAACCAGTAAAATATTGTATCAAAGAGAGGAGTAAAGGTCTATTACTACTTAATCATAAGTAGAAGGTCAAGCTACAGCGTGCCCTTAAAGGATAGGTTAATGCAAAAAGTGCCGTGCTGTTCCTGGAGAAAGGGAGGAATAAAAGACCAATACAGTATATGATGCGAAAGGTGTTGTTAGGGTAAATAGAAGTTAACCCTGGGAATCCATTTTGTTGGATTTAATGCCCTCACACACCCTTGCAGGTGTCATGCTTCATCATTTGGGCCTGCTCCTCGTTGGGTCGGTGGTGCAATACCCAACGGGAAACACCTCAAAGAGGGGCTCTTTGGCGGAGATCTTTTTCCAACAGCCGTATGGATGAGGTGTGGGGCCAGAATGGATTAGTAGACGTTGGGGAGTGACTTAAAATAAAGCTAGGGGTACCGGGAATGATTTATTCGGGTGGTCCGCTGCTTTAATTAAAAACGGATTTCTAGAGGAGAGGGCTGGAATTCCAGAGATCCTCCAGATTGTGTTATTGTCCGGTCAACATGTTTCTCGCTGGCGTTATTTAAACAAGCGAGTCTTCAAGACCAGTGGGACCATTTAGCTAGTATCTAAAAAGGGGAGAACTGTCTACTCTAATTCCCTAATGTGTAGAGTGTGTACAATAGTGTGAGTACAAAACACCAACAATTAGGGATGAAGGGAATTGGGAGGGAATTTATCCCTGTATTACCCTTCTTCTATTGAAACCTGTGTTAAGCTGTCATTACCTAAAAAGTATAATGGCCAGATAACAACAGTATCCTTCACCCGGATCCAGCGGTGAGGGGTAGGCGCTAGCAACGCAGCTCAGGCACTCCCAACCTTGCGGTGGAAGATCTAACCTGAAGCTTTACCCGCTGGATACAGTGAAATAACCAGCTAAGTGGACTATGATCCTATTAAATACCAACAAGGGACCTGCAGAGTCGCTCAAAGTTACTAGCTTACAGAAAACTAAACGGTGCGTCTACCTCTCACTTCTTCATCCATCACGGTGCTAAACTCTGCCTCCCATAACACGATAACCGCTTCTCTGTAGTCATCACATACAACAAGGAAACTCTTCCCCCATAGGATCAGAAAACGAAAACAGAACCCTTCCAACCACATACCCAACGTGGTGTAGCATGCTACCCATGGAGGCAAGTGCTTCAGCACCCTACATAGGGATAATAAGTGCTATATAAATATTGCAATACAATGCAATCAAAGGGCAGCTTGAAGCATGAAGCGTATCATGTGACCCAGAAGAGTATCCTTAGACGAGCATTGAGAGCTCCCTGAGACATGGATGTTAGGGCAGTGTTTGTGCCAATAGTGCTACTCTTCCTCTTTTATGTGCTGTGCATGTGAGTGTATCAGAATGTATTTCGAACAGGGTAGGTGGTGGTGTGTATGCAAACAGGCGAAGGTGAGTGGGGCCTCACCTTCCCTCTAAAGTGAGGGTCAGCAGTGCACTTTTTTTTTATGGAAACCACTCTATGAGAGGGTAACTGCTTCACATCTAGATGCAGTTTAATTATGCATGTTTTAATATACCACTTTACTAGTGTACTTAAAGGCTTACCATATAGTTAATATCCAGTTATAGTGGCTCTACTCTGCCACCTGCGATTTTTAAAAGTAATGGAAAGAGACAACCCCAATCCCACAGAAAGGATTAGTAGTTCAATAAATATTCACTGTATTATGTTCCATTTAATATTTTGAGCGACAGCGTTGTACATTTTTCCAGTCTGATACGTGGGTATGAGCTGTGAAAACATTTTCTCTAGGCGAATGGAAAAAAATCTGTATAATGAATCAATCCAAGTCAGTCTTTGAAGGAAAAAGTCTCGCTGGGTTATTGCTCAGTAATTAACAATGACACTTGTGGTGCTTGGACTCAATGGGGGTTTTCACTTTGGTGGCTCAATCAGGGAATTGTAAGCGGGCTACTCACCCGGGTGTCTCAAGGCGCTGAGAGTGGGTGGGGGGTCCGCATATCTGTTTAGCTGAAGAGCCTGGTCTTGAGGGTCTGCCTGAAGGTGTTCAGGGAGAGGGTGCTTGTTCCAGGTCTTGGCTGCAATGTGAGAGAAGGATCTCTTGCCTGCTCTGGTTCTGTGAATGCATGGGGTTTCGGCCAGTGCAAGGTTGGAAGACTGGAGGTTTCTTTTGGGTACGTGGAAGTTGATTCTGTCGTTGAGTTCTTTGGGTCAGTTGTTGTGTAGGCATTTGTAGGCGTGAGTGAGGATTTTGAAAGTGACTCTTTTCTCCATGGGGAGCCAGTGGAGACTTCGTAGGTGTTGGCTAATGTGTTCATGTCGGCAGATGCTGAGGACGAGTCTGTCGACGGCATTCTTTATTGTCTGGAGTTTGCAGAGTAGGGACTTGTTAATGCCGACGGCTAACTGCAATGATCACCATTTACTACTCTGGTTTGCTTGAAGAACTTTATAAACATCTTGGGGCAGATTTACAAGAAAGTGACACATCTGTATAGATGTGTCACTTTCCCTGCGCCACCATTAGAAACTCTTGCACCACTATGGATGCGCCCTATTTACAATACGGTGCACCATGGCGCAAGGATTGCCAGATGTGTCAGAAATTCTGACGCATCTGTAGACGTAAAAGTCACGCATTGCTGGAGTTGTGTCGCAAGCACGACGCAACTCCAGCAATACAGGGGGAGGATTATCCTTATTGTGCTGCATCACTCCTTACGCCTGCTTCAAGCAGGTATAAGAATTTGACACAGCGGCGTCCTAGAAGTGGCGCAGTGAAATCTTGTAGATCTCACTGTGTCACTTCTACAAGGCTTTTATGCGTTGGAACGCCCACCCTGCTTACATTATACCTGACGCAGGTATAATGTGATGCAGGGCTTTAAAACGTGACGCATCTCCCTAGATGCGTCACCTTGTAAATGGGCCGCATTTTTTGGCTGCTGCGGCATCACAAAAAGTGACGCAATAGCGGCACAAAAATTACGCAAGGGGCTTGTAAATCTGCCCCCTTATGTTTAAATAGTAATTCCAGGTTTCATAAAGTGTGGGTTATCACATAATTAAACAAGTCTGGTGTGGATATATTTTCATCCTGTTTTATAACTTGGCAACTCCATATCAAAGTATTTTACATTCATTGGAGTGTGGATCCCTGGAAGAAGGACAGAGAAGCAAACTGATATCTCCTCATGCATTATATCTATAGTAAGCAAAGTGAAGTCTTTCTTTTCAAATGCAACCTGTATTGAGTGAAGCTGGCTTTCTGTAAGGGAATTTGTCCCAGTGAAGGGTTTGTGTGTGGCTTAAATAAGTCTTTTCCTGGCTCTATTAATGGGTACTTCCCATCCTCATGTTCCCAGGGGTAACTCGTCCATTAATCGCTTGAGCCATATTTTTCCTACTGGCTGTCAGTTTTTGCTCAGTTAATGGAATTCCTATCACCTTTTATGAATCCTAGTAGAACACTCATGATCCTATAAATATTGGATTTTCATTCACCATGTTGTTTCTACCTGTTAGAGATTGGATTGGATTGAAAGTACACACTAAAAGATAACCTGTGCTCACCTTCTGGGAGCTTGACACAGAGCAGTCAGGTTTATCTAAAGAGGTATTGTGTAAAGTATTTGTGCAACACACACACACACACACACACACACACACACACACACACACACACACACACACACACACACACACACACACACACACACCTCCAACACACACACACACACACGCACACACACACACACACACACACACACACGCACACACAATATGAATACAAAATAGATTTTAATATTATGAACAAAACAAGACCAATACGACAAAAATCCAATGTATAGAAGTTGAGATATTGAATTTTAAAGGAATAAATGCGGGAAAGCGCTTAGAGCTAAAAAGGTTACTTTATGTTGCGCTGGACCTCGGCAAAGTTAAAGTTCGAGCTGACCACGATGGAGCGCTGGCTAGCTACAGGACCCATGCAGGCCCCAGTGAACAAAGCACATTTTCTGGTCGTAAACAGGGAGATACGTCAATGTCGAGACCCGCAGGCTCAGGATGTGTCCATCTTCTCCACGCAGTGAAGGTCATGCGTCAGTTCCGTAAAAGGGTGCCTGAGTCAAGAGGTGAGGAGCGATGTGTCAAATTCTGCCTTGCAGTCGCAGGGATGCATCGATCTCAGCAAGCTGCAGAGGCGGCGATATGCTGTCCGATGCGTCTACCTCTGGAAGCACAGCACTGGTTCCTAGGCGTTGCACCGATTTTACTTCCGCAATCGGGGGTCTACGCCGGTTCTGCTACACACAGACAGGAGATGCTTCCAAATCCATGTTGCAAGTATCTGGGCCACTTCCAGGGAGCCTGCACAGGAGCAGTGGGATAGAGTTTGATATCCCTGGGTCACAAGCTACAGGAGGCAAGCCAACAAGCCCTTGGAGATCACTTGGAATGAAGGCAGCGTCCAACTCTCCTTCAGCAGAGTCAGGGGGCAGCAGGGCAACATACAGAAAAGCAGGCCTTCCAGATCAACAGTTGAGTTGAGTCCTTTAAGCAGCAAAAGTTGTTCTTCAGGCAGATCTTCAGTTAGAAGTCAAGTAGTGTCTGTTTTAAAAAAAAAACTTTTTATTAGACAAAACAACAAAAAGCTCAGCATTACAGCAAGTCGTATGATAGAACTCTGGTACATCACAGGTGCTCATTGCATTGGATACTTCAGTCCTAGACATTCTCAGCTTCATTATATCTCTTCCCCTCCATCTGTTGGGACTTGCAACCCCCTTCCCCCTTCTCTCATGTGCAATTCAATTGTGGGAGACAGACAAATCTCGCTTCGATATGTATTCACGCCGCCCACGTACGGTCCACTTTTTAGGGCATCCTCTATTCTTGAAGACTTTTTTTTCTGCTATCCTGGATCTGTCCATGTCAACCTCCCATCTTCCTATTCACAGCAATTCCTCAACTCCCCATTTTTGTGCAATGTTTCGGTTAGCAAGGGCCAGCCCCAAGGTGACCCAGGATTGTTCAGTGTGAGTTAGATCGGTGGCCTCCCACACATTTAGTAAACAGAGCTCCGGAGAGGCGGTGAGTTTTCTCCCCCTCACCTTTCCCAGTCCAGAAGTGTTTGTTTTGATGGGGGTCAGACACCCAGTACTTATACCCAAAAGTGCCTTTGATGTGGGGGACTTCAAATCAGTTCTCTGAAGTGCACAAGTATTGCTTTCAGCCCAGTCCTGTCTGCGAGGCTATCTGTGGGGGGTAATCAGTTCTTTGTGTGGGGACAGTACACCGCCTATTCAAGAGAAGTGTTACCCTCTCTCTTCCATCCTGCCCGGGTAAGGCCATCAGAACACAGATGTATGTAGATAGGTACTCAGGCACACCTATCCTTCCTGTGTAGTGGTTGTCTAGAGGGAATGCACAATGTGTAGCTGCCACCCACCCCAGATGTGCATTGGAGACAAGCTGCCAGGTACAAAGAGCAGTAAGTGCAGAAAAATGTCCACTTTCTAAAAGTGGCATTTCTAAAACAGTAATGTTAAATCAAAATTCACCAGTAAGGAGGATTTATCATTACCATTCCAAACAAATGAAGCATGAAAAGACTACTCCCCTTTGATCAAGAATTACAACTTAAAGGTGTATTAAGGAATTGCCAATGCTAACTTGAGAGGAGTAGGGCTCACAGTAGTAAAAAACTAAACAGGCTGTTTGTCACTTCAAGGACATGCAAAGCATAAAAGTACATGTCCTACCTTTTACTTACATAGAACCCTGCCTTAAAGCGTTACTAAGGGCCTACATTAGGGGTGACTTATAAGTTAAAAAAAAGGAGAGTTTAAGGCTTGTCAAGTAATTTTAAATGCCAAGTCGACGTGGCAGTAAACTGCACACACAGGCACTGCAGCGGCAGGCCCGAGACAATTTTGAAAGGCTACTTATGTGGGGAGGGGGACGGGGGGGGGGCACAATTAGTGCTGCAGGCCCACTATGAGCATTTGAAGTGCAGGCCCTTGATATATGGTATACCACTTTACACGGGACTTACCAATACATCAAATATGCCAATGAGATATACACCAATGTTTTCATGTTTAGGAGAGAGGCACATTTACTTTAGCACTGGCTAGCAGTGGTAACATACTCAGAATCCTAAGGTCAACAAAAAGAATCAGCAAAACAGGAGATAAAAGGCAAAAAGTCTGGGGGAAGATCATCTTAAGGATGCCAGGTCTAACACCACCTAACAAAACTATACCACCTGTGGCCAAGAGCCCGGGACCCTTTCCACATTAAGCCTAAGAAGGGCCCTGAATAGTGTCTTGAACAAGAGCTATCTAGGAATTCTCAGCATCTTTACAATATCCTAAGAGGACCTCGGTCCTGAGAGCCCTACTACTACCTGACTTCCCACCTCTGAACTATAACACGCCTCATACACAGGTCACAACCTGACTTTACATTCCATAATGACATTAAAGATATTGACATGCATGGATATAATTACATGGTCATGGCAACTACTAAAATGTTAAGTGCTGGAACTCTTGTTAAATTCACTTACTCACCAAACAAGAAGGTCTCCTAATAAATTGTAGTGTCCCATTAAACAAAACCAGAACATTGAAGCTGAACCAAATGCTCGTTCCAGCTGATGCACAGAGGAAGGAGTCAACATTCCCCACACCCCTCATGCACGGCCGAATATCACCCCCCATCACAAATCCCCTATACCCCCACCCTCCTTACCCCCCATCCCCCACCTCACACGAGTCTCACAGAACCCACCCACACCGCACTGAGCATATCTCTCACGCCCCCCTGCACGACCAACTCTCTCCCTCTCTCCCCCCCCACTCTCACTCCCCACTACACCACCCCACCAGCCAGACTCACGGAACACTCCACCTCCCTCAACCCAACACCCTACCCTCTAGCCCCCCCCACTCTTAGCCCCCACCATCCTAATGTCACCCCTTCCTTCTCCAGCCCACAATCATCCCTCAACTCACCTGCGCCACCTTCCTCCAGCGCCATCACCTATGCTACTAACCTCCCCCTGTCCTCATCCACGCCATCCCCGCCCCTTGCTCACAAACTCTCTCATCCATCTACTATGGCCGCAGAGCCCTGTACCCCACCTTCTACGGCCGCAGAGCCATGTACCATCGCGTGCACATCCCGCCCCACGCGTCCCACTGCCCACCCTTTTGCCCCACTCAATGACGCACCCACTGCTCTCACTCCCAATACCATCCCCAATCCTACTCTGGACATGATCATAACCACCCTCCTACAAGTCAAAGAAGATCTTCACTCCATCAAAGAACTTCTTTTCACATACCCCAGACACCCCCTACCCTTCACTTCTGCGCCCAACAAGTACACCACTCGCCCTCCAAACCTCTTCACTCATCACTCCCCGCGCTGGCCCTCGATCCCCGACCGCAAGGCCACCGGCTGCCCCCGTCGCACCCTACACCCCCTCTCTGACCGAGACTTGCATACTCTACTCCGCTCATATGGCCCAGGTCCCACAAAACTCCCACCCACTACACACCTTCCCATACCCACGATTATCACAAATCCCCTCAGGCCCCCCACACGGAGCAATAGAAGTTCCGTCACCTGTAATCTCAGAAAAGTACCCCTCGCCCTAGAACACTCACCCACTCTCTTCACCCCCAAACTAAAGTGTATCCTGCTCAATTGCAGATCGGCCCCGAGACACTCCGCCAGCATCGCGGATCTCATCTCATCAATGGACCTCGATCTAGCCATTCTGACTGAAACGTGGCTAACTGAAGCCTCCACACCTATAATGGACATACTAGTCCCCCCCAACTATCACATTATTAGACTCGACAGAGATGGCAAGACGGGCGGGGGAATCGCTTGCATCTACAGGAGCAACCTCGTCATCACTGAAGGTCCCTCCCCCTCCCTCTCCTCCTGCGAACTCATCTGCCTCGATATTACTAGCGAGTGCAAACTGGTGTGTTCCCTTCATGTTATCTACCACCCACCCAGGGACAACCTCACCTTCTCCCAACAAATCATGGACACGATATCCACCAACGCCGGTCGACAGATCAATCAAATATACTTGGGAGACTTCAACCTCCACTGGAACGACCAGAAAGACGCTGTGGTGAATAGTCTTAAGTCTTTCCTCAACGCGCTTGACCTCACCCAAATCTGCAACCGCCCAACACATGTAAAAGGCTCTATCCTTGACCTTATCATCGCCAAAGAAGACTCTACCCAGCTGGAGGCAATCGAACCCTGTGATTGGTCAGACCACCACATCATCACCTTCTTCATCAACGAAAAGGTCAAACTTAACCCGGCTCAACCTGCCAAAACCAAGATCTGGAAGAGGGACATGAAGAATCTTAACCCAAACTCCTTGCCTGCCCACACAGGCAATCTCCTTCTTCCCCCGACGGGCGTCTCTGATGTGCATTCACTGACCGACCACTATCTAAACACTATGTCTACAATAATCAATGAAGCCGCACCCCTGCAAATGAAGAGAGTCGCCACCAAGAACTCGAACCCATGGTATGATGGTAGACTCAATGAGGACAGACGTGCTATGCGCATGGCAGAGCGCACGTGGAGATCTGACCCCTCAGCACTGCACCTTAGAGCGCTTAAGAGTAAGAGAAACGCTTACTTCAGAAAAATCAAACGATCAAAATCAGGCTTCTTTAGCCAACAGCTGGACCAAGCAAAAAACCGACCAAGAAAACTGTTCGAGCTAGTCAAAACCCAAACCAAGACGCAGCCTCCACAACCTAACAGCTCAGCAAAGGATATTCCAAGTTGCGAAGACTTCTCTGCTTTCTTCAAGCAAAAGACCGACAACATAAGAAGTGATCTCCTCAACGACGTAAGTCGATATTCCTGCTCCATAGGCATAACTAACACTCAACCTAAAAACAACGCTTCATGGACGTCCTTTGACACCTACACTGAAGAATCAATTCACAAGCTGCTCGGCAACTTGAAACCCGCCAATCACCTCACAGACCCCCTACCTGCCAACGCTGTTAAAGCCCTCACCCCCATGCTCCTCCCACTCTGGACTAAAATCATCAACTGTTCCTTGCAACAAGGAGTCATCCCAGACTCCCTCAAAATAGGGCAGGTCACGCCTATACTCAAGAAACCCACAGCTGACCCGGCCGACCTAAACAATTACCGACCTATCACCAATATCCCCACTCTGGCCAAATTGCTAGAAAAATGCGTACAACTCCAACTGACAAAACACATTGAGCAGTTTGACCTCCTCAACCCTCACCAATCAGGATTCAGAGCAAAACATAGCACGGAAACGGCTATGACACACATAATTGATGACGCCCTCCAAATCCTTGATCACAACGAGTCCTGCCTCCTCATCCTCCTTGACCTCTCCTCCGCATTTGATACGGTCAAACACGAGAATCTACTGGAGCTGTTAAACAGCAGAATGGGCATATCTGGGACGGTTCTCAAATGGTGCACTTCCTTTCTGCACAACCGGTCTCAGAAGTTCAAGATAAACAACGCATTGTCCTCGCCTGTGCCCGTAACACTAGGCGTCCCACAAGGCTCCTCCCTATCCCCACACTGTTCAACCTCGTCATGGAACCACTCACCACCTTGCTTCAAGCATCAAATGTACACTTCCATATGTACGCAGATGACACTCAGCTCTACCTCAAACTTCAATCCCCTGAAGACATCAAACTTTTGAATGCCACACTAAGAAAGACTCAAGCATGGCTGGCCGACAATCACCTTAAACTAAATGCTCTGAAAACTGAGTTCCTTCTGATCTCACCTCCTGCGAAAAAGGCCATCACCCAAACCTGGCTCAATCATCTAACCGCACTAAATGTCCACCCCACCATTGTGGACTCGGCGAAATCCCTTGGCATCACACTTGACTCCAATCTCGACATGCAGCAGCATATTAGCAAAGCAACCAAGGGTGCCAACTTCCAAATCAACACGCTGAGAAAACTCAAACCCTTCCTACCACCCAAGGACTTCCGAACTGTTGTACAAGCCCTAGTCATTCCTCGCATAGACTACGGAATTGTGGCTCTCAGCGGGCTCCCCCTAACAACAACGGCGCCCCTACGAGCCTCCTTGAACGCGGCCGCAAGGCTCATCACTGGCTCAAGAAAACACTCGCACATATCCCCTGACCTAAAAGCCCTGAACTGGTTGCCGTTTGAAGCCAGAGTACAGCTGAAAATTGCCTGTATGACACATTCGGCCCTACACCACAAGGCACCCAACTACCTCACTCACAAACTGACTATATCAGGAGGCTCAAGATCCAACAGAAGCACAAAGAATCTCCTCCTGAAACCTCGCAGATTCCGGAAGGAAAAAACATACAAACGCTCCTTCTCAGGAATGGCACCCAGGATCTGGAATGCACTCCCGCCAGAAACTAGGCTTATCCCCTCCTCTGTACTTTTCAAGAAAGAGGTAAAAGCCATCCTTATGGCTAAGTTCTAACTTATGGCTAAGTTCACCTGAACCCTATTGCTACTGGATCAATGACAGTACAGTGCTCCTAGTCTACCAGCTACCTGATTGCTTATCTATATTAGACTCTTATACGACTGCTACTGGACCAAAATCATAGCACGGATGCCTCGATATTTGTTTCCAGATTGTTTACTAGGGCTGTACACTGTGACCTGAGTGCCTTACTAACTTGCAATCCATTCACTACTGCCTACTATTCTGTTCTCAACAGTGTGTTTACTCACCCTCTGGGGTGCTATAATCTTACTCGAATCGTCATTGCACGGCTTCAATATTATTGCTTCTTGATTGTTATTAGTGTGCATACTCTTGTGCGAGTACTACCCTACTTTGCAACTCACTCCCTACCGTATATTACACTGTTTTCAAAAGTTTGTTTTCCTACCCACTGTTTCTGTAAAGCGCTCTGATATCTGCAAAGATCTTGTTCGCGCTATATAAAACTCTAAAAATATATAAATATATAAACATCAAGCCCACATATCACATGACTGCTTCTAATTACAATGCACTAAGCATATATTGGGGTTACACATGGAATTTACACGAGTCATAGAAGAGAACCCCAAGATACAGAGGAGGTCTGTAGTTCATAGAAGAGTACATTTAGAAATAGATGAGTAACCCTGAGACATGAAAATCTTCCTGTGACTCAGAGTGAATTATAAGCCACAGCAGAATTCTGCAACACAGAAGAGCACCATACGTCACACACGGTTACCCGAAGACAAAGAACATCTTGAGATTCTGAGAGCAACCTTAGACAGAAAAGAACATCCAGGGTCTTTGAAAAGCAACGTGAGATATGCAGTGGCATTCCAAGACAAAGGCTAGCATCACAAGTCTAGAAGAGCATCCTGGGATATGAAATACCATCCAGAGGAACTAAGGAACATCCTGAGATAAAGAGAGCCTCATGATTCAGAGAAGAGCATCCCAAGACTTAGAAGAACATCTTGAAATATGAGGTGATATCCCAAGACACAGAAGAGCATCATAAGTCTTAGAAGAGCATATTGAGATATTCAATAGCATCCAGAGGCACAAAGGAACATCCTGAGGCAACGAGAGAGCATCCAGAGACAGAAAAGAGCAACACATGTCTTAGAAGATCATCCTGAGGCAAGATATATCATCCAGAGGTGCAAAATAACATCCTGAGACACAGGCCACTGAAACAGAGAGAGAATCACATGTCTTAGATAAGCATACTGAGATATGCAGTAGCACCCCCAGCCACAGAAGAGCATCCCAAGTATTAAAAGAGCATCTTGAGATATGAAGTAGCATCTCAAAACACCGAAGAGCATCACAAGTCTTAGAAGAGCATCCTAAAATATGCAAAAACATCCAGAGGCACAAAGGAACACCCTGAGATACACAGAGCATCCTGAGACAGATGAGCATCACAAGTCTTAGAAGAACATCTTGAAATATGGAGGAGCATCGGAGACACAGAGGAGCATAAGTCTTAAAAGAGCATTCAGATATAAACAAGAGCACCCCGGAGCACAAAGGAACATCCTGAGTCAACAAGAGACTATCCTGAGGCAAAGAAGTGCATCACACGTTTAGAACAGCATTCTGCAGTAGCACCCAGAGGTACAAAAGAACATCCTGCAACAGTAGAACATTTTGAGGTAGCCATGAACGTGCCTCCGTTGTGGGGCATATGGGGAGGTGTCACATTTAACATGTCCCAGTCACTTGGGTGCTGTTTACAATCCAGATGGATGGAAAATAGCATTCTGCCCCCCCCCCCCAAAAAAAAGTATGCATTTTAAGAGTGGTAGCTGTGGACCTCAAGCTGCCAACCTGAGAGACACTCCCATTTGTAGGCCAATTTCGATCACAGGGTGGCATGAACATTTACACAGGAATCCATGGGCAAAGGTGGCAGTTTGAAGACAGGTAAGGATCTTAAAAATGCATTTCGCAAGGTCCACCTCGTAACCACTGCCTGCACATAGACTGCTGGGCAGTCAATTAGAAAAGCTGTGGACAGCCTTTGCTTCCCTGAATGGTGTTATTGTCCAGAGAAGCACCATGAACGGGGATCATTTTCTATGTCCAGGCAAGGAATCTTCACCTTATTTGTAGTCCACTTGTGGGTCTGCTTTTGTAGGTTTTGTTAAATACAAAATGTCCCACAGGTGCACTAAGAAAGGTGAAGGTTTCCTTCTATCTGCTGCTTGGCAGACAGTTCCTCACCCCTATTGTACAGCACCAAGCCCTGCCATCAAATTATCAGGAGTATAGTGTAAATTTCAACCGCGTTAGAGGGATTTAGGTAGGAAAAGTGGTGTTGAGTGCAGGACATAGTTAAAGGTATGACCTCTGTCTGCTCTTTTCCTGTCCATGAATTAGAGGTCCTTGGGTCATGACCCATGAGATACTTTGAGAGCTAACAACAAGCTAACTTAGGAGATAGAGTTGCAAGGAGGGAGGTAGCCGATTCTATGCTCTCTTCCACTGTTATTCACACTATTATTCATTACTTTATTGACCTGTTTTTAGGGTCAAGCCTGCAAGAGCATTTGCTAGCGCATGTGTCTCGTTTGCAAGACACTGTTGAATACAAAAAGGGTTTGGAGCCCGCACATTTCTAACCATTTGTTGGATTCATGTAAATGTTCTTTATAGTCTCCTAAATTGGCCATAGCAGGGGAAACATCATTTATGATCGTGTCTGAGGCTCAGGAACCAAACACTGATTGATTCACGTTAAATCGTGCCCATCCACGGCTCCCTACCATTTCTTCTCCCTCCCTCTGTCCTGCCTAATGCTCCCTCCATAGCGCATGCACTTTCTTTTTCATGTTCTTCTTTTTGCTGTGCACCAGGTTTTTAAAAATCATCCATGCCAGATCTTGGATGCAATACAAACCATTTGTAATTGGTCAATAAGATCCCCCCCACCAAACCCCACCCCCCGGAGAGTCCACTCCATAATTCGGTCACATTTGTCCATTACTCAAGGGTTTGGAACTTCAAATAATAGTGGAGCGATACAAGCGCTATCACTCATGTTATTTATAAATCTCTCCCTCTACATAGCACCCACCACAAACTAAATTGTTTCTGGGATCATGCGTAATACATATTGCACACAGAGAATAAGGCAAAATTACATCCTTTGCTGAACACGTCAGAAATGACTCCTAAATACCGTCAGAGAGGCCTTAACTGGGAGATCATTAAAATGTATACATTTTTTAAATATAGCGTTAACTGGACCCAAAAGTATTGGAGCGCTTTACATAAGCACCAGTTGCATTAGACAAGGGCACATTAATTTGTGGGTTGAGCATTCAAACTTTTGTATACTTTAGTATACTTCTTTGTGGGCCTAAAGCCTACCCACTGCTTTTTATTGGTTTGTATCATTGTCCTTTAAAAATCCTTGCTTGCTAGTGGTCAATCCTTCCTCTTTGTCCCTCCTTTTTAGGTCTCGCCTGTCGATGCGCATGCGCATCGAGCAAGCGAGACTATTGCGACTTATCCACTCTTTATCTACACTGCAAGGAATCGTGGCGATTCCTTGCAGTGCCCGTGACTTTTAAGGTCAATGCGCATGTGCATTGAGCTTATGCGCATGCGCATTGACCTTAAAAGCGCGTGCGCGTGCACGTCCGTCTTTGTTTACCCGCTCCGCCCCCTCCCGCCGTGTCGCATTTCTCCTCCCCCTCCCCTCTCTTCCTTCCGTCTAACGCCGTCTAACTTCCTTCCGCGTAACACCGCCGCAACGGTCACATCCTGCCGTGTCGCACCTCTCCCCTCTCCGCCCCCTCCCCTGCCCGCCCCCTCCCCTGCCCGCCGTGTTACGGTGAAAGGCTTGTTTTTGGTTTGTATAATTTAACCCGCTCCGCCCCCTCCCCTTCCCTCCGTGTCGCATTTCTCCTCCCCCCTCCCCTCTCTTCCGTCCGTCCGTCTTGTTTTCTTTCTCTCCTGCCTCTCCTCGCCAATGTCTTTCTACTTGTAACCCCATTCCATCACTCGCCTCACTCTTCCCTTGTCACCCCACTCTCTCCCTTGTTATCCTTTGGGCTTAACTCAAGGCTTTTCTTTCATGTTTCCGTCTGCTTTTTTTGTGTTTTTACATGGTCCTTCTTTATGCCCTTGTTTGCTCCATTCATTGATGGGTGTTTGTGCGAGTACATTTGTGGAATTCCTCGGTCAGGCACGTAGTTTGGCATTGCCTGCTTGGGCTGTGGGTGGAACACTCAAAGCTGCTCGGTTTTCGACTGTCAATTTATGTAGACTTTGAATATTGGTTTTAAATTTAAAATGCTGCCTTTGACCATGTTGTGGCCATTCTGTGTATGACCGTTGGGAAGTCTTCTTGTAACTCCTTAGGTTCACCAGAGAGAATTTCCGTTACAAGAAATCCTTATTTAAAACCCCTATTGTCAGCCACAACTTGAATCCATCTTGCTTATTTCGCTGTATACTATAAAGCAATTAATTGTATGAACTGGGCGGTCCTTATGAAACAATACTTTTTGGTTAGGGGCTCCCTTTGATAATGCCGTGCTTTCCGCCGTCAGCACCACGCGCGGTAGTGGTTTTATTCTGTAAAATCCACTGGAATCTGCTCCCTTCTTCTGAAGTCTGGCAGTCTGCACTTCTGTCATGCTCTTTTGTGTTTCCTCCATGAAACGTGCATCTGTGTTGACTTTGAGGGCCAGATGTGTGAACTTGCGGTTTTACAATGCGATAAGAGGCTTCGAACACGTTACCACCCAGCTGACTGCCCCCATGAGCCCCTTGCACACACATTCTGTGTCTCCAGTTGTCATGGGCGCGGCTCCACGAAGCTGGTGTCGAACATGTGTGGGTCTCGGGAAGCCGTGTGTGCTGGCAAGTTCATTAATGCCAGGGTGGACTGCAGCTTGTTCGGGAAGCCCGCTGCTGCTTTTCATTCGGTGGAATTTTTTGTGGACGTTTTTTTCCGAAGGTGAAATGAGGGCTTTGTCGCAAGGTCGCCACTGTTTGGAAAAAAAGCCTTTAGAGAATGCGTGTCACATTCCTTTACAGAACCGGTTGCAGAAGTCGTTTTGTCGCCTGCAACCTCTTCCTGCTCTGAGAATCTAACCAGGGAAACTCGGTTCCTTAAATTGCGATCATATTTTTCCTTATAAGGAAGTCTCTGCCTGTTCGTAAGATTTTGAAACCCTGCTTGTTGACTGTCAAGCGGGCTGTATAGGCTCTCTGAAAGAGTCAAGTGGCTGGAGGTCATCGGTATAGACATGCTGGATTAGCCCCTAGTCCTTGCTCAAATTAGTGTTTTCAGAATACAGCGGGGAACACTAAACCTTTATGACCATACATGATGGCTTGGGTTCTAAATATTAGCAGTGATGGAATTTGATTGCGATCAGGAGGCTGCCTGTAGATACTCGGTAGCGCTCTCCTTTATGTACTGTTCACAATCACAAGCAGGCTCTGTTCTGCAAGGTGCCGGGGGACCTTCCTGCAGCCCACGTGTTTCTAATATGTCAGTTCAGTAGGTGTTTCCGACAGCCCTCCCCGCGGCTCACAGCACGTAACTTTCCTTAAGGGATGTTGTTTATCTCGTGTTTTGTTTTCTTTTTATAGGGATATGTTTTTATGCATTTATGACAAGGTCTCGTGGCGGTGTCACCTCGCATCCCAAAATACCTACCCCCTCACCCTCAACCCCTCACCCTCACTCACCCTCACCCTCACTCACCCTCAACCCCTCACCCACCCTCAACCCCTCACCCTCAATCCCTCACCCTCACTCACCCTCACTCACCCTCAACCCCTCACCCTCACTCACCCTCACCCACACTCACCCTCACCCACACTCACCCTCACCCACACTCACCCTCACTCACCCTCACCCTCACTCACCCTCAACCCCTCACTCACCCTCACTCACCCTCAACCCCTCACCTACCCTCACCCTCACTCACCCTCAACCCCTCATCCTCACCCTCACTCACCCTCACCCTCACTCACCCTCAACACCTCACCCTCACTCACCCTCAACCCCTCACCCTCACTCACCCTCAACCCCTCACCCTCAACCCCTCACTCACCCTCACTCTCACTCATCCTCACTCACCCTCAACCCCTCACCCTCACTCACCCTCACTCACCCTCAACCCCTCACCCTCACTCACCCTCACCCTCACCTTCACTCACCCTCAACCCCTCACCCTCACTCACCCTCAACGCCTCACCCTCAATCACCCTCAACCCCTCACCCTCACCCACCTTCACTCACCCTCACCCTCACTCACCCTCACTCACCCTCACTCACACTCACCCTCACCCACACTCAACCCCTCATCCTCACTCACCCTCAACCCCTCACCCTCACTCACCCTCAACCCCTCACCCTCACTCACCCCCACTCACCCTCAACCCCTCACCCTCAACCCCTCACCCTCACTCACCCTCACCCACCCTCAACCCCTCACCCACCCTCAACCCCTCACCCTCACTCACCCTCACCCACACTCACCCTCACCCACACTCACCCTCACCCACACTCACCCTCACTCACCCTCACCCTCACTCACCCTCAACCCCTCACTCACCCTCACTCACCCTCAACCCCTCACCTACCCTCACCCTCACTCACCCTCAACCCCTCATCCTCACCCTCACTCACCCTCACCCTCACTCACCCTCAACACCTCACCCTCACTCACCCTCAACCCCTCACCCTCACTCACCCTCAACCCCTCACCCTCAACCCCTCACTCACCCTCACTCTCACTCATCCTCACTCACCCTCAACCCCTCACCCTCACTCACCCTCAACCCCTCACCCTCACTCACCCTCACCCTCACCCTCACCTTCACTCACCCTCAACCCCTCACCCTCACTCACCCTCAACGCCTCACCCTCAATCACCCTCAACCCCTCACCCTCACCCACCTTCACTCACCCTCACCCTCACTCACCCTCACTCACACTCACCCTCACCCACCCTCAACCCCTCATCCTCACTCACCCTCAACCCCTCACCCTCACTCACCCTCAACCCCTCACCCTCACTCACCCCCACTCACCCTCAACCCCTCACCCTCAACCCCTCACCCTCACTCACCCTCACCCACCCTCAACCCCTCACCCTCAACCCCTCACCCTCAATCCCTCACCCACACTCACCCACACTCACCCACACTCACCCACACTCACCCACACTCACCCACACTCACCCTCACTCACCTTCACCCTCACTCACCTTCAACCCCTCACCCTCACTCACCCCCACTCAACCTCAACCCCTCAACCCCTCACCCTCCCTCACCCTCATTCACCCTCAACCCCTCACCCTCACTCACCCTCAACCCCTCACCCTCACTCACCCTCAACCCCTCACCCTCAACCCCTCACCCTCAATCCCTCACCCTCACCCACACTCACCCACACTCACCCACACTCACCCACACTCACACTCACCCCCACTCACCCTCACTCACACTCACCCACCCTCACTCACCCTCACCCTCACTCACCCTCACTCACCCTCACCCTCACTCACCCTCACCCTCATGCTAAAGATTTACAAAAAAAACCATTAACAATTCTAAAAGCACTAACTCTAATGCTGCGAGACCTATTGCATTTCTAATGCTTGTTCACTTTCCTTTCCTCCCACAGAGCACGGACCAAGTTCTGTATCTTTAAGCTTTGGTTCTTTATCTCTTGGTTTGGGTGACTACTTTATTATTTCCTAACTTCACATTTTACATTGTGGGTGCTTCACCCGCATAGCTGCTTGCATTTTATTGCATCATTTGTCCCTCCCACCTCCTCCCAAGCTGGGAAAAAAGATCTGTTGTGCTCCAGTTGGAGCTGCTGCAATGGGGCTGTTCTGCGGTGAGTGCAGGCGCTCTCTCATTAAAGAGAGGTGGAAATGTGCTCATTAAGGCAAACAAAATGACAAAGTTTTATTGACTATTGTTAACATTTGGTTGTATTTTGCCAAGCCTCCTTTTCTCGCTTTGCCCGCAAGCCTTCCTTTGTAACAAAACACAAGACTGGCAAATGGCAGAGGAAGGCATGTGGGCAAAGTGAGAAAAGATGACGGCAAAATAAATCAAAAAGTTAACTACAGACAATAAACTTTGTAGCAAAACACAAGACTGGCAAACGGCAAAGTTTTATTGTCTATTGTTAACTTTTTGATTTATTCTGCCAAGCCTTCTTTTCACACGAGGCATGCATATGGGACCGAGCCTCTGCTATGTATCCCTTTGACACAGCATATCTCCACCCAGGCACATCTGTAGGCACTTCGAGCATGCAGCCTGCCTCTCCCAAATCAGCACAGAAGAGACTGGAGGGCAGCAAAAACATATCCTGCCTGATGCAGCAGCCAAATGCCTAACAATGCCGAATGAAATATCTGCTCTGTCGCCTAGCTTTATCCTAAAATTCACGCGCATACTGCATTATAATTAAGGCACCCTGTTTTCCGTTTTCACTGATTTATACAGATAAATACAGACAGAAAACCGTTTATTTTCTTGTCTGTATTTATTTTTAAATGCAGATACAAACGGAAATTGGGTGTTTTTTGACTGATACTAAATACACTTTGCCATGACTTCCAGGCCAATAACTGTGTGGATTGATAGGTAAGGGGTTTAAAATAGAAAGGAATTTTAGTAAAGAGGCTTAAACAGCAGTAGGTATGCACAAGGCGGATACTCAAACGTGCATATTTGTAATGTAATGTAATTTGTACTTGTAAAGCTAACTAATAGCCCAACTGGGGTGTCCTGGCGCTGTAACGCATACCGCTGTGGAACCCTTCCTGGCTTTTCCCTGTGAAATGTCCACTCCTGGGCACCCCCAAGGTGAAGCCAGGCATCCCAGCACTGTTGGGGCCGTAGTGAAGATTAAGCAAGCTATTGCCCAGAGTTGCAGAGTGGGACTCCATGATTGGAATAGGCACCAAGACGAGAATTATCAGGTCCGAGGAAATTGAGCCCAAGACTCGCCGAGGCGGGAATTGAACCCTGGTCCCGGGCCAGACCACTGCATCAGGGTCTGCCGCTCTAACCATTGAGCCACACTTCTCCACATTTTCACATAAGTGCATTGATTTATCTTCTGCGGGTGTTCATATCACTGACACTTGGCAGGCATTCAAGCATGAGTGCATATTTATTGGTTAAATAAATGTGGAAATATGCCAATTTCAGCTTTACTTTTTTCACAAAACCCATAATAAATATGGATAAATACAGATAAAGTTGATAAAATATAAATATGGATAAATACAGACGGAAATGTTTAAAAAATAAATACCGTAATACCGGGAGCCCTAATTATAATCAGGGCAATCTTCGAATAAAAGAACAGGAAGATGCAAAACGTTCACCGTGCAGCAGCTCTGCACAAAGCCCAGTGTAGCAGCAAAAGCGATTCCCCACCTCTTCCCTCAGCTCTGGCCCTTTCAGAGACAGTGTGGGTGTGTTAATACACACATCCTTACAGTAATCTCTTTTCTTCCTCACAGAACCTCCTGCCAAGCACAAAGCTTCAGAGTAGAGATACAAATTTCTTCAAGCTTCATCAAAACGAGCTCCCACTTCTGCATCTGCACAGGCACTGCAGGGGGGAAAAATGCAATGGTCTAATCTCAACAACCATCTATTTTCCCCCCTTATCATTTCACCAAACATCTGGTAATAACTTCATTCGTCCTTTGTGTTAACACGTTCACCTGACTCTTTTTAGATCTCGTCTAGGCAGCGTTTGTGCTGTCTCTGCGAGACATGCTGTATTCAGGATGTGATTGGTCCCAACAGGATTACTTTAACATTGATAGTACCAAAATTATAAGAAACATAGAAAACAGAGACACTCAAAACTGCAAAGCTATAAAAATGTTATTGTATGTTTGATCATAAATATATTTTCTTTTTACAGGCATTTAAAAAAAGTTTCTCCAAGGTGAGTAGGAAAGTGATTGAAAAAGTGCTTGTGAAGAAGATCGTGAAGGACAAAGATTACACATAGAATCAATATATACAAATTCATATGGAAGAGGCCTATCCGGAATTGCCTTGTAATTCTGATTTAGAACATTTTCTTTAACAATTCTTGCCATTGAAACTGAGAAGACAAAAAATCGTATTTCCGGTCTAGGTCATAGACAAATGTCGACGTTTCGACCCCAAGTGGAAGGTAGGTTAGTTAACACCTTAGTACGGGGTCTTCATCAGTACAAGGTTAAAAGCAAACTGTGTAATGAAAGGGGGAGATCCAATCAATTTCCTGATCTTACGAGTGTCTGTGCGTAGTACTATAAGCGATGGATTAACTTACCTAAAGGACAGCATTAATCAAGATTGTCGTGGGACATGTATGCCATGTATGCCATGAAGGCCGAATATTATGTGGTGCAAAACCAAAGTCCACACACATTACCACCGCTGGTCGTGCTGGAATTACAAGAAATGCCCATTAGTCGACCCTGAGCATATACTGATTTATTTAGGGACTCAAGGTGAGACCTGTGTAAGGTTTGAAAAGCCTGAAACCTCACACAATAGAACCACTGAGCCCACTTGACCCAGTGACACTGACAGGACCACTAGCGGGCCTGTTGCTTTTGTTTGAGGGCCTACAAGTCCCAAGAAGATCATCGAGTCCCATTCTGATGGCATATGCAACTGAAGCCATCACTTGAGTCTATAGGATTGTGTGAGGGTCACATGGGTGGCTCTGTACCAGCCCCCTGCATGGCTGAAGGGAGTAGCAAATCCATCAAATACTGGGAGTCATGAGCACCTCAGGCACAATCATATTTTTGGCTCCAAAACTGAGTACCAACAATATTCGCACCATTCTAGGGAGAGGTGAGTTTAGAGTGTCACCTTTCTATCATTCTTTCACGTAGGTAGGCATGTATTGTTTTAGTTAGTGACATTCCCTTTAAAGTTTACCTAAGAGGGAAGGAACACAGCCAGACCTGAAAGCTTCTAAAAACAATTTCACTGTGTTCGATGATGGGGCGGGAGTTAGTGCAGAGCATAACCCAAGGCACTATACCTCCACTAAAAGAAAAACAAGCATTTTCAATTCATTAGGTCTTGCATTTACAAGAGTTTGAGCTATTGGCATAGTAAATGACAATAGTTTAAAGCCTCGCAAATGCGAGACCTATTGCAGTGCAAATACTTTTTTTTCTTTAAAGGGCCCCATGCCGCGCTTTCATGTTAATCCCGGCCGCGCCCCTTTCTTTGGACTATCCGTGTCTAAAGAAAGGGGTGCAGCTGCCATTAAAGTGAAAGCAAGGGCTGGGGTGCTACTACAAAACAAAGCATTTGCTTATCAAGTTGACAAATAAATGCTTTTTTTTGTAAATGCACCCCATACTGCAATTTTACTTTAATAGCGGCCGTGGACCTTTCTTTAGATGCAGCTTGTCTATAGAAAGGGGCGTGGCTTCCACTAATAAGAAAGCGCGGCATGAGGCGCTTGTAAACAAAAAACAAGCATTGGAAATGCAATAGTTCTCGCATTAGGAAAGTTTGAGCGATTGGTATTGTAAATGACACTTTTTTTTATTTATGTGTTGGTTTTGAAAATAGCAAAATTAATAGCTTTGTCAGTTACAATGTCAATAGTTTTAACTTTCGCAAATGTGACACCTTTGCATTTGTAATGCAATGTGTGTTGTATTTACGTGACTTAGATGTATTGATATTACAAATAACAATGGCTTTTAATTTTGTAAATAATTAATACTTAAATAAAATTTATTGTAATTTATAATGGCAATAACGTTTGTAAATAACTTTTGTGAAGATTATGTGCAGTGTATTTTATTGTGACGAAAATCCAAGAACATTGCATTTGCACCTACACACACAGAGCCACACACACACACACACACACACACACACACACACACACACACACACACACACACACACACACACACACACACACACACACACACACACACACACACACACACACACACACACACACACACACACACACACACACATATAGATGTGGTGGTGGTGGATCTGGGGGATATGGTGGTGGTGGATGTGGTGGTGGTGATGGTGGATGTGGTGGTGATGGTCGTGGATGTGGGGTGGATGTGGTGGATGTGGTGGTGGTGGTGGATGTGGTGGTGGATGTGTTGGAGGTGGTGGATGTGGTGAAAGTGGTGTTGGATGTGGTGGTGGATGTGGTGGTGGGTGTGGTGGATGTGGTGGTGGTGGATGCGGTGGTGGATGAGGTGGTGGATGTGGTGGTGGACGTGGTGGTGGTGGATGCGGTGGTGGTGGTGGATGTGGTGGATGATGTGGTGGTGGTGGATGCGGTGGTGGTGGATGCGGTGGTGGTGGATGCGGTGGTGTTGGTGGATGTGGTGGTGGTGGATGCGGTGGTGGATGTGGTGGATGTGGTGGTGGATGTGGTGGAAGCGGTGGTGGTGGATATGGTGGATGCGTTGGTGGTGGATGTGGTGGATGCGGTGGTGGATGTGGTGGATGTGGTGATGGATGTGGCGGTGGATGTCATTGTGGATGTGGAGGTGATGGTGGATGTGATGGTGGATGTGATGGTGGATGTGGTGGTGGATGTGGTGGTGGATGCCGTGGTGGTGGTGGATGTGGTGGTGGTGGATGATGTGGTGGTGGTGGATGCGGTGGTGGTGGATGCGGTGGTGGTGGATGCGGTGGTGGTGGATGCGGTGGTGGTGGTGGATGTGGTGGTGGTGGATGATGTGGTGGTGGTGGATGCGGTGGTGGTGGATGTGGTGGTGGTGGATGCGGTGGTGGTGGATGCGGCGGTGGTGGTGGATGCGGTGGTGGTGGTGGATGTGGTGGTGGATGCGGTGGTGGTGGTGGATGCGGTGGTGGTGGATGCGGTGGTGGTGGTGGATGTGGTGGTGGTGGATACGGTGGTGGATGTGGTGGATGTGGTGGTGGATGTGGTGGTGGATGTGGTGGAAGCGGTGGTGGTGGATGTGGTGGATGTGGTGGATGCGGTGGTGGTGGATGTGGTGGATGCGGTGGTGGATGTGGTGGATGCGGTGGTGGTGGATGTGGTGGTGGATATGGCGGTGGATGTCATGGTGGATGTGGAGGTGATGGTGGATGTGGTGGTGGATGTGGTGGTGATGGTGGATGTGGTGGTGGATGCAGTGGATGTGGTGGTGGTGGTGAATGCGGTGGATGTGGTGGTGGTGGATGCGGTGGTGGTGGATGCAGTGGTGGTGGTGGATGCAGTGGTGGTGGTGGATGGGGTGGTGGTGGTGGTGGATGGGGTGGTGGATGTAGTGGTGGTGGGTGTGATGGATGTGGTGGTGGTGGGCGTGGTGGGTGTGGTGGGTGTGGTGGTGGATGTGGCTGTGGATGTGGATGTGGCGGTGGATGTGATGATGGATGTGGTGGTGCATGTGGAGGTGGATTTGGAGGTGATGGTGGATGTGGTGGTGTTGGTGGATGTGGTGGTGGTGGATGCGGTGGTGTTGGTGGATGTGGTGGTGGTGGATGCGGTGGATGTGATGGTGGTGGATGTGGTGGTGTATGTGGTGGTGGAAGTGGTGGTGGATGTGGATGTGGCGGTGGATGTGGATCTCCCAACACTCTCCACTGCTACTCAATTACATATAGATGTGGTGGTGGTGGATCTGGGGGATATGGTGGTGGTGGATGTGGTGGTGGTGATGGTGGATGTGGTGGTGATGGTCGTGGATGTGGGGTGGATGTGGTGGATGTGGTGGTGGTGGTGGATGTGGTGGTGGATGTGTTGGAGGTGGTGGATGTGGTGAAAGTGGTGGTGGATGTGGTGAAAGTGGTGTTGGATGTGGTGGTGGATGTGGTGGTGGGTGTGGTGGATGTGGTGGTGGTGGATGCGGTGGTGGATGAGGTGGTGGATGTGGTGGTGGATGTGGTGGTGGATGCGGTGGTGGTGGTGGATGTGGTGGATGATGTGGTGGTGGTGGATGCGGTGGTGGTGGATGCGGTGGTGGTGGATGCGGTGGTGTTGGTGGATGTGGTGGTGGTGGATGCGGTGGTGGATGTGGTGGATGCGGTGGTGGATGTGGTGGATGTGGTGAAAGTGGTGGTGGATGTGGTGAAAGTGGTGTTGGATGTGGTGGTGGATGTGGTGGTGGGTGTGGTGGATGTGGTGGTGGTGGATGCGGTGGTGGATGAGGTGGTGGATGTGGTGGTGGATGTGGTGGTGGATGTGGTGGTGGTGGATGCGGTGGTGGTGGTGGATGTGGTGGATGATGTGGTGGTGGTGGATGCGGTGGTGGTGGATGCGGTGGTGGTGGATGCGGTGGTGTTGGTGGATGTGGTGGTGGTGGATGCAGTGGTGGATGTGGTGGAGGTGGTGGATGTGGTGGTGGATGTGGTGGATGCGTTGGTGGTGGATGTGGTGGATGCGGTGGTGGATGTGGTGGATGTGGTGATGGATGTGGCGGTGGATGTCATTGTGGATGTGGAGGTGATGGTGGATGTGATGGTGGATGTGATGGTGGATGTGGTGGTGGATGTGGTGGTGGATGCCGTGGTGGTGGTGGATGTGGTGGTGGTGGATGATGTGGTGGATATGGCGGTGGATGTCATGGTGGATGTGGAGGTGATGGTGGATGTGGTGGTGGATGTGGTGGTGATGGTGGATGTGGTGGTGGATGCAGTGGATGTGGTGGTGGTGGTGAATGCGGTGGATGTGGTGGTGGTGGATGCAGTGGTGGTGGTGGATGCAGTGGTGGTGGTGGATGGGGTGGTGGTGGTGGTGGATGGGGTGGTGGATGTAGTGGTGGTGGGTGTGATGGATGTGGTGGTGGTGGGCGTGGTGGGTGTGGTGGGTGTGGTGGTGGATGTGGCTGTGGATGTGGATGTGGCGGTGGATGTGATGATGGATGTGGTGGTGCATGTGGAGGTGGATTTGGAGGTGATGGTGGATGTGGTGGTGTTGGTGGATGTGGTGGTGGTGGATGCGGTGGTGTTGGTGGATGTGGTGGTGGTGGATGCGGTGGATGTGATGGTGGTGGATGTGGTGGTGTATGTGGTGGTGGAAGTGGTGGTGGATGTGGATGTGGCGGTGGATGTGGATCTCCCAACACTCTCCACTGCTACTCAATTACATATAGATGTGGTGGTGGTGGATCTGGGGGATATGGTGGTGGTGGATGTGGTGGTGGTGATGGTGGATGTGGTGGTGATGGTCGTGGATGTGGGGTGGATGTGGTGGATGTGGTGGTGGATGTGGTGGTGGATGTGTTGGAGGTGGTGGATGTGGTGAAAGTGGTGGTGGATGTGGTGAAAGTGGTGTTGGATGTGGTGGTGGATGTGGTGGTGGGTGTGGTGGATGTGGTGGTGGTGGATGCGGTGGTGGATGAGGTGGTGGATGTGGTGGTGGATGTGGTGGTGGTGGATGCGGTGGTGGTGGTGGATGTGGTGGATGATGTGGTGGTGGTGGATGCGGTGGTGGTGGATGCGGTGGTGGTGGATGCGGTGGTGTTGGTGGATGTGGTGGTGGTGGATGCGGTGGTGGATGTGGTGGATGTGGTGAAAGTGGTGGTGGATGTGGTGAAAGTGGTGTTGGATGTGGTGGTGGATGTGGTGGTGGGTGTGGTGGATGTGGTGGTGGTGGATGCGGTGGTGGATGAGGTGGTGGATGTGGTGGTGGATGTGGTGGTGGATGCGGTGGTGGTGGATGCGGTGGTGGTGGTGGATGTGGTGGATGATGTGGTGGTGGTGGATGCGGTGGTGGTGGATGCGGTGGTGGTGGATGCGGTGGTGTTGGTGGATGTGGTGGTGGTGGATGCGGTGGTGGATGTGGTGGATGTGGTGGATGTGGTGGTGGATGTGGTGGATGCGTTGGTGGTGGATGTGGTGGATGCGGTGGTGGATGTGGTGGATGTGGTGATGGATGTGGCGGTGGATGTCATTGTGGATGTGGAGGTGATGGTGGATGTGATGGTGGATGTGATGGTGGATGTGGTGGTGGATGTGGTGGTGGATGCCGTGGTGGTGGTGGATGTGGTGGTGGTGGATGATGTGGTGGTGGTGGATGCGGTGGTGGTGGATGCGGTGGTGGTGGATGCGGTGGTGGTGGTGGATGTGGTGGTGGTGGATGATGTGGTGGTGGTGGATGCGGTGGTGGTGGATGCGGTGGTGGTGGATGCGGTGGTGGTGGATGCGGCGGTGGTGGTGGATGCGGTGGTGGTGGTGGATGTGGTGGTGGATGTGGTGGTGGATGCGGTGGTGGTGGTGGATGCGGTGGTGGTGGATGCGGTGGTGGTGGTGGAAGTGGTGGTGGTGGATACGGTGGTGGATGTGGTGGATGTGGTGGTGGATGTGGTGGTGGATGTGGTGGAAGCGGTGGTGGTGGATGTGGTGGATGTGGTGGATGCGGTGGTGGTGGATGTGGTGGATGCGGTGGTGGATGTGGTGGATGCGGTGGTGGTGGATGTGGTGGTGGATATGGCGGTGGATGTCATGGTGGATGTGGAGGTGATGGTGGATGTGGTGGTGGATGTGGTGGGGATGGTGGATGTGGTGGTGGATGCAGTGGATGTGGTGGTGGTGGTGAATGCGGTGGATGTGGTGGTGGTGGATGCGGTGGTGGTGGATGCAGTGGTGGTGGTGGATGCAGTGGTGGTGGTGGATGGGGTGGTGGTGGTGGTGGATGGGGTGGTGGATGTAGTGGTGGTGGGTGTGATGGATGTGGTGGTGGTGGGCGTGGTGGGTGTGGTGGGTGTGGTGGTGGATGTGGCTGTGGATGTGGATGTGGCGGTGGATGTGATGATGGATGTGGTGGTGCATGTGGAGGTGGATTTGGAGGTGATGGTGGATGTGGTGGTGTTGGTGGATGTGGTGGTGGTGGATGCGGTGGTGTTGGTGGATGTGGTGGTGGTGGATGTGATGGTGGTGGATGTGGTGGTGTATGTGGTGGTGGATGTGGATGTGGCGGTGGATGTGGATCTCCCAACACTCTCCACTGCTACTCAATTATGTTCTTCACAGAGACTCCATGAACAAGGACTACGAGCGGGTAAATAGGTGTCGTTTTGCTATTCAATTGCAACCACGTGGATTGAGTAATCCTGCGTACCTTTTACCACTTTCTCGAAAAAGTGACAGTATCTACATGCCGAGAGGTTTACTAGAAAGAAGTGTTAGTTCGCTGCGTGTGAAAACACGACGAAAATCAGCAATTAACCTTACAGCTGATCTTGTAAATCCGTATAATTGTGTAGTCCAAAAGCCAGTCAACAAAACTCCAGGGTGGTTACAACACGGCGAAGAGGGTAATCCAGCTGCAGATCGTGGTGCAAACAGGTACTTCACCAGCTTATGGCCCACTACTTTCCATATAGGGCGAAGCAATATTGAGCGGCGGCACACTAGCCCTGCAAGCAGACCACTTTGGTCTTGTTTCCATAAAAAGAAGGCATGTCACTTCACGCCGCACGGTTTCCCCAACTCGGTAATTATGCTAGCATCTTTCCTGCTTTGGGGCTAGGAAGACGAGACAGTAAGAACACGAACAACCACTTTGGCTGTTGCAAAGAATACAAGTCCAAGCGTTGCAAATCCGCAGAAGGAAAATTCCGAGGTCACAGTATAGCCCATCACCGAATGATGGGCTATACTGAGAAGAAGCTGCAAAACATCCACTGCCTAGAGGGCGATCCAGACCAGACACACTTATCATGTGAATCGGGTCTGATTTGAATGCCGTTTTCTTATTACAAAACTGGGTGACTCGCCCAAGATCACACGCCCTGCGCCACTGTTTCCTTGGGAACGCTTATAAATAGACTAGGCCATGCATCAAACACTACTGGTTAACAGGTCGCACCACGGTTGCGTCTGAATGCGCGACTAACGTAATGCAGGAAGCTTTAAATTCTATCATTCATCGTACAGAGCATAGAAAAATGGATGATGGACGGGAGTCTGGGTGGCGCTTTCATGTCAAGCTGGGTTTGGGTCTATCCTAAAATCGCTGAGAAGACACGCTGTTTTCTAGCAGAAATACGGTGTACTGCTGCGAAAAAAGTAACGTGCCACCCAATTACATCACGATTGAGACCTCTAGCATATGTCATGTCTCTTCTACATCAAACAATGCTTTTAATTAGGAAACATTCAGAAAACTACCACAAAAACTACGGCCACACAAAATAAACGATTCGAAGGAAGAGTTAGGTTTCTGCAGCTTAGGGGGCGGAGCGGGGAGAGCGGCGATGAGGGTGTGAAGCAGCAGGGGCCTTTGAAGTGAAGCTAAGCTTCACTTCAAAGGTGTGGGAGGAGTGCGGCTGAGGGAACAGATGGTTGCGTCTGAATTCGCGACTAACGTAATGCAGGAAGCTTTAAATTCTATCATTCATCGTACAGAGCATAGAAAAATGGAAGATGGACGGGAGTCTGGGTGGCGCTTTCATGTCAAGCTGGGTTTGGGTCTATCCTAAAATCGCCGAGAAGACATGCTGTTTTCTAGCAGAAATACGGTGTACTGATGTCAAGCTGGGTTTGGGTCTATCCTAAAATCGCTGAGAAGACATGCTGTTTTCTAGCAGAAATACGGTGTACTGCTGCGAAAAAAGTTACGTGCCACCCAATTACATCACGATTGAGACCTCTAGCATATGTCATGTCTCTTCTACATCAAACAATGCTTTTAATTAGGAAACATTCAGAAAACTACCACAAAACTACAGCCACACAAAATAAACGATTCAAAGGAAGAGTTAGGTTTCTGCAGCTTAGGGGGCGGAGCGGGGAGAGCGGCAATGAGGGTGTGAAGCAGCAGAGGCCTTTGAAGTGAAGCTAAGCTTCACTTCAAAGGTGTGGGAGGAGTGCGGCTGAGGGAACAGATGGCGATTTGATGATGTGCACGCGCATTTTAGGTCAATGCGCTTGCGCATTGATCTAAAAGCGCACAGGCACAGCACCAAATCGACCAGTTGGGTAAAGTCTGTTTAAGACGCTATAGTCTCGCTCTGCTCAATGCGCATGCGCATTGAGAGGCGAGACCTAAAAAGCGAGTAAATAGAAAAAAAACATGCGCCCGTGTCCGGCACAGCAAATAAACCAAAGGCGTGCCCGCTACTGTGGCGTGCCGGTCACTGTGGCGTGCCTTGCTATTAAAAAAAAGTAACGCATTAGGAGAGAGTGTGTCTTGCCTGCAACAGCAGACAGGTGAAAACCATTTAACGAAATAGTGCTCAGAGGCTGTAATTAAAGCCTACCAAGTAACAACACACGTAAGAAGTCCTGTCCTTAGGGGAGGTTACAAAATGAGAGAAGGAGGTACTAAGGAGGGACTACTAAGCCTATTGACCAATGAAAAGCCATAGTTTACAAAGGACAATGACACAAGCCAATGAGAAATATGGTCGGAGAGTGGGCAGAGCTTCAAGTCCATACCTGAATACAGCAAGCCTCGCAGACCTAGCGCATGCGCTGCCCAGGCTAGAGCTAAAAACAACCCAAAAATGTTTGTAAACGTGTCTCCTATGACCTGCAGAGGTTTCACATGCCATTAGGGCCTTGGCTGTGGAGGGCCTCTAAACAGGAACTGGAAACCTACTCTCTGAAGGGTTTTCCAGCTTATCTTTTGTGGCACCATGTGATATCACTCTTCACCAGGAGACCATGTGAAGGGATCTGATACCGTGTGTCACATCACTGCGAGTTGACAGGCCTGTGATCCTTTTTTCACTTTACAGTTATTGATGCTATTTGTTGTCTGTCACTTGCCACTGGTCAATGGTTACATTATACAAAGCACCTCCCTCGTGTCCTTGGCACATCGTCTATGTCAACAATGTTCCAATCAGTTAAGAACAATGTACCTGCTTCATCGATGGTCTAGGACAACTGATGCCCAGATCTGTACGAAGGTCTCTCAAATCAAATCAAAAACATCTTTATTCAGCCAAGAGGGGCCACAAATGAATGGACACAGTACAATTTAAAAACAAGGGACAAAATAAGTATAACATTTGATCATAAAAAACAAATATATTAAAAAGTATTTATAGACAACATCTCAACCCTTGAATAACTAAAACGTGGATTTTTTTTTAAAAAAACGCCATACACAGAGTAACAGTTCTCACAAACAACGCTGTAAGCAAGTCTTTAATTGATTTTGACACATAGTTCACGGTGTATAACCCTTGCTTTTGTATTTGTAACATGGTTCACGGTGTATAGCCCCCTTCCTATTGTATTTGACACATCATTTTATTGTTTTTCTTATTCTTAGTGCATCAAATATTCACAGGGAGTAGTGCACATTATGTATCTAGTTGCCACATTGCAGATGAAATTACAAGCATATCATTACACTACATCACATATATCTCACTAGGAGAATTAGATGATACATATACCATGCTCAGGAATGCAAGAATCTGTGCTAAATATTGTTTTTCTTAGAACAAAGCACAATTTGGAGCAATACACTCATCTTGACCCCCCCCCCCTCCCACCTATAAAAAGAACTTTCCCAAAAACTCTTGCTTGTAGGTGCTGAACTGCACGGTCCTTACAGTATTCTTGAAGATAGGCCACTGAGGGTCCTAAATGAACAATAGGGAGGGGGGGCACGCGAGGGACCTAAGGGGGTCGGGTGGGGGGGGGGGGGGAGAGGGATCGATGAACTAGGAGGGAGGAAGGGCCAAAGGAAGGTAGACAAGAAAACAGAAGATAATCACAGTGACATAATTTCTATTCATAACATTTCATCTGCAGGTGTATTAGCCCCAGCACATATCGATGGTATAGACCAACTCAGCCCTAATTAACAGAGACATTACTTTTGAATTGTTCCAGCAGTTGAAACCAGTCTAGTGATACTGTGTTTTTGAGAAGACCACTACACTCTGCCCTTTTGAGAGCTGCTCCTTCTTTAGTGTGTGTGTATTTGTGTATTTTTTTTTATATAGCGCACTTCTACCCGGAGGCCTCGTAGCGCTGTATTCATACCGCTGTGGAACCCATCCTGGCTTTCCTGTGAAATGTCCACTCCTGGGCACCCCTAAGGTGAAGCCAGGCATCCACAGCGCTGCTGGGGCCGTTGTGGAGATTAATCAAGCTATTGCCCAGAGTCACAGAGTGGGACCCATGATTAGACTAGGCACCGAGGCGAGAATGATCAGGTCCGGGGAAATTGAGTCCAAGAGCCGCCGAGGCGGGAATTGAACCCTTGTCCCGGGCCAGACCTCTGCATCAGGGTCTGCCGCTCTAACCATTGAGCCACGCTTCTCCATATATAAATAAATAAATAAATAAATAAATAAATAAATAAATAAATAAATAAATAAATAAATAAATAAATAAATAAATTAGGCCCATCTCACTACCACCTCCGCCAATATCCTTTTCTCTGAGCCGTATGAGACTTCCATTGTTGCGTAAGCAGTCTTTTAGCCAGTATTAAAGCGAAGACTGTGAACCGGCGCAAAACTTTTGCTTTCCGTGGTAGGGGGGGATAATTCTAGCAGACATGCTACTAGTGTTATCCACCTGGAACTTTCAGGCAGTTGTGTTATACTATCAGTGACCTCTCACCAGTACTCTTGCAGTACCGGATAAGACCACAACATTTGAGTCAGGTCGGCTTGGGACAGGGGGCAGCGAGGGCAGTCAGAGGAGGCGTGTGAGTACATTGCATGGACCTTATCTGGCGTCAAGTGTGCCCTATGCAACAGGGTCAGTTGTATACATTTGAACCACACATTTCGGGATACCCATTTTGGATTTTCAAGGATTGTTGCCCATTCCTTGTCTGTGAGCGCACGCTTAATAATATCCACTTCCCATTTTTGACGAAGAGGTGAAAGTGAAACTTCCAAATGTTCTTTCGGTCCCCTGTAGGGCCATCGGACCAAATGTCTCCCATGTCCCATTATTTGTAATGTTTGCAGTAAGTGGAATGTTGGAGGATCATACCGATCTGCAAGCCAATACTTGTGAACTATATGTACAATGCTAGCGTGAGTCAGAAATAGCATAGTAGGGACTCCATATGCACGCATCACTTCAGTGGTATTAGTCACATGGTTCACGGTGTAAAGCTCCCTTCCTATTGTATTTGTATTGTATTTAAGTTGGGTCTGGTGGCTCGGAAGGCTAAAGCGTGCACTACAGGGGCCTGTGTTCAACCACATGGTCACAGGTTTAAACCCGGCGGGTCCACTCAGCCTTTCATCCATCTGAGGTCGATAAAATGAGTACAATTATGTTGGGTAACAATAAACATCTGTTATTCAGCAACAAAATTCCTCCGGGTGAACGTGCGCTTTACAAATACACATGTTATGCTATGGTTCATGGTGTATAACCCCCTTTCTATTGTATTTCTAACATGCTTCACGGTGTATAACCCCTTGCTACTGTATTTTTGTCACATGGTTCACAGTGCATAAGCATAATTTTTTTGTATTTGTCACATGGTTCACGGTGTAGAACCCCTTGCTATTGTATTTTTGTCACATGGTTCTCGGTGCATAACCATCTTTCTTTTGTATTTGTCACATGGTTCACGGTGTATAACCCCTTGCTATTGTATTTTTGTCACATGGTTCACAGTGCATAACCATCTTTCTTTTGTATTTGTCACATGGTTCACGGTGTATAACCCCCTTTCTATTGTATTTTTGTCACATGGTTCTCGGTGCATAACCATCTTTCTTTTGTATTTGTCACATGGTTCACGGTGTATAACCCCCTTTCTATTGTATTTCTAACATGGTTCACGGTGTATAACCCCTTGCTATTGTATTTTTGTCACATGGTTCACGGTGTATAACCATCTTTCTTTTGTATTTGTCACATGGTTCACGGTGTTTAACCCCTTGCTATTGTATTTTTGTCACATGGTTCACGGTGCATAACCATCTTTCTTTTGTATTTGTCGCATGGTTCACGGTGTATAACCCCCTTCCTATTGTATTTGTAACACGGTTCACAGTATATAACTCCCTTCCTATTGCATATGTCACATGATTCACAGTATATAACTCCCTTCCTATTGCATATGTCACATGATTCACAGTGTATAACTCCCTTTCCTTTTGCACATGCCACATGATTCACAGTGTATAACCCCCTTCCTATTGCTTATATTACATGG
The DNA here is from genome assembly GCF_964263255.1 of Lissotriton vulgaris. Lineage (NCBI taxonomy): Eukaryota > Metazoa > Chordata > Amphibia > Caudata > Salamandridae > Lissotriton > Lissotriton vulgaris. The sequence goes on along the minus strand of NC_141693.1, from coordinate 204,658,913 downwards.
TTCACGGTATATAACCCCCTCCTATTGTATTTGTAACATAGTTCACAGTGTATAACTCCCTTACTATTGTATTTGTAACATGGTTCACGGGGTATAACCCCCTTCCTATTGTATATGTCACATGGTTCACAGTGCATAACCATCTTTCTTTTGTATTTGTCACATGGTTCACGGGGTATAACCCCTTGCTATTGTATTTTTTGTCACATGGTTCACAGTGCATAACCATCTTTCTTTTGTATTTGTCACATGGTTCACGGGGTATAACTCCCTTTCTATTGTATTTGTCACATGGTTCATGGGGTATAACCCCCTTCCTATTGTATTTGTAACACGGTTCACCATGTATAACTCCCTTCCTATTGCATATGTCACATGATTCACAGTGTACAACGCCCTTCCTATTGCATCTGTCACATGATTCACAGCGTATAACCCCCTTCCTATTGTGTATGTCACTTGGTTCACGGTGTATAACCCCCTTCCTATTGTATTTGTAACACGGTTCACAGTGTATAACTCCCTTACTATTGTATTTGTAACATGGTTCACGGGGTATAACCATCATTCTTTTGTATTTGTCACATGGTTCACGGTGTATAACCCCTTGCTATTGTATTTTTGTCACATGGTTCACAGTGCATAACCCTCTTTCTTTTGTATTTGTCACATCGTTCACAGTCCATAACCCTCTTTCTTTTGTATTTGTCACATGGTTCACGGTGTATAACCATCATTCTTTTGTATTTGTCACATGGTTCACGGTGTATAACCCCTTGCTATTGTATTTTTTGTCACATGGTTCACAGTGCACAACCATCTTTCTTTTGTATTTGTCACATGGTTAATGGTGTATAACCCCTTGCTATTGTATTTTTGTCACATGGTTAACCCCTTGCTATTGTATTTTTGTCACATGGTTCACAGTGCATAACCCTCTTTCTTTTGTATTTGTCACATGGTTCACGGTGTATAACCCCTTGCTATTGTATTTTTGTCACAGGGTTCACGGTGCATAACCATCATTCTTTTGTATTTGTCACATGGTTCACGGTGTATAACCCCTTGCTATTGTATATTTCTCACATGGTTCACAGTGCATAGCCATCTTTCTTTTGCATTCGTCACATGGTTCACGGTGTATAACCCCCTTCCTATTGTATTTGTAACACGGTTCACAGTGTATAACTCCCTTCCTATTGCATATGTCACATGATTCACAGTGTACAACGCCATTCCTATTGCATATGTCACATGATTCACAGCGTATAACCCCCTTTCCATTACGTATGTCACTTGGTTCCTATTGTATTTGTAACACGGTTCACAGTGTATAACACGGTTCAAAGTGTATAACTCCCTTCCTATTGTATTTGTAACATGATTCACGGGGTATAACCCCATTCCTATTGTATTTGTAACACGGTTCACAGTGTATAACTCCCTTACTATTGTATTTGTAACATGGTTCACGGGGTATAACCCCCTTCCTATTGTATATGTCACATGGTTCACGGTGCGTAACCATCATTCTTTTGTATTTGTCACATGGTTCACGGTGTTTAACCCCTTGCTATTGTATTTTTTGTCACATGGTTCACAGTGCACAACCATCTTTCTTTTGTATTTGTCACATGGTTCATGGTGTATAATCCCTTGCTATTGTATTTTTGTCACATGGTTAACCCCTTGCTATTGTATATTTCTCACATGGTTCACAGTGCATAACCATCTTTCTTTTGTATTTGTCACATGGTTCACGAGTATAACCCCCTTCCTATTGTATTTGTAACACGGTTCACCATGTATAACGCCCTTCCTATTGCATCTGTCACATGATTCACAGTGTATAACCCCCTTCCTATTGTGTATGTCACTTGGTTCACAGTGTATAACCCCCTGCTATTGTATTTGTAACATAGTTCACAGTGTATAACTCCCTTCCTATTGTATTTGTAACATGGTTCACGGGGTATAACCCGATTCCTATTGTATTTGTAACATGGTTCACAGTGTATAACTCCCTTACTATTGTATTTGTAACATGGTTAACGGGGTATAACCCCCTTCCTATTGTATATGTCACATGGTTCACAGTATATAACCCCATCATACTATATTTGTAACATGGTACACAGTGTATAACCCCACAATATAGTTTTTTGCCAGAAATTTCTAAATGTAAAACTTCTACTGAGATTAACATGGGGTTATAATGTATTTGACACAATGCTGCATTATTGTCTCCATCAGTTACAGTGCCTGTAAAGAAGATCAATAAAGGGGAGAGGCCAACCCCTGTGTCTCAAAACTGCTTTTAAAGTCTCTGATTTCAAAAGATTTTATTAGAAAATTTTGTATGTACAGTACAGATATAGTGAAGGCAATACTGGTGTTGTTATACGCCGTTGGGGTTACAGTAGGCATATCGTTGACATGATTGGTCACGTGCACATTAGATAAGCAATCACAACCTTGGCGTATGCTGCATTGGTGGTCTTATGTATTACCCTCAAAGGTAGAAAACGGAAGGGGGAAAAGAGAAAAAAGGAAAAGAGGACAGGATGGGTAGCACGGTCGTTAGCCGCCATACTTCCAGAGTTTGCGATGTGAGGAGGCTGGGTGTGAGGGTACCGAGCCCTGTGACCTTCCTATGGAGGTTTGTGCGAGCCCAGGTAGCTGTCCAAGGAGTGCCACATCTCGCCCTTTGGGGTGGGAATGGGTGAATGTTTTGATGTTATGTTGTCCGCCCCTCTTAGGAAGGTGATCCAATTGAGCCAACTTTTAAAGGTTGCCTTCCCTGTGTCTTTACAGTTAGCTAGGATAGTTTTAACAGCTGCCGTGAGCAGGAGGTCAATCAGTTCGCTGTAGTTTTTGGGCTGAATTTCTGGAGCCATGAAGGCGGCAACCAACCCTAGGAAGTCTGGTTGCAGTGAGTACCCCTTATGCTGTTTATGAATTCTCTTATTTTACCCCATAATGCCTTGACCTTGGGGCAGTAGAAGATAAGCTGTGCTAGGTCTCCTTTTTGTTTATGATAGTTCCAGCATAGGTTGCTATCACGGAGCCCGACAGCCACCAGGCATGCTGGGGTCCAGTACGCTTTGTGGAGGAGCCAGTATTTAGTTTGTGCTAGGTTTGGGGTGACTTTATTTTTGGCTACTGAGGTCCACAGGCGAAGTTTTTCCTTCTCGCTGAAGCGCCTATTGTGTTGGGTTTCCCATATTCTATTGCTTTGTCGTTTAGTCTTGTCGTTACCGGGCACAGGTGTTTGTATAGGTGCGATGTTTGGTGGCCGATTTTGTTTAGGTTCGCCGTGTATTGCAGAAATGATGGGACCTCCATGTTAAGTTCTGCTCTTGTGCACGCCGCCCTTATTCTTAGAAAGCTATAGAATTCAATATCTGGTAGGTTGTGCAAGTGTTTTAGGGTTTTGAATGTGAGTGGGGTACTGAGCTTTTCTAGCTAGTTGGCAGTGGAGATGCCCCGTTCTTACCAGGAGTTAATGTTAAGTATTTTGTCTTTATACTTTATTTTAGTGTTGAAACAAATAGATTCCCATCTTGTGTTTTTAATGCTCCTCTCCATTCTTTTGTCGACTTTAAAGAGGGCATTCTTGGTGTTTTTGAGTATGAGGTTATTGACCTCGGGTGTTTATTAGCTGCCAGTAGAGCTAAGGGGGTGGAACCTTTTAGGATTGCTCTCTCTAGTGCCAGCCATACCGGTGTGTAACCCTGCTCTGGCAAGAGCCAGTATATCCCTTGTTTGGCTAGGCATGCTGTCTGAAAAGTTTTGAATTTGGTAAGGTTGAGTCCTCCTAAGGTTTTGCTTAGTTTTAGTTTCTGTAGGCTTATCCTGGGTTTCTTGTCTATCCAGAGGAATTTATTTGTCAGGATATCCAATTTTTTGTGGAAGTCCTCTGTGGTTATGAGTGGGAGCATACTGAGCATGTAGTTAACCATGGGTGCTAGCATCATTTTTATTGTTTCCACCCTGCCCCACCAGCTGACGAACTTTGGTGACCATGAGTCTAATTTCTCTTTCAGCTTGTTAAGTATTGTTTTTTCGTTGTAGTCGAGTGTTGATTTGAGAGCCCTACCGAAGTAAAGACCAAGATATTTCAGGAAGTTTTTCTGCCAAGCCAACCCTGAGTCTCCTAATACTACCCTAGTTGTATGCAAATTTAAAGGTTTGCATTCAGACTTGTCCCTGTTGAGTTTATAGCCCGATACCTGTGCGTATTCCTCAATGGTAGACATTAGGGCCGCTATCGAGGGGCCGGGGTTCTCTGTTGTGATGAGTATGTCATCCGCATATGCAGCTAACTTAACTGTATTCCCGATGATTGGGATGCCTTTTATTTCAGTGTCATTCCTGATCATGAACAGTAGTGGTTCCAGGGAGAGTAGGAAAAGTGCTGGGGAAAGTGGACAACCTTGCCTCGTACCTCTTCCCAGGGATAGCGGCTCAGAGAAGCCACCATTGACTATCACGCGGGCTTTCAGTTCGTTATAGAGCACCATCACCTTCTTCTATAGTTTTCTCCTAGCCCGAACTTTTGCATGCATTGGTCAAGGAAGGGCCATGACACTCTGTCAAACGCTTTCTCGGCGTCGAGTGCGTTCATGACTGCTGGTTCATTTTTGGCGGAGGTGTGGTTTATTAAGTGACATAAGAGTCTCGTGTTATCTTGGGACATCCTGTTTTTGAGGAAACCCACCTGAGAGCTGTGGATTAGGTTTGGGAGCTGCACATTTAGTCTCGCCGCTAGGACCTTTGCATAGATTTTGCAGTCTACGTTACTTAGGGAGATGGGACAGTAGTTTTGTGGATGTTGTGTGTCTTTCCCCTCTTTTGGGATGACTATTATGTTGGCCTCTGCCATTGAGCTCGTCATTTTCCACTTTTGGATACAGTGCGTGAAGACCTCTTCCATTGTGGGCTTGATTAGGCGGAGGAAGTGCTTATAGAACCCTGCTGTGTACCCGTCCGGCCCTGGGGCTTTGTTATCCTTGAGGGCAGCTAATGATTTCTCTATCTCTGCCCCGGTCATGTCTTGTTCTAGAGATGAGCTCTGTAGCTCCGTCAGCTTGGGTAGGTTTAGCTTGTCTAGGAGGCTGGCTCCCCCGTCGACTTTAAGGTTTTTGCCCTCCCTGTATATATGCACTCATAGAAGTCTTTAATGACATTGAGGATTTCTTATCAGTGTCTGTTATTGCTGCGATTGTGTGTTGTTTCTGCTTGCTCTTAAGGTAAGAGGCTAGTGCTTTGCCTGCTTTGTTCGCTGTACATAGGTTTATTGCTTTATATTTGTTTATCCACGTACCCGCCCTCTCACTTAAAATCTTGTTGAGTTCATATTTCTTCCTAGTTAGCGCTGTGGGGGTGTTTTTGTCTGCTAGGTTGGCACTATGGCACCCTTCTAGGTCTTTAATCTGCACTTCGAGCTCTGATGCTTTTTTATTTCTCTCTTTGTTCATTCTGGATTTGATGCTAAGTATTTTACCCCTGACTGTGGCCTTCATGGCGTCCCAAAGGGTGCCTCTGTCTGTGTCCGGGTTATCATTGAACTTTGACTACATGAGCTGGTAGACAGCTAAAGGTTTGTCACCAGACCTCAAAACGTCTGCCTGACTTACAACCCACCACAAACGATCTTTGTAAAGGAACTCTCATTCTGCAGCACGGCCCCATGGACCGTCAGCCTGCGATGTAGGTGAAGAAAGAGACTGTAAAGATCTGATGATGTAAGTTAATGACCAGTGGCGTAGGAAGGGAGGTTCATTGGGTGCTAGCCGCCCCGGGTGTTATCACTGGGAGGGGTGAAAAAATGGCAAAAATATGTGTTTTAAACCCATATTTTTGCCATTTTGTCAAGCCGGGGGTGACAAGTGTCATCACCGAGGGGGGTGACAAAATTGTAAAAATATTTTGTCAGCCGGGGGTGAGAAGAAATTTTCGGCAGGGGGGACCACCTGACCTTCCTACGCCACTGTTAATGACTGGAGTGATCCAAAGTTTTTGCCACAGGTTTGCATGGGTTTTGGATTCTCTAATGGCATCACAGGCTGACACCTATTGCGCTGCCTTATTCGCCTCCTCTGCGGTTTCTCCCCGTAGAATGCAGGCTGCGGATCACGTGTTCATTCACCTCCAAACTTGCCAAGTCAGTGATGCTGTTGCAGAATCCCCAGTTGTAAAGTATGCTTGTTTCATCATATTTGGGGCATTTACATTTTCTTTATGCAAATGACAAACTAGAGCTGTCTTGTCTAAAATACTTTTGGTCGCAGAAACATATTGTAACTTCGTGTGGTGGACTGCGAGGAGCCAGAATACACAAACTGTTCACAGGAACCGAACAGGAACATGTCACACTGGGTTTCATTCAGTGGGCTATTTGTGTCTAATCTTGGGCCAGGAGCTTCCATCACCAAGAAAGCAGCAACACTCGAAGCCCTAGACTATTGGGTGTTCAAGCACTGTCACATCTCCCTCCATTGGTGTCTACGTTACAAACTCAAAACTATCAGGGGAGCAGGCACTGGGGAACATCTGTCTTCGTTTGTGTGTAGGTTATAAACACAAGACTGTCAGCATACAAGCACTTGTGAACATCTCCCTCCGATTCTGTCTAGGGTACCAACTCAAGACTGTCGTCATACAAGCACTAGTGAACATCTCCCTCCAATTCTGTCTAGGGTACCAACTCAAGACTGTCATCATACAAGCACTTGTGAACATCTCCCTCCGATTCTGTCTAGGGTACCAACTCAAGACTGTCATCATACAAGCACTTGTGAACATCTCCCTCCAATTCTGTCTAGGGTACCAACTCAAGACTGTCAGCATACAAGCACTTGTGAACATCTCCCTCCAATTCTGTCTAGGGTGCCAACTCAAGGCTGTCAGCATACAAGCACTAGTGAACATCTCCCTCCAATTCTGTCTAGGGTACCAACTCAAGACTGTCGTCATACAAGCACTAGTGAACATCTCCCTCCAATTCTGTCTAGGGTACCAACTCAAGACTGTCAGCATACAAGCACTTGTGAACATCTCCCTCCAATTCTGTCTAGGGTACCAACTCAAGACTGTCATCATACAAGCACTAGTGAACATCTCCCTCCAATTCTGTCTAGGGTACCAACTCAAGACTGTCAGCATACAAGCACTTGTGAACATCTCCCTCCAATTCTGTCTAGGGTACCAACTCAAGACTGTCATCATACAAGCACTTGTGAACATCTCCCTCCAATTCTGTCTAGGGTACCAACTCAAGACTGTCATCATACAAGCACTTGTGAACATCTCCCTCCAATTCTTTCTAGGTTACCAACGCAAAACTGTTAGGCATTGAAGGCCTCGTGAACATCTCCCTCCATTTGTGCGCGGGGCGGGGTAGAAATTCAAGACCGCCAGGAAGGAAACCACGCAACTTTCAGGAAGGTAAACACTCATGAACATCTCTCTTCATTTGAGTCCAGGCTACAAACTGTGGGCTGTCCGGCATCGAGGCCATCCTAAACATCTCCCTCCATCTGTGAATAGATTAGAAAACCAAGACCGTCAGCAAGGCAAGCTCTCACCCATCAGGATGGGAAGCACTGAAGAACATCTCCCTTCATTTGTGTCCAGGTACAAACTCAAGACTGCCAGACACTGAAGCAAGCACTCACGTACATCTTTCTCTCTTGGTGTGTGTGAGTTACAAACTCAAGACTGCCAGACACTGAAGCACTCAGGTACATCTTTCTCTCTTGGTGGGTGTGAGTTACAAACTCAAGACTGCCAGACACTGAAGCAAGCACTCACGTACATCTTTCTCTCTTGGTGTGTGTGAGTTACAAACTCAAGACTAACAGACACTGGAGCAAGCACTCACGTACATCTTTCCCTCTTGGTGTGTGTGAGTTACAAACTCAAGACTGCCAGACACTGGAGCAAGCACTCACGTACATCTTTCTCTCTTGGGGGGTGTGAGTTACAAACTCAAGACTGCCAAACACTGAAGCAAGCACTCACGTACATCTTTCCCTCTTGGTGTGTGTGAGTTACAAACTCAAGACTGCCAAACACTGAAGCAAGCACTCACGTACATCTTTCTCTCTTGGGGGGTGTGAGTTACAAACTCAAGACTGCCAGACACTGAAGCACTCGCGTACATCCTTCTCTCTTGGTGTGTGTGAGTTACAAACTCAAGACTGCCAGACACTGAAGCAAGCACTCACGTACATCTTTCCCTCTTGGTGTGTTTGAGTTACAAACTCAAGACTGCCAGACACTGGAGCAAGCACTCACGTACATCTTTCTCTCTTGGTGTGTGTGAGTTACGAACTCAAGACTGCCAGACACTGAAGCAAGCACTCACGAACATCTTTCCCTCTTGGTGTGTGTGAGTTACAAACTCAAGACTGCCAGACACTGGAGCAAGCACTCACGTACATCTTTCTCTCTTGTGTGTGTGAGTTACAAACTCAAGACTGCCAGACACTGGAGCAAGCACTCACGTACATCTTTCTCTCTTGGTGTGTGTGAGTTACAAACTCAAGACTGCCAGACACTGAAGCAAGCACTCACGAACATCTTTCCCTCTTGGTGTGTGTGAGTTACAAACTCAAGACTGCCAGACACTGGAGCAAGCACTCACGTACATCTTTCTCTCTTGTGTGTGTGAGTTACAAACTCAAGACTGCCAGACACTGGAGCAAGCACTCACATACATCTTTCCCTCTTGGTGTGTGTGAGTTACAAACTCAAGACTGCCAGACACTGGAGCAAGCACTCACGTACATCTTTCCCTCTTGGTGTGTGTGAGTTACAAACTCAAGACTGCCTGACACTGAAGCAAGCCATCACTTACATCTTTCTCTCTTGGTGTGTGTGAGTTACAAACTCAAGACTGCCAGACACTGAAGCAAGCACTCACGTACATCTTTCTCTCTTGGTGTGTGTGAGTTACAAACTCAAGACTGCCAGACACTGAAGCAAGCACTCACGTACATCTTTCCCTCTTGGTGTGTGTGAGTTACAAACTCAAGACTGCCAGACACTGAAGCAAGCACTCACGTACATCTTTCTCTCTTGGTGTGTGTGAGTTACAAACTCAAGACTAACAGACACTGGAGCAAGCACTCACGTACATCTTTCCCTCTTGGTGTGTGTGAGTTACAAACTCAAGACTGCCAGACACTGGAGCAAGCACTCACGTACATCTTTCTCTCTTGGGGGGTGTGAGTTACAAACTCAAGACTGCCAAACACTGAAGCAAGCACTCACGTACATCTTTCCCTCTTGGTGTGTGTGAGTTACAAACTCAAGACTGCCAAACACTGAAGCAAGCACTCACGTACATCTTTCTCTCTTGGGGGGTGTGAGTTACAAACTCAAGACTGCCAGACACTGAAGCACTCACGTACATCCTTCTCTCTTGGTGTGTGTGAGTTACAAACTCAAGACTGCCAGACACTGAAGCAAGCACTCACGTACATCTTTCCCTCTTGGTGTGTTTGAGTTACAAACTCAAGACTGCCAGACACTGGAGCAAGCACTCACGTACATCTTTCTCTCTTGGTGTGTGTGAGTTACAAACTCAAGACTGCCAGACACTGAAGCAAGCACTCACGAACATCTTTCCCTCTTGGTGTGTGTGAGTTACAAACTCAAGACTGCCAGACACTGGAGCAAGCACTCACGTACATCTTTCTCTCTTGTGTGTGTGAGTTACAAACTCAAGACTGCCAGACACTGGAGCAAGCACTCACGTACATCTTTCTCTCTTGGTGTGTATGAGTTACAAACTCAAGACTGCCAGACACTGAAGCAAGCACTCACGAACATCTTTCCCTCTTGGTGTGTGTGAGTTACAAACTCAAGACTGCCAGACACTGGAGCAAGCACTCACGTACATCTTTCTCTCTTGTGTGTGTGAGTTACAAACTCAAGACTGCCAGACACTGGAGCAAGCACTCACATACATCTTTCCCTCTTGGTGTGTGTGAGTTACAAACTCAAGACTGCCAGACACTGGAGCAAGCACTCACGTACATCTTTCCCTCTTGGTGTGTGTGAGTTACAAACTCAAGACTGCCTGACACTGAAGCAAGCCATCACTTACATCTTTCTCTCTTGGTGTGTGTGAGTTACAAACTCAAGACTGCCAGACACTGAAGCAAGCACTCACGTACATCTTTCTCTCTTGGTGTGTGTGAGTTACAAACTCAAGACTGCCAGACACTGAAGCAAGCACTCACGTACATCTTTCCCTCTTGGTGTGTGTGAGTTACAAACTCAAGACTGCCAGACACTGGAGCAAGCACTCACGTACATCTTTCCCTCTTGGTGTGTGTGAGTTACAAACTCAAGACTGCCTGACACTGAAGCAAGCACTCACGTACATCTTTCTCTCTTGGTGTGTGTGAGTTACAAACTCAAGACTGCCAGACACTGAAGCAAGCACTCACGTACATCTTTCTCTCTTGGTGTGTGTGAGTTACAAACTCAAGACTGCCTGACACTGAAGCAAGCACTCACGTACATCTTTCCCTCTTGGTGTGTGTGAGTTACAAACTCAAGACTGCCAGACACTGAAGCAAGCACTCACGTACATCCTTCTCTCTTGATGTGTATGAGTTACAAACTCAAGACTGCCTGACACTGAAGCAAGCCATCACTTACATCTTTCTCTCTTGGTGTGTGTGAGTTACAAACTCAAGACTGCCAGACACTGAAGCAAGCACTCACGTACATCTTTCTCTCTTGGTGTGTGTGAGTTACAAACTCAAGACTGCCAGACACTGAAGCAAGCACTCACGTACATCTTTCTCTCTTGGTGTGTGTGAGTTACAAACTCAAGACTGCCAGACACTGAAGCAAGCACTCACGTTCATCTTTCCCTCTTGGTGTGTGTGAGTTACAAACTCAAGACTGCCAGACACTGAAGCAAGCACTCACGTACATCTTTCTCTCTTGGTGTGTGTGAGTTACAAACTCAAGACTTCCAGACACTGAAGCAAGCACTCACGTAATATTTCTCTCTTGGGGGGTGTGAGTCACAAACTCAAGACTGCCAGACACTGAAGCACTCACGTACATCTTTCTCTCTTGGTGGGTGTGAGTTACAAACTCAAGACTGCCAGACACTGGAGCAAGCACTCACGTACATCTTTCTCTCTTGGTGTGTGTGAGTTACAAACTCAAGACTGCCAGACACTGAAGCAAGCACTCACGTACATCTTTCTCTCTTGGTGTGTGTGAGTTACAAACTCAAGACTGCCTGACACTGAAGCAAGCACTCACGTACATCTTTCCCTCTTGGTGTGTGTGAGTTTGCACTCACGTACATCTTTCTCTCTTGGTGTGTGTGAGTTACAAACTCAAGACTGCCTGACACTGAAGCAAGCACTCACGTACATCTTTCCCTCTTGGTGTGTGTGAGTTACAAACTCAAGACTGCCAGACACTGAAGCAAGCACTCACGTACATCTTTCTCTCTTGGTGTGTGTGAGTTACAAACTCAAGACTGCCAGACACTGAAGCAAGCACTCACGTACATCTTTCTCTCTTGGTGTGTGTGAGTTACAAACTCAAGACTGCCTGACACTGAAGCAAGCACTAACGTACATCTTTCCCTCTTGGTGTGTGTGAGTTACAAACTCAAGACTGCCAGACACTGAAGCATGCACTCACGTACATCTTTCTCTCTTGGTGTGTGTGAGTTACAAACTCAAGACTGCCAGACACTGAAGCAAGCACTCGCATACATCCTTCTCTCTTGGTGGGTGTGAGTTACAAACTCAAGACTGCCAGACACTAAAGCAAGCACTCGCGTACATCCTTCTCTCTTGGTGGGTGTGAGTTACAAACTCAAGACTGCCAGACACTGAAGCAAGCACTCACATACATCCTTCTCTCTTGGTGTGTGTGAGTTACAAACTCAAGACTGCCAGACACTGAAGCAAGCACACACGTACATCTTTCCCTCTTGGTGTGTGTGAGTTACAAACTCAAGACTGCCAGACACTGGAGCAAGCACTCACGTACATCTTTCTCTCTTGGTGTGTGTGAGTTACAAACTCAAGACTGCCAGAAACTGAAGCAAGCACTCGCGTACATCCTTCTCTCTTGGTGGGTGTGAGTTACAAACTCAAGACTGCCAGACACTGAAGCACTCACGTACATCTTTCTCTCTTGGTGGGTGTGAGTTACAAACTCAAGACTGCCAGACACTGGAGCAAGCACTCACGTACATCTTTCTCTCTTGGTGTGTGTGAGTTACAAACTCAAGACTGCCAGACACTGGAGCAAGCACTCACGTACATCTTTCTCTCTTGGTGTGTGTGAGTTACAAACTCAAGACTGCCAGACACTGGAGCAAGCACTCACGTACATCTTTCTCTCTTGGTGTGTGTGAGTTACAAACTCAAGACTGCCAGACACTAACGCAAGCACTCGCGTACATCTTTCTCTCTTGGTGTGTGTGAGTTACAAACTCAAGACTGCCAGACACTGAAGCAAGCACTCACGTACATCCTTCTCTCTTGGTGTGTGTGAGTTACAAACTCAAGACTGCCAGACACTGAAGCACTCACGTACATCTTTCCCTCTTGGTGGGTGTGAGTTACAAACTCAAGACTGCCAGACACTGAAGCAAGCACTCACGTACATCTTTCCCTCTTGGTGGGTGTGAGTTACAAACTCAAGACTGCCAGACACTGGAGTAAGCACTCACGTACATCCTTCTCTCTTGGTGTGTGTGAGTTACAAACTCAAGACTGCCAGACACTGAAGCAAGTACTCACGTACATCCTTCTCTCTTGGTGTGTGAGTTACAAACTCAAGACTGCCAGACACTGAAGCAAGCACTCGCGTACATCCTTCTCTCTTGGTGTGTGTGAGTTACAAACTCAAGACTGCCAGACACTGAAGCAAGTACTCACGTACATCCTTCTCTCTTGGTGTGTGAGTTACAAACTCAAGACTGCCAGACACTGAAGCAAACACTCACGTACATCCTTCTCTCTTGGTGTGTGTGAGTTACAAACTCAAGCCTGCCAGACACTGAAGCAAGCACTCACGCACATCTTTCTCTCTTGTTGTGTGTGAGTTACAAACTCAAGACTGTCCAGAAGTCAGGCACCAGGGCCGGACTGGGAACTGAAAGCAGCCCTGGCAAATTTTGGCAGACCAGCCCCCGCCCGGCGCGCTTAGCGAGCAAGCGCAGCGAGCGAGCACGACCACTAATAGGGGGGTTTGGGGGGGTTCTCCCCCCACGAAAATTTTAGAAAAAGACAGACCAAAATGGTGTATTTTACAGCACATTTTTCATTACATATTCAATTGTATCAACTTTCAAATCACAGTAAATAGTAGATGATGACCTTAAAGAGCACCAGGTTACCCACCCAGTCATATGTACCCATAGACAGTCTTTCAGAGAGCACCAAAAATAGACACAAGTAATGAATCAGAGAGAACAAAGTAAAAGTGAGACCAACTCCCATTACTAGGGGGAGTTTGGGGGCTTGTCCCCCAAGAAAATTTTGGAGACAGAAAGGCCAAAACAAAGCATTTTTCAACATATTTTTCATTGAATGTTCACTACAGGAGAGAGTTTACGAGTGTATATTCTTTGAAGTTCTTTTAAACTATTCTGAGTGTTATGTGACGCAGATTAGCAGATACGCATGTCCATTTACTTCGAGGAGTTAATAATTGGCATAGCACTCCATCACTAGCAGCAATGAAAGTCCCTGATGTGCGCTGCATGCACCAAAGAAAGTACAAACTGCTCCCAGATAAATGGGAGGCCTCAGTCAGACCACAATTTTTTTTACCATGGATCGGGGATATGTCCACAAGGATTTCAGACGCCTGCTGGTACCGGACTTCACAACTGATTTAATTTTCTATGGATTGATGTGTACACTAGCATCCATTCTGGGTCACCCAGATGCCATGCTAGTGTACACATCACCGCTGCCGCTCCGGTTCTCATATGATAGACTAGAGCCAGGCCAGCTAATAGTCAAGTATCCTTATAAAAAGTTGACAGGGGACTCCTTAATATTGTAAACTGGTACTACAGTCAATTCATAAAGGGTATATCATAACCTGTTCAAACTAGAATATACTGCTTGTACTTTTATCATAAACAGCTCAATATATGACTGGATTTTCCCCGCCATACTGGCAAAATGACCAGGAAAGACATTAGATAATTTCAGACACAGCATTACTTGTTAAAGCGGTGTCGGTCTGAATTATAGGCAAGACAAAAGATTTCATAGGGTAATCTAATATTTGACCGAGCCTGTCCTGGACCTTTTAAACTCTCAAAGGTCTTAAATGCTTTGAAATTCCAAAAGACCATACTTTGTAGTCACCAAAATTGTGCAAAAACTTAGTTTTCAATCTTCTGGTTGGGATCAGCGAATTATGGGGCAAACCTAGGAGGCATAGGACAGATGAGTGAGACAGACTTATGTAGAGTTAGCGTGTTCACTTAATGTGCAGGTTTCAATCTACTTTCCACAGGTTTCAGTCTATACTGTGTAGTAACACACTAAGGAGCTGGCACTTGGGTCAGTCGCAGGTGGACATCACTTGCAGCTCCAAGTCTATGTATCCTCGGATACGCATTTGAGGAGGGTGAAGATAGAAGAGGGTGAAGAGGAGATGGGATTTAGAGAGTGTATGGCAGCATGTTAGGAAATGTTCGTGCATTGAAAGGAGACTTTACATACCAGGGTTTCTGGTATGGCTCTATATTTGTACATACCAAGATGATGTGTATTTTGGCCTGGAAGTGGTGCTGGACATACCTGGGCAATATGTTTAGCATTAGATCATGTCAGCATGCACTACTATTTTGATTTTTTGTATGAAAGGAATCTCCACAAATAATGGCTGCTTTCATAAAATTGTATCTTAAAGCCGAACGATTATTGGCCGCAAACAGTCAAACAAATGTAACCTAAGGATGGCTTCACAGTGACTTTTTTTAACCAGGGCACAATTGGAACTTTAGTGATGCTAAAGGAAACTTTTAAAATCTGATTTTAATTTCAGTAGAATTAAGATCTTTTAACGTTTTTATCTGTGTAATATTCCATGTTTTTTATTAACTGAAATAAATGTATCTATCTATCTAAAAAAAAATACCTGGGCAAGAGGGAGCAAGGAAGGATTGTCCAATGGATGAGAATGATCAATTCTGGTTCAACAATGCTTCACACACCAGAGGAATCTGGTTTCTGGTATGATTTCTATATCTGCACATTTTGTTTTATGTCATGATTAATGGTGATTTACAGTTTTAAAATGTTATGATAGTATGTCCTTGTCATACTATGGTAAAGTGGGCACTGTCACTTGGATGTATATGCAATCTGATGAGCAAGTGAGCCCTGAGATATACTAATGATTAAACCTTGCCAGTTGCACCACCCTGAACAGGAGCTCTAGTAGCTTAATCTGCCACTGACTCTGTGAGCTTTCTCACTTCACAATTAGCAGCACTTGCCGCTTTGAGGATCAGTGATCACCTTCACAAGCTGAGAGTATGAGAAGTACTCTGTCATGCAGGAATAATAACCCTAGCAGCCTAAAATAATTTTGGATGGTGTGTTTAGTGGCAGAGGAACAGTGATGGACGGTATATTCTGACATACACTTTTGTTCTTGGAGCTTGTGATTTTTATTCCCCTTTTATTTGGAGGGGACATTGCCTGAGATAGGCACTGCATCGCCTGTATCAACCACAATATTCTGATTTCCATCCATTTTGTTTCTGCAACAAAATTTCTTTATGGGTATATCCGTGTTCGCTTAGAAGGGATTTTGCTACTCGGTTGTCTGCTAAACCTAGAACTATTGGGATATGTTATTATTTCTCTTTTCAAAACAGTTTTTAAAACATTTTGCTTTTCAACAGCTTATTAGACAAGCATTGGCATAGCCAGTGGGTCTCGCCTTTGGGAACTTGTATGCATTTAGCCATGCAGCACATTATCCTGGGTGCTACAACACCTACTGATACTTCACGTGCCACTGGAGCCTGAGCTGCATGCCAATGAAGGCCTGGCTTGTATGGGACACAAGGGGTGAACAAGCTGTCAGGTACTACACTATAGAAGACATATAAACAATATGAAAGCTTGGCAGTTATGCGCATGAAAACGGTGTAAATGTACGCTGAACTCACTCCCAAGGTATCTGAGGGGATATTAACCTCAAAAGAGTATATCAATTATATCTTCTACCAACCCAAGGATCACATAATACACATTGGGTTGCACACTCCCAAAGGTGGAAGCACTAACAGTGCTTGTGGAGAATGGGTCACTCACACTGTCCCCAAACATCCATAACCAAGCAACACCAGCTCTCAGTGCATGAAGCATATCAAGGCGTCCTGTGGCACCGTGGTCTCCTGGGAAACTGAGGTGAAAAGGAGCTACAGCCTGGGAGCCATGTTTGGAGCAAAGATGGGCACGGATTACTGTGATGATAACAGTGCAATAGTGGTAAAAGTGAAGACCAAACGGATATCAGATACCGTAGTATCAGCTCCCCGTGTCAAAAACAGATAAAAGTTAATGAACTCTCACCCTAGATGTATTTCAAAATATTGCTAATAATACTCCGCCGTATCTCAACCTCAGAATTTGTTATTGCAGACAGCAGTGGACGACGGAAGCCTGCTTTTAATTTGCATTTATTCAAGCAAGCTTTGCTGCAGCCAAAAAGTTGTCAATCTAAATTGGCGTTTTTGTAATTACTTGTTGTAGTGTTTTCTGTTGGATGGAACTGCATCTTTTGAAGCAATTGTTATTTTTGCTTTACCGAAAAGGAAAAAAATGCAAGTTACAGCTTTAACTTCTGCGCTGTGCACATTGAATGTGATACGTCTGTGCTACTCACGGCATTCAGCAGTAATCTTTTACGCACAGAATGCACCAGAAATGCTATTACAAATGCCTGCTTTGCTTGGGTGACAATAGGTAAAATACAGTTGAAGTCATCAGGTAGCAGATACAATTCTGCAAGAAGGGCACAGAGGATATTTATTCTTCTAATTTGATAATCGGATGTCCGAGTGCTAATATATGCTATTTAGACCTGTCAAGTGTACCGTACCACCTTCAGCATGTCCTCGCTGTGCACTTTTTAGGTTGTGGCTTTTGCTAGCGAAGGGAGACAAACCATGTGCGCGCACAGACAGGCGATGTGCACACGCATGGTGTCTCCTCTCTGCAAGCAGATAAGAAAAGTGTTCATGAAGCGGACGAGCCGCGGCGCACAGGCATTCCAAGGGCGCCTGTACCGAGCACTTTCCTTTTGTCTTATTTGATGGGCCATTACTCATGTCTTCTGTTTCCTGCCCTCACTACTCTACCCCCCACCCCACTCTCTCTGCAGTTCCTCCCCTCCAGTGCTGTGTGGGGCGCAAAGGTGACAGCTTGTTTAAGCAAAGTAGTAGAAGGCTGTTTTTAAACATTGAAAAGTGCACACCAGACTTAAGCATTACAGAAAAACTCCAATGTCGACTATTAATGGACAGACAACTCCACCAGCACGAATGCATAGTTTCTTGGTAAAAAAATAACATGGATAACCAGTGGCAACAGCCTGCAACATAGGGTCTTTTAAAAGTCACGCCCATTTTAATTTAACATGGTCATGAAATCGGGAGCTGTAGCAATTCTTGTTTTTCTCTGTCATTCCTCCTTCATTCTCAACCCCCTGCCTCACAGACACTGTTTGTGCTGCAGTGCTTGGAAGCAGCTTCTCAGCACCGAGCACTATACAAAATACAAATACATCATTTGATGGAATGGAATCTTAATGTCAAAACAAAATTCTGCACATGTGGATGCGTAAGAAAGCAGAAGACCAAAGTGACACCTTTCTCATGAGCGGTAAACACATGTAACCTACACTAGTGCTGTGAAAAACACAGTACTCTGGGAAGCACTATAGAAC
Organism: Lissotriton vulgaris; assembly: GCF_964263255.1. Taxonomy (NCBI): domain Eukaryota; kingdom Metazoa; phylum Chordata; class Amphibia; order Caudata; family Salamandridae; genus Lissotriton; species Lissotriton vulgaris. The sequence continues at coordinate 204,640,928 of NC_141693.1, read as the reverse complement.
ACTCCCAGAAATGAAACTCTCTTTACAGCAGGAGTGCGCAGGGAGGAGGGTACACCCAGGGGCAGAGAGCCTCAGACACAGCGTTTACGAGCCCTGGCAAAAAAAAAAAATTTGAAGTGATGTTTCACCAAATACACTCACACCCTTTGCAGCACGGAGGAAGCTTCCAGGTGCGGTTCACACAAGAGAGAGAGGCGCTCCCTGCATTGCTCCGCGGCGGCGGCGGCACTAGGCGATATGTGTCAGCGGCCATCGGCGTCTTTGTTAGCTGCCACTGACCACCCATCTCACCACAGACCGACAGGGTCCTGCAGCCTCGCTCTCAGAGGCCCTTGACAGTTCTGGTGGTAAGAGTGAGGCCCCTCTTCTAATGCCCGTGTCACCAGGGTGAACCGGGAAGAGACGGGCCCACGTGGAAGCATAAAAACATGTCTCACAAAAACCTAAACTCCAAAATAACGGCTGCCAAACTCTCGCCCTTGCATTAAAAAAAACATAAACGTCGACCGTTATCTAATTCCTAAATCCACGTCACTACATTAGGAGAGGGTTAGTTTCTTCATCTGACACCACTGCTCACTGAGCCCTTCCAGACCGGAGGGAGGGGAGGCTTACCTGTGGGGAATTCGAGCAGCTTTGGGCAGCGCTAAAGACAACTATCAGAGATAGGCCTCCATTTTACCTTCCACACTAAGTTTCTTTTTCATTTTTTTCTTCACTCCTTTCCATTTGTTCGTTCCTTCCATTTTATTGTACATTATTCAATTATCCCTCATTCCTTCCTCTCCTTACCTGTATTTCTTTTATCTTCTCTTCCTCCCTTTTTTACTTCCTTCGTATTTTACTTAATTTTTCCTCCTTTCTCCACCTTACTTTATACCTGCCCACTTTCTACCTCCCTTTTTTCTTTCCTTTCTTTCTCACTTTTGTCGTTCTTCACTCTTTTCATTTGTACGTTTATACCATTTTGCCATACTTTCAGCTCTTCCTCCTTCATTTCTGTCAACATTTTATCATTCTCTTCCTACTTCCTCTCTTCCTTAGTTGCTCTTTTGCTTCGTTTCTATTTTCCTTAACCATTCCATCTCCATCTTTCTACTCCTTCCATCTGCTCCCATTCCTTTCAGCCATACTTCCTTCTTCCCCTTATTTTCTCTTTTATATATATCTTGTTCCTTCATTCACTTCCTTCGTTTCTACTGTCCTGTCTTCTAATTTGAGTTTATTGCCCCATCGGCCATCACCATTCCTCACACTTATTTCATCTCCCACCCTCTATACCATCCTCGCTTTCATTCTTCCTGCTCCACTAACCCTCCTTTTGTTCCTTTTCTTATTCCTTTCTTCACTCCCCCTCCCTCCCTTGCTCATCTGCACTCCCCTTCCTATGCACTTTCCTTTCCTTCCTTTCATGGTTAGTGTTCTGCTTTTCTCCCTTCCCGCTCCCTTTCTTCATTTTTTCCCATTCTTTCTTTTTTCCCTCCTTTCATTCTACACTCTTTCCTTTCTTCCCTTAGCGCACCTCCCTCACCTTTCTTCCCCTTTCCTTCCTTTTTAACTCCTTTGCTTTTGTTTGTCTTTCCTTTCTACCTCCGTCCCTCCTTCCATTCTTCACGCTTTACTTCCGTCACTTAGCTCATGCCTGCCTCCCCCCCCCACCCCCATTCCCCCTCTCCACGCAGTCCTTTACCTCTTCCCTTGAAAGCCAGGGAGGGTGGCAGCTGCCCTCTCATCTAACGTACCTTCTAATTTATCATTGTGTTCCAGCCTGTGCCACGCGCCGGCCTGCCCTGCTTGTTCATGCCGGAAATGCTGTTTATTTTGGGGCCTAGCCTTTTGCTCTTAATTCCGGCCCGGCCGGCCCCGGATTGCATATTTTCATGCAAAGGACTAGACTCACCTGCGGGCGGCAGACAGGGGGCCTGGATGTAATAAATTACGGAGTGCATCTCCTCAGCGTCGACTCGTATGTCTGGCCTCTCATATCATGAGATGCCTGCCTCCTCCTAAGTCCCCTCTGCAAGTCACACGCACTTTTTGAAAAGATGATCAGCGGCGCGCAGATTCGGCGGGGGCAGGAGACATCTGAGCGTTGCGAGCAGCATGTATAATGTGCAGCTGCAGGCGGAGCAAAGAGAGACACGGCAGAGCACTAGTCTGTCTGTATTTCAACACAGTCAGACTAGTACGGTCGGACGGTCGGTCGGTCTGTCAGTCACTCTCAGGGTCCAAATCGGCCCCCAGCACAAAAACCGCCCCCCTGTCCCAAAACCGGCCCCCACCCCCTCCAGCCTACCGGGGGATTGCCCGGTGCCCGACATTATCAGCCCGGGCCTGTCAGGCACTCGTGAAGATCTTCCTTCATTTGTGTGTAGGCTACAACTCCAGATTGTCAGGCATTCAGGTCCTTGTGAACAGCTCCCTCCAGCACTGTCTCAATGCCGCTGGTGTGTACTCGAGCAGCCTCACAGATCTGCCTGCGGTTCTCTCTATATTAAACAAGCATTTGCAATGCAATGGTCTCGGCATCATTAAAGGTAGAGCAATTGGCATTGCTCATGACATTTCTTTTTTTTTCTTTAAATCATAAATAAATGGCATTGTCATTTACATTGCCAATACACACCACTCTGCACCTGCACTCACTGCTCTGCACACTCACTACTCTGCACTCACTACTCTGCACACTCACTACTCTGCACTCACTACTCTGCACTCACTACTCTGCACTCACTACTCTGCACTCTGCACTCACTACTCTGCACTCTGCACTCACTACTCTGCACTCTGCACTCACTACTCTGCACTCTGCACTCACTACTCTGCACTCACTACTCTGCACTCACTACTCTGCACTCACTACTCTGCACTCACTACTCTGCACTCACTACTCTGCACTCTGCACTCACTACTCTGCACTCTGCACTCACTACTCTGCACTCTGCACTCACTACTCTGCACTCACTACTCTGCACTCTGCACTCACTACTCTGCACTCACTACTCTGCACTCACTACTCTGCACTCACTACTCTGCACTCACTACTCTGCACTCTGCACTCACTACTCTGCACTCTGCACTCACTACTCTGCACTCACTACTCTGCACTCACTACTCTGCACTCACTACTCTGCACTCACTACTCTGCACTCACTACTCTGCACTCGGCACTCACTACTCTGCACTCTGCACTCACTACTCTGCACTCTGCACTCACTACTCTGCACTCTGCACTCACTACTCTGCACTCTGCACTCACTACTCTGCACTCACTACTCTGCACTCACTACTCTGCACTCACTACTCACTACTCTGCACTCACTACTCTGCACTCACTACTCTGCACTCACTACTCTGCACTCACTACTCTGCACTCACTACTCTGCACTCTGCACTCACTACTCTGCACTCTGCACTCACTACTCTGCACTCTGCACTCACTACTCTGCACTCACTACTCTGCACTCACTACTCTGCACTCTGCACTCACTACTCTGCACTCTGCACTCACTACTCTGCACTCTGCACTCACTACTCACTACTCTGCACTCACTACTCTGCACTCACTACTCTGCACTCACTACTCTGCACTCACTACTCTGCACTCACTACTCTGCACTCTGCACTCACTACTCTGCACTCTGCACTCACTACTCTGCACTCACTACTCTGCACTCACTACTCTGCACTCACTACTCTGCACTCTGCACTCACTACTCTGCACTCACTACTCTGCACTCACTACTCTGCACTCACTACTCTGCACTCACTACTCTGCACTCTGCACTCACTACTCTGCACTCACTACTCTGCACTCACTACTCTGCACTCACTACTCTGCACTCACTACTCTGCACTCTGCACTCACTACTCTGCACTCACTACTCTGCACTCACTACTCTGCACTCACTACTCACTACTCTGCACTCACTACTCACTACTCTGCACTCACTACTCACTACTCTGCACTCACTACTCTGCACTCACTACTCTGCACTCACTACTCTGCACTCACTACTCTGCACTCACTACTCTGCACTCACTACTCTGCACTCTGCACTCACTACTCTGCACTCACTACTCTGCACTCACTACTCACACTCACTACTCACACTCACTACTCACACTCACTACTCTGCACTCACTACAGCTTCCTTCCACAGCTAGAACTAGTGCATAATGTCAAAACAGAGAAAACAAGGAAACACACTGAAGCTGTCTGTACCACGCCAAGTTCACATTTCGAGCAGCATGTGTTAAATCACGCTTTAGAGTACTTCTCTACTCAAAAGTAGTACATTTCCTTCAAAAAGATAAAAATATGACATGCAAACAGTAATGCCGAAACAAACTGTTCAGCATGGGTTTTGATTTACATGAAAACATTAATTTCACTTAAAATAATAAATGTTTTTAGCTAAATTAAATTTACATTTGGATTTAGGGCATATTCACATATTTTTAGTAAATTTAAATGTCAGTGGCAGATGGACACGCTTTCATTTAGCAGCCAAATATACAATAACTTACTGCCCCCGGAATTCCGCCGCGGCCGCACCGGAAGTCAGGCAAGGTCGCCTGTGACGGGGGCGGAGCCGCGTCCGGACCGGAAGAGGAGGCAGGCGGAGGAAATGCGTGGAGCGGCCCGGGGCTCCTGCGAGCGTGGAGAGCCCCCGGGGCCGACAACAGGACGTTGCACGCGTGTTGCGGGGCTCCCTTGACCAAGAGGGAGTCCCGGGATAGGAGCCGCAGCGTCAACTCTCCCTGCCGGTGCGGAGCAGTAAGTTAAAGGGGAGAGGGGGGGCCGGTGCGCGCGCGTGTGTGTGTGTGTATGTGTGTGTGTGTGTGTGTGTGTGTGTGTGTGTATGAGTGGGGGGGTTCTGTATGTATGTGCGTGCGTGAGCGCTTCTGTTTCTATGTATGCGTGTGTTGTGTGGGAGCCTCGCGCAGCGCTCGTGCTAATGCGCGTGCCAGTTTAGAATCGCCTGCGCGCGGCCAGGAGTGTCTCCTGGGACTGCTACTCGCTGACATAAGATCTCGGCGGAGACGCGCTTACGCGCGTCTTTTAGCCGAGACCTAAAAAGGAATCGACTGTTTCTTCGACCATCTGGCAGCACAATTGGGATTTTTTCTTCTTCTTTTGTAATAAACTCTAATTGCCTGCGATCGTTATCGTTGTTTCTACCTGCTGTTTGTCCTTGTAATGAGAAGTACTAATTTATTCCAGCAAATGATTTTACTTTTACAGCAAGGAAAAACATTCAGGTTTCCAGTTATTGGTAAACTCTTCTGAGAATCACTGGTGTGAGAAAATCCATGCACCTGACTGTGCTAGCCATTTACACTCCTAATATCTCTGAATTTTATGGCTAATGTGAACATTTTATTAATGAAAGGATGCGGCTGTCTCATGTTTTTACAGTCACAGGCTGTATTAATGTGTTTCAGTGAGACCCAATCTGTCAATTGATCTTGGCTGTTCCCAATATATCTATATCTTGCTTTTATTAAAGGACAGTGGTACCCAGTTAATCCCCTATCCTCTAGGCCTCTTGTACCTTTCCTTTATGTCACATGCGGGGGCTCTAGGCTCATGGTGGCCCTGGGCAGGGAGCGTAGGTAGGGGGCCCCGGAAGAGGGGGTTCGGGCGGGGCGGAGCGTGGAGACCAGTGAAGAGGGGGGGGGGGTCAGCGTGTATGGAAGTGGAACAGAGCCAGAGGCCACCAAATCCCTGCCAGGGGCTGCCACACAAATATGTATCCATCCTCAGAGGATTATTATATTGCATCTTCCCTTTTACTGATGTGCTGCAATGATTGTATGAATGGCGACAATGGCTGTGAATAGGACGTGGGTTACTTTATAGATGAATGTGAGTTTCAGGGCATGAGGCTCTCTATGTCCTTTTCATGGTTCCCTTATTAACCCAGGCAAATATTTTTTCGTTTTCTGTCTTCCGAAATGATAGCAGCCTGCTCCTTAACTAGCACTGCATGACAATGCAATTGCATTGATATAGTGCTTCACACCAATGACGAGATGACGTAGCGCTGTCATTAGACGAGTAGCATCTACTTCACTACTTAGGTTATGGACCATGAGCGAGCGCTCCCTGGGAAGGGGATGGACATTAATTCTCTGAGCAGACGCTGAGACGGCTTTAAATAAATGCTACTACACGAACCTTCATACACAGTGATTTAGGCTTTGGAGGTGTCAAAGGGTGACAACCTTCATTTTGGAAATATATATTTTTTTGATTTACAGGAATCAGCCCGGCTTCAAGGGTTTCTGAGACCAGTGTTTAATTTGCATAGGAGTTTTCTGGTGCTAAGCAATGCCACTTATTTATTCGAGTACACCACATGGTGGCGCTCTCAGCTTTTTTTTTTTTAGCACAGTACAAGTTTAGCAATTGAATGCATTATAAAGTATTAAAATTCGCTCCTCCTGTCTGTCCCTAGAATTTGGGGTGGCCTGCAACAATCATAATATCCAACTGACGGTTTTTAGGTAATGCTGAGAAGGCCATGAAGCAGCAGTAACGGCAACTATGATTGGTGCCGGCTGCAGTGAAATTCCTTGGGCCGTGCTACTTTCATGTTTTTCCAAATAGGGTACTGTAACTGACTGAGATACTTTCTTGAAACCCCTATCTAAACAAAAGAGGAGAAGACATCGTGCATTTAATAGTTACGTTTTGTAGTTATTTTAAAACTGATTTCTTTTTACATTGTTTTATGGTCATTAACACTAATTTTAATTCTTGGTATGTTTTATCGACTGATTTTTTATTTTTCTGACATGTTTAATGAAAATTTCAAATGTTACAAAAATGCATATAAATTTACAGGAATCGGTGTCATTTATCCCTTCAAGAAATATGATCTATGGCCTGGTTGATTTGTCCAGCAGAGCAGGTGAGTCTCTCAAAGTGATAGGAAGAAACTGACCAGAACAAGCATTTACAATGCAATGGTTTCGCCTTTGGAAAAGTTTGAGCTATTGGCATTGTAAATGACAACATTTGTATTTATGTGTTGGTTTTGAAAACAGATAAATAAATGGCATTGTCATTTACATTGCCATTAGCTTAATCTCTCGCAAATGTGAGACCTACTGTACCCTACGGACGAGCTCAGCAGACAGCAATTACTACCACACACACACACACACAGAGCCACAGAAACACACCCAGAGCCAGCTACACACACACACCCAGAGCCAGCCACACACACACACACACACACACACACACACACACCCAGACACACACACACACACACAGAGCCACACACACACACCCAGAGCCACACACACACCCAGAGCCACACACACACACACACACACACACACCCAGAGCCATTAGTGTATTTTCTGCACCACCTACCATGACCTTATGGGAAAGTTAAATACACCAATGGGGTGAAAGCAATTTTGACCGTACCATTTTAGAACCAGAGAACGCGCATAGTGGCACTGAACAACAGTTTCACAAAATGGACACAGTGATTAGATCAGCACCCATAGGAGCACGATAAAGGTGAAAAATCTGGGGTGACCGCACAGAAAAGGCAGACTCAACAGCAGATTTCCTACCATTGCCTGGCGGCCTGTTTACACTTATTGTACCCCAGTAGAAAAAGCATCATAGCAATTGATTCACAGTGTTTCAGAGGAGTTTCCCCACAATGACGAACCCCTGCACATCCAGGGATATCAGAATATGTTGTGAAATCCTGCACAGGCCAGTCACCCCCCCCCCCCCCCCCCCCTGCCTTCCAACCACATGGAAGTATATCCCATGAGTGAACAAACCGGAAATAAAAAACACGAAGGTAAATAAGCTTCCAGGCAGAAGGATTGGTGGTGGAGTCTCTCACACACAGTGTGGCACTACTCCTGAGAACTGTTTCATCACATCAGGAGCACTGAGCAGGTTCAACATTGAAGCAGAGTGGGGACATAATCCATTGTTTGCTATTTTTAACCTCGCACCCAGCCCGATTTTTATGAATTTAAATGGGGCAAGGGACATCACACCCTCAATTGATGGCCTTCGCCTTAAATGGAGAGGAATTGATTGTGGGGCCATTATAGACACGATTCAGGAGGCACATCCGGATTTATTGAAACGCCTCTCCTCCCTAAGTACAAATAATGAAGAATTGATTACAGATTTTGAAGCTTTATGCTCCAATATAAAAACTCTCCTGTCAGTCCCACTCCCTACTGACCACAAAGAGCCACGGTGGTTTGATACATCTTGCTCCGCGGCCAATAGAGAGTTAAGAAAGGCCCTCTCTGCCAAACCCAGGTGTAAGGATGTAGTTCGAGCTGCCAGGAAAAACTACAAAGATAAAACATCGAAAAGGAAGGCACATTTGCTCTCCGATCACTGGGATAAGCTGGTTATCAGCGCCAATCTGGGTGGCAGCGCCCCATTTTGGTCGGCAGTCAGGAGAACGAGGGAAATGGGCAAAGAGCTTATAAAAATTAGCTGTAATATAACCAGTACAGCCTGGGAGACCCATTTCTCTAATATTTATGCCGCCCCCTCTTATGAGCAACCTCTCCCTAACTTGAACCAAATAGAAGGCCTAGAGATCTTGGACTCAGAAGTCAGGAAAGCTATCAAAGAGAGCCAAGGTAACAAGGCGCCCGGGCCGGACGGCCTCCCTATTGATATCATCAAATTTAACGCTGATCTTTGGACACCAATCCTTTTAAACATTTTCAACAGTCTCCCACATGTAGCCATGCCTGCTACCTGGGCTACTAGTATCATTGTTCCCATTTACAAAAAGGGAGACAGATCAGACCCAGTAAATTATCGTCCTATTTCCCTCCTGGATAATACTCTAAAAATACTAGGACGAATAATTTATAACAGGGTACTGGAATGGGCGTCTGATTCTGACTTTTTAGATCCCTGCCAGATGGGGTTTAGGAGTGGGGTAGGAACTGTCGAGCAATGCCTAAACTTAAAATTGATAATAGACAAATACTGCATTGCTCGCTCATCCCCCGTCTACCTAGCTTTTATGGATCTTTCATCCGCATTCGATCTTGTGAATAGATCCAAGCTATGGTTAACTCTCCTGTCAAACGGTCTCGATGCCACCCTTGTTAGATTCTTAGCCTACCTCCATACTGACTTGAAAGCTCGAGTACGTATTGGGATGGGCGGAGAGGTATCGGAAGCCATTAAGATAGGGAGGGGGGTGAGACAGGGGTGCGTTTTAGCACCCCTGTTGTTTATCATTTATATTAATGGTCTGTCCAACTGTTTAAAGAAAGCTACCCCTGATGTCCCAATTATTTTAGGGAATCCCTTACCCGTACTTTTATATGCAGACGACGCTGTCCTTATGGCACGTACACCTAACGCCCTACGTCTGCTTGTACATAGTTTTGTAAATTTTATGGAGGGTCTGGATCTGAAAGTTAATTTTAAAAAGTCTTTTATTATGCCCTGTGGGCCGGGCAAAAGGAAACTCGGCACTATTCAAATTGGAACAGATAAACTCGAATCTGTCCATAAGTTCCCTTATCTGGGGTTGGTTTTCGCTGCGAACGGCTCTTGGAGTGGGCATGTGGCCCACGCCACGAGCAAGTTCTCGAAAGCCAACAATTCTGTTCTGAGTCTCCCCCGCCCTAAGAAAATCGGCGCCACTAAAGCCATCGTTAAAATTTTTAAACTACAGTGTTCCCCTGTTGCCACGTATGGAGCCGAAGTCTGGGGATCGGCCAGCAGCATTGGCATTCAAAGAGAGGAAAATCGTTTTTTAGGAAATTGCTGGGAGCACCAATTTCCTCTTCCAATTTCATCTGTCATAACGAACTTAATCTCCCCTTCATAAACGACTTTATTAAAGTAAGACCAGCACTCTTCTGGATCAGAATCTGGAGGAATGAGGCTGCTGTCCTTACGCAAAACATCATTAGGGACTGCCTTAATTGTGAAAATGGCATGCAGATCCCCTGGTTTAAAGAAGTTTTTAAAATATTTAATGAAATTGGTAGAGGTATTTTGTTCACTGAGCCAACGGCTATTGAATTAAAGGACAAATATGAGGTCCAAAAGGCACTCTATGCACTTTACCGCAATGAACGGCTAGGAATTGAATTACAGAAATCAGGGGTCAAAAAATACATTGGTAATGGTCTCTGTATGCAAATCATGCCACCCTACCTTTCACTCCCTATGTCAAATTGGGAGCGTTCTCTACTGTTTCGTCTAAGGGCAGGAACTGTGAAATTTTTGCTCTCTTTTCTTCTGGGGTATCAACACCATACTGACCTTACCCCCTGCCCTTGTGACGGTACAAGCACTCAAGATGATCTGCACTTTTTGTTTTTCTGTAAATTTTATGTGAGATATACCAAATGGCTTTTGACCCCATATTTTAGAAAATTCAGACCTCTCACACTTCAGGAATCCTATATGTTGCTGCTCACCCTGGACACTGATGAACTGACATTTCGCACTAGCACTTTCCTAAGACTAGCTATACGCGCACGTAAGACTATGGAAAGTCCTTGAAATCAGATTCAGTCATAAAGATACTACTGATAAATTTTATAAGATAATGAAATTTACTGCCTAACCATTGTATGAATTGCTTTGTCTTTATGGAATGTAATTTATTTAACTGTTTTGTATTATGTGTATATATGTGCTTTGATGTGTCCGGTACTTTTATGAATTTTATCAAATTCGAATAAAGGTCTTTTGAACTTTTGAACTTGACTTGACTGATTTTTTATTTTTCTGACATGTTTAATGAAAATTTCAAATGTTACAAAAATGCAAATAAATTTACAGGAATCGGTGTCATTTATCCCTTCAAGAAATATGATCTATGGCCTGGTTGATTTGTCCAGCAGAGCAGGTGAGTCTCTCAAAGTGATAGGAAGAAACTGACCAGAACAAGCATTTACAATGCAATGGTTTCGCCTTTGGAAAAGTTTGAGCTATTGGCATTGTAAATGACAACATTTGTATTTATGTGTTGGTTTTGAAAACCGATAAATAAATGGCATTGTCATTTACATTGCCATTAGCTTAATCTCTCGCAAATGTGAGACCTACTGTACCCTACGGACGAGCTCAGCAGACAGCAATTACTACCACACACACACACACACACACACACAGAGCCACAGAAACACACCCAGAGCCAGCCACACACACACACCCAGAGCCAGCCACACACACACACACACACACACACACACCCAGACACACACACACACACACCCAGAGCCACACACACACACCCAGAGCCACACACACACCCAGAGCCACACACACACACACACACACCCAGAGCCATTAGTGTATTTTCTGCACCACCTACCATGACCTTATGGGAAAGTTAAATACACCAATGGGGTGAAAGCAATTTTGACCGTACCATTTTAGAACCAGAGAACGCGCACAGTGGCACTGAACAACAGTGTCACAAAATGGACACAGTGATTAGATCAGCACCCATAGGAGCACGATAAAGGTGAAAAATCTGGGGTGACCGCACAGAAAAGGCAGACTCAACAGCAGATTTCCTACCATTGCCTGGCGGCCTGTTTACACTTATTGTACCCCAGTAGAAAAAGCATCATAGCAATTGATTCACAGTGTTTCAGAGGAGTTTCCCCACAATGACGAACCCCTGCACATCCAGGGATATCAGAATATGTTGTGAAATCCTGCACAGGCCAGTCACCCCCCCCCCCCCCCCCCACTGCCTTCCAACCACATGGAAGTATATCCCATGAGTGAACAAACCGGAAATAAAAAACACGAAGGTAAATAAGCTTCCAGGCAGAAGGATTGGTGGTGGAGTCTCTCACACACAGTGTGGCACTACTCCTGAGAACTGTTTCATCACATCAGGAGCACTGAGCAGGTTCAACATTGAAGCAGAGTGGGGACTCCTCTTAAAAACAAATGTCAAATCATGCTTAAATAATCAAATAAAAGCTGCATCATGTTTAAATAAACAAATAAAAGACAAACCTTGCTTAAATAAGCAAATAAAAGCCAAACCATGCTTAAATAAGCATAAATCTATTGTTTGTGTGTTTTACTCAATTATTAGATGCTGAACACAGACAGGTTTGCTCCTGGGCGACCTGCAGGTAGCACAGGCCGCTCACATCTAATTATGCAGCAATTGGATGGTACACAAAGGGGAAAATCCACCATCATATGGGGACCTATGTTATGCCACTTTTATTTTAACCTGCAAAACATTTTCCTTGCGTGGAAATCCCTTCACGTGGACTCTGAAAACACGGGTGGGTTCTGGCACTTTCCCTCATTCATTAAAGAATTTACAACTACATGAAGTGGCAGCAATGAGTGTGACAAAGTCTTTGAGAGTTTGTAAACACACACACACACACAGCTATGGCTTTGTGAGGGTCCGCCACATTCTCAGAGGAGCAGCACACCCCTCGTAGTGCTCCCAGATGTGTGAGGCGCTGTGGATCTCAGGAGCCTGAGCACAGCTCTGGTGCATGGCGTGACTTCCAGCCCAGTGCATGGAGCATAAAAACACAAAAACCCACCAGCAATGAACAGAGTATAATGGAAAAAAAGTCCTGGGGGCATATTATCAAGGGGGTTTATCTCCGCTTTTTTGGCTTTAAAAGCCAAGAAAGCGGAGATAAAATTATCTCTCTATTACCAAGCTGTCGCTAACACCAGTTAGTGACAGCTAATAGGAGATAGCGACCATCTTGGGCCTTGCTTTGCATGTCAGTGACATTTATCACTAATGACATGCAAAGTGGGCGTGCCAAGATGTTAGCGACTGGAAACAGTCCCTAACATCGCTATCTCCTATTACCAACTTTTGGAGATATTCGCGCTAAGCGCGAATATCTCCAAAAGCTAACACCTGCCGTGAGCAGTTCTTAGCCATGTTATCCAATGGGAGGTGGATAACATGGCTAAGAGCATTTGCTCGATAATGCATGAATATCGCTGACTTTTCAGCGATATTCATGCATTTCGGCCGTTTTTTATCGCATTTGCGATAAACCTTGTTAATAGCAAGGTTTATCTGCGATAAAAATCGCCGATGTGCGGCGATAATTTTTGTCTCTAAACAAGTTAGAGACAAAAATTATCGCTAGTTGTTGGTAATATGCCCCTTGGTTCTCTGGGACAGATCACTAAACCATGAAGTAAATAAATAAAGCCTGATCTCAGCCTAAAACTGTAGATAACAGTTCTCCCTCGAGGACTCGGCGTCCAAAAGATCACATGGAAAAACGCCAGAGAGAGAAGCAAGCCAGCCCACCCACTCCCCGTGCAGCGTATACCTGGCGGCCTCTTACACCAGTCTCCCCTTAGGGCTCCAGAGTCCAGCTACATGTGAGAGGGTGTTTCGGAACTTCACCTGTCTGCCTAAGTGGGTGCCTCGTCTACAACCTGCAGCTCTAGCCACCTTTCGGGTCTCCACCACGAATGTTATCAAGACCTCTGTGAGGCTGTCTCCTCTTCTTGCGTCTGACAATTAAGATATCTTGTGTACATTCAGCAGTCAGTTTGTCTAAAAAAAAATTCAAGTCCCCAAAAGTTTTCCTAGGTGCCCAACACCAACTTTGCAGAACAGGAGGCAGTATAGTTCTTCTGATTCCACGTCATGCCTTTTTCTTCACCACCCTTTAGTTCCGTCTCTTGATCTCTTTTTCATACCTATTTTTTCTCCATTATTCACCGTTGCCAATATTTCTCATCCTCCCTTTATAAACTTCCTCGTGCGGTCAGAGCCTAATGAGAAACATGTCCCGTCCCCCGCTAACTGCAACCGCCCGCACACAAACACCGACTACACCCAAATCAGCTGCAGCCAGGTACACTCGGCCAGAGGACTACAATCCATCTGAGCCTCCCTGTGTGTTCTCACAAGCTCCCGCACACCTTTCATGCAGATAACTTAGTTGTCTGGGTTAAAGTTATAAGCGGCCCCACTCTTGGAGACCGACTTAACAAAGGGGGAGGTGGGGGCACAGTACAGCGGACTCATGAACATCATCTTCGGTGGTACGGGTGGAGAGACTAGAGCGGGCACATGCAGGCTAACAAACACCATATACAACCAAGTTTCCACCTGCTCCAATGCTGGCCACACCTAACAAGCTTCTATTCGCCATCCGTAAATATCAAACTTAGTCCACAGGGATCTCAGTCCTGGGGTGACAGCCAGCCTCCATCACACCTACTTGGACATCGCGGACCCAATTGCATTGTGTCCGGCTTCATGGGCAGTACCTGCTACTAGTTCTTTTGGGCGGAGGGGTCCCACCTAACAAGGAAGTGGGTGACATTGGATTCTTGGCTTTAGAATAGCCCTTGCCTCGCCCGTTGCAATGAGTGCAACAGCAGGTGCTGCCTCAATGCCCTAGACCAGTTTCACCACCCTTAGAGCCACATTCGGAATGCACATGGAAATTGCAAAAAGTAATGCAGCCATAACTAGTGGAACAAAGCTCGTGTTCGTTTCAGGGAAAGTGGCGAGGGTTTGGCATGAATCATGCCGGATATAGCTGCAGGCAGCGCCCTGTCCCTCGGTGATGCTGTGAGTAGGGTCCGAATGCGGGGATTTCGGGGGAGGATGTCATTCCAAGGTTGCACCATAGACTAGAAGTGTGCGTTTTAAGGATGTGGCACATCTGCAGTGGAGGTGTTGCGATCCTGACTTACCCACTGTGGCCAGCGTGTCCAGGTCTTCCAGCCGGTACTGCGGTGGCTCCTCTGTAAGCGGCGGAGGCGGCTCCTGCAGAGAGGTAGGTGGGCACCAGCCTGCCTCCTCTCCGTGCTCTTTTCCCGTGCTGCTCGCCGGGCCGCCCGGCGCTCTAGCCGCCCCAGCCTCCATCGGCGGGGATTCCCACTCACAGCCGCTGTCCTGGCCACGGAGTCCCCCGTGGGACGCCGCCCCGCATACCAAAACACAGCACTAGGAGCCCGGGGCTTCCGCGCCACATTGCCTCGGCTCACAGGGAAAGCATGTGGAAGAAGCACGGGCACACGGACAGAGGGGGGGGGCGGGAACGGACAGCGGGAGGGGGGCAGGAACGGACAGCGGGAGGGGGGCGGGATCGGACACAAGGACAGGGGGAGGGGGGGCGGGAAGGCAAGAAAAACATAGCACTGACCTGTACTTCTTCCGGCGGCCGTGGTCGGCATGGAATGACGAAAACAAACGAATACAAAAAAAAGAAACTCCGCCCACCGCCACGATGACGACATCGCAGACGCGGAGAGGGAAGAAATCTTGGGAACGCCAACGAATCTGGTCACGCCATGACGGACAGATCTCTGTTCCAATGGCTAGCCTCCATTTATGGAGCTAGCCAATGGAACAGAGGTCGTAATCCCAAGCCCACTCTGTTCTAACATAAGATTTCGCCTGCGCCGAAAAGCTGCACAGTGCGCAGCCTTCGGCCAGGCGAAACCTAAAAACTGTCTGCTCGTAGGGAAAGAGGTTGGCTATCCCTTCAAGTTTCACATAGAATTCAAAACCAGCGTGCGGGCTGAAGCCACTCTTCATCGTTTTCTTACAGACCAGAGATGAAACACAAGCAACTGCGAGGTCCATGACTTCAGTTTGTTCCGCTGTCACTAGACAATAGGTTGCGAGATTGCTGGACAAAAAAAAAACCTTCATCTGAAACTCACTCAACTCTCACGGGAGCATTGCTTCCACAGGGCCAATCAAGGGCCCTAGGGCTCCACATTGTCCAGATTCGAAGTTACTCCAAAAGTTCAAAAAATAAAATTGTCATTATTTTAAGTGTATGGGATGCGCTTTACTAGCACATTTCTATTTTGCCTGGGAAATGAAACCCCTTCAATGTTTCTGGGTTCCGGCATGACCATCTGACTGCATGAGTTCTTATTAGCACTGTCTTATTTCTTTTGCCACTAAGCACACATTATACAAGATAAAGCAAGAAAAAAGGCCTGCAGACATTGTGCCTTTTGTAGTGGTATGTTTCCCTGCAACTGGAGGCTGAAGGTCTTAAAGCCAGCAAAGATCTAAGTAAAGTAACTTCAGAAGACCCAGGGCTCGATCAGCAAGAAGGGTTATTTAAAACAACCAGGTCAGGTTCTGTCAATTTATTGGATGGAAAATCCACCGTTTGAGAGAGAATTCAACAATGCTCAAGGCACTATGGGTCTTATTCAGTGTTTGGCAGACTGAATGCTCCATCGAACCATGGCAGATGTTCTGTCCACCCTATTACTAGTGCTATGGGCTATAATACACGCGTAATACAGCGGCCAAGAAATCCACCGCATTTGTGACATAGGATTCCTACAGCCAAATTCTAAATAAGGCCCTGTCTGTCCATATGTTGGCTCCAGATAGGAATGATTTATACGAAATCCTGCAGTAGGCTGTCTATCAGTATACTTCAAATTCTGATGGTGTTGAGATTCTTCCTTTCAAAGAATTGTTTTTGGACTAATTGAAAGTGGGGTTTTATGGTTTTTTCCGCGTTTGCTTTCCCATCAGGAGCAAGAAGCCAGGCACGCTCTACCATTTTCCCATCTGCTTTTAGTAAATATATTTGATTTTAAGCTGAATATTTGTATTTTTTATGGCAGTTTGGATGTATCCTTCTGCCTCCACCCAAGTGCTTATGCTGAATTACATAAGGAACTAATTTGCAACTATAGCCCTCGTGCTGACTCCCGCCCTTCTGTCTCACTCTAATGTGCTAACGTTGCATGCATCATGCATTAAGTCCAGATATATTGGCTTTGACAATGCTTGTAATACCTTCTGCTTAAACTGTACTAAACATGTTCTCTGTGCCTTCACAGCTCTGCTGAGAATCCTTGTCTTTAGCTTGGCTACTTCAAAGCTGAGCATTGCACTGCCATATGGGTAACTCTTTCTCATTTCCTTCTAATTTCCCTCCATATCCACCAAAGCTGGCATTCAAGTTCAAGTTCAGGGATTTATATAGCGCACTACTCACCCAGAGGGTCTCAAGGCGCTTGGGGAGGGGGGGGGGGTTCATTTTTTGTCGAATAGCCAGGTTTTAAGTTCTTTTCTGAAGGAGATGTGGTTCTCTGTAAGGCGGAGGTGAGTGGGGAGTGAGTTCCAGGTCTTGGCCGCCAGGTAGGAGAAGGATCTACCTCCCATGGTGGATCTTGGGATACGCGGGACTGCAGCGAGGGCTTGATTGGAGGATCTTAGTTGGCGGGTGGGTGTGTAGAAGGACAGTCGAGTGTTGAGGCATTGGGGTCCTAGTTTGTAAAGGGCCTTGTGTGCGTGGGTGAGGAGACGGAACGTTATTCTCTTGTTGACGGGAAGCCAGTGGAGGTCTTTTAGGTGCCCGATAATGTGATCTTGGCGAGGGATGTCCAAAATGACTCTCGCTGATGCGTTTTGGATGCGTTGGAGTTTTTTCTGTAATTTGGCTGTGATTCCGGCGTATAGTGTGTTTCCATAGTCCAGTGGACTCGTGACCAGTGCGTGGGTGACAGTCTTTCTTGTCTCGGGGGGGATCCAACAGAAGATTTTTTTGAGCATACGAAGTACGTTGAAGCAGGAGGTTGAGACTGCGTTGACTTGTCTGGACATGGAGAGTGAGGAGTCTAGGATGAAGCCAAGGTTACGTGCGTGGTCTGTGGGTATAGGTGCTGTGCCCAGAGCCGAAGGCCACCAAGAGTCGTCCCAGGCAGAGGGGGAAGATCCTAGGATGAGCACCTCCGTTTTGTCTGAGTTAAGTTTTAGGCGGCTGTGTTTCATCCATTCGGCTACTTCTATCATGCCTTCGTGAAGATTGGTTTTGGCGGTGTTAGGGTCTTTGGTGAGGGAAAGGGTTAACTGGGTGTCGTCAGCGTAGGAGATGATGTTAAGGTTGTGTTGGCGCGCGCGATGGATGCGAGTGGGCTCATGTAAACGTTGAAGAGGGTGGGACTGAGTGCTGATCCTTGTGGTACGCCGCAGATGACTTCAGTGGCCTCAGATTTGAATGGGGGAAGTCGGACTCTTCGAGTTCTCCCGGCGAGGAACGAGATGATCCAGTCCAAGGCTTTTCCTTGTATGCCGATGTTGCTGAGGCGTTGTATATGGGTGCTGTGACAGAGTAGAATGAGGGCCACTGTTTCTCTGTTGTCCAATAGTGTTCGGATGTCGTCTGTCGCTGCAATGAGGGCGGTTCGGTGCTGTGTTTGGCTCGAAATCCAGACTGAGAGGGATCGAGGGAGTTGTTGGATTCAAGGAAGGCGGCGAGCTGGCTGTTGACAGCTTTCTCAATGACTTTGGCAGGGAATGGGATGAGGGATATGGGGCGGTAGTTTTTAAGTTCAGAGGGGTCTGCTGTGGGTTTCTTCAGGAGGGCGCTGAGTTCGGCGTGTTTCCAGCTTTCTGGGAAGGTGGCAGAGTTGAATGAGCAGTTTATAACATCACGGAGATGGGGTGCGATGATGGAGTCTGCTTTGTTGAAGATGTGGTGGGGACAGGGGTCGGTTGGCGAGCCAGAGTGGATTGAGTTCATTAGGCGGATAGTGTCTTCAGTGGTGATTGGGTTGCAGGCGCTGAGGTTGTTAGATGGCGGTGTAGGTTCTGAGGGGGGTGGGGAGGATTGTTCGTAGGGAATGTTCTCGAAGCTGTTGTGAATGTCGGCAATTTTGTTGTAGAAGAAGGAGGATAACGAATCGCAGAGGTCTTGGGAGGGATTAATGTCGTTTGAGGCTGCGGTGGGGTTGGTGAATTCTTTGACGATGTTGAAAAGTTCCTTGCTGTTATGGGCGTTGTTGTCGAGTCGATCCTTGAATGCTGATTTCTTGGTGGATCGAATCAGTTGGTGGTGTTTGCGGGTGGCTGCCTTGAGGGTGGTCATGTTGTCGGTGGTTTGGTTTTTTCTCCATGTTTTCTCTAGGGTACGGCATAGCTTCTTGGATTTCTTAAGGTCATCATTGAACCAGGGAGCCTTTTTGTTACCTGATTTGATCTGGTGGTTTTTCAGGGGTGCTAATTCGTCAGCGCTGTGAGTGATCCATTGCTTGAGTTTGGTGGCAGCTTGGTTTGGGTCCAATGAGAGGGTGGGAGGGTTTTGGTTGAGTGATGTGAGGAGTTGGTCGGTGGTGATTTTGTTCCAGTTTCTTCGAGGAATAGGTTGTGGGGGGTTGTGGGTCGAGGTGGTTTTGTAGCTGAAGTGAACACAACTGTGGTCTGTCCAATGGAGAGCTGTGGTGCGATCAAAGGAAATGTGTTTGCTGGAGGTGAAGATAGGGTCGAGTGTGTGTCCGGCTACATGGGTGGGGGAGTCAACAAGTTGTTTGAGTCCGAGATTGGCCAGGTTGTCCAGAAGGGTGGTGGCGTTGCTGTTGTTTTTGTTTTCCAGGTGGAAGTTGAGGTCTCCTAGTAGAATGTAGTTCTCGGAGGCGAGGGCATGTGGGCTGATGAAGTCAGTGATGTCATCGCTGAATTGTTTACGGGTTCCTGGAGGCCTGTAGATGAGGGTGCCTCTAAGTGTGGTCCTAGGGTCGGTGTGGATCTGGAAGTGGAGGTGTTCGGCGGTTTCAAGGTTGTCGTCAGAGCTGGTCGTGATTTTGATGGTGTTCTTATGGACGATGGCGATGCCTCCTCCTGTTTGATTGGTGCGGTCTTTTCGGATGATCTTGTAAGCGTCCGGGATGGCTATGGCGATGTCGGGTGCTGATGATGCGTTCATCCAGGTTTCTGTAAGGAAGGCGATGTCCGGTGACGCAGTGTCGAGTAGGTCCCAGAGTTCAGTGGCGTGTCTGTCGACCGAGCGGGTGTTCAGCAGGATGCACTTCAGGTGGTTAGAGTCGGAGCTGTGTTTGGAGGAAGTGGATTTGGTGTGGGTCTTGATGCAGGCGAACTTGCAGGAGTGGCAGGCGAAAGGACCGTGGGTACGTCCTGGGGCAGCTTCGTAGCATTGTGGTGTGCGTCCGGGGTTAAGGGCTAAGAGGGTGGCGGCGTCATACAATATGCGGGAGGAGTGCGGGTTGCGGGGGCCAGGGGGTCTGGCGCTGGGCGCGGTCCAGGCGCGGACAGGCGTAGACGGGCTTACCTTTGGCGCACCTTCGGCGCGCATGGGGCGCGACCGCTGCGGGTGAACGCTGCACGAAAATGCATCTGTCATAAGCGGATAGTGGAGGGGAGGGGCGAGGGAGGAGCAGCTGGGAGGCGGGAGGCGGGGTGGAGAGCCGTGGAGGGAAGGCAAAACAACAACAGGCAAACAAAAATGGCAGTCAGCCAAAGGCGAGGCAGGGTTGGGACACAAAGATGTTGAAACGCTGAAATAATGATACAGTCAGGCACACAGTGACAATAAAGGCAGCGTACAATACAAGAGCGTTGCAGCGCGCTATGGGCGACTCGCGGTGATATGCTAATTAGTAATATGTAACAGAGCAGGTTTAAAGGCGATCTGAGGCGCTCTGGCCTACGATGCTGATTATAATATAATTATTGCGTCTACAATGAGGTTTAGTCATTTTTACAACCACTCCCAGGTCCTGTGTCTTAAGAGGGAGCAGCTGTGCAGAAATTGTTCAATTGGTTGCAGGCTTTGGGCCATCTCGCTCATTTTTGGGGAACAGGACTATTGTTCATGTATCAAACTTTGTCCCAAAGCAAGAGATAGAAAGGCGGAAAAGGGAAAGATTAGGAAGAGAAGAAACGGGAAAACATTGACAAAGGGAGAAAGCTGGGATAAAAAATAACCTGCAAGAGTGAGAGGGAGTGAGAGGGAGTGTATGGTGGTGGAAGAAAGAGGCATGAGGTGGAAACAAGACTAGCAGTGGTGGCATTTGGTAACCTCTGTATTCGGCAGCGTTGGTGCTAGGCTCCTAAGAAAAACTGGGTCATCATGCCGGGTGGACCTCAAAATGATGCAGACGCTTGTTTAACCAAAAGGAAAATACAAGATTGCCATCCTTAGGTGAGTGTCGGTTTAGGCAGTGGCTGATTGTATGGGCGAGCAGTAAACTGTTATTCAGTGCAACCTCCAGAAGGTTGTATGATGTTACAACGCGATCTTTTAGATCGCGGTACTTCACAACGCAGGTTTTACAACGCAAGTCGTTACCACGACTTGCGCTGTAGGGTGCTGGACTTAGGAATAGTTAGATTTACTATTCCAACACCAGCCTACGTACAGTAGGGAAGGTGTTGGGATAGTAAATCTACTATTCCTTAGTCTAGAGCGCCCTCCAGCGCAAGTCGTGATAACGACTTGCGTTGTAAAAGACGCGTGGTAATTGCAGCGCGGTGTTTTGACCGCGTTGTCATGGATGTTCCCCCTTCCAGAAGCACATCAGATTTGGTATCTTGTTGATTAGTGATAGCACAAAAGTTATGTTCTAATAATTTCCTTAGGGTAGGAACCTGATTAAATGTTGAGTAGTAATGGAAACACATTTGAATACTGAAAGAAGTCGTACATTTGAAGTCGAATCTACCAGTTGTATTTTCATCACTATTGGGATAGTAAGATGGAGTAACTTTTATAAGGGGCTTCTCCTCCGAAATTAGTAACTGCTGCAGAAATCTGATGATTGGTCCATTACCACCCAATTATAAATCAGACACTTGGAGTCAAGTTAAAGCAGGATTTCAGCCACATTTTATTTTTGCTGTTTGTGGCTGGACCAATCGTTCAATGTAGAGCAGAATCAAGGAGGATAATATGTGTTTTAAAAACTTTGGAAATGTAGGTAGTCGGGGTGGTCAATGCTAGGTAGCTGCCTGGGGTGCTGCTCACACGTGGCACCAGCTTGCTGCTAGAAGCATAACATAATCCCCAATCCTAGGTGAAAGGGAATCTGTATCCCTTCTGTGGTTACCAAAAATCCTACTACTAGTCATGTTTCTACTCGGCGAGATCTTACTGCCGGAGAGACTTTCTGTACGCAGTATCTGAAAAGAAAGCTCTGACAGTGGGTGGAAATGCTGTCAAGAGCTCCACCTGGGTCATTCTGTGAATGTGGTCCAATTCTTTGAAGAGGCTTTGATGACACTGCAAGATGTCTTTAGCAGAGACAGTGGAACTGATGAGGTTTTTAAACTTGTGGGTATATAGTGTACCCTGTTTGATGATAACATTACTTAAACCAATGCATATTCCTACATTTAGGATATATTCCTGACGGTGATTAACATTTTGGTAGATTTTGAATCTATTGTGTATATAGGGATCCTACTAGACTGGTAATATTTATTTTATGATTTGTTGTGTAATACATCTTAATATAAAGTCTGATTAATTTCTTACAGCAATGTTAGTAGCTTATAACTTGGATTGTAAGTATATACTTAATGCGTTGCTGCCGCGGGTCTTAGAGGTGCGGTCTTTAATTGGTTTAAATCCTTTTTACAGGATAGAAAGCAATCAGTATGGCTTTTGCCCCACAGATCTGCCATCGTCAACATGAACTGTGAAGTACCACAGGGCTCCTCTTTGTTGCCGTACCTTTTCAATATCTATATTCGACCCCTAATACGCACGCTTCAACAAATGAAGGACAAATCTATAACTATGCTGACGACATGCAGCTGATTTTTACTATCAATGACTCAAGTGACTCCAAGGAGTCTCTAAGAAACACCATGCTGTTCACAAGGAACTAGATTAACCAAAATCAAGTAAAACTAAACTCTGAAAAAACAGAGATTTTTCAGCAGAGAGTCCAGCATTCAAATTATTATCACTATTATCTTGTCAAAAATTCACGAAGCAAATGCAATTTATCTAGGCCTTTCATGCAACCAAAAATATCGACTACAGCTGATACAAAATCGTGCTGCTAGAATCATCTATCTATCTAATCAACCCAGACGCTGTCATGTCAGGCTGCTGATGAAAGACCTCCACTGGCTTCCAGTGGAGCTGCGATCCATGTTTAAGACGGGCTGCATCCTTTTCAAAGCTATTCACGGCGCAGGCCCCAAGTATCTATCCTCTAGGATTCACAGATACTCCCCTAAGTGCACTCTTAGATCTATGCATATGAATCTATTGGTGGTCCCTAGATTTAGACGCAAACGGACAGGAGGGTTGAGTTTCTCAATACATGGACCTCAATTAATGCACTTTGGGGAAAAGCTGAAAACTTGACTTTTTACTCAAGCGTATAGTTAGACATGGACTTCTGCAAACGGTGACTTCGTAACTCAGCTCCAAGAGAGACCTGATGGTGTACCTGCGCTTTCGAAATTTTCTATAACAACATTTACCAAAAAAGTTAAAGAGTTAATGTTATCAAAAGTAGTAGTAGTAGTGGTAATGCTATTGTTTTGATTACTTTTATTATTATTCTTTTTTTTTAATTTACAGAGTTTTATATATCGCAAACTTGAGCCGAATCGGGTATCAGAGCGCTTTACATAGCACCAGTTGCATTACATGAGGACACATTCATTTTTTTTTGTTAGGCACGGGGATATTAAGTGATTTGCCCAGAATCGCAGGATGTTCAGCGTCATTGCCGAGACTCAAACCCAGTTCTCCAGATTTGAAGTCGACCGCCCTAGCCGTTAGGCCAACTCCTCTCCTCTATTATTATTACTGTATGTTACGCCTAATTGGTTGGGCTTGTGACAATAAGCAAGTGCCTTTTCCTTCATAGCTTCCCTGATCGAGGTTGCCGACAACATCAGACTTGCTCTTGACAGACGTCAATCTTGCATTCTGGTGCTTTTGGATCTGTCGGCTGCGTTTGATACCATCTCCCACCAGATCTTGATCAGAAGACTGGGAGTGTGGTGTCAAAGGGCAGGTTTTAAAATGGTTCATCAGTTATCTGTCAAATCGAACAACTACACTGCAAATAGACGAGACCCTGGCCAGTACTCGGCCTGTCACAAGAGGCGTGCCTCAAGGCTCTATTCTCAGCCCCTCGCTTTTTAACGTTTATATGGTCCCTCTGGCCAAACTGAATAGGGCATAAGGATTCGACGTGCTATCATATGCGGATGACACGCAAATACTGGTCACCCTCGGCCCTGATGTAAATTACACCAAAAAGCGTTTTAAAATGTGCTTGACAGAGGTAAAAAACTGGATGAGTCTAAATCATCTCCAGCTGAATGGCACCAAATCTGAAATTATGACATTTGGGCGAGCAAGCGAACATTGGACCCATGACTGGTGGCCCCCGGAAATGGGGGAGTGCCCTGTCCCAAAAGAATCAGTCCGCAACCTAGGATTCCGCATGGATAACAAATTATCCATGAAGGACCATGTAAATCATACCGTAGGCACCTGCTTCGGAATCATGCGGAGTCTACGTAAGGTCTTCAAATGGTTACCAACAGAAGCACGCAGAACCTTGGTTCAGGGCCTTATAGAAATAAGCTAGACTATGGTAACTCTCTTCTCCTTGCCATAAATGAGTGCCATATTAGGAAACTGCAAGTTGTACAAAATACAGCTGCTCGTCTGATTCTGGGTTTACCCAGACGATCCCCCTCTCTGCCATTCCTAAAAAGCCTACACTGGCTCCCTGTTAAAAAAAGAGCCATTTTTAAAACTATGTGTCTGGTTCATAAACACATGTACGGCCCAGGACCAAAATATTGGAATCAAAAACTGACATGGTACCAGCCTGGTCGACAACTGAGATCAAATTCCAAGTCACAGCTTACGCCGCTGAGAGTTCTAACTGCTAGAAACGGCGGACGTGCCTTTTCCTTTATGGCGCCATCCCTATGGAAAAAACTCCCCCTAAACATACGCACAACTACTGAACTCATGAGTTTCCGCAAAAAAATGAAAACATGGCTCTTCAGTTAAAATCCCATTCCAGGCTCATCCACTTCTTTCTAGGACTGTCCGCATGCGCCATGAGACTCCCTCGGGATGTGATATGTTGCGCAATACAAATATCCAGACTAGACTAGACCAGACAGATCACACAGATAGCAATAATAGAGCTGGAGTCCTTCTTGTAGATCTATCACCTGATGCTTTTAAAAGTGATTGAAATCATTGTCTCTCCTTGACTAGGAAATTAGAGTTGCTGTGCAGCAGTGTACTTTGAACCTTTCCACCCTGCTGCCTCCTGAGGCCAAGGTTGGCTTCGGTATAAGAGGTTACTAAAAGCAGAGAAGTTTGTTCAACCATGGAGGAGATCTCTGTACATAGTGAGGGTCTTCAGGTTGTAGTCAATCCGTTTCACCTCAACCCCCCCTCAAATTAAAGATCATTTGAACAAATGATATTGGCACTTTGATGCACTCTGCAATGCAGGGTGCATTGCTATGAAAGCAAGTAGGATTGGGCAGAGCTGGTAAATTTATCTTCATGATAAATTCGTCGGAATGCAATAAAATCCATGCAGTACTGTTCAGGGATTCACTGGAAACAGAATCAGTAGGAGATTCAAACCTCAAAATGCATTAAACATTTTATTGGGCAGTCATCGCTAATTAGTTTTCTCCATTCCAAACCGCTGGATGCTTGACCCGGGTCACCTGCTCCCTGCAGAGCAGAGTGGAGGCTCCACAGTGATGTATCAGAGAAGGAAGCGCTGCTGCAGCAGAGGAAACGTCCCCTCAGCAGCCGGTGCTTTCTGACCCCATTCTTACTTCATTCTTCGTGCAGCAACACTATTGAACCAAACCGTACAGGGGCACTGACAGAAGGCTCTCGGTAGCAATGAAACGAGGGCCAGTGCCTAATTTGTAAAGCATTAACTGCCAGGTCCCTTCTCGGAACACCACTTTACAAATCGTCTTACTTTGCAGTTTGCAAAAAACATAAATGAACACCAATTTCCATGCTAAAAGAATAAGCATCAATTTGTCAGAATTTTCCTAACATTTGCCCTGTCTCTCAACGCACAGCAAATGTGAGATGATAAAAACAAACTTTAAAGGTATCTTTATCGCTCATTCTCCGTGTGTGTGAGAGGAGGATAATCAGAGGGGGGGCTGTCCCAAGGGGAATTGTGGGTAATCAAAGGCAGGCAAACTAGTCCAGTGGAAGGACTTTGAACACATGAGTTTTAAATGGGTTACCCAACAAAAAGAAATACAATTGTGTCCTCTTACCCAATCTCGCACCCTCAACAGTCAAGAGACTAAGGGCTCCGGGATGTATTGTGACATCATTCACTGGATGTCCCATCTAAGGTTTTTTCCGAATGAGAGCAGATTAGGATTAAGTCTGATGGTTTCAGGGATCTGGTTCCCGATGTTTAGGATTAAACAAAAGAAGGTCTGGTTTTTTGGACTTGCTTTTCTTTTTTCCGGAATTCCTGAAGAAGGCAGGATTTTCCTTGTGACCACCTTTTCCTCTGGTGGTGTCCAGTTTTTATCGCCGATGTAGGATGGAATTTCCGAAGCCTTTTGTATCATGCAGGCAGTTTATGTTAATGTACATTAATAATGGTGAGCAGGTAACAATGCATTAACATAAAGGTATTCGTTGTATGAATAAATGTTGGCATATTTATGTGGGCAAAATATTTACATCGTTATAACTAATACATTTGTGCTTGATGGCACTACAGAATCATAACTTTTAAGCAACATGACAGAATTCCATCTTGCAGACTGGTGCATACTGGTCCTGCTGGGAGTTGCAGTGTGTACTATTCGAACATGAGTGAATCTATGTTCGCATGACAGAGGACACTTATCCAGTAGGATCTTCTGTGTGATGTTTGACTCTGAAGTTTAATATAGCTCTTTTTGTGCCCTTCTAAAAAACACACGACGAACATCTCCTTACCCACACACTGCTCCGCGGGCGCGTGTCGTCACGCGCCAGCGCTAGCGTAACCTTTCCGTCGCAGGTAGGTTGCACCACTACCCCGCGCCGGAGAACACTACAACTCAGCCCCGTCCCATGAACCTCTATCCCCTGCCCTCAATATGTCCAAGTTTACACTCCCAGCACCAAACCTTCACGGTGCTGTAGCAGTGAATGTCCTCCAGGACATAAAAGAAGGACTCTGATTCTCTAGAGGCGGGTGCTCTATGTTCTTTTTCTGGCCCGAATCGAGCTCTCAGCGCGCCTGCTGCCCGCACAGACACCATGCTCTATTTATCAGTCCCAGAAGCGCAGTTTTGGCTTTTGTGGATTGCTGGCCAGGTGCCTGGCTGGCCTCATTCTTCTCACAGCAGTTAAGAGAGAAGGCCACATTCCTCTGAAGATATTTAACAGCTTCTCCCTGGGTGAAGTTGTTTGGGCTATATTTCAGTGTTAGACTTTCATTCGGCGCACAGCAGTGCCATTTTGTACTCCATGTCATACCCGGTGCTGTTCGTTTCTTTTAGCACATAATTCATCATGTTTTCCATCTGGGAACTGGCTGCAATTCCTAACATGCCTTCGCCTCTAGCTCTCTACATTTATACCAAAATGGCGCATGCAGAACACTAACATACTTTAATTTAACTAAGGTAGGGAACTCTAATCAGGTGACCATGTCCAAAAAAGGACATTTAACAGTATAAACCAGATGGTCTCGGTGAAAGTCTGGGCTTAGAATTTGCATTTTTCCTTGCTGTGTGTGTTTTTAGACAGGATGGGCAGACTGAAACTGGACCAGCAATTGCACTAAGTGCATAGTGACCGTGTCGCTGTTGAGGACTACAGATAGCATCATCGGCCACAAATGCTATGGTCCAGAGTGAACCAAGGGCAAAATGTAACTTCTCCTTGTGTTTGCTTTGTTCACCCTAAGTTGGCAGGGTATGCCGAGACGTGGGTCCCTTGCTTACTTTGCCACTGATTCCAGCTGGCCTGGCTGATGAGAAGTGTTACCCAGAAACCGGTCCTTGGATGCTTATTTCCGGTCCAGGGAAGATTGGCTTGACAGTTCGGGCTGGACTGTTCCTATGAGGCACAGGGTCAAGACTGTTTTGCATATGGCTGGGTTTGAACTGGAGTGGGGTGGCAAAGTGAGCTAAAGAACAATGATTGATTCAACCCAGATCTGTGATTGGGCGCGAGTGTCGGAAAAGTTCAATTGCTCCGTCCATCATCTCCGTGTGTTTGCTTTATAATGTAAGTTCAGCAGGGCCCGTTTAATCATTGAAGACCTCAGTCATCGGAGCGTTAGCAGTTTATTATTGTATGGGTAATATAAGGTATTCTCCCCTAACCTCCCCATCCATTGCTGGATCCAGCAGTAATAACGTTTGATCATTCCGTGCTGTAGTCTATGGGGAGCCAGAAAGGTCAATACTGGGTTCCCCAGCTTTGAAATTCTTTTTAAATTGCACATATCTGGCAGGGCGAGCACACTCTGGCCTTAGGCCCACATGCAGGGGCATAACGTAGGACCCTGCAGCCCCTGTGGTGCAGGAAGGACCCAGCCCTTCAGAAGGCCCAATCCTTCACTGGGGCCTTATTTAGCCCGAGGCCAATGAATATCTGTGATATATGGGAGACTCAGTTGCCCCTTATCACATGCAGTATCCCATCATTTTGCATTGCGCCATTGCCCACATAGGATCCCAAAGCGACACTCCCTCAGGTCAACATTTAAAATATATATATATTTGGTCATGGGAGGAATGGTTCCTGCTGCTGGATCTGTGGTACTCAGCAAGGCCCTCCTGTGTGCTACCATGGGTCCAGTCTGCTGCCATGGTACCAACAAATATTACACAAAGTTAAAAGGGACTTATCACAGACCAGACCCTCCACCGATCCCCCACTGTCAGGCCGTGGGCCATTTGCAGTGGGGTTTGGACTCCTGTAGTGGGGATGGGTGCAGGTTTTCTAAAGGAGTTGTACGTATGATCAGCTTAGAACAAGATTCAAAAAAGAGAAATTCATTGAAATAAATAAAGGGTAATGTAACTTTATAATTAGGTATGGTAACAAGAGCTTAACATTTGCTAAAAAAACTAAAATCAGTGAAACAGTCAAAGGTTAAAGTGCCGCTATACTTAGTTGTTAAAATAAGATAAGAACAAACATTTAAAATTTGAAAAAAACATTGAAATTTACCAGTTAAACCTTAATGAGCCAACTTTAACAGAGCCCCGTTATGCACTGCTATGACCTCACATATTACATCACTCTTGAAATGCTAAATGTCATCATTGATGACATTTCAAATGACATAATCAATAACATCATTGACAAAGCCAACATTATGATACAATAAAATACATACAAATATATAACATTCTAAACAAAAATATAAACTTTAAAAAAAGTATAATTAGTAATGAATTTACAAATAATATAAATAAATGCTAAAGACATAAAAACATATTTATAAACACTACTTTAAAAAAATTCAACAAAAATGTATAACATTCTATCCAAATGGGCTACAGGAGGGAACATTTTAACACTTCACACTTCATTCTAGTTATGGGTAAAATACATATAAATGAAACATTCTATCATAACTACATTCAAGAAAAACATATATTAAAAAAATACACCAAAGCAAATAAATGTACTATTCCCCATCCAACATATGTAACGGAATGGGAACTGCTGGACATTGGATGGGTCAAATTTATTATTCCAAACACAACCTGAGCAACAGTAGGAAAAGCATTAGACTTTGAAGGGTTTAAATTGACTAGTCCCACTCCAACCTGAGTAACAAAAGGGAAAGCATTGCACTTTTCAGGAGCTCAGATTTACTAGTCCACTCCAACTCGAGCATTATTTAGGAAAGTGTTGGACTACTGAGGAGTCACATTTACTATTTCCACTTCAACCTGAGAAGGAAATGTAGGACTTTGGAGGGTTCAGATTTACCATTCCCACTTTAATCTGAGCACCAGTAAGGAATAAAAACAAATACACAAATAAACAATTTCATAATTAATAATTAATAAATAAATGTATGTGTTAAGAAAACCAATTTATCAACATGTTTAACCCTACTTTCATACAAACACAATCACAAACCAAAAAATTTAAAAGTGCTGATTATTAAAATGTATCCCACAACAGAAAAACTCATAATATAATAAAAATATTAGCAGAAGTAATAATGAATAAATGCATTGCATGTAACAAACATATTTCACACAATTCCTATAATTCACCTATACAAACCTAACAACCAGTCAAAAAGAAATTATTTTTAAAAAGCTATTGATTTACGGATATAGAACCTACACATAAGAATTACACTACAAATATGAGCTAATACAAAGTAATGAAATAAATACATGAATATACAAATAGCAGAAATGTACCTATTACAGTTAATTAATACTTTTACATAATTAATAATCTCATTTTGAATAATAAAACATATATTTATATACACCTCCCCAACTTACCCCCTACAAATCCAACAACATGCCAAATAAAAAAAGCTAAATAAAATATAACTTTTTAAATATTACCAACCCAAAAAACTAGTAAACTGAACTTAAAGTAAGTACAAATAAGTAACAAAAAATGATCTTAAGGTGCTACACTCAAACTAATAAAACATTAAACTCCACGTTATAATAGTTTAAACAATGATATTAAAACCTTAGATATGTTTAACAAGGTAAAAAACATTTTTCTCACCTGCGACATTATGCGCCATGATATTCTGGACAATATATTTGCAATAATATTAAAGAACAGCAATATTTTTGAAACAATATTAAGGTTGGGCACCATCTTACTGACTCCTATAAAGTTCTTCCTTGAAATTCACGAGGGACTATTTCAAATCTGAAACATATATTCAGATATCACACTTTGCCACATCGTGTTATATGTATTTTACCCATAACTAGAATGAAGTGTGAAGTGTAAAAATGTTCTACGCTACAAATGGACACGACACTGTAGTATTATAAAAATAAGTATTTTTATATAAGACTTAGCACAAGACCAAATAACGGCAAAACTGTACACAATCGGAATAAATACGTTCAGGAAGGAAAAGGATAGTTCAAAGGTAGTTTCTTCTTTAGCACAAAAAGTCTTTAGTATCAAGCAAATCTTCTTCTTGGAAACACAGTTCTTAGCAACAGAGTAACTCACACGGGAGCTACACAACGCCGGGGCAAAGATAATCCACAGGTTCGGCGTCGACCGCGAGGAGCGCTACGTCGGGCCTGGAGTCACACGGACCCCCAACAACACAGTACCTTAGGAAAATGAAGCACACGATGATCAGCAGCGTCGAGCAATCCGGCGTCGCGTCTTCGGTGTCGCTCAGGCCTCAGCAGGCGTTGTCGATGATGCAGTTGCACAGAGTGAGCAGCGCTCACGGCGTCGAAGGGCACACGGTTGATGCGATCAGCAGCGGGGCAGACACGAGGTCCTCTGGAGTTAGAGCCGTACTCCCACTCACTGGCGTTGCTGCTGGCGTCGGTCGGGCCCAGCGTCCGATCGTCGTGATTGCTGGTCCTTTCAGAGGTGCTGGATTCACACTTCCAGCAAATAGCACTTTTAGCAGATGAAGTCCTTTAGCCCTGTGACTTCAGCAGGAGACTGGCACTCTTCCAGTCCTTGGAGATTTTCTTAGCAAGCGTGAGAGTACACACACAGTTCCTCTCTCCTGGTTCCTTGGCAAAAATAAAGAAGCACTGCAGGATTCCCCCAACAACAGCACACTGGCAGAAGGGGTAGGCAGTCCTTTAGATCAGCAGGCTTCTTGTCCTTGGTTACAGGGTTCCTTGTCAGAAGTGATCTGATTTCCTAGTTCAGGGGTCCTTCTCTTATACCCCTTTTCGTCTTTGATCCCTTTGTCTATGCCGGGGGTTTCCCAACACCCTGGGTCTGCGGTGGGTGGAGCTAGGTAGTAGCACCTGGCCTATTCATTGAGCCGGGCCGGGTCCTCAGACGCCCCGCAGGAGGTGGAGCCAGCATTGATACTGGCAGGAGCAGAGCTATCGCCCTCCTGGCAGGAGGTGGGGCTAGGATCGTCCATGGCAGGCACAGAGCCATCAGTCGCTTGGCAGGAGGTGGAGCCAGCATTGTATCAGGCAAGGCAGGCTATCAACAACTACTCTCCCCCTACTCTCAACGTAGATGTCCCACTCATCCCACACTGACTCATCCAGACCTCTTGGAGCCACCCAGCTCCTGTCACACACACGTAAGACCAGAAGAGACCAGATATGGTTAGACAAGAAAATAGACACTTTCTAAAAGTACTACTTTCGAACCCAGAGTCCAAAAACCATCCACACCAACGGATGCGTAATTAAACCCCGAGTTCAGGGATACCAAACTCGACATTGCACCGTGCTCTCCGAGCCAGCTAGGATCATAGCATTAATAATCCCGGCGGCCCATTCTATCCAACGGAGGGCAGGCTACCTCGCAATAGTGAAGCACGAAGATGGCGGCACTTCACTATCAGGACATGCCAACTTGGTCAGGCTTGTCCTACCTTACACTTACAATGCACCCTGCCCACGGGCCTACCATAGGGGTGACTAACATGAAGTTAAGGGAAGGTTGGAGGGGCTGGCAAGTAGGTATACCTGCGCAGCCGGCGTGACAGTGCAAGACTGCACGTGGGTCTCGCAATGACCGACCCATAGACATTCTTTTATGAGGCCGCTCCTGTGGGTGGCACAACACGTGCTGCAGGCCCACGAGCGGCATTTGTATTTACAAGCCCCGGCACTCCTGGTGCACTAGACTAGGGACTGACAGTAAACCAAATAAGCCAAACATGGATACAATAGATACATCATTTTAACATAGGGAGCACTTGCGCTATGGCACTGATCAGCAGTGACACGGCGCCCAAAGCATATACCAGCAAAACATCGTAAAACAGTAGAGGCAACCAGAAAAATGGAGGAGAGACTCAAGCCAATGATGTCAGGTCTAACACGTGTCCCCTCCAGCTGAAATGTGGGGAGAACTACCCTTAACCTAGGGAGTCCTCATCACTAAGGCGGAAAAATCTGGACAGACCATCAGCATTGGCGTGATCTGTACCAGGGCGGTGTTCCACCGTAAAGTCCATCCCCTGTAGAGCAATGGACCACCTCAACAGTTTTGGATTCTCACCCCTCATTTGCATCAACCATCTGAGGGGCCTGTGGTCTGTCTGAACCCGGAAGTGAGTCCCAAACAGGTAGGGTCTTAGCTTCTTCAGCGCCCAGACCACAGCAAATGCTTCTCTCTCTATCGCACTCCACCTCGTTTCCCTGGGAAGTAACCTCCTACTGATGAAGGCTACAGGCAAGTCTCGGCCCTCTTCATTCACCTGAGCTAGAACAGCCCCCACGCCATGCTCTGAAGCGTCCGTCTGAACAATGAATTCTTTCGAAAAGTCGGGTGCCTGGAGTATAGGTGCTGTGCACATTGCAGTTTTCAGGGTGTCAAAGGCCGTTTGACAGGCATCAGTCCAGATCACGTTTCGTGGCTGCTTCCTGGAAGTCAGCGAAGTCAAGGGGTGCACAATGTTGCCGTAATCCTTGACAAACCTCCTGTAATAACCCGTGAGTCCTAAGAAGGCTCTCACCTGCATTTGGGTTTTGGGCGGGGCCCAAGCCAGGATGGTATCAATCTTGGGTTGCAGGGGGGCCACCTTACCGCTCCCTACTTGGTGCCCCAAGTACACCACAGAACCCTGCCCAATCTGGCACTTACTGGCTTTGATTGTGAGGCCTGCTCCGCGCAGGGCCAACAACACTTCCTGGAGGTGGCGCAAGTGTTCCTCCCAGCTGGCGCTGAACACTGCGATGTCGTCCAGGTAGGCGGCACTGAATTCCTCCAGTCCAGCCAAGACCTGGTTGACCAACCTCTGGAAGGTGGCAGGGGCATTCTTCATCCCAAAAGGCATCACCCGGAACTGGTATAGCCCATCTGGTGTGGAGAATGCTGACCTCTCTTTTGCCCCATCAGTCAAGGCGATCTGCCAGTACCCAGACGTTAAATCGAACGTACTAAGGTACCGGGCAGCCCCCAACCGATCGATGAGCTCATCAGCTCTGGGGATGGGGTGCGCGTCAGTCTTCGTGACTGAATTGAGCCCTCGGTAGTCCACGCAGAACCGGAGTTCCGGTGAAGCACCAGGCGCTGCAGCCTTCGGGACCAAGACCACTGGGCTGGCCCAAGGACTGCTAGAGGACTCAATCACCCCTAACGCGAACATTTTGGAGACCTCCTCCTTAATGTACGCTCGGACCTTGTCAGTCACCCTGTAAGCCTTGTGCTTCACAGGAGGGCTGTCTCCGGTGTCAACGTCATGGACACACCAATGCGTGACACCCGGAACCAAGGAAAACAGATCCGGGAATTGCCCCAACAGTTGGTGACAATCCTGTCTCTGCTCAAGGGTCAGTGTGTCAGAGAGGACCACACCATCCACTGACCCGTCTTGCTCTTTAGCATACAGGAGGTCAGGAAGAGGCTCACTCTCCTCCTCCGTTCCATCATCTGTAGCTAGGAGCATGCCCACTTCGGACCTTTCTAAGTGGGGCTTCAAACGGTTGACATGCAGGACCCGCAAGGGGTTCCTGGGAGATTTCAAGTCCACCAGGTAGGTGACATCGCTCTTCTTCTCCACAACCTTAAACGGTCCAGTCCACCTGTCCTTGAGCGCACAAGGTTCCACAGGGGACATGACCCACACTTCCTGACCAGGCTGAAGCTCTACCAGAGTGGCATTCCGGTCGTACCATCGCTTCATCTCCTCCTGGCTGGCCTCCAGATTTGCCTGAGCAAGTTCTCTGAAGCGCCGAGTCTGGTTCCGAAAGGCCAGCATGTAGCTGTATACATCCTGGGGAGGTTTCCTGGGAGATTGCTCCCAGCCTTCCTTGACCAGACTCAAAGGTCCTCTTACCGGGTGACCGTATAAGAGCTCAAAGGGGCTGAACCCTAGAGCCTTCTGCGGCACCTCACGGTAAGCAAACAACAGGCATGGCAAGAGGACGTCCCATTTCCGACTCATTGGTTCTTCAAGACCCATAATCATGCCTTTCAGGGTCCGGTTGAATCTCTCAACCAGCCCATTTCCTTGAGGGTGGTAAGGAGTGGTGAACTTGTAGGTTACCCCACACTCCTTCCACAGGGACTTCATATAGTTCGAAATGAAGTTGGTGTCTCGGTCGGACACCACCTCTCTGGGGAACCCCATCCGGGAGAAAACACCCATCAGTGCCCGTCCCACCACGGGGGCCGTCACTGTCCTGAGAGGGATGGCTTCCGGGTACCTCGTGGCATGGTCCACCAAGACCAGGATGAACCTGTTGCCCAGGGCTGTCTTGGGGTCCAGGGGCCCAACAATGTCAATACCCACCCGGTCAAAGGGGGTGCTGACCACCGGAAAAGGTTGGAGGGGAGCCTTCTGCTTCCTTCCGCTTTTCCCACTTGCCTGGCAAGTGCGACAAGTCTTGCAATGGATGTCTACATCCCTACACATCTGAGGCCAATAAAAATGGGTGACAAGCCTGTCATAGGTCTTGTCCTGCCCCAGATGTCCAGCTAACGGTACGTCATGAGCCAAACCCAGTAGGAAGGCTCTGAAGCGCTGGGGTACCACCAGCACACGGGCTGACCCAGGCTCAGCAGCCTTAGGCTCGCTATACAGGAGGTCGTTCTCCCAGTACACAAAATGTGACCCTGACTGATCACCTGAGGATTGGGCTGAGGCCTGCTGCCTCATGCCCACAAGAGAAGGGCACACCTTCTGCTCCGCACAGAATTCCTCCCTGGAGGGACCACCATCCTGCTGCCAGTGGGTCAGCTCGGGCAGATCTCCCAGTTCGGCAATTTGTTCCCCTGTGGGCTCCAGGGCATCCCCCTCAGGGTCTACCTCCTCCTGGACCACGGGGACAACGGGGGCCGGTTTCCCGCACCTCCTGCCTCTTCTCTTCACAGCTGGGTCCTGGGCCGTACTTTCAGGCTCCGGGACCCCATCAACACCCTTACTCGCTGTCATGGATCGAGTGGTTGCACACACCCACTCTGGCACACCCAACATTTTCAAGTGCGCCGCTCGCTCCACCTTAGCCCAAGGGGAGTCTTCCAAATCATTGCCCAGGAGACAATCGACAGGCATGGCGGGCCTCACAGCAACCTGAAGAGTACCTGAAACTCCCCCCCATTCAAAGGAAACCTGAGCCACCTCACACTCTTTCTGGGAGTTATCGGCAGCTATCACGGGGTAGAATGCGTGGGGAACCACCTGCTCTCTGGACACCAAGTGACACTTAACAGCTGTCACACTCGCTCCGGTGTCTCTGAGAGCTTCCACTCTATGGCCATTAATGGTCACCCACTGCCTATATTTACTAGTGTTACTAGGCAGAGGGGGTGGAGGGACCATTTGCATGTCTCCTAGCGAGACCAGGGACATTTCTGCGGGACCCCTCCCACCATGGACAACCATCTCCTCCCCTCCCAAGGCTACACTTGCCAACTGACGAGGGGGTGCACGCGGCGGTGCATTCGAATCCTTTTTGGGACACTGGGGGTCATAAAACCGGTGTCCCACCTGCCCACAACCGTAGCAGGTTAGGGGGCCCCTATGAACAGGTTTACCCGTCGGGGCCCCTGGCTTCTTCTCAGGGGGAGGCTGGGAACCTTTCCCTTGGTTCCCTTGGGGATTACTTTGGGGCCCTTTCTGAGACTCCTTCTGTTTACCCTTGTCCCCCCCACTCTTCTGCTGGGGACCCTGCCCACCTTTGGCTGAGTCTCCCACTGGACCCTTGTGGACCCTGGTACTGACCCAGCGGTCCGCCTCCTCAGCAAGTTTTCTAGGGTTAGATATCTTGCTATCAATCAGGTGCTGGCGCAGCTCTGGAAAACAGTTATTAGACAAGTGCTCCCACGCAAACAAATCATAAAGAGCTTCATAACTTTCCACTTTGCTGCCCTTTACCCAACCATCCATGGCTCTGCAAAAATAAGACACATATTCAACCCACGTCGTACCAGGCAACTTCTTACATTCTCTAAAAGCTTGTCTGTACTGCTCGGGGGTTAAACCATATCGCAACATTAAAGCATCTTTCATATGAGCATACGACATCCTATCCGCAACAGGCATGTCTAACAGGGTATCTCTTCCCTCATTCACAAAGCGACCCCACAACCCCGCTCCCCAATTCTTCTCAGGGACCTGGTGGACCAACAATGCTAACTCATATGCTTTAAACCATTGACCAATATCTTCATTCTTATTGTAATCTTTGATCACATCTTTCGGGAAGTAAAACTTACTTTCTGCAGGTTCGGATGGAATGCTGCCACCAGAGGGATTCAACTCTAACTTTTTAGCTTGGATATCCACTTCCCTCAACCTGGCTTCACGCTCCAAAGCTAACTTCTCTCGTTCAAACTCCAACTTTTTGATCTCTAAATCAGCTTCCCTTCTACCTCTTGCATTTTCTAACTCCAACTGCCCATTTATTTTTAGCCTTGCCATCTCCATGTTGTAAGCTCGCTCTTTCGCCCTTTCTTCTCTTTCTTCAGGGGAAAGACCTTTGGAGGAAACACTGCTTCCGGGAGAGGGCACAGGTCCATTCACTGGCACCTCCTCATCCCCTTCCTCTGTGGGTACCACCACCACATCAGAGGGATTTCTGGACTCCCACCAGGCCTGCAATGCTTTATAAAAATCATCTTTTCTCGAGAGGCCGGTGGTAGGAACTTCAAACTGGTTGCAAAAGTGTTTCAGCTCATCTTTCTTGTATTTCTTTAGCTTACTCCTCTCGAACTCTTCCACAACAACGATAGCAGGGGCAGTGACTCCGTTGTCACTCATGCTTAAAACTGGCAGTGTTCAGAAAATCAAGTTTCAGAAAAGCGGAGAACAAAAATAGGATCCTTCCGAATCAGATTGTGACTGCGTTATGGTCTGCTTTCACTACGTAGCGCACACTAATCACTGTACATGGGTCATAAATGCAAGGTCCAAATCCTCACCGCTGCATCCAATGTTAGAACCGGCTGTCTCTAGTTGGCAGAGGTATGCACTTCTGACAAATAGGGACACTCCTTTTCTAGTCAGGGCAAGGGGATCACACCCTTCGATAACCCCTGCTCACCCCCTCGGTAGCTTGGCAGAGCAGAACAGGCTTATCTCAGAGGCTGTGTGTTAAGCAATTACGACCACGTACAGTAATACGGTGAATACGCTACAAATGGACACGACACTGTAGTATTATAAAAATAAGTATTTTTATATAAGACTTAGCACAAGACCAAATAACGGCAAAACTGTACACAATCGGAATAAATACGTTCAGGAAGGAAAAGGATAGTTCAAAGGTAGTTTCTTCTTTAGCACAAAAAGTCTTTAGTATCAAGCAAATCTTCTTCTTGGAAACACAGTTCTTAGCAACAGAGTAACTCACACGGGAGCTACACAACGCCGGGGCAAAGATAATCCACAGGTTCGGCGTCGACCGCGAGGAGCGCTACGTCGGGCCTGGAGTCACATGGACCCCCAACAACACAGTACCTTAGGAAAATGAAGCACACGATGATCAGCGGCGTCGAGCAATCCGGCGTCGCGTCTTCGGTGTCGCTCAGGCCTCAGCAGGCGTTGTCGATGATGCAGTTGCACAGAGTGAGCAGCGCTCACGGCGTCGAAGGGCACACGGTTGATGCGATCAGCAGCGGGGCAGACACAAGGTCCTCTGGAGTTAGAGCCGTACTCCCACTCACTGGCGTTGCTGCTGGCGTCGGTCGGGCCCAGCGTCCGATCGTCGTGATTGCTGGTCCTTTCAGAGGTGCTGGATTCACACTTCCAGCAAATAGCACTTTTAGCAGATGAAGTCCTTTAGCCCTGTGACTTCAGCAGGAGACTGGCACTCTTCCAGTCCTTGGAGATTTTCTTAGCAAGCGTGAGAGTACACACACAGTTCCTCTCTCCTGGTTCCTTGGCAAAAATAAAGAAGCACTGCAGGATTCCCCCAACAACAGCACACTGGCAGAAGGGGTAGGCAGTCCTTTAGATCAGCAGGCTTCTTGTCCTTGGTTACAGGGTTCCTTGTCAGAAGTGATCTGATTTCCTAGTTCAGGGGTCCTTCTCTTATACCCCTTTTCGTCTTTGATCCCTTTGTCTATGCCGGGGGTTTCCCAACACCCTGGGTCTGTGGTGGGTGGAGCTAGGTAGTAGCACCTGGCCTATTCATTGAGCGGGCCGGGTCCTCAGACGCCCCGCAGGAGGTGGAGCCAGCATTGATACTGGCAGGAGCAGAGCTATCGCCCTCCTGGCAGGAGGTGGGGCTAGGATCGTCCATGGCAGGCACAGAGCCATCAGTCGCTTGGCAGGAGGTGGAGCCAGCATTGTATCAGGCAAGGCAGGCTATCAACAACTACTCTCCCCCTACTCTCAACGTAGATGTCCCACTCATCCCACACTGACTCATCCAGACCTCTTGGAGCCACCCAGCTCCTGTCACACACACGTAAGACTAGCTGAGACCAGATATGGGTAGACAAGAAAATAGACACTTTCTAAAAGTACTACTTTCGAACCCAGAGTCCAAAAACCATCCACACCAACGGATGCGTAATTAAACCCCGAGTTCAGGGATACCAAACTCGACATTGCACCGTGCTCTCCGAGCCAGCTAGGATCATAGCATTAATAATCCCGGCGGCCCATTCTATCCAACGGAGGGCAGGCTACCTCGCAATAGTGAAGCACGAAGATGGAGGCACTTCACTATCAGGACATGCCAACTTGGTCAGGCTTGTCCTACCTTACACTTACAATGCACCCTGCCCACGGGCCTACCATAGGGGTGACTAACATGAAGTTAAGGGAAGGTTGGAGGGGCTGGCAAGTAGGTATACCTGCGCAGCCGGCGTGACAGTGCAAGACTGCACGTGGGTCTCGCAATGACCGACCCATAGACATTCTTTTACGAGGCCGCTCCTGTGGGTGGCACAACACGTGCTGCAGGCCCACGAGCGGCATTTGTATTTACAAGCCCCGGCACTCCTGGTGCACTAGACTAGGGACTGACAGTAAACCAAATAAGCCAAACATGGATACAATAGATACATCATTTTAACATAGGGAGCACTTGCGCTATGGCACTGATCAGCAGTGACACGGCGCCCAAAGCATATACCAGCAAAATGGAAGGGCGAGATTTCGATCGATATCTTATCACTATTGATCTAAAACCCCGATCTGGTCGACTGAATCTTTATTGCCTGTCATTGAGGGAAGAAAGTGCATCTCTTACCAAGTTAGTTCACCCAATAAAGACTCCGCTTCAAAGGATCACAAACAACTTCTAGCTTTCAAGGATTTATTATAAAGTCAAGATAAGTTGCAGGTACAAGCATCTCAAGATGAGATTCACAAGATACACGGGCCCAACTACATACATGTGCTCTCTGAAAGCCCTCAGACGAGCAACGGAAACTACCAGCACCAATTCTAAAAATAATAGGGCTATTAGCATAGACACATACTGAGATCTCTCAGTCATTTACAGCCGGAGGGAAAAGACAGGTTAGGCTGTCCCTACCCTGATCTAGATGGTATCCCTACTTAATCAGGTCCCTACCTAACAAAGGTGTCAGCAGTGAATGACCCCCAAGGGAAGTCACCCACTCTCAGTCTCTTGGTGGAAACCTATAGTTCTCCAATCATGACCCCTCTCTGCCTACCCATCCGCTCTCTTAAGGGTCCTCAGGCTTCTGCTCTAACTCCACCCAGGGGTGCTGTCCCTAATACAAAAATACAACAACATTTAGGACGCCCCTCGTGAGACGCCCCTCACGTGGTGTAGCTTCTGGCTTTTTCCATGATGAAGCCTTGTGGTTAGAGTCGACCTTGCTTCTCAGACTCGTCTCCGGCCCGCTGATACCCCTCAAACATTCCGGAACCCTCCTCCATGTCTAGTCCGTCTCTTGAACAACCTTCTATTCATATTTCGTATAATTGAATACCCCCTTTTCTCTTACAGACAGACATTTGCAGCCAAATCCCAATTCTCATAGTTTTCCCACCGCGTTGCAACATTCCCCGGCCCAGACTAATATGTGTAAATCAACGTTAAACTTTTCAGGCCTACAACATTTCTCATAATGATTATAACTTTCGACTTTTCTTTAATTATGGCATGTTAGTACTCTTATTCTGCTATTCAGTAAACACATCTATAAATCATGGTCTATTTGTTATTACTAAAACATTAGTGCAATCCATGTTGTGAAATTGAACCACCTTCCCCCTCCCTTCTAGCTCTGGCCCTGAGGCCTACCACGTTCAGCGTTTCCGTATGCCATCTTATATTTTAGCAGCTACACAACATGGATTCAGGAATAATCACGTTTAATTAAATCATTTGTTTCACACATTTCTGTATTAGTTCCACTTCTACTTAAATCTCTACATTAACTACACATTTCAGAATATAACTGTAGGTACTATCAGCACTCATGGCATTTCTCTTCATGACTTGTGCTTACTACGTGTAAGTGTGACGCACTTCTACATTTTGGCCAGTTTGCGCTCTCTCAGTTCCCCCCTTTGATGACCTCTCGGGGTCATCATTAACATTCAAACTGCAGTGATTGCTAGCATAACTCGTTTCTGTGTTTCCAGAGCCCTCAGACTCCGGTACTGACTATCTTGTATGGCAGCCAATCTCTGCAGCTGTTTTCTCCGAGCCCTCTCTGACCTTCTTGATCTGTACCATTTGAATACCCTCACAAATCCCCACAACACGATCCCACAGATCAATATTATGATGATAGGTTTTAGTATTTTCCACACAAAGCTTTTGCCCAAGGTGGTGAGCCAACCTCCAGCTTCACTTATTCCATGGCCCACCGTTTCCCAGACATTTTCTCTGCTCAGGTCTTCGATCTCTTTGTGAATATCAGTTATGTTCCTAATAACTTTCTTCAGGGGCTTCGAATTGTCTGGAATGTAAGTACAACATTCCTGGACCTTCAAAGCCTTACAGACTCCGCCCTCTTTTGCTAATAGGACGTCTAAGGCAAGACGGTTCTGAAGAACCATAGCCCTTATCGATTGCATCTCTCCTTCTACCAGCATTAAGGACTGAGCAGTGCTGGCAGACAACCTGTCTACGACTGTTGCCAGTCGTCTAATTTTAACATCATTAAGGATTAATCCCAATAGAGGGAACACAGCTCCAAAGACATCTCCAACCATTTCTACACCTCCTACATCTCTCCTTCCCCTCGATGATGTCTTGCCCTCGATGATCTCTAAGTCTTGGGCATGGTATATTTTAGGGAAGATAATTGCCAAGTAACATGATCCATACCAGTTGTCAGGTAGTCTTACGTAGGCATTTCTCCCACATACAAAATATACATTTGGAATCCCTTGCATTCCCTTCAGGAAGTCCTTAGTATAGTACTCTAAATTGAAAGCATGTTCACAGCTAACTTCTCCCACGTATACATTTTCATAATACGTTTTGGCTCTATGAAGACATAACTTTCCTCTCTGCGTTCTATCTAAAGCTATTGGACCACTACTACCTTTTCTCTTGTGTGCCTTCTCTTCCTCGGTCCAATCTGTTTTCCATTGTCCTGATTTTTTCAAAATCTTTTGTCTCCTATTTCGATCATCCACCTGCCCTATGAACTTTTCCTCGACTTCTGACACCTTGCATGTCAGGTTATTTCTGCGGGCATGTGAAGTATCTAAGGTAATCCAAGGAATGAAAAACTTTGCCAACCTGTCTTCACTCTTCCAGTAGTCCCATTTATTCATTTGTTTATAATTAGGGACTTCTGGTAACACTGCATCGTAATTGGAGAAATAGTATTCAAAACTATCTCTCCCATAAAATATACTAAGCAATAAGCTACATGTAATGCCATACGTCAGCGGGAGGTGATGATATCGAATGCCTTCATCTACAGACGCCGGCAACTGCATGCAGACGTAACAGTCCTTAACCTCCATGGCATCCACGTATTCATACAGAAGTTTAGCATAAGCATTAGACCTAAAGTCTCCTTGGGACTCATCTACGTGTAACCTGCGGGCTTCTGCAGCTAATAACGCTTTTTCTTGAGTGTTTTCCCCTTTCTCACCAGCAACGGTGGGTGTAAGCGCCTCTACAGATTTCACATCAGTTACCTTTGCCTCTTCCTCACGTCCCTTTACATAAGAGACTGTTACTACTAAAGCTATTAATATTATCACTCCTACTATTAGTGTACCTATTATACATTTCGCTCTGCGGTTCTGGGTGCCGGCCTCCATTTCGTCAGACTGTATGGCTCTTTCTTATCTTGGCACAAAGTTCTTTTCCTTTCGTTCCTTTACAGTCTCTCTTACTCCTTTTGTCCTTAGAACCACACAACTGGAAGCTGACAACCTTCTTCGCAAAAGTTCTTTACAGTCCAATACAGACAACCCTAGCCCTTCTCCAGTAACTCAAGGGAAGGTCCCTAAGATTCTCTGCTTCCTGGGCGCTAGGTAATCTTCTTTTCTTCTTGCTTATTTACAAAGTCCTTTAAGCATCTACTATCAGGCGGTCGCCTGCAGCTTCGACAGCAAAGTTCAATATTTCCATACGAAGATTGTGCTCTTCTTGGGCTGATATCTTTGTACCAAAATCGGGGAATTGCAATTCTGTGAGAAACATGTGCTTTAACTTGCTGAGGCGGGGAGGTCGGGGAACCATAAATGTCAGTGACCCTTCTTGTTCGACACCGGGTACTAACAGTCGTATTTCCACTGTTATGATGGGCTCAGAACTGGACACCACCACCGCTCGGATCCTCCCTGTCACTGGTTTCGAAGCCATCTGTCGCCAGATATGTCCACTCAGGGGTGGAGTATCTTCTGCTAGGTACACGCACTCTTCTTGATCTCCTCAAGACCGGTGCTTCAGCGCCCTGAGCACCTTCTTCCGGGTCTGAATCTTCTGATATCGGAGGAAGGGTTCTCTCTGGAGTTGACCTCAGACTAGAGCTTCTTCTCTGCGGCCAATCCGCTTCTCCACGTACCCTTCTACTCCTTCTCCTTCTTGTCTGTTCACGCTCTCTGTCAGACCTGTCAGTGTCTGACTCGTACTCCCAGCTACTTTCTCCTTCAGTAGCGTCGTCTGTTTCGCTGCTGTACTGACCGTCCTCAGCTTGGTCAGACTCGTTCCTTTCTTCCGCTGGCACCTCTACAGCTTGGCTAGCCCCCTCTATGGCTTCTCGGTCCGCTGCTGGACGTCTATCCGAGAGAGGAGCTGTGTTTT
The DNA here is from genome assembly GCF_964263255.1 of Lissotriton vulgaris. Classification (NCBI taxonomy): domain Eukaryota; kingdom Metazoa; phylum Chordata; class Amphibia; order Caudata; family Salamandridae; genus Lissotriton; species Lissotriton vulgaris. Next base: position 204,596,814 of record NC_141693.1, on the reverse strand, counting down.
CCAGAGGTGCTGGAACCCTCCGCGTGTGCGACGCGTGGATCCAGTTGGGCAGGCCTCCCACCTTCACTGCCGTGTTTGTGATCAGGATGATCTGGAAGGGCCCACGCCAACGAACATCCAAGCAGCTTCTTCTCACGTGTTTTTTCACCAGGACCCAGTCCCCAGGAAGCAAGTCATGACACGGGTCCTGGCACGATGGTACCTCGGCAGCCTGCACCTGAAGGGACACAGAATGAATGGCGTCAGACAGCCCCTTACAATAGTCCAGGATCATATCATCTGTGATGCTAATCAGTGCAGCAGTTGGGACAGAAGGTAACCTCATTGCTCTTCCCATCAATACCTCATGAGGAGACAAACCAGTTCTCCTATCCGGGGTACTACGGAGGCTCATAAGGACCAATGGCAACGCATCAGGCCAACTCAAGGATGTTGATGAACACACCTTTGCAATCCTGGCCTTGATGGTGCCATTTATTTGCTCCACAATTCCTGAAGCCTCTGGTCGATAACTGCAATGTAGTTTCTGATCTATGCTCAAAGCTGCACAAATCATTTTCACAAGCGAGCTGTTGAAATGCGTTCCCCTATCTGATTCCAAAGAGGCCGGCACCCCGAAGCGCGGGATAAGCTCCCTAAGCAGTAACTTGGCTACTGTGAGGGTGTCGCACCTACGTGTAGGATATGCCTCAACCCATCTGGAGAAAACGCAAACAACCACCAGGATATAACGGAGGCGGCTGCACCTTGGCATTTCAATGAAATCTATCTGCATTCGATTGAATGGACCTCCTGACCTCCCAATGTGGCTCAGTGCAACTGGTGTCTTTTTCCCTACATTCAACTGCTGACACGTCACACAACGCTGGCACACTGCTTCGGCTGCTACTCTGAACTTAGGGTTGTACCAGGTCTGTCTAAACACTCTCAGCATAGCATCTCTTCCTAAGTGGACGGGACCATGTATGTGTCTGGCCATTGGGCTCACCATCTCATTGGGCAGCACTGCTCTGCCATCTGCTGAAACCCAGAAATGGGCCTCACCCATCACACATCCTGCCTTTTGCCATGTTTCTTTTTCACAATCAGGAGCATTTTCTTGCATTTCCCTTAGTTCGTCCCATGTATCGACAGTTTCTAATATCATGGCTAATTCAGTCCTTACATTTATTCCACCCACTTCCACCTCTGTGAAAGAGTACCCTGTTTCTGCGCAATACCGCGCGACTTCGTCGGCATATCTATTGCCTTGTGACACGGAGTCCATATTTCTGGTATGTGCGGTGCACTTCACAACTGCGATACCTGCTGGACATTGCAACGCCTCTAACAACAGGCGTACAAACTCTCCATTGCGAATGGGAGAGCCTGAAGAGGTCATGAAACCTCTTTGAGACCACAACTGCCCGTAATCATGAACTACCCCGTAACCATATTGACTGTCAGTGTATATGGTGACTCGGATTTGGTTGCTTGCCAGGCAGGCACGTGTCAGAGCAATAATCTCGGCTACCTGAGCGGAGTGTACTCCTTCCAGGCATCCAGCTTCCACTACTCCAGTAATTGTGCAAACAGCGTAAGCTGCTCTCAACTGCCCAACTTCGTCTCTTACACATGAGCCATCGACAAAGAAAATTTCATCTGGGTCAGTCAGTGGCTCATCTACGATGTCGGGTCTTGGTTTGGTGCATAGTTCTGTCACATCGAGGCAGTCATGGTCTGTACAATCATCATCATCCTCAATATCGTTTGGCAGTGGCATCAAGGTAGCAGGATTTAAAACAGAGCATCTCCTGAGGGTCACGTTCTCTGCAGCAAGAATGACTTGCTCATAGCGCGTGAGCCTGCTGTTCGTCAGATGCTGTGTTTTGGTCCTGGTCATCAACAATTCAACAGAGTGGGGCACATGCACCTCTAACGGGTGCCCCATGACTATATTTTCACACCTCTCAATGCTGACACCTGTTGCGGCAACGGATTTGAGACATCCGGGCAACGCTGCGGCTACTGGGTCTAAAGTAGCCGAGAAATAAGCGACTGGTCTACGGGCATTCCCATGAATTTGGACTAACACAGACAGCGCGCAACCCTCTCTCTCACAACAGTAGAGCAAGAATGGTTTATCGTAATCCGGCATTCCCAGAGCCGGAGCACGACACAAGTCCTCTCTCAGCTGCAGGAACGCCATCAAACAGTCTTTGTCCCATGGTACCGGATCACTCACCTCCTTGTGCGTCAGTTTTTGCAAGGGCTTTGCTTTCAGTGAAAAGTTTGCAATCCACTGTCGGCAATATCCCACCATTCCTAGGAACATCCTGACTTCTCTCTGTGTTTTAGGCGCATTCATCTTCATGATGGCCTCTATCCTATCTGGTGACACTTTTCGTTTCCCTTTCTCAATTCTGTGTCCCAAGTACTGCACCTCTGTCAAGCAGTACTGCAATTTTCCCGGGGACACCTTATGCCCATTCTCAGCTAGGTGATTTAATAAAGCAATAGAGTCTTCCCTGCAAGCTTCCTCTGTTTCTGACGCCACAAGGAGGTTGTCTATGTACTGGACCAAAACTGACCTCTGGGGCAGCACTAGACTTTCAAGATTTTTCTTTAGAAGCTGGTTGAAGATCGATGGGCTCTCGGTATACCCCTGAGGAATACGACACCATGTTAGGACGCGACCTTCCAGCTTAAATGCGAAAAGAAAATGGCTTTCCTCGTCCAGAGGGATCGAGAAAAAAGCCTGACAAAGATCAATTACCGTGAACCATTCTGCTTGGAACGGTATCTGAAACAGTATCACTGATGGATTCGTTACCACTGGACAACACGAAACGACTATGTTATTAATCTTTCTGAGGTCCTGCACTATCCGGAATTTCCCATTCGGTTTCTGCAACCCCATAATCGGGGAGTTACATGGACTACCCACGATTTCCTTCAGTATTCCCTGCTTAATCATGGATTCGATCACGGGTTTGATGCCTGCAATCGTTTCTGGAGTCAATTTATATTGAGGTGTTCTTGGAAACTCAGCATGCGGTTTCACTACAATTTTCACTGGGTCCACCCCTTTCACCAACCCAATCTCTTCCCCCGTGAAATCCCACACTTCTGGAGCAACTGTCTCTCTCAGATCCCAGGGGAGCTCATCTACTGTCAGAGTGGGATACAATTCCACACATATTCTGGAATTTGCGACTTTAAAATCAGCATCATCGTCATTAGTCAATACCTCCACGCCCTGTGGTGTGCAGTATATGGTGCAATTTAACTTGCACAAAAGGTCTCTTCCTAGCAGACATACAGGACTAGAATCGCAAACCACAAACTGATGCTCATCACTGTACTTCCCTATTTTCACCTGCACGGGTTCAGTCAGAGGACTGGTCATTCTCCTGTTAGCGACCCCCACCACTTGTATGGTCTCTCCAGACATGGGCAGGCCTGGCACTGCGGCTGACCTGATCGTGGATCGAGTGGCTCCTGTGTCCACTAAAAACGTCGTGGGGAACCCTGCCACTTCGGCCTCAACATAGGGTCCCCTCTGATCTACCTCCAGAGCTGCCCCGAGGGTGCAGTCATCCCTTTCTACCCTCTGTCCAGTTAGTGGGTCCACATAATAGCATTCTTCTCCCCCGACAAACAGTGGCATCTGTCTATAGGTCTTACCCATAGTCCCTACTCTGGGTGGCTGCGGGAACTGAGCTCGGGGAGGTGGGCCCCCCCCTTTGAGCACCTTTCCCTGGTATTGCGTTACCCCTCTTGCAGGCGCACTCTGGGTCACTTCCTCTTCTACCTCTTGGTCTCCTATCTCAACATTATAGGGACACTCGCGTTTCCAATGCCCCACCTCGTTACACTGGTGGCACCTAGTTGTTTTCTTTAAGGCAGCTATATCTATCCTGGGTCTAAAGGTGGAGTTCTCCTCATTGCCCTTGTTCTGACTGTACTGTTTCTTTCCTCCAGTACCGGTTCCTGGTTGCTGTTGCTGCTGTCCCCCCTTCCCAGCTGCCTGCATCTGTACCACCATCAGTTTCTCCTTTAGTTTCTTAGCCTTGGAGTCTATCTCATCACAGCAGTACCTGGCATACCTCAGTATTTCGTCTAGGGGTTTGTTTTGCCAACAAATCAAGTGTTGCTGTATCATTAAACTAATATCCGGTCTCAGGCCCAAGACGAACTTGGACACAAATTGCCCTATGTCCTTTGGATCCATTACATCCAGACCGCTATACTGTTTAAACGCCTTCAGTAATCTCTCATAGTATTCATGAACTGTCTCTTTGGGTTCCTGTCTTGTTCGGTCAATTTTTACCCAATCTATGTCCTGCATTGGCACTTTATCTTTCAGCCAAGTCATTACTCTCTCGAACTTTGCCATCACACTCTCGGACGGCCCATTAGTCTTAGCATCTCTCTCGGGCTCTATGGTGGGCCACTCAGCGCTAACCTTGCATGCGGTCCACAAATCTCCTGGCACTACTATGTCAAACAGCGTGTTCAAATCTATCCATAGGACCTTTGAGATTTTTACGAATCTCTCAACTTGCTTATACCACTCCACTGGGTTTTCCCGCAGTTATGATGTTCTTGTGAGCCTCTACTGCCTCATTCCACTTCTTCATGTACTCGTTTAACTCCTGAAAGGATTTCCGTCCTGATCCCCTCATATCCTCTGGCCATCTATGGCCCCCCGGATCTCCTGTTGTGTGTACTGGGGTGCTCCACTCTCTTGGTATCGGCAACTGGCTTGGGGAGTTGATCCTATCATTCCTCCTTGCCATCTCTGCTCTTTCTCTGTCCCTCCGTACCCGTTCTTCCCCTCTAGCTCTCTCTGGGTCATATATCGATACTATAGGACCTATGGTAACAGGTACCTGTAGTGCATCGGGTAATGCGTAGGATGTGGCACACTCCGTCTCTGGCGGCCTTTGTACCACAAACCTCCCAACCACCTGTTGCACCTGGCTAGCCTGGGACAGTTCTTTCTTTGCAGCGGGATCCCAATCGGGACTGGGAAGCGGCCCATGCTCTCCTGCATTGCCCCCCCCTTTCTCACTATTCTCAACATCTCCCCCTGCTCTGTTATACGGAGGTGGCCTGTCTGTCAATAATCTGTTTATCAGGCTGTCCTCTGTCTCGCTCTCGTCATCCTCTTCTAGGGGGCTTTTGTTCCCGGGCATCTCTAACACTGGATATAATTTATTTACTTCCAGGTTATGCACCCTCCATCTTTTAGCATCCGCATCCCACTTGGCATCCTGTACTGCCCTTACCGAACGTTTCACTCTTTCTTGCCGTCTGTTCATGTTCTTTTCATGCGCTGCCCTAATCCATGCATTAAGGGCTTCAAACTGGGTTGGTCTAGGCAAGGGTCTCGTTGAGGTCATAATTGCTTTTAATCTGTGTAGCACCTCTAATCTGAACGTCCCGTACTTCGGGAACGTAAGTTCCTCATTTCCGTCTGTCATCTTACTCCACTCTGTGATCCATAGAATCGTATGCAGCCCAACATTTGTCCCCATATAACGGGCTGGTGTACCCTCCGGCGGGGCTTCTTCCCCTTCATACGATCCCCGCCTCTCTCTTTTAACCAGCGCTCTTAACCATTTAAAACACTTCATAATTATGCGTAAAATTTCCAGCTTGAATACTCTGTTTACTTCCTGATGACAATCCACCAATCCTAGCGCGGCTTTGCTAGCTGGCCTATCGCAGCGCGGTCTTTCACCGGCCGGCCAATCCCAGCGCGGCACTTTCTGACGTCACTAGTCTCCGCTTCGCAGCAGCACCCCTCCTTTCTCAGCTCTCTTCGCGGTCATGCATGCGTCCCATTCATACCCTGAAAAATGACTACTTCCGACCAAGCGGTCACTTCCCTCGACTGTACGTCCACAGTCTATCTGTAATTGTCAACACAACTGACGAGATGTCTATCGTCTCTCTGATAGGTTCTTTACACACACAGTAACTTCCGACCAGCGTCCGTTACTCACGCACTCACTCTTACGTTCCCCCTATCTCGGTCCTTCGGGTGATCAGTGGTACCTCGTGACCCCCCTTCACACTAGTTGACAATTACTCTGGGTGTCCGGCACACCCGAACCACTTAAGCTCTCCTTGAACTTAAGATTTCCACCGGTTGTGCGCGCTCACAACCTGTTCCACAGTCACTCTACAAGCATTCAACTCCGCCAGACATTTACAACATAGATACAATACAAAACACCGCAATCTTAACACGCATGACCCTTTATACTCACTCTCGACCGATACTGCTGCTTTTCTGTCTCACGTCATCCCTTCCTTCTTCGGCGGGCGGTTCTTCCGATCCTCGATCTCTAGGGGCCTTGGGGTAATCTAACCTGGCCTAGATCACCTTCCTCAAGAAGGCAACCATCCTCTATAGCTACCAACTGGAAGGGCGAGATTTCGATCGATATCTTATCACTATTGATCTAAAACCCCGATCTGGTCGACTGAATCTTTATTGCCTGTCATTGAGGGAAGAAAGTGCATCTCTTACCAAGTTAGTTCACCCAATAAAGGACTCCGCTTCAAAGGATCACAAACAACTTCTAGCTTTCAAGGATTTATTATAAAGTCAAGATAAGTTGCAGGTACAAGCATCTCAAGATGAGATTCACAAGATACACGGGCCCAACTACATACATGTGCTCTCTGAAAGCCCTCAGACGAGCAACGGAAACTACCAGCACCAATTCTAAAAATAATAGGGCTATTAGCATAGACACATACTGAGATCTCTCAGTCATTTACAGCCGGAGGGAAAAGACAGGTTAGGCTGTCCCTACCCTGATCTAGATGGTATCCCTACTTAATCAGGTCCCTACCTAACAAAGGTGTCAGCAGTGAATGACCCCCAAGGGAAGTCACCCACTCTCAGTCTCTTGGTGGAAACCTATAGTTCTCCAATCATGACCCCTCTCTGCCTACCCATCCGCTCTCTTAAGGGTCCTCAGGCTTCTGCTCTAACTCCACCCAGGGGTGCTGTCCCTAATACAAAAATACAACAACATTTAGGACGCCCCTCGTGAGACGCCCCTCACGTGGTGTAGCTTCTGGCTTTTTCCATGATGAAGCCTTGTGGTTAGAGTCGACCTTGCTTCTCAGACTCGTCTCCGGCCCGCTGATACCCCTCAAACATTCCGGAACCCTCCTCCATGTCTAGTCCGTCTCTTGAACAACCTTCTATTCATATTTCGTATAATTGAATACCCCCTTTTCTCTTACAGACAGATATTTGCAGCCAAATCCCAATTCTCATAGTTTTCCCACCGCGTTGCAACATTCCCCGGCCCAGACTAATATGTGTAAATCAACGTTAAACTTTTCAGGCCTACAACATTTCTCATAATGATTATAACTTTCGACTTTTCTTTAATTATGGCATGTTAGTACTCTTATTCTGCTATTCAGTAAACACATCTATAAATCATGGTCTATTTGTTATTACTAAAACATTAGTGCAATCCATGTTGTGAAATTGAACCACCTTCCCCCTCCCTTCTAGCTCTGGCCCTGAGGCCTACCACGTTCAGCGTTTCCGTATGCCATCTTATATTTTAGCAGCTACACAACATGGATTCAGGAATAATCACGTTTAATTAAATCATTTGTTTCACACATTTCTGTATTAGTTCCACTTCTACTTAAATCTCTACATTAACTACACATTTCAGAATATAACTGTAGGTACTATCAGCACTCATGGCATTTCTCTTCATGACTTGTGCTTACTACGTGTAAGTGTGACGCACTTCTACATTTTGGTCAGTTTGCGCTCTCTCAAAAACATCGTAAAACAGTAGAGGCAACCAGAAAAATGGAGGAGAGACTCAAGCCAATGATGTCAGGTCTAACAGTAGGGAACTCTAATCAGGTGACCATGTCCAAAAAAGGACATTTAACAGTATAAACCAGATGGTCTCAGTGAAAGTCTGGGCTTAGAATTTGCATTTTTCCTTGCTGTGTGTGTTTTTAGACAGGATGGGCAGACTGAAACTGGACCAGCAATTGCACTAAGTGCATAGTGACCGTGTCGCTGTTGAGGACTACAGATAGCATCATCGGCCACAAATGCTATGGTCCAGAGTGAACCAAGGGCGAAATGTAACTTCTCCTTGTGTTTGGTTTGTTCACCCTAAGTTGGCAGGGTATGCCGAGACGTGGGTCCCTTGCTTACTTTGCCACTGATTCCAGCTGGCCTGGCTGATGAGAAGTGTTACCCAGAAACCGGTCCTTGGATGCTTATTTCCGGTCCAGGGAAGATTGGCTTGACAGTTCGGGCTGGACTGTTCCTATGAGGCACAGGGTCAAGACTGTTTTGCATATGGCTGGGTCTGAACTGGAGTGGGGTGGCAAAGTGAGCTAAAGAACAATGATTGATTCAACCCAGATCTGTGATTGGGCGCGAGTGTCGGAAAAGTTCAATTGCTCCGTCCATCATCTCCGTGTGTTTGCTTTATAATGTAAGTTCAGCAGGGCCCGTTTAATCATTGAAGACCTCAGTCATCGGAGCGTTAGCAGTTTATTATTGTATGGGTAATATAAGGTATTCTCCCCTAACCTCCCCATCCATTGCTGGATCCAGCAGTAATAACGTTTGATCATTCCGTGCTGTAGTCTATGGGGAGCCAGAAAGGTCAATACTGGGTTCCCCAGCTTTGAAATTCTTTTTAAATTGCACATATCTGGCAGGGCGAGCACACTCTGGCCTTAGGCCCACATGCAGGGGCATAACGTAGGACCCTGCAGCCCCTGTGGTGCAGGAAGGACCCAGCCCTTCAGAGGGCCCAATCCTTCACTGGGGCATTATTTAGCCCAAGGCCAATGAATAACTGTGATATATGGGAGACTCAGTTGCCCCTTATCACATGCAGTATCCCATCATTTTGCATTGCGCCATTGCCCACATAGGATCCCAAAGCGACACTCCCTCAGGTCAACATTTAAAATATATATATTTTTGGTCATGGGAGGAATGGTTCCTGCTGCTGGATCTGTGGTACTCAGCAAGGCCCTCCTGTGTGCTACCATGGGTCCAGTCTGCTGCCATGGTACCAACAAATATTACACAAAGTTAAAAGGGACTTATCACAGACCAGACCCTCCACCGATCCCCCACTGTCAGGCCGTGGGCCATTTGCAGTGGGGTTTGGACTCCTGTAGTGGGGATGGGTGCAGGTTTTCTAAAGGAGTTGTACGTATGATCAGCTTAGAACAAGATTCAAAAAAGAGAAATTCATTGAAATAAATAAAGGGTAATGTGACTTTATAATTAGGTATGGTAACAAGAGCTTAACATTTGCTAAAAAAACTAAAATCAGTGAAACAGTCAAAGGTTAAAGTGCCGCTATACTTAGTTGTTAAAATAAGATAAGAACAAACATTTAAAATTTGAAAAAAACATTGAAATTTACCAGTTAAACCTTAATGAGCCAACTTTAACAGAGCCCCGTTATGCACTGCTATGACCTCACATATTACATCACTCTTGAAATGCTAAATGTCATCATTGATGACATTTCAAATGACATAATCAATAACATCATTGACAAAGCCAACATTATGATACAATAAAATACATACAAATATATAACATTCTAAACAAAAATATAAACTTTAAAAAAAGTATAATTAGTAATGAATTTACAAATAATATAAATAAATGCTAAAGACATAAAAACATATTTATAAACACTACTTTAAAAAAATTCAACAAAAATGTATAACATTCTATCCAAATGGGCTACAGGAGGGAACATTTTTACACTTCACACTTCATTCTAGTTATGGGTAAAATACATATAAATGAAACATTCTATCATAACTACATTCAAGAAAAACATATATTAAAAAAATACACCAAAGCAAATAAATGTACTATTCCCCATCCAACATATGTAACGGAATGGGAACTGCTGGACATTGGATGGGTCAAATTTATTATTCCAAACACAACCTGAGCAACAGTAGGAAAAGCATTAGACTTTGAAGGGTTTAAATTGACTAGTCCCACTCCAACCTGAGTAACAAAAGGGAAAGCATTGCACTTTTCAGGAGCTCAGATTTACTAGTCCACTCCAACTCGAGCATTATTTAGGAAAGTGTTGGACTACTGAGGAGTCACATTTACTATTTCCACTTCAACCTGAGAAGGAAATGTAGGACTTTGGAGGGTTCAGATTTACCATTCCCACTTTAATCTGAGCACCAGTAAGGAATAAAAACAAATACAAAAATAAACAATTTCATAATTAATAATTAATAAATAAATGTACGTGTTAAGAAAACCAATTTATCAACATGTTTAACCCTACTTTCATACAAACACAATCACAAACCAAAAAATTTAAAAGTGCTGATTATTAAAATGTATCCCACAACAGAAAAACTCATAATATAATTAAAATATTAGCAGAAGTAATAATGAATAAATGCATTGCATGTAACAAACATATTTCACACAACTCCTATAATTCACCTATACAAACCTAACAACCAGTCAAAAAGAAATTATTTTTAAAAAGCTATTGATTTACGGATATAGAACCTACACATAAGAATTACACTACAAATATGAGCTAATACAAAGTAATGAAATAAATACATGAATATACAAATAGCAGAAATGTACCTATTACAGTTAATTAATACTTTTACATAATTAATAATCTCATTTTGAATAATAAAACATATATTTATATACACCTCCCCAACTTACCCCCTACAAATCCAACAACATGCCAAATAAAAAAAGCTAAATAAAATATAACTTTTTAAATATTACCAACCCAAAAAACTAGTAAACTGAACTTAAAGTAAGTACAAATAAGTAACAAAAAATGATCTTAAGGTGCTACACTCAAACTAATAAAACATTAAACTCCACGTTATAATAGTTCAAACAATGATATTAAAACCTTAGATATGTTTAACAAGGTAAAAAACATTTTTCTCACCTGCGACATTATGCGCCATGATATTCTGGACAATATATTTGCAATAATATTAAAGAACAGCAATATTTTTGAAACAATATTAAGGTTGGGCACCATCTTACTGACTCCTATAAAGTTCTTCCTTGAAATTCACGAGGGACTATTTCAAATCTGAAACATATATTCAGATATCACACTTTGCCACATCGTGTTCTTTATTTCATACATACATTTTGTACGAATAGCAATTCTTTTGTTATTTTTATAATTTCACTTTATGGCAAAACCATGCAAAGGATTACTCCCCCAGTTTTTTCAATTAAGAGAACAACTCTTTGGCAATTCTCACAACGCATTAAGTGGCTGGGCTTCTAATAACATTCTGCACACCCAATTACTCCCCTGCCGATGGGCTGCTGTTGAGATACAAATTCAGCATACTTCCTCACTTTGGTTATTGTTCTAACTTGCAATTAAAAATGCAAGCCAGACCTCTTGTAGATTTCAGCAGTGAATTAATCCCATTGGCAAAAGGGAGCATTTTCATGAGTCTGAGATAACAAATGCTCTTAACAGTCCTGTCAACCAAGCTCAAACAGCTAAGTGCACAACTGTGCACAAGAAGAAATGTTTTCAATACAATATAACATGTTAATTAATTAACATCAGATGAGAATTTTAACTTTAAATAATCTTTATTGGAGTAAATAAGGCTGCAACAATTCTCTCTAGTGTGAACTCAAATAACAGGAATAACCACTTCCGGTCTGAAGATCAGTGGGTGGAGAAGAGATGGAAGAATAGACATACATTAATATATGCAGGTCTCCTAAACCTCTTATTCTTCATCAGTTATTGTCAGAGTCAATCCCTGTCTTAAAAATAGGAGGAATAGCATCAGAAATATCATACAAATCAAGTAAAAACCAACTCTCTATCCCAAAACAGCTACCCATGGCTCTTTCTCGGTGAACATTGCCTCTGACTTTTCCTTCCACTGTCATGGTGGGCACTGGGAGTCACTTGCACTGTGGGTTACACCAGAGGTCTCTCCACCACCGCTTCCTCCCCTGATTCTCTCTTACCCTGAGCGGCCGGGGCAGTTCAGCCCCTCTCCACGGCACCGCGCCCATTTTGTTTGGCTTTGCAGCAACAGGACAGACCGCTGTAAAGTACTGAACCTTCAGATCCAGCTGGGTGACCCATGTTATATACTGGTCCAGGGTCTGGCCTGGCACATTCACTTCCTCACCACTACATTGCCAGACCCTCAGGACAGCAGAGTCTACCAATGTAGTGACAGAAAATAGGCTCCTCTGGAGAAAGACAGCCACCTCAAAGCCCAGTAAGCCCCCCTCCTCCAGACTTTATTGTTTTTTTTTCACTGACTTGACTACACATTACCTCTCATAAGATGTGAAAAGTGTTGTGGATATGAAAATGGAATATGTAAGCTTCGACTTTTGTCTAGTTTTTGCTTCTAATCTAACCTTTATGTATCATTATTTATCCTGAGAACTCTTGTTGCTTCACATATTTTCTTTTCCTACCCTAAACTTTCACTGTTGTGAACCCAGGTTCTCCCTGTTGATGCTTGTGGTATCTGATGTTTATACGTAGGGGTTATTCTGTCCCAAAAATGGAACCAGAGTAATCGTTGAGCATTCTGCTTGGCAAATATGGAGTGGCATGTCATTATGCTTTAAAACACCCTGTGACGCTTAGCCATGGAATACTTTGCAGGATGCTTGTTTTGTTTTGCATCGCAATTGCATTTTAGTAGCGCTTTCTACCACTGACAAGGCATTGAATCACTTTATGCGGGGTACCACGCTACTCTGTAGCCCAAAGTCAGTACTTTTTAATTATTGTTATAGATTTGTTGGCTATTTGGTTCAGTCTTGTGCTCTGCGGAAACAGAAGAATTTCCTTCATTTTCAAGAGGTGATATAATACGTTAATAAAGTGTAGGTGTAATTGTTTGAATGAATTATTGTAAGTGAAAAAAGAGAGGTGAGAAAATAGGAAGGAAGAGGTTAAATATTGTGCGATAGCAAGGATAGGCTAAACATGAGCCATTATGATTTATGGACGAGGGATGAGTTGTTAGGTTAGATATGTTTTAGTGTTGCGGGGACAGTTATTCCGAAGGCACGTTTATGCTTTGTAAGGAGAGGTATGGTTATTTTACTAGGATTTAGCAGAGAGTAAGGCAGCAGATGTGTCAGGTTAGGATAATCTCAGAGTCACTAAGGATGCAGAAGATGGGATGCAAGGAGAGTATTTTTCAAATAGTAGACTATTCCCTAGCTGGATTTCAAGTTATTTTCACACAGGGATTTTCTAAATGCTGTGGTAGGGTGCAATCTGAGTAACTATAAAGAGTAGAAAGAGAGGCTCACCTGTGAGCTGGTGATATACGTTTTTTAGGTCTCGCCTGTCGATGCGCATGCGCATCGAGCTTGCGAGACTATGGGGGCTTATCCACTCTTTAACCAACTTGCAAGGAATCGTGGCGATTCCTTGCAGTGCACGAGAAATTTAAGCTCAATGCGCATGCGCATTGAGCTTAAAAGCGCGTGCACATGCCCCCAGCCACCTGCCTTGCCTACTCTCTCTCTCACTGCCTCCCCCAGCTCCGCCCCCTCACTTCTTGATTGCACGGCCGCTAGGCCGTGCCTCCCCTACTCTCCTCCCCCCTCCTCCTCCTACTCTGCCTGCCGTGTCGCACCTCTCCCCTCTCCCCGCTCCGCCCCCTGCACACTGGCCTGAATTGTACCGAAAACTGGACCTCCCAGATCTAGGCTACAGCGTTGTCCTGCTTATTGGAACTTTTCTTTTATGTCCATTGGTGTAACTGGACAACTACTGACTTTTGGAAAGCTGTACATGACTCTGACTGGTTATTTTCAATTTATTCATGGTTTTTCTTTCTACTACGATTTTCACCTTATCAGGTTCACTGTAAATTGTTTTTTTTCAAATTACTAATGTCACTCAATTATGACATTGCCTAAATGTTGCTTGGCTCATTTGAAATTGTTCACTGCGTGATTGTGCACTGCGGTATCTCGAATTGCACCACTCTTACTCTTAGAGCTTCCAAGCTCTTTCTTCTGTATGCCCTCAATCCATATTGTGGACCCCTTGGCTCCAGTTCCCTCAAGAGGGCCGCCGCAGACGCTCTGCATGCACCTTTGGTCTGTCCATATATTGTTTCATTACACTCCCTACCCAAAATGGCCGACACTTTCTGCCGCGCGCCCATTGGTCATTTGCTTCCATGTGACCGCGAGCGGCTTTCTTATTATGACAACACATTGCTGAGGGCGTATCGTGAAGATCTCTCACGCCTAGCAAGGACCCCCATTGCGGACCTGCAATTCTTCCTGTGGGGTAAGCCCTTATAGATGCGCGACATATTCGAGGCTCCAGACATGCTTTATTTATTTGAACCCGCCTTCAATTTTTATGTGTCAATTGTTTATGTGCACTTTCCCTTCCCGCAGATTATCCATCAAGGGCACTGTTCCCGCTGGTAAGCTCGTTTATTAGAGCACCCTTTTTTCACTGCACACTCGGTAATTGATACCCGAGTTCACTCTCCCCTCTCTCCCCACAGACGTCTTCAATACTCCCCTTGGCCCCACCTCGTGGTAAGTTTTTTCCGCAATAATGGCAGCCCCTTTTTTGGGCAATATGACCGTAATTAACTGTCTAATTCCTTCCCCCTTAGACACTTGTTATACTTTGCATACACCTCTGAACTCCTCTCAGCTTCATTCCACCGGTAAGCCTCTCTCACGGTCCCTTACTCCTGCACTCCTTTAGAGTCCTTCACTTATGGCTAGCAATGTTGCATTCCAAATGCTATAGGTGTCACATTCGCAAAAGTTATAACTATTGGCATTGTAAATGACAAAGCTATCAATTTAGCTATTTTAAAAACCAACAAATAAATAAAATATTTGTCATTTACAAGACCAATAGCTCCAACTTTTCTAATGCGAGACCTATTGCATTTCCAATGCTTGTTAGCTTGGGTTGCTCTAGCTGACCCCTAATGGTGCAGACACCATTTCTTCACTTATATATAGATGCTGAACATCACAGAGGCTGTCGGACTTTGTACTCGTTTTTTAATATAGGGAATATTTGTATTTTGGCTCGTTAGGTGTGTCTACTGATGTTTTGACGAGTGTACAATCAATGAGGTTTGTATTGTTAATACTGTTATGTGTTTGTTTGTGAAAGATGCATGGGCGTTGAGTTTCTAGGGAGATGTTGTTCCCCCTAATACTAGGGATTGGTTGTCAAGGGAGTCTGCTGATTTAGCATTGTCTTGATCTTAGAGGTTCCTGGAGGGTATCTGTCAGTGGACATGAAGTGTGAGAAAGTATGAATTCTTTGTTGGATCACATTAGATATAACTAGCTTTTAACCATCCTTCGGAACTCTAAGTGATTCTCAGTGGCCCTGTTCTTTGCTGGTTGTGAATGCCAATGTTTTGCCGCTTGCATGGAGAAAGCAGTGCCACCAATGGTTTTCTTCCTATAAGCCGGAATTATTAAGAGCGGTGCTAGTCTTGAATGTAAGTTTCTGGGTTGGGAATCGGTTGTGATTTTTGCTTGAATTCATTTTAGACCTTTTCCATTTATATCTCTGTTTGTGGTGTTCAGTCATTTTAAAGGGGATATTAATGCTATCGGGAGCCAATGTAGAGCCTACAGGACCGGAGAAATGTGGGTTTGTGTATTTACATTTAGAAGTAATCTTGCTGCTGAATTTTGAATTCTATGTAGCCTTCTGATAGTTGAGAGTGGAGTGTGTGATATCGTCCACTAGCATAGCCAAGTTTTGGGAGGATGAGTAATGTTGTTTCTTGTACCTTTTGAGGAAATTCAGGATGTGGAAAGATACATCTAAGCATTTTCATTGTGAAGAAGGTGGATTGGGACAGGATGTCCACTGAAGTATCATGAAAGAGTCAAAGAAAATGCCAATATTTTTCATGTTGATTTGTGACTCTGTTTGGTGAGGGTCCCTAATCAACTGGCCAGAAAGATATAGGGATGTTTACGAGATTCTTGTGGAACTTCTGCTGTTATGCAGTAAGGATCTTTATAGAAAGGCGGTGCGTGGATCTAGTATGATCTGTGGTTTAGGTAAGAAGACATCTAGTTGAGAGTGATGATCCTATACAAACTTCTTTCAGTCTAAGTAGTAAGGTGTCCTGGTGAATTGTGTGAAAAAGGCTGCTGGAAGGTCTAGGAGCAGTAGTGCAGCAACACCATCTTTGTTGACTACTTTTTTTTAGGTCATCTCAAATGGCAATTAGGGCAGATTAAGTCCCTTTCCCTCAGCGGAATCCTGTTTGCCAGTCTAAGAGTAGTTTTTTATAGGAATTCTGTGATCTGGCGAAAGGCTGCTCTTCCCATAATTTTGCTAAAGAACGGCACATTGGAGAGGGTTTTTTCTCTCAAGGGGCTGCAGAGTTTCTACAAATCCTTCTGGTTGGTCAGTGATCAATCCATTTGGTGTGTACATAGCTGACAAGGTTTCAGATTCAGTTCAGTTCAGTTTATATCTTTATTTCGGTTAAAACAAACCATAAAAGATGTACATACATTTTAAATACATTTTAAATAACAGGGACCAAAAGGACCAATTCTGCGCCCATTTTGCCACAGTTCATTGTTACTAATAAAAAGTCAATCAAAGGCATTTGCGATATTAAAACAATAAATACACTTTTAAATCTAAAAAGAAGGGTAATATATTCAAATCTCTTAGAATTAATAATACAATTAAGACATACTTAATATAAGTGGGATTTCTTCCATTTCCTTATTTAATGCGAATTGTAAACAATGCTGACACCAACTCTTAATCCCACACTCCTAACTCCAGCAGCGATATTACATCAAGTAATCCAGAATATATCCCTATATCGTTAGAGTCTGAGACCCCGTCTCCTTCGTACTATTTCCACAGAAAAGAGGTATCTGCTTACACTAAAGACAATGGATTGCGTTGTTTCGCTTCTAAGAATTCTTTCAGCCTCACTAAGATGTCTAAATCACAGGAGGCGACAAATAGGTTTTATCCATTTTTTTCTCAGATGTGTGTATGCAGGACAAAAAAATAAAACATGTGGCTCATCCTCCCTTGTACCCATGGTACACAATTCACACTTTTCTAGGGCTTCTTTCCCTTCATTATCCTCAATGCGCACCCATTTCCCGGTGTTAGCTTTGATTTGTAATATGCCATAGCAAAATTTTAAATACAGTGACTTTGCTACAGTTGGTAAAACCTCGTCTATGAAGCATTCAAATCTACTCTCTGTTTTCGTACTGAGGTATTTCAGGGTTAAAGCACCCAGCTCCGGGTTTTGCAATGTGGAGTTGAGAAGAAACTCCCAGTATCTTTCTTTTAACAGCTTTTTACATCTCAAAGTAAGACACTCAGGATCTGCCCAATAATTATACAACCCAAGATTCGTGAGCCAATCCTCCATATGGTTCAGCCATACC
The DNA here is from genome assembly GCF_964263255.1 of Lissotriton vulgaris. Classification (NCBI taxonomy): domain Eukaryota; kingdom Metazoa; phylum Chordata; class Amphibia; order Caudata; family Salamandridae; genus Lissotriton; species Lissotriton vulgaris. The sequence goes on along the minus strand of NC_141693.1, from coordinate 204,579,317 downwards.
AGCCGTGTTGTGTTTTTTTATTTTCATGATTTCTTTTAGGGCTTCTCTGTAGTCTATTAATTCGTTTGTTAACCACAGACGAACCCAGTACAACAGCGGACGTAAAACTGCCTGATCATCAGTGCGATGTATATTCAGATCCATTGTAAGTGGGAGTAACGGTGTGCGCTGTGGTAGTGCTAATATTTTTCTAAAGAAGATGTTCTCCTGTATCATAAAGGCACACTTAGCAGCGTGGCCCCATAGTTCAGCCCCGTAAAGTGAGGCTGATTGGGCTTTATATTTGTATGATTCTAATACTGGGGAGCCGGCTCTAGAGTAGCTATTCTTGTGTCTCCTAACTATTGGAACTAGATTTTGAGTGAGGATCGTTTTACTTTTGTCAACTTGAGATTTCCAGTTCATTTTGGTGTCTAGAATAATACCCAGATAATTAAAACTGTGCACATATTCGATCATTTCATTAGTAACAGTTAATGTTTCTCTAAAACTTCTATGAGGATTAACCGCCATGTACTTAGTTTTGGACGAGTTAATCTCCAGTCCTTTATTATCACAATAAAACCGAAAGGTATTAAGTAGATTTTGTAGTCCTTTGGGTGCTTGTGAAATTAAAATGGTATCATCTGCAAATAACAATGCAGGCACATGCTCACAGCCCAACTTGGGAGAGTCATGCTTGCAGCCCAAGAGGGTGTCCGGGATGTCATTAACATATAAGAAGAACAATGTCGGTGCCAGCACACATCCTTGCTTAACACCTTTCCCTATGCCAATACGATCTGTTAGTTATCCATTTGGGCCCCATCTCACCCTGGCATAGTTGGCTTTATGCAGTCTGACAATCTGTTTCAAGATTTCCCCAGGGATACCCTGGTCCCTCAATCTCGACCACAGGGCACTTCTAGGGACAAGGTCAAAAGCTGCCCTGAGGTCAACAAAATCCACATACAGATGTGCCCTCTTCATTTTAATATACTTCCAGATGATACATAAAAATCTAAATACCTGATCGATAGTGCTAATTTTTCTCTAAAACCTGCCTGGTACTTGGTTAAAATACTATTTTCATCAATCCAAGCACTCAGCTTACTTAATACTTGGCGCGCATATACCTTCTGAAGGACGTCAATTAAACTAATGGGTCTATAATGGGCCGGGTTCATACGGTCCCCCTTTTTAAAAATAGTTACGAATTCGGCACCCCGCCATGTGTCAGGGATTGTGGCGCCCCTGGCAATTTTGTTACAAAAGCTTAATATATGGAGCCCATAACATGTTTTCGTGCTTCCTGTACGGTCTAGGTGCTGTCCCGGGTTTAATTGCCTTAATGGTTGCGATAGTTTCTGCCTTACTAAAGGACAAGGGTGTCACACTTGAGTTTAGGCCTAACTTGTCATAGTCCAGAGTAGGCTCATTTTCAGTAGGGGGCTGAGACCCACACTTTGGCTTCCAGAAACATATCCCTACAAGCAGTTCCATCTCTAGTGCCCCTAGCAACCAGGCCCCAGAATGATGCCTGGTCGTTTGCCTTACAGGCTTCCAACAATTCAGACCAAGTTTTTTCATCCCAACATTTCTTTGCCTTTAAAATTGTCCCCTTATATAATAAGGGGACATCATAGCACATCATAACTTTTTGTAGCCGCTATTAATTCCTTTTTAGCGTCGCGGCATGCTTTGTCGTACCAAATATCCCCTTTAACTGGGTTTCGCTGCCAGTTTTTAGTGGCTTTATAGCTTTGGTTAATATTTCTCAAAGGCCCAATGACATGTTTTTATAGATCCGTGTAATGGGGATCTCCTGCATTGGGACATTGTGAAAGGGGGACACTATATTTACATAGATTTTTTTTAAGAGTACTATCATTCCCCAGTACTACCGGTCACTTTAATGCTCTGCGATTATTAGAAAGCAGTGGGTCAATATTTGTGTGCTGTCCGGGACCCCCTCCCATGGGAGACAAATTAAATAATACCGTGGCAAGGGTCGAATTAAATGGGAAGTGGTCGCTCTCAATACGATTCTCCACTACGAGGTCTATTACCATCGGCCAAAGTGGGATTGAAACCATTACGTAATCTAAGTGGCTATTGCAACTGCCCCGTCTAAAAGTTGGTCAGCTAGGGCTGTCTGATGGAAGACGCCCATTGCAAGCACGCAGACCATGAGCAGCGGTCAATCGTAATAACTGGGCTGCGGCCATAGAACATGGTACTGCTGTACTGGTTTCAATTCCAGGGATGTTATTAGCATTGTCCTCTGAATCGAAAATGTTTTCCAGACCTATTATCGGTTTGAATTTTCGATTAAAATTCCCCCCAATAATTATCAGGGTTCTCTGGTCGAGCATTGTGATAATATTGTCTAAGTGTTCGATAACCTCTGCCTCTTTGTTTGCCGCCATGGGCCTGCTGTAAACATTTAAAATACAGACTTCTCTTTTATTAGGCCCTTTGAACCTTACTCCTAAAATATCTGGGGCTATTAGAATCAATTTGCTTAAAATTGATTCCCAACTTAATCTTTGTCCAGATTACCAGTCCACCCGAAGGTCTTCCTTTATTTACGTTAGTTGCAGGTACACTAAAGGATCTGTATCCAATTTTAAAATGGCTTTCAACAGCCCAAGTTTCTTGAAATAATATGATGTCGCCACTGTCGATATATTCCTGCCATGTGGGGTCACTCAAGTTTTTTTTAATGCCAGAAATATTCCAGGACCTCAGTTTAATACTGGATTCGGCACCTATGTCCGGTGTGTTACCTTCCATAGTTATATCCTCAGCTAATGCTACTTGCTTGGGGTCGTTTTTAGCGTTTTGTTCAGATCTGTGTGGAGGAGCATTTTGAGTTGTGTTGCCCTGATTTAAACCCTCCAATTCAGGGTTTTGAATACCCTTTTGTTGAACTGTGACCATTTGGCTATTCCCACAGCCTCTAACATTAGGCTGTTCACTAATCAAAGCCTCATTATTAGTATTGGTGCTCAAATCCGAGCCCTCTCCCATACTATTTATGTGCAACTTAGGGTCCGACTGGCAGCAGGTTGATCCTAGAGGCTTCGTGTGATATTCTTCCATGGCTGTTTTATTACCATCTCCCTTGAGCACACCATTCATCACTACTAGTAGACCCATTTCCTGGCCTACCAGTCAGTCAACTCCTTCCATCCCATATAACTCTGTGAAACGGTTAAAAATGGGGACAGAGAAATTGTTTTTGAACCTTTCCATCGCCCCTACTCGTTTCAGATTCCTATGTGTGACATTTTCATAATTTTGAGTGACATTTCTCTCATAATAAATGCAAAATAAAGCAATGAGAACAAGGGAAACATAAATATCAGAAATGATGACACCCATTTGAACAACCAGAAAGTCTAAGAAGATCTTACAAAACGGCTGCAAAGCACCAGAAATCAGGAGAGTGAGATGCATGTATTACAGCAAGCCAGGGGGCTGTATTAGGCTTGACTATAGTCCTGCTTAATCAACCTTAACCTGAACACGATCTCCTCAGCTGCTGCCTAATCACAATACATTATTAGTCAACAAGGGTCTTCTGACTCGGACTCGCCGCAGCAGACTGCACGGTTCTTGTGCAAGCTTCAGGGGAGTGGGGCTGAGTCTGGCACACGTAATTGTTCTTTTAAACAGGTTTCATTAAACGTAAAGTGTGTGTTCCTGGTAATAAAATCTATTTGCGCGGCGCCGTTATTTTGTGTAGAATAATAAAAGCTGCACTCTGTGCAACGTGGCTGGTGCTGACTTTACAGACAGATGGGTCACCGCTACTTTTATCATTCATGCGCAGCTACAAATACAGGCCCTGGCAGGCTGGGACCGGACACATTTTGAAGATGATCCGTGCACGGATTATAGGACTGTGCTGCCTGTTAGCTGCAGCACACTGACTAAATGTGTGAAGTGTCTTAACTAAGTCAAGTGAAGTCTGTGTGGCTGTGAGTGCTTTTGTCCACATCCTGTGTGCTGTAGAACTTACTGGAGGAAGGCAAAGCAAGCTGTGAAGGACATGATTTGGAACTTAATCACCAGTGACCCGCAACTAAATTGAACTTACTGAATTGTTTTACTTTATGCCCCTGGCCTGACTTAGACCCCGGTCGGTCTGCCTAGGCAGACACACTTGAATTTGCAACAACCGTAGGCTGCCAGGCCAGCGAGACCAGCTGCCTTTCTGTGTACAGGGTGGCCATCTGGGCTCGCTTCTCTCAGGTGGGGCCTGGCCCGGGTATGGTGGGTCCATGGGCCAGATGCATCAAGCGAAAAACCGGTCGCAAAGATTCTCAGAATCTGCCCCTTTGCGACCGGTATTTTTGCATTTGGGATGCATCATCCCAAATGCAAAAATCGCAAAAAGAGAATTTGCTAAATTGCGATTGCTTGCATTTAAGGAATCTCAAATTGATCACCAGTAAACCGGGCCTCCATGGCCACAGAATCAATTTCGATGCCCAAGGATGCCAGTGCTGTACTGGGCAAAATGTCTTCTAAGTTGTAGCAGGTACCCCAGTGTCAACCCTGAGCTCCTCAAAACTACCCAGCATCCTCTGACAGTCCTCGTAACTACGCGTGTTTGCTCTATCACCATTAGTAACTAGGCCGCAATGGCCACAGAATCACCTGCACTACCCCGGAATAACAGCCCCCGTCCTAGGTCCAGCTGTCTGCTCTGGTGTCCAAGGTACACTAAATCACCCATGATCTCCGGTCATGTTTGCATTATCACCATGGTAACCAGACCTCAATGGCCACAAAATCAATCTCAATGCCCTAGAATGACAGGCCCCTTCCATGGTCCAGCTGTCTCCTCTGATGCCAAAGGTACACCCACATCACCCATGAGCTCCCTAAACTATCCAGCCTCCTCTGGCATTCCGCGGAAACTGGCTTCCCCACAACAAGAACAAAAAACTATTCTCAAGTTAGTGTGGCACCTGGAAATGCCCTGTCCTCTGTAACACTTACACTGAAGAATAAGCAAAGAAGGACTCCTCCTTGGATACAAAGCTGTTAAGCGAGCTACCCCCTGGTCAAGAAGACAATTGGGGGGAGCCAGTGCTGACCGTTTCCTTTCTTGCATATCTTTGAGCAGTTTCTCACAACCAAATGGTCTTATGCACTAACTACTTTGAAATCATCCTCTCTCCTCCTTTCTCTTGTACCTCTACACCCTAGCCAGAAACCATGTGTAACCTTTCCCTCAGTAATTGTTGTCATCTTTGTCAATAGACATCAACAATCAAAATGATTTAATGGTCGAGGTTAATGGGTGTATGAACTTTTGCTCCAACTCTTTGACTTCCCCCTCAACCCTCTAGCCCTTACGCCTTCTTCTGTGTCTCTGCGTACACCGTGGTAATGTTGCCGCTACCCAGCTGAAAGATTAGGCTGGCGGCTTCTGCCATAAGAATTGGTACGGTGTGTGCTTCTGGTGCCTTTAAACCTTAATGCCTACCTAAGAAATTCCATGATGCACCCTCAGCTACTAAAGCTCCCGGAGGCACCAGCGGGATCACCCTTAACCCCTTCCCACTTTTCTCATTAGTTGCCAGCATACGATGGGCACCTAACGGCTTTGAACCCTCTATGTAGATAGTAACTTGAACTTGAGCACAGCACTATCCTTCCCTTGCACCTTAAACCTTTCTTATTCTCTGGCTCCGAGGCTCTACCTCTACTTCGCCCGACTCGTACTTTCCAACTATTATGTCTGATACCTACTAACCCCTACGCAGCCACATTGCAACCCCCAGAATGTTACTCCCTCGCATCCTTACCCATTGACACCATTGCTGCCACCTTGATTATGCAGATGCACTTTTTACCTGGTGCTCGGTGAGATCCCGCCCACCATGCCCTCTCTACCCATTCTGCACCTCCTGCTGATCATCCTCATCTAACACTCCCTCATAAGGATTGTGACATCCAATGTGTCACCACACCTCACATGTGGCAGCCTTTGCAGCCTGCCCGCATTAAATGTACTGTTTTAGGACAGCATTGGCAGGATCTGAACACTTGTCCTGTGAGAACCTTTGCCACCAGAGGCAAAAGACTTGCCATTCAGCCAAAGCTCCTTCTTAATCGTTTCACCATTATCCGTGGACACCTCATATCTACGTTGGAGAGTCGTATCATTCCCTCCCAACTCTTCCACTTATACAGAAAGCTGTGATCCGAGTCCACTTCCACCAGAGGCAGTACTGCCCCTCCTGGCCCGGTGCACCTCTGAGGCCGTTCCGGGCCTTCATGGGGCGGTGATATTGTCGTCCCCCGTTGCTTTCCAGCCCGGCCGTACTGGGCCCTTCCTTCTCTTCATCATCGGGTAATGGAGCCACACAGTGCTCCCCTGAGTCTGGAACGCTGCTGAAAGGATCCTGCTGCAAAATTATATATGGCCCAGTGTGCTGGTCACTAACTGCATCCCGACTTGGCCTTTTCCCTCGCCTCCCGTTCCACCTAACATTATCCCACTCCCTAACTACCATGTGCCCCCCAATCCCCACCCCCCCCACACCCACCCCCGGATGCTTGCACTAATTGCCTACCTGGTTCCCTGCCAATAGACCTTTCTGGGTTTGTGCTGCTCCCTCAAATAGCCTATTGTGAGCAGATCTAATACTAGACCGCTCAACAATCAAAAGGGACGTCAAAATAAGGGTCCCGTGAGTACAAATGACACTTCGCTCCGACTGAAAGCTAAGAAACTTCCCCCAAAAGTAGTAAGGAATGAGTAGTAAAGTGCAATGTGCCAAGGTCAGGATCATTAATATGGCAGCAGTTCTCAAAACTTAGTAGCTGTTCTCACAATTCCCCAAACTTTTTAAAACAGCAGACTTTACATCAATTTTTTACTAAATAATCAAGCATTTTAAAAAGTAAGGCTTGCAGTTATACAATGATAGTCTGGTTGCCTTTATTAATAGCCAGTAAAAGTAATTTAATTAATCAGCATGGGGCCTTTCCGCCCTTTCACTGACTCACTAATTTTCAATCTCTGAGGGGTGCAACTTGCGACACGCTGCTCCCCTCCAGAACTCACACACTGGCAATGTCCCCCTCATCCCCAATTCCCTGGGGCCTCCAGGTCGCGTTCATGTGCTGCCACTAAAGGCCGCGCTGGAACAGGTCCCCACCCTGTGGCCTGGTTCCAGCCCCCTCGGGTTCGCTCTCCGAAGTCGAGACCGGCCCAATCCCTCACCAGTAACCAGGATACGTATGCGTGGATACAGCGCGAGCCCTCTAAGTCCGCCGGCGCAGCCCCTGCAAAGGCTCTCCTCAATGGACGGACATAATTCGCCCCAATCTCCTCAGGACAAGGCCAGGATACCCGGCTGGAGCTCAGGCAGGGGCTAAAAAGGCCCCAACAGTGGCTGAGTGCACTGACACAAGACGAGTGAAAAACGAATCTCTAACTTGTTAGAAAAACGCTCTCCTATATCTATGACCAGCCGTGTATACCACAAAATGGTGGCTGGCTGGGCAAAATGGGGGCATAAATATCCCTTGGGTTATAAAATAGCTCAACTAGCTCAAAGGGGGAGGAGCAGTCGCCTGGGCCTCTCCCATTCCTCAAACACTCTGGGGGTAGACCTCCCTATATTCAGCTGCCCCCCCAAGATCCCCTTCTGAACTGTTGTCTGTTCGTGCCACGTGAGGGCGGCAGTCTACTAACGACAAATAACTGTGGGTCTAACAGAGCTGTCTGAATCCTGACTTAACGCTGATGTCTCCGAGATAAACATTGGTAGGCATTGACTTGACATCAGTGATATATGCCGCGCCCCCCCTGTGGTTGAATCAAGAATGGGAATCAATCCAGCGTTTATTATGTTACATTGTAGGAAGGTGAACTCATCCCCGCCCCCCACGACTACCAAGTAGCGCGTTGCCTGTGGCTCTGCCTGGCAATTATAATAACAGCAGCACTCCGGCTGGCCGCAGAGCTTTGACAGTCAGGCACAGGTGCTAATATATGTGACTTCACATTTGAGTGCGTTATGAGGACCACCACACTGAAATGTGTTAGTCTAACGCCTGATGCATGACACTTTGTAGGAATGCGTATGTGGATACGTCTGCCCAGTGTGACTGGTTATAAGTTGACCTTCCGGAATGGCAAAGGCGTGTGTGTGTGTGTGTGTGTGTGTGTGTGTGTGTGTGTGTGGTATTTTCTCAAAGTGAGGGGCTGGGTATGTCTGTGGGGTTAGTCTAATCCTCCCAACCGTAACCATTTCCCTGTCCCAGTCACCCTCGACATGAGTCTTTCTGTGGTTCCACCTCATGATACTGGGCCCCTGTGCTCCGTTTATCTGTAGACTTGTGTGTACTCTTTCTCCCACATATTCTGCAAACCTTTCCCCTTTTTAGGTTTTGCCTAGCCAATGCGTACGAAGTACGCATGTGCTAGGAAAAAGCTAATGAGTATAGTATATGGGGCTTGGAATCCGCCCCGTCTTCCATTGGCTAGCTCCATAAATGGAGGCTAGCCATTGGAAGACACGTTTGTCCGTCAATGCAGGACCAGATTCGGGGGCGTTCCCGAGAATTTTTGGCTTTTGGCGACGTCAGCCGAAAGCCTGTTCTCGGGAACGCCCCCGAATCTGGTCCCAGCATTGGAAACACCGGAAGAAGATGTCCGGCCCGCCGCCTGGTTGTGGGCGGGGCCGGGAGGACGTGGTTTCTGCTTCCCCCTTCCTTGGGGAAGCCATTGCCTGCCTTGCCGTTCTCCCGTGTTGTGAGGGAGACCGGAGATGCTGCCCGCAGCGAGAAGCTGGCCCGAAGGAAGCAGCCGTGTGCCTCCATCCAGGGCCGCGCTGGGATTGGCCCAGCCGGCCGAGCCTCCGCCACGTCATCCGGAGGAGGAGTGGAGAGCCTTGTACTTGCTTTCCACTATTGGCGGGTATGTGCTGACCTCGGTGCTGCTGCTGAAGTGCCCGGGGCTCCTGCACCGGAGAAAGAAGCAGAGCTTCTGCTGCAGACACATCTCACACCGCGGAGGTGAGTGTCAAGGGTCGGAGGAGGGAGGAAACCGGTACCGAGGGAAGGTGAGGGTAGGACCGCCCTGTGCCTCGAACCTGAGCGCAGCGAACTTGATTTAAATATAAAGCTGTGCTGAACGGGTTTGTTGGAGTCGGAGAAAGCCTCGCTGGCCCCGGTCACAATTCCACCCCCAGCGCCTCCTTCAGCCTTTAGCATCACAAAGCGGCTGAGCCTGTTCGGGCCGGGGCCGCCTCTAGGCGCGCGGGCCAATCACAGGCCAGGCTCGCGGGCTCCTCCTGCACTCAGGGCTTCGGTCGCTGATTATCCCAGGTGCATTGGATTGCCGCTGCTTGTTGATTGGGCGCCGGGAGTGAAGGAAAGAAAACACTCTCCGCCAGCTGACGAAGCGAGGAGCGTCTGAGAGGATCCACCGGCGAAACTCCGATCAAAGTTGATTTTCTTTTTATCCCGTTCCCGACCCCCCCTCCCGCTCTCCGTGTGCCCGTTCCCGACCCTGCCCCCCCCGCTCTCCGTGTGCCCGTTCCTGCACCACTTATAAATGCTTGTTTAGAACCTGAACTTCACAATTCGAGTTCCCAGTCATATTTACTGACTTATAATGGAGTTGGGAACAACAGTCGGATTGAAGGCCTGCTCATGGGAATTACACTAAACAAGCATGTGTGAGCTGTAACAAGAGAAAGGAACCTGCGCGCTCGAACCTAGAGGATAGTGTTTTTTTAATTAACTTGATTATGCGACATGCAAGCACTAAACAGAAATCTGACGCAACGTACAAGCTTCAGACATTGCTCTGCTCTTTTACACAATACCTTACTGTTTTCCTTGCAAACCTACCCCGAAGTTTTTGAATAGATAACTTGCTACGGAGGGAACTCTATTTTTTCACTTTCCTTTTAACCAGTATGGTCGGGTCAGTGAGACGTGTATTCACAGATCGATTTCTAACGTGTGCAGCTCATTTGGCAGCAAAACTGTATAATAAAGAAAAAAGCCAATAGGTCATAGACCTCATTAGAAAACGGATGTTTGGCCGTGGCTCCTCTCTGCGCTGGCCTTTTTAGGCGATTTGCATACTGCCGTTTGTAAAAGCAAAAGAATTGAGTTTCACTGTTGCTGGCTTCGTGCCACCCCAAATGTAAACAAATGGATTCTGTCTTTAAAGAATATTGATCGCGCTCCGATAAATGAGCACCACCAGCATTCCAATTGTTCTGCCATCACCGCATGAAACGTGTCCGAGGCTGGCCCCGCATACTCTAAACATTACACAGTTAGTGCAGTTTAGGTGTTTTGTATAGCTACGCGTGCGTACAGATAGATGAATAGATGAGCTTTTAGGCAAACACGTGGAATACGTTCACTGGGTTTGTACTTTGCTTTACAAGTCTTCTGTGCTGCAGAAGGCTTCTGCATCATGCAAAGGGAAGCAGCTTTTAAAAACTGTCAGAATAACACTGCGTCACTCTTAAATCATATTTGGTTGCAGAATTTTTTGCTTAAAGAGAATGCAGTGTGTTAAGAGAAATATAAATCTGCATTTTAGTGACTTTTTACTGTGCATTTATTTATGTGTAATTGACGCATTTGTACACGTGACACGAACACTTTGCTTTTCTCGGTAACACTTGGAGGAAATGTTACCAAACGAACAAAACGCACCCCGCATAAAGCGAAGTACTTTCTCCAGGGTAGACCTTTCATTCATTTTTTATGTTACTTTTTCAAATGTAAAGATTCTTTAGGGGAGATTGAATTAGAAATAATACTTTTTGTATTTCTGTATTATGCGGCCATGACCCTTTCGGTGGTTGTCAGAGGTTCTGGTGCCAACCTTCCGTTTTTAGGTCAGGCGGGTTCCAGTCTGGTTTCCCATCGGCATTTTGGAGGCCCATTGTTTGGGATTGTTTTTACCTCAGTCCCCAACCAAATTGTATTAAAGTTCACTTTGAATTCTCAGAGTGTAAACATACATATACTATAGTAATTTGTGCCTCTCAGCCTCTTCGCTTAACGGAGTTTTTCTTTCGGATCAGTGAGATGTTTAAAAGCGCAATGAGAAATCTTGGTAGATTGTGATCACCTTGTACATGTCCACTCGTCTTAATATCAACAGAGTGAGCTGTGGGTGTGTGTGTGGGGGGGCCGTGTGTGTGTGTGTGGGGGGGCTCTGTGTGGAGGGGCTCTGTGTGGGGGGGCTCGGTATGGGTGTGTGTGGCATTTGCGAGAGATTAAGCTATTGGCATTGTAAATGACAATGCCATTTATTTATCGGGGATCAAAAAGAAAACATAAATAAAAAAATTGTCATTTACAATGCCAATAGCTCTAACTTTTCCAAAGGCAAAACCGTTGCATTGTAAATGCTTGTTACAAACGTAGGAATGCGAACGGAAGGAAGCACTTCATCAGACACACCACATGGCGCCCTGACGCTAATTACCCTACACAGCTTTCACTGCAATTTAACAGTTGTACGAGTGGGCGGGTCGCTGCAATTAAAACGTCAATACAGTAAAAGCTATTTTAACAGTGTTATAAAGGAAAGAGAAACTTCATCAGATGCTGTAACTGATCCTGCCTTTTTGCATTTGAACCACTCTTCTGATCGCTGATTTAAAAACCCAGTGTGCATAATGTTAAGATAAGAGGGCGCTGTCACAAATTGCCTGCTGCAGCTGGAAGACACCATGTTGCCGTTGTGTGAGGCTGTGTTGATCGCACCAGTTTCTTACTTAGAGTGCAGAAGACTGCTGTAGTAAAAGACGTCATGCATAGTGCCACTTGGCAACCCCTTACATCCTAAAATAAAACCCCACATCAATAATACAAATTATCACCTAACCAACCCCATACTTTCAGCAGCCATAACACCATATATTTCTGCTTCCGTCCCTTATCGCCTCAAAGGTTCTCACTTGTCCTCCACCAAAGGCACCAGCTTTAAGTTTCCTTTCCCCCCCTAATGTGTTTTACCTTTTCATTTCCCCCATATTTCACTGAGACTCGAAGATAAATTGCACCCTCTACCAGCCCCTTCACCTGAGCTAGGACACATCTGCACTGTGTCAAATCCACCCCACTACTTCCCTAAGTTTTCATCATCCTATTGGCAATATTCAAGAAACTGTCCTACCATTGGCAGCTAATCAACAAACCTTCTCCTGTCACAGCCCACCAAGCACAAACAAAACATCAACTCACCGCTTAATCATTCACCCTGAACTTCCCTCCAAATGACATACCAGGTTGATAGCCCTTCTTCATTGCAATGTAGTGTAATGTAAATAGAATATATAAAGCATGACTAATGCTCAAAAAGAACACCTAGACACTAAGACTCAAACAACAAAACAAGAGAAGAAATACCCAACTAAAAGTAAAGGGCTCGGAAGAGCGAAGTTTTATGATCGTTTAAGAATCTCAGATAGTTTGTGTGGCTTGGAGGAGGAAAGGGAGTTGGTTCAGTAACTTCGATCCTACCAGTTTGATGGAGCAGCTGCTAGTCAAGATGTGGCTGGTAAGTGTTGGATGATCTGAAGGACCTCTGAGGAAAATAGATTCTGAACATATTCTGCAGGCTGCTTGGTTCAGATTTATATAAAGCTCCATGGATGTGAGAAAGGATCTTGAATTGTATCCTTTTCCTAATTGCCAGCCAATGAAAGTTACTGAGTTTAGAGGAAATAGAGTAATGCTTAAGAAGATTTAACAGAAGTCTTGCTGCCGAATTTTGTACCAAGTTTAGTTTCCTTATGAGATTGCTAGCGAATCCAAAGTATAGTGAATTTGAATAGTCCAGCCCCACAGGGATGAGAACATGTACCACAGCTTTCTTAGCTTCAAGGGGGATAAATCCTAGAATCTTTCTAAGAGTTTTTATTATGCAAAAGCATGATGCAGTAACTTATTTGATGTGCTGCTTAAAAGATAGCTGGTTGTCGAATTTTACTCTGAGGTTGTTGACCACTTTAGCTGGGGTGGGAGGAAGGCCGAATTCAGGAGCCCAACGGAGATAATCCCATACTTGCCATACAATAAGTAAGTCTATCTTCTTGAGTTGTTTCAAGCAGACATCATTTTTCCAGGATGAACCTAATGCCAAACATTGCTAGAACCTTGTTTGGCAAGAGTCTTTGTTGTTGGTCAATGAGACACTTAGTTGAGTATCACCAGCATACGACCCCACTTTAAACCCAAAACCACGAATTAAGGCCACCAGGGGCCATGTAAGCATTATAGAGCGTAGGTCTCCAAGATGATCCATGTGGCACCCCACAATTCAGTGGGACTGGGCTCGAGGAAAAAAAGGGAGACAAATACCTGGAATCTATTTGTAAGAAAATAGTGATTCAAGTGAGGGCTGGATCATTGACAAACATCTCTGCTAGTGTGTGAATAAGAATGGAGTAAGGTATGGCGTCAGAAGCTGCAAAAAAGAAAACCAAACAGACAAGGGCAGCTGTCCCTCCAATGTCCAAAAGATTTGTCAGGTGTTCTAAAACCATATTCAGAATAGATTCCGTGCTGTGAGCCGCTCGGTAGGCAAATTGGGAAACATCAAGAACATGTATGTTTCAGAATAGGAAGAGAGTTGCTGATTAATATGCATTTTAAGCATCTTCGCTGGGGCTGGTGGCAGCAAGATCAGTCTATAATTGGCTGATATGTAGGGACCACGTGTTTCTTCCGTAGAATGGGTGTAAACTGGTATTGTTTCTAGGAAGTTGGGATAGTGGCATTATTAATGTAGGAGTCTCGCATGTCACAGAAGATTGTGGCACTAGTAGAGGGTGCTATTTTAAAAATTGACGAAGGGCATAAGTTAATTGGAGATCCATATTTACACCTTTCTATATTGTTAAGCATTTCCGAAGGGGAGATTGGTGTTAACTCCCTGAGGCTAAAAGAGCGTCCTACCTGTGGATTATATAATCGTCTCTTAACCTGGAGGTAAACCCGCTGGAAATGATGAAAGAATCATGAATGTGAAGTGTTTTTTCTTTTAAAAAATTGCAAATTTGTCACACATACACTGAGAGTGGATGATATCCTAATTCATAGTGAGTCCAGAATTTAACTACGCAAATACCTATCTGGATGAATGTTTAGATGACTCAATCCTATTTTCATAGAAGATGTATTTTGTAAGTTTGATTTTCTTATGCTAATCTTTATTAGCTATACAATAGGTTTTTCTCTGCAACACTTGAGGTAGCTTTCTATTTCCTTTCTATTTGACGACAGTTTCTTTTCAGACACAATTGGTCTTGGGTAAACCATAAAGGGGGTGAACTCAGAGAAATATTTTTCTTCTTTTCAGAGGAGCAAAAACATTAAGAGTAGAAGTAATCCAGTCCTGATATGAGAGACGGTCAGCATCAACACTGCCAGTCAGTGATGTCTGCCTATTTTTAGGTCTCGCCTGTCGATGCGCATGCGCATCGAGCAAGCGAGACTATGGTGGCTTATCCACTCTTTATCCAACTTGCAAGGAATCGTGGCGATTCCTTGCAGTGCATGAGAAATTTAAGCTCAATGCGCATGCGCATTGAGCTTAAAAGCGCGTGCACATGCCCCCAGCCGCCTGCCTTGCCTACTCTCCCAGCTGGTGCCGCTCCAACCCCTGCGGCATCAAAGGCTTTTCACGGCCGGCCGGCCATGCTTTCAGTTTCACGACCGGCCGGCCGTGTGAAGTACATTTCAAAGCCCGCTCTCCCTGCTCCGCCCCCTGCTCCGGCCGAGACGCATTTCTCCTCCCTCCTCCCCCCTCCTGGGTCAGGTTACCCTGCTTTCTCTTTCGCTTTTTTTTCACCCGGTGACATTGTTGCCTTTAGCCCTTCCCTCACCTCCTCAAGCCGTTACTCGTTGCCTCTTACTCTCTCTGTATTTTGTTCCAATATTCATTTATTCTTCATTCAGGTTTCCGCAATACGGACAATACTTGTTTTGTTTTTGGGAACCCGGTAGAAAACGGTGAAACATTTTGGATGTAAGTTTCCTTCATTTTTTTTTACTGCGGTTGCCATTTGCGGCACGCAATGAGGATTGTACACAGTGGTGAAGGTTCACTCGTATCTATTATTTCGATTTAGCACCACAGACTATGTACCTTTGACTATTTTTCTCATTATATGAACACGACCGATATGGTGTAACTTGATGTGCAATGGGAATGTGTTAAACAGACAATAGTGCCAGTAAGGCACACTCCACTCCGCCGGAGCCTCGCATCACTCTGCAGTCTCTGCCTCGCGCCCGCCATTGCCCCCCTCCCCTTCAAGGGGACTGAGCACGTGCTCTCATTATCTCACCTCCCTTTATAATTAATTTACGGTCTTTGCAACTCCCCAGCCATATGTTGCTTTGTTTTCGCTGCTTCTTTGTTGTTGTGTCGCCACACATCCGCCTCTCACCACACCGACGCCACTCACCCTCACTCACCCTCAACCCCTCACCCTCAACCCCTCACCCTCACTCACCCTCACCCTCACTCACCCTCACCCTCACTCACCCTCAACCCCTCAAACTCACCCTCACTCACCCTCACTCACCCTCAACCCCTCACCCCCTCACCCTCAACCCCTCACTCACTCTCACTCACCCTCAACCCCTCAGCCTCACCCTCACTCTCACTCACCCTCAACCCCTCACCCTCACTCACCCTCAACCCCTCACCCTCACTCACCCTCAACCCCTCACCCTCACTCACCCTCAACCCCTTCCCCTCAACCCCTCACCCTCACTCACCCTCACTCACCCTCACTCACTCACCCTCAACCCCTCCCCCTCACCCTCAACCCCTCACCCTCAACCCCTCACCCGCCCTCACCCTCACTCACCCTCAACCCCTCACCCTCACTCACCCTCAACCCCTCACCCTCACTCACCCTCAACCCCTCCCCCTCAACCCCTCACCCTCACTCACCCTCAACCCCTCACCCTCACTCACCCTCAACCCCTCACCCTCACTCACTCACCCTCACTCACCCTCAACCCCTCACCCCCACTCACCCTCAACCCCTCCCCCTCAACCCCTCACCCTCACTCACCCTCAACCCCTCACCCTCACTCACCCTCAACCCCTCACCCTCACTCACTCACCCTCAACCCCTCACCCTCAACCCCTCACCCTCAACCCCTCACCCTCAACCCCTCACCCTCACTCACCCTCACTCACCCTCAACCCCTCACCCTCACTCACCCTCACCCTCACTCACCCTCACTCACCCTCAACCCCTCAAACTCACCCTCACTCACCCTCACTCACCCTCAACCCCTCACCCACCCTCACCCTCACTCACCCTGACCATCACTCACCCTCAACCCCTCACTCACCCTCAACCCCTCACTCACCCTCACTCTCACTCATCCTCACTCACCCTCAACCCCTCACCCTCACTCACCCTCACTCACCCTCACTCACCCTCAACCCCTCACCCTCAACCCCTCACCCTCACCCTCACTCACCCTCAACCCCTCACCCTCAACCCCTCACCCTCAACCCCTCACTCACCCTCACTCTCACTCATCCTCACTCACCCTCAACCCCTCACCCTCACTCACCCTCACCCTCACTCACCCTCAACCCCTCACCCTCACTCACTCACCCTCAACCCCTCACCCTCAACCCCTCACTCACCCTCACTCTCACTCATCCTCACTCAACCACCCTCAACCTCACTCACCCTCAACCCCTCACCCTCACTCACCCTCAACCCCTCACCCTCACTCACTCACCCTCAACCCCTCACCCTCAAACCCTCACCCTCACTCACCCACCCTCAACCCCTCACCCTCACTCACCCTCAACCCCTCACCCTCACTCACTCACCCTCACTCACCCTCAACCCCTCCCCCTCGACCCCTCCCCCTCAACCCCTCACCCTCACCCTCACTCACCCTCACTCACCCTCAACCCCTCACCCTCAAACCCTCACTCACCCTCAACCCCTCACCCTCAACCCCTCACTCACCCTCACTCTCACTCATCCTCACTCACCCTCAACCCCTCACCCTCACTCACCCTCACCCTCGCTCACCCTCAACCCCTCACCCTCACTCACTCACCCTCAACCCCTCACCCTCAACCCCTCACTCACCCTCACTCTCACTCACCCTCACTCAGCCTCAACTACTCCCCCTCACCCTCACTCACCCAAAACCCCTCACCCTCACTCACCCTCACCCTCAACACCTCACTCACCCTCACCCTCACTCACCCTCACCCTCACTCACCCTCAACACCTCACCCTCAACCTCAACCCCTCACCCTCACTCACCCTCACTCACCCTCACTCACCCTCACTCACCCTCACTCACCCTCACTCTCACTCACCCTCAACCCCTCACCCTCACTCACCCTCACTCACCCTCACTCACCCTCACTCACCCTCACCCTCACTCACCCTCACCCTCACACAGTGCAATAGTTCTCAGACCATTTCAGTTAGAGCTTTTAGAAATGTTTATGGCTTTTTTTATTTGTAATACTTTAGCATTGGCTACAGGAAACAAAAATGCTAAACATTTACAAAAAAAACCCCATAAACAATTCTAAAAGCACTAACTCTAATGGTGCGAGACCTATTGCATTTCCAATGCTTGTTTATTTATCACCCTATGTCTACTTTTGGGTTTGGCTTTACCTTATAAATTCTTAAGGACATGGGACGACTAAGTAGTCAAGCCAAATTAATGTTTTAACTTTAAAAATAAGATTTTCACTAAATTCAGCCCAAGGGGCACTTTGCTTTTTCTATCATTTCTGCAAAGGGCCACTACACTACTTTCAGTTGTTCTACAGGACTTCAGTTACAAGAAACTTGTATCTGTTATGTGCATTTGAACATTGGGCCACTCAGTTCTTGTGGTCAGCATGGTATGCTTGAACAAGGAGCAAATCTTCAAAGTATTCAAGAGCATTTACAGTTCAGAAGAGAGGTGAAAACAAATGATTTGACGCCAGCTACACCATCCCATAACCCTGACATAGCATAGGGCGTCTACCGTCCACAGATCGGGCACATTCTCTAATAACTTTCTGGGCCCGATTCACAGAACTAACTTTAGACAAAATCCAAAACTTACTACTTTTGGTATTAACAGAAGTTAGGATTTTGTCTTAAGTTTGTCTTAAGACAAACTTAAGACAGACGTAAGACAAAATCCTAACTTAAGTCTGTCTTAAGTCTGTTTTAAGACAAACTTAAGACAAAATCCTAACTTCTGTGACTACCAAAAGTAGTAAGTTTAGGATTTTGTCTTAAGTTAATTCTGTGAATCGAGCCCTTAGTGTCCAGGCAATATAAAGTATAATCAGGGACGGATTGGCAAGGCGGGCATTCGGGAATGGGCCGAAGGGCCGGTGCCTCGGTGCCCTCTGTGGGCCGTTTTTTTTCTCCCCTGTCCCAGTCCACAGAGAGTGGATTAGGAAAGGGGAGGAAAAAAAAACGGCCCACAGAGACTGAGAAAAGGGAAAGCAGCCTCGCTGTGCGGCCAGACAGCGATTGTCAGCTGTGGCCTCTCCTTCACCCCTTCCCTGCCAAGCAATCAAGCTGAGGCTGGGCTGGGGAGGGGTGATTGTTTGCAATAATCGGCCTCCCTGGGGGCCAGGTGTTTCTCAGGCCTTTGAGCCATTTTCACCTCGGCCCTTCTGGGGCCCATGCAGCCCAGAAACGGTGTTAGTCTTAACACCTCGCCCACCGCCCTTCACATTCAGGGCATAGTGGGCGAGGAAGAATGGGTCTTGCTGTGGGGGCCAGGTGATGTTTGGAATTTTTTTGTTTTATTTATTTATTTATGCAATTTTATATAGCGCAGACTTTACCCGAAGGTGTCAGAGCGCTTCACACTAGGAACATCAATAATACATGAGGAGAAAATTAAAAGTGGACAAATTACAAAAGCAAACGTTAAGTTACATGAATCAAAAGTGACAATAGTGAGCAACCAAAATACACGAGGAGCAAACGATACATTACAGGAGGAAAAAGAGATATGTGTGCAGGTTACAAAAGCGTACAAAATTCAAGTAGAGGTATAATACTGCAATTAATGGCAGACACTACAGCACAAGAACAAACGTTACGTAGGCAATGGTGGCACTTGTGCAAGTATCTAAAGCAAACAAAAGTGAGAGGTAGCAAACAGTGTGTTACAAGAGAAAAGTGACGTGTGCAAGTTACAAAAGGGTACCATACACAGGTACAAGGGTAATACTCAGGGCACAAGTCCTAAAAAAAGAAGTGGGTGGAAGCTGACATCACGACAGGAAGTGACGTCACGAAAGGGGGCTTGCACCAACAGACTCATTGCCTCCCCTCGCTCACCCCTTAGCAAATGGAGCCACACATTTACTCGTTGGCCTCTCTGGGGCGAGATCTCACCCAGAGAGGCCAAAGAGTGAATGTGTGGCTCCATTTGCTCCAGTTATAGAGCTCCCAGTAAAATAAGTGGGGGGACGCCGTCCACCCACGTGGTACCCCGACTCAAACCTTGGTAATACTACAGTAAATGGTAAATACTCAAACTGCCAGAACACACTGGGAAGGCACTTCCCATGCACCACTTCACCTCAGCCTCCCCCCTGGCTACCTGGCTACCTGGCTACCTTGGATGACCCAGATAGCTGTGTTTTGTGCTCCCCTGCCAGGACATTTTCCCAAGGCCTGGAGGGTTGATTAATTTACTAATTGCAGGGGCCTTATCTCTGTTCATGTGCTCCTGAGCTGAAGGTCTGGGGAGGGCTGAGTAGGTTAGTAATAGCAGGGGCTTCGCTGCTTTTCAGGTGCTCCTGTGCTGGAGGGCTGGAATAATTTTGTGACAAAAAGGGGCCTTGCTATTTTTTTTAGTTGCTCAGCATGTAGGCCATTGTCACCTTGGCCCTGTGTCGTGTGCAAGAACAGTATCCTCCCACTTTCATTCCTTGTCTGTGCAAATGGTGTTTCATGAAAGGGCACGCCCCTTAAATGTGAGCCACGCCCCTTAAATATGGGCCAAGCCTCTTGAATGTGGGCCACTTTTTTCGTCAGTGCCCGGGCCGAATTGTGATCCCAATCCGACCCTGAGTATAATACAATCTGTTGTACTGAATTGGCTTGTCTGGATCCTGCTATTGCCAGACCCACTGATCCTGCCTGTGGTTCTGAAAACGCATTGGCATCCTCCCATTCAGATTTATGGCATTTATACTGTTGAAGGCGGTCTCTTTTTTCAACAATATGTTTCTTCTTTCACCTTCCGCATCACACTATTTCTTGTTGTTCCTGTTATAATCATTCCATGAACAAATGTCTCGCTCCATATTTTAAAGATTGCTGTCCTGTGTTTGAATCAGTTTTACCCGTGCAAAAACTGCGCTGCGCAGATCAAATTGCTTTTGGGAGGGTGAAAAAACAAAATGAAATGTGTTAAAATCACATTCCAAGTCACAAGTAAAACGTGGTGGCAAAAAAAGGCATTCATTCCCCTCTTCTTGGGGTTTCGTAGTGTAATTTATCAACGCTGTGCCAACATTCAAGTGGGTATAAAATATTTTAATGCTCCTGATTAGGAGCACCCTCCATTGTATGCCAGCTGTGTGCTTCAGTGGAGCAGACAGAGGTCCCACTATTGGCTTCCTCCGAGATCCCTTGGGTAAAGTGCCAATGTTTGTCTATTGATTTCCTTGTTCATCTAAGTGACAGGTGCGAAGGTGAAAGCAGATGTTAGTCTGTTGATTGCAGATGTTAGTCTGCTGAATGCAGATGTTAGTCTGTTGAATGCAGATGTTAGTCTTTGAATGCAGATGATAGTCTCTTGTCCTTTGCAAACCTCCCTCTCTACCTTGAATGCTGGTCCCAAAGAAGGAATCCTGTCTCATGCATATTGATGAGTCAGACTTTCTGTGAATCCTTGTGACGAGCCACTGTCCACCGTGTTGGGTTGAAATGACTACAAAGTGCAAAGAATAGGCCACCGTGTCTTGATGTGACCTGGCCTGACCAATAATAAACATGGTACAATGACTGCTCTCTGGCCATGCAGTTTATTCTACTATGTTCCCCTGTTGTGTTTTATGGGAATGCCGTGTTGAAACAATTACCCAGATCACCCTTATGAGCAGTGGCAGCTCCTCCGCTAAGGTGGAGGAGCGTTGCCCCGTCTCAAAACGGCAGGAAAGATGAAATAAAACGATAATAAACATGTTTTATTTTTCCTTTCTTGCCAAGTCTTGGGGGGTGGGGCCAGAGGGGATGACAGGCACAGGGGGAGTGGTAGGCACTATTGTCAGTGCTCAGGATGGTTTGGCCAGCCGTCTCAGGCCGACCAAACCGTCTTGCACACTGAAGCTCTCTCCAACCCAGCTGCATTGCTGGGATAGAGAGAACAGGCACTGGCTCCCAGTTGTACTGGGAGCGTAAATTTGCAGCGCTCAGGCCAATCCTGACGCTGCTTTCATGTTGCCACCAGCAGCATGAGAGCAGCGTCAGGATTGGCTGCAGTGGAGTCTGCGAGCCTGTGCCTGGAAGAGAGGAGCAAAAGAGCGAAACACGGCCAGCTGCAGGTAAGTTTACAAAATATGTATTTATTTTGTCCTTTGAACCCCCGCCTCTCCACTCCTCCACAATACCAGCCGCTTCTGCTTATGAGTCATCCATACTACCTTGCTTTTGTTCCTTCTTTGGCTGTGCTTGTGGCTCTGTGTTATTCCTTGCCTGGTATGCCATGCGATGAGCAACGTCATGGACTTTAGCATCCAGTTATAGCTGCCTTATACTTTGCTTAAACAAACTATTGCACATTAACTCTGTGATTATGTGAATTACTGCTCCAACATGCTGCCATCACAAGGTGTAATCTCGGTGGGGTGGGATTTTATGTCTGGCTTGACAGTGCAGCTGTCTGCAAGAACTATTATCAAAAATTCTTTAATGTACATAAAGTGGGATATGACTTCACTCATAAGAGTGATCTTTAGAGCAGGAGCTTAGCGGGCAACCAAGATGGCCGCGTGAGCTTGGAGCTCCGTAGACCCTCCGATCCTCCGTATTAATCCTGTCACATATCCTTGTCAGTTTTTGTGATATATTAAAGGTGAACCGACGCTGACACGGGACCCGTCGTCCGATTTCAAATCCGACGTTCCTTGGTGCAGTTACACCGTGTGGAAGTTCGCGGACTGCAGTGGGACCAGGTCCCAGACCAGGGCTGGCGGATGCGACCCAGCCAGACGGAGGTGACGAGGCAGGTGACTGGCCACTCCAGCCCACAACGGAGCTAACGTAGTGAGCACGTACCAGATGAATTGCGAGATAACTAATCCCTGCCGTCAGTGTGCCGGAGAGGCCCGTTGTGTGGAAGGGCAAGGTGGCCCGGTGACTAACTATGGCTGGCAAAGGTGGCCCGATAGATGACAGCAACGGGTCAGCAGAAAGACTACGTACTCGCAGTCCAACAACATGGAGCGATACTCTCAGCCGAAGGGCTCGCCTGGTGCCTCCGCGAGACCCAAGGACCTACAACGGGAAGTGTTGCCTGAGGCTCAAGACCCCACGCTCCGCGACATAATGGGCGCCATTGAAGGCATGAAGGCCGAGATGCATCAGCAGCACGAGGTGATGGGCACCAGGTGGACACTCTGGCGATTGATGTAAACCTGATCAGAGCGGACTTGGGTAAAACAAATGAGCGAGTCAAGTCGCTAGACATCAAGACCTCGAGCCTCACCACGGACGTCTCGGACCTGCAAACCGAGGTCCGGAACTTGAAGTCGGCCAACGACCTTTTTGCAAGGAGGCTTGAGGATTATGAGGGTCGGGCCAGGCGGCAGAACGTCCGCATTATCGGTGTGCCGGAGGGGGCCGAGGATTCGGCAGTGGACCTTTTCGTTGAGGACCTGGTCCAGAACCATCTAGCCCCTAAGGGACTTAGTAAGTTCTTCTCCGTGGAACGGGCGCACAGGATGCCTGGGGCCCGGCCGAAGGAAGGCGCCCCTCCGAGACCTATCATCGCCCGTGTGTTCAACTTTAGGGACCGTGACTCCATTTTACAGGCCTCAAGGAGCAGTGGGGCTTTGAAGTTCCAGAACGCTTCCATTAACTTCTTTCCGGACTTCACTCAGTCCGTGCAGAAACGGAGACAAAGCTTCATGGGAGTGAAACGGCGTCTGCGGGACATGGGCATGAAGTATGCTATGCTGTTTCCTGCAAAACTGAGGATCGAACATGGCGGCCGGGCTCTGTTCTTTGACTTGCCAGAGGTGGTGTCGGACTGGCTTGACACCTTACCCCAGCGGCGTGAAGACACCGAGGAGCGGTCGGAAGAAGCTACAGGCGGCCACGATCGGCAGGAGTGATGACTGGCTACAGGACTTTTTTGGACGATGGACTACCCTCAGCTGTTTGGTTTGGTAATCCTGTACTCATGGGGGGGCTTCCCCCTGTACTTTTCTATTTGGAGGATGGGGGGATAGGGTTACCTCCTTTCTCCTCGGGGGCTTCTCGTAGATTAGTTTTTTCTAGGGGCAACAGGCACACTGCGAGTTGGGTGGGCTTCTTAGTCTAATGCAGGGGTGCAGGGTGGGGGGCGGACGGGTTTCTTGTTTTCGTTCTTGGGTTGAATTCCTTTTTTCTTTGTTCCCTTTTTGGCAAGGCAATTGGTGGTATGATTCTGTTCATGTAGCGGCGGTGCCCGCCGAGGGTGGGATGGGTGTGGGTTTTTATGATGGGGGGTAGGAAATTGAATGTTTTAAGCTGGAATGTCAATGGGCTGGGGGACTGTATCAAGAGGGGTATTGTACTACAAATGTTTAAGAGGTGTGTGGCGGATGTAATACTGTTGCAGGAAACGCATTTGGTAGGGAACACGTGCCACGCACTTAATAGAAAGGGTTTCAAAATGGTGGCACACTCAGGGTTCTCCTCTGGGTCCCGGGGGTGGGGATTATGGTGCGCTCGGCCCTCCCCTTGGAGATTGACTTGAGAGTGGTCGATGAGCGAGGACGCTACGTCGCCGTCACGGGGAGATGGGAGGGGCGTACCCTGGCACTAGTTTCGATCTATGTCCCCCCTGGGCTACAGATGGATACCTTCATAGACCTTGGGGGTGCCATTGTAGGTCTTCCCGAGGGGCTGCTTCTTAAGGGGGGCGACTTCAACGCAGTAGGCTCAGGGACGTTAGATCGATACCCATCCAGAGACCTTCGGGGTGCGCAGACCTGGCTTCCCGACTTTCTTGACACCCTAGGACTTGTTGACTGCTGGAGGCTTCGGCATCCTACCCAGCGCCAATACACGTTTCACTCAGGGGCTCATGGTAGCCTTTCCAGGATTGATTATGTCCTTACATTGGCGGCCTACGCATCGGCAGTCTCTGAGGCCAGATTGATGGCAAGGGGCATCTCGGACCACTCTCCGGTCTGGGTATCCTTCGACTTCGATGTTGGGGTAGCTGAAAGGGTGGCGCCAATTAACCCGTGGTATTTTCGTGATCCCAAGACTCGTGGATTCCTGGCCAAAGCCATGGAGCTCTACTTCTTCGAAAACACGGGCTCGGTTACCTCCGCTGTCTCCTTATGGGAGGCCTTCAAGACCGTCCTGAGGGGAGAGGCGTTCTCCATTGTAGCTGAGGTGCGGAGACGCAGGGACGTGGACGTGGTGACAATCGAGTCCGACATAGCTGAGATAGACACTCAGTTGGAGGCCGCCCGACACCGGACCTCCTGCACGCTCTCTCACTCAAACAGTCGGAGTACCGAGCTACTGCTACGGAGGCGGCAAAGGCCATGGGTAGGGAGCAGCAGGGGCGAATCTATGAAGTCGGAGACAAGGCCGGTAAGCTCATTGCCTGGCTTAATAAGAAGGAAAGGGCCAGCCGTGTAGTCCCGGAGGTACTGGGGGAGGATGGCACGGCTGTCACCGACCCTAGCGCTATTGCTCTGGCCTTCACTGAATACTTTTCATCCGTTTATGCCTCGGCCTCCGAGATGTCGGCAGAGGACTCTGGCGCCTTGTTGCAAGGCATAGAGGTCCCGTGCCTGTCGGAGACTGAGAAAGAGGACATGGATAGAGACATCGCGGTGGACGAGATTGCTCAGGTGATACGCTCCCTGTGATCTGGCAAGGCTCCTGGCCCTAACGGTATCCCAGTGGAGCTGTATAAGATTAAACCGGACCTCGTTGCTTCGTCATTGCGGGCTATGTTTCTTGAAGCGCGGGAGTCGGGTGCACTTCCCCCCGATCAGAGACTGGCCACCATTGTGGTCATTCATAAGGAAGGGAAGCCCAGAGATTTGGGTCGGTCGTACCGTCCTATCTCGTTACTGAATGCCGAGCCCAAGTTCCTGGCTAAAGTGCTAGCCAATCGACTGGTTGGAGCGATTGGCGATTTGGTGCACTCGGACCAGTCTGGCTTTATTCCACACTGTAACACCGCCCTCAATTTGAGAAGACTTCACGGAGCCCTCGCGAGGGTCCGCACCCTTCAGGAGCCGGCCATCTTGGCGTCCTTGGATGCCACGATGGCCTTCGACTCCCTTGAGTGGCCATATTTGTGGGAGGTGTTAGAGAAGTTTGGGTTTGGTCTGGGGTTCATAGGATGGGTCAAGCTTCTGTATGCCAACCCGCTTGCCAAGGTGGCGGTTAACGGCCGCGCATCGGCTCCATTTGCCCTTGGCAGGGGCACCAGGCAGGGATACCCCCTGTCCCCCCTTTTGTTTGCATTGGCACTGGAACCACTGGCGGCGTGGCTGAGAGGGCATCCGGACGTCAGGGGAATCAAGTGGTCCCCAGGCTTTGAGGATAGGGTGTCTCTGTACGCAGATGACATTCTCCTGTACCTCACCTCGCCGTGTATGTCCCTTATTGTTGTGTGCGATGTCCTGCGTACCTTCGGTAGACATTCTGGACTTGTCATTAATTGGTCGAAGTCTCATTTATATGTCCTGAGGGGTGAGGTCCCGAAATTCGCACGGGACTGTAACATACAGGTCGCGAGGCAGGGGTTCAAATACCTGGGCATTTACATTTCTACTGACCCAACGGTACGTTACACGAACAACTTGCTTCACCCTCTTGCGCGCCTTCGGCGTGACGTGGAGGGGTGGCGGAAGTTGCCGCTTTCCTTGCTTGGACTGGCGGCATTGTTCAAGATGATGTCCCTGCCCCGGTTTCTATACGTGCTTCAGAACACTCAGGATCTGGTCCCGTTGGGATATTTTAGAGAGGTTGAAGGCCTTCAGCGGGCCCTGCTGTGGGATGGTAGGACGCGCATCGCTATTACTAAACTGACTCTCCCGTGGTATGACGGAGGGATTGCGCTGCCTGACATCCGCAGGTATTATTGGGCGTCTCAAATGGTAGCCATTAATCATGGCTTCTACGGACCAGCCGTAAATCCGGGCTTTGCCATGGACCGGTGGCTCCTGGGTGATGGGAAATATTACAGGGCTCTGTACTCTAGGTCTCTGGATGGAAGGATGACTGGTCCCACTAAGACATTGGTCCACATCTGGAGGGCGGTGACGAAGGCACAGGGATGGAAAGGCAAACTCACAATGGTGACTCCACTCTATGACTCCGATCTGCTGGGTAACTTGTGGTATACCAAGGGATTTGACCGCTGGGACTTGATAGGCATCTCTAGGGTGGAAGACATGATTACTAAGGGACAGGTCAAGCCCTTCGAGGTGCTGCAGAGAGAATTTCAGTTGGGGGAAAGGGAGTTCTTCAGGTACGCTCAGTTAAAACACGCCCTCCTGGCGGTTATGCCGGTAGGTGAAAAGATCCCAGAATCTTCCCCGCTAGAGGACAGGTTACTGGACGGCTACATGCCCGACAGCGCTATCTCACTGACCTACAAGAAACTGATTAACATTCGTACGGACTTTATTCTGGGGGTGCGAGACCAGTGGACCCGTGATGGGATTGAGTTGGACGATGAGGACTGGCAGTGTGCGGTCTCGTCTCCGAAGGAGGGGGCAATTCCGGCCAGACTGAGACTTGTACAACTGAAAATCCTGCATAGGGCCTACGTTACTGGCCCCCGACTAGTCCACATGGGTCACTCGGAGGTTGGTCTCTGTCGACGGGGGTGTGGTTCCCTAGCGACCGTCATGCATATCATATGGGAATGTAGGGCGGTGGCTGCATATTGGAGGCGTATACACATAGTGATGGGTGAAGTGACTGGAGTTGACTTATCCGCTGAAGCCCGGCGCTGTCTGTTAAATGTATGGGGCCCCACGGATTACACCAGTTCACAAACTCAATGGGTCACCCTAGGCAACATGGTGGCCAAGAGGGACATTGCACAGAAATGGGGAGCGGCTCTGCCCCCCACAGTAGAGATGTGGAAGGCTAACATGGACTGGTGCATGTTCCGGGAGAAAACTGTGTATGTTGCCAGAGGTAGGCCCAAAAAATGGAATAAGATTTGGGGGCCCTGGAATGAGTATAGAGGTGATATTTGCCTCCCGCCGGACATGGCGCCCTTGGAGGAACAACTGTCCCCTTAGCCCTTGAGTCCAGCTGAATTACTGATACACAATGTCCTGTTTCCACCCCCCCCCCCGATGTCCGTGCATGTGACCTGTGCTTGTATCCTATTCCACATATAGGCCCATCCTGCCCTGAAATGGGCGATGCCGTATTCACTTCCTTTGCCTTGCCCACTAGCACCGTTGTAGGTGCTTTTCCGTTATTTCACTGTTTCTTTTCTTTTCATACTATAAAATAAACCTCATGTGATTCTGTACTGTATTCTGTGTGCACCATTTATATTACGTTAAGTCTTGCTGCCTAGCCTCCGGGATGTATGGCTGAATAGCTGTGTACTACTGTGTCGTAAATAAAGGTCCCCCCCCCCCCCCAAAAAAAAAGAGTGATCTTTAGCTATTGGCTGCTTGGTGTATCATCCATCGAAATTACAGAGTTCACTGAAGATGCGCACACGACATGTTTTAACTCAAGGACAGGCACGTTCAGTTTGGAGGTGTATTAATACAGTTTTAAGCTCTATTTATGTTAATATATAGCAACAACGAAACCAAATTTGAAAAGGAATCAACTCAAGATCAATTACATAAGCTGTGTAAAATATAAGTACACATGCTCGGATGCATAAAAGAAAGCTATTAAAAGAATTTGTTAACTCATGGATACATTACATAAGAAAGCTTGTAGCTATTAAAGTACCTTGACTTTGACCTGGAATATCCACCGACTATCAGCACCTGCAGTTTTAAAGTTAATACTCAAAGGTTGTAACCAAAGTAACTAATACACTTCCTTGATGTTGATAGTTTTAGGTCACACCTATAGACGGCTTTCAGACTTATTCTGGACTATACTTGCAGCTCCATCCATTGCTTTCCATTGGCTAGATTTCGGGTCCATCTCATTTGCTTGCTTCTTATTAAATGGCTTTCCTTCATTTTCTCGAGCTCATCCCTCTCTTGGAGCTTAGCTTCTTTACCATCCTTTTGATTGGATGACTTGTATCTCTCCACTGCTCACACTCAGGGAACTACTTCTTTCTTTTCTTTCAGCAATCCTTAGGAGTGTACTTTCTCTCGCCCTTGTGTGCTTCTTCCTCTCAAATACTCCCTGTATGTTCCATGATTCCCTCTCATCATCACCCCGTCCGTTGCTTTCGATACCCCTCCCTGCTCAGCTTTTTTCGCTTTTATAGTTTTATGTTTTTCTCCGTCCCTAGCTCAAACTGCTCATTTGCTGCCTCATGCTGGGTAGCCTTAAAGAGTGCCAGCCCGGGGAAAGAGAGCAGCAGTAGGCCATATTTAATAAATATGACTCTGTGTGTTGCTCTCTCTCCCCCAGTGCAACACAGAAGAGCAACTGTGATTGCTGCTTTTCACTATATTTTTGCAAATCTACCCCAAGATATTTCAGTCAAACTTTTGTGTCTATATTTTGGTTTTCTGCTCATAATTTTGAAACATGTTTCAGCTTAAACGAAACTGAAAACCGTATCTCTGACCCTTTTTCCTATTCATTTTCTTCTCAATTGTCCCTAACTACTCTTTCCTAGCTTTTGTCCTGCATCCCTTTGTCCTTTCCCTTTTACCAGTGCTTCTATTCATATCTTTCAGGTTTCTATCTTACTCCACTCTGGATCTGTTTCTCTTATCCCTCCTCTTTTACCAAGCTAACTTTCGCCTTTTAACTCTCTCCTATACCACTTTCTTTCTGCTTCTGTCATCACACCCTCTCGCTTTACTGTCTTGCTAGCTTCCTCTTTCAGTTGTCTATTTCCATCCCCTTGTCTTTCCCTCTATTTCACCCTGCCACTCTCTCTATCTCTCTATTCTCCACATTCTTCCTTTATTTTCTCCCCTTTCTTTCTCTCTTTCTCTGCCTTGCCGTCTCCCCCTCCTTTCTGTGTCCCTCCATCCTTCCCTCTCACTTTTCTGTCTTTCTCTCTCTCTACCCTCGCCTTCGGTCTCATTCTGTCAGTGAATGGGTGGTGGAAGGGAGGGAACGTGACAAAGGAATAATTGTGCAGAAACATATATACCATCAAGAAGATATAACAGTTTCTCGCTGTCTCTCTTTCTCGCTATCTCTTTCCCTACCACTCCCCTTTCCCCTTTCTCCGTGTCTCTAGCTTCCCTCTCTTTCTCTGGTGCTCTTTCTCCAGCCCTCTCTTTCTGTGTATCAATCCTCCCTCTTCTCCCTCTTCTGCCTCTCTTCTCTTGCTATGTCCTCACTTTTTCTCTGCCATTCATCTGTTCTTTTCTCTCTTTTTCTCACTCTCTTCTCTTTCTCATAAACTTATCTTGCACGCCCTCTCTTTTTCCGAGTATTAATCTCTATCCCTTCTCTCACCTCCCTCTCCTGCCTCTTCCCTCTCTTTCTGTGTGTGTCTTTCTCTTTCTCTTTTTCTCCATGTGCCTACTGCTTTCCATTTGCCTTTTTCTGCGCCTCGCGAGTCGCTCCTCCCACAATTCCTCATCACTCTCAATACAGAAGGATTCAAGCTCAGGATCCATCTCTTGGGACCAGCCTTTCACAAACCCCTCTCGGCTCATTGCTTCTGCTGCCAAGTAACAGCGCAATTAAAGCCAGAATTAAAACAAACACGGCAAACCATGTCCCTGCTGTAATGGCGCCCAGCACCAGCGCGTGCCGTTGGAGGGGACATGTTTGGTAAAGCGCGCCTGGCTGCCAGCAGTGGGTCCAATCTGTGCACTGACGATGTGGCACACGAGGCCTGAGCTCAGGGTTTAAAGACAGGCAGTGTCTTTCCTTAAGAACAGTGCATTCTGGGACTTGTAGGCCACCTTTTTTCCTAACCGGTTAACAACGGCCCAAGAGTTTTGTCATTATATTGTAATTGTATTTATATAGTGCTTACTACCCCAGACGAGGCGCCCAAGTGCTTTTTTTCAGCGAGTAGCATGCTAGTCCGGAACCCATAAAGGACTAGTGGTGAGTTAGTATAGTGAAACATGAGAGGTGGATATGTTATTCAGCTATTTGGATTGAGAAGGATAGTAGAGGGATAGTAGAGGGAAAGAGGTTTGCATTTATATAGTGCAACTCCTGATGAGGTGTTGAAGCGTTTTCTCGGCCAGTAGCACACTACTCTGGAACCCAAGTATCAAGCTGCAGTTTGAGTGAGCTCTGAGGTCCTGCTCGTTTTGACTTTTACAAGGCCAAAATAGTAGCATGATGGAACTTTCCGTCTTGCTTTTGTATGCTCGAGATGTCTTTATGACTAGCTTGAGGAGTCATTTAATGTTTGGTGGGCTCGTGGCCAGCCTGCCAGTATTGTTGGGGAAGCCCTAGCCTCCAGCTACCCTCTCTGAGGAGGACTGGATGCCTTTGCCAGACACCCCAGCTAAAAACTCAGTGGCAGTGCCATGTGCGGAGTTTCCTCTCTGTATCTCAGGTCCATTGCTTGTTTTCCCTCCCTGAGACCACCATGCCTCACATGTATGACCTGGGATTGAAATATCTGCACTGGGAAAACCACCCTAAAGAGAATAGACTTCCTGGTGGTGGTGGTGCACCGGTGACAGCCTTCTGGCCAAAAGCCTAGAAAGGATGCCATGGGCACTGATGTAAGCAAGAAAAAGGGCATCTTTGACTGCTGTTGGGGTAGTAAAAATATAGCAATTATTAGGGTTCAATGGGCCCCTCAGAAGTCTATGCCCAGGTACCACTGCACTTGCTGCACCATTTTTAGCTACATCCCTGCTCTGGCAGTGGCTCCACTAGTGGGCAATCTGCGGTTTATTCGCTCTAAATGGAGCCGGGGAACCGTATGTTCGATGGGGCAGGAGAACTGCTGATTTATGTTGTAAAGCCAAACTCTTGATAACTGTTTGGTTTTAAATAAAGCAACAGCCATAAAACGATGCAGGTGTTGACACTTTGTCCCTTTCCCTCTTGGCAAATTTTGCAGAATGTCTTTTAAGTGAAAAAAGAGAGAAATGATAAAAAGTGAGAAACAAAAAGTGAGAAATATATAAAGTGAGGAAATTAAGTCAGAAGCTGTAAAATGAAAAAAGAAGTAGTTTGAAATTTTTTTACAAACAGGGAAAGGAATAGGATAACACATTAAGTGGTAATAAAAGAATTAGAATAAGGGATGGATAATAGCTATAAAACAGGGTTGCGTTAATTTGAAGGCTAAGATAAGAGCTAGGTTAGGGCTAGGGCAAAGGTAAAGTTTTGGTAATGAGTTAGATAGTAAGTTTATATATGTCCCAGGGTTAGGTTTGGGGTTTTGGATAAAGTTGTAAAAAGGTGAGATTTTGGTACGTGTCGGGATAGTGTGCTGGTAAGGCATGGATAAGAGTTAGGGTTAGGATTAATGATGAGACATAGCCTTAAAAAAGGAGAGGTTTATTTTATTATTATTTTAGGTTTAGTGCTAGGGTAATGGTAGAATTTTGGGAAAGGGTTACATCGTAGGCTAGTTTTATGGTTAGGATTGGGGTTAGGGATAAGGTTAGATTTTGGTTTAGGTTTAGGTTTTGGCATAGTGTGCAGGTAAAGCATGCATAAGGGCTAAGGCTAGCATTAGTGGTGGTTGTTAAAATAAGGGATAGTTCAAAGCCTAGAAATTGCGTCAGGACGAGGGCTTCACTAAGGGGTAACATTTACGAGTTACTGTAAAGCAACACAATTGCAGTTAGAGGAGTCGGGGTTAGGTTTCATGAATTAATGGAGAATAATATTACCAAAGTCTACATGTGTGGGGGAAAAAATTTAAATAGTCTCCTCTGATTTTTTGAAGTTCCCATTTAATTTATAAAAGTGTTCACTAAAAATCTCTCTATTTAGATTTCCCACATTGTTTCTCACTTCCAACTTAGGTTCACAGAGTTGGATCAGTCACTCCATGGTGATGGTGTTGAGTCACTCCATGGTGATTGTGCTGAGTCACTCCATGGTGATTGTACTGAGTCACTCCATGGTGATTGTGCTGTGTCACTCCATGGTGATTGGGCTAGGATTTTAAATGCACAGGCTGGCATTGTGCCCCTTCCTCAGAGCATGGATCCCTGTCCTGTAGCCCAGAGACCCTCTTTGGTTATTACCCGATTCGGACTCCTCGGTGAATGCTCCTCTTAATCTAGTTACATTGTTTTCTTTCTCTGTTTTCTTCTGTTTGGAGTGTGCTGTGGAGCGGTCGTGCTTTTCCTGTCCTATTGTCCCACTTATAAACCAATTTCAGCTCTAATATATTTGATTTTCTGGATGGACCTAGGCTGCATGGACAGATATCCGGAAGGCCTGGCATTCATTGAGTGTGCTGGCTGGGGTCACATGTCCTGTGGCTCCTGTTGTCTTCCTGTTTTAGCTTGTTTTTCAGTCTCATGTCCTGACTCTACCTGAGGTAGGAAGAGTCCTGCTGAGTGGGGTGCATGTTCATGTTCTCACCCTGCCCTCATTCTTTAAGATGTTTCCTCCTTGGGATTACGTCGGGGGCTATGAGGAGGTCATTTTAGGTAAAGCTGTGCGTCAAGCCACTTCCCCAGTCTACAAAGCACGGGGTTTATCTGCTGCAATTAAACATATTATCAACTGAGACCTTCAGGTGCAGTTTAATGCTCCCTCTTGTCCTCCCGGCCTCCCTGGTTAAGATGACCATATTTTCCGGGTAAAATTGGAGGTATCTGGTATTCGGCCATTCTGCTGCCTAGCCTACTGCGCCAGACGTTGCGATGCCTGCACGGCACCAACAAAAATCAAGCAGTGGTCTTAGGCGCTAAACTGTCCAGCACACAGCAGAGCTCAGGAGAAGGAATAAGGGGTACCCTTGTAATAGAAACATAGAGCTGGGGTATGGGGGCACCCATGTAAAACAACAAATAAAAAAGTGAACAGCTGAAGCTTTTGATCACATCAGGATTGCGGTCGAGCCACCAAAAAAATAAAAGAACTACAGAAGAACAGCTATAAAAAAAATGAACAAGCTTCAGGCCTGTCTTTAAAAAAAATGTTGTATAGTAATGTGAAGCATTGCCAGTAACTAGCATGGGATATAAGGGGCTCATGCATCAAACTCCCGTTTTGCGTTTCCAAATTTGCGAATTTTACCGAATCGCAAATATGGATTCGCAAAACGGGATGCATCATGGAAAGTGCAAAATATTTCCGATTCGGTAAAATTCGCAATTTTTACCGACTCGCAAATATTTTGTGACTTCAAAATTGCGAATTCGCAATTCCCATTGATTCCTATGGGCCAAAAGGCCCATAGGAATCAATGGAAATTGCGAATGGCACTTAGAAAATTTCATGGGTGCAGGGGGGGGTCCAAAGGACCCCCCCTGCACCCCCGAAATGTAATTTGAAATGGATGTTTCACACACACATGTCCTAAGGACATGTGTGTCTGTAACATGACATCGTTTAAAATGTAAATTAGTACATTTTAAACATTTTTCGCAATTTACCACGAGGTTCAACCTCGTGGTAATTTGCACTTCCAAACCTTGTTCTCGCAATTTCATTTCTGAATGATGCATTGCATTTAAGGAATCGCAAATTTGCGATTCCTTAAATGCATTCGCATTCTGGAAAGTCGCAAAATCAGCGAATTCCATTCAGAAATGATGATGCATCTGAAAAAGCACTTTTGCATTCGCAAACGGCCGATTTTAAGGAATCGCACCGTTTGCGAATGCAAAAGTGCTTGATGCATGTGGGCCTAAATGTATTTGTGTATGAAGCAAAGAGCTGTGGAATAATAATATTGGTGAAAGTTACTAAGTTGGGTGACAGTTGCACTGTCAAACCAGAACAAAACACCCATCTGTTCTGTTGCTAGAGAAAAACATTAATTATGTATTGTTCTAAGACACTTTAATAGCATTGCAGTGTCATGTTTGTGCCCCTCAATGTTCAAGCTCAGGCTCCTAGATACATAAACAAAATGATCACAGCTGGGTGAATGGCAAACACTTTTTGTGTGAAAGTAAACAACTTCTTCCCAATCAAAACATGTACTACTGGCTCCCAACATGCGGGCAAAGTCCCACTCTAGTGATGCTCACAACATTGTCTTGTGACAGCTGCACTGTCAAGCCAGATCATAAAAAGGAAAGGTACGGGGAAGTATAGGGAATGGGCATGACGGAGATATCACTGGGGGACAATGGGGTTTGGGGTGGCGAATTCGAGGTCTTGCCATTGAGCATTTTGGGCAGGTGCTGCAGTCCAGGGAATTACAGGGCTTTTGTATTGGCCAGGGTACTCTGGGGCATGTACTACAGTGTGGTAGATAGTGAGGAGGTCAGAATTTTAGGGTCTCTTTCCTGGTAAGTGGGCACATAGGTCACTGGTGAGGCAAGGGCAGTTTTTAGGTCTCGCCTGTCGATGCGCATGCGCATCGAGCTTGCGAGACTATGGGGGCTTAACCACTCTTTAACTAACTTGCAAGGAATCGTGGCGATTCCTTGCAGTGCCCGTGACTTTTAAGCTCAATGCGCATGCGCATTGAGCTTAAAAGCGCGTGCACATCAGTTCCCTCATCCGCACGTCGCATTTCTCCTCCCCCCTCGCCCCCTCCCCTGCCCGCCGTGTCGCATTTCTCCTCCCCCCTCCCCTTATCTTCCTTCCCTCCGTCTTGTTAACAGTTTGATACCATAACACGGATTCATTTCGCCACGCAGCTTGCATGATTGCAAACGGCCATTCTTTCAATGTGGTAAAAAAATGTAAACATATTTTTTCTCTTTTCTGGTGCTGGTTAAAGGTTTAAAACAAATCGTATGACGTGTTCCCAAAATGAAATAAAAAATAAAAAAACACCCGCACTAAAAGCCTCTCTTATTTGTGCACTAGTGAATGCTAGAATCCCCCCTTGTTCCTGCATACATGTGGCAATCTGATCCCCCTCCCCTCCCCCAGCCGATCTGCTCTCTCCAAGCATTGATAGCCTACAGACGGGTCAGGCCAGACGATCACTAAGAGGGTGGAGAATCCCGGACCGAACTAGTTTCAATTTACAGAGCAAACAACTTTTTTTTTTTACGGCAATTGCTTTGCCAGAGGCTGTTGCCCATTATTTAATAAATCCATTAGATTTTTCCAACACTCTTAGCAATATCTAGGTGAACTTGCACGTTATCGCTTCAGCAAATTGCTCATGGAAATCAATAAAACGACTTGTAAATAAATATACATTAGTGCATGTTTTTTTGGGGCAAATGAAACCGCGCCATGTCGACAGCAGTGTCTGTCTTCAGCACTGAGGGCCATGCTGTTAGTACACGTACTGAGAAGCCTCTCTTATTTGTGCACTAGTGAATGCTAGAATCCCCCCTTGTTCCTGCATACATGTGGCAATCTGATCCCCCTCCCCTCCCCCAGCCGATCTGCTCTCTCCAAGCATTGACAGCCTACAGACGGGTCAGGCCAGACGATCACTAAGAGGGTGGAGAATCCCGGACCGAACTAGTTTCAATTTACAGAGCAAACAACTTTTTTTTTACGGCAATTGCTTTGCCAGAGGCTGTTGCCCATTATTTAATAAATCCATTAGATTTTTCCAACACTCTTAGCAATATCTAGGTGAACTTGCACGTTATCGCTTCAGCAAATTGCTCATGAAAATCAATAAAACGACTTGTAAATAAATATACATTAGTGCATGTTTTTTTGGGGCAAATAAAACCGCGCCATGTCGACAGCAGCGTCTGTCTTCAGCACTGAGGGCCATGCTGTTAGTACACGTACTGAGTATCCCCTGAGAATAAACCTCACTTCCTATAATGGACAATGTTATTTTGCACTGAGACTGCAGATGGCTTGTTGGTGAGGGAAAGAGGGTTTGCTTTCACTTTACATGAACCTGTGTGTGTAAAGCCGACCTAGGCATTAATAAACCATCACGTGCCCCATCTATACCCAGGACCACTGGAATGATGCGATTTTGAAGCCGTGGCAGTTCCCGCGTTACTTTGGGCTTGCCGTATTTACCACATAATCGGTCATCTGCTATCTAATGCGGCGATTTCAGACAAAAAGTGTGGATCAAAAGTAACAAAAAAAAGTTGCAACACCCTCACTCACCCTCACCCTCACTCACCCTCACTCACCCTCACCCTCACTCACCCTCACCCTCACTCACCCTCACCCACCCTCAACCCCTCATCCTCACTCACCCTCACCCTCACTCACCCTCAACCCCTCACCCTCACTCACCCTCAACCCCTCACCCTCACCCTCACTCACCCTCACCCTCACTCACCCTCACCCTCACCCTCACCCTCACTCACCCTCAACCCCTCACCCTCACTCACCCTCAACCCCTCACCCTCACTCACCCTCACCCACCCTCACCCTCACTCACCCTCAACCCCTCACCCTCACTCACCCTCACCCTCACTCACCCTCACTCACCCTCACTCACCCTCACTCGCCCTCACTCGCCCTCACTCGCCCTCACTCACCCTCACTCACCCTCACTCACCCTCACTCACCCTCACTCACCCTCACCCTCACTCACCCTCACTCACCCTCAACCCCTCACCCTCACTCACCCTCACCCTCACTCACCCTCAACCCCTCACCCTCACTCACCCTCAACCCCTCACCCTCACCCTCACTCACCCTCAACCCCTCACCCTCAACCCCTCACTCACCCTCACTCTCACTCACCCTCACTCACCCTCAACCCCTCAGCCTCACCCTCACTCACCCTCACCCTCACTCACCCTCACCCTCACTCACCCTCAACCCCTCACCCTCACTCACCCTCACCCTCACTCACCCTCAACCCCTCACCCTCACTCACCCTCAACCCCTCACCCTCACTCACCCTCAACCCCTCACCCTCGACCCCTCTCCCTCAACCCCTCACCCTCACTCACCCTCACTCACCCTCACTCACCCTCAACCCCTCACCCTCACTCACCCTCAACCCCTCACCCTCACTCACCCTCAACCCCTCACCCTCAACCCCTCACCCTCACAACACATATTGTGTTACAATAGGTGTCACATTTGCGAAATATAAAACTATTGGCATTGTAAATAACAATGCTATTAATTCGCTATTTTCAAAACAAGCACATAAATAAAAAATGTGTCCTTTACAATACCAATAGCTCAAACTTTCCTAATGCGAGACCTATTGCATTGCTGTGCTTCTCTCCCCTGCTGCACTCTCCTGCTCTCTAGAGATGTGGCCTAACGACCAGAGCTGCCATCTAAGTCACGTAAATACAAAACATGTTGCATTCCAAATGCTATAGGTGTCACATTCGCGAAAGTTATAACTATTGGCATTGTAAATGACAAAGCCATCAATTTAGCAATTTTAAAAACCAACAAATAAATAAAATATGTCATTTACAAGACCAATAACTCCAACTTTTCTAATGCGAGACCTATTGCATTTCCAATGCTTGTTGAGTACCTGCCTCCTTCCCTTGAAAATCAGGCTTTTGATGAGGTTTGCATGTTGTAGGTATTTGAGGAATGTTTTGTCTGTGCTTCGCAGCGCATGTGCACAAAGAGGGATTGTTGATTGTTACAGATGTCGCCGGTAATAGGTGCAGCATAATGCCAGGTTTTCAGGCTGTTCAGGAATTTTTAAATGAGTTAGACTGTGCTACTGGGTGGGCGGATCAGCTCAGGTAGGGGAGATGAGGGATGTATGACGTTACCACGCAAGGCAGTACAATGCATGCCGATTCATCGCGATGTTACCACACTATGCCATTACAACGCAAGTATTTACATCGACTTGCGCTAGATGGCGAGCTAACATTAGAAAAGTGTAATTTACTATTCCAACTCCAGTCCACTTAACAGTAGGGAAGGTGTTGGGATATACTGACTTCGATGTTAAAGATGTTTCCCGAGATGGGTGTATGGTCGGGAGAGATCAGAGGCCAACGAAACACAAGATACTAGGATGTTAATAAGTTCAATTATGCAGGGCGTGAGAGAAAGAAGAGGCTTTTGCACTTTTGGGGAGTGTTGAAAGGAGAGTAATTAGGAGCTAGGGAGTAATGGATCAAGTTGAATTTATGCATAGCGAGGTCTTAAGTGCAGCCTGTATGGTGAGGTAGGAAATTATTGGTTGATCATTGTTATGTATGCCTATGTCGTTAAAGCAGTCTTTTTCACACACATTCCTGCCCTAGTAGTTTTTAGGATGCACCGTCTCATCCGAACACTGACATACACAGTATCGGTGCAATTCCTGCGGTGAAATGTCTGCAAATCAAAAATTAAAATGGTGATCAATACTTCTGGAACAGGTTGATAGAGTGTAAGAACAGTCAGATTCCACTAACATCACAACAAAAGAAAGACCTCAAGATTAAGCGGGTCTTCACCCTCACCACCGCAAATCTATAAGGCAAAGACAGACTAGGTTTGAGGTCTGGAGATGAGGTGGTCCTGCACGAATTTTTTTAAAATTTAGATCTTTTAATCTTATTACAGACGATAAGCTGGTCAACACGTGTTTCATGACATCAAGGTAGCTTCTCCAGGGCCAATACATTAACCAATATTATTTAACATCACGATTTCTGAGCTGTTGCCCAGGATATAACCTAGTTACGCTGGAATTGGTTATCATGCCGTTGTGAAATAAAGGAGTGAGAGCCATTAAACAAAATACAACTACAACCCCCGAACACTATTAAAAAAAACTAGTTGGGAACTTTAATTTCAGATTGCGTCTTTATCAGTGTGTGTCTATTTGATGATAATCAAAGAAATACGTTCTTAAAAGGTCAGAAATGTTTTCTTCTTTGCCTGCTTTAGCTGTGCATGCTGTGGCTTTATTAAGTGCATGATTTACTAGAACGTGATTGCAAGTATGCTAAGGATGCAACGTAGGTTGCGTTGTTTTCACCTTGCTTATCGAAACAAATTAAAAAGTAAAAATAAAAAAAGAATACAAAATATAAAACGTGCATTTGCTTGAGGCCACTATTTGCTCTGTTGTTCGCCAGGACTACAACGAGGCACCGTGGTGTGGGTGCTCGGCACCCTGGCTGCTTACTTTAGGGTTCGAAAATAGTCCCTGAGCCTTTCTGAGCCTTCCCTGCACAGCCTGTTGAGAGCTGGCTGTCACGTGTCTAATGCTGCTCCTGCTTGTATGGGATAAGTCATTTGGCTTTCTTTAATGATTGGTGAATTGGCGCTGTTTCAGTGTTCGATGTTCTGTGACCACTTCCTTGTTTATGAGTACATTGGATAGTTTAAGACTGCCCACGAATAGCAACCAGTGCCCGACCTTTACTTCACCCCATTTGCTTCGACTGGCATTCATTTGCCTGCAATTATTTTGACAGCATCTTCTGATTGTCTGCATTTATTAAACTGCGCCTTCACTTTGACTTAAACATATTTATAAGGTAAATGTAATTACTTATTGGTGATAAAAGACTAATAATTACTTAGTGGTATTAAAACTGATTAGTATTTTATTGTATTCTATCGTAATTGCCTTTATATAGGGCTTACTACCCCTGACGAGGCGTCAAAGCACTTTTTTGGCAAGTAGCACACTACTCCGGAATCCATAAAGGATTAGTGGTGAATTAGTATAGTGAAATAGGAAATTACTTTGAGCGGTGGATATGTTAGTCTGTTATTTGGATTGAGAATGATAGTGGAGGAATAGAAGAGGGAAAAGGTTTGCATTTATATAGCACTTGCTAACCTTGATGAGGTGTTGAAGCACTAGTAAATACATTAAATAATGTACTTTTGTTTAATCTAGGGATAGGACCTGTATAACTATAATTAAGTCAATAAAATATATTCAAATTAATTAAGGGTTGGGACTATTATTAAACAATTGAATACAATTCAAAATCAATATAGCTATTAAAACAATACAATAGTGTTGGCATAAAGGTTTACATTCTAATAATTCATACATATTTTAATTACATTTTATTCAGTTTAGGGGATGAGCAAGATTGATTTAATGTATAATAAGTTAATTAAAGTTGAATTACATTAAAATTGAAATAGTTAGGAGGTTACTGTTATGAGTACAATAAGGTTATTGTGTTTTAATGTAATTAAATATATTACAAATATTTAGAGCTGGATAGACTTAGAGGATAAGTTTGAGATTAGAGGGATGAGAGGACTGCCATAACTCAGCAGGTTTCAAGCCCTGCCACGTTTGGAAAGTCCCAGCCACATTTGGAGGTGGCAGAACTGCTGAATGACCACTGGTAGAGCCTCTAGCATTTGTGTGTGACAGCTGTCAATCAAAGGCGATAATCCATCCACCACAGGGCAGCGTCCATTCATGCACTAGGGGTTGTTCCCTTGTTGGGCGGATGGGGAAATGTTTGCGAAGACTACTTTTAGTTCCCAGATGGCCCCTCTTTCTGCTGCTGTCCACACATTCCTGGAAAGTAGGAGTGTCAGCTGTCTCCGTCCCAAAGCCCAGCATTCCCTGCGTTGCATGGTGGTTCTGAGCAGGACACGTGTACTCCAGAAGGTCCACCCTCAGTCTCCCAGTGCACTGACCCACTGATACCGTGGTCCATCGAGACACAGGTGAGACTTCACCGCTGGAAGCCTAGCCATTTCCCTGCCTCTGAACGAGCCATGTAAACCACAGGCTTAACAGGACAGTAAGCCTGCATATATGGTATGCCATATGACCCCAAATGACCCCTTTGCCTATTCCAAATGCAAGCGAAAGCCCTGTTGGTTGTTGTAATGAACAATCAATCCAATTTCGAGTATGCAGTATTCAAGTTCTCCACAAATGTTTCTTTCCTCCATGTTGAATATCTTATTGTCCTCTCTTTCTGGCTAAGCATAATCCCAACTAGAACTCTTTCCAAATCTGTCCCTTTTCAAGGGTACAGTTCCAATTTTGGGACCTAGACTGTCAAGCATCCTCAAGAGAGGCTTGAGGTAAAGCTGACTTGTACCACAGTCTGCAGACCTGGACAGAACCATGGACAGTAGCCTCTAAATCAGGGCCCACATCTACACAGTAAATGAATCTTCTAGTGTTACTTTACCTTAAGTCAGGATGGGTTCCACAGCGGTATTCGTACAAGCGCCTTGAGACCCTTGCGGGTGAGTAGTGCGCTATACAAGTATCAATTTACATTTACATTACATTTAAATGTCTGCCCTTTCTTCCTTGACCCTCGTCACTCGCTCTCTCTCTGCCTTCTAACCTCATTTATCTAAAGGTTCCGCTTGACTCTCTGTCTTCAATTAGTTCTCTCCCTTCCCATACTACTTACCACACCCTCTCTCTCCTTCTTCTTTCACCCTGCTGCCTTCTCCCTCCCCCTTTCCTCTCTCCTCGCTCTTTCTGTCTATTCATCTCTCGCTCCCCTACATCACCTTTTCTCTCCATCCCAACCTTCTTTTGTTTTCCCTTCAATCTCCCTCCTTTTTTAACCTCATCTGC
This sequence comes from Lissotriton vulgaris, assembly GCF_964263255.1. Lineage (NCBI taxonomy): Eukaryota > Metazoa > Chordata > Amphibia > Caudata > Salamandridae > Lissotriton > Lissotriton vulgaris. The sequence goes on along the minus strand of NC_141693.1, from coordinate 204,537,407 downwards.
TCCTCCTCTACTTTCTCTTTCTTTCCAGCTCGTTTTTCAACTCCTCTTCCTTTCTCTTCCCTTTCATCTTTCCGGTCGCACCTCCCTATTCTTTCTGCTCCCTCCCCTTTCCATTCTCTCCAGTTCATTTCTCTTGTTCTTTATTGGCCTGACAGCACAAACAAGCTCTGCCAAGGTAAATATATCAGCTATATCAAATAAAGTGAAATGTGAAACGAAAGCCAGTCCCTGCCAAGCACAGAGCAAGTTACCACAGACTGAAATAGAACCTGTCAGCCACAAACCACACTGGGGCTGCAGGTGCAAGACAGCAACCACTGACCTGGAGATCTCCAATGTTCACAGCACCGGGAAATAAAACCATTAGATGATACTTATTGGGCATCAGGGGAGGCTTACCCGCTTCCATGGCCGCAGTATCACAGAAAAAGCTGCATTTCTCATCTCAGCTGCCTGTCAAGATGGCAGCCTGACCTTAGCGGGGGAAAAGCTATTTATGGGTTAAAAATGATCACTGGAGCGGGCTGACAGCATCTACACAAAGGCAAACAGAGCCTGAACCTAACCATAGAGTAGAGGGGAAGACTCCATAGCACTTTCCACCTTCCTGAGCTCCAGTTTCATTGGAACTCATAAAACAAAAGAAAATATATCTGTCAATTGAATAAAACCACTGGAAAACTTAACTGAAGTAGAAATATAGCCTTTAAAAGTAGTGGCGCGCCACCCTGATGTGTCCAAAGCTGCTGATTCCATTAATGAAGGATTTTATGGCAGGGTTTCCATTGTGGTGGAATTGCCCCTGAACTCTTTTTAGCCCCCAGCAGGTGCTTTGTACACAACAGATGGCCTGATTTAGAACTCAGTAGATAGGTTATTCCATCACAATGGTGACAGATATCCCATTACCTGTAATATAAATTCCATAGAATTCGAAGGACGGGTTACTCCATCACAATAGTGACGGATATGCCGTCCGGCTAAATATATATCCCATTGTTTCCTATGGACCCAGAGTTTGTAAAGAGCTGCATTTAGTGTTGAAGGTCTAGCCCATCTTACCAGGTGTGACACTTAGACTTGAGGTCTCTGGTTGACGCATGAAAGTCTCATGTGCTCACTATGACAGGCAAGGCAAGGAGAGAACGTGCCCTGGAGTCTGAGCTGCGGCGTCAAAGTGAGACAGTGATAGAAGTAAAGACTTGCCATGTCAGAAGACAGAGTTGCGTGCCCAGTACACAGTAGATAGTTCCCGCCCCATGAAAATGATGATTGTGAGTTTTACAGCCCCGTACACAACACCCACAAATGTCCCTCAGAGACCTTGTGGCCCCCAATGGGAGACCAAACACCTGCATCAAAGAGCGCCAGTCCCTGGGATCATAATTGAAATGCACTGGGTACACTTGACGAGCACTCAAAACTTTATAGAAAAGATTAGGTCAGGCAAAATCTAACAGTAAAACAGATCTGCAAGGCTCCACTGACCACCAACTTTAAGTCAATGAGTCCCATTATAGCTGAAGTGTCCCTGTGCTGCCGGAAACACCTGGATGCTTAGCTGGTCGGGAACTGACTGAGGGCACCGGAGCACAACTCCATTTTATTGACAGGACCACTTGAATGAGGATGTCTGTGAGGGAAGGGTGTGGTGAAAGTGTGGGCACAGTCCTCTTTGAAGAGGGGGCTTAGTCCTCACAAAAAAAAAGTCAAAATATACAACATAGTAACAAAACAACCAAGACTCCTCCAGATGTCTATCAGAATCAGAGTCAATAAGCAAGGCAGTGGTGGACAACTGGAGAGACAATGGTGGCTCCAAGAGGATATTGTCACTTGAGTTCATAAATTAATCTGATTGTCTTGGCACAAACACGGATGCGGACGGATCCAGAATGTGTAACGCCATACATGACAGTAACATTTTTGGAGACTACAGAGTTGGTTCACATTCTTGATGCTTGGAACAATGAAGAACCGGGTTTTAGAACTAGCGGCGCCAGGGATAACGCCCGATGTCTTCGGATTCCCCTGCCTTGGCAAACAGAGACACAGGACACTTCTCGATGACGTCAAAGACTAGGTTTTATTGGCTGCAACCAGGAACAGAGATCTACGAAGCACAACACGGGTGGTTCGCTAGAGACTGCACAAATTCATGGAGCAAGACATCGTCTTTTATACCAAAAATCATGCCTCAGGCAACATTCCAGGCTAGCATCAGTTATGTTCAAATGAACCAATCGTAGAGTGACATTTCAAACATATCGCATAACGACAATCCCACTTTCTGTTGTCCAGCCCACCAGACATGACCAAGCAAAAACCAACATTCCAGTTCGGCCGGGCCGGACAAACCCATCATAAAGACCTCAACCCATATCAATGATTAAGCCATAAAGGAAGAACCAGAAACAGATGAGGAGCAAGATAGAAGGGTGCGTGCATGTACCATAAACTCAGCAATGTCCTGCTCTTTGATCTCTATCTGACCAGCTGCTTAACAAAGAACTGGCTCAACAAGATGAGCCTCGGGCAATGGAGTCAGCTTGCTCAGTTCATGTAGAAGTCAGCTAAAGGTGTATGTGTTCCAAAGACTCGTTCGGCCATAGCCATCGGCCTATGTGAGGGCAACCACACAAAATGGCTGCCGCACACAAAATGGAACCCGAGGGTTCAGAACAGAATCCATGAATACGTAGTGTTCCCATTGATCGGTTATGATGAAAACACTTGTACATACAGCATTCGTAATTTGCGGTCCGCTGATACCAAAATCGTCATGATACGACGACCTTCATTGTACAGGTTCAGAATCCACGGAACCACAGACCCTCCTTTTGCCCTTACATAGGCAATAAACCCAAACTCACGTCAGTCTGAATCCAGGCCTATATTCAATAGATCATCAAGATGTTGCTGTAGCATCATCCTAGTACTTAGCAACTCTTTCTGGACAGGCCTCTTCACACACGAAGTAGCACAAAGGCCACATATGGCAGGAGCGCACTGTACACAGAGACAGAACAGGAAAAGGATAACTAAGACCATCCCAATGACCATCAGAATCTTCCATCCCCACGTAGATAACAACTCCCAAAACCATCCCATCAACGACCAATCTCCCTTGTCTATATGTACAGACTCGGAGATCTTATGTAGCTGGGAATTGGCCTGGAAAATTGATGGAGCGTTGTCTGGAATGAAAACGCAGCAGCTCGATTGAATCAGTTTACACACTCCACCTCTGTCTGCAAGTATGACATCAAGTGCAACTCTGTTCTGAAGCGTCATAAGACGATCCGACTGGAGCGCAGCAGTCAAATTACTAAGGGCACCGGTAGTTTCAACTATGGTGGACTCAACCACTCTCGTCAACTGTCGTATGTTCCTACTGTTAGCCATAGGTCCCCAGAACGGCAAAAAACCCTTAAGAAAATCTCCCAATTCTTGTCCTGCAGTATCTTCCTTACTGAAGACACCTCTAGCAACTCTCATCTTATGGTAATCTGCTGCAGCTGTAAAAGTGGGTGGTAACAGGAACGAAACAAAACATGTGCCCGAGAAGTCAGGGGGCAACCATGTATACGCTTTGTCATAACAGATGAAATAGGTACCCTTAGCTGCTAGGAACGCTGGGGAAGTCTGAGACGCGAATACGTAAGTCTCAGTACAGACACTCTTCCCTAACTGAGCTCTCGGATTCTTGCCATTACCTTGCAGACAATAATGACCCTGATGGGGCACTATCCAAATCGGTGGAGAACTTTTCGCTCGCTGGTTAACACTCAGACTAACTCCATATCCAGTCACGTTCCAACCAATGTATGCTAGTGTCTCATCTCTCGGGATAGTCTCATATGAAGTAATCCCTCTAATCATGTCGACTATACCCTTAACCAGAGCACTAGTCTTCGGACTATCTTTCACGGAACGTAGGGGATAGGCTTCACAAGCATAGATGAACATTGTTCTGTACGCCCAAATAGAACCATTGTAGCTGAAAGGCAAGACCAAGTAAGGAATACCTTTATCGGTAGTATGGGGCATTAGGCCACACACTCAACAATTTGTCGTGTTCATCACTAATTGGTGTTGGTGCAGAAGCTGAACAAAGGAATTGTTAGCAAATTCCCATCTTCTAACTATTTCATGTTCAGGCAAAGGGTGAAAAGAATGAGAAGGAACAGTAGGAGGAGGGGTAGGTTGCATAGTGGGCATGAACGTCACTTGAAAAGAAAATGTCACATATCCAATGAAAAACATCATTAAGCTAAGCAATGTAAACACACACAATATTAAAAATCTTTTCCTATTCATCAATTTACAGATTTTGTTATTGGAAGCTTATTTTTTCAACAGGTCTCTCCATCTCGAAAAACTCCATCCTCTCTAATGCTGCTCGCGGTGGATGGGTGTTCCGTGCTAAGGAATGCTTCTGTCAGTCCAGGGCAACTCCCTTAGACCCACCAGAACCGTCGACCTAACGTCTTCGGCTGCACTCCAAAGACTTGACACCGCGACCCTACAGCTGAACCCGGATGGTGGTTCGAAAAACAAAAATCAAAATAGTTCCTCGGAGGAGAGTTAACCTTCAAAAATCATAAAAGAAAACTTCAATACTTTATTTGTCCGCGACTCTCGGTCGCAAATTATAACGCTCTTTGCCAGGCAATGTCTGTTCACGAAATAGTAAATCAGGTTCACCAGTGTTCAAACGACTCAAAGGAGGCACAGCTTCTTGAAGGAGATCGTCACTCTCTTGCTCAGTGTTCGTACCAGTCAAACGGGCATCGCTGAAGGGCAGAGAACGAGGCACGGTTTCAGTCTCTGAATCAGGAAGTCCTTTCTGGACCCACCGGTCGTACGGCAGAGGCAAAGGAGCCCTCTTACAATGTACACCGTGGATCCAATTCTTTTTACCGTGCAATCGTACTGCCGAACGGGTAGCCAGAAGCACTTGATACGGTCCACTCCACCTGGGCTGGTCGTTCTTGGTTCTCTGCCAGGTTCGATAGCGTGTCCTGGATCTTCAGAGCCTTGCTTGAGTCATGTTTGTTGAAATACTTGTCTTGTGAAGACTGTTTTTCTTTGGGCCAGCACCAAGTCCTTCTTTTATGTCTGCACCACGTGTGTGCCTCTGCAAGTCCGGCAATGAACCACTGTCCTCTCATCTTGGAGCAGTTATGTCTTGGTCACAGTGTGCTGAACATAGGCAAGAATACTGTTCAGGAGAGCAGATTGGGCGTTGAGTGGTCTGGCTGCATTTTGGAGAGCCAAGACTGCTTCTTGGCCTTTGGTGTGATACTGATAGTCTGATTCCAGTCAGACTACATGAGACGCTATTGTGGAAGATAAATGAAAATTCACGACAGTGCCCAAGATGAGAAAGAATGTGTACGTGCAGATCTAAACTTGTGTCCTGTGACCTCCTGACTCGTATTCCTTCCCTCAACACCGAGAATATCTGTGAAAGTCGCCTATCCTCCAGTGCTGACCGTGAAAAATGCAAAGTAGCCTTACTGCTTTGAGACATATGATGTCCCTACACATTGCTTGCCATATATCAATGTGGAAGGCTCGAAATAGGCATTTTACTTATTATAATCATATCTTGAGAACCTGGAACTGTTTCTATTTGCAGGGAGCCTTGTTTGAAGAAGTAATCCACCTCCCAAGCCAAAATACACAATGGGCCTGACTCACAAAGATGACCTATACTTCTAAGTAAGTTTACTAATTTTTGCTTATTCACAAAATCCATGTGTAAGTTACCACTAACAAAAATACAATACAGTAATAGATCTAGCACCACACATGGCCAACCACTGATACTGCAACACCCTACAATAGAAAATAATAGGGATAGGGAACTGAAATAAAACACCATAGGAAATAATGTAAAAATAAATTATTTATAATAGGTACAAATATAAATAAAGTTTACTTAATATTCAAAAATGTATTAAAATAGTGTATTTTTATTATTTAGCTATACAATAATTTAATTAATAAATTCAAGCATGACATTTGATAATTAAATAAAGCATATTAAAATATTTTTTTCATTATGGGAATCTTTTTTTTTTTTCATAACCGCATTTATTGAGAGTTCAGGCAAGCATCAATACAGTTCTTCACAATCAGGAGGGTACCGTCAGTAATATGCAGGTAGTAGCATGACCAAGAACCCAAAGTTTAAGAACAGTCCCCACCCCTCCCCCTGCCCCACCAACCCCAAACATACCCCAATACCCTACCCCTACTACCACCCCTTATCCCACCCTAACCCAGTGCACGTGTTCACAAGATAACAACAACAGATGGAAGGCAATGCAGGTGTCGGCCAACAACCTAAGTTCAAGGGTCCACATCCGGAGGCAGCACATCCTCAATGTCAATTGGAGGGTCCAGGGTCAGCCCTGTGTAGTCAGCCCACCGCTTCCAGATTTCATAATGTTTCCGGGGGCATCCCCTGGCCTCAAACACAGGCAGTTCCAGCCCCATGAGAAAGTCTAATCCCGCCTTCCAGGCGCTGAGTGGGGGGTCACGGTCACTCTTCCAAGCCTTTGCCAGGTCCCGTTTAGCCACTACCAGCCCCAGTAACAAAAGGTGTCGTTTGTAAATGTTGCCCCCAACGTTTTCAAGTACATAGAGGAGGCCCAGCCGAGGCGTACAAGGAAGGTCCCACCCCAGCACTTCCGAAAGGCAGTTCCAGACCCCATTCCAAAATCGGGTCAGGCCCCCACAAGACCACACCGTGTGTAAAAGTGTCCCCCGTTCAGCACCACACCGCAGGCACTCCGGGGCGGCAATAAGGCCCGCCCTCCACAGTCGTTCCCTAGTGTAGTATGCCCTGTGGAGGTATTTAAACTGAATAAACCTGAGGCGGACTGCAATGGCAGCTCCACGGGGGGATTCAAGGGCCTCACGCCAGTCATCCTCATCCAAGGGGCCAACATCAGTCTCCCAGGAGACCTTCAGCGACAGGAGGGAAGAGGAGCAATGCGTAACCAAGGAGCGATATATTTGAGAAACCTTCTTGTCGCCCAAGTCCCTCATAAAAAGTTTTGCTTCAATGGGGCTGAAGTCGGGAAGTAGGTCCATACCCACTAGGCTCGGGCCGAGGGCATGGAGGAACTGGAGGTACCTGAAGAATTGGGTCTTGGGCATATGAAATTCGGAGCTAAGGTCCTGGAAGGATTTAAGCGTAGTCCCGGTGAGGACATGGCCGAGGGAGGAAATTCCGATCACGTCCCAGCCTCCAAATCCTGACAGGGAAGCCAGTGCCGGAAGCAGACCATTATTCCACAGCGGAGTCTCGGCGGTCAGCCTGCCCCACCAACCCATGCGGCGCAAAGCTTGCCTCCAAATCGCGAAGACCACCTGGGTGACCCGCGGCAGCCCCTTCCTCCGTCTGGCCGAGTATAGTATGGTATGGAGCGTGGCATCCCCCATCAGAAAGTGCTCAAGTGCATATGCCGGGTCACTATGATCACCATACCACCACTCATTGAGCACCAGAAGGTGGGAGGCTTGATAATAGGACAGAAGGTCAGTGGTAGCTAGGCCGCCACAGTACGTGGATAGAAAGCATGTCCGCAGTGCCACACTGGAGGCACCCCGGGCCCACAAGAACCGGCCAAGCACTGAGTTAACACGACGGAACCACTGCGGGTCAATCCTGTGCGGGTACGTCTGTAGTTGGTAGAGAAGCCGTGGCAGGGCAACTATCTTAAAAATGGCAGATCTACCATATATATTGAGGGGCATGCGTGACCAAGTCTTAACATCCATTTGAACCTTGTCCCAAACCCGGCTGCATGTTTCGGTCCCACGCCACCGTGGCCGAGGCCGACAGGAAGACGCCCAGATATTTCAGGCCTCCGGCCGCCACCTGTAGGGCTGCGGCCCACGGGCATGTCTCCGGTTCATCCCCTAGTACCCACAGGGTCGATTTGCGTGGGTTGAGAAAAAGCCCCGACGCCTCGCCAAACTCCCGCATCATATCCAGTATACGAGGGCCTGTGCGGTGAAGGTCAGTCATGAAGAAAAGGACATCGTCCGCATACAAAGTGATACGATCCGAGAGTTCCGCCCCCCACACAAAGCCCCGATACAGTGTGTCCAAGCTCACCCGTACGGCCAGCGGCTCCATGGCCAGCGCAAAAAGATAAGGGGAAAGGGGACACCCCTGACGAGTGCCCCTGGCAATGGGGAACTTCTCGGATATCGCCCCAGAGACGCGTACCGAGGCAGTTATGTCTGTATAGAGCAATTTCACATAGGAGATGAACACCGGCCCCAAGTTGAGAAGCGGCAGAAGGGCAAAAAGATAGGTCCAGCTGACCGAATCGAACGCCCTATCGATGTCAGCGAGCAATAGCGCTGCCCGATCCCCGGTCGCCCCCACCGCGTCTATTGCGGCCTGAGCACGTCGAATGTTGTGTCTCGTTGCCCGGTGTGGCATAAAACCCGCCTGGTCCGGGTGGACGAGGTCTGTAATATGCGGGAGCAGGCGGTTCGCCAGCGCCTTGGCCAGAAGCTTGGCTTCAAAGTTGATCAGGGAGATTGGGCGATAGGACTCGTGGCTGTCGGGAGGCCTACCCGGTTTTTGGAAGACCACAATTTCGGCCTGGCGCCAGTCCGAGGGCAGACTACCACGCTCCTGCGCCAGTTCCAACGCCCGCCTATAGTGCGGCCCCAGCTGCAAGTGGAACTTCTTATAGGATTCGCTGGGGAACCCACTCGGTCCGGGCGCCTTACCTACGTTAAGTTGACCCAATGCATCCCCCAGCTCCTCCGCCGTCAGGGGGAGGTCTAAGGCTTCCCGGACCTCGTCGGAGACCGTGCGTGGAGGGACCTCCACAAGGAACCCCTCAATCGCCTCGGGCGAGAGGCTCTCTCGAGAGGCGTACTGTTGCGCATAGTAGCGAGCGAAGCTCGCTGCAAGGACCGCAGGGTCCGTTATTACTGCTCCTGCCTCGTCCTTGAGCCCAGGCAAAGTGATCGGTTGCATCGTTTGCTGACAGAGCCTATGGAGCATGGTGCAAGACTTGTCTTCCCATTGGTACACCCTGCTCCGAGTAGCCAGCCACGCCTGGCGAGCCTCATCCATTAACACCGAAGAGTAGGATTGCTGCGCCTGTAAAAGCAGTCGCAGCGCCCTGTCATCCCCCCCTCCCCGGTAGCGCGTCTCCAGCATCCCCACCCGCTCTGCCGCTGTAACAATGCTCTCCTGCCGACTCCGGCGGGCAGAGGCACACCAGGCAATATCGACACTTCTCAGGGCGGGCTTCATGGCCTCCCACACCGTCACCGCGTCCACCCCCTCCGTGAGGTTGTCCAGCCAATAATGGGCGATTGCACTGCGCAGATGCTGGGTGTAGGCCGGCCGCTGCAGATGCCACGAAGACATCCGCCACCGGAACGGTTGGCGTGCCTTGCACAGGTCAATCTGTACCGCTACCGGGGAGTGGTCGGACAGCCCGCGAGGCCAGATCGCAGCCCCCTTCACCCTGTCAAGGAAGGCCCCTGGCACAAACACACAATCCAAACGTGAGAGGGAACCATGCACTGCCGAGATATACGTGAACTCCCGCTCCCTGGCATGCAGATGCCTCCACGCGTCCACCCATCCCAGTCCATCAATCAGTGCACTCAGCCGCGTGGGCGAGGCCGCAGCCGCGACCCCCTGCATCCTCTGCCTGTCCAGACTCACATCCACAACATCATTCCAGTTGCCCCCAATCACTGCCAGGGAGTGAGGAATCTCAGTCCACAAGTCAAATAGTTTCTCCGCCAGAGACCACTGCAGCGGGGGAGGGGCGTACACACTACCAAACACCACTGGTTCCACTCCAATCCTCCCCTGTACAAAGACATACCGACCCTGGGGATCAAGCCAGTGACGCTCATGTGTATATGACAGCCGTCTGTGAACAAGGATGGCCAACCCCCTCGAGCCCCTTGTAAAACCTGCATGGAATACCTGATGGAAGCCAAACCGCTGTAGACTCAAAGCTTTAGTGCCCAACATGTGTGTTTCCTGAAGGAGCATCACATCAGCCAAATCCCTTTTGCCCCAGCGCAGCACAGCCCCACGCTTGATCTTGTCCAACAGCCCCCGGACATTCCAGCTCAAAATTCGCATAGAGGCACTAGCTTGTACTGGTCGCTGGATATCAACCATTGTCTCAATGAGTAAGTCTCTGCGACCTCCAAGACCCGACCCAGGTCTCCAACACCATAGTAGCATATACCGCAAGAATCACGTGCACCCAAATGAGAACAACCCCAACCCCCTTCGCCCCCCTCAACCAGCCCCAACTCCCAAACAACCCAGCACCCCAGCCCCACCCCCCACCCCTATACCTCAGAAAACATTGAAGTACCTGTCGCGGCACAGGGAGCTTCAGGCCCAGAACAGAGCGCCTAAAGCCAACCATACCAATGGATCCCAACTATTCCCCCCACTAACTGGACACGCCCCCTGGACCACCCCCCAACCCCAAGAGGAGTAGGTAGCCCATAAACAGTGCCCCGAACCTCAATCCCACAAGCATTCGGTCCACAAGTATGGCACAGCAGATATCAACCAGCCCCCCGGGGACCCTCAAGCTCTGCTAAAACATAAATCCATACTGCACCAGTCAATGCCAGCTCCACCATCAAGGTCCAATCTGCCACAGAGTACAACAATGGACCAAAGGCAATCGGCAAGTGCCCACGTCGTGGAATGATCAGGATTCTTTGCCAGATTGGTCGGTGTCGAGCTGTGTGTCCCCCAAGAGGGGGTCTCGGGACAAGGACCTCCGTCGTGAGCGGGACTTCCGATGACGTTTCCCTTTACCGGGTGGGTCGCTCCGCTCCTGGGCGAGCTGCGCGAGGGTCCAGAGCTCAGCCCCGCTGGGCGTTCGGTCGGATCTTGATCGTCTCATCCGTCCACTGGAAGACGGCCTCCGGAGAGTCGAAGAAGTGAGTCCTGGAATTGAAGATCACCCGAAGACTGGCCAGATAGAGCAGTGAGTACTGGATTTTCAGGCCACGCAATTTGGCCTTCGCCGCCAGGAAGGAGTGTCACTGCTGCTGGACCAGCTTGGTGTAATCCGGGAAGATCATAATTCTGTGATTGTCAAATAACAATGTCTCTTTGATCCTCGCTTCCCGGAGTATGACATCCCTATCATGGAAGTTCAGGATTTTGGCGATGATTGGCCGAGGCCGTTCTCCCGCCGGTGGTTTCTGCATCAGGGCTCTATGTGCGCACTCCACAACGAAGCACCGCGACAAGGTGTCCGGGGGAAGCCAGCTCTCCAGCCACCGCGCCAGAAAGGCATCCATAGGGCCCTTCTCGCAATCCTCCGGAAAGCCGACAAAGCGCAGGTTATTCCGTCGCGCTCGCCCTTCTGCGTCCTCCACGCGAAGGCCCTTCTGGATCCTCTCCATGTCCGCCACTTTCTTTTTGAGAGTGCTGACGTCTCCCTCCACCTCTGCGACCCTGGTCTCGGTCTCCGTGATGCGGGCGACTGCGTTGTGGAGATCCTGGCGCAGCAGCATTACATCAGCCCCCACCGCGCCAATCTTTGCGTCCAACATGTCCCTGGACTGCATGATGGCCGCCATCAGCGCCGCGTTGTCCGGTCCGATGTTCTGGCCCTCCCCGGCCGCCCCCGAGCCTCCTCCAGGTCCGGTGAACTTATCAATGGGGCCCTGCTTGGTGGCGCCCGTGCCACCCCCGCCTCTGGTCATGGTCCCGGCAGTAGCGGCGGGCCGGCTCACGTCCGCAGCAGGCTTCTCGATACTGTATTCCAAGATCCGCTATCACACGGAGTGAGACTGGGGTATCCAAGTCCTGCCGGTCACTGCGCCGCACCCACTCGCCACCACCCAGCCAAAGTCTAGCAAGTAGGTGCACCCGACGGCACACAGGGCCCCAGCAGCAAGCGAAGCGGCTAGGTCAGCACCCTACCGTCTCGGGTCCCTGCCGATCCACGCCAGTCACCTCCGCCATCCACAGTCCGCCGTCGGGCCCAGAGTCAGGGGGGCAAGAGAGGCGCCGATGCGCCGCAGTCTACTTCTCCGGATCGGCAGGGACAGAGGGCACAGCAATCCACCAGACCGGTACCCCTCAGGGCCACACCACAGGGTCCACCCCTGTCCACAGACCGGGCGGGGCGCCCACCTTCCTCGCGCCGGCAGCCCAAGGCCCGCACCGCCACCACACTGTCCCCGGCAGTCTCAGGGGACCCGACTGCCTCAGGTGTCGCGAAATCCTCCCGCAGAGCCGCCTCACCGCAGCCCCCAGCAATGCCGTCAGGTCCGCAAGCGGCAGGAGGCTCCCACGCTCCTCCTCTCTACTCCAGGCCGTCCCACTAGCTCCCAGGCCGCCGCTCCAATGGACACTGCTACGATGGACGCTGCAGTCCGATGCTGGCACCCCCTTGGCCCCGTCGCCCCCGGGCCTCGCCGCCACTGCACCCCAGCCACGGGAACAGGAGCCGGTGGAGCCAGGCGGGGCGCCTCCAAACTCAAAGCCCCTGCTTCGCCCAGGCCAGGTAGGCCACCGCTCATCCTCTGCGGCCCTCCCCGGGCACCAGCTCCAGCCACCACCACTGCAGGGGCACCCAGGGATCACCCCGGTGCTTCGACAACGCCAGGCAGCCCGGGGATCGGGCAGAAAGGCAGGCCCCTCGGCCCACGCACGAGCCCACTGGTCCGGGGACGCCAAACTCGAGGCCCCGGCGCTGGCGCCCGGGTCTAGGCCGCTCTTCACCCCGGCCGGCTCCGCCGCTCCAGATGTCCCGGGAGCGCCTCCACCAGGATCGGACGGCTCCCAGCACTGTCCGCCACCGTCACTCCACTTGTGGCACAGGATTCAGGGTCCGAGGGCCAGGATAAGGATAAGGATAATCGCCGGGCTAGCGGGAGCTCTAGAGAGCCACGTCCGCCATCAGCGCCCGTCAAGCCACGCCCCCGGGAATCTTTTTTTAATTTACAATTCAGAAAAACAATTGTAATTTAATTTCAATATATTTCCATTAATTGAAGACTCATATGGAAATTGAGTTAATAATTTTGTAGCACCTTTTCACCTAATTCTTGCCTTACCCTTCTCTTGCCCACACCTACCTTCCTGATTGCCATAGCCCATTCCCCCACTACTCTCGACTTCAACATGGCCCCTTTGTCCACTATGCCTCACAGCCCTAACCTGACTCACAAAGATGACCTATACTTCTAAGTGAACCAACTCTGCGAAGAAATTGGAACAAAATCACCATCGACCAGATCTCCACATCGCTTCTTCAAAACCCCCTGCCTATTCAACGAACCCTAACCAAGCCGCCATCAACCTCACGCAATGGTTAACCCAAACCGCCGACAAACTAGCACCCTTGAAAAAACATCAAATCAAACAAGGAAGCAAGAACCCACCCTGGTTCAACGATGACCTTAAGAAATCCAAGAAGCTCTGTCGTTCCCTTGAGAAAACGTGGAAAAAAGACCCAAACACTATCACCCAAGCCGCCTTCAAAAACGCGACCCGCAAACACCACCAACTAATCCGGACAGCCAAGAAATCAGCACTCAAAGACCGACTAGACAACAACGCCCACAACAGCAAGGAACTTTTCAACATCATCAAAGAATTCACCAACCCCTCCGCCAGCTCTAACGACATCACCCCCTCTCAAGTCCTCTGCGACTCCCTCGCCTCATTCTTACATGACAAAATCGCCGACATTCATAACAGCTTTGACAACGAACCTGTAAACCAGTCCACCCCACTCACTTCTGAACCTGTGCCTCCTCCGAATAACCTTTTCAACTGGAACCCTATCACCACAGAAGACACCATTCGCCTGATGAACTCCATCCACTCAGGATCCCCTACAGACCCATGCCCCCATCACATCCTCAACAAAGCAGACTCCATTATTGCACCCCCATCTCCGAGACGTCATCAACTGCTCCCTCAACTCCGCCACATACCCAGAAAGCTGGAAACACGTCGAACTCAGCGCCCTTCTGAAGAAACCCACAGCTGATCCCACAGAACTCAAAAACTACCGTCCCATCTCGCTCCTCCCATACCCTGCCAAAGTCATAGAGAAAGCCATCAACAATCAGCTCACCACCTTCCTCGAAACCAACAAATCACTCGACTCCTCACAGTCTGGCTTCCGAGCCAAACACAGCACCGAGACCGCCCTCATCGCAGCAACAGACGACATTTGAACACTACTGGACAAAGGAGACACAGTCGCCCTCATCCTCCTTGACCTCTCCGCAGCCTTCGACACTGTCTGTCATAGCACCCTGATACAACGCCTCAGAAACATCGGAATTCAAGGAAAAGCCTTGGACTGGATCATCTCGTTCCTCGCTGGTAGAACTCAGAGAGTCCACCTCCCCCCTTTTAAGTCAGAGGCCACCGAAGTCATCTGCGGCGTCCCGCAAGGATCATCACTCAGCCCCACACTCTTCAACGTCTACATGAGCCCCCTCGCAACCATCGCACGTCAGCACAACCTCAACATCATCTCCTACGCTGATGACACTCAACTGATCCTCTCACTCACCAAAGACCCAACCACCGCCAAAACCAACCTACATGAAGGGATGAAAGAAGTAGCCGAGTGGATGAAGCACAGCCGTCTGAAACTGAACTCGGACAAAACGGAAGTCCTCATCTTAGGTTCATCCCCTTCCGCCTGGGACAACTCTTGGTGGCCAACGGCCCTAGGAAAAGCCCCCATACCGACGGACCACGCACGGAACCTGGGCATCATCCTGGACTCCTCACTCTCGATGACCAGACAAGTCAACGCCGTCTCATCATCATGCTTCAACATCCTACGCATGCTCAAAAAAACTTTTCGCTGGATCCCCACCGAAACAAGAAAAACTGTCACCCACGCACTGGTCACAAGCCGTCTGGACTACGGAAACACCCTTTACGCCGGTACCACCTCAAAACTGCAGAAAAAACTCCAACGCATCCAAAATGCTTCAGCCAGACTTTTACTAGACATCCCCCGCACAGTCCACATTTCCGTTCACCTGAAAGACCTTCACTGGCTCCCCGTCAACAAGAGAATAACGTTCCGTCTCCTCACCCATGCACACAAAGCCCTATACGAACTTGGACCTGATTGTCTCAACACGCGCCTTTCCTTTTACACCCCCACCCGCCAGCTGCGTTCGTCCAACCAAGCCCTCGCCGCTGTTCCGCGCACCCGCAAAGCCACCATGGGGGGAAGATCCTTCTCCTACTTAGCGGCCAAAACCTGGAACTCCCTTCCCATCCACCTCCGCCTTACTCAAAACCACCTAGCCTTCAGAAAACAGCTTAAAACCTGGGTATTCGATAAGTAAACCTCCCCCCCCCTTCCTCAAGCGTCTTGAGACCCTCTGGGTATGTAGTGCGCTATATAAATTCTAACTTGACTTGACTTGACTTGATTTGACCCTCTGCCTTCAAACCTAAAACTGCTGCACCATGACCCATCTCACCCTTCTTGCACCTAATTAATTTGTTTTGCATTCAACATCTTCCTGTATATTGTGCCTTATATTGAGCCCTTTTGTGCTCATGTATTGTATTTGAAACCAATTGTGGGTGGCTGGTTTTGGGAGGTGGGCCAGGGCCGGCCCTAGGCATGTGTAATGGCTGGATTTTACGCTTAGATGGGATCAGCCCCAGGGGCCCCTATGACCCAGCCAAAACGTACTCACCTTCCCTCCTTAGAACGTATTCACAATGGATAGATGTACAGATATATATACAGGTCGCACCTAAGGATGGGGAATGACAATACACGCGTATAGATTTTCTACAATATCTTATTCACATCAGTTGGTCTCGCGGCCACCCCGACCCAGACCGGTCTACCCTAGGGCAGATATGACACACAATCCGGTGCGTCTACACATGGGCCTGCAGAACCCGATGCTCCCTTTTCCAAACGGTTCGCAATCCGGCAAACCTACACGCCAGTCTCCTTCCTGGCGCTCTCACTTATCCAAGCCACAATCTTGTGGGTATCCACGCTGGTCTCCCACCCAACGTTCTCACTAACGCCGCATATCAACGACGACCACATTCCTATGAACAGTCATCAGGAGAAGGTCTCAGTTATCTACTCGGGATAGAACTATAATAATGACTTTTGATACAGTTCCCAAATTATATAATGTACCTCCTATTCTTGGCATCAAAGGTCCACTCACTCCCTCTTTGTTCGATCACCATTTACCTGATCGGGATTTCACATCCGTTCACATAGACAACTCTCGACTAGAAGTTGCATTTACCGAGATTGAACAGGAACACGAGGCACACTGTAATTCTATAAGGATATTTATTGACAATAGACACAAATCACATTACTATGCAACATAATTTCTGCAAAGAAAAGGTAAAGATTAGAACGCATGCTATTTGGGAAAAGGACGGAGGTCACCTGGTTAATATGAAGTCTGGACTCGGCAGTCATCTAGGTTCCCTTCTCGTCTCTGTGTCCTGGCTCGTCTTGCAGTCACACCCCAGCCGTCACAAGTACACGTCTTTCTCGGACTTCAAAGATGGCGACTGTCCGCCATGAGATAATTAATGGCAGAGATGCTAACGGCTAGATGCCGCCTACGAACTAACTGACAAACTGACTAACACCTTCGCTAATATCAAAGCCCGTTCCTTCATGGAAAGCTACGGCCAGTAACCTGCCGCCCACCAAATTCTTGTACCTCCCCGTACCAAGGACACGTTCCCAGCTGGCCGGCCTGAAGTTGTGTCTTCGGTGTGGAGAAAAATACATTCCTTCGATAAGGGCCAGCCTGAGCCGGTTCTCTCCAAGCGAACAACAGCTTGAAACTAAAACATTACACTTCACCTAGAAAGCCTTCTCGAGCTACCGGGCAGAAAGCAAAATGGAGTCTGTCTCGTTTAAGGCCTACAGGGCCCACAATATGCGTAACTCCATGGAAAATATCCTAACATGTTAGCAAATGGGCAAATCATGACTAATACTTATATATCTATCCCCTAACTTAAATTCATAAGCCCTACCTTAAGGAAAGTGACACGAAAATGCCCTAATATATGTAAGGCAGGGGCCCTGTCTATAGTCCTAATCCCTATGCTATGGGGGTGATAGGCTGGAGTCACTCTCCATCATTCTCCCTCTCAAAAGAGCCAGAAAAGGGCAACCATTACATTACACCCCTTGACTCCAGTCTATTAACCACAAACTAAATAGAACTAACGTCAGTAGAAGAATAATAGGAAACAAAATTAACTGATCTATGTCTCTTACCAAATCTAAAAAATTGGAGCAGGGAAGGGATGCACTGAATAAAGCAACAAATAGCTATCAGGACACAAATAGCAACAATAACTCCCCCTAAAATCTGTCGTAAAGAATGTAAGTCAGGCAGCCAATTGAAAAGCCAGTCAAAGAAACCCTGATCTATGTGTTGTCTAATTTCTGCAGTCAAGTCGTGGAGTTTGTCAATATGGGATTGGATTGATTTAGAATGGTCAGACAAATTAAAACAGCATAGGCCTTCAAAATCAGAACATTCATGTCTATGTTTTAACAACAAGTAGTCAATAGCAGCGAGATTCTGTAAAATAGCTCTACGTTCGCCTTGGGCATCTAATAAAAGATCAGATAAAACAGTAGAGGTTTGGTTGTTGGAATTAACCATCCAACAGGCCATTTTGCCGATTGTTTTGGCATTATAAACGGCCAAAGCAGGCACTCCAATAATAGAAAAAGCTAAACCAAGGTATTCTGATTTAGAATAGAGGTGGACAGAGGAATCGCAATCCTCATGCAATGACATTGAATCACGTACAATACGGGAATGTGAAGTAGGATGTGAGGAAAACATTAATAGGCTCAATCTAGTGATGGCACATGGGCCACCAGAAATATTCGCAGGAATATAGGGCCAAGACGAATTCCCACAGGAGAACAGCCATCCAGCTGGCAGTAACATTGAACGATAGAGTAACTAGGGGCAACTAATAAACGTTGACATGTCATGTTGTTTTTTACAGAAAGACATGAGTTCGGAAGTCTCTTTAAACACAGCAATCGTTGATGAGCTGAAAAAGAAGTAGCAGCCTGTATCTTCAATTTTAAGCATTCGGTAATAGCCTTAGGGTCACATGTCATTATGAAACATAGGTCTCCAGGGGTAATATTAAAAGTAGTAATTCGGGAATTAATAGTGATATCAAGGTCTGGAAGAACAGTACATGAGGGACAAAATTCATGGGCCGCAAAGTCGCCCAGAATAACATTGGGTCGGGCATTCGAGATATTAAAAATATGTCGCAAAGTCTCGGTAGATGCAGGGACAGCAACCAAACAGGTCGCTAAAATGTCAGTGACAGATTTCATTGGGGTAAGACAGAAATGCGGAGAGTTCGTCACCCGCTTTGCGAGTGTAATCCAGAAGTTGGATGAGGCAGCCCACGCGGACCGCGGGGCTCGGATTATCCCATCAACCGGCGTGGGTGGATCCTCTCCTCTCCCGGCGTAGCAGGCCAAAAGGAGTCCAGCGCCGACACATCCTGCAGCAGCAGTCCAGAGAATGATCTAAAAGAATACAAACACAGGCCTTAATCATTCTCGTAAGTAACATTTATCAGCTGGGACAGCTTCCCAGCCATCTTTCCCTGGCTTCATCACCAAAACGGTGTTGTCATGACCGGTCGCAATAATATCAGCCTGTTCAGGAGGATTTTTAGGCGATTGCACCCATATCTTAGCTCCAGGAAGATCAGATGATCCGAAGCCTTTTTGTCCTCGCACAGTTAGCAACGTTGGGGCAGAGCCTTTTTTGATCTCACCACTGAAGACAGGCATAATCAGTAACTGAGCAACACGGTCAGATTTTTTAATGAACAAATCAGTCTCACCGCTATTAAGCAGGAGAACCTTAATCTCTCCCTGATAATCACTGTCAATTACTCCTCCGAGTACTTGTACACCTTTCAGGGCCAGGCCAGATCTAGGGGCAATTAATCCAAAAATACCGGCAGGTATACAGACACCAATGCCAGTTTCAACAATGATTCGATCTTTTCCTGGAAATTTTGCATCATTTAAAGCATGCAGGTCGAGGCCTGCGGAACCTGGGGTCGCTCTACATGGAGCCAAAGCACCGGGGGTAATTTCCCAATACATGACAGTGTTTGATAAAGAATTAGGCTTCACATCAACATTCGGAGGAAACAATCGCATTAAAGGGGATTCAGCATGTAACAAAGGGCGATTATTCAGGATCAATAAAGCTTGAAACAGGACATCCCTCTACTGGCTGTAACGGTCATCAGTCAACTTGCGCAACTGTTCTTTCAACAAACCATTCATTCTCTCAATCAATCCTGAAGCTTGTGGGTAATATGGAATGTGAAACACCCAATCAATATTATTTTCCGCACAGAATTCCTGCACCAATCTTCCACGAAAGTGGGATGCATTATCTGATTGAATTTGGAATGGGACACCATAGTACAGAATAAGTAGCTCCAGGGTTTTGATGGTATTCACTTGGGTAGCATTCTTACAAGGGAAAGCGACCAAAAGGCCACTATAAGTGTCAACAACTGTACAGATATATTGACAATTTCTGCTCATAGGGAGTGGACCGATATAGTCAATCTGCCAAATTTGAGCGGGCAATTTACCTCGATGCAAGTGGCCTCGAACAATCTGAGGCACCTCCTTTTTCCTAGAATGCTGACAAATGGGACAATGTAGAATGACATCTTTTATTAAAGAAAAAGGAATATGAATTCCTCTATCGGCAGCCCACCTGCTAGTGGCTTTTTCTCCAAAATGTCCTGCTTTCTGATGGGCCCACTTCGCCAATCCCGCCAAATCAGAATCTTGCATGTCCACCACTGCCTCAGCAATTTTAGACTTTTCATCTGCAATGTTATGGAAAAATTTATCAAGGGAGTCAATTGGAGTGTGAGCATCCACGTGAAAGATTGTTACAGTACTCTGCGGGAGCAGCTCCCAAATTTCTTGCCACAATTCCTTTCCCCACAATTCTTTGGAATGCAATTCCCAATTATGAGAATGCCATGTAGGTAACCATACCGCCAGTCCATTCGCAGTGGACCAGGAATCAGTGAAAATATGACATGTGCCAGGTAGTTCCTGTTTCAAAACTTGGTAAACTGCATAGAGTTCAGCATACTGACTACTCTTACCATCTCCAGTTGTACTCAATAATTTCTGCGTGATCGGGTTATACGAAACAGCTTTCCAATGCCTTTTGTCACCGATGAACTTCGCTGAACCA
Organism: Lissotriton vulgaris; assembly: GCF_964263255.1. NCBI lineage: Eukaryota > Metazoa > Chordata > Amphibia > Caudata > Salamandridae > Lissotriton > Lissotriton vulgaris. Next base: position 204,517,076 of record NC_141693.1, on the reverse strand, counting down.
TCCGTAAACCACACATGTTTTCTGTCCTCCACGGACAGATCATCAAATGATTTACCCTACTTAACGGGAGACTCTTGCACCACGGGAACCGAACACTCACTGTCAGTCTCATTGGAGGGCGCCTGCGCCACTCGCTCATGTAAAACCGCCACACCTTTCGGACCCACATGTGCCCTGTCCTGAATGTACCATTTCCATTTAATCACACTAGCCTCCTGAGCATGTCCAATTCGATGGGACTTCGGTGAACTCAAAACCCACTGCATAATGGGAATTTCGGGCCTCAAAATCACAGCATGGCCTAAGGTCAGTTGCTCGGTATCCACCAGAGCCCAATAGCAAGCAAGTAACTGTTTCTCAAAGGGTGAGTAACGCTCACCAGCCTCAGGTAACTTTTTAGTCCAAAAACCTAATGGCACTTTTTGTCTGCCCTGCTTTTGCCACAGGCTCCAATTGGCATACAGGCCTTCCACGGACACATTCAGATCCACAGCACCTTCACTCACGGGCCACAAATCCAAGGCATACTGAATAGCTTCTTTAGCCAAATTAAAAGCAGTCTGTTGAGACTCACCCCATTCAAACGCATTCTTTTTACGAGTGACTCGATACAATGGAGCCAAAATCTGACTTAGATGGGGAATATGCTGACGCCAAAATCCAAACAAACCAATAAAGCATTGAGCCTCTTTCCTGTTCCTGGGAACTGCGAAATCAAGTATTTTTCGTTTTACCTGTGGGATCACTTCTCTGTGACCTTCATGCCAATTAATTCCTAAAAATTTCACATTCTGGGATGGAGTTTGTAATTTGTCAGGATTAATTTCCCAACCTTTCGCACGCAAACAGTCAATGATCTGATCTAAATGGGATTGTACCTGGTCTTGCGTTTCACCTTGAATTAAAATGTCGTCAATATAATGACAGACCTGAACTCGTGGATTCGTGGGCACTTCAGACAAATGCTCTGCCACCAGCCGGTGACAGATCGTAGGACTATGCACATAGCCTTGAGGAAGACTTCGGAACGTCATCTGACGTCCATTCCATGTAAAACTGAACTGTTCCTGACATTCGGGGGCAATCGGGATTGAAAAGAAGGCATTAGCAATGTCAATAGAAGCATACCACGTACCTGGATGCTTTTGAATTCTCTGAATTAGCGTGACAATGTCAGGCACTGCAACAGTCAATTTAGGTGTGTTTTTATTCAATTCTCGATAATCAACAGTCATGCGCCAAGAATTGTCACTTTTGCGCACGGGCCAAACGGGATTATTCCAAGCAGACGTGACCGGAGTTATGACTCCCGCGTCAACCAAATCCTGAATCGTAGCAGTAATCTCTTCATGACCACCAGGGATACGATATTGCTTCTGAGAAATCACCTTCGTAGCCAAAGGGATTTTAATAGGTGGCATTCGCAAACGGCCAACCCGTACGGGTCTGGTCGAAATGTACTGTCTAGTTCCAAATTGATAACAACCATCATCCAAATGCAAAGTCATTCCTTTCAAAATGTCAATTCCAATTATAAATTCCAAAAGTGGTACAACCAACACAGAGTATTCTCTACGAGGAATCCTACCAATTTTAATTTCGAGTGCAGTTTGAACTGCGGGTGTTTCTTTACCACCCAAGCCAGTAATCGTGAAAGACTGTCCATGAAATTTCTTAGACTTACCATGGATTAAAGTGGCCTCCGCCCCAGTATCAACTAATGCTCGGGCCCTTTGGATATTACGATGTTTCCAAAAAATCTCAATATCTACATAGGGTCTGTTGTCTCTGTGAGCCCACTTGTGTACCGGAGCTTGACCTATTTCCTAGTCATTTTTCCTGCGTTCCGTCAACCAAGACAAATCAGGGTAAATGCTCTCAGTTTTCTTTGGTATTAAAATATCTTGTTCATATCCGTCTCCAGTACGAAACGGATTAGTGTCATGTTCAAAAAGTTGTGAATTACGGTCAGAAAGTCTGTTACGATCCTCTCTTTTTCTCATAACAGGGGAATAACTTCTTTCATCTTTTCGTCTGTTGGAAACACGATCATCTCTCCCCCTCTCACAGTCATCCTCTCTCCCCCTCCCGTCATTACGATGAGGGGATCCATCACGTTCATAACGCCGATCATCACGGCGATCCAAATTCACACGTCGCCTCTCATCACCACTGTCATCCGAACCACGGTCATACTCATTCTTTCGCACACGACGGGCACCCTCCTTTCGATCCAAACCACGCTTACGAAACATGTCCCATAAGCGATTATTAGGCTCACCGTCAATGTCCTCCCTTTTGACACCATCAGCAATGAGAGCAAGAAACATGTCACGTCTAGAGAACTTATAGTCCCCACCAGTACGACCCTCAGGTCGAGATTGTCTTTCAGGTTTAAACCATTCACCCAGCTCACCAAGCTGACGAACAGACTCAAGCACAGCAGCCAAAGGATTGCCAGTTTGGTTAATCAATAATGTCATCATGACCTGCTTGTAAGCAACAGGAGAAGAACGGATAATGCGATTGCGCACAGAAGATGTTAAAAGACCATCCAATAACCTGTCAGCAGTACTAAGAAAGATAGCCGTTTTCATGACTTCCTCCTTTAAACGTTGCGACGCATCGCGCAAAGTGTACCATGGTTTCTCATCAGTGGGCCAATCAGATTCAGTTGGATATTTATGATTACAGCCGTCAGACGCAAGCTGGAGCAAAGTAATTTGACCAGCATCATTATAGTTTCGAAAATGATCCTGAATCGTAGAATCAGAACTTAAAGAGCAAAATCGTAAGCAATCAACAGCATCAAGAAAAATACCGGCAGCGCCGAGTTCATAAAGGCGCACCATCCAGGTAAGCAAGGCCTCACCAGGCCGTTGTCGAAATCGTTGTAAAATGTCACTAACCTCCTGCTGAGTAAAATCTTCAATACAGTCTAAAGCTATACCAGCCGGGTTACCAGGGGCTTGTTGTAATTTACGTCGAAAAACAGGGTGAGCAGAAACTTCAGGAAGAGCTTCCGAGGAAGCCCGCATCGTAGATTTAGTAGAACAATCAGGGCAAGCTACGTCATCCGAACGGGAAGAACGAGCACGGTCGTTGTGAGGACCTATATCAGTACATGAAGCAGATTTACAATCACGTCCGGAGCGAGAAGACTCGCGCTTGTCACCCTCCTCTGCCGAGGAGTCAGAAGTATGAGAATCCCAGATATTACCGTCCCACTCATCGGGGTTCCAATCCATTCCGGCTTTTGCTACAACCATACGCACTTTGCGTGTAGATACACGACCACGACGATGTTTATACTTATATCGTGCAATGCGGACCGCAGCTCTTTCGGCAATGGTCTGATATGTTTCAAGTTTGTCGGCAAGCAATTTATTTTGACAACGCAAAAGAGTATGCGCATTTTGCAACTCAACACACTGTCCTTCCATGTCCTTAAACTGCTTTTGAAGCTGAACAAACCTCTCATGCAGTATTCTGTATGCATTAAGAACAATCCAACCTCTGCGTCCTAAAATAGGAAGCTCATCACCCTTCACTACTGGCGCTTTCTGTAAGCACGATACCACATCGGCAGGCTCCGCCTGCTCCAAGCATGAAGACCAATTCTCACTCAAACCAGTAGAATCAGCCCACTCGCGGGCCAAGGCCTCGTAAGGGGTACATTCCCAGCCGGGAATCTGAATCGGTAACTTGAAAACCGACGATGATTTTTTCGCAAACATATTAACACAAAAAAAAAAAAAAATTATATACACAACTATAAACAAAATTTTATACGTACAAGCCGAGCGCAAACCAACAAGATTAAAACAACACAATGCACACAGGCTTCGTAAACGGTTCGTGACGCCAGATGTAATGGCTGGATTTTCCGCTTAGATGGGATCAGCCCCCAGGGGACCCTATGACCCAGCCAAAACGTACTCACCTTCCCTCCTTAGAACGTATTCACAATGGATAGATATACAGATATATATACAGGTCGCACCTAAGGATGGGGAATGACAATACACGCGTATAGATTTTCGACAATATCTTATTCACATCAGTTGGTCTCGCGGCCACCCCGACCCAGACCGGTCTACCCTAGGGCAGATATGACACACAATCCGGTGCGTCTACACATGGGCCTGCAGAACCCGATGCTCCCTTTTCCAAACGGTTCGCAATCCGGCAAACCTACACGCCAGTCTCCTTCCTGGCGCTCTCACTTATCCAAGCCACAATCTTGTGGGTATCCACGCTGGTCTCCCACCCAACGTTCTCACTAACGCCGCATATCAACGACGACCACATTCCTATGAACAGTCATCAGGACAATGTCTCAGTTATCTACTCGGGATAAAACTATAATAAAGACTTTTGATACGGTTCCCAAATTATATAATGTACCTCCTATTCTTGGCATCAAAGGTCCACTCACTCCCTCTTTGTTCGATCACCATTTACCTGATCGGGATTTCACTTCCGTTCACATAGACAACTCTCGACTAGAAGTTGCATTTACCGAGATTGAACAGGAACACGAGGCACACTGTAATTCTATAAGAATTAGGATATTTATTGACAATAGACACAAATCACATTACTATGCAACATAATTTCTGCAAAGAAAAGGTAAAGATTAGAACGCATGCTATTTGGGAAAAGGACGGAGGTCACCTGGTTAATATGAAGTCTGGACTCGGCAGTCATCTAGGTTCCCTTCTCGTCTCTGTGTCCTGGCTCGCCTTGCAGTCACACCCCAGCCGTCACAAGTACACGTCTGCACCGCTAGGCTCAACCTCGTCTGCTTCCCTCCAGGGCACCGGAACCTTACTGGTTATTAGCTACCGTCTCTCTCTCTCTCTCTCCGTATCAGTGCGCTCCGCGCTAATTCTCCTTCAGTCTTTCTCAGAGAGTTTCGGTCTTAAATCTTTCTCGGACTTCAAAGATGGCGACTGTCCGCCATGAGATAATTAATGGCAGAGATGCTAACGGCTAGATGCCGCCTACGAACTAACTGACAAACTGACTAACACCTTCGCTAATATCAAAGCCCGTTCCTTCATGGAAAGCTACGGCCAGTAACCTGCCGCCCACCAAATTCTTGTACCTCCCCGTACCAAGGACACGTTCCCAGCTGGCCGGCCTGAAGTTGTGTCTTCGGTGTGGAGAAAAATACATTCCTTCGATAAGGGCCAGCCTGAGCCGGTTCTCTCCAAGCGAACAACAGCTTGAAACTAAAACATTACACTTCACCTAGAAAGCCTTCTCGAGCTACCGGGCAGAAAGCAAAATGGAGTCTGTCTCGTTTAAGGCCTACAGGGCCCACAATATGCGTAACTCCATGGAAAATATCCTAACATGTTAGCAAATGGGCAAATCATGACTAATACTTATATATCTATCCCCTAACTTAAATTCATAAGCCCTACCTTAAGGAAAGTGACACGAAAATGCCCTAATATATGTAAGGCAGGGGCCCTGTCTATAGTCCTAATCCCTATGCTATGGGGGTGATAGGCTGGAGTCACTCTCCATCATTCTCCCTCTCAAAAGAGCCAGAAAAGGGCAACCATTACAGCATGTGCAAAGTGTGCACCTGCACAGGGCCGCCAAACCCCAGGGGCCACCATGACCAGGAATGCCAAGTATTACGCATCTTAATTTCGTCAGGCATCAATCACTATGTTTTTTTCCCCCTAATTTCCTGCCAATTGACAGCTCCTGGGCCCCGGGAGCAGCTGCCGATCTGCAAGTTTAATTGTCCTCCCAGTGACCTCGACTCTTAAGGGCAGCCACGGCAGCAGGATGGTGTAGCACAGAGTTGTGACACTCTCAGCTTTGTTTTCCTCGAAGTGCAGGGGCCTCCTTTTCCGAAAGTTTTAAGCTGGTTCGAGTTCTAAGGTAGGAAACATGTTTTCTTAAAAATAGAGTATTGCTTGTTGAAGCTGTTGTCTTGAAGTTGTGGTGCAGGGTCCCCTAAGTGTTCAGTTAGTTTGGTTTCACTTTTAGTTCTTGCAGTCAGTGCAGAGGCTCGTTCTTTCTTTCTATTTGTAAGTGGTTGCAGCCATTGCTGGAACCGATTACTTTAGTTTTACAGGTGATGTTTTCACAAATAATAAAAAACACCTTCTGCTGAATCCCCGTCAGCTGTTATTAATTTTATTCCTGCGTAGTACTGAATGCAGCCTATTCGGAGAAGTGACCCGGGAATTTCAGGGCCATGGGGCCGCCAGGAGAGTATCACTGGGTGGCCCCTCACTGAACTTCAGGACAGCGGCAGCCCAATCACTGTGTGGGGGCCATGGGCCGGGCGGCAATTAGTCCTGGAATCACAGCCTCACCTGAGCTCAGCCTGCCGCAGCCTGCAGTGCGGCAGCCAGCCCTAGCAGGCCTGAGTGGGGTGCTGCCTAGAAGTGCCACCCATCTGCAGCCTCAGAACACACAAACCTCAGGACTCATCTGCGACCAGGCAGTGGCCCAAGTAGGTATCATGTCGATATTTCTGGTCCTGGTGCTCCATTTCCCTTATGCTCCATTATTGCCCACTATGATGCCCATTAACTGTTTATTGCCCTCGCTGGTGGTGCCATATTATTGTCGTGTCTGGTTACCCCCACAGACGCCTTGCCATTGTTCTCTTTTAGGCCTTATTAGCCTCTGTGGTGACATTATAGCCCCTCTGATTTGCTCCTCTGCCCTCTCGATGCGCTATTACTACCAAATCTGAAGCACCACTTTTATTCTCTCGGGCGCCCGTTATTGTTTTATGTAGTTGGCTGTTATTCCTGCCACTGATGCTCTGTTATTGACACCTGAGGCCCTATCATTGTCTTTGCTGATGCCATGTTACGCCCCCTGATGCCCTCTTAACGCCCCCTCTGAGGCAGTATTATTGCCCTGTTCGAAGTAGTAGGATTTCCTTATGTATTGCCCTGTTATTTACCCTTTCCATGGTCTATTATTGTCCAGCCATCCAGAGATGACCTCTGTCTGCCTTCTACTCTCAGCACAGCACTTCCCAGAAAAGAAGATGCCTTGCCTTCTACTGCCTGCATAGAGTCCCCCCTCAGAGATGACCCCTTGTCATCATCGCCTTGCATAGCATGGTGTGCCCAATGGGGGTGATGCTCAGAAGACTATCAGATTTTGTGCACTTGATCCTCTTCAGATCAATGCAGTGGGCGTGTGTGGACAAATCTACCTGGCTGGGTGGGAATATAATGATGCTCTCCAGTTGACAAAAAGGGCACCTTGGCAGATCTTTCGAGTGAGTGTTGCCGGGGACTGCGTGGTAATGGCATTTTGTTTGCTTTGATACTTGCACAATTGCCACCATTGCCTTTGCCTACGAACGTAACGTTTGTTCTTGTGCTCGAGTGTCTACCATATATTGCTGTATTATACCTCCTCTAATTATACTTTGTTTTCTCTTGAGCAGGCTTCACTTTAAAATAGTTTATTGCAGGGGATTAGACTGTAGACACCTAGATCTTTGTTTACCCAACAAATTCCAAAGCATTGTAGCTGTAAGATAATAACTTTGGTGGTGAACACACTTGCTGGCGACTGGCGAGATCTGTGTGCAGATTAGTTACAGGCCGGCCTCAGTCACTCATACAAAGTATAAAGAGACAGAGTTAAATGTGATGTCCCAGCTGCAAAGTGAAGCATGCACCATGCAGGCCACAGACGCGCCCAGTCCCTCAGGTCGTGTGTCACAATGCCCTCCTCCTCCTAAATTGTATCGTTCTGAGACGAATTCGGAAGGGTAGGAGCAGCCGCAGGTACTGGTCAATCATCTAACGACTTTTCTGGGCGTATTATTAAAACACCTTCCTGAGCTCCGCCCCGTCCGGACCCCCTCTTCCGGGGCCCCCACCTACGCTCCCTGCACAGGGCCACCATGAGCCTAGAGCCAGCCCTGGGTGGGCATTGACTATCTGCAAACTATATGCAACTGTGTTCGGACTTTAAAAACATTGGTAGTAGATACAGCGAGATATACCCTTCCACGTGTCTGTATGTAGTAGCCTTATATTGAGCCCACTGACTTCAGTTTGACCACCACAACCGCTAACCTTGTTCTTACTCCCCTCCTTGATTGTCAATATGTTCTTTGTCTTCTTCCTGCATTTTCTCCCTACTTTCTTACCTGCTTTTGCCTCTAACCAATTGCCTTTTCCACCCTCTGGAAACACTAAAAAGCCATTTGTGGAACAATTGGCCGTCTGCTAGCAAATCAGTTTCTGGCTCTTTGGTTTTGTTTCCACAGTCAGCTGCTCTCATAGGTTCAGTAACCCTCTCTTCTATTCTCTGCAACCCCTCCTTCAAATGCATTAGAGAATGGCACACCTGCTTATAGGCAGGGCCCACCTGCTGGCTCAACTATTCACCTCTTACTTGCATGCGATCCCACCTTCTGCACATGGAGCCCGCCGAGGACTTCCTTATGCACTAGCCGGCAGTAGGAGACAGGGCCCAGCCACCCAGTCTTCACTGAAGTGTCCTGCGTGTTGCATGTCTGTGCTACTCTGCACTGCAAGAAACCAACTGACACATACATGGTAGGTAACTCGGGTGAGGACCCCTACACCCAAATCCTTTTATTGACAGGGTCGCCTGACTGGTAACGCCTGTAAGTGGATGTGGTAAGAGTGTAGGCACCACACTCCTAGGTGCTGAGGCTGCAGTGTAGAGTACTGGTGGACACTACATTAGCCATGGTATGATTTAAGTGAAAGAACAAGACCTCAAAATTAAAAAACGAGAGGACAAGTAAAAGCAGGTTGAGAAGCGGCAGAAAATAAGTAACAAACACAAGTACTAGAAAACAATGAACAATTAACAATCCCAAAAAGAAACTTACGCATTCAAAATGTTTATTTCTAGAAAATCTAGCAAAACATAAATACATGTCTTTGTTTCATTGCAGTACTTTATGTCGTCAAAATGCCATAAAAGTACAAAGAGGAAATACAATCACTTTAAAACATACAATCACTTCACATAATAAAGAATAACATAACAATTAAAATGCCATTCAGTACACTCATGCCATCTCCGTCAATAGGACAATATTTGGGCTGCATGCCACTCAAAGACCTAAATAATGAAAATGACAAAAACAACCATTTACTGGCATGCCCTTTGTCAAATCCTCCACATAGCTATCAAAAAGTGGGAAACAGCAAAGACCAAACATTGTCTGGCATCAGTTTTTAAAATACGCTGGGCAGTTAGATGTTTCCTGACACCTAAAAGCTGGCCGGCAGGGACTATCCACTTTTTCCTGCTCTTTAAATATGCCGGACAAAAGAACAAAACATGCTCCTTGGTTTCCCTGTCTGCCCCACAAGATGGTCAGGCACACCTAGCAGGATCCAGCGGGTGGGCGGGACCATTTGGCGTGAAAGGGGCGATCGGTAGTGTACCATAGCTAAACTGCAGATACAGCTTTCCAACTGGGGGAGGGGGGGTGGGGGGGTAGGCTCAATCTCGTCTAGAAATTGTTCCAACTTGTAATCATCTTTGATCTGGAAAAAAGACTCAGTCTAAGGGCCACAGGAGGGAAAAGCCAGCATTTGGCTCATGTTGTACCGCCAGTACTTCCCTTTTAGTGTTGTTTTGCCAATTATGGGAGCAGCCTCTGGATATGTCCACAGGTCACCAACCCCATCTTTGTTAAAGTGTTTTTATAATACCAAATCCAAATGTTACTTCCCGAGCCAAGGATTCCTAGGACTTTTTTGAGTCCTTCTCGATGAGAATGTAACTCATGAGTGGCACCGATACATCTCCAATAAAAGATCAGCCTAATCCCCACCCCCTCCATGGTTGGCTTACGTCAGAAATCGAGTCTACATGTGTATAGTGGTGAACTATTTGGGAGCCCTAGCAATTGACGTAGGAAGCAGTTCTCAGTAACTAGCAGTTTGCACATATCCTTATATCCCCAGAGATCGGCTCCTTACGGAGCTACTACCAGTGCCTGCTGTTTGTAAATTTGGATAGCTGGAGTAATTGGGTGAAAATGGGAACTTAGTTTACTCTAAGTAGTGTCCCAGTGTATTGCGTTAGTTTAAGCCTATGCTTTTCAATGTGACAGGACCAGTCTAAAGCTTCTGTGAGGGTCAACCCAAGATAGTAGAAAATATGCACACAGTCCAGGGGGACGCCAATAAGCTTAGGATTTGGTCTGGTAGAGTGGCAGGGATTTAAAACCAAGGGCCTCATTTATGGGAAATGCTGCATCGCTGCGTGAAAGCAGCGATGTGTCACTTCTCAGTGCGCACTCCTTGCGACATTACTGATGCGTCATATTTAATGTATGACGCATCATGTCGCAAGGAGTTACAGATACGTCAGTATTTCTGATGTATCTGTAAGCGCAAAAGTGACGCATTGCTGGAGTGTGTCACAAAAGTGACGCAACTCCAGCAATGCGTCCTTTCACATGGGGCAAGCCCCATGTGAAAGGGCCTGCGTAAGTCTTACGCCTGCAGTGAGGCAGGCGCAAGATTTTGACGCAACGGCGTCCTAGGAGTGACGCAGTGAAATCTCATAGATTTCACTGCGTCACTTCTACGACCATTGCTTGCGTCAATGCACCTCCCTTGCATACATTATACCTGGCACAGGTATAATGTGGGGCAGGGGTTTACAAAGTGACGCATCTACCTAGATGCGTCACTTTGTAAATATGGCGCAACAAGGCGCATTTTTTACGCCACTGGTGCGTCACAAAAAGTGACGCACCAGCGGCGTAAAAGTGGCGCACAGCTTCATAAATGAGGCCCCAAGTATTTAAAACCATATATGTTTATTTCTAGTCTCCTCTGATTGCAAAAAGGGCATAGGATTTCCTGTAACCCCATAGGTGATTTTGATATTAAAAGTATGTCGTCGACAAACATTAGAGCAGGGTTCTTGATGTTAGACAACAGGGAGCATCCTCCTCACCGAAATTCGGAAAGGAGATCAAATCATTAACATTAGGTCAAAAGAGGGTTGGTGAAAGGACATAGCCCTGACTTACCTCTCGATCCACAGGGAAAGGGTCTGTCATCTTGTCTGTATGTCCACAGCGCACTTGGGCAAAGTTATGACTATGAAGTCTGGTTATGATGGTCAAAAGATCAGTGGGGACACTCATACTAGCCAACACCAGCCTTAACTGAGATTGAGGAACCAAACCAAACACCGAACGTAAATCAACAAATGCATCATAGAGAAGACCACCACCCAAGACCACAGTTTCCCCAAAAATTTACAGGAATCGGAAGACCTGGTCCACTATGCTAATACACTCCCGGAATCCCACTTGAAGGGGTATTAGTATTTCTTTCTCTCCCATCGAGTCATGTAACTGGTCATGGAGTCTGGAGCTGAATAACATTTGGGAGCAATCAATAAAGCTTATCGGCCTCAACTGTGGGGCATTTTGGATAAATTGGAATTATCTCAGCCCCTGCCCATGATGAAGGGGTTGGTGAACCACCCTTGATGAAATTATACCTTTTAACATGAAATAGGGGCCACAAATATCTATTTCTCTTAAATACAGATCTATTGAACTGTGACCAACTCGAAGCTTTATTAGAAGCTATCTTAGTGATTGCCACTCTTACTTCTTGCAACAAGATTTGGTCCACGTTCCTACTATTCCTGCTTTGTTTCCCCCCTTTAAAAAGTTGTCAACAAACAAGGGTTGCTGGATGAGGTTTGCATCTCCTTTCACTAAGGACAGATTAGAGAAGTGGGTATCCCACTCTGCTGCTGGAGCATTGGTCACCACAGGGAAGACACCCTCCTTGCTTCCCATTGAGACCAAGATCCAGAAAGCACGCTGATACCCGTTCCTAGCTGTGACCAACAGGTCTTCCCACGTCTCCATTTCCCAAGCTCATTTATCTGATTTATTAGTCTCCTCAAAGAGATCCCTCTGGTCTTTTATTGCTTCACTAGCCTGTTGTTCAATTGCAGACAGAAGAGCAAACTTTGCTTCCCTACATGCTTTATTGCACCAGGACTGTGGGGTCCTCTCCCCAAAGATCCTATTAGTGGCCACATAAAAATGTTCCTTCAGTCCAGCAAACAAGTTGTTATGGATGAAACTAATCTTTTCCCCACAGGCCCCCTGACCAGAATTCCTCGCCAGGAGGTCCTCTATGCTGCCTGCAACTAAAGTGTACGTTTCTGCCAAGAGCTCCTGCGAGTGAGCCATAGTGGATCCTTCCACTCTGCGCATGTTGCTGGTCACATGCAATCTAGAGTGAAATGTTTCTCCAGTGCTAGCCTTCATACACAGGACAGGGAGATCAACCAAACCAAACCAAAGCATTATGGTCACTGTCTTGTCGTGGCACAACAGTTATATCAATCAAAATACATTTCTGTTTAGAGAAAGTGCAAGCTCCAAGCACAAATCCACACACAGGCTTAGTAAGAAGACCCCAATGGATGAAATAATACCAGCATAAAAGGAAAATAACAACAATTGCATATTTGTTAGTAGTTAGAGTCAGAAATATACTATCAAATTTCAATTCACAACTACAGAACAAAAGTTAATACCAGGTGCCAATGTAAAGGGCATCAGGATAAGGATGTTGTCTGTAAGGGCCTAGAAAGGGCAAAGGGACGGATACCTTCCGTCTCCAGGCTCAAAACTCCAGCTAACCACAAATCACTACTACCTCCAAAAGACTAAGTAGCAACCCTCATATACATTGGCAGGGTGAATATAAGTATAACTGAGCTGCATGTGACTGTCACGTCTAACAGCTAACAACTATTAGCCACTTGATGAACTTTACATGTACATCAACTATTCAGCAGGTCTGCCCATTAGCAACCCACCCTCAATTCCACGGGGAGTAACCAGCAACGACATCTTTCCACTGCCAGCAGCACAAGGCATGATTATATTCTCCTGATCTAATAGCCAGCACCCCGCAAGGACTTAAGGAATTCACATCCATGCCCAAGACACTCGCATAGCTTCATCCACAACAAACCCAACCACCCACACCTAAACCGCTCAATGTGTCAAAAAACTTTTTTAGATTGATATAGAGTTTGGCGGACAGGGTACTTCATCTCAACAGTACTGCTTCATAGCTAAAACCTACTCAGTCACTGTAAACGTTTCTCCGAAAGCTCATGGGATTATGGAACATCATAAGTAAGCAATTCTACCGACCTTTCCATTTAGAGTGTTTAGTCGGGTGTTTTTTTTTCTCTATCCGTTACTGCCAGAAATATCCTAGAAGTGAGAGACAGTAAAAATATCCCCCACACCTCTTGGGAGAAAACTCACATAGTGTTGGGACATTTTTAGGTCTCGCGGCCTATCAATGCGCGCAAGCGCATTGAGCGGAGCGAGAATTCAAGTGCTCAAAATACTTGTGAAACCAAGGGTTTCGTTCGTGCGGTTTTCTTTGAGTTCACGTGAATCATGTGACCAAACAAGCACGCGCATCAGCCTCCCTCCCTCCCTCCTAATTGCATTTTTTCACGGCCGCACAGCACATCAAAGGGCTTCTCCCAGCGTGTGCTGTGCGGCTTCTCCTCCCCTAATTATTCATGGCTGGCCGCTGGCCGGCCGTACTTTCAGTTTCCCGGCCGCTCCCTCCTAATTATCTGCTTTTAAGCCAGCTGTATGCCCTAAAGTGATCCTACCCCGGGCCGCATAGCGCATGGAATCACAGTGTCTTTATTTGTTTATTTATGCCTTTACATATATCGCGGACTATACCCGAAGGCGTCAGAGTGCTTCGCGATAAGAACAGTAATGATACATGATACGAACAAACCTTCTCTCCTCTGAAATTTTTGCGCGCCCTATTATGGCCGGCCCTTTCAATTCATTACGAGGCGTGAATGATTCGGCAATCGCCACTGTTCGTCCACATCACAAACCCCCCCTACACACGTGACTGTACATCCCAGCAACAATACACATTGACAAGCCGTCGAGTGTTCAAGCGCCATGTAGAAAGCACCTCCCCCTCTTACCTCTTTTAAACTTACAATGCTTACACGGCAGCGACTGGTGACTAAAAGAATCGTTTAAAGTTGTTACAATACTGCACTTAGCACCTCGAAGCTACCGGAAGGTAACGAAACACTGCAAATGTGCCAGGTAATGTTGCAATTTCGAGCTAAGGCCGTACTCAAACGCATGTTTACGTGAGACGGAGAAATTACGATCATCGTTGTGCCGGTTTCTCGCATTAGGATTATTAAAACGCCAAAACTAAACTTGTGTTGCACGCTTCCAGGCACACTTTTAACGCTAGGAGGATATTTTGAAAAGAATTTCCGATGCAAATCGCTTCTAAAAATCTGGCAGAGGCTTGCAGTCAGCACAGCCCAGACGCTCTCACTACCCCCTCCCCCGAGGCATATTCCTGCCGAGGAGAGTGAAAATAGCTCTGGCATTTCATCGTCCGATCGAGGCAGCTCGGGCGCTATTAACCCGTGAGAGGGCTGCTCTTTAAAACCACGCTGGGTTTATAGGAGATGTATTCTGGCCTATACGCTGTTTTATATTTTAAATAGTTACACTTTCCTACAAACTAGTTTTTTATTCTTTGGCAGTCATTTTTTTACATTTAGTATTTAAACAAATGCAGGCATAAAATATGCTTACATGAAACACTTTCCGGGGTGAAGCTATCAACAGCTCAGCAGGTGCAGTGCAAGGGACGCAAAAGATGCAAGGGGCCCCTCCATATGGCTGTCTTCTAAAATTCAGCATGATATGTTGTGTGCTTGGAGGCCGGAGGAATTTTTTTCTTGCTTGCATTAGGATCTATGGTCATTTTTATGCGTCTCTGGATGGTATTGTTTTCTGTGAGCTATAATATTGATTCCAACTACTTCAGGTATATAAGACATTAACCCATGTGTTTCTCGTTTTTTGCGACTCGAGTTACCATATGATTCCATGTCTTGAGAACCACATATTCCAAACCTGGACTTTCATCTTGCATATCATTGTTCTCACGTGTGGGCTTTAGATGTGTTCAATTGAACAACTAAATCATTAACATTTTGATGCAGCGTTTTCAGACTCTGGGCTGAATTCTGCCGCTTTAAAAACAACACAACTGTGATCCCTTGCAAATACAAGCAGACTAATAAATAACATCAGTGCTGACAAGTCGAACAGACCACTACAATCCTGATCCATCATAGCGATTTCGATACCAAATAAAAATAAATTTAAAAAATCACTCAAAGGGTTTACATTTCAGCTGTAGCTACTATGCAAAACAAAAAAATAAAATGTTATTTAGAAAACCAATAGCTCAAACTTTCCTACTGCGAGACCTATTGGCAAAGCCAGTGCTTGTTTTCTTTTCTGACAAACTCCCGCTTTGGAAGTTAATTTTTTGATACAAAAAAAGTCTTAAATTGCTTTGCATGAACCACTGTGAACATGGCTCATACAAACCCAGGGACTTTATTGTTAGGGCGGTCGTAAACTCTAAATTTAGCTAGCATAGTAAAGGCAGGGTAGCAAATATAAAGTCCTCCAGCACTCTGACTGCCTAGACTCCATCTGCCAAAGTGTAAATAGGTTTATTCTGACTGAAAAAAACACAACTTAATCAACTGATACACAAAATGTCACATGCCAGGAGGAAATGAAAAATCAAGAAAAAGTGTGACTGCATTGTCACTATGTTCCCAATCACACTATTCCCCTAGGGCCGTTCACATCCCTTTCAAATCATCATACAACTTAACAGCTACAACACTGCCACCTTCCACAAAAAGTTCATACACCCACATCTTAAACATTTGAAATGTTTAATCCACCAACCTACTCTCCATTTCCACATCCACATCAAGCAACAACCAGACTACCACGCAGCCTACCCCCACACATGTCCTTTATGAGTGTACTCCTACTCCAAGCCACACCTCCTCAAAATACCATTCACATCAAGAAATGAGGGGTAAAAACAAAAATGCTTACTCTTCAAAACAAGGTTCAAGAGCAAAAACTGCTTCAGCATAATTAATCTACTCTCAGAAACCACACCAGACTTCACCTTCATTACAGAAGCATGACACAGCACCCTCATACCACAAAGTTAGCCCATTTGAATTTGGCATCATAAACAAAAATAATATAAGCAAAATTGGAGGAGACCTGGCAATCATCCATGGAAAATCACTATAAATAACACATATTGAAACCTTAACTATGAATGACTGCAAATCCTTGCAGGTGAATTGGACTCAACTCCCACTTTTAAATGTTCCTTCCACTCAATATAATGATTAACACCCAGTAGTTTAAACTTTACAAATGTCTTACTATGTACAGTAATATCAAGAATCACATAAACCACCCCAACCTATACATTCTAGGAGAACTCAACATATAGTTTGACCAGAATAATCGAACTACAACCACAGCTATCACATCCAAACTTGAGGCCTTCAAGCTTTATCAAATCATTGCTGGAAACTTTCACTCGACTGCAAACACTCTGCAGATTATGTACTAATAACAACACTTCAAAGACAGACAACAGTGACCAATAACAAACTCACATACAGACAATGGAAAAAAATAGACCTAAAAAAAGTCAACTCCTATCTTGAAAGAACCCCAATAATTATGTGACCTCAAGACATACACAACTTCTACGAATGGGTCTCCACTGTGTTGGACAAACAGATACAGATACAGACAACATCCAGGGTTAACCACCAAATGAAAAACAATGGATTAATGACATTAACAAAAGAATAAAAACACAACTCAACATACTACTACTGAAGTTGGGAAAATCAAGATAAAATCCTACACGCTGCTACAATATGGCCTAGAGCAGAGCCATTAGAACCACAAAAGGATAACCTTTTAATGAACTCCACAGGATTCCAGCAGAATTCTGCATTCCATTGTCAATATACGGAAACACCACAATCGCAAGTCTTCAGTGACAAAAACTCCATGAAATTGACCTAAAAAATGTAAAATTCTGACTATTACCTTTAGGAGAACACAGCTAATATCCCTTGACACAAGACCATTTCAACCAGCAAAGAAAGAGATGCAAGAAGTATTTTACCACTTAACATTTTCAATTCTCTCTCCCAAAAAGAATTTCTCAACATTATCCTCTCAAGCAGATCATCAGGTTCATCTTCGGCACAAGCACCGCCAAAAATCTTTAAAGATGTCCTTTGCACAATCTTTGAGGGCAAGGTAGGTAGAAGGTTACTCAACAGGTCATTGGAATTAGTTTATTTCCGACCTGAGTTGATAATCTCCTACATTGGTCTACACCTCAAAAAGAAAGACCTCTAAACATCTGACCCAGCAAACTACGGACAAATATATAATGGCCTATTTCTGTGAAGAATATTTGAAGGAACAGTTTTTACTCAGCCTTCCAAGTTTATTGAGAAACATTATAATGTCAGACCAGCAATCTGAATTCAGTCCTGGCAGAGGCACAGAACCACCCATTATTTCCATTTGGGATGACCTAAAACTCAGATTGGATAAGAATGGAGTGGTCAAGCTATTGTTTCTGGGAGAGCCATATTCAAGGTACTCTGCATAGACCACAAAGCCACTCTGAGAAAAGGACCACTTTACCTACAGTTAAATTCAAGCAACGCACACAAAATAGAACACTGTGCTCGAGGCTTTCACCACAGATCATCATACCACCTTCCTACAAGAAATCTATAGGAGGCATCACTTTCTCTGTACAAGCTGAAAAAGCTTTGGAGCTCACTACCGGCCAAGATTGAAAGCATTCAACAGCATTTACACTTCATAAGAGAGGTGAAAATTTGCCATGCCCAGGGTAACTACATCATCCCACAACCGTGGGATAGAACTCGGAATAGTAAACCCTCATTCAAGTTCAACATGTATGGAAAAGCCCAAACAACTTTCTATGTCCAGGTAACCTATGAAGGGCTAACCTATGTCTAGCCAGGGTGTTATATAGTAATGCCAATTCATATATAATCCTCCTGGCCCCCACTAAAATTCATATAACACCCACTGTTCGGGCAGCTGATTGTAGATCAAACTGACTGTATAGTAAATCCCATATATTTCTTGAACATCTTACATTCACATAATAGAGAACTTCTTTGAGTTATGTCAATCACCCAGTTCATAGTAATAAACCACATATCAATACCTGTATAGACCTGGAATACCTGAAGAGGTATGCCACATAAAACTGGCCAACAGAGACTCTAACTAAGTCCACCACTGCAAGTCCCGATTAGCTCAACACTATGATTGCTTCTTTTCTGTAGTATATGGTGTCAAGTGTACCCAGGGTCTTCAAATTAAATGCTTCCAGTGGATTGTTGTAGTTGCGGACAACAGATGCAGCCCTGAAAACCTGAACCAGGGGCAAATAACACTAGAATCCTAACAAGGGTTCAAGGTAACAATACATACATCAAACCTAAATCTAAACAGTAAAAGTCACATATATACCAATTGAAAAAATCAGTGAAGAGAAAGGAAGAGCGAGAAAAAGAAGAAACCCATGTACAAATAAATACAAATCACGGAAAATGTATTAACAAAATACTTTAAATACTAAAACATGTAAGACGATGGCGCTCAACACAGTACACAAACAACAAAAATAAACAGTACAATGTGAAACCAAACAAGTGGCTAATGGAAGGAATTACACAAAAATAGGGAGTTCAGGACAAAACTGCGCTCGCAGTCGTGCTTGTGCAGAAGCCTTTCCGACTCAGACAACCAGCTTCCAATTGAACTTGCCTTGTGACCTGGGAGCCCGTGTGCTCGGTCACCACCTTGCCGTGAGGAGACAACACCCTTGTTACCGGGAGCGGGACTGCGAGGACCAGAGGTGCTTGCAAAAGAACATCCAGTGCACCTGGTGCCTCTTCCCGCCCCCTCCTCCCTGTGAGCCTTAAAACGACTCGTGGTCCCCGCTTTGCGGGGGCAGCTCGCAGTCGTGCTTGTGCAGAAGCCTTTCCGACTCAGACAACCAGCTTCCAATTGAACTTGCCTTGTGACCTGGGAGCCCGTGTGCTCGGTCACCACCTTGCCGTGAGGAGACAACGCCTTTGTTACCGGTAGCGGGACTGCGAGGACCAGAGGTGCTTGCGAAAGAACATCCCGCGCACCTGGTGCCTCTTCCCGCCCCCTCCTCCCTGTGAGCCTTAAAACGACTCGCGGCCCCCGCTTCGCGGGAGCCGCTCGCAGTCGTGCTTGTGCAGAAGCCTTTCTGACTCAGACAAGCAGCTTCCAATTGAACTTGCCTCGTGACCTGGGAGCCCGTGTGCTCGGTCACCACCTTGCCGTGAGGAGACAACGCCCTTGTTACCGGGAGCGGGACTGCGAGGACCAGAGGTGCTTGCGAAAGAACATCCCGCGCACCTGGTGCCTCTTCCCGCCCCCTACTCTCTGTGAGCCTTAAAACGACTCGCGGCCCCGGCTTCGCGGGTGCTGCTCGCAGTCGTGCTTGTGCAGAAGCCTTTCCGACTCAGACAACCAGCTTCCAATTGAATTTGCCTTGTGACCTGGGAGCCCGTGTGCTCGGTCACCACCTTGCCGTGAGGAGACAACGCCCTTGTTACCGGGAGCGGGACTGCGAGGACCAGAGGTGCTTGCGAAAGAACATCCCGCGCACCTGGTGCCTCTTTCCGCCCCTACTTAGCCCAGCCTCCTGACACAAACGCGGGACACGCGCGGACGGAAGCGCGGGCGAAGACCGGGCAAAGAGCGGGCCGTTTGAGGTCGTTCGAGTACGGGAGAGTCCGGTCCGGGCCCCCTCTCTTTTGCTACATCTGGCCCTCGGAGCAATGTGTACTAGAGAAACCAGAAGCAAAACCACACTAGCTGCGGCCGGAGTCGCTAAGGGCACCATTGACAACTACTTTGTCAAAGCCGGATCACTCCTGATTGAGGAAATAGAGGTGCTAGAGAGACGAATTTCCCAGGAAATTGACTGGGTTAGGAGATCCTCAATGGGGCCAATGGCTCAAGCTAGAACCCCGGAGGGGAGACTTGAGCCTACAAACAGTGTAATGAGTGACCCGGGAGCACTTCAACCACCTAGTGTTTTAACAACCGACCCCGATTTTACAATCGAGGCACCCAGTGAACTTGAGGACATGAGTTTAATGGCCCTCCCTAACTCCCAACCGCATCAAGTCTCACCAGGAATTCTTACCCCAACACTTGAACCCAACATAGTGGTAGCTAATGACAAAGAGTTTAGCTCTGATAGAGACAGGGGGGTCAGGGAAGGTGCAATACAAAAAAAGAAGAGGGGGGGACAAAACAAAGAAGATAATAGGACAAAGTCTCCAAAATCTAAATCATCGAGGGGAAAAGGGGTGAAAGGAGGTAACACAGTTACTAACTTAGAGAAGCCGGGTACTATAATTCCACCCATAGTTCACAGCCAAACAGTTCCACCACTGGTTACTAACATCACTTTAGTGGACAATTCCAGCGATGACATCACACTGGAGGGTATTGGCACACTTCTTAGGTCCCTACTGAGCCCTATTGAAGCTCGTCTGATCAAGATCGAAGCTAGGTTAGTCAACATCGAAAAATCTACGGTGCAACTAGTTGATTCGAAGAAACTTGATCCAAATGGAGCTAAAGTAGCAAAAGGGGGTCCTGATCCAAAGCTTAAAAAGGGCAATGAACCTACTTCAGTCGTAAAGAACAAGCTACCTAATACTGACTCCCAAAATCCACAAGCCAATTCAAATAAGACACTGCAACTTCCGGCCAACTCCAACACCAACAACGCCCCTCCAAAAACCCAGCAGACACCAATTCCGACCCTAATCACTATCCCCCCATCCAAAGATTCTGCTCCTAGCCTGGCCGACACCAAGGGTGATTTAACACTTATGGGAGAGAAATCCAACCCCATCCGTAAACCAAAACCTGTTAACCTTCCTCCATAGGCTGCCCCTTATACCTTAGTCCTGGCAGGGGTCCCTGAACTAAAATCTACGGCAACAGAACCAACATCTTCACTTAGGAACAAGGTTATCAGCTGGTTATCCACATATAGACCACTCCCGAGAGGAATAACCAGTGATATTTCCATGGTCAGACGGGCCCCTTGGGTGGGATATTCTAGGAAATCAATAAGGGGAGACTGTATCTTGGTTACCTTCAGAGAGCCGGGCACAGCTGCTTACATCTGTGCCTGGGCTTCTGATGACCAAGGCAGTAACATCCAAGCACTTCCCCTCTCATTTTTTTATCCCTCAAGTTTATATAACTTGGAGGATCATAGATGGGGGCATCACCAAGAGTTGCTGGATGACTGGGAAAGTTGTCGTAGGGAGAGAAGTGTTCCATTTCATCACAGGGGAAGACCTATAGACCACTTTTTACCGTACGGGGATGAGGCAGGATGGGAGACTATTACTAGGAGGAGGGGTGGAGGGGGAGGAATCATGAGAGGAATTCCGGGGCCTCATAGAATGCATTATCCTGCCCACCTCCCTACCTATACCAGATATAGCAGTCTGGAAATGGTAGATTGACGCTTGGATACTGAGGGGTGTGAACTGCTCGTATCCCATTGGGCAGGGAATAGTACGCTCCCAGTACCAACACCACACACAAGGGCACAAAATGAATTAGAACCAATTTTAGCTCCGGAGCCTACTCTAGTGGATTCAACTGTGATTTATACCAATATAAGACCGGCTCTGAGCCACTCACCCCCAATTCAGATGGCTACTTCGGAGACTAGCGATGTTAACACCACGACCAAAGGCCCTTCTACTACCAAACCATACCCCATGACTCTGATTTCATGGAATGTCGCAGGATTAGCTAGCAAAATTGACTGCCAAGAGTGGTGCTCTTTTATTAGTTCAAGAAATATACTACTCTTCCAGGAAACCTGGGCGCGTGAGGAACTCTCATATCAGGGATACGCAGTCTTTTCCAAACCCGCTAAGTGGGGGGGTAGGGGTAGGCCATCGGGAGGACTCGCGACATGGGTAGCATCGGATCTAGGCTGCCAGGCTACCTGTTTGGAGACAGAATCCGACGATATTCTGGCCGTCTTATTAGAGTGGCCAAATTCTTTGAAACTGGTGGTCGTTAACATATACTCAAGACCGGTACCCATGTCAAAAGAATCTAACACCATAGAGGAACTCTCTGCGTTCCTAGATGGTATACCATGGGAACTTCAATGCCTGGTGGGAGGCGATCTAAATTCACAGTATGAACCACTACCTGGCTTACGAGATGGCCCCTCTCTCGAGGAAGATTCACGTTGGCTTGTTCCTGTGACGGAGGCGCCTCCCCCCAGGGCCTGGACTCCCCTGGCCTTGCAGATAACTGCCCTCACTCTAAATCAAGGCTTAAGGGCCGGCAACGGGCGTTGCAAATCAGACACACCAAGCATCTACACTTATAATAAATCTGGTAGTGAATCGAGACTAGATTACATCCTTGTCAAATTATCAATGTGGTCGCAAATAATTGATTTCAAAGTTATCGAGAGAAGGGATAGCGATCACAATACCCTGGAACTCTTTTACTCCTTACCGGGGAAGGAAGATACAATACTTGGTTCGCATAAAGATAAGTCAGGACTCCTACTAGAAAATAACCGGAGAAAAGTCAGGTGGGAGAAACTGGCTATCAGCGGTGATAAATTACCTAAACTATACGCAAGGATTATCCCGCTCTTAGAGAAGGCTTTCCAGATAGGGAATGATGTGGAAGGAGTGGCAAACAGAGAAAAGCTCGCCCAGACACACGCAGACCTAATTAGCACTTTAGAGCTAGATCTGTTTTCAAAAGCAGGGGAAAAAAAGGACCTATAGTTAAGAAGACCTGGTATAATGACACCTGCAGGGAGTCTAAGGCCAAACTGCAATAAAGGGACGCAAAAGCAGGGAAGAAATCCAAGCCAGGAGAAGGACCTATAGAAACCTCCTGGCGAATGCAAGGGCTGAGTGGGATCAAGAATATTGGGAAAACCTCTCAAGATCACTAACCATTAAAGACTCGCGCAAATTCTGGCGAATAGTCTCCAATGGCACAGAGGACTTATCCTCAGCAATTGAGCCCAATATAGCTCCTAGCCTATGGCAGAGTCACTTTCAGGCACTTTATTCAATGGAGGAAGGGTCTCCGAATACAACAAGCGGTATGCCAGTCCAAGGTCCAATTGGTGACCCTTTCACTGAAAAAGAGGTGAGGGTGGCCATAGCTGGTTTGTCCGCAGGGAAAGCCCCTGGTCTCGATGGGGTACCCGGGGACCTATTTAAGCAGGAACCAGAGATATGGGCCCCATACGTTACATTGATATTTAACGCTATCCTGGGGGGAATGGAGGTCCCGGATACTTGGCTGGGAGCAGAGGTGGTTCCAATTTATAACAAGCATTTGCAATGCAATAGGTCTCGCATTATTTAAGTTTGAGCTATTAGCATTGTAAATGGCAATTGTTTTTTGCTTTGTGCTATAGTTATTTTTTTACATAAAAAGCTACATATAAAATATGTTTTGTTAAAGTTATTTATGCAGTATCTAAATTTTGTTTGCATAAAAGAGTACAATAATATCTTAGTAAAAAAGTCAAATATTTTAATGGTAATTCACCAAATGTTCATTTATGTGTTGGTTTTGAAAATAGCTAAATTAATAGCTTTGTCATTTACAATGCCAATAGTTATAACTTTCGGAAATGTGACACCTATAGCATTTGTAATGCAACATTTGTATTTACGTGACTTAGATGTATTGATATTACAAATAACAATGGCTTTTAATTTTTTTTAATACTTAATAAAAGTGATTGTAATTTATAATGGCAATAGCTTAAACTTTTGTAAATAACTTTTGTGAAGATTATGTTCAGTGTATTTTATTGTAACGAAATCCAAGAACAGAAGTGAAATATTAACATCTTTTTGTGACATTTGTAATAAAGCTTGAAACATTGAGAGAACATATTTGTGCTGTGGTGGTGCTGAGTGATGCTGTGGTGGTGCTGAATGGGGCTGTGGTGATGCTGAGTGATGCTGTGGTGGTGCTGAGTGATGCTGTGGTGGTGCTGTGGTGGTGCTGAGTGATGCTGTGGTGGTGCTGAGTGGTGCTGTGGTGGTTCTGAGTGATGCTGTGGTGGTTCTGAGTGATAATGTGGGGGTGCTGAGTGACTGTACTCACTGTCACTCTGCACTCACTGTCACTCTACACTCACTGTCACTCTGCACTCACTGTTACTCTGCACGCACTCTGCACTCACTGTCACTCTGCACGGACTCTGCACTCACTGTCACTCTGCACGCACTCTGCACTCACTGTCACTCTGCACTCACTGTCACTCTGCACTCACTGTCACTCTGCACTCACTCTGCACTCACTGTCACTCTGCACTCACTGTCACTCTGCACTCACTGTCACTCTGCACGCACTCTGCACTCACTGTCACTGTCACTCTGCACGCACTCTGCACTCACTGTCACTCTGCACGCACTCTGCACTCACTGTTTCTGCACTCACTGTCACTCTGCATTCACTCTGCACTCACTGTCACTCTGCACTCACTCTGCACTCACTGTCACTCTGCACTCACTGTCACTCTGCACTCACTGTCACTCTGCACTCACTGTCACTGTCACTCTGCACTCACTGTCACTCTGCACGCACTCTGCACTCACTGTCACTCTGCACTCACTGTCACTCTGCACGCACTCTGCACTCACTGTCACTCTGCACGCACTCTGCACTCACTGTCACTCTGCATTCACTCTGCACTCACTGTCACTCTGCACTCACTCTGCACTCACTGTCACTCTGCACTCACTGTCACTCTGCACTCACTGTCACTCTGCACTCACTGTCACTGTCACTCTGCACTCACTGTCACTCTGCACTCACTCTGCACTCACTGTCACTCTGCACTCACTGTCACTCTGCACGCACTGTCACTCTGCACGCACTGTCACTCTGCACGCACTCTGCACTCACTGTCACTCTGCACGCACTCTGTACTCACTGTCACTCTGCACTCACTGTCACTCTGCACTCACATTTCTATTATGATATAATGCGATTTTAAGTGATATAGTGCCGGCTCATACTATCGATTCAGTATATTATAAAGCGATGAATACAACACTTTAGAATATTTCCGTTCCCCACGTGGCATGTCAAAAGCCTGGCATTTCTTGTCCACATCGATGCCGTGGCTGTCACAGCCTTCTGGGAAGCCGAACCTTTTGTTTCCCCGCCACAGAATGAGATCTGCATATTCAGTGGAATGCAGTCACATCACAGTTGCTGTTTTGGGGTGAGACGTGTTGCCAAACAGCTGCTGCTTTGTCTTGCTGTCCCAGAGGTCCCACGGGAGCGGGCCATTTTTCGGGTTGTGTTTTTTGGACACGCATGGGATACGCTGTGTAAAGGACGGATCTGAGGAGCGGCACGTACACACGCAAAAATAAACAACATGGAGTGTAGGGGGTTTGGGAGTAGAGTGAGGGTGCAGTGTGTGTAAGGTTACGGTGTGTGAGGGTGCGGTGGGTGCGGGTGCGGTGTGTGAGGGTGCGGTGTGTGAGGGTGCGGGGTGTGAGGGTGTGGGGTGTGAGGGTGTGGGTTGTGAGGGTGCAGTGTGTGTGCGGGTGCAGTGTATGTGCAGGTGCAGTGTGTGTGTGCGGGTGCAGTGTGTGTGTGCGGGTGCAGTGTGTGCGTGCGGGTGCGGTGTGTGCGGGTGCAGTGTGTGTGTGCGGGTGCGGTGTGTGAGGGTGCGGTGTGTGAGGGTGCGGGTCTGCAGAGGGGGCTCTGCGTGTCGTGTCCGCTCCCTACCCCCAGGCCCGGCCGCCCCCATCCCCGCTTGTCCGTGGAGGGCATTCAATGCTAGTGCGCACAACACACCCGTAAAATGTGTACATGTTTGTTTGTGTGGGCCCAGTAGTGTAAGAGTCATACATGCGCCTGCCTTTAGATGTACGAATGCGTGTAGTGGTTATTCACCAGACATGCCGAAAACCGCACGCAGCAAAAAAATTAGATATAATGCATGTAGGAATATGTTGCGGCTATCATAGCGATAAAAGCATGTGCGGCCTTGTCCTACATGTAATGGGGTTAGTGTTTTATGAGATGATGTCTTTTTGGACATGAAATGGTTTATTTTGAATGAGGGCGCTCGATTCTTACAGCAGGCACAATGCCATGACTGCACCACCTTTCTGTGAAGCAGCTGTTCTTCAGGAGCGTCTTGTCTTCGGGGGAGGCCTTCTTTGGGTCATTGTTTTAAAAGTGCAGCAAGCACATGATCTACAGTGATGTTGCGCAAATGACCGAGATGCGGTGGGGCAAAAAGTATGCTTCAACTCAGGCAGACACACATTTAAAAGCAGAAAGAATCTGACCCAGAGCGTTGAGGGATGTCGCTGAGGAAATAACACCACGTACAGTGAGCACCGACTATCACGATCGACGAAGACACGCCCCCCTGCAAGGAAACATCATTATTTTGACTTATGAAACCCAACACATTAAGAAGGCATCAGACCGAAGAGAAAACTGCGGTTTTGCCAAGAGACCTGGCTTAGATTTCGCTTCGCTCGCTGCACCTTCCGGTAATATAAAATATTGGCATTCGCCCCAGAGAACAGGACGTGCTGTGACAAACACAAGGAAACGCCTGGCATGAGAGCAGGCTGCCGCAAAGTCAGAAGGGATCTCATGAGTGCCAGTGTCAGGCCCGCGTTGCATCCTCAAATTAAAGGTCCGCAATGAGAAAATAAGCAAACTCACCGCCACAGCCCGGCTTCAACAGGAAGCCAGGCAACCTTTGTTGGGACGGGGGCGGGCCGGACAAAAACAGGAAGCAGGCGCTCCTGTGCCCGCCGGAGGATTGCCGTGTTAGCTAGCGTGCTCCCGTGCTCGTGGAGAGCCCCGCGGCCCCCGCCTGTTAACCGGAATGACCCGCTGGCTGCCGAGGGACACGCAAGAAGAACCTGGTGAGTGGGGTGTGAGGGGGATGTGTGCGCGCGCGCGTGTGTCTCTGGTGAGGTGGGGGGGGAGCGTGTATGTATGCAGTGTGTGCGTGCGCGCGTGTGTGTATGCGGGGGGCGGGGGGGATTGTCTGTGCGTGTACTCTCGTGTGTGAGCGGAGGCGGCGGCGGGGGGGGGGGCTGGGGAGGTGTAGTGTGTGTCTGTATGTGTGCGCTCGTGTCTGCCTGCGTGTGCATGTGTTGTGAACAGCCTGCTCTCTGTGTGTGTTATGGGCAGCGGGGGGGCGGCGGCGGGGGGGGGGGGGAAGTAGGTGTGGCTGTGATCTATTTATTTCGTGTTCGTGAGAATGCCCATAGTAAAACCGAACAGTGGAAACAAACACGCGACGGCGGCGGCGGGGTCTAAGACAGGAAACGAAAGTGAAGGCAAGCTCACACAAAGAAAGAAACATTGTAAAAGAAACTGAAGGCAAAAAGCTCGTGCACGCAGCTCAATCCAGCCAAGGATAATCTCGTGACAGTTTCTTGTCCTTCATTCCCCCGTGTCAGCTAGCTATAAGTCTCCAGCCTGGACGCATCCTTCGGATGCGATTTCCAGGCGAGACCTAAAAAGGGGTCCCCTCTGCTCCCAGCCAACTATCGTCCAATCAAACTTATTGACATATCCCAAAAGCTTTTTGGAAGACTGATTTTGGACCGGCTACAGGTTTGGATAGAGGAGACGGGTATCCTGACTCCCTACCAGGCAGGATTCAAACAGGGGGTCTCTACAATAGACCAAATCTTTAGGTTGAACCTCTTACATTGGAGGACAGCAGTAATTGAGGGCGATACTTTGTATACTGTCTTCGTAGACTTGCGTGCCGCCTTTGATTTGGTACCTAGAGCAAAACTATGGAAAGTTATGGAGGAGCTGAATGTCCCGGAAGACATCTTGGCGATCCTGATGAGACTACATCATAACAACTATGCCCGCGTTAGGTGCGGCAGAGGTGGCAATTTAACCGAAAGGTTCCCCGTTCACAGAGGAGTAAGACAGGGTTGTGTGTTGGCACCGACCCTGTTTTGCCTCTTCGTGAACGGGGTAGTTGCCCACCTGACCAGGATTCCCAACACTGATGCCCCAAAACTGACTGGCAGCAGGGTGCCTGCAATTATGTTTGCAGACAACACCCTGCTGCTGTCCAAATCCCCAATGGGCATTCAACGTGTCCTGGACGGGTTTATGCAGTTCTGTTCAGAGCGGGGACTCGAAATTAACCCACAGAAAACTAAATACATGATTCTCAACCCCAAGCCCCATAACCGCGCACCACCCAAGTTGGGAACAGTCCAATTGGAACGAGTGCATACAATTGAATATCTGGGGATCACTATTAATGAAAAGTTAACGTGGTCGGCTCACCAGTCAAAAGTAAACATCAAACTGGCACAGTTGGTGGGTGGCACTATGAGATTAGTGAGCAAATCTCCCTACCGGCCACTTAGCCCCATTATTCATATATACAAAGCACAGGCTCGGGGGGGGGTGTTACATAAGGGGGTGAGCTGTGGGGCCATATCCCATCACCCAAATTATTAACAATTGAGAACAAATTTCTGAGACAGATTGTTGCTCTTCCACAGAGTACTCCACTACTCCCTCTTAGACTGGATATGGGCATCCGGCCCATAACGGAGGAGCTGGGTCTCAAGCCTTTGGCATTCTGGCGGCGTCTATGGAGCAGCCCAGACCTTTCAAATTATAGAGCTGAGTTACAGGAATTTTTACAGTTACCCAACGCCAAAAGAATACCGTGGCTGACTTACATCAAGGGAACTCTGGAGGCAATTGGACTCCCTGAACTATGGTTGGACCCACTAAACACCAGTATAAAGATTCCGAAAAAGGCACTCGTGAGAGCTTATTACGAACACATGCTCTTTAGAGCTACCAAAGGCACCCTGGATGGATCACTATCCAACCAGTTCATAAAAACTAAAGATTCCTATCAACTAGAAAGTGTCTTAGCCTGGGACCCCGCACCCGCGCGCCTGTGTGGTACTAGACCTGGCAATATTTGGCAGCCACCGGCAACCCCAGAAGATAAGAAGATGGCCTATTCCCTGCTGATGAGGGGTAAATACCCCGAAACACGTGTCCAGGGATGGCGAAGAAAGATACATCGCGGAATACAAAACTACACTGACCATAGTCCTTAGGGGCGATCCCGCTGGTGAGTGAGTGGTGTGCGACCCCACCCCCTTTTGAAATGTTTAAGTGGGCTGACGAGCCTGGGACCCCGCACCCGCGCGCCTGTGTGGTACTAGACCTGGCAATATTTGGCAGCCACCGGCAACCCCAGAAGATAAGAAGATGGCCTATTTCCTGCTGATGAGGGGTAAATACCCCGAAACACGTGTCCAGGGATGGCGAAGAAAGATACATCGCGGAATACAAAACTACACTGACCATAGTCCTTAGGGGCGATCCCGCTGGTGAGTGAGTGGTTTGCGACCCCACCCCCTTTTGAAATAGAAAGTGTCTTAGATGCCATGACCCCAGCATTAACTAGGAAACTATTCCTCCAATGGAGATATGGAACTCTTCCCCTGGCATCATTTACAGCATCATGGTCTTGTCGCTCCTCCTCAGAAAGTTGCCCGGCATGTGCTCATCCAAAGGAGAACGACGTTCATGTGGTTTTCTTCTGCCGGGGCTATGAGAGGAGCAGGAAATACTGGCTAGTCCCTTTGCTCAGGAACTTGGGATTCAGAACTTTCCAACCCGCCTACAGAGTCCTAAAGACAGATCTATCCCCCACTCTAGTTTTTGCTCTATCCAAATTTCTAACTTCAATGTGGTATGCCCGAAGTCGTTGTGTAAAGAGACTTGGAGACTCGAGACAGACATAAATTGTGGCACACCTTTCTTACTACTTCTTTTTAATACTCTGATCACTAATGTTGTTTAATGCGTTTTTAAAATTTATATATGATGTATTTTATATCTTTTATGATCTTGTGATCGAAATAAAGATTTTTTTAATCGAATCGAAACAACACAAAGAATAACAATGCGTCCTTCTTCAATTGCGGCCACACATATGTGCACCAACCACGTTTTGACTATTGTAGAAATACACGGTCATCATCAGGACAGAGCAATAGTTATCTGAGCGTCCAAGATAATTGAATAAAACATCTATTCATGAAAAGAATCCAACCAGAAATTCCACAATTATGTTGGATCCACCAAGAAATTGGATCATGGATGAAATAATTCAAAAATGGAATGTGGAATATATTGTTGTTTCCTTTAGATTATGAGGTCAATAATCCCACACAAAAAATTAAAATGACCAACTAATGAATCAGAAGAGTAAAGAAAGCCAATTTGATTAGCAAAAAAACATGTATCCAAATCCTGCAGCACGTGATCACCTTAAATATTGATCATGTAGTCATGACTGTGTAAATCAATTAATTTGTTAGGCACAGCCATATATGGGCAGTGCTCAAAAAGTCCATTCATGCACACCGGGCTCTCAGTCTCCCGTTCGCATGACATAAGTCAGGGTCTGTAAATTAAATACTACGAGTCGATTGCAACACTTGTTTTACCCACTGCAGTGGTGCTGAAAAGCATGTCTCTAGGCTTACTATTGTAGCCTGGCTGTGCAGGTTTAAACTGCAAATTTGACCTGTAAAATAACCCCTTTTTAGGAGGGCTCAACCCTACATTTAAATATTAATCAGTCACCTCTAGGTAGGTCTTACCCCCCAAAAGGCAGTGAAAACAGTATTTGAAAATAGGACTTGTACAAATCTAATGTTAAAAATATCCTTACAGTGAAAAAGCCCTCAAAGTAAGCATGGGCGAATTTTGCGAATCTCGCGTTCGCGAATTTTGCGGATTTGCGAACTCGCAATCCGCGAATTCCCGCGAATTTGCGGATTTTATTTTTTTGTGTTCGCCCGTGTTTCTGCCAGTTCGCGAGGGTTTTTACAATTTCGCAATTTGCGAACTTACCTGTTGGGTCGCAAGTTTTGCGAACTTGTTGTTTCTACGTGTCCAGCCTGTTTGGGACACTCTTCTTCATCACTGCCACTCTCTGTCACCACTGTCACTCTCTGACTACTCATGCCACCCTCTGGCCCACCCATGCCACCCTCTGTTTCATCACCACACCCTCTGGTTGTCCAGTGTACATTATTTTCGGCAAAGCAAAGCACACCTTCCCTGCCTCAAGTGACCTGAATTAATTTGGGGCTGATTAATGTGTCACAGAATATTTTTTTAGCTGGCACCTGCTTCCTTAGTGCGCCCTGATTAGTGATCTTTTGCACTTGCTAAGTGCTTTCATTGTTGCAAAATTAGTTACAACACCTGCCCTGCCCCAACTGACAATAATGAATTAGGGGCTGATTAATGGATTTTAACTTCCAGCCTGGCTCCTGCTTGTCTCCCTTAGCTGTAATTCAGGACCTTTGTGGCATATGTGTAACTATTCTGAGGTTCAGAGCAGGGTCACATAATAGTTGCAACTGCCAACTGAACTCTGGAGGGGCCCCTCAGGAAGCACTACAGGAAATGGCTACTAATGATGAGCCTGAACTTTTGAACCTGGTAAGTAGTTTCAGTTTTGCTAAGATCGTATTTCTGCAATTTAGCACTTATTCGTGCGAGCAAAATCCGCTGCTTGCGGATTTGCGGATTTTGCGGGAGATTCGCGAATCTCGCGGATTGCGAATTTCCCGAAAATCCGCAAAATCCGCGAGCGAAACGGATTTTCCGCCCATACCTACCTCAAAGCTATTTTTACTGTGACAGGGCTGGTTGTTCCAAAGGAAAACATTAGGATACAATATTCAGTTTAATAAATGTTACCATTTTTAACTGTTTGATACATGTATTACACGTCCAATTCACTGGTGAAGTCAGATTTATAATACATATTTTGGACTGATTACATTTAGAAAGTTACCTTTGCCTTGCCTGAAGTCTCTGGAAGCTAAATCTGCATTTTGCTCTCCCACTTCTGCCAACCAGTAAGTAACATTTTGAATAGGCATCAACAAGGTCTAAACTCCCGAGAGCAAACAATAAGCTGACCTAAATGGGCAAACATGACCCATCAGAACCAGATACAATATGTTGGGTGGGGCTATGAGGATCCCTTTTGACATTAAAGTGTCAACTCCTGCTTGAATGTCACATCCTGGGTTTTTCATATGAAACTTGGGGTACACTTCAAAGAGCCGTCCCCTGTCACAGTCAAATGTTATCTGACACTTGGCCAGGGCCCTTCTTTTCTTCCCCTAGGCAGATTGGCCCCAATCACAGTGGGGCTCTTTTTGACATTACAGTGTCAACGCTTATTTAAAAGATCTGCTGGATTTGCATTTAACATTTGGGGCACACTCCAACAGAGGGATACATGATGCCAAAACAAATTGTGTGTATCCATTGCCTGGGAGCTGAAAACTGAGCTTTCGTTCTCGCAGATTTCTGTCTCTGAGGTTGTTATGGGTAAAGGTCCTGCCTCAAAATGAATGTTAGTGTTAGATGTGGGAGGACACTAGGATTACCATAGTATACTCCCCACACACACCCACAGCCCATAGAGTCCAAGTTGAGTGTGGCCGAAGAATTTGACCATCTTGAAAATGCCTAAAGTGGTTAGGGTTAGCACCAGCAATGTTTATCCCATTGTTTAGGGTGTCCCCATGGGTCATTCCCACCTACTAGCTCTTGCAGGCATAAGTGTGACATATCCAGGCATCCACTTCACAACACTCCTGGACCCATGGAAGATCAGAAGAGGACTGAAGCTCCTGTGTGAGATTTGAAAAGAGTATAGAAGGTTGGGTCTGCTCTCGCTTTTCCACCCAGGGCAAAGAAATAGACCCCAAGAGTCATAAGGCTTACTGAATGTAAAAGCTACAGGGGCATAACAAGCTTCAAAAGACCTTTTCATGTGGCTGCTCAGCTGACTAGTGGCAACTGGACCTGGACTGGACTCTCCTGTTGGGCTATGCCTGCCACCCTGTGAATCTCTGGGTACCTCCCCAGAGCCCCTCCTGGGCCCTAGAAGTGCCCTCCTGTGGAGTATTGGGTCTTAAAGGACTAAAATCAGAAGATACATTTTTGGCCAGGATGAACCTGGTTAGTGTATCTAACGGTCAGCGTCATATTGCGCCTAGGTCCTGTTCTACCCTTCCCATGCACATCAAAACACGTCAAAATCTGTTTTCCTTCAGGAAACTGCTAAAGACATGGCTTTTTGAGCAATAAACATCCAACTGGTCTCGTTCTCTAGACACTTCATAGTGCCAAGACACCCACGGGTATTTGTGTGCTCTATAAATTGCATAAAAATAAATTAATAAATTCTACTGTGATCATTGTCTATCATTGCCACTTTGTGGTGCTTGGAGCTATTTACACTTAAAACTTCAAAAATCCATTTTTCCAGTTCCCCTTATTGGATTTAAATTTTGGTGCCCTTTGTTTTATTGAATTATACTCTATTTTCCTAATTGTTTCAGATTGTTATTATTTTTCATTTCAACTGTATTACTGTTTTAGCACTGCATAAATACCTTGCACATTACCTCTAAGTTAAGCCTGTCTGCTCTGTGCTATTGCTACTAGGGGGTTGAGCTCAAGTTAATGTGGTGACTTTATTATGTTATGTTATGTTACCCAGTGTTTTGTAGAGCGCTCAGTACTCAAACAGAGTGTCCTGGCGCTATTCAAAACCCAGCACAGCAAAAAGCACGGAAATCGGTGGAATCATTGGCCAAACAGCCATGTTTTGAGATCCTTTCTAAATGACAGCAAATTATCTGTCTCCCTCAAAGACAAAGGCAGTGCGTTCCAAGATAGGGGCGCCAGATGACTTAAGGAGCGACCCCCAATGCGAGCACGCTTGATTACCGGGACCGTAGCCAGCACCAATGATGCAGAACGTAGAGCTCTGGACGGATGGTGAAAGCCGATTCTGTTCCTCAGATATCGGGCACCAGTGCCATGCAAAGCCTTAAAAGCCATTGTGAGCGTTTTAAAGGCAATGTGTTTCCGGATAGGCAGCCAGTGAAGAGATTTCAGAAGTCCTGTAGCGCTAGATCTTCGGCCGAGGCCAAAAATTGCTCGCGCAGCAGAGTTTTGTACCATTTGCAGGCGCAAAAGAAGGTACTCGGGGAGGCCAAGATATAGCACATTGGCGTAATCCAGCCTTGAGCCTCTCAGGGCTTGAACCTCAGTCCTTCTATGGGCCAAGGATAGAAGTGGAAGAAATGTTTTCAACATTTTTAAAAGACCAAAACACTGTCCAACCAAACCCAAAACCTGAGATTTAAAGGTAAGACCATTGTCCACCTGTATTCCAAGATTTTTAGCAACCACAGTGTCAGTGGAAGGAGGAAACATAGCCGCCGGCCACCAGGACTTCCAACAGGAAACCGGAGGGCAGCCGAAAAAGAGAACCTCCGATTTGTCTGAGTTGCACTTCAACTGGTACAATTGAAACCAAGAAAAGACGGCCCCCAGAAAGCTCTTTATGCGCTCTCCATCGAAGTCCAAGTTCTTTCCACATGTGAAGAGAAGCTGTGTGTCATCGGCGTATGAAACAATCTGGGCACCATACGACTCAGCCAGCGTCGCCAAAGAGGACATATAGATTTTAAAAAGAGTGGGACTCAGGATAGACCCCATAGGAACTCCCACCTCCAATGGTGGCACTATGGCCGAGTACGGAGGGGCCCAGACTGTCTGTTGGTGGTCAGCAAGAAAAGACTCAAACCATCTGAGGACCGTCCCGCCCACTCCGATCTCCGAGAGTCTTAGAAGGAGACGGTTGTGGGGGACGGTGTCAAAAGCCGCCTAGAGATCTAACATCACCAGCATAGCTTTTCCTCCGACATCCTGGACCTCTTTAATGGCTTCCGACACCTCCCGTAATGCTGTTTCCGTGCTCATATTCGCACGGAACCCAGACTGGGTGTGGTGGAGGACGTCATGCGTCTCCAAAAAATCAGAGAGAACGGACTGCACATGCTTTTCCACGACCTTAGCAAGGGCCGGGAGAAGGGAAATAGGCCGATAGTTGGCATGAATACTGGAGTCAAGGGTAGGCTTCTATAAGAGCAGAATAACAAGAGCCTGTTTCCAGGCCTGCAGCACCATACCCATCTCAAGAGATTGATTTAAAATAGGGTTTAAGGGTTCACCCTTTCAAAGATTGTGATTATTACATGAAGTGGGAATTTACCCCCCCAAAGCAGTAAGCCAATCTCTTACAGTCACACTGGTAAACACTTCAACCGATAACACAATATCTGCAACTAGGGGATCATTACTCATGACATGGAAACACTTCAGACTTAGGATCAAAACAAAGACAACACCTTTCCAGCCACAACCCCTTCCCAGGGCAGCATGCTAGCTGTGTAGGCAACCGCTTCAGCACCCTACAAAGGGGTAATGAGAACTATATAAATGTTACAATATAATACAATAACATAAAATAAGTGGAGACCTGAATACTTGAACAACAAATAG
Organism: Lissotriton vulgaris; assembly: GCF_964263255.1. NCBI lineage: Eukaryota > Metazoa > Chordata > Amphibia > Caudata > Salamandridae > Lissotriton > Lissotriton vulgaris. The sequence goes on along the minus strand of NC_141693.1, from coordinate 204,481,522 downwards.
TGGTGAAAAACGAACAAGACAAAAAATACACACAAAAAAATCAAGAATTGAGGTTTAAAGTCAAAATACATAACAAGCAAATTGTGCAAAAAGTGCACTTGATATATCAATGCCAACAAACTACACAACCAATCAAACGCAAGGTGCCAAAAATCTCGAGCCCACAAAAGCACAAAAAGACATAGAGCTCAACTGCACCAAATCTAATTCAGCCCCCACGTGCCCCCCACGCCTGTGACCCAGATGAGCATCTCTGAAAGCCGCCTCTCTCCATAGCAACGCACATGTCCCATTGTTCCTGCCTTGGAGATGCGGGAAGGCGCAGGTGTGCGACCAGTCTCTGGCAGCACCGAACGAGGGATCCATTGTTGGTACTGAGCAGCTGTTCAGCCATGATGCAGCCCAGGAAATGTAACTGGGATCCCAGGCCCGGCCCCCATCTTACTTCGACCCTGCTTGGTCGATCATTAGTGATACGTGCCCGTATTTCCCGTTATGCAGCATTCATGCTGGGCCTCCAACTCGTCATGAGGGGTACGTGCATGTGCGCTCGTACATCTCATGGTGCTGTTTTTTCTCTTCTTTTTTTTGCTGATGCTGCAACCTGCAATCCATTGGCAAAGGCAATAGGTCGAAAAGGCGAGACCTGTTGGCTTTCGACCTGTTTGGCTTTGCGAATGCTTGATGAATAGTTGCTTTCGTACAGCCGGGCTCGAGTGTTCCCGAGTGTGACTGCTGAAAAGATAACATCTAAAAAACCAGGCCCAGCTTGTTTTTTTTTAATTGTTTTTTTACCGTTAAGTTGATGAATTTGGTATATAAATGATAACATTTGGCCACAGATTTTTTTTCGGCACTCTCTTTGACTGAAGGCCATAAAAATGATAAGACTACCCACCTTTTACTCCGAGAACCTCTGTGATGCCAGAACTAAATGGCATTGCAGCGAGTAGCACCACACCCTTGATAGTGTTTGAAAGGGGATAGAACTGTGGAAAGGGGATGCAGAAGTAATTGCAAACCTATAACTAATAAGCTCATTGAAAATAGTGTGACTTAGTTCTGAGTGGAATAACTAACACCAAGTGAAAGCAGCGTAAACAAAAGTGCAAAAGATGGGATAGGCAACTGCATAATACTTGTGACTATAGTGAAAAGAACACAATTACAGCAATATACCCATGGGTGGTTGTCTGCGTGAAGATAATTATACTCAAGGGTATGCCTAATTGCGAAAATCACAAAATATGCTGTTGATTAGTCTTTGCACCAGAGGGCACCTCAGTGCTTAATTTGAGCTGGTGATTTCTGTGTTTGGTATCAGGACTTAATTGTCAACACCAGCAAGTATGACAGTTTGCCACATGATGGCAGTGTTTGTCTGCTTTGAGATGAACATAACAATGAATGTTTATTGATTCAATAGACATTAAAATGACTTATACCTGGTACCCAAACCATTCTTAGAGCTTTGGGGGTCTGGAATAGTCTGAATTGTCACACTTGTAGGAGTGTGATGGTTAGTATGTGTGTTGGTACTGTCATTGGGAGCACTGGCAATGTGTGGTGCAAGCTGCAGTGGCCTCCTATCAAGGGTCCTGGCACTAATTTTATTTTCAAATTAAGCACTCGAACAGTAGATGTCATTTTCCACCACAACACCGTTATTTGCATTTTCATCAGCAATTTTGTCATTGCTGCATAGTGCTTCGTAAAAAAAAAAACATACACTGCACTACATTTGTCCGTTCGCCCAATATAGCACATTTGATTTTTATACTGAATTGTTTCGGGCAAATCTTAGTAAACCTACCCATAAAAAGTGTTCGTTTCTTGAAGCAATCTCTAAACTTATTAATTTATCATCGCCTGAAAGGTGTGCCCACAGGCAGCATGCGGCTGCACAGATGTATTTTATTGCAAATAGCTATGGCGTGTGCGTGGGCGTGTAAAATGTATTATGGTCCATATCCAGGGCTATTAAGAGTGCAAGAATTATGTTAAATACCTTTCGGGATTTCGAATGTGTCTGTGTATGAACGTGATTGGAAAGGAGGTCGAGAGGGCGTAAACTAGGCCATTGTCGCTGACGCAATAAAAAACGCGAGGGCCAGCCCTAGATAGTGATAGATTTGATGCCCTGGTGTGTACTAGGTACAACAAAAATACTCCAGTGTATATGATCACATATTGCGGCATGTTGTCGATTATTATTACCTGACTCCATTGAAAATCTGTCTGTGACTTCGTTTATCAAAATGGCGACGCAGGGCTAGGCCTCACGTGCGCGCTGTAGGACTCTTCTGGCAAAGCGCCTTGACGCAGAGAGCACCACTTTAGTATGGGCACCGTGGCTACCCCTCGGGCTATGGAGGTGAGCGAATCCCGTGCAGCCCTGTGTAGCACTACTACTCTGTGCTCGAGGCTTTTCCACCTTAGCATACAAAAACACAAAGTTAAAAACACTTTCATCTTTTTTCTGTTTCTTGACTTTGCTGAGATCACAAGGACGCTTGAAAGAAATTTGTTGCTAGGATACACCTGGTAGCGCCCCTCTCCCGCGCTCCTTGTCTCTATTTTTAGTTTTAATAAGTGCATTGAATCCGTGCACGAGCCGGACTCGGGAAATCAGTTTTCTGCCCGTATTTCCCTGCCGTCGGATTCCCTCTCTTTTGAAAAAGTCTCTGAGATGGGTCAAGTGGTAAGGATGAAACTCTGGCCTGGCGCCGCCACGAGACCCACACAAGACCACGTAAATGAGGTGTTACTATGGTTTCTTCATTATTCCCACCTGGGGCACACAGACCGATGCAGGAAATGCGTTGCTTAGCGGTAAAAGAGGGACATACGGATCTGATTGAGAGGAGGGCATCTGACAAAATAAAGCTGATATTCCAAATTTCAAACACACAACAGGTGATGGAAGGAATGCTTGCAATTTACCTAACCACTGGCAACTGCTCAGGGAAGAGTTCCAGCCCATCGTTCTTCTGCTCACCACGAAACCTTAGATCAGGGCCCATCATATGCAAATAGTCGTAACCCTGCTCCAATAGAAATAGTCCAGCCTGAACCGCCAGACCAGTTCCTCCCTGAACCAGAACGCAAGCGACCCAAGAACGGTTTCGACTTTCGCCCTAAGTAGGGCTTGTCTGTCTGGTATAGCTCACAGTGGCATAGTGGGGACGCAACCCCGGTCTAGCCACATAGGGGTCTATTTACAAGTGTTCCTGTGGTGCTACGGGCTATGCGTTATTTACAAGGTGGCGTTAAGTCACTTAGCGTGGCTTAACACTGCCTTCTAAATAAGACACATGTCACACTATACTTAGTGTGAAAGGGGTGGGTAATGTGTGTTGAGGTGGGCATTCTGCGCAACACCTGTTGATTTTGACACTGCACCCTATTTACAAAGGTGGTGTAAATAGGAGGCTGCACCAAAATTAAGACCAGTGAAAACCTAGTCTTAACATGATGAAACGAGGAGAAATGCTTTATTTCTACTTGTTTTTGCTGTTTTATTATGCAGCACACATTAAAACAGCAAAACGCCATGAATGATTGTTTATGTGCAGGAAGGTATCAAAAAAATTATTTGCAACTTGTATGTGTGCTGCACAATGTCATTTGTGATTGTTAGTGTGCAGCAAGTGACACCTTCTGGCATATGATTATTCCCTCAATGCAGGCACCCTTGCATTGTGATGCAAGGGCGCCTGCGTTGGCACTAGGCAGCTTAATTTAGTGCCAGCACTAGGGGAAACGCAGGGATGTGCCTTTTTTTGTAAATACGGCTCATCGCTACGTTTTTGGAATGGCAGAGCGTGGCGTTAGCATTTTGTGCTTAATATCACGCTCCGCCATGCCCTTGTAAATATGCCCTATAGTGCGTGCATCAAACATACAATAGGTGATGGTAGGGTGGCTTTAAATTTGTCTATCCACTGGTAATAGACCTATTGCAAATATTCTCCCTCCACCTTTTGTGGGTTTGATGTAATGCTCCAAGTGGCCACGGTTAAGCCCAGACGTGGGTCCCTTGCTCACTGAGCCACTGGAACCAAGCTAAACCCGGCAGACGAGCCCCTATCAGGGTGAAACCAGTCCTGGTTTGCGTGTGTTTCACTTCACAGATCACCTGGCTAGGCAGTTTGGGCTGGACTATTCTTAATGGGGTAGGGTCAAGACTAATTTCCATATGTCTTGCTCTAATTTCAAGGGGCATGGTGGCCAAAAGAACGATGAGTTGTAATCCTACCCAGAGTGATTTCCAGTGGTTTGACCTATTGCATCCACATTCTTATAACTTTTTGTGTTTCTGATGTAAAGCTTTGCCCAGGCATGAGTATTGTGTGCTCTGCGCAACTGGAACCAATCTATTTTTGACTGAAGAGCCCCAATCAGGGCAAAACCAGTCTTGGATTGCTTGTGTTACGGATCAGGGAGGACCTTGCTTGGCAGTTTGGGTTGGATTGTTCCTATTGGAGCAGGGTCACAACTGATTTCCAAATGGCTGGGTCTAACCCGAAGTGGCATGGTGGGCAAAAGAATTATGGGTTGGAATGCTACCCTGAGCGATGACATCTACTTCACCATCTATCTTGTGGACCAGGCACACATGAAAATGGTGTGGTACTCACCTGACGACTTTCTCCTGCCATCCCTTTTGTAACTGTCATCCCTTTTATCCACCATACAACTGCCAAAAGATAATATAACAAAGCAATACACTATTAAAGTGCTATATTACTAAAATCTGGGCCATAATGCTCTGATCTGCATGGCTCATTACTTCATCGGCCAGAACCAAAACCTAAAAACATCTCCTATTCCTTATTTAGCATAAATATTTTCTTTTATGGTTTGCATAACTGTCCTAGACTGTCCCAATAGAAAGTCACACATCAAATAAGTATTACTCTGTATACCTTTATACCTCTTTAGGTATGTCAGTGCCTGATATGCTTTGTGATGAGAGGAATCCTATCCATTGCCTGAGGCTTACACAGTGGTTCCTGTTTCCTTTGAGATTGTCTTTACTCTCCAACAGGATCAGACAATGCTCCCAGTTCCAAGCCATTGCTTCTTTCTCCGCATCATAGTGAAAGGGAGGCAGGATTTGACAAAGAGACTTAACATGGCCATTTCTGTCATTCGCTTAGCTGACCTGTGTCCACTTTTATAATATTTAGACTTTAGAACTCCGATAACCCAAGGGAAAGCCTTGACAGCCCACTTTCTCTTCCTTTGCACATGCCCAAGGCAGCAGATCTTGTTCTGAGGCCTGGATTGACCACATCAACATATCTTCTTGAATTGCGCAGCATACACATTAGATCTGCAGGGACTGGAGGACGTGCTGTGATTCTATTCTTCAGATGCTGATCATAAATTCATCCTCCTTAAGGTGTGTTCATGTCCAGAAATATCTGCTTCCTGGAAGACCACATTTACTTTAATAAATGTGGGATGTCTTTGAGGTCCTTCAATCAATACCCACCTTCTTGGCAATCCACATCCTAGGCGTCTTTTTTTAGGTATGTTTTTATTGAGAAGTACATGTCAGTATATAAACAATACATTAAAAAAGAGAGAATTGAACAAATAAATCCCAATATGACCACACCATAAATTACTATGAAATGTTAACTTCTCAGATTTCTAAACACAAAAATCATAATACAGATATCAAAAGATACAATTTCTGAAATACTCATAAAACCTGGAAAGGAAGAAATAGAAAAGGTGGGCAAGGGAGGAGATGATGTAGATAGTATACAATATGTATTTAACCGTATATTATAGATAGTTACCCAGAAGATAATAGAGATATCATAGACATCCACAAATATAACATTTCAAGTGGAGCTTTTCCTACTAAATAAACAATTTCCAATAGGTTAGCAGTTAGTCCTAATTAAAATAACAGTGTTAATGGCTAAAGCATCAACAGTCCTAATGATAACTGCAACAGCATGAATATAAATAAAGATGATAATAAATATATAGGAAGACGAAAAAAGAAGGAACTCCCTATTGTATTTCCAAATTAGAATGAAAAATCTTAAATATTACCAGAAATAAAATAGGTATTAGCTAGAATAGGTTTCCAAATTTGGCTGAAAATTCCAACATTGTCCTGCAATCATTAAATTAGTTTTTCAAATGATGCCATTTTATACATTTCAATAAGCCATTCATCATGTGTGGGACATTGCGGTGTTATCCAATGTCTCAATGTACAAATCTTTGCCACAGTGAGTGCAATAGCTATCAATCATCTTATATGGTTTGTTAGATTTGGGAGATCAGTGACATCACATAATAGAATACATTTTTCTGTTAAGGAAATGGACACATGTATAGAGAGGAAGGTATGGAAGACCAGTATTCCTTCAAAATTGGACATCAGAATAAAATGTGTAGTATATCTCAGGTCTCCAGTGGACACCTCCAACAGGTAGATTGGTGTAGTAAACCTGCTGTCTTTTTTTAGGTGACCAGTACCAGTAAAGAAGAATTTGAAGAGAGTACATTTAATTCTGACCTCTCTGATTCCTTCATCCATATTCATAATAACCCCCGCCCATTCCTCATTGGAATAATCTACAGTAATTACCCCTTGCCATTTGACATGAAGTTGTGCTAGTAAAGAGCATGAGTGTAGTTTATGCACTATTAGATTATAAAATCCAGAAACTGTGCCTTTGAACTTATCCCAAATCTTTAAGTATCCACGGATATGGTCCTAGTCTACGAAATAGAGCTTGTTTTAGTTGTACGTATTTCCCCTCTCGGGAGATTGGGAGTTGAAATTCTATCTGAAGCATTTCAAAAGTTTTAAGCTAACCTTCTAAAGTGAGTAAGTGATCCAACATTAGAATACCTGCTCTCTCCTGGGAAACGGGCACTACAACGCGGCCGTTTCCACGAAAACATTTACCACGTATTCGTTACAACGCATGCGTGGTTACAACGAGAGGCTTTACCACGCATACCTTTACTACGAAATACGTAGTAAAGGCATGTGTGGTAAATGAAAAGAAAAAAAAGGGGGTTTGTGGGTCTCCCCCCTAAAAAAAAAAAGCGTTGGAATAAAAAGGGGGGCGGGGGGGGGGGGGGGTCTCCCCCCCAAAACAAAACTAACCTAAAGAGCCGAAGCTGATGCAATCAGCATCGTTAGAGAGGAAATGGAAAGTAACTTCCGCTTCCTCTTTACGACGTACGACCGACGTAACCAAAGAAGATGGAGGAGGCGAGATAAAAGGTAAGGGGCATTTTAGTTAAAAAAAATATATATATAAATTAAGGGTTAAGGGCAGGGGTAGTTATAAGGAGTGGAGGCTGGGGGCATGTAAGGGGAGATATATAACCTTTAACAAGAGTATGCCCTCACCATGCATACATTTACAACGAAAAACGTTGTAAACCTATGTGTGGTAAAGGAATATTTGACGTAAAGTTTATGCGTGGAAAATGAATTCCGTTGTAACGCATGCGTGGTAAAGGCATGCGTTGCAACGGAATTCATTGTAACGTCATACAATCCTCTCTCCCATATATCCCAGGAAATATATATATAAATAGTGTACACCTAATTATAATGTGTGTTGTCTATTTGTAGTGAATCGTGCCTTTATAAAGTGATACATTTGCAAAACTATTGTTGGACTATATGATAGTTTTTGAGGAAAGAATTGCAACAGTAACATTTCTTGTGTACTTTGAATTAAGAATTGTGCTCCTTTCTTTTCTTTATGAATGTGTTGATACTGACTCCCACTACATGACTGATCTAGCACTTTAAAGGGTGACTCAGTGCGTTGAAATTAGGTGGGGTTTATTTCTTTCACTTTGGTAATATACCTGTCAGTCCGAGATACCCGTTGCAGCATTCCATAGGAGTGGATTTCCATTGGAACTAAGTTTACCACCTTTAGGGTTTTAATCTGAAAAGCAGGGAAATGGCTTTTTGGCGGTGGCAGGGAATCGAATATCTTCTCCGTAAGATACTGAGGCTCTTGCAGCGACACAGCAAGCACAAAATACACACAGTAGACATGTTTGTTGTATTGGATGGTAGTGCTGCGTTTAATTGGAACTTCATAGCACTATTCTCATGAGCAAAGGGTTTAGCAGATGGGGTTGAAGCTACACTATGTGGGAGTGCATGGCTGGAAGAAAGTTGTTTTGGTTGTGAAGTGTGTCAGAAGTGTGTTGGTGTTGCATGTGAGTGACAGTGAGGTACATTTATCTTGCCTTGGGATACAATACCTAGCAGTGTGTGGGAGGGTGAAGTATGAGAGAAGGACACACTCATTATAATTGTGGTTATGTGCAGGTTTACTTTACTCTGCAGTTCCTGTGTTGTGTTTATGATTTTCATTACACTTTTCAGTTCATTTCCCATGCGGATTGCAGCTGCTGTATCGAACATTCTGTAATTGCTTGTGAATCTGTGATGGAGCGAGGGACAGGCTGAGGGAGAAGGAAATGAAAGGAGGCAGAGATATCCCCACAGCCTCTGCCTTACAGTCATTCTTCATGTGACTTTGAGGTCTTGAAGACTGCTTGAAGTCAGGGTGGTGTGGACCTGCATAAATTGTAGCAGATCTCGTCAACATTGGTTGCAACTACATGTTTGGCATTGAGTAGTTTACTAATATGAATTGATATAGGATTTCTTATACTCCAGCCCATTCCGAAATCTGTTCTGGTCTCTTATGGGTGTTATATCTTGACCACCAGGGCCTGTATTATGTGTGCTTGGCGTAAACGGGGACAGTGGGCCTATTACAATCAATGTGCTGACCCCAGGACAGCAGCAGATTGGTGGGTGCCTGGCTGTTATGGGAGCAGCACAGTTAGTGAAATATGGAAGACTGCTTACAAGCTGCTTTGTTTTTCACAGTGCAGGTGGCACTGCACTTTAAAGCGGAGACAGAGCTCCCCCTGCAGGAAGGTGAAGTGAGTGACTGCATCAGTCTGCAGGGAGATTGTCTGTGGGGGTATATGGGACCCCCTTTGCACTTTCTAGAGGGCTTGCCTCGGGGGGCAGGGCACTGAAAGTGCTTCTCTTAAGAGCTTGTTTACCGTCCGCATCTGCATCTGTAATAGGGTGCGGGCAAAGAGATTTCACATATGAATGGGGTCACACCCACATGCAAATGAGGGAACGCCATCTCAGGATAGAGCTTGCGTACATGTGCTCCTGCACAATATGTTGTGGTGTGCGCTCTAGTCTATGAGCGTGTACGCGATGACGCGTCACGCCATAGACTGGAGCGGTAGGCGCGTGCATGCGCAGCAGGCACGCAGGGGAAGGCGCGAACGGGGAAAACGGCAGTTGGTGACCGGAGCTTGAGTAGAATAGACGCTCGGCGCCCTTAGCTCATGATTACATTGTAAAGAAGTAATAAAGCAGTTCTTCACCTACAGAGGCTCAGTGCATTGAGTGTGGGGGTAAGGAAGGAACATTACATTGGCGACGAGGCTGGTACCACGAACACCATCGAGCACAGTGGACAGGAGCAAGCACCCCCAACAGCCCCACACCAGCCAGAAGGACAGAACAGCAACAAGGAGGAGCAAAGGGCGTGGCAGCAGCGAAACAGCACAAATATAAGCCAGCATACAAGCTCAAGCATTCAGGTCAGTGCTGCCCAAGGGATAAGAGCCTACAGCCAGCATCCTGGCAACCAAAGGCACCTCCCCCAAGCCAGAGGAAGGGGCGCAGACTGATAACCCCACGCAGGCTATAAGGGATAACACCCCAGGCAGTCCTAGAGGTCAGGGTGACACGGCAGGGAGTGCAGGAGCATCCGGTGTGCCGGCCCAACACAGTGCCCAGGCGGTAGACCCCAGAGGCGAGGCCAAGATGGCGAATCAAGCTTCAGCCCTGATGGCCCCCGTCCCATTCTTGCCCAGACCGGGGGAACCACAGTTAAAATGGGAGGATTGGAAGGAATACTTTCAAAATTACATTGAGGCACTCGAGGATGAAAATGATGGGGAATACACCCCGGCAAGGAAAAAGAGACTGTTACTCCACAATTTAGGCCCAGAAGGGGTGAGAGTGTTCAAAAACTTGGTGCCCAAGGAAAGGGACGCAACTGAGACGGATGTCTTCAAGAATGCGCTGGAAGACTTGGACAGCCATTACCGCCTAGCAGTTTGTGTCTCCATAGACCGTTATAATTTTCAACAGAGGAAACAAGAGGCTGGCGAATCCATAGACGACTACGTGGCTGCGCTCCGACGCCTGGCCATCACGTGCCAGTATGGTGCTCTACAGGATGAGTACATAAAAGACCAGATCGTTATGCAAACCACCAGCAGGGCCGTCCAAGACAAACTATGGGCGCAGAACGAAACATCACTCAAGGAAGTAGTGGCGATGGTCAAAAAGGCGGAAATGTCTAAACGCGGCGCAGATGCAGCCAAACGGGAAGGCGCACCGAGGCAGATGATTAACAAGATAGACGAGGCGTCACAATCCAGCAAACCTAAGGGGACGTATGGAGACCAGAGGAAGGATACAAAATGGACTGGGAAACAGATTGTCCGCCCCAGCACAGACAGCAAGTTTGCGTGTTACAGATGTGGCAGCACGGCGCATTCGGCTCAGGATAAACGCTGTCCCGCGTTCCGCGCCAGATGCGCGTTTTGCGGCTTGGTCGGCCATTTTGAAAAGGTGTGCCGTAAAAGGGGGAAGAAGTCCACGGTCAAGTGTGTTGAATCGGCTACTGCGGACATCAGCGAGGAAGACGACTTAGAAGATGGTGATTTGGTGCTGTGCATTGAGGACCAGGTGCTGGAGGTGACAGGGAAGCGAAGAGATAAGCCTCGCACGGATATGCTTATAGGGGGAGTGAAGGTACACGTGGCCGTCGATTCAGGATCTCCCTGGACCATCGTACAAAGATCCATATGGGAAGAAGACTTTGCACCAGTAGTAGGGCCAGACCTAATGCCGCCGGACATCAAACCCATCTCGTATACAGAGAACGCCATTCCCCTGGTGGGGTGCCGAGACTTCACATTCGAATTCAGAGGGAGGTCGGCCACATGCACCCTGTACGTGGCGGAGAAGGGCCCATCGGTGCTGGGATGGAGAGACGCAGGGGATCTAGGAATCATACTCAACCCAGGCGGGAAAGAACAGATACTATTAACGGACGAGTGGCCCCTCACGAAAGAAGAAGACTGGAAATCTGCATACCCCAAGGTTTTTGAGGGTACAGTCGGTAAACTGGACAAATTCGTCCACAAAATGGTCCTCAAGGAGGGAGCAGTACCAGTAGTACACAAAGTCAGGAACATACCCATATCCACAAGCGGAGCGGTGCAACAGGAACTTCTGAGGCTGGAGGAGCAAGGCATCATAGAGCCGGTGGACAGTGCGGAGTGGCTATCCCCCTTGGTGGTGGTCAAGAAACCCAATGGGAAGGTTCGTCTCTGTGTGGACCTCCGAGAGCTCAACAAAAACCTTATTGTGGAGAGATTTCCCCTTCCCAGGATCGAGGAGATGCTGGCAAGAACAAAAGGTGTCACCCATTTCTCCACCATAGATCTCACGTCAGCGTACTACCAAATTGAGCTGCATCCCTTGAGTAGGAAGTACACCTCCTTCATTACGCCCTTTGGGTGCTACCAGTTCCGGAGGATGCCCTTTGGTCTGGCATCCGCAGCGGCCGTATTTCAGAAGCTGATGCATCGGTTGTTCAAGGACATCTCGGGGGTGCAGTACTTCCAGGATGACATTCTGGTGATGGGCTCCACCAAGGGAGATCACGACAGAAAGCTGCATAGAGTCCTAGGAGTGCTGCAAAGCAAAGGTTTAACTGCAGAATGGAGCAAATGTAAGATTGGGACTCACTCAGTAACATACTTAGGTCATGAAATTGGCACGCATGGTATCTCACCCAAAGAACAAAACGTGAAGGCCATCAGGAATGCCAAAGCTCCGAGCACCAAGGAGGAAGTGCGGTCATTCCTCGGAATGGCCGAGTATTATAGCAAGTTCGTGAGGCACTTTGCCACCAGAACATACAGAATGAGGCAACTTATCAGAGACAAGGCAAAGTTTGATTGGGACTCAGAAGCGCAATCAGAATTTGACACAATAAAGGATTGCATCAGCCAAGCTGTCCCACTGCAAGGGTACGTCCCCACAGGCAAGACCATAGTAACGACGGATGCAAGCGACAAGGGCTTAGGGGCGGTCTTGGCACAGGAACGGGATGATGGATCCATTGAAACCATCAGCTTTGCTTCACGCGCGCTGTCCCCGACGGAACAAAGGTACAGCGTCATTGAAAAAGAGATGCTGGCGGTCACTTGGGCCATGGGCAAGTTTCGGCAGTTCATTTGGGGCACAAGATTCAAGCTTCAAACCGATCACAAACCCCTGATCAAAGTCTTGACGTCCTCAGGCCATGATACAGCGACTCCGAGAATTGCGAAAATGACTCTAAAACTACTTGATTACACCTATGACGTGGAGTACCTACCGGGAACGCAAAACAGGGTTGCAGATTACCTCAGCCGGGCTGCGGCGATGGAGGATGCGCCGGAGGAAGCCCCGGACAGGGAGGAGATGGTGGCCAGCATGGAGGACCATGAGACAACGATAAGCTGTCAGGAATGGGCGGCAGCTTACGAGCAGGATGAGGAGAAGGTAGAGATAAAAAGACATCTTACGTCCGGCTGGCCAGACGAGAAGAAGCTCACGGAAGGAGTGCGGAGGTTCTACGAGATGAGAGAGGAACTGTCCCTAAGCGATTCGGGAATTTTCATTTACAAAGGAGAAAGGGTCGTGCCACCGGAAACACTGATACCCAAGTTGTTGAAACAACTGCATGAAGGACATCTGGGCATCGTAAAGACCAAAGCACGAGTCAAGCAAATGTATTGGTGGCCAGGCATGGATGTCCACATAGAAAGACAAGTGAGGGAGTGTGGGCAGTGCCAAGGAGCGGACAAAGTGCTACGACCACTCAGACCAGCCTTGGGAAAGTTTGACACCCCACAAAGCCCCTGGGAGAACGTGGCCATCGACATACTTGGGCCCGTCCTGGACAGCAGAGGTGTGAACAAATATTTATGTGTGGTGATAGATAAGTATTCCAAATGGCCTGAAGTGGACATACAAGAGTCCATGGATACGGACACGATACTGAAATTTCTGACGTCTGTGTTCTTAAGAGAAGGTATACCCAAATGTATTCTCAGTGACAATGGACCGCAATTTGTCTCGGACAAGTGGGCTCGATTTATGAGGAGGAATGGGATTGAGTCAAAACACACGGCAGTCTATCACCCGGCATGCAATGGCCAAGTGGAGCGGTTCAACCGCGTGCTAATGGGCTCTATACAGGCAGCCATCACGCAAGGAAAGGACTGGGAGACCGAAGTGATGAGTATGCTGTGGGCCTACAGGATCACCCCCACGGTGGTGGGGTACAGTCCGTTCCAAGTGCTAAGAGGACGACATCCGTTCACCCGGGACAATGTAGTGTGGAGGGAGAAGACCATCACCAGCAAGTGGTCCCCTGCGGTGGTTCAGCACAACCTGGAGAAGGCCCAGAAGATTTATGCTGCACACTACGACAAACGACGCAACACGAAAGGAACAGAGCTGGAAGAAGGAGAATGGGTCAGGGTCAAACTCCCTACCATACAAAAGAAAGGTGAAAGCAAGTATAGCCAGCCCTTACAGGTCACAGAGGTGCGAGGCAGGGCGGCTCTCCTCAGCGACGGCAAGGTGTGGTCCCAAGACCGCATGGCCAGAGTCAACAAGATAGTAGTGGGGCCCAAGTCCGAGGAGGAAGAGATACCGGTGGACTCCCAAGAAGCAAGACCTCCACTGGGGCATAACGCAGAAGACCTGTGGGATGGAGTAGGAGAGGACAGTGAAGCGGAAACTCCTAACACAGAGTCTACCGACAGAGACGGTACACCGGCCGGTGTAGTACAGAGAGGAGATCAGAGAGATGGTGAGAGATCACGAGGAGAGAGAGAGGTGGAAGAGAACATGCCGGTAAGACACACCCGCAGTGGCAGGGCAGTTACTGTGCCCTCTCGATATAGAGACTTTGAAATGAGTGGACACTAGTCATATGTACTGTCACCTCCACGGTGCCCTCCAGAGACATAGACTGTGGGACTATGGACACTCAGTTAGATTTGGGGAAAATGTTATCTTGTCAATGTAAAAGGGGGGAGATATGTGGTGTGCGCTCTAGTCTATGAGCGTGTACGCGATGACGCGTCACGCCATAGACTGGAGCGGTAGGCGCGCGCATGCGCAGCAGGCACGCAGGGGAAGGCGCGAACGGGGAAAACGGCAGTTGGTGACCGGAGTTTGAGTAGAATAGACGCTCGGCGCCCTTAGCTCATGATTACATTGTAAAGAAGTAATAAAGCAGTTCTTCACCTACAGAGGCTCAGTGCATTGAGTGTGGGGGTAAGGAACATTACATATGTGTTACAGAAGTGGCTGCACAAGCAGCCCTTCTGTAATACCATAGTACCCCGGGATGCACAAATCTGGCGCATATGGCTTTTGCACCCTGGAGCACAGCAGATAATACAGCCCCCCAGCATTGTACAGCCTGCGGTGAACACAGTCAGCTGCGCAAACTCCAGTAGTGATGATTCCTTTGCAGTCAGAGACCCTCCCAAGCCCCTCCTCTACAAAGGAATGTGACCATATTGTTTGAAGAATTTCTGAGGAGCTAAGATACATGAAACCTAACAAAACTAACCCCTGAGGTGGAAAAAAGAATGAATTAAAAAGTAAACAAAAGTGATGGCATTTAGGGTAAATGTTCATAAACCTTCTTTCCCACACAGATGAAATGTGTACGCTTTTCTTTTTTAGAGTTTTATATAGCGCAAACTAGACCCGAAGATATCGGGTATCAGAGCGCTTTATATAGCACCAGTTTCGTTACACAAGGACACATTCATTTTTTTAATGTAAGGCATGGGGAGATTACGTGATTTGCCCAGAATCCCAGGATGTTGAGCGTCGTTGCCGAGACTCGAACCCGGTTCCCCGGCTTTGACGTCGACCAGGGCCGGACTGGGAAACAAAACAGGCCATGGAGAGCTCGGCCAGCCCCCCTGGGAGCGGCTGAGCTGTTTGCCAGGGCTGGTTTCGGTCGATTTTGTTACAGTGGCCGATTTTGCAGCTATGCTGCAAAAACGTCCCTGTCACCAAAACGGCCCCCAGGGGCCCAAAATCGGCCCCCACCCTAGCGGCTCACCGGGAAACACCCAGTGCCTGCTACGGCCAGTCCGGCCCCCGACGTCAACCGGTTTTGACATAAGGCTACATCCTCTTTGAATACTCTATATGAAATATTAAAGACACAGATGTGTTTTCAAGTGAAAACGTCTTACAATTTTACTATCATTTAAATCGCAATGTTTATTTATTGCTGCAAAACAGAGAATCCATCTTGGAAGGGAAAAAAAAATTATGACGTTTGGACAATCCAATCCAAACATGGCTGCCGATAGCAATGGTGAGAGTGCAGCAAGTGAGTAGCCCAGTAACACTGTGTGGGGAGCCGTGGAGCCCTAAAAGAAAGCATTGGCAAAGGCAACAATATTGCAGTGCAGCGCCTACATAGAAAAGGGACTGGTGCGGCGGAGAAAGTGCAAGCGAAACTGCAGGAAGGGTAGGCGGAGGCCTCAAGCGCGCAGACACTCAGGCCATCTTATGAGAAGGAGGCTTCCTCTTCAAGTACCGTTCATCATTGAATTGAAAAAAAGAAAACAGATTTTTATTATGCATCTGGCTTTAGGTAATCACTACTGGCTGCGCTGTCATAATTGTAATTGACATTCGAATATGTTTGCCGCTTTAGTAAGTAAGTAAGTACCCATAACCATAATATTTTTATAATAGGGATATGAAGGGCTTTTTTGGTAATGTTTCAAGGTATGTGACGTATACGCAGAGAAATCACATACTTGTTTTTTTTATCTGTCTCAGTGTGACTGTGTGTGCGCTAGGGCCTGGCAAGTGATTTATGCCATGGTTAGAGAAATTACATTTGTTGGCATTCTGTTGCCCTATTTTCTCCAATCTAGCACAGTAGCAATATTTGTGGCTTGCTGGGGCCAACTATGTAAGCCCCTCCCTGTGTGTGTGGTACCGCAGTAGGGTGAGCAGGTGTCCCGGATTCGCCGGGGCAGTCCCTGTTTTTCAACCGCTGGTTTGGGTCACGTCCTGGTCTTTAGAGAGGGCCAACTTAAAACAGTGAGAGCCGCTTTTTTAGGTGTTCCAAATCAGCGCTAGTTCGTAGCTGTTACTAGTAAGCAATTTAATTAATCGCTATGATGCTGGTTTTGAGAATTACATTTTATTTAATTTCTTAGTGCTTGTTCTGTGTGTTTGTGTTGTTGAGGGTTGTCATTCTTTGCCACTTCCTTGATGTACAATTCTAGTCCTTCCTCTGTGTTTTTGAAATGTCCCGGTTTTTCAGTCGCATGATCTGGTCCCCTCTGTGGTAGGCATCCCCGACCAGAAGCTTCCTATTGGTTCTGGTCGGGTTCATTGCAGAGGTTGGCGGGGAGTCGGCCCGCAGGAGCAGGGTTGATGCATTCCTACAGGTTAGTAAACATCGATGTGATGTTTGGTGCCACAACAATTTATCTTAAGGGGACCAGGTGCGTACCCATTCATATTAGTGCAACAGGAGCAGTGGCACCGGGGTCTGTCGATACTGGGGACAAGGCACTACACCACAGTTATGGTTGCATTTTACAACTGAACCAGGGCTCCCTTGCTACGCCCCGACCCAGCACTGAAAGGAGCATTAAACATATCACTAGAATGTAACCAGGTAACCTATAGGTTACACATGCATCTCTGCAGTTGGTTCCATAACCCATTGAGCGGTCTCCCTTAGAACAGAAAGTGTGAGCTCCGTTGCAGGTTATATTCTGGGATAGCAGCCTGCTGAATAAACTGATAAGTCGATCATACCTTAAGCTGTGTAGCAAGCACATTACCCCTTGGGCCCCAAGTTATCGTTCCAATAATACATGGAGAGTTCTGTAAACCAGATAAAGCATGGATATTTCCTGGATATGATCAGATAATGGCTAAGCCAATGTATACACCTTTAAACATATGTTCCGCACCTTTTACAAGGACAGTCATTAGCCAGACGCTCCAGTGAGCTATTTACGTAGCAGTAGATAATCTACATGAGAGTTAAGAAAGAAACAGATCTCTTTATTAATCAGACATGGAAGAATAGTTGGGACGAGCAACAAACGGAGCAATATCCTTTGAAGCCATGCACAGACTCTCACACTCTCACAGACTCTCACTCTCTCACTGACACACACTAACTCTCACTCACACTGACTCACTCACACTGACTCACTCACACCACTGACTCACTCACAGCACTGACTCACTCACACCACTGACTCACTCACACTGACTCTCTCACTCACTCTCTCACTCACACTGACTCACTCACACTGACTCTCTCACTCTCACTGACAGACTCTCCCACTCTCACTCTCACTAACTGACTCTCCCACTCTCTCACTCACTCACTGTCACTAACAGACTCTCACTGACCGACTCGCCCACTCTCTCTCACTCACTGACTGACTCTCCCACTCACTGACTCACTCACTCACTGTCCAGACTCTCACTGACCGACTCACCCACTCTCTCTCTCACTGACTCTCCCACTCACTGACTGACTCTCCCACTCATTCTCACTCACTGACTCACTCACTCACTCACTCTCAACACATATTGTATTACACATGTAATACTTGTCACATTTGCGAAAGTTTAAGCTATTGGCATTGTAAATGACAATGCTATTAATGTATCTATTTTCAAAACCAACACATAAATAAAAAAAGTGTCATTTACAATGCCAATAGCTCAAACTTTCCTAATGCGAGACCTATTGCATTGCAAATGCTTGTCTTTTTTTCTGCCCTTTTCTGTCTTGCTCTTGGTCAAATCCTGATTAGTAATAAAAAATGAATGCCCACAATAAACACGATGCAGAAATTAAGCCTTGTTTTCGGCTATCTGCTTGCGTAAACATGCTGCTCAATTAATGATAAATGTGACAAACTTTGGAACTGCACCCAAAAGCCCACTTACTGATAAATGCACTATTTTAATTATTTCTGTGATGTTGGGCAACAAGCTGGGAGGCATCGGGCAGCCATGTTTAACTACTTCATGCAGGCCATAGTGTAGTGCTGGATCAGGGGTACTCAGTGTTGGTCCAGGAAGAACAAACCCATGCCGGATTTTCAGAATGTACATTAAAAAGATATATAAATGTGCTTTCTCTTAATTGAACTTATTTACAAAGTAATTGGTTATTTTGAAAGTCTGACATGGATCCAGCTCACAGGGACCTATATTGGATACCTAGTGCTGGATAAAGCAGGTAAGAGGAGGACCGCCTTGCACAGAGTATCCGGGTTCCCATCAAAAGCCGATGGGACTGTGGTAGAGCCAGTACGATCACTGACATAATATCGAGGGACATAATATCGAATACCTAAAATATCGTTGACAAAATATCAACAGACAGACTATTGTATTTGTATCTACAAACAGGTAAGTACAAAAATATCGAGTAAAAAATATCGTTTACTAAAATATAGTTTTTAAAAATATCGACTTTAGTAAAAACAATGTTAAATTAAATTAATATTAAAAATTATTTACTAAAATATACTTAAAAATACTTAAATTAACTTATAATAATTAATGAAAGTTATCAAAAAAAAAATTACAATCATATTTGTTAAAACATATATATATAGTAACATAATATAATTAAAAAAATGTCCAATATTATTACCGTAGGATAGCGGAAGTGTAAAATTACTATTCCCACTCCAAAGAGTGCAACAGTAGATAAGGCGTTGGATAGCGTAGGGGTAAAAATTACTATTCCTACATCAGAGAGTGCAACAGAAGGGAAAGGGTTGGATAGCGTAGGGGTAAAAATTACTATTCCCACTCCAGAGAGTGCAACAGTAGAGAAAGCGTTGGATAGCGTAGGGGTAAAAATTACTATTCCCACTCCAGAGAGTGCAACAGTAGGGAAAGCGTTGGATAGCGTAGGGATTAAAATTACTATTCCCACTCCAGAAAGTGCAACAGTAGGGAAAGCGTTGGATAGCGTAGGGGTTAAAATTACTATTCCACCTCCAGAAAGTGCAACAGTAGGGAAAGCGTTGGATAGCGTAGGGGTAAAAATAACTATTCCCACTCCAGACAGTGCAACAATAGGGAAAGCGTTGGATAGCGTAGGGGTTAAAAGTTACTATTCCTACTCCAGAGAGTGCAACAGTAGGGAAAGCGTTGGATAGCGTAGGGGTTAAAATTACTATTCCCACTCCAGAAAGTGCAACAGTAGGGAAAGCGTTGGATAGCGTAGGGGTAAAAATTACTATTCCCACTCCAGAGAGTGCAACAGTAGGGAAAGCGTTGGATAGCGTAGGGGTAAAAATTACTATTCCCACTCCAAAGAGTGCAACAGTAGGGAAAGGGTTGGATAGCGTAGGGGTAAAAATTACAATTCCCATCCAGAGAGTGCAACAGTAGGGAAAGCTTTGGATAGCGTAGGGGTAAAAATTACTATTCCCACTCCAGAGAGTGCAACAGTAGGGAAAGCGTTGGATAGCGTAGGGGTAAAAATTACTATTCCCACTCCAAAGAGTGCAACAAATACCAATAAATAAATTTACATATTTAATTAATTATAAATAAATTACTTCCCACCCTACTCCCCTATAAACCCACAACCCGCCACAAAAATAAAATTAGTTAAATTAACATAATTATCAATTAATCAATTAAATATAATTAAATGGCAATTAAAATGTAATTATTACAAAATAAAAATTATTTAAGAATTAATTATAAACAAATACCAATAAATACATTTACATATTTAATTATTTATAATTAAATTACTTCTCACCCTATTCCCCTATAAACCCACAACCCGCTACAAAAATTACATTAATTAAATTAACATAATTATCAATTAATCAATTAAATAAAATTAATTGGCAATTAAAATGTAATTAATTACAAAATAAAAATTAATTAACAATTATTTATAAACAAATACCAATAAATACATTTACATATTTAATTAATTATAATTAAATTATTTCCCACCCTATTCCCCTATAAACCCACAACCCGCTACAGAATTAAATTACGCAAAATTTAAATAACATTAAATTCATTAATTTAAATACATTATAACATAAATAAACACTTTTAACACATAAAATACACAATAAAAAATTCGATATTATTAAATTTTCGATATTTTTAATAACCTATATTATGTACTTCGATATTTTGACTATCTATATTTTAAATTTCGATATTACATTACTTACCTTCAAAACGATATTTTTGATGTCTATATTCTGTCCATTCGATATTCTGTCCAGCCTATATTTGAACTCAATGGTATGTCCATTCGATATTTTGTAGTCGATATTTTGTCTGTTTACCGAGCCAGTAATCTATCAGACGTGTCCTAGTTTTTGGATGGGTCTCCATTTTTCCCTATTTGGTCTAAACTCTTGGGAGCATATGAACAAGCCGCTAGGGCCACCGGAGCATCACTTTTTTTTAACGCTCCAGTGGCGCTCTATTCTTGCCCATATTTACAAGGCTGCGCTAAGCCAGTTTGCGTGGCGTAACACAGTCTTGTAAATATGGCCCTCTTCAATGCAGTTTTCTGCGGCACAGGGGTGTGCGATAGGTGTTGCTGTGGGCGGTCCCAGCAACACCCACAGCTTTTTGACACTGCTCCAGATTTACAAGGATCTGTAAATCTGAGGCAATGCCAAAAACTAACACCTTTCAAAAGGAAGCACTAATGAGGGGGAACAAGGAGAATTACTTTTATTTCTCCCGTGCATTCTGCAGCAGAAATAGAAGGACCAAAAAGCCATTAATGATTGTTTTTGTGCAGGAAGGTGTCCCTACCTGCACAAACATAATCGTCCCTGCAGAGCAAGCACACTTGCACCATGGTGTGAGGGTGCGTCGTTGGTGCTAGGCAGCTTTTCTAGCACCGGTGCAGGGGTGAGCACAGGGATACCCGGTATTCTTGTTAATATGGTGCATCCCTGCATTTTGAAATTGATGTAGCTCAGCACAGCAAAATTGCTTGCGGCCCCGTCCTGCACCATTTTCATGTAAATATGCCCCTGAGTGTCCAATTTTGTCGCATTCCTATCAGGCTTTGTTGTCGACCCGGCACTAAGCTACCAAGGCAGACAGTCTCTGCGCTCTTGCAATGTAATGCAATATTTATAATAATCTTGCCCATCAAGGGATTGTTGGCAGACAATTTCTACACAAACGAGGGACTGTTTCCAGGTGCGGATGTGAGAGAATGCAAACTCACTGCTTATTTCCTCATCCGTGGGAGGGTCTGACCCTGCCAAGAAAACCGCAGAGTCCCATATGCCAGGCAGGCAGAAGTCCTTCAGACTAGAAACCCAGACTGCTCCAGGTGTATTATTTTGAGTTCTGTGTGTCAGCAGAACCTCTCAGGCACTTCACCTGCATCAAAAAGGATTGGACTGGAGGTGGGTGGAGGGTTGTCAGCAGAAGTGCATGCAGGGAAGCGGTGCTGCTGTAGCTTTCTTTATTCAGCTGTAACGTCCTTCAATCAAATGTCATATTTACAGTGGCATGCCTTCTTTTAAAGAAGCTCAAAACCTTTTCTTGAATGAGAACTTCCAAAATATGGGCCACAGTATTCCAGCTTACCCTATGGAATTGATTTCCTATATGAAAAAGATAATCTGCTTTGGAGCAAATCATTTTTAGATATGCAAAAAAGAGAGTAGGGAACATTGGGTATTTCCCTAATTTTAGGTGGAGATGGAGAACAGCTCCTTTATATGCAGCGCTCTAAAACAACACCCACAGTCCAGACCTGCTCCCTGCAAGGTGAGAGTTCTGGAGTGTGGATGGTGTTTTAGAGCTCTCCATATAAAGAAGCTCCATATAAAGAAGTTGATCTCAAGCTAAAATGCTGAACGACCCAGGTTCTGATACTTTATTTTTGTACAATTTATGCGGTAGTCTAAGACTGAAAGGGTATTGCTTTGACTTATACTTACTTGGTGCTCCCTTGTGTCTGGACGAACCTATGTCTCTCTGATGAGACCTAATGAAAATGAAACATGTGTCCAAGACTGCTTTATTCATTCAGGTTGACCTGGATGGTACTTTCACCAATCCAAAGCTGGAATCCTGTGCCTGGAGTGGTAAAAGGCGTTTGACATTTTTCAGCTCAGCATCAATGGCACTAGCTAATCCTTTGTTTAAAGTCCTAGCTGCAAAAATGGCAAAAGCCTTTGTCACTTTTCTAGCTCAACGTGGATGGCACTATGCCAGCGTTTCCCAAACTGTGGGTCATGAGCCAATTCTTTGTGGGTTGTGAAAGCTCTAGCAATACAAAAATGCCTTACATTTTTTTATTTATCTTGTCACCTTTTCTGCACTTCAAAGAGAGTGGTCAAATGTCAGGCTATGTCTTCTGACAAGGTGCTGCCTATGTTTTTGGACATGGGGATTGGTGTTTGCAAACTCCTTTCACATTGCAGTGAGAGAAAGAAAAGTAAAGTGAATTATGTGACAATCTTGTTGGGGTACAGTGAATGTGAAAGCAAAGGCTGTAGGATGCATTTTGGTAACACAACAAAATGTAAAAAGTTGTAAATGAACCGTGCACATTCAGTAGTTAGTAGAGCACAATTGAAGCACATTTTTGTGTAATTCTGAAGTGCGATGGAAAAACATATTTTAATAGAATCAAAACAAACCAAGGCACTTAACTTGATGATGCACAAACGATAAATATTCACTGAAACCCAATGTCCACTCATTATCATTTGTATGCAACACAGTTTTATCAGTAAACTTCATCGCTGTGCAAATTCAGTGGTCATTTCAAAGGAAAATGTTCTTTCTGTAAATGAAAGTGTGCTACCACAAGATGCTTTAGTTGAATTAAAAATTGCTCACCTCATATCCATCAAAGCTAAGTGGGTCCTAAGAGCTTGTCGCTCTAAAATTTGGGCAGTGGTTTGCAAAGGTTTGGGAAGCACTGCACTATGCTAATCTTATGCTTACAAACTCTACTAGAAAGACAGACATTTGAGGTGAGCAGTTTTGGAGTTTTGGGGGTGTTGTAGAGTGATCCATATATAAATGAGCCACCTAAAACTTGGGATAATCTCTGGATTCCCTACTTCCTTTTTTGCATAATTTATGCCGCCCTTTAAGCCTGAAAGGGTGTATTTCTTGAGATATATATATATTTTATAAACTTGCACAGCTGGTTCCAGTGTAATTAGGTTTGACTTTCCATAGGAAAGGCATTCTGTTTCTTCAATTATATAGGGGCCGTGTTCAACGAATCTGCAGGAAACATTAAAAAAAGGGGCTTTACCGTGGCTTACTCATGGAAAGTTTTCAGTGATCTGTCAGGCAGGTGCCAAAAAACCAGGGCCCCAAATCAATGATTTCCCATATTAATTTTCATTAGAAAGTTTGCTCTCCCATCAGTGCTGGTAAGTAGAGAGATTGTGCTGGATTGTGGTTCAGGCAGCTATTTCTGGCCCCAGGAAAATATGTAGAATTTGTCCTGGTGTAATTTTTACGACACCAGGCCACAACACATTTCGTTCTGTGCAGCAACCTGCAGATGTTAAGGGGCAATATTTTATTTCCATTTCTAGACGGGAACAAGCAAAGGACTGATTTAAAGGGCTGTTATACAGGAGGTTGCAAAAAACACAGTTGATGGGCAGAATGCAGAACAATGTCTTACATTCACCCTAGTACAAAGATCTGGGCCTAAATCCATTGTTTGTTTGCACTCCACACCACCCTAGGTCAGACACTGGCTTTATGCAAATCAGCCTTGACCCTGTGCCTCATGGGAACAGTCCAGCCCCAACTACCAAGCCATGTGTTTCCTAGACCCGAATCAAGCATCCAAGGACCGGTTTCTGGCTATCAGCCTTCTTCAGCCTGGATAGCTTGACTCCAGTGATGTGGAGAGCCTGGGGCTCACGTCTGAGCATACCCAGCCCACTGGGGGTGAAAATTGCAAAAAACACAGTCGATGGACAGAATGCAGAACAATGTCTTACATTCACCCCAGTACAAAGATCTGGGATTAAATCTATCGTTTTTTGCACTCCACACCACCCTAGGTCAGACACTGGCTTTATGCAAATCAGCCTTGACCCTGTGCCTCATGGGAACAGTCCAGCCCGAACTACCAAGCCATATCTTTCCTAGACCGGAATCAAGCATCAAAGGACCGGTTTCTGGCTATCAGCCTTCTTCAGCCTGGATAGCTTGACTCCAGTGATGTGGAGAGCCTGGGACTCACGTCTGAGCATACCCAGCCCACTCGGGGTGAAAATTGCAAAAAACACAGTTGATGGACAGAATGCAGAACAATGTCTTACATTCACCCCAGTACAAAGATCTGGGCATAAATCCATCGTTTTTTTGCACTCCACACCACCCTAGGTCAGACACTGGCTTTATGCAAATCAGCCTTGACCCTGTGCCTCATGGGAACAGTCCAGCCCGAACTACCAAGCCATGTCTTTCCTAGACCGGAATCAGCATCCAAGGACCGGTTTCTGGCTATCAGCCTTCTTCAGCCTGGATAGCTTGACTCCAGTGATGTGGAGGGCCTGGGACTCATGTCTGAGCATACCCAGCCCACTCGTGGTGAAAATTGCAAAAAACACAGTTGATAGACAGAATGCAGAACAATGTCTTACATTCACCCCAGTACAAAGATCTGGGCCTAAATCCATCGTTTTTTTGCACTCCACACCACCCTAGGTCAGACACTGGCTTTATGCAAATCAGCCTTGACCCTGTGCCTCATTGGACCAGTCCAGCCCGAACTACCAAGCCATGTCTTTCCTAGACCGGAATCAAGCATCCAAGGACCGGTTTCTGGCTATCAGCCTTCTTCAGCCTGGATAGCTTGACTCCAGTGATGTGGAGAGCCTGGGACTCACGTCTGAGCATACCCAGCCCACTCGGGGTGAAAATTGCAAAAAACACAGTTGATGGACAGAATGCAGAACAGACAGACTGTAGTAGCAGGGATGGAATGTTTTCCTTGAGCCCCGCTGACAACATTGTGATGACCATGAAGACATCTGACTGAATTTGACTTCTAGGAGCGTGATAACTCAAGTAACAAGTTGCTTCTTTCTCTCCCATCCTCGTTGTGTGCCGGACGGCCCAACTATCCATGGCAAATGACTAATTGAACCACACGACCCTCCTTGATCCCCCCCGTCGTGATGAAGACCCCTCCTTAAGGTTTTACGTATACCTACCCTTTTTGCTTTGGGGTCGAAACGTCGACGGCTACAACTATACATCAGCCCGCGCAACCAACATTTTGATTACTAACATTAGCGGCGGTAGCATGTTAAATTGTAGAGCATTAGTTGCTTCACCTATATGGACTGGCTCGTTGTCTTCAAGCCAGCATGATGGTTTTCTATGTGTGTTAATGTATTGATATTATGACCTGCACTATGACCAATTCTGCACATCCTTTTTTCCTACACAAACACCCCATCCCATCCTCCTTTTCTCGGGGCACTTTCATATTTGTGTTGGCAAAATAATATATGCAGCTTTAATAACGCATTGTGATTAAATAACAGTATGTTAATTGAATTGAGTTTCTTCTGCTTACTTTATTTAATTTGATTTAAAGGGCCATCAGCTTTTTTTTTGTTCAAGTATCATCCTGGCCGGGAGCTGTCTGAAGCCTAGCACCAAGATGCTAATGCAATATAAGGAAACAAAGGCATATAGCTTATCACTTCACAAGTAGTATAAAGAAATTATAGCTTGGCTGCAGCATCTTTGACTTTTTAACCCTGCTTTGTAGAAAATGTGCTTGCAGTGTAGGAATGCAAGATTTATCTGTGTGTATGAGGAATTACACTAATAATGGTTTTAATGGCACCTGTACTTTTTATTTTATTTAATTCTTTTATAGCACTACTCATCCCAATGTAGGGAGTCAGAGAGTATACATCCCACACAGAGACAAAATAAATTATAGAAGTGTGTAAATCAATATGCAGGAAATATTATGTAATTATTATCTAAGAAAATGAGGGTTATAAGGTGTAGGAATCACATATTGTCCATACTTGTAGACATTTTATGTTAAGAGTGAACTGTTGGGCGAAACACAAAGTCAGGATATTAAAATGTAATGCAGTGATTGGGGTTGTGTTTACTGATAAGACTTTATTAATTTCCAGAGGAGCCCTTCTTTGCAATCTTAGAATAGAAATAGATTGAGAAAAAGTTCAGGATCTAACCCAGGACCTACACTGTGCATTCAGTTCCTTGATGCCGGTAAATAGATCAATGTGCTATATGAGAAGGATTGCAACCTATAAACTGGAAGTAACAACATGATCTCTGTGCCAAAAGCACCAGTCCAGCCTATCTACATAAAATACAAATCTGTAATCTGCATGTTACACAATGTGCTTTGTAATAGGCATTAACCCTCTATTATACATTGAGTCAAAAGTGTGATGGAAATCTGGAACCTACTCGACTCTCTCTCACCCGACATCGCCTTCTTCACAGAGACTTGGACCAACACATCCTCCGCCCCTGACATCAGCACCGCCATCCCAGTTGGATACAAGATCCAGAGGAAAGATCGCCCTAACCACCCCTGAGGGGGACTCGCCATCGCCCACAAGAGCACCCTCCGCCTCACCACCTCCAGCGAAACCTTCCCCTCCGCCGAACACCTGCACGTCCAAATCCAGACCACCCCTAAAGCCACACTCCGAGGAACCCTCGTCTACAGACACCGCGCCGAATACCCTTCGGCACCACAATCACCTACTTCATCGAACCACACGCCATTGCCTCAACAAACTACATACTCATTGGAGACCTGAACTTCCACCTTGACAACCCCAGCGGCCCCAACTCCACAATCCTTCGTGACAACCTCACCAGCATTGGACTTAAACAACTCGTCAACACACCAACCCACAGAGCAGGACACACCCAAGACCCCATCTTCGCAGCAGTAAACAGCGTCCAATTCAGCCACACAATGCAGCCGCCATGGACCGATAACCACTGCGTACACTTTGCCTTTAACAAACCCAAGGCACCCAAACCAGCCCCACGCCCACCACGAAGGAACTGGAGAAAGATTACTGACAAGCAACTTAATTCCACCCTCACCCGAGACAACCACACCTGGGCACCCAACGCAAATGATGCAGCCAGAGACCTCCATACCTGCATCTTCAACTGTGCAGACAAGCTCTCCCCACTTCGCAACCCCGACAGACAATGCTCCGAGAAAGTTGCCTGGTTCACCTCCGCTCTCCAAGAATCCAGATGCAACTGCAGATGCCTGGAGAAGAACTGGAGAAACACCAAGACAACCAAAAACCACACCACCTAAAAGGACGCCATGACGGACTACCACAACCAGATCAGAGCAACCATGAGGAACCTCATCCACAACAAAATCCTGGCCAACTCCACCAACTCAAAGGAACTTTTCAGTGTCATTCAAAAATTTACCAACCCATGCAGCGAAGCCACAGACCTCACCCCATTCCAAGACCTCTGTGACAAGCTTGGAACCTATTTCCACCTCAAGATCAAAAACCTCTACGACAACTTCACCGACCATCCACCAGTCGCCACAGACGGCCTCCAGCCAGGAAACAGCCATTACAATGCAACTAAAACAACGCACTACCATTACAACAAAACTTTTACAACCCAGGATCCATTAGTGAAGTAGTGTGGCTCACTGGTTAGAGGCGGCAGACCCGAGAGCAGAGGACGGCCCGGGACCAGGGTTCGATTCCCGGCGCGGCAGGTTTCTGGACCAGCGTCAGCGGACTCGATAATTCTCTCGCCTCGGTGCCCACTCTGATCAGCGATCACACTCGGCAACTCTGCTTGCCTCATCTTCACTAACGGCCCCACCAGACCGCCGGGGATGCCTGGTCTCACCCTGGAGATACCCATTAAGGGACCATCTCTCAGGGAAGCCAGGAAGGGTTTCGCAGCGGTCGAAGCGCCTTGGGACCCTACGGGTAAGTAGTGCGCTATATAAATGCCTATACATTTACAATGCATGCCATTACAACGCATGCCATTACAACGCAGCTGCTATTACAATGCATGCCATTACAACGTAAGTATGGGTAAGTATTTAATTAAATTTTAACCCCTACACAATCCAACACTTACCCTACTATTACGCCCCCCTGGAGTTAGAATAGTAATTTTAACCCCTACACTATCCAACACTTACCCTACTATAACACGCCCCTGGAGTTAGAATAGTAATTTTAACCCCTACACTATCCAACACTTACACTACTATTACATTCCCATTAATAAAAAAAAAATACGCACCCATACTTACATTGTAATGGCATGCATTGTAATAGCAGCTGCGTTGTAATGGCATGGGTTGTAATGGCATGCGTTGTAATGGATCCTGCGTTGTAAAAGTTTTGTTGTAATGGTATGCGTTCTGAATGTATGCATTGTAATGTCATACATCCCCCGAACCCCCAGAAACACGAGCCCTCTCACCATCCCCAACTGGACACTGATCATGGCTGAAGACACCGTCTCGACCATGAAAAGCATCCACTCAGGGGCCCCCACCGTCGCCTGCCCCCCTCACATCTACCACAGAGCCCCGCCCTCCATTGCACCCGAACTACAATGCACCATCAACACCCCCTTCAAAACAGACACCTTCCCAGACGACTGGAAGCATGCAAAAGTCAGACCCCTGCTCAAGATGCCCACAGCTGACCCCACCAACCTCAAGAACTATCGGCCCATCTCGCACCTCCCCTTCGCAGACAAAGTTGAAGAGAAAAACGCCAACAGGAAACTGACATGATTCATTAAAGAGAACTCCATCCTCGGCCCGTCCCAATTCGGATTCCGAAGCAACCACAGCATCTGTGCTGCTACTCGCCGCCACAGATGACATCCTCACCCTCCTGGAACAAGGCCTCTTCGCAGTCCTCATCCTACTCGACCTATCAGCAGCCTTCAACACCATCTCCCACCGCACACTAGTCACCAGACTACACGACGCAAGCATACAAGAACATGGACTGGATCCGATCATTCCTCACCAGAAGAAACCAAAGGTTCAGACTCCCACCCTTCCTCTCCGACCCCACAAAGGTGACTTGCGGAGTCCCACAGGGTTCATCACTGAGCCCCACCCTCTTCAACTTCTACATGACACCCAACTCATCCTCTCCCTCACCAAAGACCCCACCACTGCCAAACTCAACTTCCAGAACGGAATGCAAGAAGTCGCAATCTGGATGACAAACAGCTGCCTGAAGCTCAACGCCGAGAAGATAGAAGTCCTCGTTATCGGTACCACCCCTTCTGCATGGGACAGCACCTGGTGGCCGACCGCCCTCGGAAGCCCACCCACCCCGTCAGACCATGCCAAGAACCTCGGCCTCGTACTCGACTCATTACTCGCCATGAACCAACAGGTCAACACCATCACCTCCAGGTACTTCAACACCCTATGCATCCTCCGCAAGACCTTCAAGTGGATCCCCCTAGAGTCAAGGAAGACAGTCACCCATGCACTCATCACCCGTAGACTGGACTATGGAAACGCACTCTATGCCGGCATCAACAAGTCCCTACTCTGCAAACTCCAGACAATACAGAACACCGCCACCAGACTCGTCCTCGGCATCTCCTGAAATGAACACATCAGCCTTCACCTACGAAGTCTCCACTGCCTCCCCATGGAGAAAAGAGTCACTTTCAAAAGCCTCACTCACGCCTTCAAATGCCTACACAACAACGGACCCAAATACCTCAACGACAGAATCAACTTCCACGTACCCAAAGAAAGATCTTCCAACCTCGCACTGGCCGAAACCCCACGCATCCACAGAGCCACAGTATGCAGAATATCCTTCTCTCACATTGCAGCCAAGACTTGGAACGAGCTACCCGCAGACAACAGACGCGCCCCCTTCCCTGAATACCTTCAGGAAGACCCTCAAGACCTGGCTCTTAGACTACACAGATCAGCGGACCGCCCCCCCCCCTGCCCTTTTCCCCCCCCCCGCCCCCCTTGCCCCCCCTCAGCGCCTTGAGACCCTCGCAGGTGAGTAGTGTGCTTACAATTCCCTGATTCATTGATGGGACAAAACACAGAACTACATTAACTACCAGAGTTATCTTACCACTGGTATAATAAACCAAAATTGCTAGGCACACAACGATCGCTGCAGCAGAAGTCTTAACCCTATAGGATTTTTCAAAATGCCGCCTCTTTATGCTAGAACATATTAGCCGTCACACTTTTCCTTGTCAATTTCTTTGCAGCAGATTTTTTTCAAACAAATGTATAAGTTGACTGTCAGACTCTGCTTTTCAAGCTCCACCCCTCATGACTCCAGCCCTTTTCCAATGCCACACCTTGACCCCCAATTTACGAGTTCTCTGAGTAATTTTTCTCAATTCCAGCGCTGTCTCCGTGGTGGTATGGATAGAATCAAGGAAGACTGCCATTTTAGGTCTCTTATGCTGACATAGGCACCAGCTCACAGCCTACTGCTTCCACCACCCTTCATCACTTCCCTTTACCAAACGCCCTCCTTTGTACAAACCCTCACACAACACTCATACACTTTGCATTGACAGCCAAAGCCAGGATCAATCCCTTCCTTGCACAGGCCTTACACTTGTTTCCTTTGACATCCACAGGGGCTCAGCCAGCAATATTTCACTTGCAAATGCAGCAGCAGTATAAGAGCTGCCTGCCAGCCATGCTGCCTTGTACCTGTAACAAAGAGCACAGCGACTTTCATTGGTGACCCGTGGATTCTAATCAGCCGAAGCGGTAACAATTTACCATTGGAGAGTTACAGGCCCAAGTACAGTCTGGAATGTTTGACCTTTAAAAAAATAATACAATGATAATAATGAAAGTGAAAAACATAAATTAGAGAGGAAGGGTTATGAGTCGGCAGTGAGCCACTAAATGCTGACAGAACATAATATTTACAGCTGTTCCTCCATCCAAGACTAACCTGACCCACCCTGAAGAAGGTCTCACACAAGCTACATTTAGAATGGGAAAAAAAGAGAAATTCACTGAAAAAAACAAAAGGTTAAAGTGATGGTATAGTTAAGTATTGAAATAAGATATTAACATACATAAAAAAAATAAAATCACTGAAAAAAACAAATGTTAAAGTTACATTATTTTAGGAATTGAAATAACAGCAAAACTTCCTCTTTAAAACAACTGCAATTTGCCAGTTATGATTCAATGAACTAACTAGAACTTACTCACCCGTCATGCAGTGCTATTGACCTCGCATACTACATTGTGATAAATGACATCACTGATAACATCTCAAGTCCCATCATTGATTACATCCCTGATGCACGCCCACACTTAGGCATGACAAGTTCACGTCTGAAGACATGGAGACATGGGACCTCAACCTCCCTTGTCTTCTGGACACGCAATTCACACAGGAAGACCATCTGGTAACGTAAGGTTACATATGCTCTTTCCAGCCCATTCAGTAGTAACAGCAAATCTTTCCATTCTCTCTTTCACTCTAGAAACACAGGTAAACAGGCTGATGTACGTATTTGACAAATCACTTTCCCATTCTTGGACACTACAAAGATAAATTCTGTTACAAGTTCCTCTATCTATCTCATCCGACCCTTTTACACTTACTAAGCAGATTTTACTGCACAGAATGTTGTATGTCACCACTTATTTTTAGCCTGTGTTTTCCAAGCCAACAATTTGTATCCACTCAGTGAGGTGGCAGACAGGAGAAAGTGATACTGTCATCAAAGCAGCCATCCCTACCTGACGGCCTGTCAGCAGTTGCCAGTTGTCACACAGTGTTGCTTGTGCTATTCATGACTAACATGCTGTATTCAATACAGTCTGTAAGGGACCTTATTCAGTCTTCTTCAGCCACTGGCCACCTTGTTTCAGGAATCTAAAGCCATTGGCTTGAGACCTTGCCAGTCTCATTGTAAACCAGCCCACAGGGACACTTTTATTCTCACCTTCTTTCTTTTTTTCTTTCTCTTGGATGTTTGGATTATCTTTTGCACCAAATGGAATGCCAGAGGAACTATTTTAATTCTATAAACTACACTCTGTCATCACACATTTAATTATTTATCTCATCCTTGCATTCTATGCAAAAGCAATCATTGGCCCACTGCTGCAAAACCTGTGATTACTAGTTTGTTCAAATATACTTAGAGTGCGCTTTGTTTCCCCTCAGTGGAGCATTTCTCTCCCACCAATTTCTGTTGTCCGCTGGGGCATCATTCCACCACCTATGGCACTGCAATGCATGAGAGACTACTTTACGTCTCAAAAGTACACTGACTCGCCTCATGACACATTAAATACATCAGTTCATAGATGCATTGTATACCGATGGCAAGCAAGTTCTGAAGCACGGCACTTTAGTTTGTCAGTGCTTGAGTACCAGCATCTAATCTACTGGCTTTACCAAAGCTTTTTTTTTTCTTTCTGAAATTCCTTCCATCTAGGCTCAGAGACAGACCTGGACTGGGTTGAGAACTGCACTGAGGCTGAATGTGCCGTAAATCAGGAGGATCTCACCTTCAGTTAGGAGCTCCCTCCTCCCCTGCAGGACTTTTCAACAATGTTAAATAGATTTACTGAGGTCAACCCTCTAAAAGTCACATATTCTGCATGAAGGGTTGGATTAGGTAACAGGGGCTCTGCCAAGAACAGTGCCAGCTTCGAACTTCTTCCTCTTTCCTGACCTTTAGAACCTGCCAAGGCAAATACCCTTGTCCTTGTTTACTGAAGGCTCTTTTGTCTGGTGTCTGGAACAAAAAAAGTCATAAAAAGTCACCTCCATTCTTCTCACTCCCAATTTTTTTTTCAAATTCTACCTAGCATCCTTCCCATTTTGAATCTTTTCAACCTTCACTCCCTCATTATTTCCTTCTTTCTCTTTTTATTTATTAGGTTTTTTATTTTACACTTTTCACTATCTTTAATTCCTCTACTATTTATTCCCTTCCATTGTTCTCAACTTTGAATGGCTTGGGATGTCTGTGTCCGTCCCCGTCCTGGGAGTTGTCTCTTCCCAATTCCCATACATAAATTCTCTTTCCTTCGCGATCCGTGAATTTTATCTTTGTTCTCGCGGCAGACTCTGTCACCATGCCTTTGTTTATGTTGTCATAGCCCTGTCCTTCTTAGTTCTACTTCACTAGATCTGTAATGTTAATGCTGGTCCCTTTCCATTCATTCTCTCCATGTCACTGCTTCTTTGTCCTTTGCAGATAGTCTTTGTTTCTCTTTATCTCTCTTACTTGCTTTTTAACAGTGGCTTTCTTTGCCATGCCTCCTGCCTATATCTCATGCCTGCTTTCTCTGGTGGTTTGTCTTTGGTGCTCTCAAGCTCTTTTTCACAGTCACTTTTCTGTCTCTATTTGTATCTCTCTGTCAGTTAGGGAGTTAATCAGACGCCACTTCCTGAAAAGAGTAATAAGGCGCAGAAACCCGATTTCTGCTCATTTTACAATTTAGGTGGATTTAAACTCTCTGGATAAAACTGGGAATTTATATGACTTTATCATATGATTGACTTAGCAAACAACTAAAAACTGCCAGTCATTGCAACCAGTAAATTAGAGGTGATAATTGTATGGACAGAAATGCAAAAAAACGTGCAGAAAAGGCGCTAACCACACTGTGGGGTCTGGTTGCAAATTCTGATGCCTGTGTAAAGAGCTTGTGCAAGGAAAAGAGGGGCATATTATCAAGGGGGTTTATCTCCGCTTTTTTGGCTTCAAAAGCCAAGAAAGCGGAGATAAAATTATCTCCCTATTACCTAGCTGTCGCTAACACCATTCAGCGACAGCTAGTAGGAGATAACGACCATCTTAGGACCCGCTTTGCATGTCAGTGATATTTAACACTAATGACATGCAAAGTGGGCGTGCCAAGATGTTAGCGACTGGAAACAGTCGCTAACATCGCTATCTCCTATTACCAACCTATGGAGATATTCGCGCTAAGAGCGAATATCTCCAAAAGCTAACACCTGCCCTGAGCAGTTCTTAGCCATGTTATCCAATGGGAGGTGGATAACATGGCTAAGAGCATTAGCTCGGTAATGTATGAATATCGCGGACTTTTCAACGATATTCATGCATTTAGGCCGATTTTTATCGCATTTGCGATAAACCTTGGTAATACCAAGGTTTATCTGCAATAAAAATCGCGCAGCTCAGCGGTAATTTATTATCTCTAACCAAGCAATCGCGATAATTATCGCGATTGCTTGGTAATATGCCCCAGAATTCCGAGGTGTGCAATAATTATCCTACCACAGGATATTTTGCCCAGACAGATTTTTGCGGGTCAAAGACCAGGCAAATAGAAAACACCCATGTGGAGTTTGGTAAATAGAGATTATGTATGTTATACCTCATTTCAAATTGAAAGATATTTGCAATGGGAGGCACTTTCCGCTCCTGGTAAATACCAAGTGATGTGCGTACTTCACCTCCTTCTGGCCCATGTAGTGCAGGCTTTGGTATCTATTTGTGTCCACTGAACTCAGAGGTAAAGCCTTTCTTGTAGAGTTGGATTATGATATTGTTCAGCATATCTGCTGGAATGGAATCTCTGTGAAAAGCAGTGGCGCCCGGCATGGCTTGCGGGTGGTAGGCGGGCGTGGGGGTGGGTGCCGTGCGGGGGTGGGGTGTCGCCCATATAAAAAACATTTTTTTTAAATAAACTTACCTTGCCGCAGGGTTCCGAGTCTCTGCTCCTGCTCTCCTCATGGAACTCAAGGAACACGAAGCAGGCCCCACTGCTCAATCACAACGCTGCAATGCAGCGTTATGATTGGCAAGCACCCAGGCTCCCCTGACCAATCACAACACTGAAGTGCAGCGTTGTGATTGGTCTGAACGTCCTGGTTAGACGCTCAGCCAGGGAATGGAGGCCTGGGCATGTTCTCCATGCAGGCTGCAATGCAGCTTACATGGAGAACTGGGAAATTGCGCATGACTGTTTTGGGCAGCCAGAGCGGGTCGACCAAACAGTCATTGTGCACTTAGGAGCGGGCAAACCACTCCTCCCCTGCTCCGAGAGCAGAGGAGCCCCGCCCACCCACTCACCCACAAAGCAGCACGAAGCATAAAATGATAATAACTCAAAGTTATTAACATTTTATGTTTCTTCTTTGCACTTCTTAAAAGCAGTGGAGCGACACTCCTCCACCATAGCGGAGGAGCCACCACTGGTGAAAAGTGGCGCTAATATTCATGGCCTCCATTTTGACAGATGTTTGCAGTCCTCAGGTAATGTCATTTTTGAGCCTGGGGCCTTGTCCTTTGCCAGGTAGAGTATGCCTTTATCACTTTCTCTCCGGCAAAGATTTTTTCATACTTCAATCTCTCATTCAAGCCTTCTCCTCAGTATCCTTTCACCTTGACAGATGTGTTGGTGGAACCCCAGTTTTTTAGGTCTCGCCTGTCAATGCGCATGCGCATTGAGCTTACAAGACTATGGGGGCTTAAACAGACTTTAATCAACTTGCGATTCCATGGCGATTCCTTGCAGTGCCCGTCAAATTGAAGCTCAATGCGCAAGCGCATTGACATTAAAAGCGCGTGCACATGAAAGCGACAAGGCTCCCTCCCACGGCTATCCCCACCCCCAGCCGCCAGCACCTCCCCTCTCTCTCCCCGCACACAGCCAGGCTCGCATTTCTCCTCCCCCTCCCCAGCCGTCAGCACCTCCCCTCTCTCTCCCAGCACACAGCCAGGCTGGCATTTCTCCACAGCCAGGCTGGCATTTCTCCTCCCCCTCCCCAGCCACCAGCTCCTCCCCTCTCTCTCCCTGCAGTTTCACGGACGTGTCTCGTCTTAAACCCTTAAACCTGCACAACTCATTTTTTGCACACTGAAACAGACTATTTTTTAAACAAAATTTGCCAGCCTTCGCCATCTGTTCCCCAGCCCCCAGCCGCCAGCACCTCCCCTCTCTCTCCCCGGACACAGCCAGGCTCGCAATTCTACTCCCCGTCCCCAGACGCCAGCACCTCCCCTCTCCAGCATCTCCCCTCTCTCTCCCTGCACACAGCCAGGCTCGCATTTCTCCTCCCCCTCCCCAGCCGCCAGCACCTCCCCTCTCTCTCCCAGCACACAGCCAGGCTCGCATTTCTCCACAGCCAGGCTGGCATTTCTCCTCCCCCTCCCCAGCCACCAGCTCCTCCCCTCTCTCTCCCTGCACTTTCACGGCCGTGTCTCGTCTTAAACCCTTAAACCTGCACAACTAATTTTTTGCACACTGAAACAGACTATTTTTTAAACAAAAGTCGCCAGCCTTCGCCATCTGTTCCCCAGCCCCCAGCCGCCAGCACCTCCCCTCTCTCTCCCCGGACACAGCCAGGCTCGCAATTCTCCTCCCCCTCCCCAGACGCCAGCACCTCCCCTCTCCAGCACCTCCCCTCTCTCTCCCTGCACACAGCCAGGCTAGCATTTCTCCTCCCCCTCCCCAACCGCCAGCACCTCCCCTCTCTCTCCCTGCAGTTTCACGGCCGTGTCTCGTCTTAAACCCGCATTTGACATCTTCGCATTGAATACTAAAAGATGTTGGAAGCATCATGTTCTTAAAAGAATTTGCACTAACTAACACACATTAATTAGCCTTGTACCGAAAACAAAAAATACACTACCCTAGATGTGTGGTAGTGAACGGCAGCGTTCCAATGCTAATGAGCACAACAAAATCAAAATAAAATGGCAGCCCTCTATCTGTTTCGTGTGCCTTGATGGGGTAAGGGGCTGAGGGGGCTTTCAATGCGGCTTCCCTTTGCAGGCTCAGTTTGAAGCCCTGGTCTAAACTATGCAGCCTCGACACTGTGAGCACAACAAAATCAAAATAAAAT
The DNA here is from genome assembly GCF_964263255.1 of Lissotriton vulgaris. NCBI lineage: Eukaryota > Metazoa > Chordata > Amphibia > Caudata > Salamandridae > Lissotriton > Lissotriton vulgaris. Next base: position 204,444,403 of record NC_141693.1, on the reverse strand, counting down.
GGCAGCCCTCTATCTGTTTCGTGTGCCTTGATGGGGTGGGGGGCTGAGGGGGCTTTCAATGCGGCTTCCCTTTGCAGGCTCAGTTTGAATTGAAGCCCTGGTCTAAACTATGCAGCCTCGGCACTGTGAGCAAAACAAAAACAAAATAAAATGGCAGCCCTCTATCTGTTTCGTGTGCCTTGATGGGGTGGGGGGCTGAGGGGGCTTTTAATGCGGCTTCCCTGTGCAGGCTCAGTTTGAAGCCCTGGTCTTAACTATGCAGCCTCGGCACTCGATACAAACGGAGTAGCAGCAGAAAGGAACGGGCTGCAACTTGCAAAACTCCACGACGCCAAGCGAGCATACACAACTCAATTCGCCAGCCTTCGCCATCTGTTCCCCAGCCCCCAGCCGCAAGAACCTCCCCTCTCTCTCCACGCACACAGCCAGGCTCGCATTTCTCCTCCCCCTCCCCAGATGCCTTCACACACTCTCACAACCTCACACACCCTCACACACTCAATCACACTCACACCCTCACACACCAACACTCACCAACACACCCTCACCCACAACCTCAACACCCTCACACACCCTCAATCACCCTCACACCAACACACACCATCACTCAACATCACCCCCTCACCCTCACACCCCTCACACCCCCTCACCCACCCTCACCCACAGTCGCACACCCTCACTCACCTTCACACCCTCACAACACTCACCCTCACTCACCCTCAAACTCTGACCCTCACTCACCCACACCTGTCACACACTCTCACACCCCATTAGCCTCACCCCCTCATGTTCACTCATTGGTTTACATATTAAGCACTTGGATCATCTACACAGAAGACCTATACCAGGCACAGCTTCATCTTGCATGCCACAATCAATAACCACTTTCTTGCAGAAGATAAACTACCACCCAAGGACTCCAATAAGACAATTGGGCCCTAGCTCTCACACTTATGCTTGCTATGCCACAGGGTCATCACTCCCTGTGCTAACATACATGGGAAAAAACATTATCACCCATTAGCTTTGGGGATCATGGTATCGATGTTACATGTATTCACAAAAATATGGTGTGCACGTAACAAAACAGCAAAGAATATGGTTCAGAGTGCATTTCCAGGTGCCTCTCAAAGCTACAGTATCATAAAACACACATGGCTCGCCAACTGAATCACAATAATGCCTACCATGACAGTCCACACTGGTAGCTCCTGAGAAATAATTTGCTAAAGGAAGAAATGTGCGGATTGTTGGAAAAACCAGTGACTTTGTATTACTAAGTTAGGGAAATTATAGGAGATTCCAGGATATGATAGGTTCTGGAAAAGAAAAAAAAACACACAATCCCTTTAGAAGTAGGCCAAAAGATTCCCTCCTGGTTCGGTTGAAAGCAAAAAGCACCTGCTACTGTTGTAGGATATTCTCAGGAAAACTCACCGCCTTACTCGCCTGGCTATTCTATGTTGCACTTAGAGTTCTACTTAGCTTGTAAGAGGAACAGAATTGTTTGTTTAAGATCATACCCTTTCTACTAAATAGAAAATAAACTTACCAACTGTTGTAATCATCTTTGATGTAGTGCCTGTCTGCGAGGCATGAATTAACAGAACTGCCGTTTACTTTACGCTTACAAAGGCACACACTGGTGGCACCTAAATCCTCTCTTCCTCAATCATTTTCACTTCTAAATGTACACAATTCTAAACTAAATGATGGTAAATGAAATATATTTTCTGAACGGGAAGGGAAATCGATCATAGCAGACTGCACTTGAACACCAGAAAAAAATGTCAACGTATTCTTACAATCATAATAAAACAAGGTATTTTGAGCACTTTTAGGATTTACGCCTGGGTGCTCTCTGTTCTGAAAATAATGACTAATTTACATTCAATAATTTTCAACGTGTGACGTCCTTGTTTTTGTTAAATCATTCATTAGGCATAGTCACCAAGGGAAAAAAAGTTAACAACCTCTTCTACAAATGCCACTCGATTCAACTTAGCGACTACCTCCACAACCGTCTCTATTCAAATGATATTGCTTACCCGAAAAAAATCACCATTTTGAGGTCTGCCACTGCTCATTAGTGCCAGTTACGAGCAACACAGCCTCTGCTCCCTGTGAGGGTCTGGCGTGGCTGGGTTCACCTCACAAATTTCACTTGCACTTTTAATTGGGCGCGCTCCCCAATGCGCATGACTGTAAATTTAATGGCACCAGCCCCACCCTGAAGATGGCGCAGTTGCGGAGAATGACAACTGCCCGTGGCACGCACCCACCCAACATTTAATTAATGGCGTGCGCATCATTTAATTTATTAATAATTTAAATGGTGCGCATGCACGCATGTGCCCCTGCCGGGCCTCAGAAGCTCTTCATGAATGAAATGGTGCGCACGCCCGACCTCTTAATAAGAGATCAGGCGTAATTCATGATTAAGAGGCTTGCTGAGTGAGGGGGCCCTGAAGCGCGGAGCCCCCAGCAATGCAGGGGCTGCGGGGGCCTGTGTTATGCCCCTGTGTCGAGATATCTCCTGGGTAACTGTGACCTGCTCCATTCATGAAATTTTTTAGGTCTCGCGACCTATCAATGCGCGCAAGCGTATTGAGCGGAGCGAGAATTCAAGTGCTCAAAATCCTCATCAAACCAAGGGCTTTTTGCTGCGGTTTTCTTTAAGTTCACGTGAATCACATGACCAAACAAGCACGCGCATCAGCCTCCCTCCCTCCCTCCTACTCGTACTTTCAGTTTCTCCCACCCCCATTCGGCCTCTCTCCAAACGCATCGCGCACATCAGCCTCCCTCCCTCCCTCCTACTCGTACTTTCAGTTTCTCCCGCCCCATCCGGCCTCTCTCCAAGCGCATCGCGCGCATCAGCCTCCCTCCCTCCCTCCTACTCGTACTTTCAGTTTCTTCCGCCCCATCCGGCCTCTCTCCAAGCGCATCGCGCTTTCGCACACAGGCATTCCGCCTGCCACACTTCTCCTCCCTCGCATTCCCGCCCCCCCACCAGGCTCTCCCGCCCCCATCCGGCTTCCCTCCGGCCTCTCTCCAAGCCCATCGCGCTTTCGCACACAGGCATTCCGCCTGCCACACTTGCGATTCATACTAACATTTAACCCTGCAGAAGCTGCCTCAAGTAGTCTAACATGCAAAATCTTATCACACTCCACACCAACTCCCTTCACATTTCCTGGTTCATTCTGGGTTATTCTTATCTACAACTTCCCTGAAAACCCCCCCCCTTGATTCTAACGGGATGAAAGTCTGATATCGCTCTCTGTGCCTTCATTTACAGCCCATTTCCAAACGGTAATAGAAAGTCCAATGTTCTTATCCCCAAATCTACAGAAACTGTGAGCCCTTTGCCTACAGGGTCTCAACAGCCATGTTCCACCAGAAAAAGAGTACCCTGGCCCAGCCTGAAATATCAGCATGCAGTTCAGATTCACCACTGCCAGTCAAACAGCAAAATAATCAACACTCCGTAGCACATGCTCCAGAACAAGACTGAGTAAGCTTGACTAAACCAACAGCTAGCTCATGTCAACAGAAGATAGAAGTGGGTTTTCGACGAAAGAAAAAAACATCTCCCAGAAACTTCCTCCTCAGAAATGCCAAACTATACATGTCCATAAAAACACATACTTTAAAATAGTAATCTTAATAAGTCAACGACTAAAGTAATTCAGTGAGCAAGCAATCAAAATGTAGATATTTGACGTTCAAATAAAGCCTATATCTGAGAAGTCACAAGAGTATGATTCGCTTTGGCTTGTAATGAACTGAGAGATTAGTCTCGATGGGGAAATTGCAAACTTTTGAATGATGCTTCACGTATCTATGCTACATCGCTGACGACTGGGGGTGAGATAAAAATGCAACACTTGGGCATTAAAAAATGTCTTCCAAATGGGTCGGGGCTTCATCAACCCCTTGGGAAATATTCCACTGAAATATTATTTTCCTCAGCATTGTGCCCCATAGGAGGTGTGGATAAAGGATCTCGAAATATCTAATGTATGAAGCCATGTCCTGTTTGATCTGCTGGCAAGAAGCGTGCACAACCCACTGCCATGTGCTTGAAACAGGAGGAACTCAGTGAGACCACATGTGTAACCGGTGAACTGACAGGGTGGTACACATTAAACTCCGATCAGGGACATGAGGGGCAGAGAGACCCTAGGTGAGAGGCTCGATTCACTGCAATCCGCATGAAGGGCGGGGGTATACGGGAATCACAAGAGGTAAGCTTCGCCCTCTTCCCGGCAGCAGTCTGCAGCACGCCGCTTTGTGAGCTGTGGAAAGCATGGCCGCAGCTGGCCTACACTTCCCAGAATCCGCCAGGTGGAACTACAATCCCCGACAGACAGCTGGACTCCCAGGAGGCTGCAGAGTCACGGCAAGGCCCAGCTGGGAACACACCCCCTTGCACAAAAAGCACTGGCGTTGCCAATAGGTCTCGCAGTAGGAAAGTTGGAGCTATTGGTTTTGTAAATGACAAAGCCCTTTATGTTTTTAAAATGAAAACAAAAATAAAAGGCATTGTTATTTGCAATTGTAATATCTCCAACTTTCCTACTGCGAGACCTATTGGCAACGCCAGTGCTTTTTTTTAAACCCACCTTCATCGTTGGGCAAAGCTACAGGCTACATATAAAAGGGGCAGGACAACTCTTTCTCCCACTGGCAAGACTGTGGATGGTTTGTTATTTTCCCATTGTAGCTAGGAAGATCCTGGTGCATGTACCCCCTGATTCTAGCAGGAGCAGGAGAATGGTAGTTAAGGTTTTTAATTTTTTTTTATCTCTTCCCGGCCTGTATTGTTTGCAAACATTGGGCCGATGAGGGATCTTGAAAGTCGAGTACACATTTACCTGAATGCACAAAGTGTATCTTCACCGATATTTGTAATTAATAATCGATTGAATGCAAATAGTTATGCAAAGATAGAGGAGAGAATGTGGCTTAACGGCTAGGGTGGTTGACCTCGGAGCAGGGGAACCGGATTCGAGTCTCAGCAGGGATGCTCAAAATTCTGTGATTCTGGGCAAATCACGTAATCTCTCCGTGCCAAATAAAATGAATGTGTCCGTCTGTAACATAACTGGTGCTCATGTAAAGCGATCTGATACCTTCAGGTTTAGTTCGCGCTATATAAAACTCCACTTCCCCCAAAAAATAGATACATCATTGGCACATGCTCATGACAGAGACACATTTTAGCTATAGCTCAAAAACAGCCAGACATAAGGTCACTGCCGCAAGCAAGGCAGTGAACTATGGAAAAATGGCTGTGCCATTAAAATCTGGTGGATTTTCATCAAGAGGTTTAGAGGTTATGCACAGGGAACTTTCCTGTGCAAAACCCGATAACCCTCATATTATTTTTGATCAGTTTGCTACAGATTTATATAGTTTGCTGCCCCCCCATGTTTGGTACAAACTGCTCTATGAAGTTAGGTGCTAACCTTAACTACAGAGAGTGACAGTGGCCCTGTATGTGTTTGTGTGTGTGTGAGTGTACGTGTATATATAAACACAATATTAAAGGGATATTATAGTTAGATGACAATGGCAGTTAATACCATTTTAAAGTAACAGAACCACACTGAAATTCACCAATATAGTTATCTCAAGTAGCTATAACTTGGCCCTAAAGTTACTTTTTTTTCACTGAATTTCTAAGGTCATATTTTATATAAAATAAGATGATATTACAATTCCTAAGTTGAACTTCACTATAACCTTTGATTTTTCAGTGAATTTCTGTGTTTTTTAATCTAAAGTAAGATTTTCATTCCCATACATGGCGTGTGGTAGGATGCCTCCCCCACCCCCAAGTGCGCAGCATGGGGTTGGGTGCAGGGAGAGCATGGGATTGGATGCAGGGCCTGGCCTTCCAAACCCCTGCGTGCAGCTGAGTATATGCCATATTTACTAAATTTCCATTTTGCATTTCCTAAATGGCAAATCCCAAGAAACCCTATTTAGCAAATGCAAAATGGAATCTATAAAATAGAGATTTACTAATAGCGCTTCCTACTGAGTAAGAATCGCTATTAGGAAATTGCAAATTTGGAAATGCAAAACCAAGGGTGCCTATGGGACAAAGGCTCCTGTTGCTGCACCCCAAAAAAGTGGTGCACATGAAAAGCGCACAAATGCCCTGAGGGCAAGTGTGCCATATATGACAATTAAAACAAATACATTTTTGGCGGCATTTATAAACTGCACATGGTTACCATTGACTTGGAGTTGATGGTAATAGAATTTCCTAAATGCCCTTTTCACATTTAGGAAAAGCTTTGTACATGTGCTTAGGAAATCTCAAATAGGAAATCCCTATCTGTGATTTCCTATTTAGGGAAATGCGAAATTCGATTTTTAGGTCTCGCCTGTCGATGCGCATGCGCATCGAGCAAGGCGAGAGTATTGGGACTTATCTACTCTTTATCCACACTGCAAGGAATCGTGGCGATTCCTTGCAGTGCCCGTGACTTTTAAGCTCAATGCGCATGCGCATTGAGCTTAAAAGCGCGTGCACGTCCGTATTTGTTTACCCGCTCCGCCCCCTCCCCTTCCCGCCGTGTCGCATTTCTCCTCCCCCTCCCCTCTCCTCCGTCCGTCTTGTTAGTTTAATTTAACCCGATCCGCCCCCTCCCCTTCCCACCGTGTCGCATTTCTCCTCCCCCTCCCCTCTCCTCCGTCCGTCTTGTTAGTTTAATTTAACCCGCTCCGCCCCCTCCCCTTCCCGCCTGTCTCCTACACTAGTCCACCACACACTTGCTGTCATTTGCATTGCCCCCTCTGCTCGTACTCAGCTGTCTCCTGTACAATAACTCATCCTCGTGCCCCTCACCTGGTGAAGACGAAGTACATGAGGCTGATTGTGGTGCATGTCAGCAGGGTGATAGTGTGAGGCTTGTAGAAAAAGTCTATGGTGATGTCCTCCACCTGCTGTTCGTTGATCATCCTGAAGTGCAGCTTGTAGTTGGCATCGCCTTTACTCAGCGTCCGGGCTCTCATGCAGGACGCCATCTCCACCCGCTCCCGGCCTGCCCCTGGCACGGGGGGAGTAAGGGGTGGAGGCAGAACACACCACTAGTGTAACGCAAGGGGTGTACGGGTACCTCACACTATCCGCATGTGACTGGCGGCTGGCAGAGACCAGCTCGGAGAGAGCGAGAAGAGCAAATGACAGTCAATAAGGTGACTGCGTTCTGGGGTGGTCGCTAAGAGGCTGCTAGAATTGGACAAAGCAACAACTTTGTCGTTATCCCCTGCAGTACAATATGGCTTCTCCCAAAGAAGGTGATTCCCTGTTACTGTGGTATCCAACTTAACTGTACAGCACAATCAATGAGTACAGTGAAATAAAAAAAGGACTTTTAAAATCGTAATTTCTTTAGAAGCGTAAACATATCGGCCATCTTCGAAAAAAGGAACTTAGTGGAATGAAATAAAAATATTACGAATACAGTGTCATTAAAATGAATATTGGTTGAACAAATACAGACTTGAATTACTTGCTACAATGCCATATTCAAGGCTACCATTAAAAATGCGTAATGGTAATTTTGCCTTTAAGTTTGGTTTAAACTATTTTCTGATCTTCTAAAAGACTCATAATTACGCAATGTACCGCGTTATTTGTACTTTCAATAGTGTCAAGATGTTGTGATTATTATTTATCATTATTTTGAGTGCCGCATATCTAAAATCCCATTTCTGTTTCCGAGCGGCGCATGCGAAGGTAGCAAGAAAGAATAACATCTCTAGCTCTTTACCTAGGTCTTTAGTGCTTCAGTCATGTTGCAACAGATATGTATCTCACAGTCCGAAAATATTTCGGGAAATGTGTACCAGAATAAAGCCTTACATACATTTAAAAATACGCTTAACGGATTCCAAAACACTTTTCTAAACAATTCTAAAGTACTTGAATACATAGAATTCCCCCTAATAAGTGTATACGTTTCATGCCTTTTTAGTAGTTTATAAAAATGTATTAAAAAAATATGTGGTCACATAAGTAAGACTTTTGCTATTTTGTATCCATCACCGACAGTTTCGCACACACAAATTAACAAGTATCTGTCAAAGATGGCTGCCCCCTAATCAGCACCTCTCATGTAGCCATCACGTTTCCTTTCATTGCATGGCGACGTTGTTTGAAAAGTGTGTGCCAGCTCGGTGTTGTAGCCGGTACCCCAAGCTGTACCGTTCACCTCTGGCCCAGGAATAGCGTAAATCCCTTCCCATCGGCTGCAGGATGGGACACGCCGTTCTGTGACATTGTAAAGGTTATTAATGGGGATGGTGGAGGCATAAAAGGTGAGTGCAGAGACTCCAGTGTCATCATGTCATTAAATTGTTAGATGTGCTAGAACTTCATACAGCAGCTGTATGGCGTAGTGGTCAGTCACAGATTATCGCTGTTATCAGATATTCATTGTATTTCATAAGGCTCTAGTGTTTCTATCATTTAACAGCATGTCAAAGCAAGTGGGCCACGTTTTAGTGAGCTCCAGGTGTTTGATCGACAGCAGTTCGTACGATCCTCATCTATCTCGTATGTTAGGCTCCCATTTGTTATTTTTTTTCAGTAGCATAGTTTTACTTAAATCGCGAACCAGCTGACCATTTGAAATATATTCGTGTGAGCAGTTACTACGCAGGTGTCTAGGCTGTCGGAACTCTTTAAAGCCGTATGAACAAAAACGGTATAGCTTATTAGCAGTTTTGTTTAGCGCAGGCAAGTAACTCCCAAAGGGTGGCAGAATGCATCACGAAAGAACAGTGTCATACAAGAAAGTTTCGATGGAGTGGCCCTCCAAGTGACATTCTCAGGAAGCATGCTGGTGATAGGTCCGATTGGTTTGCAAACCCGCAAGAAGAGTAGATTTTCAATTTTTGCTGGATACACAAAGCTGCTCCTGCAAGTCTAGTTTTCAGAATGTTCATGAAATGGGACCTAAGCTTGGTAACACAGTAATGTTATTTTAGATATGTAATGTAGGACCATATGCTCCTTATTCCCTATCTGTGTATGATGTTTGCAGGACTATGCGGCCTGCGTTTTATTTCTGTGCATACCCTTCATACTTGGTCTTGTGGACTGTCCACAGGTAGCACAGGAGTACGTATTTCAGTATTAAAATATTTGCACATGTAACTTGCATCTGTGAAGAAATCCCTTAACAAAAAACTGAAATATGTATCATGTTTACACACTTACTCCAACTTTATGTCAAAGTCCCCTCTCCTCCGTCCGTCTTGTTAGTTTAATTTAACCCGCTCCGCCCCCTCCCCTTCCCGCCGTGTCGCATTTCTCCTCCCCCCTCCCCTCTCTTCCCTCCGTCTTGTTACACAAAACATGTTGCTTTACAAATGCTAGAGGTGTCACATTTACAAAAATTATAACTATTGGCTTTCTAAAGAAGAAAGCTATTAATTTAGCTATTTAGAAAAAACAACACATAAATAAAAAACAAAAAAATAAATAACACCTATAGCTCAAACTTTACTACTGCGAGACCTTTTGCATTTCCAATGCTTGTTACTTGGTAGAAATCGCATTTTGCGATTCCCTATTGGCCTTTGTACATTAGGAAAGGCTGTTTTGCATTTCTTAACGAGCCGAAATTGCGATTCAATTTTTGTACATACAGCCCTATGTGATGCAACAATATAAAGGGTGTCATTTTAAGTAAGGTAGACCTACTGACTTTGTCAATGACCTATTCACTTTGTAAAATGGTCAGAACACCTAAATATAACAAGCATTTACAATGCAAAGGTTTCGCCTTTGCAAAAGTTAGAGCTATTGGCATTGTAAATGACAAAATTGTCATTTATGTGTTGGTTTTGAAAACAGATAAATAAATAGCATTGTTATTTACAATGCCAATAGCTTAATCTCTTGCAAATGCCACACACAAACACACAGACCCACACCTACACACACATAGAGCCCCCCCCACACACAGAGCCCCCCCACACACACAGAGCCCCCACACACAGAGCCACTCACACCAAGCCACACACACACACACCCACCCACACACACGCACACGCACACACACACACACACACACACACACATTCAGGGGAAGGACAAACACAGAAGAAGAAGGCAAGCCCAGACAAGCTAACGAGTAAGAAGCAAGCAAATGGGTGACAATAAAGCCATCCAGTGGTAACTGATGGGCAGGTTATAAGCCCACTATAAGCACACACTGTGCCGCGCATCTGTTAACAGTCGGTCCTTAGTAGCTTGGTCTGTCTTGTAGGCTAGACCTAAAAATAGGTGGGGATCTCCTTGGGAAGCAGCATGAGTGTGAGCAGAACTCGCTTAGGACTAGTTACCATTCGTCAGCGTTTAGATTTGACTATTTATAGGTATCTTTCAGGACAAATACGACAGAGCCACCACGATTCTCTTTTCACTGCAGGTTACCCATTTGTACAGAAAGGAAGTATTTCCTTTATTCGCATGAGTGGATTTGGGGGCAGCCACCCCCAGCCACCAAGTAAGTATTACAGCGTTTGGCAATCGGCAAAGCTTTATGTCTTCTGGAACACCGATTTCATACAGAGGTCTCCTCCCGGGGAATTCGTGTTTACCTGTATCAGAAAAGCGACACTTCATAGGTTGGGTTAAGAGAGATCCTTTAGAGCTTGGTGCTGGTTCTCCATTTCCTTGTCCCCCTTCCCCCCTCCCCCCTGTTTGACAATCAGACTTTTTTCCCGAATCTACAGAAATAAAGTACACACTGTACTGTAGCAGCAGCAGTTAGGTAAACATGCCATTAGAACAGGATACAGAATTGACTATGAAGCTGGCACACTTTTGTAGAAGGGAGGTAACAGGTTTTGGAGCAACACAGTGGATGCGTATGCCTACTTCCAGATTAAATGTACAAATTGATTTCAAGTCGTGCCAAGTACAGTGAAAATTAATTCGCCCGTCTTTAATTTTCGCGAGGCCAGGCAAGTGGTGCCTGGTGACCGTCCGCACTAGACTTCACGCTTACGCACAAAATAATGCAGCAAACGGGACGGGCGAAGAACCCTTCCCGTCCCCAACCACCTTCCAGGGACGCTGGCATGCCGGGACGAATGATAGCACAAAGTAGTTCGACCTACTTCAAAGCAGGCACCCTGGCGAGCCGCCCCCGCCACCGGAAGGCCCCGTATTGTAATGAGCCTAAGACAAAACGCCATCTCACCAGCTTATCTACGCCCGAGCGGGCACACGCTCTGAAAGCCTCGTAGTAGTGAATTTGCCAAGGCACGACCGACAGACAGTCCTGTCACACTTTACAATAAAGACTTGCGTCTCACAGTTTATTTATTTGTTATTCATTATGCACAGCAATTACTTATTTATAATCCGAACCCCCCTCCACACACACACGCGCCCCCAAGTAACCGTCCTTCGAACTCGCGCCAGCTCACCAGCTTATCTACGCCCGAGCGGGCACACGCTCTTAAAGCCTCGTAGTAGTGAATTTGGCAAGGCACGACCAACAGACAGTCCCATCATACTTTACAATAAAAACTTGCGTCGCACAAAGTAATGCAGCAAACGGGATGGGCGGAGAACCCTTCCCTTCACCAACCACCTCCCAGGGACGCTGGCATGCCGGGACGAATGATAGCACGAAGTAGTTCGACCTACTTCAAAGCAGGCACCCTGGCGGGCCGCCGCCGCTGCCGCTGCCAGAATGCCCAGTATTGTAATGAGCCTAAGACAAAACGCCATCTCACCAGCTTATCTACGCCCGAGCGGGCACACGCTCTGAAAGCCTAGTAGTAGTGAATTTGGCAAGACACGACTGACAGACAGTCCCGTCACACTTTACAATAAAGACTCTGCAGCACCCAGGCGTCGCTCTCGGCCGAGGTCTGCTTGCCGGACAGCGAGCAGCACTCCTTGGAGACACGGTGGAAATGGCCAAAACATGCAGAGAAAAAGAAGAAAAACATCCGCCCACCGCCGCATGACGTTCAAAAAGGGGCTGGATGAGAAAAAATCTACGAAACGCCCATGAATCTGCTCCGAGAATTACGGACAGATCTTTCTTCCAATGGCTAGCCTCCATTTATGGAGCTAGCCAATGGAAGAGAGAGGCAGGTGAAAGGCCCTTACTGAAAATCAAACAAAAAATTTCTCCTGCGCGAACACTGCTGCGCAGTGGACGCCAGGGGAAACCTAAAAAGCGGGCCCATTGCATTTATCAAGGGGCCAGCACATAAACATATATAAAGCAGACCCGTGTCTTTGTCAAAAAGTCACTAATAACTATAATCAAATGTATATTATAAAAATTCACAGATTACAATGTTTAATACAAGTGATTGTCGTAAAGTATTTTTATTTTTATATAAAAATATCTATGTCTTTTTAAAAAAAAAATTCTGCCTACAAAGTGCAGCAGCTAGAACCAATAACAAGGGGTTCGTGCACTCCAGCTGAACAGCATACAACTCTAGCTCGGACTGCTTTAAAAAAATAGGATACGTTCTCTGGGGGTCATGATTTCAATGATTCAGAAGTCTTGGTCACTAGGAGGCTGCTGCACTCTCTGCAGCTTCCCCTAGAAAACATTTAAAAAAAGCTTTGTTTTGACATTGCCCGTTCTAGGAGCACTAACAGAATATATATTTATATATATATTTTTTAAAGCCCTCGCAGAGTATTATGAGCACTTCTTTGCTCATTTCACTATTACAGTTTTTTTCTTTTCTTTTCTTTTTTTTCTTGGGGAGGGTGGTGGGCGGTCTCCTTCCCTGAACCATCTGAGGTACCGGACCGATCCATATTTTTATTCAGGGAAAGGGGCATGTGACCCCTACTCCCTGAGCAATGAAAGGGCCCCAGGGACCACATCCCCCGGTGCTGATGTTTATTTTTTGGAGAGGTTGGCATACAACCCTCTTACCAAAGCCACTTAAAGGCTACGGTGACCCCCATCTCCAAGGGCCAAACTTTTTTTAGGGGAGTCGGGCATCCACTTCCCTCCCTCTCGGACTGACTTAAGCTCCACAGGGACACCATCCCCTGGGTCTGATTACTCTCTTAAGGGAAGAGGCAAAGCAACCCCTTTCTGTGCTACTTAAGGCCCCTGGGATCCCATCCCTTTGGCCGATTACTTTTTTAAAGGGGAAGGGGTGAAGGCCTCCTTCCCTGAATCTCTGAACGGCTCTGGAGACCCATCCCCAGTGTCGATTTCTTTTTTCTGGAGAGTCGAAGTGGCCCCTCTGAGCCTTTAAGGGGCTACGGAGACCCCATCCCCGTGGCCAAATTATTTTGGGGGTTGAAGAGGGCCTGGGCCTCCCCTCCCGAAGCAATCCAGTGGCCACTGGGGACTCCATTTCCCGGGACCCAATGGCAGCAAAGTCTCGGGGATCACATCTCTTGGGACACTTCAGTTGCCTGCTTTCAAGAGCACTCTTGCAGGCAGGGAATACAGGTTTGCCCCGGCCTGTTGAGAGTACAGAAAAGATACTCCCGCCAGACGCTGAGCTGGCAGATGTAGCCAGCTTCCTCTGCACTGAGATGGGTGTAGGCAGGGGAGCTGGCAGTGGGATGGCATGGGTGACCTGGGTCTCCCCCATGGTCCCATGGGCAGCAATTGCTGTGGGTATGTTTTTTCTTTTACTAATATTCAAGACAGGGGACTGAGTCCCTGAGACCTAAAACGGCTGCTGCCACATTTTTGTTGATGTGCTGGCAGCAGGAGCGGCTCCTCTATGTGGGTGGAGGTGCATCGCCCCACTGCTTTCTTGCAGTGTGAGAAGCAGAAGGCAGGGTTTGGTTGGGGAGGGCGGGTGGGTGGTCCTGCTCGAGGGCAGGGGAGGAGTGGCTTGCCACTGTTATGGGCATTGAATGTTTGGTCGGCCCCAGAGGCGACCAAACCACTCATACACACTCTGCATTTTCTCTATGTAGGCTGCCTGCGGCTACTTCCTGTTGTACAGAGAACGACGCAGAACAAGGATGCTGGACTGGCCGGCAAAGGTGAGTTAACTTAACTTTTATTTATTTTTTAAAGTAAACCTCCCCCCTACACTACCCCTTCCCCCTGCCCCCCCACCCACCCGCGAGTCATACCAGCCACTACTGGCTGACAGCCAATCAGATCATATCTCCACTTATCCTCTGCAGCATGATATATATACAGTATATGGGGCTGGCATCTGGGGTTTAGCTAATGTTAAGAGCTTACAACAATGTGAGAATGCCTTTTAAAAATATTTATTGGCAGTTCCTAATTCCACAGCTAACTACATTTGCCACCTTGAGTTGGGTATGCCACACATAGAAGACATTATTAGGACATATCCGCTCTTTTATTATGGCACAAGCTCTGGGTGACAGAGGAGGCGATTTTTAATCGTATTGTTATCATGGACTTTATGAAAATGAACAGGGCTGCGCACATCCCATGGCTGAATCATATTAGGGATGTGACTAGTGAGATTGGACACCCGGAATATTTTGAAGATTCCAAGAGTATGAACTCTATTACCAGGAAACAATTAAAAAAGGAATACATGACACACCTGGAAGATAAAAGATGGTCCATAGAGAGAGGGAAACAAACTGTCATGGCAAATTATCTAATACAAATAGGCCCAGGAATTCAGGCTTATTTATCCCAACTTCGGGGGAGCTATGAACGTATGTTGGTGACCCGGTTCCGTCTGGGCATAGAATTCAGACTAGTTACCTTCCCTGAGATTAATGACTGGTCATGTGATCTAAAACCCTGCCCTTGCGATGATGTTTCAAAACAATCAACTATCCATATCACTCTTTTCTGTAAATTTTATACTAATCCGAGGAAAAGATTTTTAATACCATTTTTAAAAAGCAAATGCTTGAGACAGTATAAAAATGCTCTCATGATGCTACAACGCATGGATAGTGAAATGTGTATTAGTGTGACGGTGTCTTACTTGAAAAATGTAATAAGATTTAGAAATTCATTGTAGTGAATCTATCATCTGGATTAATTATGGCGATACACCAAAAATTGAGGCTGCTGCTTATAGTATTGAGAGTGTATAAACTGTAGGATTTGATCTGTATATGTTTAGTATAATTAATAATATTATAATATGAGTAGATGCGATCTCACTGTAAATGTTTAATCATGTTTTCATTGTTTCTTATGGATTCTTATCAAAACTCGAGTAGCTGCGATCTCATTGTAAATGTTTAATTATGTTTTAATGTGCTTTTATAGTTTTTTATCAAAAATCGAATAAAGCTATATTTGATTTGATTTGTTATATACATACATTTTGAACCATAATTTCTCAAAAACTGCTGAATGGATTTAAACCAAATCCCAAAAAGCATACTTTCGGAAATCAAGATCTACCTCTCTGCCAAATTTAGTGTAATCCATTTTTGCAGCATCGCTGTTTGATTTTCCTAAAGTTAACAGCATGAGGAAAATTTACTTAGGAACCTCCCTTTTTCTCATCCCCTGCCTGACAGATCACCCCAAAAGTTACCAAGAACGAGCTACGGTTGATGAAGTTTATTTTGGGAAAGTTTTGTGAAGATTCAACAAAGTTATTAGCAAACCAAAAAATGCTTTTCCAATGGATTTGTGGTTCTAACTATAACTACCCAGTGGTGACTGCCACTGTGCTATCTATCTATCTATCTATCTATCTATCTATCTATCTATCTATCTATCTATCTATCTATCTATATATATATATATATATATATATATATATATATATATATATATATATATATATATATATATATATATATATATATATATATATATATATATATATATATATATATATATATATATATATATATATATATATATCTTACCTGTTCCCCTCGGGCTCTTGCTTCGTTCTTTTGGAGGAAGTTTCTGTTCATGTTTTCTGTGCTTGCCAGCAGCACAGTACAGGAGCCCCCTCCACGCTCAGGGTCTGGACAATAACTGGCTTTGCTTCACGGCATCTATGTTCTCCAGGGATGGATAGTCTGGAACCCGCCTCACCTCCAGGGGGCCCAGAGCAGTGAGGTATTTTACCTCGTTTTGGACATTGTGCTCCCGCATATTGATCCCTGCCTATTGGACTCGCTGATTCTGGGGTTGTGGCGTCTTGAGGGGACTCGAGGACAGGCACGTTGGTTTTGGGGCAGTGGAGGGTTTTTCATCGTACCCTGCTATGTGGCCGCTGTGAGGATTATCTTTACACCCTCCCCAGTTCACCGACCCGAGTTGCTGCGAACATGAGGCATCCTGGGAGTCGCAGTTCTGAGACTCAAACGGACTACGACAGGTGTGCTGAATTGCCAGGGGGAGGAGCGGACCACGCCAGCAACTTATTAGAAACAGCTGGAATGAACTAACACAGATGAAGGCTTCGGTGTTGGGCGCTGAGGAAGGCATCACGCCGAAATGCATCTGCCGCCACTGGGACTGTCTTTTAACCAATAAAGCCTGTCTTACCGGTTCCCCTCGGGCTCCTGCTTCGTTCTTTTGGAGGAACTTTCTGTTCATATGTATATATGTAGGTTAAAGTGTCGTGGAATAATGTGAATAGTAGTATCATGGATGATGCAATTTGAGATATTATCAGTGATAGCATCAGTTATGCTATTTAACTTGTAATGAATGATGTAATGTATAAGGTCATTAGCATTGCACAATGGGGCTCAAGTTACAGTTATTTAATTAAATTATAACTTGCACATTTCAGTGTTTTTCTATTTTTAAACGTTAGATCCTATCTAATTTCAACAATTATGTATAATCATTTTACTGTGAGTTTCTGTTCTTTTTTAATTTAATATCTTATTACCATACCTATCTATAGCATCACTTTAACCTTTGATTTTTTCAGTAAATTTAGGTGTATTTTTTTATATATTCCAAATGAGCCTACATCCAACGTCTTAGCACAACCTGCACCCACCCCCCCAATGAGTGGCACCCCTCTGTGGGTATGGCATTCAACCGTGTGTAGTGGAGGGCTTGCAGCAGGACCTGGCCTCCGACAGGCTCTTCACCCAACCCCTGCGGGCATCCATATGCATTGCTGCGCATAGCCTAGTGCCATGAGGCGTGGGGCGAGGTGTTTGCTCTGAGCCACCCAAGACTATGACCATACCGTTCTAAAAAAAAAAGTACTGTGATACTGGGTTGAAACTGCAGTACCACACAGGAGAACCTAACTGGGAACTGTAGTTTCAGTCACTAGACCCACGGTTCCTGCATCCAAATATATATCTATTTTTTAAAGTTAAGCTAAGGAAGGCTCCTTTCTGTTCATCTCCAAATTGGCCTTGGGGAATCAGGGTGTGCTCAGACTGCTTCCTTCTGTGCTGTTTCTCTCTTTTGATTGGACTTGGGGACCGAGGGGCATATTATCAAGAGGGTTTATTTCCGCTTTTTTGGCTTTAAAAGCCAAGAAAGCGGAGATAAAATTATCTCCCTATTACCTAGCTGTCGCTAACACCAGTTAGCGACAGCTAGTAGGAGATAGCGACCATCTTGGGCTCCGCTTTGCATGTCAGTGATATTTATCACTAATGACATGCAAAGTGGGCGTGCCAAGATGTTAGCGACTGAAAACAGTCGCTAACATCGCTATCTCCTATTACCAACTTTTGGAGATATTCGCGCTAAGCTCGAATATCTCCAAAAGCTAACACCTGCCCTGAGCAGTTCTTAGCCATGTTATCCAATGGGAGGTGGATAACATGGCTAAGAGCATTAGCTCGCTAATGCATGAATATCGCTGACTTTTTTCAGCGATATTCATGCATTGCGGCCGATTTTTATTGCATTTGCGATAAACCTTGGTAATATCAAGGTTTATCTGCGATAAAAATCGCCGCAGCTCGGCGATAATTTTTTCACGCTAACCAAGCAATAGCGATAATTATCGCTATTGCTTGGTAATATGCCCCCGAGTCCCTTAATTCTGGAACAGCAGCTGCAGCATTTTCTCCATTGTTGCGGCCAGCCAATTGTACTGTTTCTATACCATAGGCCACGGGTACTCATAGTACGGCCCGGGCAAGCCTTCTGTGGCGACCCGCCGCGGACCCTGAGACATCCTACCCTTGTTTTCAAAGAGTGTCTGCAAACACTCTGCTGCTCTGTGGGGGCTGGACGATACAATCCAGCGAGGCCAGAGTGGAGCTGCAGGGGTGCTAAGAGGAGGTGAATGCACACGCAAATGGTCTTTTTAAAGACCTCTGAAGTGCTGTGAAGTGCTCTGGTGGGGGCTGTGTGTCCGGGCTGACACAGGCAGGGTGAGATGACAGAGGGTGACAGAGGGAGGTAGAGGGACAGAGACAGAGGGAGGGAGGGAAAGGGAGGGAAGACAGAGACTGAGGGAGAGGGAGGGAAAGGGAGACCGAGAAATGGAGACAGAGAAAGGGAGGAGGGCGACCGAGGGAGACAGAGGGAGGGAGACGGAGTGAGGGAGATGGAGTAAGGGAAGGGAGTGAGGCAAGGGGAGTAAGGGAGTGAGGGAGGGAGTGAGGGAAGGGGAGTGAGGGAAGGGAGTGAGGGTAGGGGGTGAGGAAGGGGAGTGAGGGAAGGGGAGTGAGGGAGTGAGGGAGGGAGAAAGGGGGGGAGTTAGGGTGAGGGAAGGGGTTTGGCAGAGGGAGAGGGGGAATAGGGGGAAGGGGAGTGAGGGGAAGAGAAGGGAAGTGAGGGTGAGGGAGGGAAGGAGAGGGAAGGAGAGGGAAGGAAGAAGGAGGAAGAGGGAGGGAGAGGGAGGGGGAGGTAAGGAGAGGGAGGGAGAAGGAGGGAGAGGGAAGGAGAGCGGGAGTGATACAGTCAGAGTGAGTGAGACAGAGGGAGACCGGGGAGGGAGAGAGGATGATTGAGGGATGGAGGGAGGGAGGCAGAGAGAGAGAGAGAGATAGAAGGAGGGAGAGGGAGAGAGAGAGAGAGAGGTGTGTATGCCGGGTCTGGTAGCTCAGTGGACGAAGGCATCTGCTGCAGGGACCTGTGTTCAACCTCAAGGTCACAGTTTTTTTTGTTGCTCTAGCCCCGCCCCCTCCCCCACTGACCCCGCCCCAACCGGTGCGGCCCTCGGACACAAACCACACTGTAAATTTGGCACCCGAGAGAAAGTTTGTGAGTACCCATGCCATAGGCCCTTCTTTGGAACTGCTACACTGAAAACTCCCGCTGCCGATCAGATTGGGAATATTTGAAGTCTTTGTACTAAACAGCTCAGATATCTTTTGTCTGAGCGTTAACCCCTTCAAGCCCAACCCTAGATCCTCTTTAAACGCGAATTTGTTGAAAATGGTTTAACAGCAAATCACAAAAAGCATGCATTCTGAGTAAACTTGTAACTTTTTGCCAACTTTGGTGCAATTCTGTTCAGTTGTTTTTTTTTATTATTGTAGAGTAAAATTTCCTAGGGAAATTAAAACAGGAAATCCCACCGTTTGGACCCCTCCCCCCGTCTTTTTATCTTCGCCCCGCTTAATGTATTGACCCAAAACTTTCCATGAAGGAGACAAAGTGGATGAATTTGTTTTTAGAAAATCTTGTGAAGATTCATCAAGAGGCACCTATGTTATGAAGAAAAAAATGCCTTTCCTATGAAAAGTCAGATCTAACAATAACTACCCAGGTGCTAATGCCACCAATGTGAAGATGTGCAGAGTATAATAGGCTGTTTATTGTGATTGTTGTGTGTGGGAAGGCCCATGACTGACAGAGGTGAATCTGCACTTTGCAGTCTGATTGGTGGTTGTCTTAACCTTATCAGCCTGAAGCCCACTCAACTGGCTACATTAAATGCTGGTTTAGGGGGCGGTTGCTGCAGGTGATCACATGCCTTATTAGTTTCAATAAGGAAAGAGTGTCTCTAAAGAAGCATTGTTGTCCCGCCTCCCCCCTTCTCCCCCCCACTACACATCTTACATTGAGTGTGTGTACAAAAATTAACATCACTGTTTGATTTTACTC
This sequence comes from Lissotriton vulgaris, assembly GCF_964263255.1. Taxonomy (NCBI): domain Eukaryota; kingdom Metazoa; phylum Chordata; class Amphibia; order Caudata; family Salamandridae; genus Lissotriton; species Lissotriton vulgaris. Next base: position 204,424,403 of record NC_141693.1, on the reverse strand, counting down.
AAAATGCCACTCATACATAAACATAAAAAACACAGAAATGCCAGACATAAGGCATCTGAAAGCCTGGCAGCTTCAGTCTGAACGCCGCGCTTTCAACTTTGACTGTCTCTGTGGTCCTCGTCTGCATACAAATCCCTTTGATCACAAAGCGTATTAAAGTTTCACTGAAAAAGGGAAAACGGAAGTGACTCTAATAATGACTCCTCTGTGCATTCCTTTATTGTTTGACGAGGGGGCGTTCGTGCCTTGCCTGTGGTTCGCTTGCTAAGCATTCAGGGGCTTATTTAAAGCCCATTGCGCCGCCAATGCGTCACTTTTAACCGCATGCGCGCTAGCGGGTTTTCCCGCTGCTCGCTGAAATTTGAAAATCGCGGGTAATGTGACAAAGCCAGCTCGTCATGCACGCAGCGCAGGTAACGCCCATGACGAGCTGGCTTTGTCACCCGCATCGAAGGGGTTAACATGGGGAAAAAGTGACGTACGGCCTTTCAGTCCAATGGGTGTTGTGCGCCTGGTGGCTGCACTTCCCAGCAGAGCTGCGATACATTGGGGGAATGCGGACATTTCTCAATACCACACTAGCCCCCCCTCCAGATTTCTACAGCGCCACTTATCACCCCTAAGGGTATCTAGGCACTAAGGACTGTCGGGGAGATTAAGGGAGCTATTGCCCACAGCAATGATACTCAAAGTATGTGCATCTGGTTGGGCACATGCGGCCCTCCTTACCTTTACATGCGCCCCCCTGAGAAGCTGCAGCACTGGGCTGCTGTGTACTTGACTCAGCACTAACATTAATAAAATGTTAAATATCCACCAAGTACTTATTTAAAGGTTAATTGCAGTTAAAGAAAAGGAATTAGCTAGGCCCTTAACTTTAGGAACACCTTCATTTTTAAAGACCGCAAACATGTAAAGATACAATAGTCTATTAAAAATTCTAAAAGTGTCTTTCATTGACCTGTAGAACCATTTCATCTTAGTTAATCAAATTATAGCAGTGCATTCAAAATATCTTTTTTTAGTGATGATTTTCAAACATGAATTTAGAAACATTCATGCTTCCTCCCCGCCCCCACTTCCACCCACCTGACAACAATGCCATTAGTGATTAAATCCAAGCACAGATGATGGTTTTGTACAGCACACATCCTATAGTCATGTATTTCGAGGTCCTCCTATATGTGATAATGAAGAAAAAGGGAAATTGAAAAAAGGAATTGCCCAGGGTCACACAGTTTGGTCAAGTTGAAAAGCCAAGATTCATCCTGGGTTTTCTGGTTTCACATTGTGCAATTGAGTTCAGCCAGTAGGTATACATGCTTCACTTCCCCATCACCTACTTTACACCCCCCCCCCCCCATCCCCCACTTGCAGCAGTGCAGCCCTCGGTCACACCAAAGACCAAACTTTAAGGCTCCGGGAAAATGTTTGTGAGTACCCATGGCGCACAATCACATGATGGTGAGCTGAGTTGCCACTGGGGATCGAACCGTGGAGTCAGCTTCTCTGGCTGCTGCGCCACACCTCACCCAACATATTCCCTTCTGTCAGCATACTTCAGATACATTGAATAATTAATGTTTATTTTCAGTGTTCTCACTAGTCCTCTGAGACTGAAAAGCAGTTATTAGGAATAGAACATCAGCTTCACGTTCCATCAGAATGCATTTGTTCTTAAGGATTTCTGAGAAACTCTTGTTTTTTAAGTAATTTATTGTCACCAAATTATCCATGTGCTTCTTGATAATTCATAAGAGCTGTGCACTCTGACTGAAGCAGGAAGCTAATGTTCTGATATTAATAGTTGTCCTAATAGGGTAGACACCTCGCTTCATGCCAACCTGGGCCTGGGCTTTCATGTGACATCCTAATGAATTCTGAGTGTTTTAACCTTGGTTTGTTTCCAATTGACCTATTATATTAGCATGCCTATTAGCAATAATGTGTACATTAAAAGCCTTGGACTGGAAACAGTGGGGCCTATTACAAGGGCAATGCGCCACAGAACTTCTCTTTTAATGACGTTCCTGTGGCGCAATTCCCTGCTCCATATTTACAAAGTGGCGTTCAGCCACTTTTTGTGGCTTAACGCTCCTTTGTAAATATGGTACCGTTTCCTGCAGGTATCTGCGTGAAAGGGGTGTGCAGTGGGTGCTGCTGCGGGCGTTCAACTGCAACATCCATTGCTTTTTTTGCTGCACAGATTTACAAGAATGTGTAAATCTGAGCCAGCACCAAAAACGAATGCCGTGCAAGAGCAGGCGTTAGAATGGCGATACCAGGAGAAATGCTTTCATTTCTCCTCGTTTTTGCTTTTTCTAGTCTGTTGCATTCTGCAGCACACATAGAAAGACCCAAACGCCATGATTATGTGCAGATAGGTGTCCCTTCCTGCACATAAACAAACTTCAAATAGTGGCGATTTGCTACTTCTATGTGTGCTGCATTCTACAGCACACATAGAAGTAACAAATCTCCATTATTGATTGTTTATGTGAGAGAAGGGCCACCTTCCTGCACATAAAAAATTCCTTCCCTGCAACGAAGGGCCCCTGGCACCTGCGTTGGTGATAGGCAGCTAAATTTAACGCCAGTGGCAGGGAAAACGCAGGGATGTGCCGTATTGTAAATATGCCGCATCCCTGCATTTTGGAAATGCCGGAGAGCAGTGCTGCCAAATTTGGCGCAGCTCCGTGCTGCGACATTTCCATTATACATATGCCCCACGTTTTGTGGTGACATTGTTCAGTGCAGTTCTGTTTTCAACTAGGTCCCATTCTTTTCTTTGTTTTACTTCCTTAATTGTGTTCTGCATTTCTCCTTTGGTTACACCTAGAAGCCGGTCTGGTTCCCTACTTTTTGTTTATCTGGATGTGTGCTGCTGTGCAGGCTGCCATCCAGGAGGCCTGGTGCTCTCTGGAGACCTTGCAGTGATACACAGGGACTAAAATGGTCTATCATGGTACTGTTAATGGTGGCCTTGTGCACTCTCTGCATGCTTAGAAGCATATTTGTGTCTTTGTGTATTTCTACACGGGTAAACAAACTTGTAAGTGGACCATTGGACCATGTGTCATCCTTTCTGCTTTGCTGTGTTTCTCATTCTGATAACTGGACATTATACTAGAGAAGAGAAGCCTATTTGGATTGCAGGTTCAGCATATGTCTCTCTACTCAGGCAGAGGTATCACACAGTGATAGCTGTATGCACTGGCATTTTGCTTCTAAGCTGTAGTACTATTTTTATGATGTGCAGTTATATTCCAAAGGCCTTTTGGTTCCTGAGGCATTCATCACCTGCTTTCGGAGGTGAATTGCCCTTGGTCTGTATGACAAGTATAATTGACTTACTTTCTGACCATTTGTGGTTTGTGTGGATTTTTCCATGGTGGAGAGGACTCTCGTTTTGGCCCTCTCGACATAGCTCCAGTCTACACCTACCTGAATGCTTGAAGTAGGAGATGGGGAAATGGGGAGAGGAGTTGGCCTAACGGCAAGAGCGGTCGACCTCGAATCTGGGGAACCGGGTTCGAGTCTCGGCAATGACGCTGAACATCCTGTGACTCTGGGTAAATCACTTAACCCGTTTGCTGCTGCTGTCGGCCAACGGCCGTCGTGAGCACTACCTTGGTAGTGCTGTGCACGTCCGTTGGCCGACGCGGCCCTGCCCGCTTAATAGAATGTTCCGCACTGGCGTGGAACGTTCAGCGCAGCAAACGGGTTAATCTCCCCATGCCTAACAAAAATGAATGTCCTCATGTAACGCAGCTGGTGCTATGTAGAGCGCTCTGATACCTGATACCTTCGGGTCAAGTTCCCGCTATTTAAAACTCTGTAAAATAAAAAAAAATAAAAAAGTAGATCTCCATGCTGGCTATGTTACATGCCTCCTGTTGTTAGTTTGTGTCTATGAACTGGGGTATTTTGTGATTATCTGCAAAACCTGACTCTCTGTGGGGTATGTTTTCGTGACCTCTTCATATGCACCCATGTATTGGGTGGATCATCAAGTAATGGATCCGCTTCCAAACCGGACATCCTAAAGGGTCTTGAGTGATGCACGACTTGTGGGTGACTACTGAGAGGTGGCGGTCGAGACTTGGCACTGCTTGCCATACTCTCATAATGTAAGAAGTATGAACAGGAAGAGGGACCAAGTGGTGGTGCTTGGTTGACTTACCAACAAACCCCATGCCCCTGAGCCTTCCTCTTCCTCTTCTTCTTCCTCTTTCTCTTCCTCATCACAGTCATGGGTCCTCCCTTCCTTCTTTGTCTGCAGTGCTATATCTTGGATATTACAGACAGGACTCTTGGTTCAGTGTCAGAGCAAGGGAGGGGCTATAGATGTTTGTAAAATTTAATGAGCGAGTGAATTGCACTACTGTATGACATGCTCACTCTCAAAATGTAATCAATGTCACAGGGAATAGTAGGAATCAGTGTAACGAGGATTACCAGTAAGTAATCGGAGGATTTCTTTGCTAACTCCACCAGGGTAGAACTGTCGCATCTCTAGCTTCTGTACCGCTTCCAGAAAGCTTCTAAGAAAACCTCCTTTCACCTGAAAAGCCCTAATTTTACTCAGAATTGAGCACTACAGACTTCAAGAGTGTGTGATCTGTAATCCAGGGTTCTGACTCCCTGACACAACTATATCAGGCACACAATCTAGTCCTGCAAAAGATTAAAAGTATTCCCTGTTGGCATAAAAAATCAGTCACCCCTAGAACTCCCTTATTGACTGCTCAAGCTGGGTTTGCCTATAGTGCCAGGTTCTGGAGCTCTATGATTACAAGTCAGTTTCAGATGTAAAATGCTGATAATGACTTTGCACCGTCTGCCACTGGGCATGAATGTCATTGAGTGTTCAGTGGTGCATGCTTACCTCCAGCAAGACTGGGCCTGTCTGGTGCCTTGCTTTGTTGCTTCATGACAAACAAGCTGGGTGTGGTGGTTTGCTTTCAAGGCTTGCAGTCTGTCTTTACACACTGGCCGCTCCCCTCTGCTTTCCAGTGTTTGCTTCCCTTTTGCGTACCTAGTACATTTTCCAGATTGTTTTGTTCTTGCACATGCGATTATTCCCTATGATGTACACCTTATGATACCTTCCCCATGGTGATTTAAACTGAACTGCAAAGTCAGCCTAAAAAACATAACGCTTTAGGGCCAACAAAAATCAATCACTTGTAAATCGTGTGGAAATATATTTAGTGGGGGGTGGGCCAAAATATTTTCCAAGTGCAAAGTGCAAGTACACCAATTAGAAGTGGAGACAATGGGAGTGGATGACATGCCCCTTGGAAGACCTGTTCACTATATGTTCACTATTCCCCACTACCAATATTACTATAGCCGTGATCAGCTAGAACGGGAAACATCCTTTACATCACGGTGAGTACACCGTGATACAGCTGCAATGCAGCCGTTACAACGCAAGTCGTTACATCAACTTGCGCCGGATGGCGCTATAACCTAAGGAATAGTAAGATTTACTATTCTAACACTTTCCATACTGTACGTAGACTGGTGTTGGAATAGTAAATCTTACTATTCCTAAGTCCAGCGCCCTCCAGCGCAAGTCATTGTAACGACTTGCGTTGTAAAAACTGCAATGTAACATACCACGATCATTTTGATCGCGTTGTGACATCACATATTCAGCTAGAACACCACATCCACCTTAGAAGCTACACTTGTGACCAAATCTTCATCTGCAATAGACCATACTCTGTGATCTGTTGTACGATACTGACTGACTCTGTGCCCTGTTGTACCAGACTAACTTCCCTCCAGCATTAGTTGGATATGTTTTTCAGCATCTGCTTCATTAATGGTAGTTAAGGTGTAACGATTGATATCACTTGTGAAGTCATGAGCAGTGCTCATAAGGCCCTGCACAGAGACGGTCCAAGATTCCTTTGGAATGCTTGTAGTTGGTACTCTCCAAGTAGATCTCTCTGCTTTGGCTACCACCGTTAGAATCAGGAAAGCTAATTGGGGAGGTAAGAGTTTCAACTATAGTATAACCAGGCTGTGGAACTCTCTTCCATTATATGTTAGGACTATACCCACCTTTCTGGCATTCAGAAAAGAACTTAAGACCTGACTTTTCAGAAATTAGCTATACCTCAGCACGGTATGTGCATGATCCAGAATGCACCAAGACACCTATGGGTATACTTGCGCTATACAAGTTTTAATAACATAACATACTCACTTTAGCATACAAGCGCCAGTGGTTTTGTAACTTTGGATCATAACCATAGTGTGCCTTCAACTGAAGTGTTTTTGAGCAGAGATACATACACACTCTCACCACACAGATAGACACAAAACAACCAAGGCCAGATTTATTAAGACTTTGCATCAGGGTTATGTCACTTTTGTGGTGAAGCCTGACCCAAAATCTATTTTGCCATTTTAAGCCACGCAAAGCTGATTTGCATGGGTGCAAATGGTTTAGTAAATATAGATTAATTCAATGAAGTGAATGGTGAAAGAGTGCCTGCGTTGGCGCTAGGCAGCCTCAAGTTCACTGTAGTAATGAAAACAAAGATCCTGGTTACTTATTAAGGTGGATGGTTACAGGTTACAGGTACAGAGAGCCCCACCAGGAGCAGCCTTCCTGCTGCCCAGCCCATCCTCCAACTGCCAAACTCACTCACCCAACATTCCACAGCATCATCCATCCCAACATTCCACACCACACTCACACTGGCTGAGCAGCAAGTACAACATGCACCAGTGCAGATATAGAGCTGAAGAGTGCCATCATTTAGGACATAAAACACTGTTCAGCTCTTTTCCGTTCATTTAATGTGGATCAGCAAATGTGCTTGCGTCTGGCATCAGCCATTGTGCAGGTCACAGGGGAAATTACCATATTTGGACAATGGGTGCAATGGCCCCTCCGACAGCAAGCTTTTAGAGTACAGTGATCCCTCACACAGTGTGCATCACTCACCCCACATTCACTCTTGCCCTGGTGGCTTCTTAACATACACAAATGGAATCCCGCCACTTGATTTATCCTCCCTGTAAAACGAGGGTGGTTATCTCACCTTCCCTAGTGCTAGTGTCAAACAAGCAACTATTATGAGGAAAGTTAAGTCTGTAAGCCATTGTGGGTGCTCACTATTACTCCATGAGTCTGACAAGTATCCAGGTGCTCTAATGCTGCTGTAGGAGATCAAGGACCCATCCTTGCCTTACATCATATTTTAGGTGAACAATAAAGCAGAGCCCCGCCAGCCTGTTCCCATCCACTTAGGGCGGTGACCTACTGGGAGTAATCCACTTACTATGGTATCAGAAGGCTTATGAGTCTGTGTGTTTTGAGCTTCTTGCCACCTCTCCCTGATTATTGCAAGCCACAAAGAGAATATGCCTCTGTATAATAATGCTTTCTCATCCCTATGCTAAGATTAGGGCTGTTCATCCAGTATTGCCCATTTAACGTCTGTTGGCTGATAATTTGCTTCCATGAAATGTGACTTTGTTCCTATTTTTAAAGGTGATCTTGTTCTCCTGAATGTGGAGTTTAATTTGTATTATTTTATGTTACTGATATATTATATGTCTGAAGAACTGTTGCAGTTAGTGAAGCTACTTGCAGCCATTTCTTTCCAATTCTCAAAATGATTTATTTGTTTGGTGTGACCAGGTGGTGAACTTTGTAATTTCGACATGAATTGTGTCCAGTCTGTGATGGTAAATCCCATAAAGTCTATTGAGGTTAAGTCTTGTCTTCTTGTGCGTACCATTCGATCCCTCAGGATGCTACCTTGTTTGAATGCAAATCTGGGTTTCAGTGTAGTTCATTGACCTGATCATAGGACATGCCAATTCTTTCTGATGATGTTTCAGATCTTTGTAGATGTTTGTCAGTAGAACACACCTGATAACAAATCTTTTGCTTCACTCCTTTGCCTTTGTATTCATTTTTAGGTCGAGGACCTAAAGGCTGCGCTTGCGCAGTCTTTGGTCGGAGATTTAATGATTTTTAGACAGGGCTTGGAATCCGCCTCTCTCCTCCACCTCTTTTCCATTGGCTGGCTTCCTAAACGGAGGCCAGCCATTGGAGGAGAGGGGAGTCACTCCAATGAAGCCCCGTCTCTTTCGGATTCGGGGGCGTGTTTTTGGCGTTCTTTCGCCCTGTGACGTCACCCGTCACTCCGAAGCCTAAACACGCCCCTGAATCCGAAAATTTTCGATGTTTGTGGCCGCCATTTTGGTTAAATCCCGGGTACTGCGTGTCTGCTGTTGTTGCGCTCTGCTTGTTTTTCTTGTTTTTGTTGTGACATGGGAGGCCCGGTTGGAGCACAGAGCCTCTGTTGAGATGGCGCTCTTATGACCTCTAGCGCAGGGAGCGCTTTATTTGCTAAAAGCCGGTGTCCACCCGGCATTGCTCACTAGCTTGCGGCCTCGAGGGTGCCCACCCCTCATTTGGACGGAAAGGCACCCAGCCGCACCAGCCTGCAGCGTACCTCGGAGTACGCTCCATACTAGAAGCGTACAAAAGCGCCCGGGTCCCTATGCAGCGTACGCTTGAGGCGTACTAAGGCCCGCATTGCCCCTTTGTCCAAAGCCGGTGCCCACCCGGCATTGCCAGCTAGCTTGCGGCCTCGAGGGTGCCCACCCTCATTTGGACGGAACCGCACCCAGCCGCACCAGCCTGCAGCGTACCTCGGAGTACGCTCCGTACGCTAAAAGCTTACAAAAGCGCCCCGGGTCCCTATGCAGCGTACGCTTGAGGCATACTAAGGCCCGCATTGCCCCTTTGTCCCGCTCGAGGCGTACGGAGGCCGCACCACGCCGGAAGGAGGACGGGAGCCCACCCCGCCTCCACAGGACCCAGCGCGTCTCCGGGCTCCGCACCAGAGCGGAAGGGAAGGTCCGGCCGCAGCACCGGAGAGCCCCGCCACGACAGGCAGAGTCCCCGCCACAGCAGCCGGTGAGTGTGGGCGCCTGGGGCAGCATTTGGCCGCAGAGCCTACCAAGGCTCCTGGGCACTGGAAGAGCTCAACAGGTAACTGGCGCAGGGCATTGGGGTGGGCGGGAAGTAAACTATGCTGCCTCACTCGATGCAGGCGGGCACAGGCCGGCACTCGGCCTAAGAAGTCGCCCGGGCCAACCATGGCCTCCCAGTGATTCCCTCGGCACAAGCGTCTATGCCCCGGACCTCACCGCAGAAGCCGTGGCCTATCACCAGCCTCCCACCGACCCACCCGGCCCTGGTGTATGGCTGAGATCCGGTTTTGGGAACCAGGCAAAGCTTGGCATTGGCCCGGACAAGCCCCGACTCAGAAGCCGAGAGGAGCACCGGGGCTTGGGTTCCGGTTCCCCGAGGCCTCCTTCATGACTTCCCTGCCCTCCTGCCTGTGCTCGCTTCCCTGCCCCCCTGGCTGTGCTTGCTTCCCTGCCCCCTGGCTGTGCTTGCTCCCCTGCCCCCCTGGCTGTGCTTGCTTCCCTGCCCCCCTGGCTGTGCTTGCTTCCCTGCCCCTTGGCTGTGCTTGATTCCCTGCCCCCTGGCTGTGCTTGCTCCCCTGCCCCCTGGCTGTTCTTGCTCCCCTGCCCCCTGGCTGTGCTTGCTCCCCTGGCTGTGCTTGCTCCCCTGCCCCCTGGCTGTGCCTGCTTCCATGCCCCCTGGCTGTGCTTGCTTCCCTGCCCCCTGGCTGTGCTTGCTTCCCTGCCCCCCAGGCTGTACTTGCTTCCCTGCCCCCCTTGCTGTGCTTGCTTCCCTGGCTGTGCTTGCTTCCCTGCCCTCCTGCCTGTGCTCGCTTCCCTGCCCCCCTGGCTGTGCTTGCTTTCCTGCCCCCTGGCTGTGCTTGCTTCCCTGCCCCCCTGGCTGTGCTTGCTTCCCTGTCCCCTGGCTGTGCTTGCTCTCCTGCCCCCTGGCTGTGTTTGCTCTCCTGCCCCCTGGCTGTGCTTGCTTCCCTGGCTGTGCTCGCTTCCCAGCCCCCTGGCAGTGTTTGCTTCCCTGCCCCCTGGCTGTGCTTGCTTCCCTGCCCCCTGGCTGTGCTTGCTTCCCTGCCCCCTGGCTGTGCTTGCTTCCCTGCCCCCTGGCTGTGCTTGCTTCCCTGCCCCCTGTCTGTGCTTGCTCCCCTGCCCCCTGGCTGTGCTTGCTCCCCTGCCCCCTGGCTGTGCTTGCTCCCCTGCCCCCTGGTTCCCCTGCCCCCTCGCTGTGCTTGCTTCCCTGCCCCCTCGCTGTGCTTGCTTCCCTGCCCCCTCGCTGTGCTTGCTCTCCTGTGTGTGGCTCTGGGTGTGTGTGTGTGTGGCTCTGGGTGTGTGTGTGTGGGTGGCTCTGGGTGTGTGTGTGTGGCTCTGGGTGTGTGTGTGGGGGGCTCTGTGTGTGGGGGGGGGCTCTGTGTGTGGGGGGGAGGGCTCTGTGTGTGCGTGGGGGGGCTCTGTGTGTGTGTGTAAATAAAGTGCATCTCAAACGTGAAACCTTGCAATTGACTATTCCATGAGACCTCGGGGCAAGCTCAAGTACTCCTGGCCATTGTGAGTTCTCAAAAGTAACTTGATACACTTCCAATGCTGGCAGTAGACCTTATGCCTTCTACAGTGAAGAAGAGAGTCATTCGTATCCACTGTGTGCAAGTCTGTCCAAGCAATGGTAGACACCTGCCTAGAGAGCACCGCCTCAAAGTGCGAAAGATAGGGGGCGCCTACACTCTATGGAGGAGTGCCTTCATTCTATTTGAGTAAAAGATTGGGGGTGCCTTCATTCTATGTCAGTGAAATATAGAGTGGTGCCTTCTTTCTATGTGAGTGAAAGATAGAGGGGTGTATATTTGTAAATTGGTGCATAGTATTGAGTTGTGTGTTTGTAATAAATGTACTCTCCCTTTTATAAAGTAAAGTACAGACTTTACAATCAATTATTGAGTGTTATTTCTGCATAATGGTAAATTGTGATTACTAGCGCACACCACCTCCCTTGGGTAAGCCTTAGACTGCTCTGCAACGCTACCTCCTGAGAGTCAAGGGCTACAATGGGGTGTTTGGTTCCCAGTCAAGGACAAATGTAGTCATGTTATTTGTGCAGGCCTCACAGATACTGCCTCGTTTTCGACACCTTCATTCTATACAAGTGAAAGATAGGGGCGCCTTCATCCTATGGAGGGGGGCCTTCATTCTTGAGTAAAAGATAGAGGGGTGCCTTCATTCTATATGAGTGAAAGATAGGGGGTGGCTTCATTCTATGGTGGGACCTTAAATCTATGGTGGGGTGCCTTCAGTCTATGCTGGGGTCTCTTCATTCTATGTGAATGAAAGATAGAGGGGTGCCTTCATTCTTGAGTGAAAGATAGAGGGGTGCCTTCATTCTTGAGTGAAAGATAGAGGGGTGCCTTCATTCTATATGAGTGAAAGATAGTGGAAGGCTTCATTCTACGGTGGGGCCTTCAGTGTATGCTGGGGTCCCTTCATTCTATGTGAATGAAAGATAGGGGGCTGCCTTCATTCTATTTGTAAAGTAAGAAAGGGGTTGCCTTCATTCTATGGAGGGTGCCTTCATTCTATGTGAGTGAAAGATAGAGAGGTGCCTTTATTCTATGTGAGAGAAAGATTGGGGTGCCTTCATTCCATGTGAGTGAAAGATAGAGGGGTGCCTTTATTCTATGTGAGAGAAAGATTGGGGAGCGAGCTTCATTTTATGTGAGTGAAAGTTAAGGGGGTGCGTTCATTCTATGTGAGTGAGAAATAGGTGGAGTGCCTTCATTCTACATGAGTGAAAGATGGAGGGAGGGAGCCTTTATTCTATATGAATATGAGGCACAGAAGAGTAGTCTGGGTTCAACTAGGGGCACAGCAGATCACTGACATACTCAGGCGCAGTGCTTTCAAACACAGCTTTAGCCTCAGACTCCCTCAAACTATCGCTTATAAGGAGACCCGGGTGACAATCACTGGACACACACGCTGCAACTGAAATGTTGAAACATCCCTTAACCATGTGATCCTCTCCAGTACACTCTGTGCCTGAGCACAGTACACAGTAGGAGGTGTGATGTTCACAAGTTAATGGGGCCTGCAGGATTGACTGAATGCTTCCATCCTATTTTTTAGATTGATGCCCACTTCTGTTTCTTCAGAGCCTCATTCTCCAGTTCCGCCTCCCAGCAGGGTATCTCTGAACTTGCAGCTGAGATATGAAATTGAGATAATGGTTCTCCTTACCACCACTATTGCCTTACTGAGATGATTTGTTTACAAAAATGTGAGTGATTGTCTGCTCTTGGGCCTGGAGTATCCTCCTGCTGGTGAAAGTTTAATAGTCCTGAAAGCACTGTTCCACTCTGAATCAAAAGGGTTTGCTGTTATGAAAAGCATGAACATCTTCTGCTCTGATCAAACCCATGTCTCCTAAAAAAGTTCTATAGTAGTGGAATTTATATAGCGCACGATACTTCTAAGAAGGCACCATAGTATATTAGCGTACAAGTAGCATGAGACAATGTGGCTTGTGCTTAGGTTGATAGTGTCAGGTTGTAGGGCGCCCTGTGTGGCCTGTTTTTAGGTGTTGACTAGAGTGATGCTCCTATCCTGCCATTAAGAGGAGTTGATGAACCAAGCACACTCCTGTTTAATGCACAAGGTTTTCCATGTCAAGTTGCCCAGAGATGGACGCGGGATATGGAATATTAGCGTTGCCCCCTAGCTTGTGTATTGCTAAGTTCAGCACCATCATTGAACCAAAGGCCGCACCCAAAACTAGAATGTCTGCAGGTTATCAGAGGGACCCTCTTGAGTCATCTGGTGTAAAGGGTACAAAAAATTCCAACCCTCCATCTCCAGGCCAAAACCTGAATTTGTCCTTCACAAGAATCACAGTCATGCACAGCTGGGGCAAAAGGGAACATGAAATTCCAATGTATGTATATGGTATTTATATAATGAAAACTTAGCCAAAAGGCAGTGGAGCACTGTACAGAGTCAAAGGCAAACTTAAAGTTAATGTGTAGGAAGAAAGGTGGTTAATGCATTGTGATGTAGTGTTCTTCAAAGCGGTGGGCATAAACTGGAGCAGCTTTGGCGTAGTCCTGATGCACACAGATCACACCCGCAACCTCGGCATCATCATTGACAGCCAACTCACCCTCGAGCGACAAATCAATGCATCGTCCTCCTCCTGTTTCCACATCTTCTGCACGCTATGAAAGATTTTCAGATAGAGCCCCGCAAACCCCAGAAGAACAGTAACCCGAGAGCGCGCCTCCAGCCCATTTGACAAAAGAAATGCTCTCTACGCCGGAACCACCACACTACTCCTCAAGCGCCTTCAAACAATACAGAACACAGCAGCTGGGCTCATCCCAGACCTTTCCAAATGCACCAGCATCACCGTTCACCTCAGAAGCCTGCACTGGCTTCCTGTGCAGAAGAGATGCCAGTTCAAGGAAATGACGCTCGCATACAAAGCCCTCCACAACATCGTAGCCAACCAGATCGAGCATCGCCTGACTTTCCACCAACACGCCAGAGAACCCTGCTCAACCTTCCTCGCCCTCCTCCCATACATTTTTCGAAGCCGCTGCAGAGGTCATACCTTCTCCTCCCTTGCAACCAAATCCTTGAACGACTTCCCTCTTCACCTGCAAACTGCACCCACCCTTTCCGACTTCAGGAGAGGACTCAAGACCTGGTTCTTTGACTAGAGGCCTTCAGTTTCACAGCGACTAGATACCCCTTAGGGTGTTAAGTTGCACTATACAAGTACTTATGGGCGTGTGAGCATTTGTTCCTTCCTTCCAAATAATTAAATTCAGCCAACAGGTTGATTCCTTTTAGTAATACAGAACAATAGTCAAAAGTAGTTTAAATGGAGATGGTTGTTTTATTTGCATTAACCGCTTTGTAATTCCACTGTGCAAAATTTCACTTTCTCTTTTCAAAGAGAGAAACAGCCGACACGTGTTTCGCCTTTTGTGGCAAGTTAAGCCAGGGCTTTCTCAAGGCTGTGAAAGAAAAATGCAGTAAGTACAGAGTGTATCAAGACGATGAGCCCCCAGAGAAAAACACCAGCTAGTGCTCAGAATAAAAAATAAAAATATTAAAAATATTTTATATTTTATTATTATCTAATTAAAAAGCAGTAATTTATTATCTAATTAAAAAGCAGTAACTGCTTCGATGGTGCATATGTGATAGGTGTTGAATTGAATAGTCCAGAGAAGAATACATAGACAATAGGTTAAATAAGAGAGAACAGGAGGAGGAGTACTATAGATACAGAAGAAAAGGAGATATGGTGCTGGCAACAACTTGTCTCCAACATTCTTATTTTAATATAGTAGGAGCATGTGGGTGATGTGAGTATCAAGACAGTAATTTGATTGAATTAATGAATCATGCTATTAATCACGTCAAAGCCAAAAGGTTCCAAATTCAAGATCGGTTGGATTTGCCAGTGCTTGGTACCTCAGCCAGAATTCACTGACGTCTTTGGTTCAATGGTATAAAAAATCCGCCATTTGCACACAAATTTCTGAAGCTTCCATCAGGTATGTAGGGTCTGCTTGCTATGGTTATCCCCACTTTTTGCTGTGTTTCACTGGTTTTTCGACTTTAGTCTGGCTGTGGCCCTGCTAATCAGGACCACAGCCAAGCTGTTCTCTCTCTAGATTGATTGCATGTACTTTAGGTACATACTAGATTGGTTACTGGGTCACCCTTATGAGTCCCTAGTATATGGTACCTTAGGTACCAAGGGCATAGGTACCCCAGAGGCCTACGAGGGGCTGAAGCATGTATTATGCCACCCCTGGGAAGCCCTCCAAAATGGCACCACAGGTCTGCACTTGCTGCCTCGGTAAGGTGGTATAAACACCCCTTACTTAGATATAGTATACCTATATCTACCTATATATATCGACACATATTAACCTATAAGTCACTCCTATGGCAGCCTTGAAAATCCTGAAGGCAGAGTGCTTGGTTTTGTGTGAGAGGGTGCCCATGCATGAGCTGAGCCACTCTGCAGCTTTCGGAATCCCTTCCTTATAGCTGTTCTATGATATAGCCAGGCGCGCAACACCCATTGGCCTCAAAGGGCTTCAGCCCCCCCCGTTGTGTGTGGCAGCCCGGGATGAGACACTTCCCAGGCCCGTTCCCAGACGCACCTGAGCACTTCACAGGTCTTTAAAAGACCTTGTGCATGTTAATGGGGCTTGTTGTTTCACCCCTTCTAAGAGCCCCTGCAGCTCGACTCTGCCGATTGCCTGAAGATTCAGCCCCCCCCCCCGAAATTTTTTCTTAGCCCCCCCGAAATTTGACTCTAGTTGCGCCTCTGGATATAGCCATACCATATACTCTTAAATGCATTATAATCCTCGCGGTTAATGCTAACTTTGGTTTGGCTTTACATGTACACACTTACTTACCCGGTAAATGTATGCTGCTGCCACAGACACGAGTCTGACCTACTGCTGCTGGAGGAAACTCCGGCAGGGGAGGCCTGGAAAATAGGTTTCCTGTCCAGGGAGGTGCCAGCACCTCCCCAGACAGGCTTTAGTGTATTGGGGTAGGGTGGGTTGCATGCAGTGAATGCTTTTCAGACACTGCCTGGTGCACACAAGGTGCTCCATGCATTTCCCAGTTCAATCCGGTTGCTGGGGCACTCAGCCCCAGCTCTGGCATGAAACTGGACAAAAGGGAAGGGGTGTAACCACCCCCTCCCCAGGTCCTCCCATAGGTGGGACCCTAGAGTTAGTCCAACCCCTAAATTTGGCATAAGTATAGGAACCCACTCACTAGGACTTTAGATTACCCTGGATGAAACTCTGAAGATGAAATCTTGGACCTTTGACATTCCATTTCAACTGGAAGAAGGAAGAAATCTGCTTTGGGGTCAAGGAGTGACCTCCCTGTTCCAACAGGCACCAAAAAAAGCATCTTGCCGGTCTGCCTTTCAAGGCTCCTGATGGATCCCAAAGAATCTGTGACACAGGACATAGATTTCCAGACATCTCCGAGGCTGACACAAGTCCCCAGCGAAGCTGAGACCTGTAGCTATCAACAGAGACGTGGGACCGGAACTCCTGGACATCCTGCAAGTTTGCAAGTGCAGCTACTTCCCAAAGTTTCACGAAGTTGTGCATTGGGCTATTTGCTGCCCACACCCCGAGCACCTTTTGCACTGCAGCTGAGAGGTCTACACTCCACGAGTGTTCCGTGGGCCCGCTTTGTGCATCGCAGCTGGAGGGTCCTTTGCGATCCCTGGTCTGTTAGCTAGTGGGTCCCCATGAAGGACAATCCATTAACTCTTGGGTTTTCCTGGTTGTTCTAGACCTGCCCTGACTCCCCTCCAAAGGCTGATTCCCTCAGATCTTGCTGGTCTGCACCAAAGCCAATCTTGTCATCTTGTGTGGGTTGCTGTTGCCAATTCTTGTTGGGTCCAATCCGGATACTGACGCTGAAGCACTCGACATCCTACATGGCACAGCTCGAATCCAGCTTCTGGTTGTCGTCGACACCTCCTGGACCTCGTGGCTGAAGAGTCAACCTTCACCTACTTCACCTTAAAGCACCAGACATTGGCTGGCATCTTCCTATTGCAATAGGAAGATGCTTCAGCAAGATGCTTCACTGGCTAGTGACCCAGACTCTGTCCCCTCTGCTTTCAGGTTCTTCAAATCTCCGATCCACCCTTGGATCAATCTGGACACTTTTCCTCTCATCGCAGCTCTCCAATGGAATTGAGGACAAAACCCGGCACGAAAAGACACCTATGCACCTGGCTTCCATGGGTGAGGTAACACGAGTACTTTGGTGCCCCTGTGTGTGTTGACTCTCGAAGTGTCTAAGTCTAAAGGGGTTTCACCGCAGTCCACTTCGAAGTGTCCTTAAACTTTAAAACTCCACCTTAAACTTTCTCCATAGAAGTCAGTGGTGATTCGCGGCTGTGTTGAGACACTGCATGCGTCCCCCGTGGGTCTCATGTGTCCCTACCTTGGGTGGTTCCCGGTTGCCCCAGCGGTTCAACAGGCCCTAGGCCTCACTTCTAACCCTCACGTAGTTCTTATACCACTTTTTTAGTATATGGTTTGTGAGGCCCCTAGAGCAAAACGTATACTGTGCTAGTTTACTGTGTGCTATTTAAGTTCTTATATTGTACTTTTGCCTCTAGCCTCATAAAGAGACTAGAGGGGTTGTGTTTAGAATGAATACATATATTTTATATATATACCTTGTGTGGTTTACTTGCATTTGATTATTCAAAAGATTATAGACTGGTAAAACAAGCTGCTTTACATTCCTTCAAGACTTAGCCTGAAGGCTGCTCTCCACAGCTACCACTAGGTTAGGTTTCCATAATGGTTGTCTTAAACCTACCATCAATAAGGGTCGTTTGGACTGGTGCAAGGTGCCCACTAGAATAGTGGACATCATATGGCAGGCCATCTTCTCACAAGGTATATCCCTCGCCCCCTTGTAAAGTTATATTTACCTTCTGTACATTTTGACCAATGTTTCTGGCCCACGGAGCAGTCATGAGGTGTAAATGGCACGTGCCTTGCCTGCTCTCTACCTATGACTGCATAATTTTTTGTGTTGCAAGTTTCTTAGCGGCAGCATTCAGGACTAAGAATAAACATGTACCACTAAATGTTTCACATTAATCATGGCACTGTTTTTATTGATTTTAGCTGTGAAAATATGTGTTTACATGGAATACTTGGGCTACTGACTCTGTATATATATGAATTGCTGTTTTTCATCCTGTATGTAATTTTATTGCCTTTTATGATTTTTTTATAAATCGAATAAAGTGTATTTTGACAGACTGGCTGCTTTGGAGTGGGTGTTGCATTGGGCTTCAGCTGACGTCTCTCCCTTGTGGCCAGCCCTACGTCCGCCTTTCACGTGAACTGCAGTTAGAGACGGAAGTTCGTCAGTTCCCTGTTTATTACGGCTCGTGCTGCAAAGGCTAGTGGCCCTCGACCCACCTTGCTAGCCCAGGCCTCCAGCATGGGCCCTCAGCGTTGTGCCTGTTCTGTGTGTGTGAGGAAAAGAAATGCTGTTGTCTGCGATGCATGCATCTGATCTGTACGTGGGAGAAAAAGGTGTCCTACTGCGGTCTGTAACCCTCCACCCCCTCTTCAGCGCCAGGAACGGAACTCATTTCATAAACACGAACTTGAATTTATTTGCAGAATTTTAAAATCAGGCAGAACTAGGCCTCCCTCTTCACAGGCGAGCTATTACACGCTGTTCTCTCCTCCCAAAGCTCCATAAATATCGAAATGAATTATCTATGAAATATTCATGGGCGCTGGCATAAGGGGAATGGAGGAAGACGCCTGCATTACGGAAATATGTGATTAACTACTCGTTCTCCAGACAGTTTCACCCCTAGGGCAGTTGGTCAGGATGTTGACTCCTTGTCACCATGTGATATCCTCGGGTGATCGGTGCAAATCTAACTAGAAATGCAATTTTTGAATTTGCTAAAAAGAAACCTTGAACCATCCTGGCTGCATGTGGATTGCAGCCCCAAAAGAGTCTCCATGTTGTTGTGTTCTTATTCACCCACCTTTTCCATGGAGTCTTATTTAGAACACCATTTTGGCCACCAGACCACCGGGGTCGTGCATATGAAGGTTTTCATGCGCCAACCAGGCTGCGGAAGCTGTTCCATTCACTAGCACTTGAGACTGATAATTAAGCAGGGCATACATGCAGTAACATGCACTGGTCCCTAATCATAATAATAATTATAATAATAAGCCATTTATGCAGCGCATAATTACCTATGAAGAGGTGTCCTGGCGCAAAGCAGAATAAGCAGCACCAAGGCACCAAGGGCCATATGTATCAAGCCCAAATGGGTTCGCAAACGCCGAAATCCGCAGAATTTGCGAACTCATTTGCGCAAAATGGTATGTATGAAACAATTTGGGTGCAAAATAAGGAATCGCAAATTTTGCGATTCCTTAAATGCAATGTATTAAGCAAAAAAAATAGCAAATTGACCTTAAGGAATCGCAAATTACCATCAACTTCAAGTTGGTGGTAATTTGCGAATTCCTTGAAAAATGCACTTTTTTGCATTTTTCAAAGTGCGCTGGGAAGCACATACATGCCCCAAGGGCATGCATGTGCACCATATGTGCACCCATGCTAATTTAAGGGATGCAACAGGGTGTCCTTTGGACACCCCTGCACCTTTGAAATTATTCTCAATTTGCGATTAGCAAATTGCGAATCGCAAATTGAGAATAACTTCCCATTCATTTCTTTGGGCCTCCTGGCCCATAGAAATGAATGGTAAAGTATTCTTTAATTGCGAATTTGCAATTAAAGTATATCAAGAAATCGCTAAAAAAATTGCAATTTTCTTGATACATACCAATTTGCGTTTCTGAAATAGCGATTTCGTAAAAATCGCTATTACAGAATCGCAAATTGGTACCTTGATACATATGGCCCCAAATGAAGAAAGCAGTCTGAAATTAGTCGAAAACTAATATCTTTTTCTTCTTTTTTAAAGATGGATCTTGATGGAGGTTTTATAAGGGCACTGGGGCGGGCATTATATAATTTGGATGCCAAGTAAAGTGAAAGACCAGCCCCCCCCCCCCCTCCTCCTTCTAGCTCTGCACTCTATGGGGCCTTGCGCAAGAAAAAGAATTTTAGATCTAAGAGATCTGGGTTGACAGTAAAACATTAGCCAATTCCTTATGTAAAGTGGTCCTTGCTGAGAAAAAGCTCTATAGGATAGGACTAGAGCTTTATTGTCAATCCAGTTAGCGACTGGTAACTCTTGCAATTCAGTGTAGCGTAATCACGCGGGATTATCTAAATGCTAAACGAGAGTACGCTTGAATTACGTGAGAAGATTAATTCTGCATTTAGTGCTATTTGGACGCAGGTATGCAGTTGTGCTAAGAAATAGCAATAAATGCAGCAGAACTCTAATAGCGAGTGCGAGCAGCCACTTGTGCTTGCTAAATTTGCTCCTGTGTTAGTATTTTTTCCCCCAAATTACACTTAATTATGCGAGGAGGAGTAACCGTTTTCAGTTATCTGTAATTCCATATCAAAGAGCAATGTAGAATTACCGAAATTCCTCCAATTACTTCGGCGTAATTGAAATTCTGTTCAGGCCTACATTAGAGTAACCCAAGTTGGAGGTGACTGTGGTGTGGGCAATAGTCTTCCGTATATGGTCTGGGACTATGCAACATTTTCTAGTGAGGCAAGTTTGGCGAAGCATAGAGAAGAGACATTCTGAATCCTGGGGGGTGGGAGTGGGGTGGTGGAAAATTCTTCGGGCCACCAACTGCTGAGCTTAAGGGGGTATCTAGCTCCAAAAAAAAAACAAGCATTTGCAATGCAATAGGTCTCCCATTAATTAAGTTTGAGCTATGGCATTGCTAAATATTGCAACACCAATTGCAACAAAAGTCTATAAAATGTAGGCCAAAAAAGTGTGTGTTTATTTTTGTAGCAATGGTGGCATGCTGCACTTTAGATGAATATGTTTAAAAGTAAAGTGTGCCATACTGCGATTGCTACAATAGTTAATTGTGGATGCGTTAACAATTGAGGTGTGCACTGATGGCTGGTGGTGTGTGTGCCTGTAGAAATTGTGCACTGATGACTGGTGGTGTGTGTGCCTGGTGGAAGTGTGCACTGCCAGCTGGTGGTGTGTGTGCCTGGTGGAAGCGTGCACTGACGGCTGGTGGTGTGTGTGCCTGGTGAAAGCGTGCACTGACAGCTGGTGGTGTGTGTGCCTGGTGAAAGCGTGCACTGACAGCTGGTGGTGTGTGTGCCTGGTGAAAGCGTGCACTGACGGCTGGTGGTGTGTGTCTGGTGGAAGCGTGCACTGACGACTGGTGGTGTTTGTGCCCGGTGAAAGCGTGCACTGACGGCTGGTGGTGTTTGTGCCTGGTGAAAGCGTGCACTGATGACTGATGGTGTCTGTGCCCGGTGAAAGCGTGCACTGAAGGTGTGGTTGTGTTTGTGTGTGTGGTTGTATGTGTGGTTGTGGTTGTGTGTGTAGTTGTGGTTATGTGTGTGGGTGTGTGTGGTTGTGTGTGTGTGGTTGTGTGTGTGTGTGTGTGGTTGGTTGTGTGTGGTTGTGTGTGTGGTTGTGTGCATGGTTGTGTGCGTAGTATTGTGCGTGTGTGGTTGTGTTCGTGGTTGTGTGCGTGTGTGGTTGTGTGTGTGGTTGTGTGTGTGTGTGGTTGTGTGGTTGGGTGTGTGGTTGTGTGTGTGTGTGGTTGTGTGTGGTTGTGTGTTAGGGTGTGTGTGTGTGTGTGGGCATGTGTGTGGGTGTGTGTGTGGTGTTGTGGTTGTGTGTGTGGTTGTGGTTGTGTGTGTGGTTGTATGTGTGGTTGTGTCTGTGGTTGTGGTTGTGTGTGTGTGTGTGGTTGTGCGTGTGGTTGTGATTGTGTGTGTGACAGTAATACTAGAAGCATCTCAAAATAAAGGAAAGCAAACATCAAGTTAGTGGAAAGAGAAAGCACGCTGTAAGTGGAACGGGCAGCAGCAAAGCATTGAAACCTCTTCAATTCAGATGGGTTGGTTCAGTATTGTGCCCTAAAATAGCTGGGATTTTAGTTTCAGTGCATGCACGTTTTAAGAAGTGAATGTGGTGGCTTGCCCCGTGACGAAACAGCTGTGGCATCAGCAGCTGCCTTTTGACCAGGTTTGTTTGCGATATACAGAACTGCTGCAATAGCAATACAACGCAACCAGTGTGGCAGACACTGGCGGGGTTAGTTTATAAAAAAAACAGCTACGCGGCGGAAGCTGTAAATAGGCGCGTTCATCGTGAGTGGAGGGGGGAAAGCCTCACAGTCTATTTGGCTCTGCTGAAGCTACTCTGTGCCTGGGGTGGTGACCGTTCCGGGTTATCTTGGGTTCAGGTCAAGTGGCCCAGCGATGCGATAAAGGGGACAGCCTTCTGCACTCAACTCTTCAAAGATGTGCTAGATTTGATTAACTGATAGGGGGGTGCGGGTGCACACCTATGTGTAAACAGTTAGTTAGTTTCTAATTTTTGATGAGATATTTAGTGGGTTTGTAAGGAATGTGCGTGCAATTCCCAGTGGGGAAATGACACTAATTCCCCGTGTTAGGACATCAAAGCGGACTGTGGGGGAGCCCACAGTTAAGGGAATGCACAGCTCAAAGACAAGAGTGTCTAAATCAAGGTTATCAATAACAGTTTGAAATTTATAGAAAATGCTCTAAGGCAATCGATTATTTGTTTCATCTCATGTTTTTTACTGTTATAGCATTATGCAAATCACATTTCAAAAACATTATTAACATATATATGTGTGTAGACTGTTCGTATCAATTGTCAAAATAATATCAAATCAACAATGAATTTAAGCCATCACAAAGCGGCTAAGAAATACATAACATCCTTTTTTTATCAGTCCCAATGCATTTCGGGTTACGTGGAACCCTTCGTCAGGGGAAAGCGTTAGAGAGTGGAGTCTTCTCATTCAATGTCGCCACTGAAAATTAAAACACAACAACATGCAGTAAAAATACTGCTCGGCTATTAGGATTTGCACCCCAAGTTGTGCACTGAAATAAAGAGTGTTGAGGATAGGCCAATGTAGATTACATGCCAATGCTAAGAGAAATGTGCTTTAGAGTAAGCAAAGTGAAAAACGCAAAGAACCAATCACCGTGAAATAGAATGGTAGCGCCTGGCCAGTACCTTGCACAGGGTGCTGGTCGGGACAGGTGGCCTGATACTGTGAGTTTCAGTGCTTCGCGCTTTTATCTGTAAATAAAATAATAATATACTGCTGAGGAGACTGTCCTGTAGCAGCAGTGAAAGGGCGGGAACAGTAAATGAAGAGTAACTGCGCTGTAATGGCTTACCGGAAATTAAATGTTGCAAGCACTATCGATGTGCTGCTCATCCGGGATAGTCAAAGGAAGGGAGTTCCTCCGTGTTGCTCAAAGGCAATTCTCGACGCTATAGGGATAAATGAGGAGGAGTAGAGTTAAAGTCCTCCATGTCACCGATATTTAACTGTAGACAAGCGTCTTAGTCAAGGTGTAAACAATGGAGCGAACGTACCCAAGGCTAGCAGGGTTCTCTGCTTGTAAACTGCTTCTAACGCGATGTATTGGAAACCATCCAGAGTGCAGTGCGCGGCCGGGGAGGTTCTGTTCAAACAGGCAATGGGAGGTCTAAGCTGCGTAAAAATAGACCCGAATGGGTAGAACGATGTAGAAAACGGGAAGTCTAAAGGAGATGGACAATGTCGCCAGTGATCAGAAAATAGAAAGGGAGAAACCGAATATTGGAGTGATGAAGATGAATCTGAAAGTGTAACATAAGAAGTGAAACGAAGGCAACGTGCAATATATAGTGATTAAAAAGATAAAAAACTATAGATAAAAAATATATAAAAATTTTTTTTTAAGGGAAGTAAAACGCTTGTGAAAGGGCCAAAAATGAAAGACACAATAAGAGATGGGTGCAGATCCTGTACAATATGGAACTATAAGGGCTACTTTATAAGAAACACAACATCTCGTAATGGTCATTAAGCCCATTTGGGGCTAGCGTTCTCAGTGTTTTTATCCAATGTGTTTCCCTCCGGGCCAGTGATATGTTGATGTCTGTGCCTGACACCTTTTTGACTCTTTCTAAGATGGTAAACCGTATTTGGGGTATAGTGTGACCCGCTTTCTCCCAGTGTGTTGCCAGTGGGGATGTGGTGTTTTTGTTCCGAATCCGGCTTTTGTGCTCTATGATGCGAGTTTTTATCTTTCTGCTTGTTCTGCCCGGATTCGGAACAAAAACACCACATCCCCACTGGCAACACACTGGGAGAAAGCGGGTCACACTATACCCCAAATACGGTTTACCATCTTAGAAAGAGTCAAAAAGGTGTCAGGCACAGACATCAACATATCACTGGCCCGGAGGGAAACACATTGGATAAAAACACTGAGAACGCTAGCCCCAAATGGGCTTAATGACCATTACGAGATGTTGTGTTTCTTATAAAGTAGCCCTTATAGTTCCATATTGTACAGGATCTGCACCCATCTCTTATTGTGTCTTTCATTTTTGGTCCTTTCACAAGCGTTTTACTTCCCTTAAAAAAAATTTTTTATATATTTTTTATCTATAGTCAAGTCAATAAACTTTATTCGGTTGTGCGAATTGACAACCATAAAAGCATTTACACTACATTTAAAAAGAACACGTTAATACATAGGAATAAAATACAGTTGTAGAATGAGCAGGTGAAGACAAATATACAACAAGCATTCAGAGTATTTAGCGGAGTCCATTATAAAAAAGAGGTAATAGCAATTCATATATTATTTTTATCCTTCCATACTATTTCTAACTTTTACTGCCAATTTTAAAAAACTACATAAATACAAGGAATATTCACAACTTAATAACTGTAGAAAGTGCAGTGCAGGACGATATTGTATAAAATTTAGTTTTTTCAGACAGGGTTTTAAATATAGATTCCTCGGTACAGTATAAAAGGGACAAAAGAAAAGAAAGTGTGCCAGGTCTTGCGGAGACATGTCGTCGCAGCCGCAAGCCGGCAACACTTGTCCACGATGAGATCCCCTTGGTACAGCCAGCAAAAAATGAAACAGATTAAACCTGAACCTGATCAGTAAGAAACGGTCATAACTGGACAATTGCCAGGATAAATAGGGTTCCATGAGCAAGGTGCTCTTTACTAATACATGATTACGAACACTTTCTTTTTTGAGCTCACGTGATTCCCTATCTTGAATTCTAAGATCAATAAAAGCTTTCTTGACCGTTATAACATCCTGTTTAGTGATCGATTCAGGAGATGAAAAGAGTTCAGGGCGACCTAGATCTGCAAAGCACTTAAAAAGATACTTTAACCAGGGAACCTTCATCCTGTTATCCCATGTGAGTGACTCTCTTAAAATAAGCTGGGTGAGTGGAATGTTATCATTTAACCAACAATTCATCCAGCATAACATGGGATTAACAGCAATCTTGTCACTTACGAAAGAAACCCCCAGTTCCTCATGCACGGAGAAGTTGGCCGTGCCCCTGGGAACCCTTAATACTAATTTCAAGAAATTATTCTCAACAGTCTGTAGGGGATCCGGAGGAACATAACCCCAAATTTCACTACCATAGCACGCTGTGGAGATACTCTTTGCTTGATAAAGTTGGAGTAGGGCGGCAACTGGACTATTGCCCACTTTCTTAGAAAAGTCCATTATTGCCGCGTTTACCCTAGTGACTTCTCCCTTCTTTTTTTCAATCACGGGACCCCAATTTAATTGACTGTCAAAGAGGACCCCGAGATAGGAAAATGTATGTGTGGTAGGAATACGTACACCATTTACATTTAGGCAGTTTACTTTTTTATTTCCCTGTCCGACCTTCATTATGTATGATTTAGAGTTGTTAATGCTTAACTCTCTTGAGGTCATAAAAGAATGGAAGGAGTCTAATAAGATTTGAAGTCCGTTTGCTGTTCTTGATAGGAGAACTGCGTCGTCCGCATATAAAAGGACTGGCAGCCCCCTACGGCCTATATACGGAAAATCCGTATTGGTGCTTAAAAGATGCTCTTCCAGATCATTTATGTACAAGTTAAAAAGAAATGGGGCCAGGATGCAGCCTTGACGGACACCACGATGCACCCCAAAGTCTTTGGTCACATTCAGGTCTTGGGTGAATCTGACATTTGCATTGGTGTCCGAGTGCATATCATCTAACAAATCGACCAGGTTTGGGTCCACACCCATTTTTAGCATGGCGTCCCAGAGTTTTCCCCGGCTCACACAATCGAAAGCCGAGGAAAGATCCATGAACGCCATATGGATCGTTCCTCTTCGGGCCTTAGTATACTTC
The DNA here is from genome assembly GCF_964263255.1 of Lissotriton vulgaris. Lineage (NCBI taxonomy): Eukaryota > Metazoa > Chordata > Amphibia > Caudata > Salamandridae > Lissotriton > Lissotriton vulgaris. Next base: position 204,398,542 of record NC_141693.1, on the reverse strand, counting down.
GCGATGATGAGGTATAAGTTTAAACATTGTGAAATCGTAGAATGACCAGGCCTGAATCCATACTGGATTGAAGATATTATGTTATTTTCTTCTGACCATCTGACCAATCTATTCAATATTACTCCTCCCACAACTTTAACCACGGAGTTTATTAAAGATATTGGTCGATAGCAGGCAGGGCTACTGCGGTCTCCTTTTTTAAAAATAGGTACGATAGTGGATACCCCCCATGATTTTGGGCATCCACAGAGCACAGCAGCATTAAGTACAGCTGTAAGGACCGGTGCCCAGAGTGTTATACAAGATTTGAAGAGATCAGGGGGGAGACCGTCAGGTCCTGGGGCCTTGTTGTTCGATAGGCCTTCTATGCCCTTTATTACCTCATCAATTGTGAAGAACAAGGATTTTTCACTAATTTCTTTTGGACTACATTGTACCTGGGAACCGTTACCTTTAAAAATGGAACTGAAGTGGTTAATCCAAACTTCTTCTGGGATATTGGTGCCTGTACTTGAAATGCTGGAATGATCAAATAAGGGCTTGTTAATGATCTCCCAGAACTTAGAACTATTTTTTAGTATCTCTGGATCTAACAAGGACTCCCAAACGTTTTTCTTGACAGCACGTTTGCGAATGGCAAGAGACTTTTTATACTCAGCCCGCAACACCCTGATGGTTGAGGGATCTCTCGGTTTTGTTTTTAATGCTTTCTTAAGCTCACGACTGGCCTTCGAACAGTTGCTATCAAACCATTTTGGGTTATTGGATGAGTTAGCTATCCTCTTAGCAGGTAACGTTAAAAGTGACTCCACCTTTTTAGCAATCTCATTAAAGGACGTCAGAATTTGTAATGGTGCTGAAGCAGTAGATGTACATGTTATCAGATCATGATGGCATACATTGTTGATAGAAGAATAAAATTGCTTACAGTCCACCATTGACCACTTTAAACGTCGCTTACCATTAATACATTTAGTGGTACCACGGTCCTCTCGAGGGTTATGTTTTTCGAGTAAATTCACACCCATAGTTATACATAAAGGATTGTGATCGCTAAATATGCTTGAAATAATCGAGAAATCCCCAACAAAATTAACAAATTCTGCCGATAATAGAATATGGTCTATATGTGACCCTGTTGCGTGACCTTTAAAAGTAGGGGTTGAAAATACAGTTTGTTCCTCAACTATTGACATAGCAGTGAAAAGGTTATATTCATTCATTAAGTCATTTAAACATGAACCCCTTCGCGAGTGATCAAAGTGTATTCCTTCCAGATGGTTACAACCCAAATGACCAACAGGACTCAGGTTAGGATTCCCACATAAATGAGTGTTGAAATCACCCGCTATTATCTTAAGGCGGGGAAGGGAATCATCTTTGGCCCTTAGGAATTCACGCAATGACTCAATATTGCAATCACCAGACTGACTCACTGCATTATAAAAGTTGACCAGAGCAAAACTTGTACTGCCCCTCTTAAATTCAACAACCTGAATATTATTATTGCCAGAGTGATGTACAGTTTTAAGGCATATTAGTGACAAATTAACAAAGATTGCCAAACCCCCTTTAGCTCTACCACTAGGTGAAGGAACTGCCGAAATTATAAAACTCTCATAACCGTCAATGTGTATATTTTTCCCAACTGCCCAGGTTTCTTGGAGACATATAACGGGGTAATCTTTAACAAAGGATAACCATTCTATATTAGACAATTTATCCTGCAGACCAGCTATATTCCAGGATAATAGCCCCTCTTTATATTTAATTGGTTCGTGTTGTATTATAGCCACATTTCCACGTGCAATTTGAGTGATAGGTGTTAAGCCTGTACAGCAGCGAACCCGGTCTGTCCCGGGATTAGCCGAAGAACAAGCTTGAGGGCAGGCTGGGTTTATATCAGTGGGTAAACCTGGTATATCTATTTGATTCCAGCCATCCAAACCCCCATCTTTACTGCCTTGCGGTTCTAACCCTTGAAGAATATCTACGAAGTCTGTATCTTCTGGCAATCGGTCGGTGGGGAGGAGGTTAGTTGGTGTGTCAGGTAGTCATTCCACCCCATCCAATCCTCCCTCATCTGAGAAGATGCCATACCTATTGGAGGTGGGGATGTTAAAGTGATTATTAAGAAAATGAGTAGGGTAATATTGATCTGGGGTGGGTGGCCGTATTGGACGTTCCCTTCTATCCTGACTATACCCCCAGTTGTTAGTTGGTACCTCAAAACCCCAGCCATTAGGTGTCGCTGGCCATATAGGCCTGGTGAAATTATGAGTAGGCTTAGGATAGGACATACTCCACTGTTTTTTGCCGAAAAATTCTAGGGTGAGAGGAATGATGGTACCTCTTCTGCGCTGCGGCGGCAAAATATTTGGCAGGATGTTTGGTAAAACTGCAGAATTGGTAAAATTTATAATAATGCAATCGCCCTTGAATTTTTTAGGGTTTTGACCTATCCATGGGACCCTTCTTGCTGACTTAATGTCACCAGCTAGCTGTTGCTTCCCCCACGGGGCCAGCTGCATATTACCTGATAACCAGTGCAGGGCCTTACTTGTTACTGCCGGGGGGGATTCTGATTGGTCTGGGGCTAGTGGGGGGACGTTAGCCAATACCAGTACTAATGGAGCCGCGTCTTCCAGAAACTGTACCGTAACTTCTTCTGTAATAGGTGCAGGTATTACAGGCGGAATTGGGGGTAATGTATCTCCTGGCAGTAAGTGATGTGTCGCTGTAGTTGAGGACTGTTCCTGTAAATTTGCGTGTATAGTGTTTGAAGTAGTGCCTCCCTCAGATGAAGGAAAAAGAGCCTCTTTTACGGGAAGAGCCAGGCTGGTAACTGTGTCTGATATATTAGACACAGCTTCTACTAACTTTTTTTGATCAGCACCTAGTTTCTTTATATCAGCAGTTAGCTTGTCCAATTTGGTCACTACTGGTTTAATTAAGATTTTAAGTTTAGTGTCAATTAGATCAGCTAACCTTGATAATAACTCCTCATCCATATTATACTTCTCGGATTCTTCTACTTTCCCCCTGCTTTTATCCCTGCTTCTCACAGGTGACGCAACCCTCTTCTTCCCTAGAAGAACTCCACCACGGTATAATTGAGTTTTTCTACATTTTCTGATGGCACGTGGCGCATGATCTAGAACTGGGGGATCAGCTTCATTATTTGGCTGCTCACTCTCCTGCACAATTTGATCTTGGTCTTGATCAGTGTCAACTACCTGACATTCCGAGTCATTAGCCCGAGCTATGTCTTGTCCTTGTGTTGTATGAGTACTCAGGTTTGAAATGCCATGTTCTAAGGTATCAGAGTCTAAAACTGCACTTCCCTCAACCTGAGAAGAAATATCAATCCAGGGTGAATCAGGTGAAGGACTTAGGGGAGATAAGTTAGGGGACAGACTAAGACCTAAGGATTCGCGCCTCTCGTTGTTAATCTTAGAGACTACTTGTATCATATAGTTTTCTATTGAGTTACCTCCCGCCGCTAAATTCTTTTTAGGCATTCTTCTTGAACGAGTAATAATAACCAAGTAACAACAATGTTATAATGGATGATGGTATATCCAAGAAGTAAATACAAGTATGAATAGTCTTACTGCAGAACCACACAGAACGAAGACAGTAAGGGCAGAGTAGCGTGTCCAGTCCAGTCTCAGCCTGTCTCGGACTGTCTAAGACTGTCCGCCCTTTGTCCGGGCTTCGTCCGGCGTCCCTCTATGCGTCAGGGGCACGATTTTATAGGAGGAGCAGGGGGCGGGAAGAGACTCCAGGTGCGCTGCGTTGATCCTGCGCGGAACCCTGGGTCTCGCAGTCCCGGCCCCTGTTGAAAGCGCCTCACACTCTCCTCGGCGACGGTAAAATGACAAAAGCTCCACTCCACCACTTCAGAAGGCAAACGAACAGGGTGTTAAGGTAAAAGTCACGGACTCTGCACACAGCTGCGAGCGGCACCCGCGAAGCGGGGGCCGCGAGCTGTTATGAAGGGGCAAGCCAGGCAAGGCAAACGGGGAGGAGCAGGGGCGGGAAGAGACTCCAGGTGCGCTGAGTTGATCCTGCGCGGAACCCTGGGTCTCGCAGTCCCGGCCCCTGTTAAAAGCGCCTCACACTCTCCTCGGCGACGGTAAAATGACCAAAGCTCCACTCCACCACTTCAGAAGGCAAACGAACAGGGTGTTAAGGTAAAAGTCACGGACTCTGCACACAGCTGCGATCGGCACCCGCGAAGCGGGGGCCGCGAGCTGTTATGAAGGGGCAAGCCAGGCAAGGCAAACGGGGAGGAACAGGGGCGGGAAGAGACTCCAGGTGCGCTGCGTTGATCCTGCGCGGAACCCTGGGTCTCGCAGTCCCGGCCCCTGTTGAAAGCGCCTCACACTCTCCTCGGCGACGGTAAAATGACCAAAGCTCCACTCCACCACTTCAGAAGGCAAACGAACAGGGTGTTAAGGTAAAAGTCATCTATAGTTTTTTATCTTTTTAATCACTATATATTGCACGTTGCCTTCGTTTCACTTCTTATGTTACACTTTCAGATTCATCTTCATCACTCCAATATTCGGTTTCTCCCTTTCTATTTTCTGATCACTGGCGACATTGTCCATCTCCTTTAGACTTCCCGTTTTCTACATCGTTCTACCCATTCGGGTCTATTTTTACGCAGCTTAGACCTCCCATTGCCTGTTTGAACAGAACCTCCCCGGCCGCGCACTGCACTCTGGATGGTTTCCAATACATCGCGTTAGAAGCAGTTTACAAGCAGAGAACCCTGCTAGCCTTGGGTACGTTCGCTCCATTGTTTACACCTTGACTAAGACGCTTGTCTACAGTTAAATATCGGTGACATGGAGGACTTTAACTCTACTCCTCCTCATTTATCCCTATAGCGTCGAGAATTGCCTTTGAGCAACACGGAGGAACTCCCTTCCTTTGACTATCCCGGATGAGCAGCACATCGATAGTGCTTGCAACATTTAATTTCCGGTAAGCCATTACAGCGCAGTTACTCTTCATTTACTGTTCCCGCCCTTTCACTGCTGCTACAGGACAGTCTCCTCAGCAGTATATTATTATTTTATTTACAGATAAAAGCGCGAAGCACTGAAACTCACAGTATCAGGCCACCTGTCCCGACCAGCACCCTGTGCAAGGTACTGGCCAGGCGCTACCATTCTATTTCACGGTGATTGGTTCTTTGCGTTTTTCACTTTGCTTACTCTAAAGCACATTTCTCTTAGCATTGGCATGTAATCTACATTGGCCTATCCTCAACACTCTTTATTTCAGTGCACAACTTGGGGTGCAAATCCTAATAGCCGAGCAGTATTTTTACTGCATGTTGTTGTGTTTTAATTTTCAGTGGCGACATTGAATGAGAAGACTCCACTCTCTAACGCTTTCCCCTGACGAAGGGTTCCACGTAACCCGAAATGCATTGGGACTGATAAAAAAAGGATGTTATGTATTTCTTAGCCGCTTTGTGATGGCTTAAATTCATTGTTGATTTGATATTATTTTGACAATTGATACGAACAGTCTACACACATATATATGTTAATAATGTTTTTGAAATGTGATTTGCATAATGCTATAACAGTAAAAAACATGAGATGAAACAAATAATCGATTGCCTTAGAGCATTTTCTATAAATTTCAAACTGTTATTGATAACCTTGATTTAGACACTCTTGTCTTTGAGCTGTGCATTCCCTTAACTGTGGGCTCCCCCACAGTCCGCCTAGATTTGATTAAGGCTTCACCAGGGCAAGGGGAGACGGAGAAGAGAGAAATGGTGAGGCTGGGAGTCGATTTGTTGGGAGGCAGAGTCCAGGACACAACGCATGCCTTAAAAAAAGAAGCATGTGTGAAAATAAAGGCTAAACTCCAATAAACAGAACTGTATAGATCTTTCGTCTGTATGCGCACTTGATCGGTTTGGCATTTGTCACAATAACTTAACTCTACAATGCATGTTCCAGGCATGCTACTGATTCAAAGTCTTTTTGGAGTAAGGCTAGGGCTGCAGGTCCCATGTGAGCTCCTCTGCACCTGAATGAACCGTATTTATAAAGTGATACAAATACCTATTGGCACCTCACTGCTAAGAAAAGATTCAATGAGCCAAAATGAGGAGAACGAGAATCTGGAGGGGACTAAAGAAGACTGAAGCACCACGTTTTCGAAAGTTTCCAGAACTGATTCTGTAGAGGGAGCTGGTAAGCTGGGTGGGGGGCTGCCCTAACTCTGCAGGCCTTTGGGAAGACCATTTAACTGATGTCCCCCAAATAGTCGTATTTGGCTCTTCACTATTACCTCATAGAAAATGTTTGCGTGTCCAGAGGGTGTTTACTCTGCAGCGTTCTTTTGCCTTTTCTTCCCAGCTGAAGAAGGGTTTCGCCTCTTTATGACTGCCCCTTTCGCATTCAAGACAGAACTTTTGCTGCACCAAAGGGCCTTCCTACTTTTGTCATTCCATCTCGGTCGTTGGCTGTCCTCTGTCTAGTATTGTTGCTCGCTTTAGTCTATATCAGTGTTGTCGGGTTTCTCGCTTAGTTATCTTCAATTCATGCTGGATGTGCAATACCATTCCAGTTTGGTGTCAATTATTGAAAAAAACATCCATCGTGTCCTCCTGTGACCCACTTGTACAATCTTGCCACCTATGAATGGTCGATAAACCAGACGTCTTCTTGCCACCCATATAGCTTGTCAAACTAAAGACTACATTTGTGTGGGTGTCATTTTGACTCGCCCCTTGCCATTCCCCACATATGTTTTTGTACGCAGGGGTCCCCGCCTGCCCACTTCTAGGCTTCCTTCTGTGCACATAACGTGCTGTGTTGCTCCTGTGGCTGCACCCATGCAGAAGGAATGGCTTCAAACTGGGCGGATGTGGAACCTGGCCTGAGCTGAACTTTACACATGGCTACTGGAAAAATGAATTACTTAGAAATGTGCCATCCTCGTGCAGGAGAATGGGTATCCTTTTAGTGGCCTGAAAGCCATGTATACCTCCAAGAGGCATACCGGGGCAGCACTGTGTGCTCAAGCAGTAAGAGTGGCTTCAATTGTCGTTTGGCTCCCTTAGTTCTAGGTTTTCAAAGACCGTGCACAGGGTTCGATGCATCCTGTAAGCAGCACCGCCCGGGAGAGGCAGCGTAGGGGTTAAACGTGCCACCAAGGGTTTTCAAGGAGCCTTGATTGGGCGTGCATTCTGCAGTGTGGCAGCAGGGGCGTGGAGCTGACCTCACATGCACTGTGCCTCCCTCTGCCTCTCTTCTGGCTTTGCTGCAGGATGGAGCTGAAGTCCTACGCTGTAAGTATTCACTCCCACCCCATTTTGAATTGTTGCTTTAATGGCGAACAAAGCTTGAGACTCTGAGGTGTGTGTTCTGCTGTTAGAAGGTAATGAATTGGAGCGGGCAATGCTAGTTAGAAGTTTGTTTCATAAACACGCAGGGGTGGGGCGGTCAGGGAGGCGAAGAGCAAGGCGGCCGGCAGAGGGCGCGCCATGGCGCACTGCACTGGCTGGGCTGGACACCATGTACAGGTGCGCCAGACCTCACATGACCCTGCCCAGACTGACGGCAGCCAGGCCAGCTCCCGGGGTGGTGCCGCCTGGGCTCTCCAGAAGACGGGATATACAGTGGCAACAACGCTGCCGCTGAGGAAATGTATACGAAAGCATTCCTGGTTTCACGAACTTCTAGGGGACAGGTCGAGAGATTTATTTATTTTATCCGTTTTTATATAGCGCAGACTTTACCCGCTGAGGGCCCCAGCTGAAGGAAACACGACGGAGCGTGCCGGGCTTGCAGCGCGCGTGCGCATTAAAAAAAAGAAAGTATAAATAACCTTGAGCCTAATTAACGCGCCGTGCCACGCCGCCAACCAGCTGTACACACTTTAGAAGCAAGCACGCGTCTTCACAAGAGCGTCCACAGACCCCAATCGCCAAAAGCCCTGCACATGCCCCGGTCTGTACCACTTGAGAGGCAAGTCACTGACAATAAGTCTCGCTGGCAACAGCGCTTTGCGCTGCGTCGCCATGTGCGAGACCTAAAAAGCAGCAGATATTTGGAGGACTGTTTATGCCCCAGTACTTGTACGGTGTTTCGTGCAGTTTCCTGCACCAACACATAGTACCTAATTTATTCACCAGGCTGAAGCAGCTGTTGCATGCACTAACTCTGGAAACTGCTAGTTCAGTAGCACCTACATGTATTTCCATGCACTGGGCCGTAGCGGCAGATCTTTGGAGGATTTTTAATGACCCTATATGTGGAGGACATTTGATGCATGCACGCAGTTTCCTGCACCAGCCCAAAGCACTTATTTCATGCACGGGGCTGCAGAAGCTGCTGATTGTACTAGCACTTGAAACTGTCAGTTCACTAGCAGCTAGACATGTTGTTTGCACTGATCCCTAGCAGATGATATTGACCGAGCACGTGTACGCTATATCATGCCAGCAGTTTCCTGCACCAGCAAGCAGTATCCATTCCATGCGCCGGCTGTGGAAGCTGTTCCGTGCACTAGAACTGGAAACTGTCAATTAACTAGGAACTACATGCAGTTCAATGAACCGGCCCCTAGAAGCAGATCTTTGGAAGCCCAGAACTGCTACAATGTTTCATGTCGGCAGTTCCATGCACCAGTTCATGGGGTCCGTGACATGCACCAGGCTATAGAGGCTCTTCTAAGTACTAGCAGATGGACCTGTTCCAAGCATATGTGTTGTTTTTCTTTGCATAAGTACTTAAAGGATGGTCCATGTATTAGATGTGTAAGGTTGACTCTTAATGCTGCGTCATCTCTAGATGTGTTCAGTGTGATGAGTTCCCTACAGAGCACCTGAAGGCCATTTAAGCAGTAAGTGCTGACGCAGAAGGACAGCAAAGGGCATCCAGCACAGACAGCTTAGTTTATAGATTTCCTTTCTAAAAGTGTGGAGGGATGGAGAGGACTCCAGCAGCTGGGCCCGGAGTGTTGGCGCTACAGATGCAGTCTCCACGGCTACCCACATCAGATGTGGGAACCGAAGAAGGTGGTGGCTGGCGGGTCTCCAGTATCATTGTGATTGAAAGCAGTAAGGTGGTCTTAAAAACAGAGGAAGCCTTTCCTGACAAATATCTGCAGGTGAGGTGAAGGATTTCGAATTAGACTGTCAGATCTGAAGCAGGGACAAGTATTCAAATAAGCCACAAAGTGCACTGCTCGAGCCCCGCCCCTTGCAGGGAAAAAACCTTTAGAAACAAATATTGGCAGAGGCAATAGGTCTGGGTTTCATGTACAAATATGCCGAAATGTTTAAAACCCATAGCTATCATTCTAACAAAGCCTGGAATTGGCTTTGCTAATTTTATGAACCAGTGGCTGTAGTGATTTCTGTGGTGGGGCTATTGGAGGTGGTGTTGGTGGAGGTATTAGTGGTATTGGTGGTAGTAGTTATGCTAGTATTGGTGTGGTACTGGAAGTGGCATTAGTATTGTGGTGGTGTTGCTAGTGGTGGATAAAGTGTTATGCTGGTAGCATTGGCAGTGGTGGTAATGGTTGTGGAATTTGTTGGTGGTGGTGGTATTGTATTATTTGAGATGCTGGTAATAATGGAGATGTTATTAGTATTGGTGGTGGTGGTGTGTAGTTGTTGGTGTCTGGTGGTGGAGATATTGCTGATAGGTTAATGGTGGCAATGGCAATGTCTTTGTGATGGTGTGGTTGGATGTGGTAATTGTGATGGTAGTACTGTTTTTTATTGATGGTGGTGTAACTGCTGCATGGCAAGTAGTGCTAGATGTGGTACTGGAACTGGTGTAGGTGGTGTAGGTATTGATGTTGTAATTGGTGGTGGTGGTGGTATGTTTATGTGATATTGGCAGTGGTACTAATGGTGGTATGTGGCACTAGTGAGTGTGTTATGTCATAGTGACCTTGGTTGTTTTGGTATTGGTGGTGGCATTGATGGCGGTGGTATTGGAGGCGAGGTGTGGTTGGCAGTGGTAGTATTACTAGTAGTGTGTGGTATTGGTAGTGGTGTGGTATAAGTAGCGGTATTGGTAGAGGTGATGGGATTAGTGATGGAGTAATATTGGTGGAGGTGTGGCTTTCCTATTGGCATTCTCAGTTATGTGGTAATGGTGGTACTGCTGGTTGTGGTATTGTGACGTGTTAATGGTGGTGTGATGATCAAAAATCAATAAAAAGGTCATGGTTTGGTCTGGCTAACACTTGAATCATGACAAAAGCATTAAAAAATACATATGGCAGTAAAAGATTACTCTTTTCTCTATGCAATGCCCCTCTGAGAAAAAGAATTCAATGTGACAAGAAGTGTGATGGTTGAGTGTACTTTTTATATGTAAAATTACTTGCATGATTTGAAATGCATAGACTCCATAATAGGAGAAATAATGCGCCAAACAGTCTGTAGCATGACAGTGAGAGAGAGAAATACTTCTCCAGGCTGATATAAGATGTGACTGACAAAGTCCATGGCCTCTGAAATGATGCGATAGAGTGGCTGCTGGGTTTTTTGATGAATATATATTTGCCACATTTGCTTCATAATCCATCATCTGCTGCATAATGTTCTGATTTTACCAAAAAACATATTTTGTTTCTAGAGCAAAAAGTTCAAAGGGTACTAAAAACACATTGACTCATGTTGCCTCACAGTGGAAGCACCTTTGCAAAGCTTGACTGGTCACTTTTATCTTGCTTATTTCTATATTTAGGTGTTACTGTTAAGCTGGTACTAATGAGGTGCAACCAATGCCCAGACAGTGTTAATACGTGCAAAAATGACAAGATACTGGAGAAATTCTGTTACAAAAAGTGTCATATTACTCCGTATAATTTGCATTTTTCTTGCTGTATAATTTACTCAACGCTGATGCATAATTCGGCCCTCATCTTCAGCATAATTCTAGTGGCCCTGCCAATGCCTCAAGCCAATGGGTGAAAGTTGCAGATCCAAATAAACAATTCTTTGAATGAGGCTGGCCCAAAGTCCACTCTAGGCACATTGTAAGTTTTCAACTCATCCCTAAGAGCCCCATACCGTACATTTCACAAATCATTTTTTTCAAATATATTTGCTCAAGAGCGAAGGATTTAAATTCAATTGTAAGGGTGGTGAAGTAATTAAATATTCCAATATTTCATGGCCTTCCCTGGCCCACAGATTTTTCTCCAAAACAGAAAATCATCTGTGCGCAGGTAAAGAAACTGTACAAGATATAAAAAACCTTGATACAGTGTAGGCAAATATGTGGGCAAGAAAAAACAATGCCTATGTGATATGAGGTACCTTACTGAATAAATGCTTATTAAAAAATCCTGTGCCCAAAGAAAGCATACAAGATACCATTCTGTGTCACGGTGTAAGGTGCATCCCTATTTGTTTACTAAAACATTTGTGCTAAATATTGTAGTCTGCCACGGGTACCAGTCAAGAAAGCAGGCCTGCCAAGGGTGACCACAGCTGCTTAAAAGGTCCAGAACCGCTCATTGTGACAGGGTCCTGCTCAGTGTGTAATGGGGCTGCACCATGTCAGACCTGCTTTTCAGGCTGCCAGAACTGGTGCATATTTCTTGTCATACAACCTTAGGGTGTTGACAGGTCTATGCATTAGGTTGTATGAGTGTTTAATTTCCGCCAGTGGTTTCCGGAGCTCAGCACTGGTACTTAATCGTAAGCACCAGCGCTTATGACAGTCTGCCACATGGTGGCGCTGCCTGGCTATTTTTGGTATCAGCATAACAAAAGCTGTTTATTAATTTAAAATTCATTAACATTGACTCATACCTGCCCCCCGGCCCGTTCTTATAGCTTTGGGTTCTTGGAGTAGTATGAATTGTCATACTTGCAAGAGTATGATGGTTAATAGTTGTGTTGGCACTATCGTTGGCAGCGCTAGCAGAGGTAATGGATGGTACAAGCTCTAGTGGCCTCCTGACAAGGGCCCTGCATGTATTTCTTCACAAATGAAGCACTGGGTTGTTTGCAATACAATTGTGCCAGTGTCCACATTTTCCCGTGATGAAAACCACAAATTGGTCCTTTATGTAACACACCACTGCTATGCCATAAACCAGTTTCCGCTAGTTCAGAGACCACACCCTCCTAGGACATAAAGCTCCACTGGCAGATAAGAATACACACTCCAGTGGCATGCACACCACCAGAAAAACATACTATCCCAGTCTGTAAAAAACACCACTGCAAAGCAAACACTGGCATTTCCCTGATGTGCACAGTGTTTTAACCAATCATGCCAGAATCTATATTGATCAGATATGTACAGTACCTCTGTTATTCCAGATTCCACTTTACAGAGGCGCACAAAGCAGTCCTTTATTTGAGACGGTGGTTTCTGGTGCTCGACACAGCTCTTACATGTCAGCACTGGCACTTATGATAGCTTCCACATGGTGGTGCTGTTTGTGTAATTTAGAGATAAGCAGAACAACAGTTGTTTATTAATTCAATTTACATTCAAAACAACTAATACCTGTCGCCGAAGGCATTCTTATGGCTGTCTGAATTGTCACACCTGAGGCAGTGTGATGGTTGTAGTTGTTTAGGTACTGTCATTGGCAGCGCTCCCTGTGGCAATTGGTGGAGCAAGCTGTGATAGCCTCCTGACAAGGACCCTGGCGCCTATTCTTTTTTACAAATTAAGCCCTGGTTGGTAGTCAACAGACGACAACAAGTGAAAATAAAATGAAATAATAAGAAAACAACTTACCTTGCGCTGGCGGCATCGCTGAGGCGGTAAGTGCAAGGTAAGTGGCTTTCTTTTTATATTTATTTTCCCTCGCCGCCATCTGTCGACTCCCCCTCCCCACACGCGCCTCACCACAATTACCTCCGCTGGCCGTCACTGGTTCTCCCTTTGTGAGGTTTTTTGCATCTTCCCCTTTCTCCGTCTTTCCACATTACTCGTTTTTTGGTCTCTTGGTCTCTGTAAATGTCTGATGCAGAAAAATAATTGTCACTCACACAAATGAGTGCCGGTGGTCCAGGGCACAAGTCGTAAAAAAAGAAGTGGGGGGACGCTGTTACCGGAAGTGACGTCACGGCAGGAAGTGATGTCACGAAATGTGCCGAGCTCCTCGCCCCAGAGAGGCCAAAGAGTGAAGTCCAGCTGTTAGGCAGGGTGGATGGCGTCCCCCCGGTAAAATAAGTGGGGGACGCCGTCCACCCGTGTGGTACCCCGACTCGAGCCCTGCGGTGGTCCCTAGCTGCAACCACTGGTTCATATTAAGGACTGGGTGGAACAGAAGACCCACCTACATCGCTGCAGGAAGAAAATCACAGTAGTGCACAAGAAGAATAGTGCATTGATTTCCACATTCTGCTGCAACTCTGTGCCACTTGTGCCTGTGATGGGCGCAAAATCCCTGCAGATCCATGTATGGGCAGCCCCAGACTGGCAGTACCAATGGAATGGAATGGAATGAGGATTTGTAAAGCGCGATGGCTACCCGAAGGCGTCCAAGCCACCCTTTTAGCCCATGCTCTGGAGGCTATGAAAAGCGAAAGCAATCAAAGTGTGTTGGACGTTTGAGTGATTAGCATGAGGCCAATGATGACTACAGGGAAATGAGGCTTTAAACCAAGCGGAAGTTTGGTTTAAGACATGAAAATGATGCTTTCAACTTCCATCCCCCTGTTCCCATTCACTCACCCACAGCTGCTTTGGGTCAAGGAGGCAGGGGAGCCTTTGGACCACTCCACCAGCTGGGAGCTCCTTCAGGGGCGTAAGCCAGAATCAGACCACAGGTGGCTTCATGACTGGACCATAGTGACCTGTCCAGCCCTGAATGCAGCCCCATTTCTCGTCCTTTCGAGGTGATCCAGTTGGTATTAAGGAATGCCAGTTCTGGAATTTGACTTCTCATATGAGACACATGAGAAACTGAAGTAGGACAAATATCCGTGGCCTGTATACAGGGCTAGGTGTGCTCTAAGATCTTTGGCCCCTCAATCCTGAAAGCCTCCCTGAGAGCCGCATGCAATCTGCTTATAATTACACAGACTGGATTATCTGCTGTAGAGAAATAATGCTCCTTGGCACGCTTTGATAATCTGGGACACTGGCATATATCATGAGTTTCTTCTTGAAAGACCTGCAGAAAATATGGCTTTATAGCCAATATCTATGAAAGTTGTGCTGCAATGTGAATCGTATGACCATGTCTTGAAAAGTCTGTACTTGAGAAAAACCCCACTCAGTCGCCTGTGAATAGCGAATGACTGGCGTGCTGTATCTGCTCGTGCAGTGCGATGTGCTGCTGGTACTAAAGCTCCTTCAAGGGAAGCTTGTAGCTCCCAGTCCAGCCCTGGTCGGGTGGGAAGAAATTAGCAAAGTGGAGTCCTGCATTAATCGAAGAGTCAATTACCATATGCTGATTGGGAGGAAGAAAAGGGTCAGTTTGAGTTGGGAGAGGATGAAGGGGTCCCTTTGCAGCACTCTTGTACCATGACGCAACTTAAAAATGAGATTTATAAAGTCACACGAGGCCACCTTGCTTGGCCCTGAGTGGCTTCATAAATCGCGAGTAATGCAACACATCGCTATTCGCTGCATTGCATTACCCTGCACCAGGGAGGCGTTTCCATGGGTGTTGCGGTGGTGTTCCCACGCAATATTCATGGATTGTCACACATTCCCAGATTTACCAGAAGTGGTGGACCTGGGGATGAACCGAAAAATGTACGCCTATCCTGAGGTGTAACAAGGTGAAATCTCATCATTTCTCCTCATTTTCCCCTCTTTCTAGTGTGCTGCATTCTGCACCACACATAGAAAGAGGAAACAACCTCAGGGGATTGTTTTTGTGCAGGATGGTGTCCCTTCCTGCACAGATACAATCCTCCTTACAACGCAGGCACCCTTGCACCCTGGTGCAAGGGAGCCTACATTGGTGCGAGTCCGCCGAAAGGGCACCAGTGCAGGGGAAAAGGTGAGAATGCATCGTACTGCCTTAAATACAGCACATTCCTGCCCGTTCCCTGTCGCACAGCGCAGCAGGGTGATTACTGCGCTACCCTGTGTGACTTTGCCATAAACATGCCCCGAAGTGTTTACCTGAAAGTTCATGTTCATTGACAGCCTAATAAGCCTGACAGGTTTTCGAATGGGTTGGCAAATTGGAAGCTTTCTTGCATGATACTGGTTACAGGGACAGAGGGTAGGAGGAGAACCAGCCAGGAGTCTGGGGACTTTTGCAGCCACTTGGCTCTTCAGTGTAAGAGGAAGAGCATGAACAGATCAGATGGACCTAATGGCCAGACCCACAAGGCTGCTGTCTCGAGCCGTTGGTTTCAAAGGCGTCCGGTGTCGCTAAGACATATCGATTGGAGCCATACCGAATACTAGTTGTTCATGAGCTCAGGACAGAAACCATCAAGTTTCAATGGGCACATTTGTGCCACTTTTGGCACACCACTGTCACTTTCTGGTGACAAAAGGGCACACCACGATAACTCTTTGCCTCTTTTGTGTCAGTAGGGTACCCCTGCGCTATTGTTTGATGTCCGCAGGGTGAGCCACCATTACCCATCCATGTCGCCCTTTGGTGCCAGGAGGACGCATCCCTTCCACCCTTTGGCGCCTGACGTGCGGAGGAAAGAAGTTCCTCTAACGCAAGTGGCATGAAAGGGTCTCTTGAATTTAAGAGAGTCTCAGAGCTCCATAGCTTTCTAAAATTAAAATAAAGGGGAATGTAAGAGAATGTATGTATGAGGGAACCCCAAGAACTTTCTGAAATGAATGCATGGGAACTGACATATTGAGAAACACCAGGATCTTCTGGATTGGGGTGAATGTACTGGGACCAGCTGGGATTAACATGTTGGATGTATCCAGCGCCTTTGTCAAATAATGCATTGGAGGCGGGAGCATGCACCTCTTCTATCATCATGGTAGAGACAGACATTCTTATGGAAATAGTGCACTGGGGCAAGCCCAGAGCGCTCTGGAACACATGTTTTTGGGGACAAAGCCATCTGGTTTCAGGGCAGGACTCAAAAAAAAAATAAGGCCTAACTAAAAAAATTACCCCAGCTCCGCACTTCAAGAAGCCGCAGCTAGAATGGGCATGGCTGGGTCAGTGCAACCCAGCCACCTCCAAATGCAGTCCTAACCCTACAGCCAAGGAAAATGTCATAGTGGCAGCAAGACCAGCCCAGCCCTTCTGATTTGGCTAGATGGGGACTCGTAGCTCCGTGGAATACCCTTTATAGGGAAACCCCATGCTTTCTGGAAGGGATATATAGGGCCGCTGCTGTGACAGGCTTGAGACTAATGCCTCTGGAATGACTTTGCTGTGGACCGTGGACGGCCATGGTCTTCTGGTAGACCATGCCTGGGAGGAGCTCATGACCTGGGTGTGGGTAAGGGTGAAAGCTCGTGGTTTTCTGGAGGTAATGAGGAAAGACATTTGGGCCCTCAGTTGTAAATGGGCGACACGCAGGTGCCTTTGAGTGTGAACAGGGAAAGCGCAGTGGTGGTTTGTTGTGAATGAAGACAGCGGCATGGCCTTCTTGTGGGAATAGGGGTAATCCCGAGGCATTCCAGTGTGAACTGGGACCTGAGACCATACCATGGCCATCTAGTTCAAAGGGGGGACTCTCTACAGCACGGGGTGAAAATGATACAAACCTCCCTGCGCCCCTGTGGTGTGAATAGGGAACTCCTCGGGCCCTCTGGTGGAACTCGCAGAAAGTTCCATGGCCCCCTGCTGCGGACGACTGCGACCCGCAGCTCCTTCCAATGGATGTGGACAGGCCTGAGGCCCTTTGTTATGAACTTTGAATCCCACAAGACCCTGCTCTACCCTGTCACAGCACCTACCTGTGACCTCTTACCCCCATACGTCCTTTTCATTGGGCCAAAGGGATTTCCCAACATGGGCATGGGCCTCTCACCATCTGATGTGAATATGGTCGAGAGAGGTGTTCCTGGTGTGAAAAAGCAAAGGTACAAAGATCCCTGATGTGATTAAATGCTCTTCTCGAGATGGGGCAGCCTATGTGTCTCCGCCTTTGAGGGGGACCTCAGCAGGAACAGGCATCTATTATCAATCTATACATAAAAAAGAATATAAAGCAAGAAGCAAAGTCAGAAATTATTTTTGTTGTCATGAAGTGTGCATGGTGAGTTGTCAGACTGAGTGACGGTGGCAACTTTCACCCCCTGGTTTTTCATTGGGGCTGTTATGGGTAGAAACCGCCCTAGACATCATTTCTCTGAGACATTCCAACATTTCCAGCAGCCCCCTGCAAGCAGAGCACTTCCCTCTGCACAGCAGAGCTAATTGTGTTCAGTAACTCATTTTAGTCAAGAGGCTTTAATTACTACCAGTTCCCTGAGGACCTGAAATCATTACTAATTTTCAAAGCAGGAGGGCAGAGTTAGTGTGGGTGGCTCCCCCCTCCCTCTGCTTGAAGATATTGTCTCCAAATGTCACACAGCCTGGGTATAGGTGAGAGCACTTTTCATCGGTTTGGAGTATTGCCAGAGACAGAGGGGGGAGGAAGCTCAGACACTTCTTACCCCCACCTATCCCCCAAAACTGTTTTGGAACTTAGGCGTCCTCACCCTTTCTGTGGTCTAAAGTGGGGTTCTCTATGCCTTGCAGATTTGAAACGATGCACTTAAGGCCCAGTTTACAGAAGAAACAGGATTAAAAACGATATGTTTAAAAGTTAGCTCAAATAAACGTTATATGCAATTTGATACTCCCCTTTAATATTTAAAAATGCATTATCTATCTCTATTCACATCTACTTACAGCATCCTTTCATTTAACGTTATGCCATTTCTATAGCAGTCATATAATATGACTGGAAATGTACTTAGAAGCAACAAATAGTAATGCACACTTAACGAATCGAGGCCTTACATGGTAGAACTGGCCCTGAAGTCATTACAAGCTTAGACCATTATCTACCTCTTAGATTACACCAAAGTCACTACGCCAAAAAGGAAGCACTCAGGTAACTGAAAATGGTCCAGCTCAGACAATCCTAAATAGTTCCACCAGGTTAGCCTCATCTTGAAAATTTAGGCTTCAATTTGCAGTAATATTTAACCCCTTCGCTGCTGATGACGAGCTCAGCTCGTCATCAGCCACGGGTGGCGTGTGCTGATGACGAGCTGAGCTCGTCATGTAACGCGGAAAATGGAAAACAGCTGCACAGCGCAAAAATCACCGCAGCAGCGATGCGGTTAAGGATAAAAAGCCATATCAATATAAATTAGCAAACGTCTCCTGACGTAACTGGCATAGCATTAAGTATGAGCCCTCTTACACCGCAAACATTGTTATATAACATTAACTGGAAGTAATTGAGTTTTTAGTTGATGCGGTGAGTACCCACCTCAAGTAATAATCACAATTCTTGTCAGGGTGAACCACCAAAGTCACTAAATAAACATGAGCTGCCTGGGGGTTAACTTAGGGGTGATGTGTAAAGTACTTATGCAATACTAAAACCGTAATAAAGTCAAATTACAAAACAATAAATATCCCAAAGCAAATTAGAAGAATAGAGTAAAATGTCATAAACAAAATGACATCAAAATGACAAAATCCAACAAGGGGAACCGGAGATATGAGGTTTTAAATGCTTTAAGTAGAAATAGCACCAAGAAGCACAAAGTGCCAGTAATAGTCAATAGCCGCTGTACAACAGGACCTAGGCACAATTTGATGGTGACCGCAATGGATCTTGGGTTGAATAAACTAACCAGGTTCATCAAGGTCAAAGGTTTTACATTCTGACTTTAGTCCTTTAAGTCCCCATCCACCACGGGAGTACACTTCCAAAGCACCCCCAGGACCTCACAGGAGGCACTTGGACACTCGCAGGGTGTCAGGGAGAGGCCACTGCAGGGTCCCGTCCAGGTCCAGTTTCCACTGGTCACCTGGGCCGCTGCAGGAGGGGCCTCTTGTAGCTTGTTGTGTCCCAGTAGCTTTAACAGGAGGTCAACCTTATGACCCTTGGACTGAACGTTTTGTCCTGGGTACAAGAGGGAGAGCAGGTCCAGACTGCTAGGCTCTTCTTATGTCTCAGACAGCGGGGTCAGTCATCTTCCTGCCTGGGTATGCCACATTTATGCCTAGCACGAGCTAGTGGGTGGGAATGACCACTGAGGGTGACCTAATCAATGGGGCAAAGGTTTGCGTTGCTAACCCTACCCACTTTGGGCATTTTCATGGGGATGTGTGTAGAGTGTTCCATGGTAATCTTCGTTTCCTCCAATTTCTAACAATAAAATCTAGTTTTAAGTATACCATGTACCCCTAAAAAGCTCAGAGACAGAAAGTCTGGTAAAATCAAAGCTGACCTTTCAGCAGCCTGATCATAGACACACACAAAGTGTTTTGGCATTCTGTTTCCCTCCTTTGGCGTGGCCCCACAGTTGTTATGAAGCTTAAAGATACCCGACGGTAGTACAACCCCTTACAACAATATGGAACACCTCTCTGCTATCTGGTCAGTTCCCGGAGACTTGGAAACAGGCCATTCTCATTCCCCTCCTGAAAAAACAAGAAGCGGACCCCACAGTACTCTGTAACTATCGCCCGATATCATTGCTTCCTAAACCAGCTAAAATTTTTGAAAAAATAGTCCAAGAACAACTCTCTGACTATCTAGAAAACAATGATCTCCTCCATGATTCACAATCTGGATTCAGGAAAGGGTATAGTACCGAGACTGCACTTTTAGAGGTCTCAGAGACCGTGCGAGAGAGTGTGGACAGGGGCGAGGTAGCCATGCTGGTGCTCCTCGACCTGTCCGCAGCTTTCGACACGGTTTCTCATGCCATCCTTCTCAACAGACTTCGCGAGCTGAGGATTTGTGACACCCCTCTAGCCTGGATCACGTCCTTTTTATTGGGCCGTACACAACAAGTATGGTGCCGCCCTTTCTGGTCCAAAGACAAAAAACCTTTGGGCTGCGGGGTATCCCAAGGGTCTGCTCTCAGTCCCCTCTTTTTTAACGTGTATATCGCATCCCTAGCAAAGGTGATTGAGACAACGGGGGTTAGAGTGGTCTCCTACGCTGATGATACTCAGCTCATCTTTTCCATCAGAGACCACTCACCCCTGGGTTTTATAAACCTTAAAACCTGCCTCTCGAATATAGTAGCGTGGATGACTCTGAACACGCTAAAACTTAACACGGATAAAACAGAGGTACTGTTTTTAAATCAAGCAAACCCTTTGACACCCACCACCTGGTGGCCAGCAGAACTTAATCCACCCCCCTCCCCTGTAAAGACAGCCCGTAACCTGGGAGTTCAATTCGACAATGAATTATCCTTCAAAACTCAAATCCAGAAAGTCACCTCTTCTTGCTTTGTTAAATTACACATGCTAAAAAAGATCTCCCACTTTCTCTCTGCTGAGGCCATGAAAACAGTGACCCATGCCTTGATCACTTCACACCTGGACTACGCGAATAGTCTTTATCTTGGACTCCCTGCTTACCTATTACACAGACTGCAGATGGTGCAGAACGCTGCATCCAGGCTGATCTGTAGAGTCCCCTACCGCCACTCCATTTCACCCCATCTTAGAAAGTTGCATTGGCTCCCAATCTCTGCTCGCGTCAGATTCAAGGCCCTCACACTAGTTTTTAGGGCCCTGAATGGAAATTGCCCCCTATATCTGAGACAACGATTGAAACTGGTCCATTCGTCCCTTAACCTCAGATCGAACCATCGCCGGCTCCTGCTCCCCCCCAGGTTCCGCCTTGTGAGGAAGGGTGGCAGAGCATTTGCAGTAGTCGCATCAAAACTCTGGACCGCCCTACCCATCAGTCTCTGCTTCGCTGACACTGAATCCCAATTCAGGGGCAAACTAAAAACCTTTTTATTTTCTGGCTGCTAATTCCTCCTCCTGTTCATTCGTAATCCTTAGCGCCGGGACACCCCCGTTGGGGGTAGCCGTGCGCTCAACAAATGTCAATAATAATAATAATAATAAAAATAATGAAAGTCTAAAATGCTACAGCCTAGAGGTGGCACACATATATTTGTAAAAAAAAAATGACTCCCTGCAAAAATACTTTGAAAGCAAGACATGGAATGACACCAGAAAGGAAAGCAGAGGTAAGTCCACCAGCTCCTGCATTGTGGACTCATTCCTAGGTGGATGTGCACACGAGCACAGCAAAATGCGGTTACTCAGAATGAGTACAGCCAATAGCTGAAGTGGGCTGACGCATAGCCACATGCTGTGGTGAGTGTAAACAAAATGTGGATGACACATGAACATAGGAATGGATGAAGAGGCCTGAAGCCCGTTGGATGTATACATGTTTTTATGTATTTTCAATGTGATGCCTTTGGGAAAGGTGGCTGGCTACACAACTGAAAATGAAAACATCTATGGACCCATTTATTCGTTAACGCTGCTTGTATTACAGTGGTGTGTGGGGGGGCTCCCTCCCCCCTCCCAATTCTTTCTCTCACATAAACAATTTTAAATATGCGTGTACGTTTGTTTTGGTGGCTAAATAATAGTTTACGTCGAAGTGGACCAACGATTAACTCACACCCCTATTTACTTATGCTTATTCCATTATCGATCTGTTAACTTTTGGTACTCAATCACATGTATCCACCAGTTCTTCTTTTAGATCATCTGTCTATGTATTCATCTGCCCATCAATGTGATCACAAATCTCTATTTGTGATCTGTCTCTCGAGCTATATGTCACTGTTCCCATCTCTGTGTCCCTCTGTATCTTTCTAGCCAATAGTTTACGTCTTCAGTGTAAAACACAAAATAAAATGTTATAATAACCTAAAATACGTTTCCGTGTATACGTTGAAGAGAGAGTTTTCCCGCATGCGGTTTATTGACCGGCCGGAGCCATCGATAAACCCCTGTGTCAGGGCATCACTTCGACCTCGGGGTCAGCAGGTGAACCTGTTATTGGTGCGCCAGGCTCAGGTGACACCGGCCCTTTAAGAACTGCTGATGCTCACTCCTGCCACCGGGGGCGCTGCTGAGCCCGAACCCAGGCTGGAATCTTCGGAGAACCCATCAAAGGCTTACAGGTAGCTGAGAGATCAGACATCTGCTGTCTAATGCACCATGATTGGAGGGGGAGGAGGCGTGTGAGGAGGAGGAGGGGGCACTGGGAAGCCCCCTGCGCTCCCCGGCCCCCGAGGCTTCTGCAGACAGCCTGGGCTTAGAGAGATCTCCTCACGCACCGTTGACAGGGAGCACCGGATCCCTGGCACTGGACCAATTTGCCATCCATCTCGGAGTGTGTGTCAAACGGATTGAGAGGCGGAGGGAACCCTCAGGTGTGGACGGGAGGGACCGAGAAGGGTCAGGCGCTGGCATCCTGTGCACTGCATCGGGCGGCTGGAGGTAAGAGGGCCGGATGGTGGGTGTGCGGAGCCCGTGGGCGAGGGTGGCATTAGAGCCCCCGGCACCCTGGCCGCCAGTGGCTCGGTATCTGGTGGACTGTGGACGAGGGGGGCCGGTCCGAGTGCGCTGCAGTGATTGGTAGCTGCGTGCTGTGGTAAGGATGGCTGCAGCCCTCAGCTGTCAAAGGTTGGGGGTGGGGGGGGGGGGGGGGCGCAGTGTGTGTATGAAGGGTGCACGAGGACGGATGCTCCTGTTTGTACATGTGTGCACGTGAGGAGTGCGCTCCCGTGTGTGTGGCCTCTCATGTCACACGCGAGGCTCTGCTGTGCTGTCTGACCGCTGCATACAACTGAACTGACTGAGTAAGGAAGACTGCTTCCGCCCTGATTAATGCACTCTGCGCGGCAGGGTGCTGTGCGCGGCTGCTCTGCGGGGAGTAGCGCTACTCCGCGGGGGGTGCTGTACTAGGCTGTGTGCGGCGAGGATGGGGCGCTCTTGTTGTGCGGTGTGGTGCACGAAGAGGGCGTCCAAGACCTCTGAGTTCGGCGAGGAGGGGGCTTCTGAGCTGTGCGGGTATGAAGGGTGTGCTCTGAGCTGCGTGCACCATGAGGAGGGGGCTTCTGAGCTGTGCGGGGTATGAAGGGTGTACTCTGAGCTGTGTGCTGCATGAGGAGGGGGCGTATGAGCTGTGCGGGGTATGAAGGGTGCCCCTGAACAGTGTGCTGTATGAGGAGAGGATTTCTGAGCTGTGCGAGGTATGAAGGGGGTGCTCTGAGCTGTGTGCTGCATGAGGAGGGGCCTTCTGAGCTGTGCGAAGTGTGAAGGTTGTGCTGTATTAGGAGGGTGGTACTGAGCTGTGCTGGGCATGAAAGGTGTGCTCCTGAGCTATGTGCTGTCTGAGGAGGGGGCTTCTGAGCTGTGCGGGGTGTGAAGGTTGTGCTGTCTGAGGAGGGGGCTTCAGAGCTTTCTGATGTATTAACCTGTCCCCCGGGTTGTGTAGTGCTTGAGCTGTGAACTGCGTGAGGGGTGTTACTGTACTGTGTGCTCTCTGAGAGGCGGAGCCTGTGAGCTGTGTGTTGTATCGATGGTGCTCTTGAGCTCTGGCCTTGTACGAGGGCGCTCTGGTGCTGTGCTGCACGAGGAGGGCCTTGCTGGTCTCCGCTCTGTTAGAGGGGGGATTCCGAGCTGTGTGTAGTGTGATTGGCTCCTGGGGGTTCTCCTGCGCAGTGAGATGTAAGAGAGGTGCCCCAAGCTGCACGAGGGGAGTCCCAGAGCTGCCTACTGTAGAAGGGGTGCGTGCTCTGAAGTTGTGTGTTGTGTGAGGGGTATCCTAAGCAGTGCATTGTAAGAGGGCTGCTCCTGAGCTGTGTCCGTGCTCCTGAGCTGTGTGCGGTACGCGAGGCCCCCTTGAGCTGTGTGCACTAATCGAACTGTACAAAAATATTTTAGGAACTTTGATCTGGAGGGCAGAGGGGGGTGAGGGGTCCTAAGGGCAGGGCCAGTGGTCGTGGGGTGCTTGCAGCGGCACCAACTCACTGAAGGCAGGGCTGGTGAAGAATCCCAATACTACTGAAAGAGCAAGTGTGTGGATTGGGGGATTCCTGCTTACTGCAAGAGCGAAGTAATATAAGGCTCAATAGTGCATTTTGGAGCACATGTTAGCAAATACATGTCTGAAATGTTCAGTCTGTTATTGTGATGACGTGCACTTGGATCAAGATTCCAAAAGTGAACGAAAGGAGAATACTTTTTCCAGCATAAATATTGTCAGGTAAAACGTGGCAGGAATTGAATGGGAAAATACGGCCATATTCTGAGTTTTGAGGCTCAGAACATGGGAAACCATGTGTTATTTGCATTCTATTCATCATATCGAGTTGTAGAACTCACAATGGGTAGGTAATACCACATCTGATAAATACTGCACCACCGTTTTATTCTAAAGGTTTATTTTGTAAACCAAGCAGTTGTTTTGATTTCATGTGAGTTTTAACTGATTAGCATAGTGTAGCATTCTTATTTCACACTCTCCTGTATCTCAGCAGGTATTGCCACGGTCCGTTTACAAAATGCCATCATTTTTGAGTCAAGAATGAAAAAGTAAATGCTGTGTTAAAAAATGTATTAGCAGCCGCTCAAAGCAGGCTATCTGAAATTTGATATTCTGTCTTTGAAAACATATTATACATTGCTAGACAATCAGGCAAACGCATTTATTAGTTGATAAAGTGAACTCCTTCAAAGTTATGGGGGAGGGGCGCACCCTTAGTTCTAGGGCCACTGGTACAAAGTGCGAAATATTCTGTACATTTTACCTTCAAGTATCTGCACATCTAATATTGGATCTATCGCACAGTGATTATAAACCCATGATTTATGTGTTACACACACATATCTTCATTAAGTGGATTAGCCACTGAGTTGTCACATTGAGCAGACTCTGGCTGGCAGGGTGCAGATATTTCTACAGTAGGTGCATTCACCTACTGAACTTTCTGACTGGAAGTAGAATCTGCAGAAGAGCACTAAAATATGAGGCAGGGTTGACAAAGTCATGCGGCAAGAAAATGCAAATTATACGGCATAATGCACACATTTTTTAAAGTATTACTACATTATTTTGTAATTTCTACACATCGTAATACTATTTGGGCAATGATTTCACCTGAATGGTACCTGTTTAAAAACGAAATACATAAAGAAGCAACTGAACGATGACCAGTTAAACCTTGTGAAGGGCCTTCTACTGCGTGTACACGCGTCACAGCGCTTTTAGTAACTTTTGATCCGTTTGAGTTTGAAAAATTTTTTTCTTGTAAAATTCTGCAAATTATGTAGCAGATGATGGATTATGTGGCAAATAGGGCCGAGCCATAATGACGTGAAAAATGCTGCAACAGTGGAATTGCATAATTTCAGTGGCCCTGCCTACAGGCTAGGCATGTTTTTTTGCAGTCACTCTATTTATCAACCCATTGAACTATGTTGCAACTATTACAGCCGCTGCTATGCAGATTAAACGCATGCTTAAACCATTCAACGCCTGTTCGGAAGTGTTCTTCTAATTTTAATGTTCTCCCCTTTTGATCCTTTCATCTATTTTCCTTTGTTTTTTTCCTAATTTCTCTCTTTTTGTCCTTTTCCCTCTGCCCCATTGCTTTCTCATATACTTCTCAGGTTCTGTACCATTCCTCTTACATTGTACATCTGCTTTCACCTTTCAGCCTTTTTGCGTTTTCTGAATTTTCTTTTTCTTTTTGTGTTTTTCATTCCTTTTTCGGCTTTTCCAGTTTAGCTTACTTGCAAACTTCTCCAGGCCACCAAGGTACCTTTAGTGCACTTGAAATCAAAGGACACACCTAAAAGTAGAACAGTATCCCATTTGAAATTGGATTGGAAATAGGGGTGAATTTTGTACAAATGTCACAGCTAAAAGCTCTACCAGAACCACAGTGGGGGTTGGAGGTACCATCTATGGGGAAGTGGGGGCAGCAGGGCATGAGTCGGGGGTACACGCGGGTACACGGCGTCCACCCACTCTTTTCACAGGGTGGACACCGTCCCCCCTAACAAGAAGTTGGGCCCCACAGAAATAAGTTGAACTTGTCCCAGTGTCATTTTCAGACACCGGCACACGTTCAGCAGCTCCAGCACATTGTCTGCTTTTCATTGTCGTCAGCAATGTGCAGACAGTAATGGGGCTTTTTAGGTCTCGCCTGAGCCAGCGCATGCGCTGATTCACATTTAGTTAATGGGTTTTTAAAGTGCTACCAGAGGCTTTTCCTGGCCTGAAGCTTGCGGATACGCACGCCTGCACTCGCGCACCCACAATCTGTCATTCCTCCGTCATGGCTAATAAAGCCTTACAGCGCTCTCCCAAGCACCTCGCTCTGCCCCTCCCCCACCACAGAGCGCGTCCCTGCGAAAACTTTCGCTTTCACGGCCACAAGGCCAATGCTTGTTATATATTTTTTTAATACTTTTTATACTTTAGGCGTTGTGCTCTACTACTTTTGTGGTCGGATATTCACATCTGACAAAACACAACAGCTCTGGAAATGTCCGTAGCAATGTTACAACAACACGCAGTGTGCCAGATCATGTATGCGTAATAGTGCAGTAAAAATGTAAAAATCATAGCAGGGGATTGGTTAAGTCCCGAACCACCAAGGTTCGAAGTTTGGAAAGCGAAAATGTACAGATTAGCTAGTTTGGAATCTAGTTTATATTCAGTTAAGGGGACAAGGAAACAGAAATTAGGGCTAAAGATATGGGACCTATTTGTAACACATATGAACTCCTGAATGGGATGACTATTTGATTTATATATGTAATTTTTGTTTATTATCCTGGGTATATGAGTATTCATTGGTCACTGTAGAGTATGAGTTGTCAATATTTTTGAAATTTGTTTTTGATTGTATTAACTCTCTTTGGGAATCAACTATTGTACTCATTGATTCAATGTTTACCATGGTATCTTTATATGATGTGTCCGAAAGTGTGGGAAAAAAAGAAATTGTTTTTTTTTTAAATGTAAAAATCCTGTCACTGCACCTCACGAGGAAGCTGTCCCACAACAAATAACTTGTTTTCAGTGACTGTCTTTCGGACCGTATACAAAATGTTGTATAATTCAATCACTAGTTTTACTTTCGCTCTTACAATGCATTTAAGTAACCCACCAGCTGTAACAAAGTTAACTGCCCAGACTGCTAAAACTGCGCCTATGCACTGCGGTCAGGGATGTGGAATTTAATCAAATATCTACTTGTCCATGGGGGAAGTTGCTTCATAAATCTACTTGTCCTGTAACAAAACCCACTTGTCCCTTTAGTGCCATGAAATGTGGCAACAGATTATGGCAGCAATCTCATTATAAAAGAGCACTAATATAACCTCACTGATTATGCCAGGGCTCATATAGTAGGATTTGAATACCAGCAATTATCTGATGTTGCCGGGTGTCTGCAGATCTACAAACTGGGGCTGAAGGTAGTGGTTAGCAATAGTTCCAGGGTTAGAATGCCATTTTGAGTCCCCGGACAATGACAGTCGTAAAACGTGTTCTAGGGTTGGGAAAAAAGTGGTTGTAGAGAAAGTGAACGTGCAAACACGCAGTTGACAAATAGTTTTGAGGAGTACGATTTCTAGGCCTACTCCTATAAATTATTTTGAATTCATGAAAGCCGTATTATCTGCACTTAACGCATGGACATATACCATGTGCGCACTTTCAAGACTTTATTTAATAATTGGGTCCCTAATTAGGTCTGGCTTTAACCATGACCTTTTGAAGCACTCTCTCTCTCTCTCTCTCTCTCTCTTTTTCCCTCCCCCCTCTTCACTGTGAGTGACAGCATTCTGCTCTTTCACAAGGAGCATATTAGCACATAAAGTAGTTTTGTTCAGTGCCAGGAAATACTGTGGCAATCTGTTCATTTTGAGACCAAAAACAATTTTTGCTTTTGCCAATGTTTGTTATAATGGCGAGGGCCTAGCAGCTCCCACACCAATAAGGCTTTACAAAAACCATGCCAAAACAAGTCACGCACTGGCATAACCAAAAGTCTGACTAACAATTTCAGACATATGGATTTGCCAATGCTTGTTTATTGTTGTTTCCTATAATCTTATTGAAACTGGTTACACTTAATTTACCATTTTGAATATTTTTGGGAAATACTAGCATGCAGCAACACAGGTTACTAAATAATGCTGCAAAGAAAAGGTTCCTAAACTTTTACAGTACGTTAGCTAACTGTTTTTTTCCTACTTGCATTTTTTTTGTGAACATTTTATTTTGAAAGCAAAGAATCATGAATCTTGCTTTCAAGCTTCTGCTAATATTTGTATCTTATCAGAGAGCATTCTGGGAGCATAATACATAGACTCAAATTGCTATACTTTGAAAATGTGTGTACACATTTTTATATCAGAACCACTGTCAGTAGTGCTGTCGGAGCTAACAATATTTACTTACAGCGCTCACCCTAATAATAAAGGATTTCCATTAATGAACCATGAAAGCAAGTCTGAACAGCATTAACATATGGATACAAATATTACCTTAACTGCAGAGAAATCCCCTTGCCTGATCCATAATGTGGTACTGTAAATTGACAGCTCTGAATTGAGTCTTCACTGCCTCCACTGAGAGCCCACTACTGCCAACCATCACTCAGGTGATCTTCGTGCACCAACCCCTCCCCATTGACAAAGCCAGTAGATCTCCTATTGGTGAGACTTACTGGCATTGCCAATGCTTGTGATTGATTATCAATCCCTGCTTTTAACCCGTGCAGTACAGTAAATCCAGTAGAACTCCTATTGGTGAGTCTTATTGGCATTGCCAATGCTTGTGATTGATTAGCAATCCCTACTAAATTTAAAATGTCCATGTTCTGTACCTGTTTCAATGAAGTGCCTTAGTGCCAAAATACATAACAGGACATATAACAGAACTTGATGTAGCTGTGCAAATAAGCAAATAAGCAAGCTTAAAGTGTCAGTGCTCAGTACTTTTTCCGATAAAGTATCTGACTCATTACAGAGTCAAGCACTAATGATAAACTTTAGTGTCTGAATTTCTTCAGTAGTATTGTCATAAGCCACTAGCAGCAAGTGTATGTGAATACCGCCTGGCAGTATAAATCGCGAATGTGCCAGTGCAAAAAGCACAATAAAGTGCCCATGCTTTTAACCAATTACAATAGACAATCCTGTACTCCTAATCAACCAAGTTCACTGTTTTCATGCAAAAAATGCCAATATTGATGGTAAGCAACCTTGAACATCTAAGTTTGGCAATGACCCGCATATGTTCAGTGCAAACAATTTCACATATCCAAATTAGTGGGGTTTCCTACCACAAAGTACAAGATTTCTCAGTACCAAGAAACATATAATACTTTCTGTGGATAGTTCATTTTATACAGTCCACATTCTCTCCCAGGGCTATATCAAAGGTGCATGTGCAGTTCTGCATCCAGATTTAAGCCTCATGGCTTATCTTTCCCCATCAAAATAAATATATATCTATATCTATTTATCTATATACATATACATATATATATATATATATATATATATATATATATATATATATATATATATATATATATATATATTGTGTGTGCTGTCATCGTTAGGGTTATGTGAACGTAGCCATGTAAAATGTAAATGTATGCGTGTGCATGTGTGCGTAGCCATGTAAATGTATGTGTGTGTATATGTGCATGTGTATATGTGTGTAGACCTCTGGCCGAAACGCGTAGGTCGTCTTTTTGTTACCTGACGCACTTTGCACTTTGCATGGTTGAAACTTAAGGAGAAATGAAAAAAGAGAAAAAGCAAATAAACATGAAGTGAGCAACTTGAACTTACCTGGATTTGCTGTTTGGTGTGCTGCCTTTCTGTGACCCTCTGGGACTTGGTGATTATTGCTGAGGGTCTGCACGGAAAACTTCTTCCATATATACACAGATATACACACACATGTGTGTGTGTGTGTGTGTGTGTATATATATATATATATATATACACACACATATTTACATGGCTGTTCACATAACCCTAACGATGGCAGCACGTTTACCTGCACCCCCATGCCCCCTCCTCCCCACTCTGTTCTCTGATGTGAGCAGGTTGTGACCTCCTCCTGTGCAGCCTGTAGAAGGAGATTAATTAATTAAATTATTCCAGACTTCAGAGCTGCCTGAGAAAGGACAGCATACCTTTCATGGCTGCTTCGCAAGATGACCTGACTTTTTCCCCCAAAACTGGGAGATTTATTTAAATTTAACAAAAGTGTTGGGACAACGGGACAGTCCTCTGAAAACTGGAACTGTCTGGAGAAATCGGGGATGTCTGCTCACCCTACTTATAGCCTGCTGCCGAGGGCTATACCTGTTGTTAAAGACCCTGAACGAGGACCTATAACAAGGGTGATGGTCTTTAACAACCGGGATAGCATGAGTCAGAAGAGCTATAAGCCTTTTAGAACATTTCACCCACTGAGAGTATAATGTTCTAAATTAAAAAGGGAGAAACGGAAAGATAAACATTGGAAGTTTATAGCAGGAGGCTTTTACCAGCCATTTTAAGCCAAAAGCCACTTCATTGTCTTCAGTGGAGCTCTCAACATTCCAGGCTTCTAAGATAGCCTTTTAGCCTGCTGCCAAGGGCTATACCGGTTTTTAAAGGCCCTGAACCAGGGCCTATAACAAGTTTGAGGTCCTTTAACAATAGGTATAGCGCAAGGCAGAAGGGCTATAAGCCTATTAGAACTTTTCACCCACTGAGAGTGGAATTTTCAAAATTAAAAAGGGAGAAACAGAAAGACAAACATTGGAATGTTATAGCAGAAGGCTTACACCTGCCATTATAAGCTGGAAGCCACTTCATTGTCTTCAATGGAGCTCTCAACATTCCAGTGTTCTATATAGCCTTATAGCATACTGCAAAGGGCTATACCGGTTGCTAAAGGCCCTGACCCGGCTTGGGCCTATAAAGAGGGATAGGACCTTTAACAACCGGTATAGCCCGATGCAGAAGAGCTATAAGGCTATTAGAACAATCCACCCACTGAGGGAAGAATGTTCTAAATTAAAAAGGGAGAAACATAAAGACAAACTTTGGAATGTTGGTGCTCCGGGATTATACCAGCCATTATATCCGGAGCTACTCCATTGTCTTCAATGGAGCTCTCAACATTTCAGTGTTCTAATTCTGAGTATGTAGCCCAGGGTTTCAAGGCCGCACAGGCCATGGAATGCAGACACAATGTTTTAGGACTTGTTTACTTGAGAGCCAACTCAGGGACCTCCAGGCAGGTGTTATGTGGTCATGCGGTCTCATGCAAAGGATCAGACATGCGGCACAGTGTTACTCAGGATCTTCTTAGCATTGAGGCCCAGTTTGATGCTGCTACAGGATTTCAGATGAGATTTACCTCTATCACTTGCTGTTTGGGTAGTATCTCCTGAAGATGGCCTAGCTGCTATGCCACAATTTTTACAACAATATTTGCCAGGGGTTTAAAGTAAAGGTGTTGGTGGGACGTGGCACCTTATTATGTGAACCTTCTGGTGGCAAGAATGTAGCTTCCCTGTATGTGAGGGAAGAGAGGTACCAGGCCTGGTAATATTACCTTGGCTATTACAATTCTTAACCATACAGTTTCCTGGGGAGGTTCAGCTTAGGTTTAGGAGGGCTGGATCCAGGTCAGATTTTCAGAGTAACCACTGACTGAGTAAATTATATCCATTTCCATTCATTGTATGTAGATTCAGGTCTGGACTTTGGAACCAAAAGCAGCCCTGGCAAAAATGCCCAAACCAGCCCCTCTCCCTTCATCGCCTTGCACTTTCGCCCTCTTTTCATCCATCCATGCTCGCTCTTCTTTCCACCCTTATTAATCGCTGTCACTCTACCTTCCACCTTTCTACCTCTCCTTCTCTCTCTAGTGAAGCCTCCCCATGCCTGGTGCAGTTAACCTCAGGGAGCTGGGGAAAGTGACAGAGGGACTAGGGGCGGCCCTTGCTTTCAAACCCGCCTCCAAGCGCTCCAGCCCACCGGGGAAATGCCTGGTGGAATAAAGGGCCTGTCCGAAACTGTGTACATGTATTTTATGTGGATATCCTGAAAATGTGGCAGGGGGCCTGCCTAGTTGCATCGCTGCTAGCAGTTCTCCTGGTACAAGGTCTGAAGACTGAAATGTAAACTGCACAACCGTCACTTGCGCCTGTGCTGCATAAGGAGGTGTGCTAACACTGTGATGTGCGTTCTGTTTCAGATGATGTGATGTGCTCTGCTTTGTGGGGCGTGTTGGACGTGCGCTGTAAGGTGTGTGCTGTTAATTTGTTGCATGAAAATGTGTCAGGCCTGTGTTTTATAATGCGATCGCTTTATGAGGTATAAAGCTTTTGTGCTGTACGAGATTGTGTCGCTCCTAAGCCAGAGTATTGCAATACATGTTACAAATGAAGTGTGCTGTGTGATGGTGTGTTGCTTGTGTGCTGTTCACAACATGAGCAATATTACTCCTGTGCTGTGAAGTTTTTGAGGCATTTCTCTCTTGTATTGTGCAAAGGTGGGTGATGCTCCTGTGCAACAATGTGGTGAGTTGCTTTCCTGCTGTACGCAAGGGTGTGTTGCCCATAGGGGGGTGGGTGTAGGGCTGCTGTGCTGCGAGTGGTGCTTTTTAATGAGTTATGGGCTATAAGAGGGGCGGGATGCTCATCTCCTTTATGGGTTTTGCTTGTAAGATGGGCTGTGCCTCTGTTGTATCTGTTCAGTAGCTTTGTATGGGGGTATATTTCACCTGGGTTGTTTCAGCTCCTATGCTGGAAAATACTGTGTTGCTCATAGTTTTTGTACTGTGTAGAGCTGCGTGTTCCTCTTGAGCTATATATTGGTGTGTTGTCGTCTTCTGTATGTACCGTATTGCCTCTATGTATGAGGTCTATTTCTAATGTCCTGCATGAGAGTGTGTATTGGTGATGAGGCGCCTAGTCGTGTTTCTTTGAACTATTCTTCACACTGCGGTCTTTGCTGTCCGTCCTGGCAATCTACGGTAAGGAATCCCCTACGAATGGCTTCTTTGAATTGTAGATCTCTTCTGAAGCATTCATTAGAGATTAATCTCCTCATACAAGATCACAATCTAGACATCTTGTTTTTAACGGAAACATGGCTTACATCAGGCTCAGAGGTGGATATTGTAAGAGCCCTCCCCCCTGGCTTTTTAATCTACTCTCAGAATAGGTCAGTAGGGCGGGGAGGGGGTATTGCCATACTTTACAGGGATTCCTTGGTGTGTAGGGCTCAGAATAGTGGGGTGTTGGACTGTGAGAGCTGTAAGTTCTCTTTCCAGATCTCACCTACGGTGGCGGTGTCTGGGTTATTGGTGTATCGTCCTCCAGGATGCATCGGAAATTTTGTTAATTCCTTGATGGAAACCGTCACGGTCTTGGCTTCCTCGACCACCAATTTTATGATGTTGGGAGACTTCAATCTTCATTTTAATGACCCGGCGGATCGCTTGGCGGCTGACCTCCAATGCGACCTAAAAGTATATGAGGTAGACCTCATTAACTCAGGGGCTACTCATAATAAGGGCCATTTGCTCGATCCGATTTTTACTAACGTTGTTGCTGTGAAAGTCTTACCTCCCTTCCCACTTTCGTGGTCGGACCATCTGTTAATCCCTTTCACCTGGCAAACGGAGGTCACTATTACATCTCCTCCCAGTGTCTGTATCTCTGAAAGTCCTTGGTCGAGGCTGTCGGTTGAAAATTTGACTCTTAAACTTGAAGGTTCCTGTCCCTCCCCTGTCTTGGACCCAGTACTGGCAGATGTGAATCTCAGTAGATGGTTGACCAGCTCACTTGACTCTGTCCTCCCAAAAATATCTGCTGTAAAGAGAGAGAAGAGAATGAGCTCTGCGTCTTGGTATACGCCTGAGTTAAGAACCCTTAGAAAGGGTTGCAAGAAGCTTGAACGTGCCTGGAGGAAGGACTGGGAGGAGACCAGTAAGGCTGAATATCGCTCGGCGATAAGGGCATACAAACTTGCTCTACAGCGCACTAAAGCTCAATTCTTTGAGGAGAGAATTAAGAATGCTTCGAACTCCTCTAGAGAAACCTTTTTAGTGGTTAAGGAGCTTTTGAGGGTTCCCGAGCCGCCCGCAGCCACTGATAATTTAGAAGAAAAATGCAAAGATCTAGCAGACTATTTTCACACAAAAATAGCAAACATCCTAAGTGCCCTGCCCCAGATGAACCAGAGAGCAGAGTCTAGCAGTGAACTAGTTGGACCCCCTGTTTGTTTAGAAGCTTTTGGACCAGTATCTGTGGATGAGGTCCTCAAGGCTCTGGCCACTATTAAGAGTGGCTCACCTTGTGATCCAGTCCCTATGAGGATTTTGAAACAGGTAGGTTCCACCATCGCTAATCCTGTGACCGAGTTGATCAATGCTTCTCTGGCGTCTGGCCTAGTCCCCCCGAACTGGAAGGGAGCAGTAGTAAAAGCCCTTTTGAAAAAGCCCAATTTAGATCCTCTTGACATGGCGAATTACAGGCCCATCTCTTTGCTTCCTGGGCTTAGTAAAATCACGGAAAGGTTGGTGAATCTCCATCTATCACACTTTCTTGAGTCCAATGGCCTGCTGAGAAATTCGCAAACAGGCTTTTGGCCAGGATAGGGCACTGACACCGCCCTACTGGCAGTCGTTGAAGAAGCCAGAAGCATTTTGGATTTGGGAGGATCAGTGGCAGTGATCCTCCTGGACCTCAGTGCAGCTTTTGACACTGTTAACCATCAAGTGTTACTTCAACGGCTGTCAGATGTAGGGGTGACTGGGATGGCATTGAAATGGCTTCAGTCGTTTCTTCGGACCTACCAGGTATGGGAAGGTAGCGCACGATCAGCATCAATCCCCCTCCAACGTGGTGTGCCACAAGGCTCCTCCTTGAGCCCCACATTGTTAAATGTTTATATGGCCCCCTTGGAGGATGTGGTTTCTCCATTTAATATCAAAATCGTGAGCTACGCTGATGATACCCAGTTGGTGGTCTCTCTTTCCCAGTCTGCCGAAAGCCCAGACATGCTGCATTCTTGCATGTCCAAAGTCTACACCTGGATGTGTGAGTCAGCATTAAAGCTGAACGGTTCAAAGACCGACATAATGCTCTTAGGGCATAAAGGTTCTTCACTCCCCTCGACTATCTGGCCCAGTTGTCTGGGCACTCTCCCCAACCCCAAGGAGGAGATGAAGAGTCTCGGGGTATAATTGGAGCAAGATCTCTCCTTCAGGACTCAGGCAAAAAAAACGGCAGGAGTCTGCTTCGGTCTTCTCCGGTCCGTGCGTAAAGTTCTGCCCCTCCTCCCACCGCTATCTAGGAAGTTGCTGATTCAGGGGCTGATTGTATCAAGACTGGATTATAGCAATGCTATCTATCTTGGTGCCCCTGAAGCAACGTTCAACAAACTACAGCAAATTCAAAATGCTGCAGCGCGGTTACTTAAGAACATTCCAATGTCACGGTCGGCTAAACCTGCACTGAGGGAACTGCATTGGTAGCCGGTGCGTGAAAGGGTCAAATTTAAGTCCCTCTGTCTTGCGCACAAAATTCTGCAGGGTAGAGGTCCTCCGGTCCTGAAGAATTTAGTTATACCCTATAAGGCCAATAGAACCCTACGCTCAGACCAGAAACACTGGCTCAAGATCCCCAAAGTTAAAAAGGCATGTACAGGGGGAAGAAGATTCTCAGTGAAAATTGCTGTTCTCTGGAATTTACTCCCCCTGAGTCTGCGTTCTGAGACGTGTCTTCTCCGTTTCCGCAAACTCCTGAAAACACATCTTTTTGTTAACTGCTGACCTTGAGTACATGTGACTGCCACCTCTCTGTTTCTGGAACAAGCGCTGGGATGCTCCAGGGTAACTACGCGCTATATAAGACTTTAAATAAAATAAATAGTAAATAAATAAATATTCTGCATAAGGTTTGAAGTGCTCCTGTGCTAATCACTGTTTTTCTGCTCGTTGGACTATGTGAGGGCGATATTGTGGGTGGTGTTGCTCATGTGCTGTATAAGGTGGCAAGTTATCCCTTTCTTTAAGTGTGTGGTTGTTGCTCCTGTGCTGTATGAGGTGGCAGGTTCACCTGTTTTTTAAAGAGTTTGTGGGAGTTGCTCCTATGCAGTTTGAGGTCGGAGATTCACCTGTTTTGTAAGAGTGTGTGGATTTTGCTCATGTGTAGTTTGAGGTGGCAGGTTCACCTGTTTTGTAATAGTGTGTAGGTGTTGCTCCTGTGCAGTTTGAGGGCAGGTTTCTCTTGGGCTCTAGAAGAGGATGGTGCTTCAGTATTGTATCAAGGGGTGGGTTATTCTTATGCAGAGCACGAGGATGATGGCTTGCTGTTCTTTTTGCAGGATATTTGAGGCTCATATTGTAGGAACATCTAATTTTGCTCCTGTGCTTCATAAAAGGTGTGTTGATTCTCAACAGAGTGTAGGTTTGTACAGCTGTGTGTTGTATTTGTTCCTGCACTGTAGGCAGTTTTTTTGCTTCTAGCTTTCATGAGGGACGGATGTGTTGCTCCTCGTCTTTAAAGAGTGGATTGCTTCTGTAGTGCACAGGGGCCTATGTTACGCCTATGCTTCGTTAGGGGCTGCAGAGTTCCTGGGCTTTACGACGTTGTGTGTTGCTCCATAGTTGTAAGAGTGTCTTGCTCCTATGTTGTCTGAGTAGGACTGGCTGTGGGCTATTTGATGGTTTGTCTTGCTCTTTGGATCTATGAAGTTTCTGCTGCTCATGGTTTGTTTGCTATAACTCATCATAGCATAATGTGTATTTGTAAAGTGCATTCACCCTTGGGTCTCTTGGTTCTGAAATGATGTGTGTATGCGAAGCAGCAGGTTGCTCCTGTGTTTTCTGGAGTCACACTTTGCTTCTGGGATATATGAGGGTGCCGGTATTCCTGTGTAATAAGAGAGCCTGTGTTCTAAAACTGTTTGAGAGAGCAATGCTTCTTTTCCTTGTTAGGCAATGTGGTGCCCTGTGCTTATTGAGGGGGAATGTTTCCTTTTGTCTGTGCCGTATGAGGGATTCTGGTTCTTGGCCCTATGTATGGGGGGTGTTTCACTCGTATGAGGGCATCTGCTGTTCTTTTGCTACATAAGGAGTATTACATAAACTCTGTCTAGTTGTGTTGCTTCTGAGCTGCATGGCGAGGTGTTGCATCTTAGTATGTGTGAGGGGTGCTGCTTCTGTATTGCATAGGGGCATGTGCTGCTCCTGTACTATGTGAGGTGTTGCTTCTGGGTCGTTGTTGTGGGTGCTCCTCTTCTACTGCCTGGTGTTGCTTTTGGGTTGTGTGATGGGGTGCTGTTCCCATACTGCACGAAGGCAGGGGGTGCTCCTGTACTGTATAATAGGTGGTGCTTTTGGGATGTGTTAGATGCACTGCTCCTGTCCTGCACAAGGGATTCCTGTGCTCTTAAACTGTGCAAGAAGTGTTGCTTCTGGAATGTGTGAGTGCTTCTGGAATGTGCGAGCGGTGCTGCTCTTGTACTGCCCTAGCAAAACCAAAGGGGATGATGGACGGAGTGTTGAACAATGCAATCACTCACCCCCAGTCAAAAGATCTGGGTTTAATCCATCATCATTCTTTAGCTCACTCCACCACCCCAGTTCAGACATGGCCATATGCAAATCATTCTGACCCTGTGCCTCATGGGAACAGTCCAGCCCGAACTGCCAAGCCATGACTTCCCTGGACCTGAAAAAAGCATCCTGGGACCGGTTTCTGGCTAATCAGCCGTCCTCAGCCAGGCTAGCTTGAATCCAGGGGCAAAGTGAGCAAGGGACACTGCTGTAACACTTTTCGCCCTAAGTGGGATGGGTATTCCCAGACGTGGGTCCCTTGCTCACTGTGCCACTGGATTCAAGCTAGCCTGGCTGAAGAAGGGTGACAAACCGTGAAACCGGTCCCAGGATGCTTTTTTCCGGTCCAGGGAGGACCTGGCCTGGCAGTTCGGTCTGGACTGTTCCCATGGGGCACAGGGTCAAGACTGATTTGCATATGGCTCGGTCCAAACTGAGGTGGTGTGGGGAAAAGAACGATGATTTTAACCCAGATCTTTTGACTGGGGAGAATGTTTGCATTGTCAGCATTCCGTCCATCATGTGTTTCCTGTAACACTTGTACTGCTCTAGGTCAGGTGGTGTCAGTTACTGTGTGAGATGCTTGCTTCTGGGCTATGTGAAGGGGTGCTGCTCGTGTACGGCGCTAGGGCAGGTGGTGTCAGTTACTGTGTGAGATGCTTGCTTCTGGGCTATGTGAAGGGGTGCTGCTCGTGTACGGCGCTAGGGCAGGTGGTGTCAGTTACTGTGTGAGATGCTTGCTTCTGGGCTATGTGAAGGGGTGCTGCTCGTGTACGGCGCTAGGGCAGGTGGTGTCAGTTACTGTGTGAGATGCTTGCTTCTGGGCTATGTGAAGGGGTGCTGCTCGTGTACGGCGCTAGGGCAGGTGGTGTCAGTTACTGTGTGAGATGCTTGCTTCTGGGCTATGTGAAGGGGTGCTGCTCGTGTACGGCGCTAGGGCAGGTGGTGTCAGTTACTGTGTGAGATGCTTGCTTCTGGGCTATGTGAAGGGGTGCTGCTCGTGTACTGCTCTAGGGCAGGTGGTGTCAGTTACTGTGTGCGATGCTTGCTTCTGGGCTATGTGAAGGGGTGCTGCTCGTGTACGGCGCTAGGGCAGGTGGTGTCAGTTACTGTGTGCGATGCTTGCTTCTGGGCTATGTGAAGGGGTGCTGCTCGTGTACGGCGCTAGGGCAGGTGGTTTTCTTGTACTGTGATATCGGTGCTGCTTCTGGACAGTATGAAAGGGCCCCATATCAGTGTTCAGATGCAGAACTTCTGCAAGCATGGCAGCTTTTAATTCATAGAGGTGAAGTAAACCACTATTCCTTTTAAGAATCCTTCTTTTCTGATTGATGAAGTATTTCGTGACATCTAAGTTATCAATGAGTTCTTGGGAACACCTTATTTGTTAGGTTGGTCCCCTGTCATTCTGTATACGTTGCATCCTGCAACTGGTCCTGGTGAAGACCTTTTTATAAAGGATGTATTGGGTCAAAACGTCGATGGTCTTTGTCATGGTAACATATGAACAGGACACTATACCCCAAAACTTAAAATTAGTCATTGTAGTGTAAGGATTTATTGCTATGTTTGACAACTGATTGCTTGTGAGTCATTTACTTGTGTATTCATTTGGCGCCCCCTACTGTGAGGTGACTTTGTTTCCTTGAATCTGAGGAACTGTGTGTCTGTTTGGAATTTGGATACCTGCCCTGCACAAGTGGTGGTGGTGCTCCAGTACTGTGTAAGAGGTGTTACTTCTTGACTGCGTGGGGGGGGTGGGGGGGGGGGAGGGCTGCTTCTATAGTGCATAGTGTTGCTTCTAGTCGGTATAAAGACCACTGTTCTGTACCACACAAGGGCAGCCTGTGCTCCTGTGCCGCATGATAGGTCTTCCTCCTGTCTGTGCTGCTGTGTGTGCTCTTCCTGTGGGTTGGATGAGGGGGCGTTGTCCCTGTACTGCCTGCCCTGAGGGCCTGTGATGCTCCTATGCCGCATCAGGGGTTTTCCTCCAGCCCGTGCAGCTGCATGGGGGCTGTAAGAGGGGGCGCTGTCCATGTGCTGCCCGAGGGCACGTGCTGCTCCTTTGCTGCATAAGGCGTTTTTTGCTGCAGGCAGGAGAGCAGCCTGTGAGCCTGTGCTGCTGCCTCATGTCTCAGGAAGGGGCTTAGTTTCTGTTTCTTGGCGGAGTGCTGCTTCTGAGCTGCACGAGGACGTGTGGTGCTGTGCCGCACGAGGAGAGGACCTACTACTGCCCCCGTGCTTGTGACGTGTCCACGAGCAGAGCGCCTCGCCTGGAGCTGCAGGCTGGGGCTGTCAGGCCGCTGCCGTGATGGAGATGCGATGACAGACAGACTGACAGCTTCCATCCTACAACCCCCTTGTATGGCAGCGCGAGGGGAGCCTCTCTGGCAAACACATGGCCGGTGTCATTGGCGCTGCGGACACGTCGAGAGCTTCTATTGGGGGGGGGGGGGGGGCGAGGAGGACTGCGAGACTGGAGCATCGATAGGGACGAGGGCTGGGGTGTGGGTGCGTGGCGTGAGAGGGGCTGGGTCTGGATGGAGGAGGGAGGGAGGGAAGGAAGGCGTCAAGAAACACACGGGGCTTCCCTCGCTGACATCACGTGCGTCAGCCAGATGAAAACGTGACTGCGGGAGCTCCGGGCCCGGAATAAAAGCTGGGAAGACGGAAGAGAGCGTCATTTCACGGGCTCGACCCGCAGGGGGCGGGAGACCCTACTGCCCCTGCGCGCCCGTCTACAGCTCGTCGCTTCGTGTCCTACTGCAACAGCGCTGCCCCCGGACAGAGCCCAGCAATACCTTCCACCTGCGCTGCCCCCGGACAGAGCCACCGTCTTAACCCTACGCTGCGAGCCCAACGGGCTCCATCCTACACATGCGCTGTCCCCGTACCGGGCAGGCCCCTATGCCGCACCCACCTTGGGCAGAGCCCCAGCTGTTCCTGCCCCATCCATACTACCTCAGGCAGCATAGCTGCTAAGTTTTCAGTTTACTCATGTATTACATTTTCAGGGTTTTAGTATGACATTGTGTGACATTTCAGTGCCTTTCGTACGACACTTTAAGTGGCACTTTATCAGTGCTCTGCAGTCTGATAAATGACAGAAACTGGCTTCTTCTGTTCATTGTGAATGAAAAGGACCCTCTGCAGTGTTCCTGAAGTGCTCACACTTGCATGAATGCAAAGTACTTTTGGATAAAAAAAACCAGGACTGGTGGAAGGAGACAGAACCCGTGCCTGGCAGTTGCGTTATGGGACTACCACTTCTCCCTGTCTTGCGCACACACTTTATGACACATGCTGATTGATGGGAGCTAGGCTTTGTTTCTGTCCAGTGATATCGAGTGAGTAATGCATCCTATAGACAGACAGAAGGGATGTCACAGATTGCGCCTGGCTGCCGTGTATTCAACTCTAGGTCACTCGTTCTA
Source organism: Lissotriton vulgaris (assembly GCF_964263255.1). Classification (NCBI taxonomy): domain Eukaryota; kingdom Metazoa; phylum Chordata; class Amphibia; order Caudata; family Salamandridae; genus Lissotriton; species Lissotriton vulgaris. The sequence continues at coordinate 204,357,523 of NC_141693.1, read as the reverse complement.
GCCCTGGCTGTGGCCCTCCTGCTGAGCCTGCCAAAGGGGATACCTTGTGTCGGATACGTTGAATGTCAGTAATCAGCACTTTTTAGACTTCAGTGAAGGAGAACTGTAGAAAGATCCGTTAAGTTTCTACAAAGATAGGAATGTGAATGACGTTAGATGGAGTATGTCATTAGGAAAGGTGAGGATGGCTTTCACTTCAGAATCAATAGTGATGCGTTTCACTCACTTTATAGAGATTGATTTACTTCAAGCAAACCAGAGAGTGCTGTGTGCCATTGATCCCAGGCGGGAGGAGATGTGTAACTTACAAGTGCACTGTTTTCAACTACTGCATAAGGTGGCAACATGGTTATGTAGCTGCAGGTGCTCCCATCATGTGTGCCACCGTGCGACAGACGCAGTTTATGTATATTAAAAAACAAAGCGCTGTGAAACGGGCTTTCAGAACTTGGGAAGATTTTTTACCCATCTTTCCTATAAAAGGGGGCTGACCTCTCGCCGCGTGAATCCCACCCTCTCCAGCTCCCCCGACAGACCCTACAGTCCCCCAGCAGCGGCTCCTCCGTTAAGGCGGGGGAGCGTCGCCCCGCCTGTTGCAAGCGCAGCAAGTACACACAGAATAATAAAATGGTCATTACCGGGCGCGGTAGCGCAAGCGTGATGGTGGGGCCGGGGCAGATAGAATCCTGCATATTGCAGGATGACTAGACTGATTCAAAGCTCAGTGCGCATGACAGATTGGCCTGCTGTTTACAGCTGGCCAATCTGTCATGCGCACTTAAGAGCCTGAAATCCCAGTGCTGTAAAAAAGCTGAAGCATTGCAGAACCAGGCCTCCAGCCTCAAAAGAGCGCTGGGTTAGCCTGCTCCAGAAGGATTGGTCGGATTTACACGCAGGATGTAAGCCAGCTTCCTTTCCTGCTGGTTTTCGTCTGGAGAGGTGAAAGACAACATATTGGTGAGTTTTACAGCGAGCCGCACCCCACCGATTTTTAGGTCTCGCCTGAGCCAATGCACTTGCGAATTGCTCCGGCGAGATTATAGTAAGCGGAAAAGAAACGTCTACCAAAATGGCTGCGGATCGCTTACAGTTCATGTGATCTATGCGTGTGCACAGAGCCAGCCACATAACACACCACCATTTGTCTGTGCCTCAGCATCAGACTTCAAAGGCTGCTGCTCCCTGCATCAGACTTCAAAGGAATGCGCTCCCGCTCCCCCTTCCCTCCCCCACAGTAATACCAAGAGCTTGTTTCTGGACGAAAATGAAAGCCTACCGTGCTTGTTTACAGTAGCCTTGCTCCTCAAATACTGTTGCTGTGTTGCCATCTCTCTAGGGACACTCGGGTTGAAAACACTGGACTTGCTAGCTGCAATGCTACATCCACTATGCTTTGCCTCTAGACACGTTGATCCCTCGCAGACTGTGCTGACTCTGCCCCTCCTGATTCTGAAACTGACCAAGGCAGTCACCACACAGTCTCTTCTCTCTGTCTTATGATGTCTGCCCTGCCACCATTTACTTCGGATCCTCACCCTCACACCTCCTCACCCTCACACACCCTCACACCCTCTCACCCTCACACACCCTCACACACCCTCACACACCCTCACACCCTCACACACCCTCACACACCCTCACTCACCCTCACCCACCCTCACTCACCCTCACTCACCCTCGCACCCTCACTCACCCTCGCACCCTCACCCCCCTCACCCTCACAACCCTCTCACCCTCACAACCCTCTCACCCTCACTCACCTTCCCCCTTACACCCACACACCCTCACACACCCCCTCACCCTCACACACCCTCACCCTCACCCCTGTCACCCTCCTTCACCCTCACACCCCTCACCCTCACACACCCTCACACACCCTTACTCACCCTCACACCCTCACCCACCCTCACACACCCTCACTCACCCCTCACCCTCACAACCCTCACTCACCCTCACCCCCTCTCACACCCTCACCCTCACACACCACATCACTCAGGAACACCACCACATCACTCAGGAACACCACCACATCACTCAGGGACACTACCACATCACTCAGGGACACTACCACATCACTCAGGGGCACCACCACATCACTCAGGGACACCACCACATCACTCAGGGACACCACCACATCACTCAGGGACACCACCACATCACTCAGGGACACCACCACATCACTCAGGAACACCACCACATCACTCAGGAACACCACCACATCACTCAGGGGCACCACCACATCACTGAGGGTCACCACCACATCACTCAGTGACACCACCACATCACTCTGGGACACCACCACATCACTCGGGGACACCACCACATCACTCAGGAACACCCCCACATCACTCAGGAACACCCCCACATCACTCAGGGACACTACCACATCACTCGGGGACACTACCACATCACTCGGGGACACCACCACATCACTCGGGGACACCACCACATACTCGGGGACACCACCACATACTCGGGGACACCACCACATCACTCGGGGACACCAGCACATCACTCTGGGACACCACCACATCACTCTGGGACACCACCACATCACTCAGCTCAACCACATCATCACTCAGCACCACAATATCATCACTCAGCACCACAACAGCACTGCCCTTGCTTGCTACCAACAAGCATTGCCATAGCCATTGGACTCGCATTAGGAAAGTGTAAGCTATTGGCTTTGTGATGACAATGCTATTCATTTATGTATTTTCAAAGCCAACACATATTAAAAAAAATTGTCATTTACAATACCAATAGCTCACACTTTCCTAATGCGAGACCTATTGCATTGCAAATGCTTGTTAAAGTTGTTAGCTGCCCGAGTCCCACTACACTAATGCAAACCACCATGGAAGAATGCAGTCTTCTACTGATCCCAGTGCTAGATGCACATGCTCGAATCTTGTGACCTATCACAGTACATAAAGAAGGAGGGCAGGTCTTGGAATGGTGACTCAGACAGCTGACGAAATCCCACAATGGCTGACACCACCCAACTGTAGAGTCTGCTCAGCGGAGACGATATTGGCACAGTATGTGGCCAGTGGTGTTACAAAGGACCCCACAGCCCCTGCAGAGCAGGGGGGTCTTAGCTCCAGGGGGGCCCCCTCAGCACAGTACTCTGGCCCGAGAGCTCCTGAGTGAGTCTGGAGTTGGGCTTCTTCATGTACTTTGCAGGGGGGGCACCCTAAAGTTTCTTTATGCCACTGCATGTGGCTGCCTCTAACTTGTCAGCTCGTCCTGCACACAACAACAACAAGTGAGGAGGGTCTAAGGGCAAGTTTACCGACCAACCAGATATACGCCCCTAACACAATCTATCACAACAATTGATATCTGGGGGTCAGAAAAAGAAAAGAAAGTTTTGACAGTAGGATCCACTATACCAGACAGTAACAGTGAGAAATAATAAAAGAGTGGTCGAGTCAAGACTCAAGGGTACCAGGAGGGAAATATTGTTCCCATCAGAAGCCACACTGTACCGCCCTTATTATCATCATATGGGATCTCCTTACCCAGGAGGCAAGACGGCCGGTAAACATTACCGTGACCGAGATGTAATATGAGGTATGAGAGCAGAACAGAGAAGTGTGGTAGTGGCTGCTGAAAAAAAAAAAAAAAAAAAAAAAATAATAATAATAAGGGCGGTACAGTGTGGCTTCTGATGGGAACAATATTTCCCTCCTGGTACCCTTGAGTTTTGACTCGACCACTCTTTTATTATTTCTCACTGTTACTGTCTGGTATAGTGGATCCTACTGTCAAAACTTTCTTTTCTTTTTCTGACCCCCAGATATCAATTGTTGTGATAGCTCGTCCTGCACGCCACTGCATCTCACAGCACACAGTTACAAGAGAGCATTTTTTGAGTGACGATTTACTTCAATGCATTAACGTGGGGACATTAATACATTGGGGTATGTAAACCCCCTGATGAGTGACACTTGGCAGGTCTGATGCAGAGTCCAGCAGTCCTTTCCCAACCACACAGAGCAGGGCCGGACTGGCCATAGCGGGCACCGGCAATCCCCCGGTGCACTGCACGGGTGGGGGTGGGGGTTTTGGGCCCCTGGGGGCCGTATTTGTTACAGGGCCGTTTTTGCAGCATAGCTGCAAAATCGGTCCTGTACCAACATCAGCCGAAAACCAGCCCGGCAAAGAGCTCGGCGGCACCTCCAACCCCCTGAGTGGGGAGGGGAGGGGGGGGGGGCGGCCGAGCACTTTACCGGGGCCGGCTGTGGTCCCCAGTCCGGCCCTGACACAGAGCCCCAGGGCCGAGAGAGCCAGGCGCATCATCTCAGGCTGCTTACCTCGAGCTGGGACACAGCACTGTCATAGGAGCCCTGTCTCAAGCAGCACATCTAGGGATTAGTCAATTGATCTGCCTGATGCTAATGAGTAAAAGTACTAATGTGACAGATAGTACTGTCAGTTATCTCCTAATATTAACAATAAAACTAATGATAGTAATGTAATAATATTGATCAGTATTAATTGATAATATTGATTGTAGTTAGGATGCTCCTCTCCTAGACCTACTGTGACCATACTGAATGATGTTCTCTTTATACATGCTTGAAAATGGTGATAAAGAGATATATAAAAAAGAAGAATATTGACTAGTATAGCATCGCAAAGTAGTCATAATAGTAATACATATTTGCGAATACAATACCAATTTCACCACGAGTATAATAGCAATAATAATGATATCAATAATAACAACAATAGTAATACTAACTATTATTATTATTGTTGTTGTTGTTATTACCAATAATAATAATTATTATTTTTGGTGGTGCTGATATTAATTTGCTTGAGCTTTCTGAAAAAAACATTTGAGTTGAAATGTTAAAGTGGGTGAAAGTCTTTGTAGCTACATTTAAAAAAAAATAATAATAGAAAAAAATGTAATTTTAAAAATATCTTTTTATAGAGCTGGTAAGCAGCAGTGCATTGAATTTCCACGCTTCTTCATATTTAGGTCTGGCCCAGAGAAAGCTTTGGCTCTTTCTCCAGCTTCTTGTAATAAAAAGAAAATCATAAATAAAATATAAATATACATGGAGGTCTTTGGGCCTTGAACTGTCATTCACATTTTACTTCTGCCCACCAACGCATCCAACATTGGGCAGTGGCCCGCCCACTTCAGCCACTGACTCTCTTTCACTTTGAGTGACAGCATTTCATCTGGTCACATGTGGATAGTCATCTAAAAAGAAGCGAACTTCAGTGAAAGGCCTGCTGGGCCAGTACAAACCTTGCCAATGCTTTGTTTCCTTTTTGTTTGTTATCATTTTCTTTACTTTCTTTTAGTCATTCTTGTGTTTTAATCTAGGTCTTCAGGTTACAGTGATTCACATTCTTTTCTTGCTGCAGTGAAAATCATATTTTACAATGATTTGCTTTTAAACTAAAAAAGCTTTCCAATACTTGTTTTGAGTACAACGGCCCTATAGGAAGCACCTGTACTGTTCTGCACAAATTGTACGTGATGGATATATATTTTTATTTATTTTAATTTTTTATCAAAGTATATGGCAATCATGTTTAGGGGCAGTATGCTTTTTTAATTTTAGTGATGTATTATTTCAAAATACATTAAAGAATTGAATTAACCATCACACCAGGTTGCCAGTGCGAGACCTACAAGCTTGGCCAGTGCCTGCGTTTATTGGAAACGGTAATGGCCCTAAAAATATAATATGGTGCAAGCATGGTAATGGCAGTGTTTATTACCCTTATCGGGTCACTGGCAGTAGAGGTTTTGGCTCTCATGGCCGGAGTGAGATCTTAGTCGGTACTTCAGCGTGCTGCTGGCCACTGTTAGCGACAGGGAACCAGCACCGGCTGGCATGGGTAGTGCACCTCAGTAGCTTTGCAGCACTGCATCTCATGGAGCCTGAGTTGAGTGAGAGATGATGTCAGGAAGGTCATCACCAGTGCTTAATTTGTAAAATTATATATACCAGGGCCCTGACAATGAGGCCGCTGTAGCTTGCACCACCCATCGCCCATGCCATCGCTGCCAAAATAACTACTAACCATCTCTCGCACCTGCAAGTGCGACAGTTCAGATTATTAAATTTCCTCAAAGCTAAAGGAATGGCTGGGGAGGCAGGTATTAGTCATTTTTTATGTATATTGCATTTATAAACAATCATTGTTTTGCTCATGTTTAAATTAGGTGAGCAGTGCCACCATGTGGCAGACTGTCATAAGTGTGGTGTTGACAATTAAGCGCCGGTGCCGAGAACTGAAAACCAATTAAGTAGCAATGCTGAGCACCAGAAACCACCTGGTCAAATTAAGCACTGGTCATTACAGTATCTAGTACTAGACAGTACCTAGCGGTAGCGTTTTATACTCCCGACCGGTTGTGGAGAATATGGTATGCATAGCTTTTATCTTGTAAACTTCCAGAACCCTATTACGATTACTACCAGTTCACAAAGTGTTCCGCGTGTGGGTTTTCACGTTAAAAAGGGGACTCTTGTGCCCCTTTTAAATTGTTGCGGGGATAAATGATTAGAAAAGTCTATTTTCATAGGCTTGAGCAAAGGAAAGTTAAAATCAACCTGTGAGAAAAAGGCACGTCCAGTTTCAGCACCAACTAGGACTCAGTAGGAAATATAGGCACTTGTGTTGGACTATATGACTGTGCTAATTTAGGAAAAGAAGCAAACTTTGCGAACAACTCTCATCGTGAAATGTTTATGAAGGGCATGGCATGTTGCATGCCAAAATATCTTGTTTTGATGCCTTCCAGTGGACATGGGAAGTTCTTATACCTTACTGGACGGCAACAGTGCACGCACCTACAGGATTTTGAGTCAACCCATGTTTACTAAAGTTACACAAAGTAGCGTGAAGGTCTAGTGCTGTTCGAAAAGCTAATGGCAAATGACACCAGTCATAAAAAATCAGCATGATCATGTGGGTGATATTGCACTATTTTTGCACACACATAAGCCGATCACCAGTGAAAATGTAAAAGTATGGGCAAAGATTTAGATCTCATCCAGAATGTACTTTTATGTTTTTTTGGTATTTGGTATTCCCAGTAGTATGCATTGAAAGCTGCACCAGCCGCATGTTTCTGGCACGTTTCTTGGAATGCCAAGTTCCCATGGATTCCGCTTTCCGCTTTGTAGACGACACCCAGTTGGTGGTGTCACTTATGGACAACAGTGGTCTGGAGGCACAACACTTTAAGCAGACACTCACTGACATCACCAACTGGATGACGGCGAATTTTCTTCAATTAAACGCCGGGAAAACGGAGATTCTCCTCCTGGGCAAAAACACTTCGTCCTGGGGCGACAACTGGTGGCCGAATGCGCTAGGCCCATCCCCTACGCCTAAGGAATGTGTCAAAAACCTGGGAGTTTGGGTGGATTCTGCTCTAAAGTTCACGCACCACACAAAAAAGGTTGCCGCCACATGCTTTGGCGTCTTGCGTAACATCAGGCCCATTCTGAAGTTCTTTGACTGCCGCACTCGCCAACTAATCGTCCAGGCAACCATTCTTTCCAGACTGGACTATGCCAGCTCCCTCCTATTGGGGGCTAATCTAGCGGAAATCACTAGATTGCAAAGAGTTCAGAATGCAGCTGCCAGGGCTCTGGTGGGTCTCCCGCGCCATTCCTCGGTATCTGGAACCCTGAAGAAACTACACTGGCTCCCGGTGGGCAAAAGGGTCCAGTTCAAAGCATTGTGCCTCGCTTTCAAAATCCTTAAAACTTCCTCCCCCCCAATGCTTCGCCCACTCCTGTCAGAGTACATCCCTAGGAGATCGCTTCGGTCAGAGGGGCAGCATCTTGCGATCATTCCCCGCATCAGATTGGCCAGAATGGGCGGCCGCTCTTTTCGCTTCCTAGCGGCCAAGTTATGGAACAGTCTTCCCGAAGCTATCCGTGGGATACAAGATCTCCTAGCCTTCAGAAAGGCTGTCAAAACACACCTCTTTCAACAATAGCTTCATCCTTAGCGTCTCCACCTCATTGTAAACTGTATTCTGTCCTTCCGCAGCGCCGGGACGCCCCTTCGCTGGGGCAGCCGCGCGCTATACAAATCACCATAGCATAGCATATCATAGCATACATAGCATAGGAAACCACACAGGGTGAATGGAGCCTCCCGTGCAAATGCACATTTTTTTTATCCGCGAACAAAACATATTTTCCTGTGGCGAAAGCTGTTCTCCTAAACCCGCAGCAAATTTGGGAGTGACCCGTACCCTTCCATTCTTGTAGTAACTCCAGTTATTGGTTGGAACAAATCCCTGACCATTTCCATGGTGGAAAGGATTACAATTTGGGAATGCCCACAAAGGTACGTTTGGCAGTGTTCCCAATCTTCCAAGGCAAATCACGCTTTAGAATGCTTACTTCCTAACCCTTGAGTGGGATTTACTACTGTGGATTTTGCCCTACTAGTGATGGAGAAGTTTGCAGTGGTAAATGCATTTTACCACTGCATTAGGAATCCTTTTGTGAATTTATGGCATGTGTAAAAGAGGTATAAACATATGTTTATGGTGAAAAAATACATAAAAATACCTTTTTCAATAGGCCAATTAAGTGAGTCACTAATCGGCGGTCGCATGAGGGATAACGGGGAACACCTGTTACAACGGAAGTATTGCATCGCGCTTCCATCCCAACGCGACTAGTACATCGCGGCAGGCTTCACAACGCATGCAATTACGACGCATGCTATAACATCGCATGGACCATTACGTCGCTAGCGATTACATAGCATTTACATCTGGAGGCTGTTTGGAGGCTGGTTTGGATGGCGCTAAAGCGACTTCAACACTGCATCTACATTTTACAGCTGCGACTTCAACGCAGCTGTTTGGAGGATGATTGACCGGAGTATAAAGAGCAGAATATCCGCAATATTTAAATGGCAATGCCTTAGCAATAATGGTGAACATTCAACAGTCGCTGATTTGGATGGCGTTAAAGCGACTTCAACATAGCATCTACATTTAACAGCTAAGCCACTTCAACATATTTAAATAGCAATGCCTTAGCAATAATGGTGCTAAGGCGACAGCTCTTCCGCAATATTTTAAAGTGGCACTTGCTCTGCTAAAGCGACTTCAACATTGCTGCGAGGGGCTTGTCCGACAGGGGTGCCATGTGGTTGCCTGACTCTGCAATGGTGGCGCCTGTGACCCAGCAGCGCTGATAATTCTCGCTGCTCACTGTGTGGACTCCTGGGACCTGGTGTTGTGTGGAGGGCCCTGGAGGTGGCAGCGCGACTTCCACCACGCGCCCCTGCTTGCTGCTGTGAGCTCGTCATATGGCTCTGTCTCACGGAACCCATGCCTGATTCTAAGATGGCGCCTACAATACACAGCTACCGCTGTCCCTGCCTGCTCATCAAGTGTGCTTTTACGACTGTTGCTTCGACTGGGGGGTCTTGTGCTGCGGGCTAATCCTGGAGGGGACAGACATCGTGCACACCATGCTCCCTTGTGCCATGCCCTAGCCCAGGACCCCCAGCCCTCCCAGACATCGGAGCTCAGGATCGGAGGCCTGAGGCATGACCCCCCCCCCCAGCTCTCCCAGACATCGGAGCTCAGGTCTTTCTTCCCTGACCCCTGGTCTCCGGATTGATCTCCTCTGCCCCAGCTCCTCATGGATGATGAGGCTGTGACTTTACTGCGGACTGCCTTTCTACCCCACCCCCGGACTTGCTGGCTATGGCAGCCCTCTTCCTGGACTTTCGGACTTGGATCTTTGTGCTCCTCGCCATTTTCTTTTATGACTCGCTTCTTCTTCTACCTTTCTCCTCCGCAATTTTAGTGATCTCTGACCTCCCCCCCTGTCCTAGCGACATTTCTATTGTCTCTCCTGTTGCCTCTGACACACTCCTCACTATCTCACTCATTACTATCTGCTTCCCTCTCTGGTTTGTCTCCCTTTCCTGCCTTTCTCTGTCCCCCCCCCCCTTTGGTGCTGTGACTGCATCCCCCCTCCGACCCCACTTCATGGAACTGTGCTTTTCTGTATATAGAGATAACTCTAATCACTAGTATATGCAGTAGACCTTTGTATATCTACCATTCCTACGTGACTCTTAGAGTATATCCATTTGTATCCCTTCCCTGTGTATATAGAGATAACTCTAATCACTAGTATATGCAGTAGACCTTTGTACTCTCTACCATTCCTATGTGACTCTTAGAGTATATCCAGTCTTATCCCTTCCCTATGTATATAGAGATAACTCTAATCACTAGTATATGCAGTAGACCTTTGTATATCTACCATTCCTACGTGACTCTTAGAGTATATCCATTTGTATCCCTTCCCTGTGTATATAGAGATAACTCTAATCACTAGTATATGCAATAGACCTTTGTATATCTACCATTCCTGCGTGACTCTTAGAGTATATCCAGTCTTATCCCTTCCCTATGTATATAGAGATAACTCTAATCACTAGTATATGCAGTAGACCTTTGTACTCTCTACCATTTCTATGTGACTCTTAGAGTATATCCATTTGTATCCCTTCCCTGTGTATATAGAGATAACTCTAATTACTAGTATATGCAATAGACCTTTGTATATCTACCATTCCTATGTGACTCTTAGTGTATATCCAGTCATATCCCTTCCCTATGTATATAGAGAACTCGAATCGCTAGTATATGCAGTAGACCTTTGTATATCTACCATTCCTATGTGACTCTTAGAGTATATCCAGTCTTATCCCTTCCCTATGTATATAGAGATAACTCTAATCACTAGTATATGCAGTAGACCTTTGTATATCTACCATTCCTACGTGACTCTTAGAGTATATCCAGTCTTATCCCTTCCCTATGTATATAGAGATAACTCTAATCACTAGTATATGCAGTAGACCGCTGTGCTCTCTACCATTCTTATGTCACTCTTAGAGTATATCCATTTGTATCCCTTCCCTATGTATATAGAGATAACTCTAATCACTAGTATATGCAGTAGACCTTTGTACTATCTACCATTCCTATGTGACTCTTAGAGTATATCCATTTGTATCTCCTCCTTGTGTGACTTTACATCTTGTACATTTGCAATTGTTCCTGTTTGTATCCTTTATGTAACACATGTAATCCTATGTCCTTATGTTTTTCAACTGGTTCTTATGTAAAGCGCTCTGACACCTTCGGGTAAAGTTCGCGCTATATAAAATCGCATAAATAAAAATAAAATAAAATAAATAAATACAATAAATTCAACAGCTCTTAGACCGGAGTATAAAGAGCAGAGTAGCGTAGCGTCTAATAAAATATAATGGTGAGTAAGTGAAAGACGTGCAAAATGCAGGCCCCGCACAAAGGGAGAGGATGTGGCCATACAGATAGCGCTGCCGACTTTGGTGCTGGGAAACAAGGTTCGAGACTCGCCTGACCCACTAAAAAAATGTAAACTTACAAGTGCTTCTTTTTTATGTTTCTGATTTATGATTTATGTTTATGATTTCGGATTTTATGTTTTTATGTAAAGAAATACCTGGGTGGATGCATGGATGGATGCATGTTGAATAAGGGATGGATGCATGCATGGGTGGATACTTGTTGAATAATGGATGGATGCATGGATGAATGATTGTTGCGTGGATGGATGCATATAATGGATGGATGCATGCATGGGATGCTTGTTGAATAATAGATGGATGCATGGACGAATGATTGTTGGGTGGATGGATGCATGCATGATGGATGGGTGCAGGATGGATGGATGGATGGCTGGGTGGATGAGTGGATGGCTGGATGGGGGCATGAATGATGTGGTGGGTGGCTGGGTGGCTGGGTGGTGGGTGGATGCATGGATGGATGCTTGTTGAATAATGGATGGATGCATGGGTGAATGATTGTTGGGTACCAAAATAAAGGGCACTTACAAGTGCTTCTGACTTTCAAATGCTTCTTTTTTATGTATCTGATTTATGATTTATGTTTCTGATTTCTGATGTTATCTTTTTATGTAAAGCAATGCCGGCATTTTTATTGCTGTCAGATATTGCGTAATCTCTGCCTGCCGCAATAATGGTGCTAAGGCAACAGCTCTTAGACCGGAGTATAAAGGGCAGAATAACGTAAAGTGGCACTTGCTCTGCTTCATAACATTGTTCCGATGACATGGGGATAATTCATGCTGCTGTGTACATTGTATAGGGAAGGCAACCGTTTTAAGGGAGATTAAGTGATTTGCCCAGAATCACAGGATGTTGAGCCTCGTTGCCGAGACCCAAACCAAGTTCCCCAGATTTGAGGTCCACTGTTCTAGCTGTTAGACTACACCCTCGCACCTAAAATGAACATTCTCACCACCTTAAAATGAATCCGATTTAACCTGAAATACGTTAAATGTGAACAAATAAGTTGGGTCAACATCTTTAACCGTTCATATTTGACCATACAGCTCAACCGTTTTAATTCTTGGGACACTCTGCACGCTTCTTTGCTCCGAACAATGCTCTGCATGGTGTAGTTTCACAATGGCCTTAGCATCTGCCGTCATGTATTGGGGGTGTGCAATATCTGAACAATTACTTCAGTGACTTACTTTCAATGGCAGATTTGAAGTAAATTTTGTATAAATACCGGCTTTCTTTATTAGCCATTTCGAAAATAAATAGACAACATACAAACAAATAGAAATAGAAGACTTTTCACGTGGCAAATACAAAAAAACGCGGTGTTTTGCCCTGCGACATAATGTTCTGCGGGGTGATGTTCGGGCCAATGGGAAGCAACGCAGTCGCGTTGCAAAAGTCGGCGATGTGATTGTCCACGATTTAATGGACGGGGCGATGTCATAGACGCGATGTTACAGCGCGTGATCTGTTTGACCGCGATGTAACGTCATACATTCCCCCCACATTCGTTATAACTGCATCCAATGGATTTCAATGAGAACACAAAACATGCAGAACATCACTTGATTAGGAGCTGTGAACCCTGTTGTAGTGAAAAATCAGGCTTAATAGTACGCTACTGCCACACTATTCACATTTGCATAATGAATTAGCTCATGTGTGGGTGAAACGTTTTAATTCAATCTATGCTACGTTATCCCATTGGCCCAACGCAACTCTGCAGATTGTCACATAGTGTTGCTTTGCGTGGGATCTAGCATTCTGGCCCATGTTGTTGTCGGCCATATTGGGATGTTGTAATGGACTCAGTTGTACATACTACACAGTAGAGGTGATACGTTCTTTTAAGTCTGCCATGGAATATTCTTAGGGTAGGCAGTTGTTGCCAGGGGTTGTTGCTGTTTGGACCTATCCAAAGTGAGTGCTGCAGTTTCTCTACAGTGACAATGACTAATCCTCAACACTTCCCAACTGGAAACATCCTGAACAATGAATCTGGAACAACGAGTTTCGGGCTCACGCAAGCCGAACAAAGACTTGCCCGAACAACGACTCAGCCTTAACCACGCATGTGCGTGGTTAAAGCTGAGTCGGTCTAGTGTTCCGGCAGGGCGGAGTTCGGAGGAGCGTCGCATAGAAACAGGTTAAAGGGGTTAATTTTCAGGGGGTGGTGGGGGTTTATGGTTAGATTTTAGGGGGTGTGGGTGTTGGTATTTATTTTTAAGGTGGGGGAATTAATTTATAAGGTGCCGAGATCGTTTGTAGGAGGCTGGGGTGATTGTGTTTTTTTTCAGGGAGGGCAAACTTAGTTTTATGGGGTTGAGTTAGTTTATTATGGTGTGTGGGTGATCGTGTTTGCTTTTAGGGTGTGTGGGTGATCGTGCTAATTATTAGGGTGGGGAATTAGTTATTAGGGTTTGTGGGTGATCATGTTTAATTTTAGAGTAGGGGAATTAGTTTATAGAGGGCGGGGGTTTGGGGTTAGTATACAGGGGTTGGGGGATTTGGGGTTAGTTTTTACAGGTTGGAGGTTTAGGGTTTGTTTTTAGTGGGCGTTGGTAATCGTGTTTATTTTTAATCTGGGAGAATTAGTTTAGTGTGTGTGGGTGATTTATTTTATTTTATTTATTTATTTATTTATTTGAGATTTTTATTGCGCGACAATTACCCGTGGGTGTCTCGGCGCATGTGGTTAATCAGATAAGGACCAGATACACACCGGCTTCTGGTCGAATAGCCATGTTTTAAGGAGCTTACGGAAACCTACCAAGTTGGGGGCGGTTTTAATGATGAGAGGGATGGTGTTCCATAGCTTGGGTGTAGCTACCATGAAGCGCCTATCTCCCCAGGTCACTGTTTTAGTTCGAGGGACTGGGAGCATGCATATATTTGCAGATCTGAGCTGTCTTTTTGGGGTGTACAGTTTAAAGGCCTCTCTCAGAAACCTGGGTCCTGTATTATGTATGGCTTTGTAGGCAATACATAATGCCTTAAATTTGATGCGGTTTTCCACTTTTAGCCAATGAAGCTGTCGAATTGCTGTGGTTGTCGGATGGCGTCGGGGGATACCAAGCAGAATTCTGGCTGCCGCATTCTGTATAGACTGAAGTTTCATTAGGACTTGTTTTTGAGTATTCAGAAAGAGGGCATTCCCATAGTCCATCTTCGAGAATACCAGAGTTGTAATGAGGGTTTTCCCTGCTGATACTGGGAGATAGGGCATGAGTTTCCTTATTTTCTTCAGGACATAAAAGGCAGATGATACTACCTTGTTTACATGATGATTGAAAACCAGTTTACTGTCAAAAATGACTCCCAGGTTTCTGACCTTGGTAACTGGAACAGGCGGGGGACCCATCTGGCTGGGCCACCATATGGGTGACCATTCCGGGGATAGGCTGCCAAAGGTCATGACCTCGGTCTTATCTGAATTAAGTTTCAGACAATTTGTTGACATCCAAGCGCAAACGACCAGCATTGCTTCTTGAAATTTTGCTGCCACAACTGGACCATCTTTGTGCACTGCCAGGACTAGTTGGGTGTCGTCTGCGTAAGACGTCAGACGCAACCCATGAGTTTTTATTACCCTCGCTAAGTCCGCTACATAGATATTAAACAGCGTCGGACTTAGCGAGGAGCCCTGGGGGACCCCACATGGGATTGCGAAGACAGGAGAGTAAAAATTGCCCAACCTCACTGTCTGCGTGCGATTGTTCAAAAAAGATGAAATAAGGTCTCTTGCCACGTCGACAATCCCTAGGGCTGTGACACGGTCGATCAAGATTGCATGATCGACCGTGTCGAAGGCCGCGGACAGGTCCAAAAGTATAAGGACTGCTGCTCCTCCTTGGTCCATGATGGATCTAATTTCATCAGATGCTTTTATAAGTGCAGTCTCAGTCCCATGGCCCTTTCTGAACCCAAACTGAGTATCGTCTAAAAGATTATGAGATTCGACGAACTCAGAGAGTTGATGGTTCATTAAAGCTTCACAGACGTGATCGTGTTTATTTTTAAGGTGGGAGAATTAGTTATTAAGGGGTGGGGGTTCGGGGTACTAGTTGGAAAGCATTTTTATTAACACACATTCCTTTACCACCAAAAACGTGGTAAAGGAAAGCGTGGTAAAAAAAATGTGGTTTAGACGAGGTCGTGGTTGCGACCTCGTTGTTAGTGAAGTCGTGGTTGGGGAAGTCGTAGTTCCAACACAAAACCCTTCCCAACACCTTCCTTTGTTGTCAAAGTTCAAACGGCAGTCAAGGTGGTGCTGCATTTCTCTGTGACAAACTTATTGGGTGCAGCGGTGAACCTGAAATTCATTGTGTCATCATTCAAGAAAGGAGGATACCTCCTGTTTGTGGCATAAAGCCATTTGCATTGGAAGTTATAACTGAGAGCAATAGATTCTCTGCCATCGAAGGCGAGTGACCGATATTTTGACATCAGCACGTCTAACGCTGTCCTGACTCCGCTGTGGCATGGGGTGCCTGCCATGGAAGAGCTGCCACAAACTTTGTGACACTACCATTTGTCACACCACAATGACTCCATTTTGGATTCGAAATTCAGTCCATCTTGTGTTACTGGAATCATTGTGCATTGACTGATACAGTGTTGAGTTACAGTGAAAGCGCAACACAACATCTACTAACTGTCATGGATGCGACTGTGAGTGCAATGAACCATGTACCGCTGTGAAATTATGGATATCCTCTCAGTCAATTGTGTGTGCAATGTCATGCTGAGCTGTACCACAGCTGGGCAGTCTTGTTTACCTGCTGAACAGATTTTAGTACCATTTGTTTGACAAAATATATTTTTTATTCTAGCTTTATTTGTGGATTTGGTGGTGAGTTAGGCAGACACAAACATACTCTACTGCTTTTGGCACATTTGTATGTCAACTTCAACAAGAAATCCTTATAGATGTAGGTACTTTGTTGTGGCAATGGTTAGTTTGCTATTATGGAAGGTGCAGTCATCTCTCTTTAGTTAATGGCGTTATCTCGTCATCCCACTCTGGACTGCCAACATTGGAAAGAGAGATTTTACATGTATTTGCTTTATATTGACAGGGATAGTTACACTGCAAAAAGAAAACGGTTCTTGTTAAAGCATTGATTGTGTACAGAAGGCTGCATTGTTCAGTAACATTTATCAAAAGAATAGGTCAAACTGAGGGTGGGTGATGGTGACGCTGATTAGTATGCAATGGCAATGAAAACATTGACAGATGCTCCTGGCCTGGAAGTAGCAGTGACTGTTGATAGAGGCATAGAAAAATTAAGCTAATTAATTGTACGAGGCAAGCAAGAGCAGGTGGCTAATGTGAGTGTAAGTAAGGTTAAAGGGAGGGTTTCCAAGAAGAAAACCCAGAGGGATAAATATGTGAAGTGTGATGCAAACACTTGTTTGAAGTGTCAAAAATGGCTCCTACCTGTTGGGGTGGGAGGAGCCAAAGAATCTGAACATCATTCTTGATCTCAACCACCCCAATCTGGTGAGATCAGGTATGTGCCTGAGGAGAGGTTTCCCATGCTGTTCACCTTCAATCTGGGAACATTTTCATCATCGGTTTCATTATCAGATCATTTCGAAAGAGATTTGCATTTCCCTTTGTGGAAAAGATTGAGAGAATGCTAGTGGAATTAAGGGATACATTTAGAAAGACTCTCAAACGGTTGATCTGGACATTATTCAAGAGATAGAAAGCTTGGAATCGCTCTGTGCAGCTGTTTTGGCCAGCAAGTCCAATGGGGACCTTAGGATGTGTGTGGACTTGAATGATCTAAACAACAACAGTGGTGTGTATCATTAAATAATGCCTAGTATCACAAGGATGCTGCCCTTCTCCAAGGGTCTGCAAGTATTTTGCACATTCAACATGGCCTCGGCATATCACCAGTTGGAACTGCACTGGGATTCCTTGACTCCATTTGTGGCTCCGAAAAGGGCATTCTTCTGCAAAAGGATGCCTTTTTGAAGTCTATGTAGTTACCTACTTCCTGGATGATGTCTTATAGCCTGATTCATCATAGACCCGTTTTGCGAGTCTATAATAGCGATTCATAAGGAATCGCTATTACAGACTCGCAAAACGGGATTCATGTAGGAATCGCAAAAAGATTTGCGATTCCTACACAATCCTTATTTGCGATTAGCAAATTGCTAATCGCAAATAAGGAATACTCCCCATTCATTCCTATGGGCCAAAGGCCCATAGGAATGAATGGGGAGTATTCCTTATTTGCGATTAGCAATTTGCTAATCGCAAATAAGATAGCGATTTAAAGGGTGCCAGGGGTGTCCAAAGGACACCCTGTAGCACCCCTTAAATGCAAATTTAAACAGGTGTTGCGCACACACATGTCCAAAGGACATGTGTGTGTGCAACATGCAACTTAGAAAAATGCTTTTAAAAGCATTTTTCTAAGTTTTCGCTATTTACCAGGAGGTTTGACCTCGCGGTAAATAGCGGGCCGAAATTGCGAATTCGCAATTTTTTAATGGATGATGAATTGCATTTAAGGAATCTCAAATAGAGATTCCTTAAATGTAATTCCTCGCAAAATTGCGACATCGCTATTACCGATTTGGGATGATGAATCCCAAATGCAAAAATAGAGCTCGCAAAGGGCCAGATTCTCAGAATCTGGCCCTTTGCGAGCTGATTTCGGCTTGATGAATCAGGCTGATAGTCTTTGGAGTTAAAGTCCATCAACTTGATTCTGTGTTGACCTGAGTGAAGGAAAAGTGCAAGATAATGTGGGGGCAGTGGATTATTTGGGTCATTGAGTATCTGGTGGAATCTAAGAAGAGATTCTTAAAGGCTATTGGTTAAGCGTCCACTCTCAAGAACCTGCCGCAATTGTTTGTGGGATTAATTGAACTTTATGTGTGCTGTGTTCCACATTATGATGGAATTACTGCACCCTAATATTCCTGCATGAAATGAATGAAAGCTTTCTCTGGAATGAACATTGTGAGCGTGTCTTTGGTTTGGTGAATCAAGAGATCCCGTAAAAACATTTGATAAATATGACAAAAGTATAGAGATGACAGATGTGAGTGTGTGGTTATGTGTTTGGGGCAGTTCTGCTTCAAGAAAAGAATGGCAAGGAGGCGGTCCTGACTTTTGCCTCAAGGTCATTGTGGGGTGCTGAATCCAGCTACTCATTAATTGAGAAAGATTGGCCGAGCAACCTGAGATGTGGTCTTGCAGCCGCTCTCCATGGCCGCCAGTGGGTAAACGGAGTTCTTCTAATCAGATGTTAATGTAAGATGACAGACTGTCAAATTAAGTTCTGAAAATGGTTTTCTGCAGTGATGTCCATCTGGTCCGGAGGAATGAAAGATGATTGATTCCCGCTTGCCAATGATTGCACTCTAGCCCCCCCCCCCGCCATGGGCGGGTATTACGGAGCCTGTTACGTCCCCCACACCCATCACTTTCACACTCCTTTCTTTATTGGCTCCAGCCCTGGTGTGACAATGTGTGTGTGACCCTCGGAAAGATGTCTCTTCAGTCAGGGGTACCCAGTAGTTTGTGGGGAGTCATGCTGTGTACATAGGGACAGGGGTTATGTGGTAGAAGAAATGAGGTCAGAGCAGGCACACATGCCTTCATTGTGGGAGCACTTCAGGGAGGTTTTAAAGCAGGAAAAGGATCAATGGTATTTGGCATGTCATGAAGGATATTTTAAGGGGGAAAGGAAACCTAAATCCCTATATAGGTTTTGTGTGGGTTTTAGCAAAGTGAAAACTGTGAACTGAATGTTCTTGATCAATCATTGTCCCTTAAAGGGGGGGAAGGCACAGAGGGTAGAGGATGGGGACAGGTGAAGGATTCGGCCATGAGAGATGGGGGAACATGAGGTTCAAGATTGAAATGCAGAGGGAGGGATATATATCCGGATATTATTATTATTATGGGCAGAGGCGTAGCTCCAGGGGGCTGTTTGGGGTGTTACCAAATTTTTTTCTCCCTAGGAGCTAGTCGGGAACAAGTGCATTCAGTCGGGTAATGTGAAGTGTCTGTTGGATTTCACCTGGGATTTTACATGCCCACACGAACAAAAACACACACAAACTCTCGTCTATGTTATGAAGGCCTCACATTTTTTTTATTTGAAAAATATTGCTTTTTAAGAACCCCTAACAATCCACAGTCCTCTTACTTTTCACTGCACCTGAAGCCCCCTTCATGTCCCGCTGCTCATTTAATTTGTTCTACCAAGATGTCCCAGCGTGACTGTCGGGAAATATGAAGCTCACAGCCCCCCAGTCATGCTGACTAAGCTATGCCCCTGATTATGTGCTAGATTATCGGTGGGGGAAGAGGGGAGTCTCCCTCCAATATTGCAGCCAACTTCCAGAAGGGAATGCTTGCCAGAAGCTCCTGAATGGCTGACAACTCCCTGAGATTGAATTCCAGTAAGACAGAAGTTATGATCTTCGGTAATCTCTCACTATCACCATGGTGGCAAACAGACTTAGGTACACCCCCGTGTCCAGTTGCCAAGGTTAGAAACCTCAGAGTCATTTTCAACGCTAACCTGTCTTTCATGCACCATGCAAATTTGGTAGTATCATATGCCTTACACACCATCAAAAATTATAAAGAAGCTCCTTCCATACCTCCCATCCTCAGCCGCCAAAACATTGATCAGTACACTTGTTATGTCCAAAGTGGACTACTGTAATGGACTATTCATCAATGCGCAAGAAAAAGTTCTCAATAAACTCCAGCTGATTCAAAATGCAGCAGCTAGGCTACTGACCGGCACTCCTAAATATAAGCTCATTTCCAAAGTAGTTCACCAACGTCATTGGCTACCAATCAGAAGCACATGCAAGTTTAAAGCTCTCTGCATCGCTTATTATGCCATGCACACCACCTCAAGCAGCTTCTTCGTCCCTACAATCCCCCCAGACAATCCCCTCAGACAATTTCATTCCTCCAATGCCAATCTTCTTATTGTTCCCCCGCACAAAAAATGCCTCCTGGGGCGACAGATCGTTTATATGTGCCACCACCAAACTCTGGAATAGGCTTCCCTCCCACATCAAGACCAGCCCCACCCTGCTCATTTTTAGGAAACAGATAAAGATCTGGCTTTTCAATCAGTGAATCACTGTGTCTACCCATCTTTCCGTCAGTTCTCCAGCGCCGAGACACCCTCGGGAAGTTGTGCGCTCCATAAAATGCATAAATAAGTAAATAAATAAATATGTGAGTAGAAAGACAGAACAAGAGTGAGCCCCACCCTCAGCACGGCTACAGCCATTTGAGAATCATGCTGTGGATTTAGGCTCAGATCTCTGTACTGGGGTGAATATATGACATTTTTCTGCATTCTGTCCATCATTTGTTCTTTTTGCATTTGTCACCCGAGTGGGACGGGTAAGCCCAGACATGGGTCCTGTGCTCTCCATGCCACTGGAGTCAAGCTATCCTGGCTGATGAGGGGTGAAAACCTAGGATACTTGTTTCCAGTACAGGGAGGACCTGGCCTGGCAGTTCAGGCTGGACTGTTCTCATTGGCCGCAGGGTCAAGACTGATTTGCATATGGCTGGGTTCAAGCTAGAATGGCATGGGGAGCAAACAAACGATGGATTTAGGCCCAAAATCACTGTACTGGGCTGACTGTATGACTTTGTTCTGCATTCTGTCTATCACTTTTTCTTTGTGATTGTACCTTGCATCTGCCTTTTTTAGCTAAGGTCCTTTTACACGTAATTGTTGACAAAATGAAAGACCATTGCTTCAAAGTTAGATGCCTACTGCTGGGCCCATGCAAATGTATGCATGAATGGGCTGGCTGGTGACTGAATGGTTTGCCATGTCCCGTAACACCATCTCATGCTCCCTTTTGAATTCACTGCTTCAAGACCTGCTCGCTGGGTAATGGTTGACTGTCCATCCAGCAGTGGCTCAGTGGTCCAAACTAAACAAGATGGTTGACCGTGGTTGAGTAGCGTTGCACAGACTTCGCCTTCATCAAATCCAGCGCTAGCAGAGGCTCTACGGACGGGTGGATGGGGCGAGGGCAGGACAAGAATTAATTTAGTCGTGGTTCTGATCAAACCTCCCCTCACTCTCAAACTGGTTAACAAAGACCAATGTTGGGAAATGCTGATTCGTTAAGACGAGGAGCATGGAGCACACTGGGCATGCTCCACCTGTTGTGTATGTGTGACAGAGGGTTGCAGTGCTGCTTCCCGTGCTGTACCTGCTTTCTCTAGGAGGAAAAACTGGCTTTGCTACTGCCCTGGCTGGATCTTTTCTGTATGTGATCGAATTTTGCACTTATGAAGTCCATGGTGTACTTTTTCTGTTTAGTGTAGTATCTGTTGTGGGTGTGAGGGAAGGTTGTAATGCTGCTCCACAGGCTGTATCCATTACCTGTGTAAGGCAAGTCTGTTCTACTACTCTCCGATTTACTCCTATTTGGTGTTGTAGGAAACTTTTGTGTTCTGTTCTATACCTGTTATCCAAGCGAGGAAAGCTTACATTACTTATATGGTGCTGTATCTGTTCTGTAGGCGAGGGAAACTTGTACTACTTGTGTGGTGCTGTACCTGTTTTGTAAGTGAGGGAAGCTTTCATTACTTGTGCCAATGCTGTACTTGTTCAGAATATGGGGGAAGATTGTATTATGTGTGCTTTACTGTACCTGTTCTGTATATGAGGGAAGCTTGCACCACTTGTGTGGTGCTGTACCTGTTTTGTATGCGAGGGAAGCTTTCACTACTTCTGTGGTGCATTATCTGTTCTGTAAGTGTGGGTAGTTTGCATTTCCTGTGCCAATGTTGTACCTGTTCTATATGTGACGGAAGCTTGCCCTACTTGTGTGTGCTGTACTTGTTTTGTATGTGAGGGAAACTTGCACTACTTGTGTGGTGCTCTATCTGTTCTGTAAGTGAAGGTAGTTTGCATTTCTTGTGCCAATGTTGTACCTGTTCTATATGTGACTGAAGCTTGCCCTACTTGTGTGTGCTGTACTTGTTTTGTATGTGAGGGAAGCTTGCACTACTAGTGTGGTGCTGTACCTGTTCTGTATGTGAGGGAAACTTGTACTACATTGTGGGGATGTACCCGTTTGTATGTGAAGGAAGCTTGCACTACTTGTGCCCATGCAGTACCTGTGCGAAAGCTTGCACTTCTATACCCTTTCTGAATTTGAGAAAAGCTGGCACTGCTGCCATGTGCAATATGTGTAACAAATATACAAGGCAGAGAAAGTGTATGAGAAGATTGAGTATGCCACTATCCCTTCTGTATATGACTGTGCCTATATTGAGAACTTTAGTCCTTGCAAACATTAATATGAGTGAGGCCTTTGGGCCCATGGATCAGAATTGCACGGTCAGTAAATCTCTGCACCTTGGCAGAACACCTACCCTTGTGTCCGGATCCTGCTTAGTTTAAAAAATGCCCTGTGCTCCTCTGGTTTAGCAACATCTAACACACTGCCTTAGTTGATGGTCTGTGAGGCGACCCATCAGAGTGCCCGAAATGCCATATGTCCGTCTGGGATAAATAGGACACACAATGTTCAAATGGGTAGTCAGGAGTTAAACAAGCACTGAGTTATTATATCTGGGTTTATGCACTAATGTATGCAGTGTTAGCACATTCAAGGGAGACACACAGGAGGGAGCTAACAGGACTGGACAGAGAGAAGTAAAGTTAAAATGTAGTCCCTCGTGCAGTTCAACGCAACCACTTGAGGGAGGCCAAAGGATCCGCCCGAACAGCCAATCGCTTTAGGCTAAGGATGCAAATTGCACTGGGCTCAGCCAAGCAGTAATTGACAAAGTCGTCCGCTCTTGTTTGAAAGATGCTGCTCAAAGAAAGCCAATGGTTGCATGGGTCGGACCCAAAGCCCCTCGATGTATGTTGTTAGCTATACGTCTGTTTGACAGTTCAATATTCATACCTGAAAACTGGCGCTGAATGACCCCTGCGTGGGTCTCCTTGAAACTGCCTCTGCAAGTGAGCCATCTTCGCATTCCTCCTGCCCATTACAAAGAAATATGCTCCTTTCAGTGGTTGATCAATTGCCAAGTTATGTCTTGTGAGATAGTATAGAAAACTCTGTTGTCTTTTAAACTACAGTACAGTGTATAGAAACCAGGCCATAATTGCAAGGCCTACTAGCAAAGGCTGTGAAACTAGTCCATGCTAGTAGAGTGTTGATGTAAATGAAGATGGAGAGATCATGAAGAGTTATAAGGCATTTATTATGCACTACAGAGAAAAGCTGGTGATCCCATCAGAAAGCAGAGAGCTAACTGACTGGGAAGAACACAGTGGATAATGACATCAAGGAAATGGAATGTCAAACTTAAAGTGATACAGCAAAACATAAGTGAAGAGAATACAACATATCCTCTTCCCTTCGTATGGAAGAAGCAGGAGAAAAGAGAAAAAAAAACAAAATACAAGCACATGCTCATCGTTACAGAGAGAGACCTTATTTGCAAACAAAATCATGCAAGTAACCTGGAGGTCTTCTAACTCTCTGAACTCTACCAACATTGATCTCCTTAGAAGGAACATCACGGCTACATTCAGCTTTTTTGTACAGTGCCACACGCCTCAAGTTCCAACTTTCGCCGTTGAATAGAGTAATGAACCTTCTATGAACAGACCTGACCTTGAATGGTCCCCTGAACTTGGTCAACCCGACCCCAACTCGACCAGGCTTGACCTTCACCCAATCATTCACCGCAATCTTACAACTGCCATCCGGTTCACACACAGCGCCGGGATTGTCAGGACCAACATTTATCAACTCTTTCATCCAGGCGGCAACCAGCTTGGTGCCAGCTGAACGCCCCCTCATGATGTTAAAAGGAATCATTCCAGTCACACCATTCTCAGTGGTTCTGTAGGCCCAAACCAGGTCGTTTACTAATTCTCTCACATCTGTTCTTGACGAAATTGCCATCTGAATCGCACCTTTAACCATCCGGTTCGCCCTCTCGACTATTCCATTCCCCTGGGGATTGTAAAGTGAGGTCCTAGAATGTGCAATTCCGCATTTTTTTAAGAAATTGGCCATCGCACAAGTTCAGTTGAAGAAAAAACGGTAAGCCTTTTACACAACGAGCAGTGCCTAGTGCAATTGACATTTTTTTTTAAAAAAAAGAAAGAGGTACAAAGATTACTTTTGTTATTTGAAGTGTACGATTAAGACATCGAGACATTGAGAGGAACAGTATAATTGATATTATTAAAAAGAGAGAGGTACCTAGTTCAAGGATTACTTTGGTTATTTTAAATGAAAAATTAAGACATTGTGAGGAGCATTCCAGTAGAATAACTGTTATTTTGAGGCTGTGTCCACATTTAAAATTACAATGCACACAAGAGCAAGCACTGCTAATTAAAATAAGATGGAAAATCTAAATGTTATAGTACCTCCCATGTTTCTACAAACAACTGGGGATCCACCCATCGAGTGGGATGAATGGATAGACATTTTTGAGAACTACATAGAAGCACTTGATGGAAAGGATTTTAGTGCAACTAGAAAAAAAGCCTTGTTGTTAAGCGCTCTAGGCAAGGAAGGCCAACGTTCCTTTAAATATCTTCCAGTAGGATTAAATCAAGATGGGAGAGCAATAACCAATGTTTATTCTGAAGCAAAAGCTCGCATGAAGAAGCAGTATGCAAAGGAAGTGAATATTGTTATGGCCAGGCATAAATTTTACACTCAACCCCAGAGGAACGAAGAATCAGTAGACCAATTTGTAGCTAGGTTACGAGAACTGTCCATCAAATGTAGTTTCGGAGAGATAAGAGATGAAATGATACGTGACCAGCTGATAGTGCAATGTCGTAATAAAAAGATGCAAGAAAAACTGTGGGCCGCAAAAAATCCGACCCTACAAATGGCCATTGATATAGCGAAAGTAGTCGAAGAATCGAATGCATGTATGAGAGAGATGGAAAAGAGAGATAATGGAAAGGAAAATGTTCAAGGGAATGGTGTTTCTTGTGTTGAACAAGATGAAGTTGCCGCTGTGAACAGGAAAAGTGTAGATTTGAGCGAAAGAGGTCTGAAGAGAATACAACAAGTGTATAGAAACCAGACCATAGTATGCAAACTGGACCGTGTTAAAGAGTGATCACAAAAAAAGACAAAAGTAATAGTGTATAGAAACTTGACTCTGCTAAATAAATGCATAGAACCCAGGCCATAAATTAAAGCATACTAGTATAGCACACAGACACTAGATCATACTAGTATGGTGCATAGAAACCAGACAATACGCAGGGAGTGAGTAGAAACTTGACTATGCTAGCATAGCACAGGGACCAGGCCAGATGAGTTCAGCACATAGAAACTAGACCATACGAGTACAGCGCATAGAAACCAGGCCATTCTAAGGCAATGTCCATAAATCAGACAACACTAGTAAAGCGCATTGACACCAGGCCATAATGTTACAGTGTTAATCAAGTGAAGAAATGGACACTTGTAACAAGTCCAGACCATTGGTTGGAAAAACTATGGTACCCTCAAAAGACCCAATGTGAATAGGTTTTGCGGTATATATCGTTCCTCCGCCCCTACATTGTGGTTCGTTGGCAGTTATCATTGGGTACCAGCATAGTCAAGTTTCTACTCACTCCCTGCGTATTGTCTGGACTTGTTACAAGTGTCCATTTCTTCACTTGATTAACTCTGATACTACTTGGGGAAATAAATGGACACGTTTTCCTCGTCCCTCCTTTGATTACCTTTTTTCATAATGTTACAGTGCCAAGTCACCTGACCATAACAGTGATGGCTGTTTTTGTGAGCCGACCTTTATTTTCTTATTTATTTTGGCAATTTTATATAGCGTGGGCATGGCCTGAAGGCATCGGAGCGCTTTACAACAGTAGCATCATACAAGGGTACAGCAAGTTACAGTTACAATAATTACGTTCAGACATTTGCATCTGTAGCTGCGACCAGGACAAATGCAAGAGTTGGACAAGGAACGTAGACGGTTCAAGCTTCGATTAAGATGGTGGGGGGATACAATGAAGGTACTTCGTCTCCTGGATAGAGTACTTAAGCATGGTCGAGGGTGATTAACCCAGTTGTCTGTTGAATAGGAGGAACATGAGGTCCTTTTTGAAGGTGGCTATGCAGCTTGTTAGGCGAAAGGAGGGTGGTAAGGAGCTACATCTCTTGACAAGAGCCTTGTGTTAATAATCTGTGAAGAAAGTAAAGGTGTTCTGTGAATCTTACAGAAAGGGAAAGGTTGTTGCCCAAGCAATCTTCTGAACTGCCTGTGCCGTGCTCGACACAGATTGCTTGCTCAGGGTCATCACCACTTGTAATGACACATCAGCAGGCTCCCGCGCTCCGGGCCTGCAGGTATCATTCTCGAGCTGTGTCCTGCTGTGTTGTCTCTTCATTTCTTATTGTTGAAGATGTACATCCCCCCACAGAGGGCAGTGATTGGGCGACAGAGGCCAGGGCCAGACTGGGAACCAAGACCAGCCTTGGCAAATACTCGGCTGGCCCCCTGGGGGGTTGGGGGTGCTACTGAGCCGTTTGCCACGGTCTGTTTCATCCGATTTTGTTACAACGGCCAATATTGCAGCTATGCTGCAAAAACGGCCCTGTAACGAAACCGGCCCCCACGGACCCCAAACCCGCCCCCAACCCTGGCAGCCCTCCGGGGAAATGCCCTGTGCCCGCTACGGCCAGTACGGTCCTGACAGAGCCTGACTCTGTGTCCACTGGAGAAGCACGAAGCCTGGTTAGCGCTTGAAGGGCACAGTAAGGACCAAGGGCTTTTGGAAGTGGTATTAATGGTACAGCGCTCAGAAGGAACCTGTGGCACAAGGGTGCCCAGGTCTGTAACCCAAAGTAACCTGTTGTATTATTTAAATGTACTAACGCACTGGTGTATTTTTCCTAAACTCATATTAGAAACCTAAGGTACATTAAAGGCCACTTTAGGTCACATCACCTGTCCTCTGACCCTGATGGTGATCTGTTTGTTGTAAAAAATCTTTTTTTTTTAATTCAAAGTTTATACTGGTAATTTCATGATGCAGTGGTTCATTTGAAAGACTGGGCTCACTGCCATGATTGCACATGGAAATGCTATCGGAAACTAGATTTATTTATATTGTAGCATCCCTCAGGGGTTCTTATATCTCCTCTACTATTCATCCTCTAAAACTCTTTAACAGACCCGATTAGATTGTTCAACCGCACTGGTTACAGCTATGCAGATGATACACACATCATTCTATAAATGGATCACCCAGAAGACCTCTGTAGTTCAAGATTTGATAACAGCCTCCAGGCTGTGAATGCTTGGGTGATGCTCTACACTTGTGGACAATGGCACAAACGCCAGCCGGCTGCTATACGAACCAAGGAACTTGTTGCCCTTCCATCTGCTTCAAGAGAGGTAAGAATCTGGGATTACCATGAATTCAGCCTTTTCCTTGATGCCACATGTCAACAAGGTCACAGAGAACACCATCTACACCCTGAAAACAGTTCAACTCGCTGGATACCAAGAGGAGCTACAAGCTATCCTCACACTCGTAATCTCCAAGCTTGACTGTACCAACAGCTATACCATGGCACACCCAGTTTAACCAAAAGCAGAGTACAACTAATCCAAAATTCTGCTGCAAGACTCCTTCTCGACCTCCATCCAAGAGAACTCAGGCCATCTTTTATCTTGTAAGTACTCTCTGGCTGAGACTAATCCTGAGGGAGAGCCTGGAACAATAATCTCTCCTTCAGGTGCAATACAATATAGAGTCAACAGTTATGAAACATCCCTACCAGCACTCTCGCCTCATGTTGGCAAACACTCTAACAATGTTCCATGCCCACAAAAGCTATGAATGGCTGACCTGTGCCTATCCTGGGTATCAAATAGTAATGTAAATTCATACATAACCCTCCTGGCCCTCACTAATAGACTATAATGCTCTGCGCTCATGCAGCCAAATGTAGTTCAAACAAGTTGCATAATAATAATACACTCACATAAAACAGATCCACTACAGGTCATGTCCGTCACCCTGTACTCCACTAGTCCAAATGAACAACCCTTTCTGCCATCAACTAAACAGGCACTGATTACAGAGGAGATCTGCCACAAATACCTGGGCATCAGAGGACTTTAATTTAGTCCACCACTGCAGCGCTCAACTGACTACTTACTATGGCCACTTCTCAACATCTCAGAATGACATTACAAAAGGGTTGATTATAACAAAGTCTATCTCAGCAGACCTCCCGACGATCTCTCCCTCCAAATTATGCTTGCCCAGGACCATAAACATAAAGGAAAATCTCAGGATGCGCAACCCAGACGAGTGACCAGCTTAGTGGTCTGCGATTATAAAAGATACCGCACAAGAACCTGCAGAGCCGATAAAAGCTTTAAGCTTCATGAAAAGCATATTCGTCACTCCTATCTCTCACCGTTCTTCAGCCGTCACACTGCTAAGAGCTGAGTCCCATAACACGATATTCGCACCTTGGTGGTCATCACACACATCATAGAAACACTTCCAACAGTGGATTGAAACTAGCCCAGCACGCTTCTAACGGCACACGCTATACGTCGTAGCATGCTACCCTCCAAGGCAAGCGCTTTAGCTCCCCACATAGGTATAGCAAGCACTACACAATCCAATGCAATGAATTAAGCTGGCATTTTTACATGATGTTGCCTCTTTTCTTTGAAGTATCAGCAGGTGGCTCTTCAGTTTGTTTTAAAGTCCTAGGATGAGGAGCTTGGATTGTGGGAAAGTGAGTTCCAGTGGACAGTTCCTGTAAGCTTAAACGATCAGAACCTAGATGCAGCTCTTTGAGATGTAGGTGCTGTTCTAATATTTTGATTGATGGATCTTAGGTTGCAGGTGGGAGTGCAGTGGGTTATGAGTAGCTGCAGGACTCCAGGTCAGTGCTTTATTGCATGGAATGCCAATCTCAGCAGTTTGTAGATGGTGTTTTTTGGTCCCTGGAGGCTTCTAGTGGTGGCAATGGACTGGGCAGTTAAAAAAATATATACTTTTTCTAAAGTTAGAAAATTCATAAAAGTTGTAGCGAGGTAATAAAAAGAAGTATGTCCTACAGTAATTATGTAGTGTGTAGGCTACTCAAAAGCAGCTCTGATGGTGAGTTTAAGATGAGTATTGTCATGCTAACAACTATGCCTTATTATCAAGATGTATTCAGTGTGTGGTAAAATGAAGGGATGAATCCAGCAATGCTGCCTGTTGAAGAGCCAAGCTTGAGGATTGTTGAAGAAAGTTTGCTGAGATCCTTTGTTTCCTAACTTGTATTTTTCACTTGGTGTTTATGCACTTAAAAAATCTTATAAACTGTATTAAAAGTGCTTGTGGTTTATTTCACAAGCTTGATGAAATGTTTTTTAAAATTACAATTGTGTTAATGCACAGTACTTATAGCTAGGACTTTTACCAAATCATAGGGTCACTATGCAGTGGAGCGTAATTGTATTCCCCCTTCAGGGGTAGTAAAATGCACACACAGTACAATTGTCCTTAAGTAGCTGAAATGCCCTTAGCTCTGTGGCGCTCGCATCCTTGACAAGAGCGGTTTGAGGGTATTATAGATGAATGTTACATAGAAGCATTAAATACATGAATGGGTGAGTTGGTACTGGTCTGTTTCCTTCGCACCATCAATAAGGGGCAAGCGGGCTCCCTTTACGCTCTCCACATACACTGAAGCACTCAAGATCCCAGGTTTGGTGGGCTGGCCAGGGGGTTGGGATTTCAAACACTTTCAAATGTATCTATTTATTTCAAGTTTTATATAGCGCTAGCTAGACTGGAAGCTATCAGAGCACTTTAAAAGTATTACTCATAGGATAATTTGAGATACATGTGAGGATACGTGTAGGTAAAATGTAGTCAACGGGAGGTATATACAAAACATATTAAAAATAGTGAGAAAACACAGTCAAGTACAACAATAAAGCAAAAAGGTAATGAGGTTGCACAATACAGCAAATAGGTAATGACATTAGTGCCGAAGTGGGACTGACTGGGTCAGGGGACTACAACAAGAGTCTGTAAAGTAGGGCAAGGTCTTCAAAGATTTGAGATCTCGTTTAAAGCAGTAGAGGAGGGATTGCATCATTTCCTCAGAAGGCGCTGCCTGGATGGTTTTTTTTTTCAGCTTAGGGGGTATGAGAAGAAGTGAGTTGGAATTTCTCAGTATCCGGGGTGTACCAGCTCTGGAAAGCTTGGTTTCTAGGTTTTTTTGGTTTTTTTGCATGAAGGGCTTTATTGGTGATGCAGGCAGTCTTGAGGATGCATCTTCCTTCAATGGGAAGCCAGTTGAGACTCTTAAGGACAGGTGAGATGTGGTCAAACCGTTCTATTTCAGAGTTTTACTCCGGATCGGCAGCAGCCTGTGCTGGTAATTGTGGTGGGGCAGTAGGGCGGGCGGGGGGTATGTTGTCAGATGACGGAATACGGCAAATAAAATAAATTACTCTTAACCCATCGTCTGTCGACATATCTACCGCAGGGCCCTGCCCCACTGCCCTTACCTGCACGGACCGCTGCTGCTCAGAATGGGCGTAGTCTGGGTGTTGTGTCCTAAACCCTGCTCACTGGCTGCTAGAGATTTGAGCTGCAAGTCATATGGGAAACGCTGTGGAGTACATGCTGGTGCTTTTTTCGAATAATTTGCATAGACCAGCCCCTAGCAACCTCAGTGCTTGCATTCATCTGGTAAAAGACACAGGGCTGATTCATCACTAGGCATTTGCAGCGTACATTCAAGTGACACTTGCTAATTTCCTTTTTACCGATGTAATTCCATGTTTGTCGTTAACAAAATGTGAATTTTCATTTTACTAACGCACAGTTTTAACTTGGAAATTGAATCCTGTCAAGAACAAGACTAAATCGGTTTCGATGTAGGAAATGAGAAGAGAAAGTCTCCAAATTTGCGAGGTTGATGGGGGAAATGTATTTTCCCTGTATATAATAATAAAAAAGATCAATGTAAGTGCAGTG
This sequence comes from Lissotriton vulgaris, assembly GCF_964263255.1. Classification (NCBI taxonomy): domain Eukaryota; kingdom Metazoa; phylum Chordata; class Amphibia; order Caudata; family Salamandridae; genus Lissotriton; species Lissotriton vulgaris. Next base: position 204,326,081 of record NC_141693.1, on the reverse strand, counting down.
TCACCAATGTGTTGTGTACATGTGAACACTGTGTATAATATGCACACTGAACACTTTGAGGAGGACTCTGAAACAGGTGTCTGTCTCAGCATCCCTGGGGTCCTTTTGGAATCATTTGCAAATTCAAAAGTATCAAACATTTGTTCCAAGCAAAGGTGGATACCAAAGTAGTGTTTAAGTTTTGTCTGTGGTAGCAGGTGGTGGGTACCAACACTCGTTTATTGGGCACTTGGACCTATTTTACATAAATCACCTTTCACTCTAAGTAAGCAAGAGAAAGAGAGAAAAGGGAGGATGAAGTGGCAGATAGAAAAACAATGACAAGGGGATCACACAGGGAAAAGGAGCATGGGAAGGGGAAATACAAAATAAAAGTGTAGAGTAGTGGAAGAAAGAAGCATGAGGTGGAATCAAAAGTAGCCTATGTATTTGGCAGTTTTAGTATTTGGCAACACTGGCATTTGGCAGCACCAGAGGGAGGCTTCTAATAAGACTTTGGCTCCTGCACTTACTATTTTTCTTTAAAAACGTTAAGCACCCAAACTTAGTCACAGCTGCCAGCACTAGAGAGTGGTAGGGGGCAAATGGGTGGGTGACTGCATATACACAGTTAATAAAGAAAATAACTAAAAAGGCCCTTACCTGCATTAAGGTCCTCGTCGCTTCTGTCCAGTTTTCTTCTGCTCGTCTCTGTCTCCAGCGAGGGACCATTAACTACTCCCCTATCCAATCCCGGCGCTGCTCTCATGCCATTAAGCAGCATGAGAGCAGCATCAGGATTGGACGGAGCAGCCTCTCTCGGCCCTTCCAAAGGCACTGGAGGCCTGGGCTTGGTCTAACCCAACAGTCTTAAGACAGCTATGCCATCCGTTTCAAAGTACGCATGTCTGCTTGACTGTTGCAAGACGGCGACCAAAGGGACATGCGTACCTTGTCCTGCCCAGGCAGCCCACCCTCCTCCCTGCTGCTGTCTCACGTAGCAGGCCCAGCCCCGTCCTGACATTCGGTTTGTGATGGGTGGATGAAACATAGAACGGTAATAAATTACATTTATTGCCAATTTATTTTGTATCTCTGGGGATTTTTTGGAGCATTTACTACATACACTGCCCCGTGGGTGCCATGGGCATCTGCACCCTCTTTCCGCATGCACACTTTGGTATTACATTAGAGGGAACACATTTTGTAATATAGATAGCACGGGTGCACATGTACTGCCAGCAATATCATAAAGAGATTTTCTCTCATGCATGGGGGCATAGCCTCATTCAAGCAGGAGAAACATTGCGCCGTATTATGGAGGCGGCCGCAGAGGAAACAAGTGCTTCATAGCGATGGTGCAGTCCATGTGGCCCCTGAGTCAGTGTGCAGTCACTCACCTCATACACCCACCTTGAGGGGTATCTCTGTCCTCCCTTTGAGTGAAGGCTGGTCACTGCAGCTTCAAATCAGGGCCGGACTGGGAACCACAACAGCCCCTGGCAAAGTGCTAGGCCGCGGCCCGCCCCCCTCCACTCGGGAGGGTTGGAGGTGCCGCCGAGCTCTTTGCTGGGGCCGGTTTCGGCCCATTTTGGTACAGGGCCGTTTTCGCAGCTATGCTGAAAAATGTCCCTGTAACAAAAACGGCCCCCAGGGGCACAAAATCAGCCTCCACCCTTGCTGCGCACCGGGGGATTGCCCAGTGCCTGCTTCAAATACCAGGTCCGCCTTTAACTAATGTGCTGCCTTCAGGGCAGCATGAGTACACAGATGCCCTGAGGGCAGGGCATTCAGTGATAGGACACACTGTCCCTGCTTGCACATGGCACACCTAATTACAGGGGTGTTGCCGTACAAACGGGTTCAGCGGCTCTTCGTGCAATACGGCCCTTAGACTGCCAAAGTGGGACATTTTGGGAAAAACTGACACACAGGCAGTGAGTCGTTTTAAAAAAAGAAAAATAAATAGTTCACGTGCCCAACTTTTTTCTTAAGAGACCACTGAGCACTTTGTCTCTGGTGCCGCCCACTTCCACCATGGGCACTGCTCCCCGCCTTCGTGGACACTGCGCAAGCTGAAGTCAACAGAAGTGAACGCATCGCCATTCCTTAAGGAGCACCCATGTGGGTTTCCTAGGAGAAGAAGTTGAAGACAGTGCATTTTATAGTCAAGTTTAACTTAAATTTGCTTAAAAAAAAGGCCATAGACTGAAAAAGTACTCTTAAAATATACCCCAGCGCTTTCATGGTCATGAGATTGCCCCTGACAATAGATGGATGATTTTAGATGTTAACTCTTTACAGTTTTTAAAAGACTTGGCAACGGTACCTCCTGTTTCATACATCATCAAACCAGTCGTCAAATTGCATATCTATCAACACTGGTGTGAAACACGTGGTCCCTCATGGTATTATAGTTCCAAGCGTCAATAACCTTAAATCTAAGACATCTGTTTATGAGCTATTTAACTACCAAATAGTCTTGTTGTATGGAGTCAAAGTCTCCTGTTGATATTGTGTTGTGTTTTCCATTGTTTAGTGGTGAGTCTTTCTGCCAAGAGGCCATCCAATTTGAAACAGACTAACATTGTTTCGAGATACATTATGTGTCACAGTAGCCAACTGGATCGTTATGCATCTATAAGAAGCATTATATACATTATGCAAGTGCCGGAAGACATTGCTGTTTTTTTTATGCAGTGGTGCATGGTTGTCAACCGCATGGTTTCACATGGCTATTCTGTGAGTCTGGGAAGTTTATGATAACTTCCTCAGAATAGCTGAAGTGCAAATGCTTAGCCAATGATAGGGCTCGGAACCATGTGTGCAGAGACATTTTAAGGCATGGGCAAAGTGGGGTCTGGCCCAGGCCCCAGCCTTTCAGGTACCCGCCTAATAGAGCCTGCTCTGTTGTTGTGCAGAGTGTCTTGCCCTGATGACCTTATAAACTTCTTAAATAGATTGTTTTAAATACCGTTTTCATGCAACATTAATTAAAAAAAAAATTCAAAACAAGACCTCACATATGAGAAATGGGAGGGTGTCACAGTGATTATTTGCAGTAATATCAGTGAGCTGCAGTTCCATTTCAATGCTGAAAACACGTGTCGCTATCCCAGGATATTTAATATAAATAAATTTGGTATTTGAACGAGTGTGCATGTGGGCTCAGCGACCTGACCTTAAAAGCCATGAAGGAGCTGAAATTGGCTCATAAATCCAAACAGCAAGCAAAGACATGCCGTCTATGTGGGTACCATACAGAAACTTTATGCCATCTTATGTGTACGTTTGAGTCCGTAAAAGAAGAAAGAAGGAATTTGTTGAAAGCAGCCTTAAATGACTTAAATATTCGTACCTGCCGACAGGCGGTAACAAGTTGGATGGATGCCACATCGAACATTTTAATATGCCGCGGGATAAAATTTATGACACAAATAGACAATTTACTCGCGAAAGTAGAATAAGATCAAAATCCGGGGCTGGAAAGGGAATTTTTAAAAAACTGTAAATATTTTAAAAAGCATGACTAAGAATATGTACTTTGTAAATTTTAACTGTCAATTTTCATTATATGTATACTTTATGGTTGTGACAAACCAAATTAAGGCCCTCATCAGGATCGTGGAGAATCCGCATCCTCCGGGCCGGCGGAAGCCACCGCCGGCCCGGAGGATGCGGATTCTCCGCAGCGGAGCCTTCAATGTCCCCCCGCCAGATTAGGATGGCTGGGGGGACGAGAAGTCCGTCCGACGCTTTTCCACCGCGGTCGCCTTCCGACCGCGGCGGAAAAGCTCTAATATGGTGGCCGTGTTATCAGACACCGCCAGCCATATTAGGATGATGGGAAAGACATGCTTTTCCGTGGCGGCTTTCCCGCCGTGGAAAAGCATATGGACTGTCACTTCGGGGGCCTGTTTCGTGCCCCCTTGGTGAAGGGGGGTTGGGGTGCACATGGGGGGGTACCTATGGTACCCCCCCTGCATTTGCGTGCACAAAGCAGCAGGCACCGCGTGGTGCCTGCCGCTTTGCGCATGCAAATGCGATGCAAGCGTTTTTCACCTTGCGGGGGGTGCAGCTTGAAGCTGCACCCGCCGCAATGTTAAAGATAGTGGTTGTGAACGCCACCCTGGCGGTCACATCCTAACCTGCTCGGAGGGAACGCCGAAGCCCCTGCGGACGTTCCCTCCTCCTCAGGGGTCGCGGACGGACTCAAGTCCGTCCGCGATCCTAATCGGGCCCAAAGTTATTTTTGACTGACTGACTGAAATCCAAAGTTGTTCCAAACAGGGGCCCCCAAAATACGTTTGGCCCAGACAAATTCTTAACATGTCCCTGACATTGTGCGCATGATCGTGCCTGGAGTTGGGACATTTTTGCAAGTGAAGTGACGTGAAGTATAAGTACAGCTAGATCTGGAAGTGCTGTTGAGATGAGAAGCACTTATCCAACAGTTTGACAGGAGCACCTGTGCGTGAGTCCGTTAATGAGAAATTGAGTAATGTGTGTTGGGCGCTTGATACAACACTGAGTTGCTGGGACGTGCAGAGACACCATGTTTCAAGATATTTTTCATTACAGTTTATTCCAAACCGAACCTTTCAGAGGGCTGAATTACAATTGAACCGAGTGCGATAACACGCCGGAAATAAAACGCGAGGGATACGGTAGTTGGTCTCTGCATTTTTAATTGTCAAGATAAACAGGTTAACAAAACAGTTATCACCTGGCACAGTATGAAATGGGGCACAATAGCTTCTGTCTTTTCGACGTTAATTATGAAAGCTACGTCACTGATGCGTGGGCGCATCTGCTATTTTCAGCTTGCTTATGGAGCCTGCCTTTGCAGTATTGTTTTTTTAGAATAATTCATTACAGAAAAATGATTCATCTGCAACAAAGGAAAAATAGCATATATTACATTTTAGGAAATCACACCGCCTTTTCTGGTAAGGGATCTCAGTGAGACGCGTTTGCATCCTGCAAGTCACAAGTTCGAATTCTAACAGAGCCTACTTGACCTTTCACCTTTCTGTGCCTGATAAAGCAGGTACCAAAAGTTGGATAATTGTAATTCCTTCCACGAATAGCGGTACAAATGGCGACTTCGAGGTGCTGGATGCTATATCAAACAATTTTTGATGGCACGTTCCCTGTTAGATCGAGTCACGTGCAAGTGTCACTGTTTAGAATTGGGTGTTTGGCGCACGTGCAACTGGGATGCCTTTCCCTATGATCGGTTGGTGATAAAAATCTTCCGCCCTTGGTGTAAGCATGGGCAGAGAATTATCACGTCAGATACCAATTTTGAACCTACAGGTTGCCTGGTCCATTTTTCCAACGGCTCCTGGTAGTGTGATGAATACCGTGAGACTTTATTAGCACTGGTGCAAACTGCAATGAAGTGCAAAGACGGGAGGGTCTTCAGCACTTCTGGCAATGGAGAATTTTCCGAGTTTGGGGGCTCCCTGTACTCTGAAAAAATGTATTTTGCATAGAGGTGGGTCAGACACTTAAAGCTAGATCCAGAGGCACAGCTCTGGCTCAGTTTGAGGTCCTCTTGCAAGTTGCACCCTTGAGCCCAAAACGAGCCAAACTGTAATGTAACTTTTTCCTGTGACCCAGGCTCTGCCATCATGCACCCAAAATTAAAAACAAGCGTTAGCAATGCCAAAAGGTCTGAATTTCAAGCAATGTTGTATGATAATGTGAAGCATTTCAAGTAAATAGCATGGGAATTGATATGTATTTCTATTGAAGTAAAGAACAGTAGAAAAATGTCAGCATAGGTTAAAAGCTCAGGTGACAGTTGCACTGTCAAGCCAGATCTAAAAATCCATGTAGATTAATGACTGTCATCGTCCCTTTTGTGCTGCTGCCAGAGAAAAACAACATATGTTATCTAGGGGCGTACCTACAAAACGGTTTTGCAATCGGAAACGGGACGAATTGCAGAATAGGCTTCTTAGGGACCACAAAAAAGCATATTTTTATGTGCAAATGCCAAATTGCAGTTTGGTAACTTGTTATCAAATCGCAATTTGATATAGCGATTCTGTCTTTGAAAGGAGCATGTTTAGGGTGTCCCTTTCAACTACCAGATCACAGAGGTATGTATTGATGTTTTTCAACCAATTCCGGTAGCAAAACATTAATAAATCAAAGGAGGTGGTAACCCATTTGCAAATGGGACGGGTCCCCAAGTAAACAGATATATTTTTTGCCTGCTCTTAAAAAAGGAAACTTGATTAAAAAAATTAAACTTAATCATTTCATTTTATTTTTGGAAATACATCAAATGTTTCTTTATGGAAAGGAGAGAAAGGAGTACCAATCTAGTTGGTGAATTGCATACTATGAAAGAAAAAAACCTGGACCAGTTCTGGTTTTCCCACCAATGCCATGCATACATTTTGTGATCCTAGACAAATATTTCACTTTACAGAGCCTCCTTTTTCTTCAGTATCATGTATAAAAAAACGATCCAATAGAGCGTGTGCACTATACAATAATAATGTGACGTATTTCAGTGAAACGCCTATGTAAGTTAAAGAAATACCTTCTTTTTTTTAATTTTAAAAGGCTATCATAGTTTCACATGATGCTTGCTGCATGATTTAGATGGCAGCCATTCTCAGGGCCCTGCGGGTGCATGGGCTGTTATAGCCCAGCTAGATCCTTGCCCCAGCTCTGGCTTGGCTCTACCAGTTAATTTGTTGGCTCCACCATTTATACTTTTGCAGGCCATTTCGTATAAATTGGCGCCTTCAATGGGTGAAACTCTAAAACGACTCCCTCACCTGACCTTATGGAAGAGCTTGCCATATGCAGCGGGGTGGCAGTGCTGGTGTTTGTGTCCAGGAGAGGTTCCCTGGCCTTCTCTCTAGGGATAGGCTGCTGCTCTAGGGCCCCCTGGTGCCCTGTTGAGACTTCTGCACTTGCCACCTTTGAGAAGCGCCCATATTTTCTGGGTGGCTTTCTCAATCACTGCACCAGGTTTGAAATCTAATGTGGATCAAGTGAGGGGGTGAGAACTCATTTGCTGGGAGACTGCTCTGTGCTAACTAAACCCACCTATGGTGTGTGCCACTGGGGCTGACACATCTCACGGGTGCTCCACAACCAGTGTCCAGTGCCATTTATGGCATGGGCAAAGTGGGCAATTGTCCATGGCCCACACTTTCCAGTGGGGTTGTTTATAACAAGCACATTTCTTCTTAGTTTGACCGCTGTGCTATCCGGATGTTTTCAACTTTAACCCATGCACTCTCAGACTGTTAGTGGTTATTGCACCATACAATTATGCTTGTACCTCTCTCTCTTTAATTCACTTCAGCTCTTCTAGCCCACCCTTTTTATTCTACCTCTCTCTCACTCGATTACTCTAAATCTACATTTATGTGCACCTACACCATCTCCCTATATTTCATCTCTACATCTACGTGTACTTACGCCCATCTCCATATATCTCAGCTCTACATCTGTATGCCCCTACCACATCTCCATGTTTTTCAACTCTATATTCCTGTATACCTACAACATCCTACCCTCATCTCAATTCATCTCTGCTCTGCATCACTTAGCACCTCAGTACCTATCACATCTCTGTGTATCTCAGCTCTATATCTCTGTGTACCTACCTATCTCCATGTTTCTCATTTCTACATCTCTATGTACCTAACCCATCTCCATGCATTTCAGCTCTAACTCTCCATGTATCTATCTCAGCTCTACATTTCTGTGTATCTACCCCCGTCTCTATGGGTCTCAGCTCTACATCTCTCTGTACCTTCCCTATGTATCTCAGGTCAACATCTTTGTGTGCCTACCCCATGTCCATCTTTCTCAGCTCTACATCTGTGATTACCTATTGCATCTCCGTGTATCTCAGCTCTACACCTCTATGTACCTAGCTCATATCCTTATATCCCAGGGCTACATCTCTCTGTACATACCCAACCTCCTTGTACCTCGCCTCTACATCTCTGTGTATGTACCCCATGTATCTCAGGTCAATATCTTTGTGTGCCTACCCCATCTCAATGTACTTCCGCTCTCAATTTCTGTTCACCTATCCCATCTCCATGTATTCCAGTTCTATACCCCTACGTACCTACCCCATGCATGTTTCTCTGATATACATCTCTGTGTACTTACACCATCTCAATGTATCTCAGCTCTACAACTCCATGTATCTCGGCTCTTCTTTTCTGTGTACCTATTTCATCTCCATATATCTCCACTGCAAATCTCCATATATCTCAGCACTACATCTCTGTGTGCCGACTACATCTCTGTGTATTTCTATGTATCCTAGCTCTACCTCACCTGTGTCTGACTCACTACTCTATTAATAAAACTCCCTCTTCCCCATGGAAAATGGCTTATAAAAGCAGACATGTTGTAAACATGGGACACCAAAATATGTTTTGCCGTAGGCCTCCAAATTGCATAATCGGGTACTGCTAGGGGCCCCCAAATTGCATAAGAGTGTGTTGTCAGTAGGAGGTTCGCTTTTTATGTAGTGAATCAAAATGAGGCACACTATGTAGAAAGTCCAGACGACCCATATTATCTTACAGGGCTTAAATTAATAATCCCAAATGCTCTGTTTTTTGTACTGAGGATGAGCAGTTTAGGCTTATCAGAGGGTAGTGTTAAGATTTGTTGTACACATAGTCAATAAATGAAACACACGCTCAAGAAAATGCTTGCGACCAATTTAGAAAAATTACATATATTTCTATGGAATTTTAGACACCAAGATCTTAGTAATTGGGTAAGTACTTTAGACATTACCAAATTTTTACAGCAGAAACAGTAGAAAATCAAAGCTTGAGCCTCAACTGTGGTAATGTTACCCTATGGGAGAAACATTCACTGCATAGGGTCACACACAATCGACTTTGACAACTGTTCTTCTGGGCTTACGGTAAGTAGGGACCAAGATCCAAGAACCCACCAGCAGTCCATTTATGTTTGCCTTCGTGCGTCCAGGTGCAGAGGTGCTGGTCGCGATGGCAGCCTCAAACACTACCTGCTACAGTCAATGGGAAACTGTACCTATGGAAAGAGGCTGCAAACGGGTACCGGGGGACTAGTCTCACAGGACCCAATAAGGCGGGGGGTAGGTAGTTGAGGGTCTCTCGGGTACAGGGGCACTGTCGGTTTCCGTGGACTCGGGCTGTGGGGCATGTGTTAATAGTTTTTTTTGTCCGGATGGGTCGCTCTTCAGAGGTTCTCACTCTGTGTCTGAGATCTGGTGAAGGGGTGCAGACAGAGCAGCAGGACCATTCTTGATACTGGCCTCATGGATCCTGACCTCCTTTGATGGTATGTCGGTATCGGCATAGGTGGTGTCTGAACTTGACACGCAACAAGCCTTAGTTGGGGCTACTGCTCCGGTTCCCAGAGTATTGGTGCAGGGTAGCTCCTGAGATGAGGTCCTGGTCTCTCCAAACTCAGTAGGGAGATGAATCTGACCTCCTGGACCACAAAGACAATTTGTTGGGGTCCTGCTTCCTTTGTGGACCAGGGGATCGACAGTACGCTGGAACAGACAGCTGAATTTGGTGCCTGCAGGTGCAGGGAAGTGGCTCCTCCACTCCAAGGGAGATCTTTCCCGGTTGTTTAGGTGCTGGACGGTCCTCCAAGGGGTTCAGGAGGGTGTCCAACTCTTTGTGAAGTCAGCCTTGGCGATTTGCGAAGTACAAGCAGCCTGGCAGGGTTTGGCGCCAATTTTGGGTGCAGATCCTCTGTTTTTGCCATGTTAGTCCTTATTTGTCTTCCTTGATGCCCAGTAGTCGAGGTATTGACTTGATCTGTTTTCCTGGTGACAGGGGACCACCTAAATACTCAATTTAGGGGCATTAAGGGGAGTGTAGAACAATACAGTGGCATATTTGCTCATACAGATATGCCCTCGCATGTAACATAATGCAACCTTCCTTAGGGGTACAAGGCTTGCTGTAGGGTGACTAAGATATATACAGTGACTTTGGCATGACACACAGTTGGCCATGTTGTGTTTTCACTTATGGTTTGCACTATGACACGCGGTCTGCAATGGAAGCCTGTATGCAAATTGGGTGTGGGTCCCTTAGGAGACATAAGACATGCTGCAGCTCTTAGGGACCCTCTTTAGTACCTATGGCCTAGGTACCAGGGGTACCATTTACTATGGACTTATAGGGGTGAAAAGACCTTGCCAATTGGGGTACAATTAGACATTAACTTATTTTAGGCGAAAGAGCACTGGCACTGAGTCCTGGTCAGAAGTGCTGTGTCAGAATGAAAACCAGCATCTAGCAGTCAACAAGAATTTACAATGCAGCGGTATTGCCTTTGCAAAAGTTAGAGCTATTGGCATTGTAAATGACAAAAAAAAATGTATGTGTTGGTTTTGAAAACCGATAAATAAATGGCATTGTCATTTACAATGCCAATAGCTTAATTTCTCGCAAATAGGAGACCTATTGCATTTGCAATGCAATAGGTCGTGTATTTACACGAGTTTAAGCTATTGACATTGCAAAACATGTTTTATTTATGTTTCAAAAACACACACACACACACAGCCACACACAGAGCCACACACACACAGAGCCACAGAGCCACACACAGAAACACACAGAGCCACACACACACACACACACACACAGCCACACACACAGAGCACCACACATGCACACAGCCACACACATGCACAGAGCCACACACACAGCCACACACACACAGAGCCACACACAGAGCCACACACACACAGCCACACACACACAGAGCCACACACACACAGAGCCACACACACACACACACACACACACAGACACACACACAGAGACACACACACAGAGACACACACACATAGAGCCACACACACACATAGAGCCACACACACAGAGCCACACACACACACAGAGCCACACACACACACAGAGCCAGACACACACAGAGCCAGACACACACACACAACACCAAGCCACCACCTTTCTTTGACGGGGACTGTTGCACTCTAATTTTGCATAAATGAGATTGAATTGCTAACACAGTTACGATTTGCATACGTTCAAAAGAGTTGTCTCATCGTATTTACTGATGGCAAAAGGACCAGGCATGCGAAAGAGACTCATCCATTAACCTCCCTGATCAGACGGAAAGAGTTATTTAAAGGCAGTAAATTCGGGAATGCACAGATGAGATCAGGTGATGAAGGCAAACATGTTTTAACAGGATAATAGAGCAACACAGTCTCGAGTCTGGGAGTCACATTGTGACTCATCGTGGGGTGGGGAGGAGTAAACTGCAACGTGGTCACGGGTCTCAGTTCCCCTGTGTTTCGGGCCTGAAAAGGGGGCAGAAAAACAGAGTGCCTACTCTAAATATCCACAGGGAACATTTTCGCCTAAAACTAGTCTTTGCCTCGAAAACTGGCGCTGGAAAAAAATGTCTCAAGGAATATATTCAAACCACACCTACACCGAAAAGGGGTGCAAGAAAAGAAAACCTGTACAGAGAATTTCTGCATTTGACACCAGAGATGTTAGCGTCTTGATAATGTTTCCATGTGCTTACAATCCCCCAGGTATATCTCACCTCCATACAGGTACAGCAAATATTCATCTACGGGCAAGACCCTCAAACTGTGTACCGATCAACTCTAATGCAGTCAAAACAGCACTGGGAATATCAATAAAACTAGTCTAGCCATCTTAAAAACAGGTGCAAGTCAAACAGAACTGGTAAAACATGACCAAGCCTTGACCTTGAGCTTGTAAGATCTGTGCAGACTGTGGTGTATCTCTGGGGTCCCAGGCTCGACCCTGTCAGGGATGTGTGGAAGAAGTGAAACAGCTCTTCTGTCTCAAACTTGCGCATGTGAGATTTGTGTAGCCTGAGGCACAGCTTTTCTGTTTGATGACTGAGTCAGATCTGTATGATGTCGGCCTCATGACGTATGAAAAATACAAAAAGCGCACAGTGACGCAGAGGTTTTGCATACTTGCTGTATGAACACTGAACACAGAGTAAACTGAAGCCAGGCAGACATTTAAAAGACTCGCAAAGTATTAAAGGGAACCCCGGGTAGGCTTTTTACAAGTTCACTGGCTGAGACCATATAGGTAACGCTCCATGTGAGAAGCAAGAGGAAACACACATGTAACACAGACACTCAATGTGAGCAGCAAGAGGGAAGCACATGTAACCCAGACACTCAATGTGAGCAGCAAGAGGAACATACATCCAACTAGCACTCAAAGTGAGCAGCAAAAGGAAACACACACATGTAATAGATACTCAATGAGTGCAGCAAGAGGAAACACGTGTAACACAGATACTCAATGTGAGCAGCAAGAGGAACATACATTTAACAGATACTCAATGTGAGCAGCAAGGGGGATCATACATGTAACCCAGACACTCATTGTGATCAGCAAGAGGAACATACATGTAAAACAGACACTCAATGTGAGCAGCAAGAGGAACATACATCCAACTAGCACTCAAAGTGAGCAGCAAAAGGAAACACACACATGTAATAGATACTCAATGAGTGCAGCAAGAGGAAACACGTGTAACACAGATACTCAATGTGAGCAGCAAGAGGAAACACACATGTAACTGACACTCAATGTGAGCAGCAAGAGGAAACACATGTAACACAGACACTGTGAGATGCAAGAGGGAACACACATGTAACAGACACTCAATGTGAGCAGCAAAAAGAAAGTGAGCCCAGGCGAAGCGTTCTACCCGCTCAATGAGTAGTGAGCACCAAAACAGTAGTTTTACACACCACCTGCGAGAAGGCTGACACAAGACAGGCAAAAGATACACTCAATGTGTAAAGACTGAACTTTACTTTAGGATTTACACAACCGATGAATGAGATAAGTTGAAACCCAGGCACTTAAATGATATGTGGATTTGTAAACCACGTGTTCACCCTTGGGTCTCTAGGCGCTGGAAAACTGACGTTCATTGTTACACAACTTCATGGTCCTCGTTGTATCGCCCTTGGACAGACGAAAGGCTGAGCGGACAGGTCAGTACTTGAGCCTGTGACTATAAGGGCAAACACAGACTGCTGGGAGCCGATCCGCTGTTCCAGTGAGCCACCTACCATTTACCCCCTCTCCCCAGGAGTTGTATTATCCGCGCCCAAAACACACAGAGCCTACGTGAGCCCGCCAAGCAGGGGAGGCTGCTTTGCACAATTAGCCCACCACATGCCACAGACATGCTCGCTCTCGCACCAGCGCCGCTAACGTATTTTACAGGTAGGCAGCCAAGTCTCGCAGTGTTTACCCGAGCTGCCCGTGCCCAGCCCTGGTAACTGGTTTCCAGCAGCCAGAGGCTTCACGCTTCGGTTAGGAACCAGGGCGTCGTCGCTTGCCTGCGCCTCACGCCTGCTCTGCCTCAAGCCTCGCATTCCCGGGACACTCCTCACAGGAGGCACGGGCCTTCTCGGGTCGGCTTAAAGGGACAGAGTCCGCAAACCGAAAGTATGCTGCGTGAGTGCTGGCAGTAAGAACCTACCTCAGTGAGGCACTGGGCGAGCACGCACTGCCGCTCCCTGTCGCCTAAGCTCGCACTGCGGTTATTGCTCGTCAGCCGAGCATGCCTTTCAGCTGCCTGCGAGGTGAAATTATGGTGCTGCCTGAATTGAGGGTAGTTCCTATTTCACTGCTTTTTAGTGAGCTCACTCTGCTCCCGCATCAGCCGTGCACGGGCCTGTCATTAACGAGGTTTTCTAGGCACGCCGCGCGTCCCCGGTCAAAATCTGGGCCGGGATATAAAGAGGAATATTAAAAACAAAAGAAAACCTGGAATAATAGAGTATAAATCGTCGCACAAACAAAAAGACAAGCGCTCGCCATGACACAGCCCTGTCCCTTTCAGACTGACTTCCTGCTAACGTAAAAGGTTCCTTATCTTCTTTATGGGGCCATCTTTTGGGCTTTTACTTTTTACGTCAGCAGGAAGGCAAGGAACCCAGTCTGAAAAGGACGGGGCTTAGCGCGAAAGGAGAACGTCACTAGGACCTCTTCTTCAATAGCTGGCCACCGTTTAGGAGGCCAGCCAATGGAGAAGAGGGGCGGGACTTAACCCTCGCTAGTGAAGTTCACTCTAAAATATAAAATCTCGCGAGCTCGACTGCGCATGTGCGCAGTACGCCACGCGAGACCTAAAAGGAGGCAAAAAGTGGATAGGGCAACTTCAGCAAAATTTTAGTTTCCTACAGTGTACACAATGTCTTTGACAATAATCCTCACAAAGAAGATGCTGTTTTTTCTCAATGAACTGTAACTCTAACCGCACCATTCTCTCGCCTCTTCTGCTTCTCTTTTTTACCTTCAGTCGCACCTGTATACTAAGACTAATGCTTTCCCTTACCCTTACCCTTTCCCTAACTTTATGCTGTTCCTGTCTCTACCACTTACCTCATCTGTTACACTTTTCCTTGCTCCTAACCCTAAACCTACCAGTAACCCTTACCCATACACTGTCCTTTCCCTAACCCTTACCTTAACTCTCCTGGAAGTCTTTAATATAAACCTAACCTCACTAAAAACTCAAATCCTAACCTTAAACCTAATCCTTACTCAAATACCTACCATTAACATAACTTTGTCTTTTTATACACTGATTTCAATAGTAATAAAAAAAATAGTTTTGGAGACTTCCTTCATTTTGTCAATTTGTTGTTGGGTGATCTCTGGAACACTATTCTCTGTTATGACATTCTATGTTGTATCACATTATTGCCATCCACATGCCAAGCTGCTCAATCTGAGCGATTTTTAAGGATGGGACAGAGTAGGTTGCATGTAAATTTAGTATCTAAAAGGCTTGTAGGGTTGGAGCGGATTCAGTTCCTAGTCATGCTTGTTCCCACGAAGAGAATATGGCTGTAAAAAGGTAAGCCAAATGTGGTATGGGAGGCTGGAAGTGCTGGAGCGGAACACTTGATTCGGGGTTGGCGTATCCTGCACGTAGCAGAGTCGCCATTAGTTGCTCAATGGTCAGGAGCTGGAGAGTGTTCACTGGCGGCCATGTTAATCGCAAGGTGGTGATGTCATCCGAGGGCGCTAAGGCTTGGGGGAGTGAGACTCTTTTTGTTTGAACACTTGGCAGTGAGCACCTTCAAAGGGATTACACCTGCAGTGGGGCCTGATTTGGAAGAGTTTGGTGTAGTGTCTATTGCATGACATGCCCGCTTCAAGAAGCTCCGTAGGACCTGGGCAAAGTCTGAATTGTGTCACTGCATGTTGTTCAAAAGTTGCTGGGACCTGAGTAAGGTGTGCCCTCAACCCACACTTCCGAAACACACTCACGCACCAGGCAATTTCCTCTAAATGTTGCTGATGTGTGCCCAATTGTTCTCATGCCAGGCTGCAACTTAAACTATACCTATATAGGAAACTAATGTAATACTTCATATTATCGGAGACCCCCGAGACAGTTTCATAAATATAAAACCTCTCACTTTGAAGTTCTGGAGAGTGAAATTATGGTAATGAAGGGTGCAGGCCAGGGTAACCATCGTTCAGAGAGTGCGAGGAAAACATAATAAAAAGAAATTGCTAAATAATTCAAAACATTAATTTCACGACTCTATTCTCAGTGGCAAGATAAAAACGCCTTGATAAAAGCTCAGTGCCTGCAAACAGAATGTTACTGTTCTCCACAGTATGAGCACCACGATTTGTGAGAAACCGGAACTAAGCTAAAGGCAGTCAATCCGCCCTGATCTCGCAGGCGAGATTCTGACTGGTTGGTAGGCAATCAAAGTTGCATAAAACTTCCTGTCACATCAACACACATTCTCAGAGTGTGATGCTTCACTATTATTTTCATTTCTATCATATTGTTGTGCATTCTAGAAATCCATCAATGCAGAAAGATGCTTTCTTATATGTAATTAAGCACCACAAAGATGTTTTTAATAACAGCCCTAGTGTGTGGGGTGCGTTTGCCTCCAAAGAAAAAGAAGAATCTACAAAGCCAGTTGGTCTAGTTTGCATTTGCAGTGGCGGCTCCTCTGCAATGGTGGAGGAGCGTCGCCCCACTGCCTGGCTCAGAGCCAGCAAATGTAAAATAAAACAATGCTCTTGCAGGGTTTTATTTTGCATTTGCCGGCTCTTAACCAGGGCTGTTGGGAGGGGTGGGCCCAAGGCCTGGGAGGGGGAGGGGTGTTATGTGACGTGCACTCCCCTTCTTAAGTGCTCATTTGTGTTTGGCCGGCCATCTCAGGCCGACCAAAACAAATATGCACACTTAGGTTTCTCCATCCGACTGCATTGAGCAGCTGGAGAAACCCCACAGACTACTGACCTGGGCAGGCCGTCTTTGTAGCTCGCTCAGGCCAATCCTTGCACTGCTCTGCAGCACGGGGATAGGATGGGAGTCTGTACCATGGGATGCTGGGACTCGTGAAGAGGAGTGGCGGCGTGACGCTGGAGGCAACTGGCAGCGGCAAAAGGTAAGATATTTTTTTTTATGTTTAATTTCACACATCCCACTACCCCGCGCTCCCTCCAGCCGCCTCACCCTTTATTTGTGGCAGTCACCACTGAATTTAGGCTCCGATTAAAACGTTTAAAAAGCCTGCTCCAATTTTTAAAAAAAAGGAATTTTGAAAAGCCAATAAGTCTCAACTTTGATACCTTTGAGCAAAGTGGGAGGAAGCAACAACGGCAACGAAGGATTGGTAAGTGGGAGAGAAAGCAGCAGGGTGAGTTTCAGGGAGAAAAAGGGCAGCTGAGCGTGGGCCGGGGGACGCAACAAGTGTAACAAAGGGTGAGTGGGCAAAAACAGCAGTGGCGGTTAGCATCTACAGGGATCACTGACATAATATCGGATCCAAAAATATAGACTTACAAAAATATCGATGACAAAATATACAATGCAAAAATATCGAATTCCTATCTACAAACAGGTAAGTACAAAAATATCGAATCAAAAATATCGTTGTAAAACATATAGTTGGTCAAAATATCGAATTTTTTTAAATGTCTTAAAAGTAATTTAAAAGTAATTAAATACTAAATATAATTAACTAAAACATACTTAAAAATACTTAAATGACCTTAAAATTATTAAATAATTAATTTAAGTTATAAAAAATATTTATATATATTAACGTAATATTAATAAAAATATACAATATTTCTACCGTAGGATAGCGGGAGGGTAAAATTTACTATTACCACTCTAGTGAGTGCAACAGTAGGGAAAACGTTGGATAGCGTAGGGGTAAAAATTACTATTCCCACTCCAGAGAGTGCAACAGTAGAGAAAGCATTGGATAGCGTAGATGTAAGAAAATTACTATTCACACTCAAGAGAGTGCAACAGTAGGGAAAGCATTGGAAAGCGTAGGGGTAAAAATTACTATTCCCACTCCAGAGAGTGCAACAGTAGGGAAAGCGTTGGATAGCGTAGGGGTAAAATTATTATTCCCACTCCAGTGCGTGCAACAGTAGTGAAAGCGTTGGATACCGTAGGGGTAAAAATTACTATTCCCACTACATAGAGTGCAACAGTAGGGAAAGCGTTGGATAGCGGGAGGGTAAAAATTACTATTCCCACTTCAGAGAGTGCAACAGTAGGGAAAGCGTTGGATAACCTAGGAGTAAAAATTACTATTCCCACTCCAGAGAGTGCAACAGTAGGGAAAGCGTTTTATAGCGGGAGGATAAAAATTACTATTCCCACTCCAGAGAGTGCAACAGTAGGAAAAGCATTGGATAGCGGGAGGGTAAACATTACTATTCCCACTCCAGAGAGTGCAACCATAGGGAAAGTGTTGGATAGCGTAGGGGTAAAAATTACTATTCCCACTCCAGAGAGTGCAACAGTAGGGAAAGCGTTGGATAGCCTAGGGGTAAAAATTACTATTCCCACTCTAGTGAGTTTAACAGTAGGGAAAGTAATGATTTAATATATTAATAAAAGTAAATTAAATATCAATACCAATAAAAAATTAATTACAATTAATTACCAATCTAATATTATGTAATAATTAATCTATTAGAAATACAAATAAATATTAGTTATTAAATTTAATTACCTATTCATAATTAACAACTAATTAATTTCCAATAACAAAAACAAAATAATATTAAAAATGAATACCAATTAATAATTAATTAACAGTAAATTAATTATCAATACACAAAAAGTATTTTTAATATGTAATTAATTACAATTAAATTACTTTCCACCCTATTCCCCTATAAACCCACAATCCGCTACAGAAAATAAATAAATACAATTAGCGTAATTATCAATTAATGAATTAATACAAATTAATTACCGAATAATAAAAATTACCAATTAAACATTAATTCACAATAAATTAAAAACCAATACCAATAAATAAATACAAATTATTTACTTAATTACAATTAAATTACTTCCCGCACTATTTCCCTATAAACCTACAACCCGCTATGGAAAATAAATTAATAAAATAAAATAATTATCAATTAATAAAAAATAATTACCAATTAAAAATTAATGAACAATTAATTCAAAATGAATACCAATAAATAAATAAAAGTATTTAATTAATTACAATTAAATTACTTCCCACCCTATTCCCCTATAACCTCACAACCCACTATAGAACTAAAACGCAAAATTAAATAAAAAATAATTAGTAATTTCTAAAAATTAATATTTAATTTAATATAATTAAATTACTTCCTACCCTATTCCCCTATAAACCCACAACCCGCTACAGACTTAAATTATGCAAAAATAAATTACAAAAAATGCATTACTTAAAATAAATTACAAAAATAATATACACTTTTCACACATATACTAACAATCAAAACACTTTAAAAAATTCGCTATTATTAAAAATTCGATATATTTTAATACCTATATTATATACTTCGATATTTTGATTTTCTATATTTAGAAAAATCGATATTATATTACTTACCTTCAATTTGATATTTTTCACCACTATATTGTGTCCATTCGATATTTTGTCCATTCGATGTTTTGACTTCGATATTATGGCTATTCTATATTTTGAATTCGATATTATATCTAGTTACCATGTATATGTATATGTATGATTTGATGTATACCCCTTTAATAGCAGCAGGATATACTGCCGGTCATGTGACCAACACTGCTATTCAAAAGTTACCTCCTTCCTCCTTCTCATGACATGTGATCAAGCCTCGGCTGAGGTGAAACGCGTCATGGCGACTGGTGGGCTGTTTATTCTTCACGAATAAATGCACTAACAACGAGAGCACGGAGTCTGTGGCTTTACTCGATCTTCCGGTTTGGCTGTGTGGCGTGGCGTGGCTGCGCTTTGCTGCGCTGTATCGGACTCAACGCAATATTGTGTGCCTAACAACTTCCAAGGCACGAGTAAAGCCCCTCCTCGGCGAGTGGCGAGAAGCGGCAGGAAGTGATTGGTTTCGTGATCCGGGACCGGATTCAGTACTCTGGTGTGGAGGAAGCCGCGAGAAGCCCCTGCGTAAGAAGCACACGCCGCACTTTGACTGAAGGAGCCAGGTGTCTGAACGTTACAGGGACATCTCGACAACCAGGTTAAGGTACGATGGCGAAAATAACGCAGTGAGGAGTGTGCACGTTTTCAGTCTTAGGGAAGTGTCTCGTGTTGACTGAATTTGTTTGTTGTCAGGAGCTGTTTCATTAGCCTTATTCACCATGTCGGCTGCCGTGTTAAGGAGCAGGGAGCAGGCTGCCGAACTTGTGTTTGTCACCCCGGCTGGGGGGGCAACAGCTTCAACATCAGTGGGAAATACTGTAAGCGCTATAAATCCAACGGCGCGCGATTTGTATCGCAAACTGGAGAAATTGATGAAGAAAGAGACTTCCAAATGGTGGGAGAACAAGTCCCTATCAATGTATTTGGAAGTCGGTCGTGTACCACGTGGCCTCCGAATTACTCTGGCCCCCAGTTATGAAACTCCGGATCCCCGCATGCTCGAGGAATGGGCAGCGACAAACTTAGAGTCCTCGGCAAAGCTAATGAAGATTTTAATAAAATATGCCGAAAGTGACCGGATTAAAATCCAAGATGAAATTGAATCCGTGGAAGCGGAACTGGAGAAACTGGGGGATGATGAGGCCAACACAAAAAGGATGAGAGAGGAAATGGAATCCCGGCTACAAAAGGAGGAGGAAATTATTAAAAAGCGCAAAGCTTTCAAGTTTGAGAGGGACAGGTTGGACTATTTAAATGGGCGTATTTTCACCTTTGCACGAAGATTTGAAAAGGATGGAAATAATAAAAGGCTACTGGGAAGCAATAGTCGTGCTGACAATACAAAGGGCAATGTAAGTTCTGCCTCATCAATCAGCCTAAGCTCAACTGAAGGAAGTGAAATAGAAGGCGAAACGCACAATGCGTCGCTGGGGTTTACAGCACTAACACCCGCGCAGGAGGTGAGTCGCCTGTGCGAGGCCAGACGGGAAACCTTAAGGCCAAGAGTGACCTTTGCCCAAACAGGAATAGTGCAAACCGAAAACGTTCAGAGCGACGCAAACGCCATAAAGCGAAGTGGAACAACAAAGAAGAGAACCCAACGGAAATGGTCCAACAAAAAACGGGGGAATCAACAGGGAGCCCCTCAATAATTAACTTGACTAACATAACCTTAAGCCCTAAGGAAACGAAAATCCTTGGCCTAGGGCTTTCTTATTGCGCACCACAAACTTTTGATTATGCTGGCACACGCATGGATATATATAGGTTCGTAAGAAAACTTAAACTGACTAAATTCCATCGCTTACGACCTAAGAACAACAAAGATGCCACCAGCATTCCCTTGAGCCCTGATTTGTTAACAGCCGGGGATGCCTCCTCCTTTGAGGAAATCTGGGAACTGCAAGCTGAACAAAACACAGTGAATTTAGATACACCACCCATTGTTACCATCGCCAGCACTGGTAAAGACAAGGCAACAACACCGTTCAGGCCGAAGTCCACTTTTAACCCTATTTCGGCACATGATAATTTGGATATTTATCAGGATCTGATGGTGGAAGATCTTAAAAAGCTTTATACCAACACGAACAAAAAGAGCCAAGCCATTGCACGGCAAAATCAAAATTACAATCTACTGGTTAAAAAATTGAAATCAGAGGAGAATCTAGTTGTGAAGCAAGCAGATAAGGGGGGCAATATTGTCCTGTGGGCAAGAGACAAATATGTAGCTGAGGCCGAAAAACAACTCAGCGACACTGCCTGCTATCGGAAAACCAACATCACAACTGTTAAAATGGCTTGGAATGATCTGAATGCTAAACTTATGGGATGGCGTAGCTGTGGATTGATCTTGATGGAAGAATTCAAATTCCTTAAAAAGGAATTTCCTGTGATTCCTACATTTTATCTTTTGCCAAAGATCCATAAGGACCCGCTTGTTCCTCCGGGGAGACCGATCATATCGGCAATCGATAGTGCAACAGAAAACTTGTCCAGGTACATTGATTTCTTTTTACAAGAATGGGTTAAAGGATTGAACTCTTACATTAGAGATACAAGTGACTTCTTGAGTAAGTTATCCCGGCAGAGTTGGAATGAGGACTATTTACTTATGACATTGGACATCTGTTCCCTATATACATCTATAAGGCATGTTGATGGCTTAAAAGCAACTCAATTCTTTTTGGACAAACGCCCCATACACAACGCACAGCATAATAAGATGCTTATGGGGATGCTTAACATATGCCTACAGCAGAATTTCTTTATGTTTGGGGGCCAGACCTATCAGCAATTGAGGGGGGTGGCCATGAGGTCTTGCTTCTCCCCCAGTTTCGCATGTCTACACATGGGGCTGTGGGAGGAGCATACCCTGATGGGACAGCACAGAAAAATAATGGAACAACATGCAATTCTGTACCTCAGGTATATTGATGATTTGTTTTTTATCTGGAGGGGTTCCATAGAGAGTGCTACTGACTTTGTTGATAAACTTAACGTAAATGATTTAAATCTTCAGTTTACTTCTTCAATCAGCAATGTCTCAGTGAATTTTCTGGACGTAGAGGTATATGTTAGGAACAGCAGAATAGAAACTAAGCTACACAGAAAGATTACCGCTGGTAATACTGTGTTACATGCCTCAAGCAGCCACCATCGCCACCTTATTCATAGCATCCCCTACGGGGAGATGTTAAGAATAAAACGTATCTGTAGTAATGAAGAAGAATGTAGAACAGCTCAACTACAGTGCAAAATACGTTTTTTGGAAAGAGGGTATAGCTCAAAAATGATAGATGAAGCCATTCAGAAAACTACAAAACTGGAAAGGGAACAGTTACTAGGTAATTGTCCAGACCCCACTGATGTAACTGAAACTCCATCAACAGAAAAAATTCAGTGCAGGGCTATAGTCACTTATAGCCAACAACATGCTGAAATTCGCAAAATTTTCTCAAGAAACTGGAATCTTGTACAAGGAGATCCAGTCATTGGTGACCTAGTTAAAAATAGACCGGAGGTCACATTCAGAAAATCTCCTTCCCTTGGCAGTGCTATTGTAAGTAACACCTTAGACGTCCCTAAAAAATGGTGGGAGCGTATTACAGGTTTTAAAAAATGTCAAGTCTGCAAAGCCTGTAGGCACGCCATCAATAAAACCCATTACTTAAGTCCCTTCCATGACAAACCCATTGCCATCAGACAAAAGCTGGGATGCAAAACAGAATTTGTGATATATGTATTGATATGCCCTTGCGGCCTACAATACGTGGGGAAGTACCCGCCTCCCAGCACATAAACGCATCCTCCAGCACCTAAGGGCAATTTCTGGAAAGGATCAAGCCTATCCAGTAGCGAGGCATTTCGAAAAAAGTCACAACAGCAACCCAGAAATGCTGCAATACTATCTGGTGGACTCTGTCCTACCTTTGAGGAGGGGGGGAGACAGAGACAGCAAGTTGCGTCTACTGGAAACCCGCTATATCCTCGAATTAAACAGCAAACAACCTGGGGGGCTGAACAGTACAGAGGACCTTTATACTTGTTTATAAAGGGATCTCTGTATTTTTCCACTGACAATTCACAAAGCTGATGAAACAGTATAAATTTGCATGTTGTGTTCGGCAGCCTGTATTTCTATTTATGAAATTCCAAGGATTAGTTCTTTTTTATTTTTTGCACTGTCACTTTAATTTTAGTTTATACTAACAACCCGAAGGGAGGTAAATAGCGAGAAATATATTTCCAATATAGTACTGGTAGTCAATTTCAGGGAGCATCTTCACCCACTTGGGTATCATTGAATAAACACAACCAAAAGTTGACATGATTACGTATGACAAATCAGTCGGTAGTCCTAATAACAATAAGCAGTCGAAATTAACTGATAGCGTTGACTCAGGACAAATGAGGCATATTTGATGTGAATGTTTATAATGATAATTTGTGTAAATAGCTGTATATTTATTGCATACTGTGTAAGTATATGAAATTAAATATATATGTATATGTATATATTTATATATTTTTTTACAAATAGGATGAATTTTAGATTTTTTCTAAATGATGGAATTCATGAACTAATGGCCTCACGTTGCACACCGATTTTGCAAATTTGACTGACTGTTCTAACATAATTGAACTGTGTCATCGTGAAACTTGTATATTGATATACTTTGATATATGCTTGTGGTGTTTATAAGGGCACTGCGCCCTGGATAAAGATTTGATGTATACCCCTTTAATAGCAACAGGATATACTGCCGGTCATGTGACCAACACTGCTATTCAAAAGTTACCTCCTTCCTCCTTCTCATGACATGTGATCAAGCCTCGGCTGAGGTGAAACGCGTCATGGCGACTGGTGGGCTGTTTAATCTTCACGAATAAATGCACTAACAACGAGAGCACGGAGTCTGTGGCTTTACTCGATCTTCCGGTTTGGCTGTGTGGCGTGGCGTGGCTGCGCTTTGCTGCGCTGTATCGGACTCAACGCAATATATATATATATATATATATATATATATATATATATATATATATATATATATATACCTGAACTCAGCGATGTCCTCGCTCCGGACCTCTTCTTTCGACACAGGAACTAGATGCTGGGACTCCCTTGGCCAATTATTATTATTATTATTATAATTACATTTGTTAAGCGCGCAGCTACCCGGAGGTTTCCCGGCGCTAAAGCAAACAAAAAGGTAAGCAAGGTGAGAGGAACATAGAAACAGAAGATTAAGTATTAAAAAGCCAGGTCTTAATTCCTTTACGGAATGTCAGGTAACACATTTCAGAACGCAAGAATTGGGGTAAGGAATTCCATAAGGAAGGTGCCAGCAGGGAGAACGAGCGCCCTCCCATTTTGGCTCTGTTAACACGCGGTATCCTAAACTTGTTCTGAGTGGAGGACCTAAGTGTGCGGGGGGGAACATATTGCTGCACCAAAGAGGATAGATAGTTCGGGTCTTTACTAGTCTTGATCCGGTGCATTAAACAGAGTGCTTTGAATTTAACTTGGCTCTCAATTCGTAACCAATGCAGTTTACGCATATGAGAAGCCGCCGAGGATCTGGCAGGCAGGTTACATATTAGGCGAACTGCCATGTTCTGTACCACCTGATACTTCCTAGTTACCTCCTTACATGCACCCAGGAGTAGAATGTTCCCATAGTCCATGCGTGAGGTGACAAGAGCCTGGACTACAGTCCTCAGGGTGTCAGCAGGCAGCATCCACGTGATTTTCCTCAGCCACCTGATTATGGTGGTACAGGTGGCGGAGACTTTCACAACGTGTTGCTTGAAAGATAGTTGATTATCAAGGAGGACCCCAAGATTGCGGGCTGTCACAGTTGGAGTAGGTAGAGGGCCCATCTCCGGAGGCCAATGTTGCGGGCCCCAGAGTGAGGTATCAGGACCAAACAGGAGCAGTTCGGTTTTGTCCCCGTTTAATTTTAATTTGTGTATGAACATCCAGTCAGATATCTGTTTCAGTCCGGACTGTAGGGAGGACGTAGGAAGATTTTTATTGGTAGAAAGTGAGTAGATGACTTGAGTGTCATCAGCATAAGAGTAAATTGTGAGACCAGCTTGTTCTGCCAAAAAAGCGAGGGGTCTCACATACAGATTAAAGAAAAGAGGGCTAAGAATAGACCCTTGGGGAACACCATGAGGGGAGGGGAGTATTGAAGAAACAGACGTAGAGGAGAAGACTTGAAAAGTGCGATCAGAAAGAAAATTAGCAATCCAGGCCAGGGCGGAACCATCAATACCCACAGATTTCAAGGTGGACAATAAGATGGAATGGGAGACAGTATCGAATGCGGCACTCAAATCAAGCAAGATGAGTGCCACTGTCTCCCCCTTGTCCACCTGTCTCCGACACACCAAGAAGAGTGGTTTCAGTGGAGAAGCCAGCCCTGAACCCGGATTGAGAGCCGTGAAGAAGATTAGAAGCTTCAACATGAGAACTGAGCAAGGAGTTGACATGCTTCTCAAGAATTTTAGAGAAACATGAAAGCAAAGAAATAGGGCGAAAATGGGAAGGGTTGTTGGGATCAGCCTTGGCCTTTTTTAATAATGGAATGGCATGAGAGCAGTGCTTGGATTGGTGGGAGCAGCCTCACTCAGTGCTTCATGGCGTTCTGGAGGCTTTGGCTTGCTCTAACCTAGCTGTCTTAAGAAGTTTAAAGTGCACGTGTGGTATGCCATCGCAAGATGTCTGGCCAAAAATACAAGCACACTTTGAACAGTGGCATACCTGGCCTCCCTGCTGAGTGACATGCTTCTGTCACTTAGCAGCAGCCCGCCCCTGTCTTGAATTCCGGTTACGGGCTCCATTCATTTCTATGGACATGCAAGCTACGTGTAAGGGTATCTAACAGAGTTGTTCATTAACTTCTTTGGTAAAGACCTAAAGCTACTGAATTTGACTGGTAAATTACCTAAAAGTACTCTCAGACTATAAATTCCAGATGAATGATCAGGTTAAATAATCTAAGCGAACATTTGCCCAATATTATTTTACGCCCTGATGAAGTTCCAGGAGCAAATGGAACGAAATGCTTAGGCTGGATTTTATCCTTCTTTTACTAAAGAAATATAATAAAGGACATATTTTGAATACACATTGGATCTTCTGTACTCTCTGGTGCACCATCTAATTTGCTTTAATCTTTGATCTGCTGGACAGTGGCACAGAACAGTAGCATGTGCTGGAGAAGTTGTGCACAGGACATTACATATTATGCAAACCATGATTGAGTTGTGGTTGTTCTAGCCCGCCGTTGTTTCTGGTCGTTGTTTTCTAGGTAAGTGGACTTAAGACTAAGCAATGTAAAGATAGAGAGGAACCCCTTGAGGCGAGCAAGGGAATTGGGGTGTTAGACCTAAGTAAAAACCAGATTGATTCCCTTGGGTTGTGTACAAGAAAAGCTAGAAAATTAGCTATAACAATGTGAAATTATGCTCCTCAAGTTAAAAATGTAAACAACATTAAGAGTACATGACAATTTATTGAAATATTAAAATAGCATACAGTACATTTGTAAAATAGTATGAACACACAATTAAAAACAAATTTATATTTTTGTGACCTGCACAAAAGTATAGGACAGACAAAACTAAATTGTAAAACATAGAACTTGAAAGTTTACAAGGCGTACATCCACAGAAAAGGTTTCAAACAGCCCTGGTGTTATAACCTCACAATCTTATATGCATCAGGGAGGAACAACATGAATTGTACTTAAACTTGCGTCGACGCGTTTCGGTGGTTTAGTGTGTAATTCGGTGCCACCTTTATCAAGACAGGTATTTTCGTTGTCTGTCATACAGTTGGATCCTCATAAGTCTCCTAAGATGGATATACATAAAATTAGAAATCTAATTTACAAAACAGGTTAACTCAATCTAGTACAGCGATTCTAATCTGTCTGTTATCTAGCCAAACAATGCTTTACGGAGAATGAATGGAAGCATCACTTATTTCTTCTATGGGCTTAGAGGTTCTCTGCCCCTAGGGTTGTAAACCTTGATTCGACCAATTGTTGGAGCTCAGTTTAAATTAAGATCCCTTGTTTGGGGATATTAGTCTAATTGGTGAACTAGAGAAGTGGTTAACACTCTATTGTGGGGAAAGCTAAAGAGAAACTTCCTATCTATATATCATATTCTCTAAGTCTATCAGTCTATGCATACCTGTAGGTTTCCTTAACGTGGCGCTTCCTATAGGTTGTAGTGGCTGTGATTCTCAGGTAATCAAGAGATTTTTACCATCTACGGGGGGAAGCACATGTACCCACTTAATTAATTCTGTATTAGCATATATTTTAAAACTTCTTGGATTCTGGGTCTATGTTGCAAAGAACATACCTGGGGATTATTATTGTGATTCCTATCCCGTAACGATATGGGATTTAGATGAGGTCCGTAGATCTGTGGACACTGTTGTAAAATTGGCCGACCGCTATATCTGGCAAGCGTCAGGTTGCACTTCTGAGCCGATTCTAGTAATGGCTTGGGAGAACCATTCTACAGTGGAAGCAAAATGGGCAAAAAACTATTTAAGAATAAACATCTATGTTGGTAACTAGGGTGCTACACTGAGAACACATGGACATAAGTAAAGTTTCTAACGGATTCTTACCGATATATGGGGACAACTTGTTTTCAAAATCGTTTAGGAAGGCGCGGTGTGCTGCCTTATTTTGGTTGTAATCTGGGGTATTTCAGATAGTCGTATCCCCTAGGGAAGTAAGAATTTAACTCTAATTAGTACCAAATTTATAAAGGTTTTAACGTCTAGACCATTAAAGGGAGCCCTGTTTGAATGATTCTTACCTGTTTCGGCTGTAGCGTGGCGTCACTACGGGTGTCTGTTTGTCGAATGAGAGATTGCGAGTGTAGGCCCGCCTCTTCTCAAATACATCCTGTTTAGTGGTGATTGGCTGAAAAACGGCTGGCATGAAAGCCAATGAGAGCGCGCTTCTACCAGGTAACTCTATTTGCATTTAGGCTATCCTATCGTTACGTAGTATTGGAGAACACGTCTCTGGTGGGCGTTTCCTGGCTGGGTTAGATACCGTTCCCTTTTAGGTCCTCACCCGGGAACGGGTTTCTCACGAGCGTCTTAATGAACGCTGCAGGGAAATAAGTGATTATCAGAGATACTTGCTGTTGAATCCGGTAAAATTGGCTTAGTAGTTGTACTAACTGGGACAGTGTCTGACATAGTGGGTATCTATATAATATATTTTCATTCCTGTAAATTTGCCGGTTGTGCTCGAATTTTAAGAAAAGTCGCAAATTTACACATAACATCAATGGGAGCGGGCTGCTACCAAGTAACTCTATATGCATTGTGGGCTATTCTACCAATGCGTTGTATTAGGGGGCGCGTCTCATGTGGGCGTGTCCTGGCGGGGTTAAGTGCAATTCCCTTTTAGTTCTTTGCCCGAAAATGGGTTTCTCGCGAGCGTCTCGATGAGCGCTGCAGGGAAAACAGTGATTATAGGAAATAATCACTGTTGGATCCGGTTGATGGTGGCTGAGTTGATATACTGACTGGGGCAGTGACTGTTATTGTTGGTATCTATAAGATATTATAAATTTACTCGTTGTGCCCAAAAATTTTTTTAGAGAAAAGTCGCAAATTTACAGATAACACCATTATCTCCCAAATTGCTAAGAGCCGCTTGTTTCTATAATAAGAGCTATACCACAGCTATCAGATTTAAAACTATGGAAAGGCTAGATTGTTTGCATTACAAACACTTCGCCCAATCTTCTCTGGTGTTCAGACCCCTATCTATTGTATCAAGGTAGCAAAAATACCATTGTTCTCTTCTTTTTCTTAGTCTATCTATGTCGCCACCTCTTCTGGTTTGTCTTACCTTTTCTAGTATGAACCATCTAATATCTTCACAAGAGTGCTGCTTGTCTTTGTAATGTTCAGTGAGTGGCGCATTAATTTTGGAAGTGCGTATCGCTGATTTATGCTCCAACACTCTGGTTCGGAGCTCTCTACTTGTTTCACCCACGTACCCTAGATTACATGGGCACAACAGTAGGTACACTATGTTCTGGCTACGGCAATTATTAAAGGTCCTGGGTTTTAGATCCCTATCGTTGTATTTGAAATTACTGCCTAGGATGCAGTGTGGGCAGATGGAACAGGTTCCGCATTTATAGTTTCCTAAAGCAAGATTGCCTGACAGTGTGAGCTGTTGTTCTTTTACGGTAGGGTAAGTATGTACTAGACTGTTTTTGATGGTCTTATTCCGTCGAAACGAGAAGAGGGGTTTACTTAGTTGGGTTTCTCTATTTTGATTCAGGATTTTCCAATTTCTGTTTATTATGTTTTTAATCTGATTGCTCAGATGAGAAAATTGGGTCACAAAAACTATTCTATTTAGGGGAGAATTATTTTTTGACTTCCTTTCTGGGTTCAAGAGGCTATCACGGTCATAGAATCTTGCACGTTTAAGTGCATTTTTTATAAGTTTCTTGGGGTAACCTCTATTTTGTAATTTTAATTTGGTGTTCTCCGCATGTTTGTAGAAGTCGTCCAAATTGGTACAGTTTCTGCGGAGCCGCAGAAATTCCCCGAATGGTACATTGGGAAGGGACCCTCAAAGTCGAACTATACACTAAACCTACCGATAAGAATACCCTCTTACTATATTCTAGCAACCACCCCAAGTCCCAAAAGGACAATGTACCATTCGGGGAATTTCTGCGGCTCCGCAGAAACTGTACCAATTTGGACGACTTCTACAAACATGCAGAGAACACCAAATTAAAATTACAAAATAGAGGTTACCCCAAGAAACTTATAAAAAATGCACTTAAACGTGCAAGATTCTATGACCGTGATAGCCTCTTGAACCCAGAAAGGAAGTCAAAAAATAATTCTCCCCTAAATAGAATAGTTTTTGTGACCCAATTTTCTCATCTGAGCAATCAGATTAAAAACATAATAAACAGAAATTGGAAAATCCTGAATCAAAATAGAGAAACCCAACTAAGTAAACCCCTCTTCTCGTTTCGACGGAATAAGACCATCAAAAACAGTCTAGTACATACTTACCCTACCGTAAAAGAACAACAGCTCACACTGTCAGGCAATCTTGCTTTAGGAAACTATAAATGCGGAACCTGTTCCATCTGCCCACACTGCATCCTAGGCAGTAATTTCAAATACAACGATAGGGATCTAAAACCCAGGACCTTTAATAATTGCCGTAGCCAGAACATAGTGTACCTACTGTTGTGCCCATGTAATCTAGGGTACGTGGGTGAAACAAGAGGAGAGCTCCGAACCAGAGTGTTGGAGCATAAATCAGCGATACGCACTTCCAAAATTAATGCGCCACTCACTGAACATTACAAAGACAAGCAGCACTCTTGTGAAGATATTAGATGGTTCATACTAGAAAAGGTAAGACAAACCAGAAGAGGTGGCGACATAGATAGACTAAGAAAAAGAAGAGAACAATGGTATTTTTGCTACCTTGATACAATAGATAGGGGTCTGAACACCAGAGAAGATTGGGCGAAGTGTTTGTAATGCAAACAATCTAGCCTTTCCATAGTTTTAAATCTGATAGCTGTGGTATAGCTCTTATTATAGAAACAAGCGGCTCTTAGCAATTTGGGAGATAATGGTGTTATCTGTAAATTTGCGACTTTTCTCTAAAAAAATTTTTGGGCACAACGAGTAAATTTATAATATCTTATAGATACCAACAATAACAGTCACTGCCCCAGTCAGTATATCAACTCAGCCACCATCAACCGGATCCAACAGTGATTATTTCCTATAATCACTGTTTTCCCTGCAGCGCTCATCGAGACGCTCGCGAGAAACCCATTTTCGGGCAAAGAACTAAAAGGGAATTGCACTTAACCCCGCCAGGACACGCCCACATGAGACGCGCCCCCTAATACAACGCATTGGTAGAATAGCCCACAATGCATATAGAGTTACTTGGTAGCAGCCCGCTCCCATTGGTGTTATGTGTAAATTTGCGACTTTTCTTAAAATTCGAGCACAACCGGCAAATTTACAGGAATGAAAATATATTATATAGATACCCACTATGTCAGACACTGTCCCAGTTAGTACAACTACTAAGCCAATTTTACCGGATTCAACAGCAAGTATCTCTGATAATCACTTATTTCCCTGCAGCGTTCATTAAGACGCTCGTGAGAAACCCGTTCCCGGGTGAGGACCTAAAAGGGAACGGTATCTAACCCAGCCAGGAAACGCCCACCAGAGACGTGTTCTCCAATACTACGTAACGACAGGATAGCCTAAATGCAAATAGAGTTACCTGGTAGAAGCGCGCTCTCATTGGCTTTCATGCCAGCCGTTTTTCAGCCAATCACCACTAAACAGGATGTATTTGAGAAGAGGCGGGCCTACACTCGCAATCTCTCATTCGACAAACAGACACCCGTAGTGACGCCACGCTACAGCCGAAACAGGTAAGAATCATTCAAACAGGGCTCCCTTTAATGGTCTAGACGTTAAAACCTTTATAAATTTGGTACTAATTAGAGTTAAATTCTTACTTCCCTAGGGGATACGACTATCTGAAATACCCCAGATTACAACCAAAATAAGGCAGCACACCGCGCCTTCCTAAACGATTTTGAAAACAAGTTGTCCCCATATATCGGTAAGAATCCGTTAGAAACTTTACTTATGTCCATGTGTTCTCAGTGTAGCACCCTAGTTACCAACATAGATGTTTATTCTTAAATAGTTTTTTGCCCATTTTGCTTCCACTGTAGAATGGTTCTCCCAAGCCATTACTAGAATCGGCTCAGAAGTGCAACCTGACGCTTGCCAGATATAGCGGTCGGCCAATTTTACAACAGTGTCCACAGATCTACGGACCTCATCTAAATCCCATATCGTTACGGGATAGGAATCACAATAATAATCCCCAGGTATGTTCTTTGCAACATAGACCCAGAATCCAAGAAGTTTTAAAATATATGCTAATACAGAATTAATTAAGTGGGTACATGTGCTTCCCCCCGTAGATGGTAAAAATCTCTTGATTACCTGAGAATCACAGCCACTACAACCTATAGGAAGCGCCACGTTAAGGAAACCTACAGGTATGCATAGACTGATAGACTTAGAGAATATGATATATAGATAGGAAGTTTCTCTTTAGCTTTCCCCACAATAGAGTGTTAACCACTTCTCTAGTTCACCAATTAGACTAATATCCCCAAACAAGGGATCTTAATTTAAACTGAGCTCCAACAATTGGTCGAATCAAGGTTTACAACCCTAGGGGCAGAGAACCTCTAAGCCCATAGAAGAAATAAGTGATGCTTCCATTCATTCTCCGTAAAGCATTGTTTGGCTAGATAACAGACAGATTAGAATCGCTGTACTAGATTGAGTTAACCTGTTTTGTAAATTAGATTTCTAATTTTATGTATATCCATCTTAGGAGACTTATGAGGATCCAACTGTATGACAGACAACGAAAATACCTGTCTTGATAAAGGTGGCACCGAATTACACACTAAACCACCGAAACGCGTCGACGCAAGTTTAAGTACAATTCATGTTGTTCCTCCCTGATGCATATAAGATTGTGAGGTTATAACACCAGGGCTGTTTGAAACCTTTTCTGTGGATGTACGCCTTGTAAACTTTCAAGTTCTATGTTTTACAATTTAGTTTTGTCTGTCCTATACTTTTGTGCAGGTCACAAAAATATAAATTTGTTTTTAATTGTGTGTTCATACTATTTTACAAATGTACTGTATGCTATTTTAATATTTCAATAAATTGTCATGTACTCTTAATGTTGTTTACATTTTTAACTTGAGGAGCATAATTTCACATTGTTATAGCTAATTTTCTAGCTTTTCTTGTACACAACCCAAGGGAATCAATCTGGTTTTTACTTAAGACTAAGCAACACAGAGGGAGGGAGGGTGGGTGAGAAGACTTTGGTGGGAGACAACAATGTGAAGCATTGAGGGAACAGCAAAACACTATAGAGGAAACAAATTGGAGCCCTTGGGGTGGGAAGTGAACACAAGGAAGGCAGCTGAAAAACACATGCACTCTCATGGGGTGCTTTTACGAAAAAGAAAAAAACAGTTCCCAAAAAGTGGACACTGGTGTAAGCATAGAAGGAGCCAATCAGAGAGATGGCAAATGAACTATGCTCTATGGGAGGAGTAACACAAGCTGGAAGAGCTAAAACGAGTACAGCCAGTGAACAGCAATCAAATGTTTGAACCTAAAAAGTATTAGTTTCAGTATACTATGCTTAAACGAGATTAAGCATTAAAGCCCTCTATTTTAAAGTATTGATAACTATAGCTAATGTAGACAGTGGCATTGTTGAGCTAGACTTAAAAAGAGAGAATCTGAAGGTAAAGTATGTTTTCTGTTTTCTTCTGGTGGTATGTGTCTGTTTTCATTTCTTTCGTTTTTGTTTTCAAGGCTTTTAGGGAGATGTATGTAAATATATTTTATGTGTATTTTTGTATTTTGTGATAACTCCATTGGTATGAATCAGGCACTCCCCAAGGATATTTATGTGTATTTGAGTTAGACTTGGTTTTAAATCCATCATAACTTAAGTGGTACAGGCGTATGTAATAGTTGTGACATTTAGGCATGTAAGTCAATATCTTTACCCATAACTTTGTTGCTGTTTTCACTGACCTTTGTAAATATTTGTATACGTTTCATTTTTAAACCAACAGAGCATGTCACCTGCATCGAGTTGTGACAGGTACTATAGTTGTAATTAACAGTGCATAGTCTTTGCTGACACCAATTTTGTGACTGTGTTTTCTTTGATGTTTGCAAACATTTGGTCATTTTAATTTTTTTATCCAAATATAACTTGTGTCCTGTGTGTATAAGTGGTATGTGTTACAGGTGAGCCCGCCATGGTAATTATCACACACACACCATGTTTGTGCATGGTTTTGCTTGTAACGTTCATGACCAGTAATGTTCGAGAACATTTACCATCAGTGTAACAACATGGATGTGCTGACTTAGCACATATAAAATGATCTCCGTTTATATTGCTGGCAAAAGATTATTTTTTTTCACATGTTATGGACATATACAGCAATGTTTTTTGTTAAATGACTGTAAAAATGCCTGAACAAAAATTGACCAAACTATACAACACCTAATGGAGCTCATATACTACATAACTGAACAAGCATTTACAATGCAACGGTTTCGTCCTTTGGAAAAGTTTGAGCTATTGGCATTGTAAATGACAAAATTTGTATTTATGTGTTGGTTTTGAAAACAGATAAATAAATGGCATTGTCATTTACATTGCCAATAGCTCTAACTTTTCCAAAGGCGAAACCGTTGCATTGTAAATGCTTGTTTTAGGTATCTTACTAGGTGTTTTCCACTAGTTTTCAATGACCTTATACAGAGGGTGGGGGAGGGGAGGCGCAGATTTTAAAAATAACTTATGGGTTTAAAAGCACCTGCTGCAGATTTCCTTCTGTGCCCACTAGTTTTACGACAACAATCAAAAATGTCAAGATAACTCTGGTGAATAATGATTCTGCTGGTGAGAAATGTGGCTCCTGGCAGTTTTGACTCATAAAGTAGAGCAGAGGGTTAATGCGACTGTTGCAAAGAACGTGTATGTTGCAGATCTCAGAACTGAGCTTTAGTGAACCATGAGTAGCGCTGAATAAAATGAACTGTTTGGGAAGAAGGGGCTACAGGTAATGAGGGGTACTGTTGGAGGGTGGTAATGAGGGAATTCATGGAGAAGGAAGTCATTGGGGGCGGGCGCCAAAAGGATTATTGCACCGGGCTTTACAAGCGCTAAAGCCGCGCCTGGTCCCTGCTCCTCGAGCGCTTTATTGACAGACAAGCCCTGGAAGCACCTGTGGGCAGTTTTCATCCTCTGGTTATTCTTCCAAGGGGTTTCATCACTGACCGTTCACCACCCAAGAATGCACGGGGGAGGGGACGTGGTGGGTGCGCGCCTGGCCGTCACCTGTATTCGGGCACTGATTTGGATTTAGCTTGGCGTGAACTGAGACTGGAATTCTGGGGTTTGCCTGGGAACCCTGTTTCCATCTATAGTAGGCAATATTCCATTAACGGCATCGCCTTCGACCGACAAAAGTCAATGAATGAGACTCCCTGTATGAAAGGAAGAAGCCTGGGTATCCGGCATTTTCACGCGAGGTCCAGCTGTAGAGGGCGGCTGCAGCGCGAGACTGGAACAGGGCGCGCGGGACGGAAAGCCGCACGTGCATGAGAATAATTATAATAATAACTGTAAGTGCCTTCAAAACAATAATGAGACAATCATGCGAGTGAGAGAATATTAACAACGCCGCAGCCACCACTTATCGTGATAAAATGTCAACAAAACGCGAATAACATTAACAACCAGTCTTGCAGCACCAACCATCGCCTTTAAAACAAGTCAGGTCCCGGGCCGGCAGCCAATCACAGAGCGGCCCGGGAAATGACGTCACGGGAGTGTCCCGGGCCGGCAGCCAATCACAGCGCGGCCCGGGACAAGGGGGCGGGACTTTAAAAAAGCCCGAGAAACGCCCCCGAATCGCGTTTTTCCGAGAAAGCGTGATTGACAGCCTCTGTCTCCCAATGGCTAGCCTCCATTTATGGAGCTAGCCAATGAGAGACAGAGGCGGGTCATCGATCCCACATACAACTCAAAAGGTTTTTTAGCGCATGCCCACTACGTGCGCACTTGCAGGCAAAACCTAAAAAGTTGATGTTCTTTTGTTCAGTATTTTTTCACTTTTTCTTTCAAGTCGTCTGTTGGATTTCCATGAAAAGTCACTGGATTCAGAACCACGATATCCCCTTATAACTTTTGCGTCCTTTGACCAATCTGTTATTTTGGCACATTTAATTGTTAAACTTTGAAGCTATTTGTCCTACAAAAACCCGAACGTGCCTAGTGAGAATGATATAATATTTAATGTTAGAGAGCACAGTACAAATTGAATTGCCATTCGACAAACAATTGCTGGTGGTATATTCCTCTCAATTGCATTCACCTAAGATAAAAGACAGAGGCCGTCGTTATGAGTTACTAAGATGTCCCAATCTGGAATGAGTTGAATGGAGTTTCTACTCAGACCGGGAATTATGGGTGTAGATGAATTACCACCTGCAATATTATCAAATGCGGCAACACCCTAGGGTTGCCTGGAACACGTGCGCGAGGGCTAAATATGGCCCGGAAAAGGCCTGGAATTCAGGAATCAGAGACAGGTGGCCGTGATTTTTAAGGTAATTTCAGTTCCATACTCTGCAGGCGAGATTTCGCGCGTTGCAGCCCCAGAATTATAGGTCACTGCTTTATTGGTAATTCCAGATGCAAAATGGCCACTTTTGAACACCCTCTCAGCTTGACGCAAGAGCCTAAGTTAGTGATAGCTGAAGTTATAACGAAGTTTTAGCTCTTACGGTAGGTAGTCATCACACTGATCTACCTCACCAGTTTCAGGAACTTCCCCAAGCACCCCTCCGCTGTCAACCAACCCGTTTTATGTTGTGCCAGGAATGTTCTAGAAGCCCGGAGAGAGACGGCGCTCATCCTTTGATGCAATGGTCTCGAGAGGCGCATCGACCCGTCGCTGCCTCCCTCTTTGGCGGCATCAGTTTGCCGCCAGGTGTCACCTGATCGTCTCTCCTGCCGCCCCTCTGCTGACCCTCCTCTTGGGATGAATCCGCAGCCATTAAAAGCCGCACTGCCTGAGCGCGCAGCTAATGACCGCGGGCAGGGGGGCCCGTCGCACTCACTCACTTCCATTTAACAGCGTGGAACCAGGCAGCTGCGGCGTCCCATGCATATTCAATACTGTGGTATATAAGCAGCCGCCTGTTCCACCAGCGTGGACTGTACCATTCAGCCAACAGGGGACAGGCCTCTGCAGATGATGCGACAACAGGCTTTAACACGTGAAGACCTGTAAGAGTCAGCCACGTGAAGAAGGTCAGGGCACCTCGAGGGAGTCCAACACCAGCACTTTACTACCTAGCACTTAATGCATCTGTGGGCCTAGGCCTCTAGAATGGACGGCGCTATTGGCAAAAAGCAGAGCCGCGAAGGCGTCACGCATTTCATGGACATTTTCATGCAGCACTTGTCTGCAGTGCTTTGCAAAGGCGGAATAGGATTATATCACGGACACTGCATTTGGCCTTTATGCATCCCTGGTGTTCGAGGCGCCAGTCAGACGTTTGCACTCAGTCCATCTCGCCACGGTTGACTGCATGGATTTTGGAAAATTGATGGTTAGAGGTGGGATAGGGGAGGAGAAGGCAGTGAAAATACTGGCGTTTTACCAGTGGTTAATTTGTAAAATACAAAGTGCAGGGGCTCTCCTCAGGAGGCAGCGCTTGAGCACTAACAGGAGAAATGCGCTGGTGTAAACTGCCTCAGAACTAGAGCCCTGGCATTTATTATTCTGGAGAGGTCTTTGCCTAATGGCTATAGCTGCCAATTTCGGAGATGGGGAACCGGGTTGGAGTCTCAGCTTGGCTCAACATCCTGTGATTTTGTGAAAAATCTGGCTGCCTTCCAAATGAGTGTGTCCTTAACTGGTGCTATAAGCACCGGTGCTGAGGATTAGGTGCCGGTTCTGAGCACCTGCAAGCACCTGCTCAAATTAAGCCCTGCGTTGTACAAAAACAATAACAGGCTGTAGCACAACAACAGTAACCACGTGACGCAGACTATTTTTCAGTGGTGTACAGAGGACGGCACAGTGGTACTGGAAGGCATCTTATGAGGAATTGTATGAATCGGCCAATTCACGTGTTTAGTCGTTTTATTTATTTTATGTATTATTTATAAAACGCCTGGTTACACCCACCGGTGTGTCCCTGTGCTAGGATCTTACCCCACAAAAAGAAGGAAGAGGGAGAAACACCTGAAGCTAAAGAGAGCAAAACACTAGAGTGAGGCACGCTAAACAATCCCTGTCTTAGTCCTTCAGATAGCAACTTGGGACGTAACTGTGAATAGTGCAACATGTGCAGTGGCACTGGTGTCCAGAGGTCTGAGGGGCCTGCTGTACCCCAATTACCCCCGTTTTTACTGACCATAAACATGGGGCCTAGTGACAAGGAGCCATTCAGTCATTGTTAGACCTGACATCTTTTGACATCTTCCCTCTGTCTTTTTGCTTTCTCACCTCTCGATTTTGACTCTGTTTTTGCTGGTTTAGTGTCTCTGCGCTCTTTCTCACTGCTGTTCACTGTTAAAGTGCAAGTGCTCCTACTGTAAAGTGGATTATGGATTGGTGTTTCCATGATTGGCATATTTGATTTACTGGTACATAGCTGCCAAGGTTTCCGATTGCTATGTGTGACATTTTTATAATGTCAGTGTGATTATGAGTGACATTTCAACCACTATGAGTGACACTTTTCTCGCGAGCAGGCTCAAGCAGTAAAGACGAGGGAAATGTATATAAACATTAGAAATGTCACCCATTTCCGCAGCAATAAACTAAAAACATCTTAAAACTGCTGCCAACGACAGAAATGGAAGGGCACTAACATAGTGCCCTTTTACACTGATCGTAATTTGGAGAATATGCAATGCATCTTTGGTATATTAGAGTTCTTTTAACAGGGATATTTAGCCCCTCCTATGTGCAAAATAACTGTGGTAGCTTTAATTTTAAAGTAAAGTCACAAAACTACATTGTTGCACCTAAGTGGGGAAAAATAACAAAAAAATGCAGCTGTCGATGCCCTTGAGAAGTGTCTCTGTGAGTCTACGACAGCCACACTCGCTGGCTCCACCAGCTGTATACACTGATTTTTCAGCTGCTGTACAGTAGCGAAGCAAGTATGTCCCTAGTCATGACACTGGTGAGTAGCCCCCCAAACAGCTCTCAATACAGAACTTGTGAATGGTGACAATGGCACTGCTTGGTTAATGTGAGAGGTGTGCCTGCCCTTAACACGACCTGCTCAGCCTCTCCCGGACTTAGAGCAGAGTTCTAGTGTTGCTAGGAGAGTGCACAACAACAATTACAGGGGGGCACAAGCTGGGGGCACAGGCTGAGGGAGGAAATAAACATCGGAAAGCACTAGTACCTAGGTCTACACTAACCCCGTCACATAGCTCCGTTTCGTAACAGCAATCTATTATTTAAAAATATGTAATTGATCACTCCAGTTAATAGATTACCTGCTCTCTAGGGCACTTACTCATTATTCAGCATTATGATTGCCACTGGGCGGCTGGGGGCCGGTGGGCTGGGTCCCGGTCGCATCCGAAATTACTACCGTCGGGGTGCATTCAATCGTGCTGCAACCGGCGAGCACAGCAGCTTGCTGCACCCACTCTCACGGCGGCTGGCCCCTGGCACTGTCTCTATGACACCAACTCGTGGCTCTGGCCTGGTCTGTGTGGCAAAATGGTGGCGGTGGGGATCCATTCCAGATTGGATCCATGAGCCGGCATCTTTACCACATAAAATTGGTGGTCTCAGCAGCTTTGTGTCTTGCTTTCCCTGTACTGACCGCAGCTCTTAGCCTGTTTGCCCTTCATTGACAATGGTGAAAATAAACTGGTGTTAGTGTCCAAAATTGCCTCCCACTGCAGTGAGAGCGGCGAGGTCAAGAGGAGCAGGTCCGACCTGCGCATTTTAACTTTAAAGAAGCATGGGCGGGAGCACGAGAATGGACGTGACTTACGTAGCCTAGCGACGTTGCTTCATCATTGCGCCCTGACTGCAGTTAGGTCAATTTAAGTTCGGTTCCATGTCTATCGGGCCGGCAGTGTGTCTAACTTGAATTTAACAATGACATTGTAGCAATACTAACTCGCTGAGCTGCGAGCAGAAGATCTTGTCATTCTCCTTAACCTCCACTTGCATGGAGCAGTTCGCACAGCAATGTCAGGCACTGCAGCTCAGTCGTCCGTCACGTGAGCGCTCCACGTGTCGGCTGATAAGGCACTATAATGCGTGACAATGCATTTCAGTGCGGTGATGCGGATCACCACACTGAAATGCGTTACACTAACGCCTGATGCGTGATACTTGGCAGGACTGCTGGTAAGTCCTAAGTAAAGTGCCCTGAGTGTGCCAGGGCCTGTAAATCAAATGCTGCGAGTGGGCTTGCAGCACTGATTGGGCAACCCACACGAGCAGCCTTTCAAAGGGTTCATAGGCCTGCTACTGCAGTGTCTGTGCGTAGTTTTTACTGCCATGTTGACTTGGCAAGTGCACCCACTTGCCAAACCCTAACCTTCCCTTTCATTACATGCGAATTATCCCTCTGGGCAGGGTGCAGTGTATGTGATAGGTAGAACATATCTTGGTGTGTGTGACGTTCTGATGGTGAACTACAGTGCAATTCGTTTTTCACTGTTGAAAGGCTATCTGTCCCATAGGATAGAATGGAAAATACTCTGTAACTTTTTACGAGTATATCTTCCGAGGGAGACAAGATAGAGAAATGGAGTTTAGTATGCCTGAACTCAGAATGTAGAAATGCATCTTTTAGTAAAGATTTTTATGTTCTGTATTTGAAAATACCTCTTTTAGAAAGTAGGTATTTTCTTTCGTAGCCATCCTGTGTGCCTCTGCTGGGTTGTGGATTGAATGTCTGGCTTTGGAAGTGACAGTGGTTGGGGATGTGCATACTGTTCAGACAACCACTGGGGGGGGCTGAGGCATGTCCTACCTTTCCTGGGTGAGTCAGGGCTGGGTTAAATGGACCTGGGCCGCATTTAGAATAGTGGGAGGAGATTTCCTTGCACCTGAATGGGCCTGGTCTGCCTTGGGCAATGCTGTCTCCACCTCCTGCTGGGAAGCTGAGCCAGAGAGGACCAAACAGGTTTGGACTAAGCACAGACAATCTCTGCTCAAGAAAACAAAGAGAAATGCAGTATAAATATTGGGGCCCAGACCTTGGAACTTTAGAACTCACTGGAATCAAGGAATCTGCCAAGAAGAAGAGCTGGAAGAACTGCCAGAAGGAGTACTGCCCCTTGGCTGTGTTATGGCTTCGCTGGGTTGGCCTGCAGTTTCCTACTTCTGCCTTGGGCAGAGAAAGGACTGGACTGAACTTTCTCTACTTGTTGCTTAGTATCTCCAAGGGCTTGAAAAAGAGCTTGCCTCCTGTTCACGAAGTCTCAGGGACAGCAAAGACTTCACCTACCTCTGGGTACCGCCTCTGGAACCGCAGTTTCAGTTGCCACAGAGGGGGGAAAGCAGCCAATACTGTCACTGACTCAGCTGCAGGCTCCATGTCCTGAAGGCACTGCAGAGGGCACTGCCGCACTTTGCACCGCAAAACTGGTCTCTCCGACAACCACCACTGCCGCCGCCACTGAGCCGCTGCTTGCACCCCGATCTGTGGGCATCGCACCCCACACTGCCTTGCTTTACTCTGCCACCCTGGTCTCACTGACATCGCTGTCCGCTTACCGTGACACCCCCCGTGACCGCACTGTGATTTGGGGGCACCGCTCATAAGTCACAGACGCATTGCCCCGTCCCACACCGCAGTCTGGGCCGACCAATGCAAGCTCCCATCAATGGGCACCGTGGCATGCACCGTGACCTGTCAGCACCACCACAACCACTGCCTCACTCCGCACCGCAGCCCTGGTCTAACTGATGCCACTGGAAGACCATCACCAAGCTGTTGCCTGCACCGCGACTTGAGTGCACCACATGCTGCACCGCTAAGCTTCACACTGCAACCGCGACAGTTGCCGTGACCGACCTGCACTAACAACATTGGCCAGAACCAAAGGTACTGTTTACGAGACTGTTGACACTAACGCTGGTCCGCACTGACGCGGCCAGCC
This sequence comes from Lissotriton vulgaris, assembly GCF_964263255.1. NCBI lineage: Eukaryota > Metazoa > Chordata > Amphibia > Caudata > Salamandridae > Lissotriton > Lissotriton vulgaris. The sequence continues at coordinate 204,284,252 of NC_141693.1, read as the reverse complement.
AGAACTGTTGGAATCTGTTGTTTTCAGAACCGCGGTAGCACCGGATGGAGCAACTGACTTCAAGGAACTGCATTTTTAAGTTATACTTGCAAAGTGCCTATTTTGTATTACTGGATGTTGGTCTTTTATCAGTTTGGTCTTGTTTGCACAGATAAATATTGGATATTTTTGTAACACTGATGTGGTGTCCTTTTCTAGTGTTTTCACTGTATTACAGTCTGGTATGTGCAAATGCTTCACACACTGCCTCTGCGATAAACCTGACTGCTTGTGCCAAGCTACCAAGGGGATGAGCAGGGGTTATTTTAGGAGTGAACCCCCCTTATCCTGACTAGAAGGAAGGGCCCCTATTTTGACCAAGGTGCAAACCATTGCCAACTAGAGAACCCCATTTCTAATAGTTACCTTATTATATGAACAACTAATAATGTAATAAGTGACAAGCGCATCATATAGTGTGGCATAGCTACTTCAATGTGTACTCTGTGGGCCTGATTTACTCCTATTTGATACAAATCTGTGCATCAACCAGACTTGTTGTGCTGCCTGCTCTGGGTTTCTCTCTGTGCTGGCGCAGTTTAGGCTGACTTGTTGCAGCACACACACCCTTGCGCTATGCCCTTGATGTGTGTAATATGAGGCATAGGCTTGTACTAGAAATTACTCTTTCAAGACCAAATACTATGTTTCAACTTCATTTAACACTTTTATAAGTTTGTATGTGTGCTTTTCAGTACAACATACAAATTTGAAAAGCCTCGAGAAGGCATATGTTAATGGCAGAAATCCCGGTCTATCAATGTTAGTAGATAGGGGTATACGTCAAAACTCATGGGTGGTTGCACGGGAATACCCCTGTACCACCGCTGGTATGTCCCCTTGACGTTACTTTGTGTTTCTTTGGGTTTGTTGCACCTCAGGAGCACTGTACGGCATACGGCCCCTGACATCTTTCATTTAGCCATATAGGATTACAATGTCTGATGTGGACATGCCGAACACTAGGATATTGTATTGTATTGTATTGTAATTGCATTTATATAGCGCTTTCTACCCCTGACGAGGCGTTGAAGCGCTTTTTCGGCGAGTAGCACGCTACTTCGGGACCCATAGAGGATTAGTGTTGAGTTAGTATAGTGAAACATGCAAGTACATTTTAAGTGGAGGATAGGTTAGTCAGTTATTTGGATTTGGAATGATAGCAGAAGGATAGAGGAGGGCAATTTATATAGCGCTTGTTGACGCACCCTATTCAGGAAGCCAACAAAGGATTAGTGGTGAATTAATATGGTGAAATATGAAGTAATTTCAGTGGTGGACATTAGTCAGTTACTTGGAGTGAGAAGGATAGCAGAGGGATAAAAAGGGAAGAAAGATTTGCATTCATATAGCACTTGTTACCCCACATGGGTGTTGAATCGCTTTTATGGCGAGTAGCACACCATTACGGAACCCATAAAGGATTACTGTTGAAAATTAGTATAGTAAATATATGAAGTAATTTGAGTAGTGGATATGTTATTCAGTTATTTGGGTAGTATATTAGTCTAGTTTAGTATGGAATTTGAGAAGTGAACATGTTAGTCTGTTAATTTCGATTGAAAGGATAGTGGAGAGATAAAAGAGTGAGATTTTTTGTTAGGTCTTAGCAATAAGAGGAGGCTTTTGGATGAGTAAAAATGAGTTTTGGAGGGGAGGACTCAGAGGAAAGAGTTTAGAAAGGTTTGTTTTAGGGGATGTGTACAGTAAAAGAGCTGTCACATGATACAAGGAGGGCTAGAGTAGGAGAGAGTCTAGAAAGGGTTATTTTGGCAATCATAGTAGTGGTATGGGGTTTGGGATAAATGAGAGAGCGGGTATAGGATGAGAGATAGGGTAGTGCATTGAAAGGAGTAGTAGAAGAAGTTTGAGATGAGTCAGAAGGTTGGGCTAGAAGATATATTGAGCGAAGTATAGGCTGAGAAATAGGGTAGTGCATTGGAAATGCTAAATTAGAAGAAAGTGATAAATATGTAGATCCATAATTGCATTTGAAAGTATATGTGTTGCAAGAGTTACAAAGTGTGGTGGTGTGCAGTGTGTGTGTTATGCGTTGGTGTTATTATGGTAGAAGGGAGAGGAGGGTGTTTGTTGGACAACTGATGGAAGGTCTGTTAGGTGTAATTACAGCAGGGAGAGCGTGTCTGAATGGGATGTAGTTATGTATGGTGTTGATTAGTGTTGTGTTAGTGATGAGTGTATTGGTTAGTGGTATAGGATAGAGTTGTGTACTGTTTGTAGGTGATGGTGGATATGTGTGGTAGTTGGGATAGTAGGGTGTGTAGATGTGGTTTGGTTGGGTTTGTAGTGCAGGCTGGTACATTAATCTGTGCATAGCGCTGTGCGTGGTGTACATTTGTTGTGAGTGTGTTGCTCTGTTTGTGGATGTGGATGGTGTGGGCTGGGTATTGCTAAATGGAAAAATGGGCAGCATTTCTGTCCCTAGTCCCGACCAGTCTCGAACAGGATCAAACAGGCAACTGCCCTTGTCCTCTCTGTCCTTAACAGGCTCAAACAGGCAACTGCTCTTGTCCTCTCTGCCCTTGTCCTCGACGCCCGGGCTGAGACGCCCTAAGCCCGGCCTTTTTTATAGCCCTAGTAATCAGGTGACCCCTTCAGCCAATGGGAACCCTAGCCCTAACACTATCCAATCACAACACTAGCCCTAAAATCAAGAAACCAATAGGAGACCAGGACCTTACAGACAATCTTAGCCCTAGTCCGTGCACCCAATCAGTTCAAAAACCCTGATCTCTACCTCCAATAAAGGCCCTAGCCCTACCAGTAGTCCCAAAACAAGTCCATGCAACCAATGGCACAGGTAGCCCTAGTCCCTACTTCCAATAGAAAGCCTAACCCTACTCTAAGTTCCACACCTAGTTCAGCAACCAATCACACCAGAAGCCCTAATTGTTACTTTCAATTAAAGGTCTAACCCTAGCCCTAGTCCCACCCTACTCCCAACAACTAATAACACAGGAAGCCCTAGTCCCTACTTCCAAATGAAATCCTAACCCTAGCCCTAGTCCCAACCCTACAATGATTGGATCACAGACCCAGAAACCAATCAGAACCCTCAAATACCCAACCAATTAGGACATTAACTCCAATCCAATAGAAACACCAGATACAACCACCAATCAGTGTAGACATGTACCAACCACTAGCAGAACATATAAGGTCCCAGCAACCTCAGACAAGGTATGCTGGCCAGGGAATGGGCAGCTGCTTCCCCTGTTCAGAATCTCCTAGGAGACAGACAGGCTCAATCCACACTTTGGACTTCAGCAGGTAAGGGCCTCACTAACTTGAAATCTAACAATACTGTTTGAATAAAACTTTACTCCCCCTGCTGGCCGAAAAACGAAGTGCACAGGCCCTAGTAAAGCACAGTTTAAACAGCTCACAGAAGCACCCTCTGATGTAGAAAAAATCCCTTTTGCTGGTGGGGGGAGGTTGGAACGGGAGGCAGTGGGGCTGGTTTCACTGGCTTGTGAACACAAAATGGTGGCTGGGAGTTTAACATACAGGTCTTAGCACAGAGAAAAGGAGAAATTTGGAGGGAAACCAGAATTTTCACCAAGGAATGAGAGGGACAAACTACAGAGGTTGGACTGCAAATCCCACAATTCAACACACTAAATGGAGGCAATCATGGGCAGGGAAAACCTCAAATTTAAAACACAACACAGGTGATAAAATATGCAATTACAAGCAGGCTAAAACTAAAAAATGTAACTGTAACAACCACATGCCTAGACAGTAAACACAGAAAGTGAAAAACGGTTTTTAAACAACTTTTTGTCTTGGGAAGAGACAGCACTAGTCTGTCTCCTTACCACTTCCTAGACTCTGCTCACTGCAATCTGGGAGCCCAGAGCAATTAAAAAGAAACAAAGTACTAACTCGAGGGCCCTACCTGCAAAAGAGCTACAATATTTGGAAATTCGTATCTCCAATAACCTTTCAAATCGGCTGGACAAATTGTGTAAGGCATGATACAAAAAGAAGAATGACAGTGGATCTAGAAAATTGCTGAACCTAAACGGTTATCCCCAAAAACATCTTTCTGTGGTACGAAATGTATCTTCCGATGTGCGCACTCCCTGTGGACACCCACTGCCAAAACCGCCACCCTACATTGTTGTTGACGGTTTGCTTAATGATTTTTGTGTAAAAGTATTGGTCACATTTGGAAAAACTAGATCACAAATTAGACGAACTAGAAGCCCCTATCCAATGGTCTGGCATATTTCAAGGCAGCCAATCGAATCAATCTGCTCAAGGTGCAGGCAAGCCCCCTGTAACCCGAAAGGCCAAACCTCCTGCACATGTTGTAGAGACTAACAGAGTTGTTGAAAGGAGCAGGGCAGGGAATCTCCCTGGATATAAAAGGGATGGAACTTTAGTCTATGGAGATGGGCAGGGAGACTGCCAGAGCAAGGGCAATACCTTCCCATAGTTACCACCAGCATGTACTCCTGTATACTTAGTAGATCTAAAAGATGTACCATCATTATTCCCAAATGTAAAAGAAGATCATACAACTTTAAAAAAGAGCTCAATTAATTGGCTAAGGAAAAACTCTGGCTGGCCTTGTGATTTCTCAGCTGAGATCCTAATGGTAAGAAGAACAACCTGGATTGATCCAAGTAGCAGAAGTTCCAGGAGACTGTGTGATCATTAATTTCATATCTCCCAATAAGGGTTAATTCATTTCTTAGCTGTCTGTGTAGCCGGATTTGAGCTCCAGGATCAATTCTGGCCCTCTTTCAACTAATAATGCTGATAAAAGTGCTTCCCACCCTGCAAAAAAGAGGTCAACTTTTAATGTGGAAGTATGACACTCTTTTGATGTATTGGTTTCCTTGGAAGATCTGGATTGACTTTGTCCCAAAACGGGCTCAGTGGCCCAGAATCGCATGGATGTTGCTGAAGCTGGACTAGGGAATGTTAAGATCTTAAGCTATAACAAGGCTTCCAAGGGTAATTTTGTGCCAATGTAGATGCTAAGGTTACACTGAGTGGGCCAATGTCTTCATAACGAGGTTTCTCGTTCCTTTCATGGCAAATTGCTGGTATGCACTCAAAGCTTTCAAACCCTGACTTGGTTCTCTGTTATGAGCAAAGCAGACATTGTGTGTCTGCAAGAAACGTGGGCCCCCAAGATTTTCGGTGTAAAAGTTTTTCTATCTTTGAGTAGTTTAGCTCTGCCATCTCATGCAGGCAGAGCCAAAGGGTGCTTAGCCATTTTGATCTCTGTTAACCTTACTGTACTGTTAACAAAAGTAATTATGTCTTCACCTCATTATCAATTGGTGTTACCGCAGATACCCAATTTCTTTGATATCTTATTTGTTGATTTTTACAGTGATATCTTCAACGGATCAGTATCTAAATATCGAGGGACCGAATATCGACTTACCAAAATATCGACGCCAAAATATCGAGGGACAGAATATAGAATGCCTATCTACAAACAGGTAAGTACTAAAATATCGATTCCAAAATACAGAAAGTTAAAATATAGTTAACTAAAATATCGAATTTTTAAAAAGTATTAAAAATTCTATAAAATTAATTAAAGAATAAACTCAATTAAATAAAACATAATTAAAATAATGTAAAAAAGCTTAAAATGTAAAAATAATAAATGAAATGTAAACATTTTTTAAAAATATATATTTACTTATAAATATTATAAAATAATTATTAATCCTAATTATAAAATATTTAGACCATTATTAAAAATTATATTGACATAAATATATAAATAAACATGTTATTAAAATATAACAATAAATACAATATAATAATTAAAGTCATAATTGTTATGTTAATTAATATTGAGTGCAACAGTAGGTAAGGCATTGGATAGCGTAGGGGTAAAAATTACTATTCCCACTCCAATGAGTGCAACAGTAGGGAAAGCGTTGGATAGCGGGAGGGTAAAAATTACTATTCCCACTCCAGAGAATGCAACAGTAGGGAAAGCTTTGGATAGCGGGAGGGTAAAAATTACTATTCCCACTCCAGAGAGTGCAACAGTAGGGAAAGCTTTGGATAGCGTAGGGGTAAAAATGACTATTCCCACTCCAGAGAGTGCAACAGTAGGGAAAGCGTTGGATAGCGGGAGGGTCTAAATTACTATTCCCACTCCAGAGAGTGCAACAGTAGGGAAAGCGTTGGATAGCGGGAGGGTCTAAATTACTATTCCCACTCCAGAGAGTGCAACAGTAGGGAAAGCGTTGGATAACGTATGGCTAAAAATTACAATTCCCATTCCAGATAGTGCAACAGTAGGGAAAACGTTGCATAGCGTAGGGGTAAAAATTACTATTTCCACTCCAGTGAGTGCAACAGTAGGGAAAGCGTTGGATAGTGTAGGGGTAAAAATGACTATTCCCACTCCAGAGAGTGCAACAGTAGGGAAAACGTTGGATAGTGTAGGGGTAAAAATTACTATTCCCACTCCAGTGAGTGCAACAGTAGAGAAAGCGCTGGATAGCGTAGGTGTAAAAATTACTATTCCCACTCCAGAGAGTGCAACAGTAGGTGAAGCATTGGATAGCGGAAGGATACAAATGACTATTCCCAGTCCAGAGAGTGCAACAGTAGGGAAAGCTTTGGATAGCATAGGGGTAAAAAAATACTATTCCCACTCCATAGAGTGCAACAGTAGGGAAAGCGTTGGATAGTGGGAGGGTAAAAATTACTATCCCCACTCCAGAGAGTGCAACAGTAGGGAAAGCGTTGGATAGCATAGGGGTAAAAATTACTATTCCCACTCCAGAGAGTGCAACAGTAGGGAAAGCGTTGGATAGCGGGACGGTAAAAATTACTATTCCCACTCCAGAGAGTGCAACAGTAGGGAAAGTGTTGGATAGCGGGAGGGTAAAAATTACTATTCCCACTCCAGAGAGTGCAACAGTAAGGAAAGCGTTGGATAGCGTAGGGGTAAAAATTACTATTCCCACTCCAGAGAGTGTAACAGTAGGGAAAGCGTTGGATAGCGGAAGGGTAAAATGGAATATTCCCACTCCAGAGAGTGCAACAGTAGGGAAAGTAATGATTTAATATTTAAATAAGAATAAATTAATTATCAATACCAATTTAAAATTAATTCCCAATTACAAAATATTTAATAATTATAAATAACATTTATTAAGAAATTAATCACCTATTAGTAAGTAATTAACAACTAATTACTTTTCATTACCAAAAATGTAATAAAATAAAATAAATACCAATTAATACAAATTTAATACCAATTAATAATTAATTAATTAACTATTAATTAATTATCAATACATATAAATATAAACATAAATACTTATTTACTTAATTACAATTAAATTACTTCCCACCCTATTCCCCCTATAACACTCAACAAACTCTGAATAATAAATTAAAACAATTAACATAATTATCAATTAAAACTTAATTACCAATCAATAAAAAAATGATTACCAATCAATAATTAACAATTAATTATCAATACATACAAACAAAAATACATATTTACTTAGTTACAATTAAATCACTTCCCACCCTATTCCTCTATAAACCCACAACCAGCTACAGAACTAAAAAGCAAAACTAAAGTAAAAATATTTATATATTAAAAAAACTCATATTTAATTTACTATAATTAAATTACTTCCCACCCTATTCCCCTATAAACCCACAACCCGCTACGGAATTAAATTAGGCAAAAATTAGATAACAAAACATTCATTAAAAAAAAATAAACATACATTACAAATATATATATTTTTAACCCATATACTAGCATACATAACACTAAAAATAATTTGATATTATGGAAAACAATATTTTAAATTTGATATTATGGGAATCGATATTTCTTACCTTAATTTCGATATTCTAACCAACTATATTTTGGTCAGTGGATATTCTGTCCATTCTATATTTTTTGTTTCGAGATTCTGGGCAGTCGATATTTCTGAATTGATATTTAGGGTGTTCACCATCTTCAATACATGTTACTAGTGCAATGGATGACTTTGAGGACAGTTTTACGAAATTTCATGATGGTCATACAAAGGGGCAGGGCCGGACTGGCTACTGGGCAGTTGTGTGTGCTGCCGAGCTGGGGGCTTATTTCGTTGATGGGGACCTGCGTGTGCAAAACGAAATTCGTTTTGCTTTTTTTATTTCAAAGCACGCGCAGGTCCACATCAACGAAATAAGCTCCCACCACAGAGAAATTAGCCCCCAGCTCGGCAGCACACAGAAACGCCCGGTAGCCAGTCCAGCCCTGCAAAGGGGGCTCTATTAATTTGAGTGGGGGATTTTACAATGTGATTGTGTGAGAACAGTAAATCATCAACCCATGGTTCAAATGCAATTGAGAGGATGGATATTCAACAGTTTAATCATTTCCCTTATGGGGAGGTTTTGAGCAGGATTTTAGGGCCAGATGTAAGAAGCCGTTTGCGATTCGCAAATGCCAGAATTCGCAAACGGTGTTTTGGTATGTATGAGCCAAATCGCAAAATAAGGAATCGCAAAAATTGCGATTCCTTCATTTGCTCAAGCATTTATGGAATCGCAATTTTGCGATTCCTTAAATGCTATGCATCAAGCATTTTATTTTTTGCGAATCCTCATTAAGAAATCGCAAATTACCACCAACTTGAACTTGGTGGTAATTTGCGAATTCTTTCACAAATGCACTTTTTTGCATTTGTGAAGGGGGAATGTGGCGCACATACATGCCCTTAGGGCATGTATGTGCGCCATATGCACACACATATAAATTTCAGGGGTGCATCAGGGTGTCCTTATGACACCTTTGCAACCTTGAAATTATTCTCAATTTGCGATTCTCAAATTGCGAATCGCAAATTGAGAATAACTTCATTCATTCCTAATGGCCTCCTGGCCCATAGAAATGAATGGGAAATGATTCCTTAATTGCGAATTCGCAAATAAGGAATAATAAGAAATCTCTAAAAATTGCTATTTTTTTAGATACATACCATTTTGCAATTCTCAAATAGCGATTCTCAAAAAATCGCTATTTGAGAATCGCAAATAGGTATTTTGATACATCAGCCCCTAGGTGTCCAAAAATCTGTCATTTACTAAAGAATTAAAGACAGTGAGACACACCTACCCCACACCTATAAAGGTGTTAATACTGCGAGTGAGATAGATTACATTATTGTGTCCTCGGATTTTACTGTATTTTTTAGAGACTATAATGTTGAAATCTCCTGTGTAAGTGACCATAATCCGCTTGTCTCACTTCTTGATTTAGACCTTTCTGGCGCTAAAGGGCTTAAGGAGACTCTGCCTCTAACATATTCACGTAATAAAGGCACTAGGATAAAATGGGACAAGGAGGCCTTTTTATATAGGCTCATTAAAGATAAAAGTCAACCAATTTTATCACTGACCTCCTGTGATGAAACCCCTGAGAATATTTTAACAGCCTTTAATATTCTATGCACATCTACGGCTAATGGGCTTACATTAAAGAATGTTTCCAAAAAGTCCCTTCCGCAGGGTTGTTTAGATCACGCATGCACAGTCACCCATGACAAATTAAAACTAGCATTATCCAAATCCCCGTGCCCCAAGGAAGATATTATGTGTGCTAGAAGTTTCTATAAAGAAACCCTTGAGGCTAGGAAAACCGAGCATAGGAGGGACGCGTGGTAGAAGTTAAAAAAGGCAGCTACATTGAGGGCTAACTGCTTTTTGAAAGCTCATAAGTCAACATTTTTTGTCCGGATAGGAAAAGCCTTTAATTGTCTCCACTATACCTGTTCAAGCATGGGTGTATCATTTCACTAATATTTTTTGACGCAGGCAATAAGGGAGTTATTCCGAAAACAGGGAGGTAAAACCCTGTAAATATGAGGCCCTTGCCCAATTCAGTGAAATTATATAGGTCAGGGTTGTCATTGCTGCAGTCATGGAGTGAACCATTAAATCTACATAAAGATAATGTTGCTTTTTGTGCTGCAGTATTAGTGTTAGGGCTAGGGTTCCCATTGGCTGAAGGGGCCACCTGATTACTAGGGCTATAAAAAAGGCCGGGCTTAGGGCGTCTCAGCCCGGGCGTCGAGGCTAAGGGCGGAGAGGACAAGGGTAGTTGCCTGTTTGAGCCTGTTAAGGGCAGAGAGGACAAGGGTAGTTGCCTGTTTGAGCCTGTTAAGAGCGGAGAGGACAAGGGTAGTTGCCTGTTTGAGCCTGTTCGAGACTGGTCGGGACTAGGACCAGAAATGCTGCCCTTTTTCTCATTTAGCAATACCCCAAACTCCTTTTTACTCATCCAAAAGCCTCCTCCTATTGCTAAGACCTAAAAAAAAAATCACTTTTTTATCCCCCCACTATCCTTTTCAATCGAAATTAACAGACTAACATGTTCACTTCTCAAATTCCATATTAAACTATACTAATATACTACCCAAATAACTGAAAAACATATCCACTACTCAAATTACTTCATATTTTTTTTTACTATACTAATTTTCAACAGTAACCCTTTATGGGTTCCGGAGTGGTGTGCTACTCGCCAGAAAAACGCTTCAACACCCATCAGGGGTAACAAGTGCTAAACGAATGCAATTCTTTCTTCTCCTTTTATCCCTCTGCTATCCTTCTCACTCCAAGTAACTGACTAATATCCACCACTGAAATTACTTCAATTTCACCATATTAATTCACCACTAATCCTTTGTTGGCTTCCTGAATAGCGTGCGTCAACAAGCGCTATATAAATACAAACCTTTGTCCTCCTCTATCCTTCTGCTATCATTCCAAATCCAAATAACTGACTAACCTATCCACTACTTAAAATGTACTTGCATGTTTCACTATACTAATTCAACACTAATCCTCTATGGGGCCCGGAGTAGCGTGCTACTCGCCGAAAAAGCGCTTTGACGCCTCGTCAGGGGTAGTAAGCGCTATATAAATGCAATTACAACACAATACAATACAATATTGTCTTAATAAAAACTATTACATTGAACAAACACGCCCTTGGGCTTTGAGGGCAGCGGAGTGGCTGGAAAGACCCTCACAGGGTGCCCTTGCCTTCAGGTAGCCTCGGCTGCCCCCGTCTTCCATCAGATATATTCAGCGTCCTCATTTCGCACTGCAGAGCTCAGGCCCCCTAGGGACACGGCTGATGCCTGCTGAAGAGACCGCGATCCCATTCAACGCCCCTACCGGAGGCCAGTTAATTGAGCTTGGGCCATAAACATGTTTTCATGGTGCTGGATTTGCAGAGCTCAGGAAGCTCTTGGCAGGGATGACACAGCTCATGCTGTCAGGAAATCCATCGGACGAGGAGCGTCTCTGGGGCGCAGCATGGGCCAAGCCAGGGGCAGGGTCTGGAAAGGGAATGTTTCACTGCAGGAGGAATCTGTTCAATGAAGCATGTTCAGCTTCTGGGTTCACCTGATGGCACAGATGAGTCCTGCATCCCTGCCCAGCCAGGGAGGTAATGTCTCTAGCCTGTCACGTGACTGCATTATTTAAAAAAACAAATGTTCCTTGAACGGGGAGCCACCCCCTTTGAATTTACTGTAATTTAATTTATTTTAAAGGACCCCCCCCCCCCCCAGAAGAATATTCTGGGTCAAGTAGTTCACTGGGCTAATGCATCAACTGCAGCGGTCTGTGTTTAAACCCATGGTCACAGGTACAGACCTGGAGAACCCGCACAGCCTTTCATCCTCTGAAGGTCGAAATGTTTTTGAGTACTATTGAGTTGGTAACAATAAACATGTTATCAGTAGTCCCTAGGGGCCCTGAAGGGGGATTTGTGCTTTACAAATATGCATGTTATTCCGTGTAGTGTTAGGCTGGGATTAGGTCATCTCCAGATAGGTGTTGACAGTGGCCATCACAGGGTTTGATATGAGCATGTCTTACAGGGAGTGAGCAGGACGAGAAGATATAATGCTGCACCATCACTTCAAGACTGAGCAGAATAGCTCTGCAATATAGTGCTGAGTACTACTGAATCGTTTTTAGGTTTCGCCTATTATCATTCGCTTGCGAATGTAATAGGCGAGAATTCAAGTGCTCCATCGACTCGTCAAGCCACTGCGGTTTTTTCACAGTGCATGTGAGTCACGTGACCACAAAAGCGGGTCACATGACCACACAAGGACGCGCATCCCCCTAATCCGCCTGCCACACTTCTCCTCCCCTCGCTCGCATTCCCGCCCCCCCACCAGGCTCTCCCGCCCCCATACGGCTTCCCTCCGGCCATTTGCCAGCATTGCGAGGCCATTTGCCAGGAGCTCTCCCCCGCCCGCAGCTTGACAATGTAAACTCCTGCGTCAAAATAATAACAAATAAGGCAATACACATATTTCCCTGACTGCTGCTATAAATTGAAAACGCTCCCGGTTGTTATGAGAGTAGAGACACACTGCTCCATCGCTACAATACATATCAGTTTGCAGTTAGTAATCTCTCTTAAAATGCCTATGCACTCCCACCCACACAGAAATAGTACTGCGACTTCCTCATTTCTATCTATGTTTGCATCTGTTTCTCACTAGAGCTAGGGGTTGCACACGCTTCCCCTGGCACAGTCGTACTCCGTTAACATATTGGATTCTACGCATGCCCACCCAGTGAAGCTCCCAGGCACCTCGGGTGTAACCCCACCCTCTCGCAGATGCGGGACTGCGGGACAGTACACATGGACCTTGGAATGCCAGGGAATGCACACACGCCTTTTACGCTGAATAAGAAAGCCGCTGCATGGCTCGCCTACCCCGCCTGCCCCGAGTGGAATCCCTTTCTGAAAAAAAAATGCACCCTAGAAACATTAACCCTGACGACACCTTGCAAGAGGCTGGCATGCGGAGAAAATGCTGCGATCGGCCGCCCATCGCACTCTACCTGTCAGACACACCATAGCCTTGGAGCCACGAGAGGCACTTGGAAAAGGGCTGGTCGAATACGATGGCTCCTGCTGTAGGTTTGTTTTTTCTGTTGCAATTTTATATAGTGCGAAATGGACTCGAATGTAATGGAACACTTTACACGAGCACCAATTATGTAACACAAGGATACATTCGGTTTTTTTTTTTGGTATGCTCGGGAGATTAGGTAATTTACCCAGAATCACAGGACATTGAGCCTACTAAAGGATCCATCAACTCCTGATTACGGTTACTAAAGGACTTGTAATGCAGTCTGTTCTCTAGGAACGTTTACCTTGCCATCAAGTCCAATGGAACAGTATTTGAAATGTGCGGCAGTGGCCGACTGCATCACCACATGCCGCCGGAGCTTAATGCAGGAACTTTTAACCACAGTGGGCAGCACCTCATCTGTTTACTTGTTATGTAGTGAAATGTGCGACAAGGTGCGTGGCAAAATTAAGAGTGGGTTTGTGACAAAATCTTAATTGAGGGCGGTCGCTCTACACGCATGACGCTGACATTCTAAGCATTGACTCTAGAGGCTAGAACCAAATTCGTTCATTGTGATGATATGAAAGTCCCGGGTTCAAATCCAGGCACGGCCATCCCACCCCTTCATCCAGTCAAGGTCAACCAAAAAATAACAGGCAGTCTCGTAAGAGCTCACCAGAGAGGGGAATCATGTACTCTCTATCAGAGCGCTATAGCGCATTCCCGTTTGAGATGCTAATCAACAACCAGTCAAACATCACTGGCTCAGGTTTCATCATCGGGGCGGCCCCAGAAAGCAGGCACATAATTATATTATTGACATTTTACGGGTGGGGCCTTGTAGTACGCTTTACACACTAGAACCACCACTCCCCTCGGCCCCTCCCCTACAGGAAGGCTCTGACACGCACCACACCCCCTCCCGGGAGTTCCTGCCCGGCCTGTGGTGCAGGCGAGAGGAAGTCTTGACTTCTTCGCCAGTCTCTGGGCCACTTAGATTTCTGTGGGAATCCAAAAAGGCCTTAAGCAAAACAAGCACTGCCGTTGCCAATAGGTTTCGCATTTGGAAAGTTGGAGCTATTTGTTTTGTAAATGACATTTTTTATTTATATATCGTTATTGGCATTGTCAATAACAATATATAAATATAAAATGTCATTTACAAAACCAATAGCTCCAACTTTCCAAATGCGAAACCTACTGGCAACGCCAGTGCTTGTTAAGATATGACACGTTTGGTAGTCCTAAACTTTCTCCTGATGATTAGCGCAGGCACTTGAGTCCGAATTTTATCTTTCTTACTCTGTTCCAATAATCCAAATAAGAGACCTGATAAGTATAAAAACAGACCTTTTTTTGCCAATATCCTAGGGAAATATAGCTTTTTTTGCCGTTTCTATTTCATGACTGTGGAAGAGCATCTTGAATTGATCTTTAGTTTCGCTGCCTTTCCTCTGTATATATGACGAGTGCAGCTACGTGTCCCTTGCTACTCCCTTCAGTGGTACTTTAAGTAGGCGCATTGATACTATTCTTCTTTTCATCGAACTATGGACTATCTAATGTCTCAAGATTGACCTTTTTCATCTTTTTCAGTATTTAAAGCAAGCAGTTTTGGCCTGTCTTTGATCTTCGCATTATCCAGCATGCATGCCACATACAAATGACTGAATGCAAACCTCTTCGTGGAGTTACTCATGAATAACTATTGCGATTTGCTGTCAATGGCATTGTTTCTTCGAGCCGTAGATTTCTTTTTAACTATTTCCAGTAGAATTTCTAATTTCAGAAACAGTATCCCAGTCCTGATTTACGGTGACTTCAAGCCAAACAAATCAGATCTTTCCAGTGAAATGAGGAAGAAGATTATTATTTTATATTAAAAGTATTACATATTGTTTGGATTTAGCAAGGGCATTACAGAATTCGAAATTTATAAGTTGTTACATTTCAATATTTGGTCATTGATTCCCAACAATCTGTTAAAATAAGTGGATGACCCTATTGGTATCAACTGTAATCAATTTGTTAATTTTAAAGACATAGGTCCCATTAAAATGTACCCTAGGCTAACCTATCAAAGCAGTCTAAATCAAGTAGTTTCTCGACATGTAGGCACATTTACCTATAGTAACATCTGGTAACTTCCATGACTAGTGAAATTGGTGGGATGTCTTACTTTCATTATTCCATTTACTGTAAACCTTTATAGCTTTATTGTTAGACTTTGCTTTGTTATTAGATATTTACATTTTATTGTGTAGATTTTTGTGCAATTCATATTATACATTTTAGAGAAAGGTGACTATGATGACAGATGTCCTGTGGTCCAAAAGAAATCTATTATAAATTGCTCATAGTAGCTCAAATGACAATTCAAAGACCTTCAAATGTATTTCTCAATAGATACTGATGTATTTTTCTATTTGGTCAAAGCATAATGTAGATGTTAAAAGTTCTACTGTTCTTATATTATATATTTGCAGTGTTCCATCGACCTACACGGTTGTAGTGTTCCATCTCCCGATTAGAAAATCGAAATGGTTTACAATATTAAGTGATTTCCTGGTCGCCTCTCGAGAACAATATTTGTTTCAACTGTAAATTTAGAAATATGCCTTATTTGTTAATCATATTGTTTTGTTGTAATATTCTGTTTATACAATATAATAAATAGTAGCTTAAACATTTCTGCCATCTTATAACAATTAAATAAAAGGGTATGGTTGTCTTTATTTTTAGCACTTCCCAGGGATTTTTTTAACGTATTCGTCTTTAAAGAACAAATACACATCATATTAATTAGTGTTTGTGGTTCCCTTACTGTTACTACAATTTTCAGAGGCATTATGGGAAGATGTATTTTTTATAATATATAGAAATTCATGCTTGTGGTGTATATCCTCAAGTTTTGTGTTTTTCAGACAGATATTGCTTTAAGTAATCTTATGTTTATGTTGTTTTTGGAGAATGTATCTCTGCAGCACAGTGTACTGTACTATGTTCAGCAGCTCATAGAGCAGGTCTGTCTCATATGGTATGGTAATCTTAGGTATGGTCTGGTTTTAACACCTTAGCTGCGTCGAACGTTCAGCACCCAGTGCTGAACATTTTAATAACGAGCGCTGGCCCGTCGGCCAACTGTCGTGCGCAGCACTGGCAAGGTAGTGCTCGTGACGACCTTTGGCCGACGGCAGCGCTTAAGGGGTTAAATGTTTGTAGAATGTAATATTTATTTTCTCCATATGGCCATGTTAGGGTGAACATTAGTGATTTCTGGGTTCTTGTTCGGCTCTGCAAGAGGGTTCTAACCATAGATATTCACAAGTGTAATCGCCTTGGCCTAGGTACATTCTTTAAGATTCTTCTGGGCATCAGATCACGCGTCCTGCTCGGTGAGTTCCAGTTGGCACATCTTTACGTTACCCATGTGAGTGAAAATGTTATGGGGAATAATGAGCTCTGGATAATGTGTGGAAATGGTGAAATTGTTCACTTTCGCTTAAGTGCTATATTTACTTGATACTGTAACTATAAGGACAATTTGTTTCCTGTGAAGTCGGAACCTGTTCGAGGTGGTCTATAGACCGGTAAGAGGTGCTCAGGTTGATGAATTACTGAGCACATTTCCACCAGCAAATCACCCATAATATTATAAATAAAGGGCAACTCTATCTTTTATGAATGATTTTTGGGAAAATTGCCAAACATCTTGTTCAAGCTGTTCTACTTCTCAGAGTAAAGTTGTGCCCTTTAGGGTCAGCTCTGTAAGTGCAAACTGTGAGTGTGAGTGAATTCTTAGTCAGTGAGTGCTTTACTATATCAGTGCACAGGCAGTTAGAATCCTTGCACTAGTACTGCATTACATTATCTGTCAGTTTCTGTGCATAATGTCAGTGCATTCTTTATTAATGTCAAAGTACACTTGTCTAGTATCCCTGCATGATCTTTTTCAGTGCATATTCTGTCAGTATCAGTTTATACTCTGCTATTGTTGGTGCATATTCTTTTAGAATCAGTTTATACTCTTTTATTGTTAGTACGCATTATTTTGTCACAGGGTATAGGCTGTTATTGTTAGTGCACATTCTTTTGGTCACAGTGTATACTATGTTACTGTTATTGCATATTCTTTTAGTATCAGTGTATACTCCGCTATTGTTAGTGCATATTCTTTTAGTATTCTTTTAGTATCAGTGTATACTCTGCTATTGTTAGTGCATATTCTTTTAGTATCAGTGTATAGTCCGTTATTTTTAGTACACCTCCTATTAGTATCAGTGTATACTCTGCTATTGTTATTGCACATTCTTTTAGGGATCGGTGTATACTCTGTTATTGCTAGTAAACTTTATTTTATTTTAGTCACTGTGTATACTCTGCTGTTGTTAGTGCACATTCTTTTAGTATCCGTGTATACTCTGTTATTGTTAGTGCATATCATTTTAGTCACAGTGTATATGCTGTTATTGTTAGTACACATTCTTTTAGTGTCACTGTTTACTTCTACTATTGTTAGTGCATATTCATTTACACTCCGTGTATACTCTGTTATTGCTCGTACACATTATTTTATTCACAGTGTACACTCTGCTTTTGTTAGTTTATATTCTCTTTGTATCAGTGTATTTTCCGTTATTGTTAGTGCACATTATTTTAGTCACAGTGTATAAGCTGTTATTGTTAGTACACCTTCTTTTAGTATTGGTGTATACTTTGTTATTGTTAGTGTACATTATTTTAGTATCAGTGTATACTCTGTTATTGTTAGTGCACTTTCTTTTAGTATCAGTGTATACTCTGTTATTGTTAGTGCACTTTCTTTTAGTATCAGTGTATACTCTGTTATTGTTAGTGCACTTTCTTTTAGTATCAGTGTATACTCTATCACTGTTAGTGCTCATTCTTTTAGTATCAGTGTATACTCTGTTATTGTTAGTGCACTTTCTTTTAGTATCAGTGTACACTCTATCACTGTTAGTGCTCATTCTTTTAGTATCAGTGTACACTCTGTTATTTTTAGTGCTCATTCTTTTAGTATCAGTGTACACTCTGTTATTGTTAGTGCACTTTCTTTTAGTATCAGTGTACACTCTATCACTGTTAGTGCTCATTCTTTTAGTATCAGTGTACACTCTGCTGTTGTTAGTCCATATTCGTTTAATATCAGTGCATACTCTGTTATAGTTAGTGATTATCCTTTTAGTATCAGTGTATACTCTGTAACTGTTAGTGCATATTCTTTTAGTATCGGTGCAAATATTAGTGCAAAGTGTCAGCACATTCTCTGCCACAGCAAATGCTGCTAATATCATGGCAACTCTTAGCATCAATGCTTTTTTGATGGCATTGGTGCACACATGGCTATGGACAGGGCATAGTCAGTAGTATTGCATACTCTGCTGGTGTCCGTGTGTTCTGTATCATGGCCAATGCATCGTTGGGAGTTTCAGCGCATCCTGTGTTAGTGTTAGGGCACACACTGATAGTATCCAAGCATGATTTGTCAGTGTCAGTGCGGCCGCTGTTAGTGTGAGCACACGCACTGATATTGACCTCGTGTAATTTGTCAGCGTCTGTGCATGCTCTGCTGGAGTCACTGCACACACCGATAGAATTCACGTGTAATTTGTCAGCATCAATGCATGTTCAACTAGTGTCACTGTGCACACTACTACCCTTGTGTAATTTGTCAGTGTCAGCACAAGCTTTGCTAGTGTCACTGCACCCACTGATCGTATCCATGTGTAATTCGTCAGTCAGCACATGCTTTGCTACCGTCACTGTGCACACCGATTGAATCACCAAGTAATTTGTCAGCATCCGTGCGTTTTGCTTGTATCATTGCACACACTGATGGCAGTCGTGTGTAATTTATCAGCATCAGTGCGTGTTTTGCTAGTGTCACTGCTCACACTGATAGTACCCATGTGTATTTCGTCAGTCAGCACATGCTTTGCTACTGCCACTGCACACACCGATAGAATCCACGTGTAACTTGTCAGCGTCAGTGCGTGCTTTGCGAGTATCACGGCACGCACAGTAAGTAGTCACGTGCCATTTGTCAGTGCATTCCTGATAGTGGCACCTTTGGATCGATTATTTACCGTCAGGTCCGCAATGGCTATTCTGCACTCTGGCGTTTCCCCGGTGGGCTGCTAGGACCACTCATGCAGCCCGTCACCCTCAAAGGTTTCATTTCCAGCAGCTGTCTCGTGCAGTGTGGGACTGGTTTGAACCTTTTGGCCAGTGTTGATTTTCGGATCCCAGTCCACACCTTTTCACAGCATACTGTGGCGCATTCATAGGTTAAGCACGTGGGCCTCTCACAACACAGCACTGAGCCAGGCACTTGGTAACACACGTCACCCTTGGGAAACGCTGTCACTAAATCTAGGCTACTTACATCATCATAAAGAGCCCCCGAGGACACCTATAATTAACTGACTTCTGGCGCGAGTAAAACACCTCAGCTGACGCAGGATAAGAAACAGGCGTGAGCGCGAGGCACCTACCCTCTGGGGTAGGGTGAACCGGCCGTGTACATCGGTGGGTTAATGAGAGAAGGCGGAAGTGAGGAAGACTGAGAAATATGAATGATGAACCTTAATACTTGTTCTTCAATTTCAAGCGCTAGAAAGTCGAACAGAACCCGAAGCGCTTTGGCCTCACAAGTGGTATGAAAAGCGCTACATAAATACCCAACAGTACACAGTGACTCCCATTACTTTTGACAGTAGACCCCCGAGAGGGGCATCAGAGGAGATTTGTCTAAAGAGCAGAGGTCATGGCGGGTCAGGATTATCGCATTGCCCTTTTCATCCCCTGTTGTACTCTCCTCTTGAAGCACACCCTCCACTCGCACACTAGTGAGACGCTTCACTCCGTCTACCTGCATCGAAGTGGCATTTCTGGCGCCAAGCAGCGTTTTCAGTAAGTAACCCCAGGCGGATGGATGTGTTCCAAGTTTAGATAGCCCCCTTTAACAAAGGTCGTCCCTCGCCACTAGGGGGAGACACTGTCTTCTATACTAGAACAGTGACAAGGATGCTGCAGTTACCTGCCGAGAGCAGGCTGAGCTGCTGGCCCCATCCGTCAGCTTCACTAGAAACAAGCAGATGCATTGACTAACTCCTGCTAATGGCCCCATCAATAGTCTCACTTCAAGCTCTAGCAGTTTGTTGTTTCTGCCGTGAAAGGTCTAAATGTGTCCAGTGATATTTCTCTTGATGGCCTGAGGAGTCTGCTGTGGCGCTGGGTAACAAAACATCTGTAATTAAAGGAATTCAATGTGAACTTCCATAGGGAAATTGTGTAAGGTAACAGAGCGATGCGCACAATAAGGTATGGCGTCCTATAGGGTCACTTAATATGACTGCATTACTGCACCCTTTGCAAGGTGGAATAGCTGTGTGTCTGCTGATATAGTAGTTAAATGCCACTTCAACAAGGTGTATATGTGAACCCTTAGGCAATACATACACCTATATGGCTTGTAGTGCAGTAAACCTATATCCATCCTATTCTTGTACAGCTGCCTACTTTCTGACAGGGTGTAGCTATGTGCCTTCTTGCACCATAAGCCCGTGTCACATCTAGCGCCACCACAAAAAAAACACTTACGCCTTAGATTTCACCTATGGGGTTTCCGAAATTTGGGTTTATTTATTCTCGGTATATTTACAACATATTGTCTGGATATTCCCTTCTGGATCTGTTTGTGCATGTGACGGAAGGTGGCTGTTTTGAATTCTATTTTGACCTCCTGCTCAGCCTTATCTTTGTATCTAGGTTAATTTCAGGCGTAAATCTGGGATGAAGCAGCAGGGATCAGGCGTGACAGGTAAAAGTTGTCATAGATTGAATGCCAGCCTGCTGTTGTGTGTTGGTGATGTCAGTTTGGAAGATATTACCAGGGCCTTGTTTTTGTGAATTGTGTTTTAAAAAAATGTCCTATCATCCATTGTCCTGCTTTACAAAGCATGAATTGAGGTGAACTATATATCTTTAAAGAGTAAACATTCATAAAAGTTGTATATCGTCCAAATTGTCGTTAACGGACCCAGTTAGATCCCTCAGCAAGATTCCCAGAGGACAGGGTTGGATTGGGATTTAAAATCGTCCCGGGCAGGCTAAAAAACAAGCACTGGCGTTGCCAATAGGTCTCGCAGTAGGAAAGTTGAAGCTATTACAATTGCAAATAACAATGCCTTTTATTTTTGTTTTCATTTTAAAAACATAAAGGGCTTTGTCATTTACAAAACCAATAGCTCCAACTTTCCTACTGCGAGACCTATTGTGCTCTGCACAGTGTGGGTGAAAGTGGCACTGCGTGTGTGTGAGTGGCTTTGAGTGAGTTGCGTTGCGTGGGTGAGTGGCGTTGCATGTGTGAGTGTTGTTGCGTGGGTGAGGGCGTTGCGTGGGTGAGTGGCGTTGCGTGGGTGAGTGGCGTTGCGTGGGTGAGTGGCGTTGCGTGGGTGAGTTGCGTTGCGTGTGTGAGAGTGGCGTTGCGTGTGTGAGAGTGGCGTTGCGTGGGTGAGTGGCGTTGCGTGGGTGAGTGGCATTGCATGTGTGAGTGGCGTTGCATGTGTGAGTGGCTTTGCATGTGTGAGTGGCTTTGCATGTGTGAGTGGCGTTGCATGTGTGAGTGGCGTTGCGTGGATGAGTGGCGTTGCGTGGATGAGTGGCGTTGCGTGGATGAGTGGCGTTGCTTGGGTGAGTGGCGTTGCATGGATGAGTGGCATTGCGTGGGTGATAGTGGGCTTGCGTGGGTGTGAGTGGCGTTGCGTGTCTGAAAGTGGTGCTGTTTGGGTGAAAGTGGCACTGTGTGGGTGTGAGTGGCTTTGCGTGAGTGAGCGAGTGAGTGAGGGGCGTTGCATGTGTGAGTGGCGTTGCATGTGTGAGTGGCGTTGCATGTGTGAGTGGCATTGCATGTGTTAGTGGCGT
The DNA here is from genome assembly GCF_964263255.1 of Lissotriton vulgaris. NCBI lineage: Eukaryota > Metazoa > Chordata > Amphibia > Caudata > Salamandridae > Lissotriton > Lissotriton vulgaris. Next base: position 204,262,350 of record NC_141693.1, on the reverse strand, counting down.
TGCGTGGATGAGTGGCGTTGCGTGGATGAGTGGCGTTGCGTTGTTGAGTAGCGTTGCGTGGATGAGTGGCGTTGCGTGGATGAGTGGGGTTGCGTGGGTGAGTTGTGTTGCGTGTGTGAGTGGTGTTGCTTGGGTGAGTGGCATTGCTTGGGTGAGTGTGGCATTGCATGGGTGATAGTGGGCTTGCGTGGGTGTGAGTGGCGTTGCATGTCTGAAAGTGGTGCTGTGTGGGTGAAAGTGGCACTGCGTGGGTGTGAGTGGCTTTGCGTGAGTGAGTGAGTGAGTGGCGTTGCGTGGGTGAGTGGCGTTGCAAGTGTGAGTGGTGTTGCGTGGGTGAGTGGCGTTGCATGTGTGAGTGGCGTTGCGTGGATGAGTGGCGTTGCGTGGATGAGTGGCGTTGTGTGGATGAGTGGCGTTGTGTGGATGAGTGGGGTTGCGTGGATGAGTGGGGTTGCGTGGATGAGTGGGGTTGCGTGGATGAGTGGGGTTGCGTGTGTGAGTGGTGTTGCTTGGGTGAGTGGCGTTGCGTGGGTGAGTGTGGTGTTGTGTGGATGATAGTGGGCTTGCGTGGGTGTGAGTGGCGTTGCGTGTCTATAAGTGTTGCTGTGTGGGTGAAAGTGGCACAGAGCCTTTGATGTGGCCTGGCGCAGGAGAAATGCTGCTGCTGCTGCTAATTAAATATAAAAAGTGTTGAGGGACTCACGGCTGCCGAGAGTAACAAGGCAGTGCTGGGAGGGGGGCTGCGCACCAACTGAAGTGCTCTGGTTGCACGGCCTGCGGCCGGCCGTGTGAAGTGATAAGCCTTTGAAGAACACAGGCATGCTGTGATGGAGGTGTGAGAGGTCTGGCAGGGAACAGATGGCCTGGCTGTGAAGCAGGGGGCGGGGCAGCGCTGGGGAAGCCTGTGGGAGGGTGATTGATGCCTTTGATGTGGGGAGGGAGGAGAGCCTTTTGCGAGCCTGCAGGAGAAATGCTGCCGATGCACGTGCATGTTTAATCACGTGATTCACGTGAACTTAAAGAAAACCGCAGCTGAAAGCCCGTGGTTTGAAGAGGATTTTGCCGACATGAATTCTCGCTCCGCTCAATGTGCTTGCGCGCATTGATAGGTCGCGAGACCTAAAAAGTGGCCCATATTTGCATATTGCCTTTCCGCAAAACACTGCTACAGAAAAGTTTTATTAAAAAAAAGTGTGTGTGTGGAGGGGTAATAAAAAATGCACAGATTAGTCTACACTGGTGAAACACACCTGAAAACAAGTGAGACCACCTGTGACCCTGCTTAATATGCATATTTTAAAGGGCAGACCCAGCAAGAGAAAAGGAGTGACACCTCTGCCCATTGATAAAGAAGGAGGTAATGGACGCGCATCTGTCTCCAGAAAGACCACTCGGGCACCCACTCAGCTGCTGGCGGTATCTGAACAACTCAAAAACCACCCAAATCGGTCCCCCAGACTGCTCAAAAAAGCAGCCCACAGCTGGAACTGGACACCGGCCCCTCGGGCATTGCCCGAGTGCCCGCATTACCAATCCGACCCTGCCAGAGGATCCATGTAGGGAATGAAAACTTTGATCAGTGTGGGGTAGAGAAAGGATCCATGAAGCACATTGTATGGCATCTTGACTAAGCCTGTGCAAACGTTTTGTCACTCAAACGTAATCTCACATAAACCCTGATTATTGGGCTGTTGTAATTTTTGCTCACATTAGACTTGGTTCAAGCAGAAAAAGTTGTGCAGGAACTGAGAAGTGCGATGAGACCACAATTGCACGTTGAGTTGTGAGTCCACTCGTTTTGCACAGGTTTCAATCCTAGAGGATCACAGGTGTTGTAAAGCGTCCATGGTCCAAACATCACACCAGTTTGTCTAGTGCACAGTATCCCACGGATCTTACTGAGCAGAATCTTCGAAAGCCCTTTGCGTACAAGCTATTATTGCATATACTTTTTATTAATTCATTTTTGTTTTAATATAAGTAGTGCAGCCCAGATCATGTCTCAGGTTGCACCAAGGGGGAGCAGCAAACTCAATACTAGCCGTTATTAATAAAATCATTTCTGTTTGGTATCAGAATTGGTCATGTCACCTGAGGCCTTCCCTGATCTAGAATAATCAACATCGACCATGCATACCAAGCTTTAGGGTTTTATTCCTTTTTCTTCCCGGGTTTTACATAGTGCGAACTTGATCCGAAGGTATCCGGTATCAAACTGCTTTACATGAGCACCGGTTGCGTGACACAAGGACACATACATTTTTGTTAAGCACAAGGAGTTTAAGTGAAACAAACATCTCTGTTTTTGGTCATGTCACCTGAGGTCTTCCTTGACCTAGAATATTCAACATCAGACCATGCATACCATGCTTTAGGGTTCACGCCTTGCTGATGTATGGAGTAATTGCAACCATATCTCTTCACTGCTCTCGAACACTTTAGTGGTCCATAAAAGCGTTAGGTGAAGCCTAAGTTGGCAAAGGCTTCTGTAAAGATGGAACAGCCCTGCTGTATCCTATGACTGGTAGCCAGGAAGAGTTTTGTAGGTTTTTGTATTCGTTCCAAGTTGCAGGTAGTAAATATATACAACAGCCCTTAAGCCAGGTGTACTCATTGCAAAAGCCCCACCAGGAGCAACCACCCTGCTGCTCAGCCTATCTCCAACTGTCACCTCTCATCCACACAGGCACCCAGGCATTCCATTCATCACAGTCACATCAACATTCCGATACCATCTCTCACTCTGTCTGAGCAGCTAAGAGGCAGCTAGGCTGGGAAGCATAAATCAATACAATTAGGATATAACAAGCACCATCAACAGTAGAGGAATGGCATTATTTTGATGTACCTTGGTCAGGAGCTTGAATCCCGGCACAGCCCACTCAGTTTTCACCCTTCTGTGGTGGGTAAATTAAATACCATACATTAGTGACAGGTAACATCTGGTATATATAGTGCTTGGAATCACCTAGAATGTGGATTTTAACTCTATAAAAAACTAATTATTACTCTTTCCATCGCTTTAGAATTGCAATTAACTTCCAAATGGTCACAGAAATGTGCAAGGAAGCAAGCATACATGAACGAATATCATGTACCTGATCTACAAAACCCTGTAAGTTTCAATAACCTAGGGTTTGCAACTTCAAAATTAGCCATAAGTATTGCACTTGATATCTTTAAGCAGTGATGATTACAAAAAAGTAATATTCATTGGCAAACTTGTTTCACTTTCATATTTTTCTTCTTTACGCCTGCAATACGCCAACCTCACGGATTGTCCCTTCAACCTCCCCCACCTTCCATAACCCACACCAAAAAATGCAGACCTGGTGCCCAGGTCTTTCGCTGCAGGGGCAACCCCCCTTCCCCTTACCACTCACCACCCTCTGAGAAGGGAACCATCCCTATTTGTGCCGTCTCTTGACTGCCAATTGTTGCATGCTTATCTAGAATCCTGATCGATACTGTGACCTTATGCCCCTATTCGGCTATAAATCCATTTATTCCCTATATTGGCATAACCGTTCAAGTGGGATATTCAGAAAGTCATCTCTGGCCTCACACGAACAGAGCCACATTCCAGAATAGTTTTCTCTGCCACTTCCTTTGCAACCAATTAGTGCAATGACAGAGCAGAAGTCACTATCTGAGATTCCTAGATTAACACTCCGAGTTCTTCAACAAGATAAAAACTCAGCAAACCTGGAAATCCCCGCTTGCTGTGTTTTGATTAGTAATGGAACTCTAATGAGCAACTGATAGCTATCACTTCCTAGTGACATCTTTAATTGACGTCTTATGTCCAGCAAACTTACGACAAACATGGCACCTTTCAGGTATAAATATTACCAACGTTGCCTTAAGCAAATGCTGTGTTGCTGTGTTGCTGCTGACGTTGTTAGCTGTAGCCCCCTGTTGCTGCAGCCTGCTGCCCGTCGCCCGAAGCTGCTGATACCATTATCGCTGCTAAAGCGCGAATGATGGTGTGGTGAAACTAGGAGCTGAACAGCCGTCCCTCTGTGAAGAGCCCAGCAGATGCCAGCTGCCCGCGGACGCTGTCCCCCCTCCTTCTCCTCCTCGACGCGCTGAAGAGAGACGCTGTCTTTCTCCTGCCGAGAAATCCAGCTTCAGCGTTTCTTGTCTACCCTCGCGGGTGACTGGGATACCGAGTTCCCCCTGAAGGAGATACCAGACCTCCATCATTCTATTCAGAGGTATGGTGTTGACTAAACCCTTAGTGAGAATTCTTGAAGCAAACCTTGTCAAAACCAACTTAACTTAAAGCTACTTACTTACTCCCCTCCCAAGTATTAGGCTTAGGTCAGGTACACTGGGGTAGGCGTAGTTAGAAGCACCAGTTGAGTATTTTAGCCTAATGTATATATGAATGTATATATGTTTTATTACTTTTAAACCATTGTATGGCTAAGAAACCATATCAATGCTTTTACAATATTATTTCGCAATACTTATCTTACTGTACGTACTTTTTATCATAACAAGTTTTGCAATTGTGGCAATACATTTCTCTTGTACGAGAAGAAAGACTGTTCAATAAATGTTAACCTTTTATTGACAAACGCCCGTCTCTCTATTCTCTACATATTGTGAAAGTAAACTGCACTAACCTGACTAAGTAAAATAACTGTCTATTGTTTCACACGACCCTAGAGATTGACTCTTAATCTGAGGAGCAAAGTTGTCATGTTGCACGGTTGTTGGAAAACTGAATCCCTTCTTGTCTGTGCCAGGGAAGCTGATCACTTCCTATTCAGTCAAGAAAGTTTCCAGTGACCTCTGAGCTAGTTGGTAACAAACCCAATTAAGTTTAGCATAGTCAGTAGAGGCCTGGAAGATCCGCACTTCTACGTCGATACTACTGTTTATGTTATTCCAATGCGCAGGGCCTAGTGGGAAACTAGGAACTACACTACACAATCACACCCCAAGCTGGACCTCTCATTGCCTTCCTAATGATGACAATCTGGCATCAATGGGTAATAATCAAGAATCAATAAGAAACTTATTTTAAAGAATCTAAAAACGAATGATCTTTAATTTATCAAGCAAACACAGGTGGCCATGAGTCTTTAATAACAGTGTCACCCAGGGGCTAAAAGAAGGCCCTGCATCTTCATATCCTGGAGTGATTGAATCAGCTGCTGAAGGCACCATCTTTTCTCTATTGTGGCATCTCGGTGGCCAGGCTTTACGAAAAACAAATGGTTCAGAATTGACTTTTGCTTCTAGCCTGGCTTTTTTCCAAAATATTCTGTCTAAATGAGATATTTCCAAATAATCAGGACTGCTCTGGGATCGCGTTGTGAATCAGCTGAGGCAGATGACACAAGTTTAACAATCAGATGGAAGTGGTGAGCCAGATTGATCTGCGGTTCCTAATCCTAGTTGGAATCTAAACCTGGAGAAGCATTTTTAAATAAATAATTGATAAAAGCCCTTGGGTCTGAACCCTCCACACCTTCAGTGATGCACAGAACATGCAGGTTGTTTCAGGGCTGCAGATTTTTCAAATCCTCTAGCTTTCATTACATGTTAGTCATTTTTCATGTCCACCAATGTGTTTTTTCATTTGAACCAGGCTAGAGTAAACCTTCAGAGTACTAAACACTACCTCCTTCATTCTGGTGGCAATATTGCACAGATTTTGGACAGCTAAAGCTTTCTGAGTTGCAGCATGGCTATACCTACGGATCTCATCTCTTGGGGTCAGTATAAGCTGATAAATTGTATTTAGGGAGGTTTCATAACAACGTTTGGGCCTAGTTGAGGCATGTGGAGACCTGATTCTTACTGCTAAGTGGAGTACAATAGGTGACCATAAAAACGTCTTTAACCAAATTGGCTCTGCTACTTCAAACTGTCTATCGGAAGCTGTCTTCTGATCATACATTCAGGAGCACTAGCATCTTTGTAGTGGAATTGAATTCAAAATCCACCAAGCCTCAGCTACCATCGTTTTAGGTCGAGCCTGGATTTGAAGCTCCACCCACTCTCAGCCTATCTTTTAAATTGGCTCCTGTTGCTGTTGTTTCTAAATGTTTGTTTCTGATTCGTTAACAGGCTTGTTAATCCCTCCATAGTAACGTCTTGTCTGCATTTATAACCTCCCATCAGGACTGGACCTTTTACCATGCCCTTACTGTTTAGCTTACATTAGCCCTTCTGAGAATTCTTTGCTCACTTTATCTAAACTTAAGGTAAGAAGAGACCTGAAGAATTGGGATTGTGTACAGGTCAGTCTTATAGGCTGCTGTAACATAGTCAAATTGTCAGTTGTACCTAAATTCTTATATCTATTTAGGACCATAACCTTATTCTTGACAAATCTATGGTTTAATCAAAATGATTAAGCTATTATCAGCTTAATTTGGGGGTGCTAACATTCCAGAAGAGCATTAAGGTTCCTTACACTTCCTCATGGGAGAGGTGATTGGACTCGTCGTGATTTTGAATGTTAACATTTGTTGGACACGATAAAGCATATGGTCTATCAATAAATCAATAAATCAAGCTTAGTTCGGTTCAAACAAGCAAACCATAAAAACACATGCATGTTAAATATAATAAAATGAATTGTTAAATATATGATATAAAATCAAATGTACGAAGAAAAGCTTATCAAAGACAAAACATTTCTAAACATTACAGACATTTTCAACCGCAGACTAAATGATTGACAAAGAAGTCTGATGCATGGCATACTTGGGCAACTTCCATTTTAGAACAAATACAAAAAGTCTACTTTATGACCAAGAGAAATGATTACATTACAACATTCAATAAAAGAAATACATTAAAAATATGTATCATCGACAAAAGTGCAAAGGGCAGATTTAATAACAATAACCACGCAGGCCATGGGCAAATACATACTTCTTGGCACCAAATCTCCATGTAGCACAACAGTGACCCAGCTGTACAGAATACAATAACAGGATACTAAATACTATGTGCAGACAGCAGATTCACTGAACAAATGAACTTAAAAACTTCAAGCCATACTGCAAAGTTAATGGGAGGATTCAGGACAGATAGTGTTTGCCTACACCGAAGAGCATGTTTAAGAAAAGTAACCAAATCTACAAATACCTGTGGAAGCATCTGCAAAAATAAAAGTACTGAAATATATCTAGAAATAGAAATACCTTTAAGAAGCTGGATTAAAAACCTGCAAAAAAGGGGCATTATTGTTTGTAGAGAGTGCTCTTCAGAAGAGAAATCCAAAATGGGGTTGGGATCGAACTGGCCCAGTGGAAAGGAAAGTTGGCTCCTGATCTGGCCCAGCTTGAATCTAGTCAATAATACCTTGTCCCAGATTGTTGGCACCATTTCCAGATGCAATTCCATCCCTAGTGTGGTTTGAACCAGCAAGAACTCTCTGTTGGCAGGCTTCCTCAGTCCAAATAGTTCTCTTTTCCCTCTTCTATATTCTCAAAAGCTAGATTTAACCCAGCTTTTATCTCTCGCGGTAATATTAGTTGGCATAGAGAAGATGTCAGGATGGCCTAGCTTGGTGCAGGTGTCTTTGATGTACCTTAACCAGGAGTTGTAGAGACCCTTGTAAACTAGGAGGCAATCCCTAAAGATCTCCCTATTCAGGGAAGCCTCAGGATTATGCCAAATGGAGCACCATAACATTAGCGGATCCAGGTTAATGTAATCGACTACATACATTGATCCAATTTCCTCAAGGACAGCATACATCGGTGACCTTGGCGAAACTCCGAAGACATGGCTGCATATTCTGTTTTCCTCATCCTGCAGATATTTGGCTGTGTTATACTCCCACAGACCAGAACCATAAGTTACAATGTGTATACACTTCCTTCTGTAAATCTCAACGGGGAGGGGGAGAGGCTATGGGCTTATTTCCAATTTTCGAGGCCATGCTGAAAAAATAACCAATTGGGTTCCAAAACTTAATTCCTCTCTGTTTCAGGCAGTAAGCCCAGGTAGTTGAGATGTAAATATGAACCCCAGGTGTGGAAATCCATGAGTTCTTGCAATTGGGGTTCCCCCGAAGTGCAAAACATGATGATTTTAGAGGGGGCGTGGCTTGGACGCCGATCGGGATGGCGGCGTGAGCTCGCAGCTCCGCGCGGAATCCCGCTACTTCTCCTGTTTTCGGAACCCTAGGCGACCCGGAGACGACGCTCCTGTCCTCTGAAGTGTAAGGGAACAGCCGGGCACAATCGAAGAGTCGCTGGGGGACTGATGGCCCCGAGAAGACCGTGCTGAGGAGGCGGCCGAGGTGTTGCCGAGGGTGCGAAGAAAATGGCGGCGAGGAGGTCGGACGGCCCCGAACTTCAGCCCTGAGCCAAGTTGTCGCCGACTGGCAAGAGATCCTGCAACCAGTTGTTCGAGGCACTAGGATCGGCGGGGCTGTGTCCTGGGACCGGGGGACGCTGCCTTGATTCGCCCGGAGTTTGGGGACCCTAGTTGGCCACCGCCCTACGACTCATCCATCCCCCCTCAGGCTTCCGAGGGGGGCGGCGGAACGGAGCTCGTCTAACTGGGCATTGCTCCTGAGAGCGTTGGTGGGGACATTGCACGGCCCGGTGCCCGGAGACTGGCACGGAACTGCGGGCGCCAACGCAAAACGGGCTCCTGGACCTGTGACGCAGCACCCTGGGATGGCGGCGATCGGAGGGCCGGTGACCGAGAGACGAGCTGAGGGGGACTCGACGACATCAACTCGGCTGGGCGAGAGTCCCTCCCCGGAGCTCGACCAAGAACAGCGGCTGAACCGGCGTTTGGATGCCATACTTGATGCGATCACCTCAACTAAGGAAGCGCTGCATCAAGACATTGCCCAAGTGGCCACGGGCCTGGGGCTGCTACGCGCGGATCATGCGAAGCTAGCGGACAGGGTCAAGGACCATGACCAACTATTGCTGGACCTGAAGCCCTCGGTGGTGACCGCAGAGCACAGGATCACGGACATATTGGCCCGGCTGGACTCGCTGGAGCGGAGGGCGGAGGATGCCGAAGGCCGCAATAGACGGAACAACGTACGGGTCGTAGGCCTGCCGGAACGGATTGAGGGGGAGGATGCGGTGGCCTATATGGAGAACTGGTTCCGCACTGTGGTAGCACCGGAGGGGCTTACTCCTTTTTTCACTCTGGAGCGAGCTCACCGGGTACCTGCTCGCCCGCCGGGGCTTGGCTGCCCCCCCCCGACCGATGGTGGTGCGGCTCCTCCATTACAAGGACCGGGATCTCCTCATCCAGCGGGCCAGGATGTCGGGCCCGTATGAGGTGGAGAACAGTAAGGTTACAATCTTCCCGGACTATACTCAAGCGGTCCAGAAGAACAGGGCATCGTTCCTAGCAGTGAAGAAGGAGCTCAGGGAGGAAGGCATCCAGTACTCCTTGCTCTACCCGGCTAAGCTGCGGATCATTATGGATGGCTCTACGCACTTTTTTCAGACTCCGGATGAAGTTTGGCAATGGCTGGAGTCGTATAGAGCGGGGACGGACAGATCGCATAAAAGTAGGCGAGACCAACCCAAGCAGCCCCGGGTGAGGCAATCACAACGCATCAGATCCCGCAACAGGCGCCAGTGGGAGAAACGGGAGGCTCAAATGGCGGCGGAGAAGAGGGATGCGCTCGCAGCGACGGCGGCCATTACAGGATCGCAACAGAACAGTGAACGGGCAGAAACGGACTCGGGAGGGGAAGGTAGCAGGACGGGAGAGGAACTCTCAGAGGCGGAAAGTTCGAAGGGGCCGATAGTGTCCCCACAGACATCGGATGGTATCTTCTGCGGCTGAGATTGACTTGGGACTAGATCGAGACTTCATGGTAGGGTGGTATCCTGTTGATGGAGGGCGGGATGCCGGGTAGGGGAGCTGTGTGCTTCGGAGGGGATGAAGGCGCGGAGAGCGGGCTCCGCTTGCTGGGGTCGGCGGTGACTCACCCCCCTTGGGCCCTTAAGGCCGACTGTGGTGGAGACCACAGGGTAAGAGTGCGAGTCGTTGGTTCAAGGTTTGGATGGGGGCGGACATCGGGTTCGTGTGCTCTGTCCTGGGGAGTGGGGTTTGGGAAGTTTTTCTGTTTTGGGTATGTTCGGGGGGGGGCAACTGCATTGGGGGGGCTATGCACCATCGTTATTTGAATCGAACTGTACGAAGCTGGAATGGGGACATTACCTAATTTGAAATGCCTGACGTGGAATGTCCGGGGGCTGCGAACTATGGTGAAACGTCACAAAGTCCATGCCTATCTAGTACGCAGGGGGGTACAGATTGCTATGCTCCAGGAGACTCATCTCACTAAAAAAGAGTGCGCTGCCCTGCAGAAAAGATGGCGGGGCCAGGTGTTCGGCACCACTTACTCAGCGTATGCCAGGGGGGTGTTGATCTGGGTGAGGGCGGGGATACCCTTTCAAGTGCTGAATCAAGTAGTGGATCCGGATGACCGGTTTGTGGCAGTGGAGGGGAGGTTATATGGATGGGATGTGGTTTTCTGTTGTGTATATGCACCAAATGCTGATCAAGCTCGATACTTTGATAGCCTTTCGGGGTCCTTGGCCTCTTTCCTGGCGGGCCCGATAGTGTTAGGGGGGGACTTCAATTCGATCACGGATGTGGCTCTGGATAGGTCCCATCCCCCCCTGGTGGACTCCCCGGTGCGCAGGTTGGCTGCGCACAGGAAGGACTGGCAGGATAGATGGGGGTTGCTGGATGTCTGGAGGGAGCGGCACAGGGGAGCCAGGGATTATTCCTTTTATTCTGCTCTCCACGATCTGCATGTCAGGATTGATTCGGTGCTCTGCGGCGGATCCCTTGCCCCATTGATTTCCCATGCGGAGTACCTGGCTAGGACTATCTCTGATCATAACCCCCTATTGGTGCACATTCAGTGGCAGAGAGAGCGCTCAGTGATACCAACATGGCGGCTTCGGCCGGAGACGCTTGAAGATTCTGTGTTCAGCGACGCGGTTCGGCAAGGCATTGATAGCTATTTCGGAGTGAATGAGGGCACGGCCACGAGTAGGTCCACTGAATGGGATGCGATGAAAGTGGTGGTGAGAGGGGTGTGTTTGGGCAGGTTTTCGAATGCTCGCACGACTGTGTTGAACGACCTCACGAAAGCGGAAGAAACTTTGAGGGACTTGGAGCGCCGCAGGCCGGCTAGGCCGGATTTGCAGACCCAGTTGTTGGAAGCGAAGGAAGTGGTTGCCGCCGAGACGGAACGTTTGAGGTGCTATGATTACAGGCAGTATATCATCAGGGCACATGCAGAACGGGACAAGGTGGGTACCCTCTTGGCCAGACTAGCTAACCCGGAACTTAGGGGATGCCCGATCCTCAGCATTGGTAATGCGCAGGGAGATATGGTGTACTCCCAGGCAGCGGTATTGGAACGTTTTAGGGGGTATTATGAGGAACTGTACCAGAGTCAGCTGGGAGTGGAGGTTCAGGACATTGCGGAATACCTGGGGGAGAGGCAGCTTCCGGTCCTGGACGAGGAGGACGCGAAGGAGCTGGGTAGCCCGATCACGCTCACGGAAATACGAGTGGCCATCAAACATATGGCCCGCAACAAAACGCCCGGGGTGGAAGGACTGCCGATTGAATTTTATCAACAATATGTGGATAGCTTGGCTCCCAGGCTGCTGGTGGTGTATACGGAAGCTTTCGAGGCTGGGGTATTGCCTGGGTCCATGCGGGAGGCCTTGATTTTGCCGCTCCTAAAGCCTGGCAGGGATGCCGCGGATGTGAGGTCTTATCGCCCGCTATCCATGCTGACGGTAGATTATAAGATACTGAGCCGAATCCTAGCCACCAGGCTGGCCCCACATATGACGGGCCTGGTACACAGGGACCAGGCCGGGTTTATACCCACGAGGAGCACGGCGCTGAATATCCGCCGCCTAGTGGGAATAATGGACGCCATCTTGGACGGGGAGGGGGCTCCGGCGGTCCTGTCCATAGACATTGAGAAGGCCTTTGATAGTTTGGAATGGTCTTTCCTGGATGGAGTGTTAGAGAGGTTTGGTATGGGCGAGGGATTCCGTAGGTGGACGAGGGTCTTGTATACCTCGGCGACGGCGAGAGTGCGTTTGGGCGGCCTGGTGTCTGCGGCGTACCCGGTGGGTAGGGGCAACCGACAGGGTTGTTCTCTGTCCCCCCTATTGTTTGCTCTGGTGATGGAACCCTTGGCGGTCCATGCGAGGTCAGGTGACAGGTACGCGGGGGTAGCCAGCAGCGGGCAGTGGCATTACATATCGCTATATGCGGACAACTTGCTCCTGTACCTCGCTGATACCTCGCGGGCATTGGTCGGAGCGATGGATCTACTGTCCGAGTTCGGCCGGCTGTCGGGCCTTAAGGTCAATTGGGCGAAGACTTGTGTGTTCCCGCTGCGAGCGGGGTCGCCAGACCCTGGCGGCGACCTGGGCGTGGTGTGGGAGCCCTCTTGCTTCACCTATCTGGGTGTTCGCATCTACCACGCGACTGCGGACTTATTGGAGGGCAACATTGGTCGCTGTGTCCGGGCATTGAGGGGCAGCCTGTCTTTCTGGTCGACCCTCCCGCTGACGGTTCTGGGTAGGATTTCTCTTTTGAAAATGGTGGCGCTCCCCCGCTTTCTCTATTATTTCCGAACGCTGCCTGTCTGGATTCCCCAGGGGATCTTTAGAGACCTGAGGTCCATGATTATTGGCTTCCTATGGGGGCATGGCCGCCGTAGAGTGGCGCTGAGTACACTACTTCGCCCCAAGCTAGAAGGGGGCATGGCTGTGCCCGACCTCGAGCTGTATTACCTAGCGGCGCAGTTGCAGGTCCTTACACAGAACGTAGCTAGGGTGTTTCGGGGTCCAGAGGAGGACCGGGACCGGGGGATTCAACGCCACGTGCTGTCCTATATCATCATGCAACAGAGGCTCGAGTTGCGGGCCCTCACCATGGAGGAGCGGACGCTCCGGCTGTGCTGGCAGAGGAGCCTTCGGAGAGCGAAGGCGTCGCGGCCTTATGCACCGGAGATCCCGATTGGAATGCTGACGGCCTTGCCGCACGGGGGTGACTGGTCCCCGTTGATGGATTGGGAAGAGGCGGGACTGCAGGTGGTGGGCGACGTATACATAGACGGGGCTTTGGCGCCGTTCGAAGCGCTCCGGGACCAGTTCGGGCTGCCAGATGGGGGGTTCCTCCTACATGCGGCAGTGGTGGCTGCCATGCAGAAGCACTGGAAAGGGGGGCTCATGGAACCAACAACGACCATGGCGTGCCAATATGTGGTGATGGCAGCTGGTACGTTCAAAGCTGTGACGTGCCTCCATAATAGGATGCTGAATGAGGGACTGGAACCGCTCCGAGGGCTCGAGGCTAAATGGGAGGAGAGCGTGGGCCGGCCTATACCGGATACGGCATGGGGCCACATCCTGCGGCGCACGTGGAAGGGCACGAGAAATGCGCGCTTTCAGCCAGTGCATTTCTATGTGCTTCATAGGGCTTATTTAACTCCTGAGAAACTACAGCGGTACTTCCAGGTGCCGGATGCCCGATGCCCACGGTGTTCGTCTCTGGGAGCGGACATGGACCATTTGTTTTGGGGGTGCTCACACTTGGGGACCTATTGGGCGGAGGTAGGGGAACTCCTGAACGAAGTGACTGACAGAGAGGTGGAATTCGATATGGCAGCATGCCTGCTGCTCTGGTTCCCGCATACCAAACACACCAAGGTGACGAGCAAATTCATCGACCTGGGTCTGATATTGGCGCAGAGGGAAATAACGTGGCATTGGAAGTCCAGGGGGGGACCCTCACTGCGTAGATGGAAGAATGAACTGCTGCGGTGGTCTGACTGTGAGAGTGTGCTCCGGATGAAGCAGGCTGTCAAGATGGGGAATGAGAAGGCATTGGAAGCGGCGCGTGCATGGGAGTTAGTGGTACAGGCGTTGCGTGATTCATTGGTAGAGGATGAGGATGGTGAGAACTAAGCCGGTGGACACCGCGGGGCGAACACAAGAGTATTATACCTCGCACTGTAGTGGATCCATTTAGCTCGACAAGATGAGGCATACACCTTAGCAGTTGCCAGGGGAGGGGGGGTTTTGGGGGGTCTGGTTAATGGGAGTTTGGGGTGGGCCGGAAGCCATTAGATGGTGGCCCGCTAGGGCACCTTGGATCTACTAGGATGGTGGGTACTGTGTGGAGTGTGGAGTGGCTGGGGGGAGCGGCCGGGCGTGACAGACCCATAGCACCTAGGGCAGGTCCCGACAAGGGCGGTACCACTGATTATATCTGGGATGGCTGACGGGAATGATGTTGTGGGTGGGGGGGTAAAAGCAGATACACAAAACGACATTTCATCCATGGTCCCTATGGGACGTGCACCGTGATGTTTTCCTATTGCATGAACAGATATGCCGCCCGGCCTCCGGGATGCGGGCTAAATGGCTGTGTACGATTTGGATTTCTTATTGAACGGGGGGATGTCACGAGTGAACTGGCTGATTAATTGTATCCTGTGGTTTATAACTCTGCAATAAAAATATATTTAAAAAAAACATGATGATTTCAGAATTTGTTATATGGTTCCCACTAGAAAAGATAAGACTGCGTATTAGGACGACAGAACTTCCGAATGCCGGGACTGAGTCCATCTACACAATCGGAGACTGTCGGCTCAATTCCTAGCCAGCTCACAGTGCCTCACCCAAACCCCAGCCTTCCTGGGGTGGCATGTGATTTTGTTAATCTTGAACATGACACCCTGATGCCTAAGGGAAATTTGGAAAACAATCTAACCCCTTTCATTGTTTACTTTTGTATGCCCATGTTAAACACGAGAAAAAATACAAAGAACTTTTTTTAATACATTTATTGAAATAGTCGGAAACTTGCATAGAAAAAATGAGCTACGATTATTAGGCCTGAAACAAAGCAATGTAACCAGCATGATGAACATGGTGAAAAGAATAAATAGTCCAATCATGGCAGTCTGATACACATCTATACATGTCTAACTATCACTACCCCTTCTCTGAGAGCATAGTGGGTGTACCCTCTGCCCGATCTCTTAGGTTGGCCTTTGCCCCCATACATGGATAGCTGGACCAGGGAGCCAGCCTGCAATAGGATTGGCAATCCTTTTCTGCAGGATAGAAGGTTAGAGAAAGCAGAGCTGCATGCTGAATGCAGCTTTGTTCCAGGGCAGTGTTGACAAAAGTGCTCTTTTCTGACCTCTGAAGGCCAGTGTGTCATTCATAGAAGCCACTGTGTTAAAGGTACAGCTCTGTTGCAAATATATGTCTAGATCTTAGAGGCTGTCTCCAAATGGGCAACACGAGCACTAGGATATCTTGTTCTGTGTTCCTAGCCTTGAACGAGGTGTACAGGCTATGTAGCAGGAAAGGCGTTCTGAAAACAAGCAGCATGTACAACGTCTTCTCAAAATAATATTGTTCAAGTAAAAGATCTAAAAAAATAATAGAGTTCACTGAAAACTGCTAAATTGTACAACATTGAAAACTAAAATGAACTACAATTGTTAGGGCCACAGGCCATAACAAAGGTTTTGGCTAAATTTGTATCCAACCCTGGGCCATTCATAAAGCTAAATAAGGCACCTAACAGTAATTAAAAACCATTAGGTGTTCTTGATATTAAAACCGCATCATCTGCATAAAGAACAACGGGAGCACTCCGGGCATTCACGGTCGGCATGTTCTTCCCCTTTCCAACTAAGGTGGAATTCAATTCATAAATATACAATAGAAATAAGATTGCCGTCAAAATGCATCCTTGCCGGGACCCTCAACCCAGGCCGAAGTTCTCAGTGCATTTACAATTTGGCTCAAATCTAATGGCGGATTTGAGGTCTAGGCAGAGGTTATGTTATAATGACAACAGGCCAGTATCAAGCTCCAAAGATTCTAACACTTCTCATTATTTGAATTTGATCACGCTATCAAAAACGCATGCCTTATTCATAAAGGCTAGATAGATGGGGACACCTTTAGATGAAGTGTATTTATTAATATATAAAAGTTGAGAGACTGCTCTTGGGTGTCCAAGCCA
This sequence comes from Lissotriton vulgaris, assembly GCF_964263255.1. Taxonomy (NCBI): domain Eukaryota; kingdom Metazoa; phylum Chordata; class Amphibia; order Caudata; family Salamandridae; genus Lissotriton; species Lissotriton vulgaris. Next base: position 204,246,297 of record NC_141693.1, on the reverse strand, counting down.
GGTCTAAAATCATATTGTACATCGTAGATGATATTGTTGTCAGTAACCCACAACATAATTCTGTTGAGGAGGACACTGCCGATAACATTCACTAAGGATTCCAATAGGAAGATAGGCCTATAACAACAGGGATATGCCCTGTTACCTTTTTTAAAAATTACAACAATAATGGATGAACGTCACAACTCAGGCAGGCCAGCCTTATTGGCTGTTTTGGTGTAATTTGTAATAATAGGTACCCACAAATCCACCTCTGACTTCTATAAATCCATGGGTGCCCCATCAGGATGCGGGAAGTAATGGGTGGGTTATTCACGGATGGCTTAAACTGCATAGGCATACGAGTATCGGATTCCTGGCTGACTATGTTGGACAAATGGAACACTTGTCTAAAGTGGGCCACCCAGGCATCTGCACTATTAGTACAAATCGAGTTGACATCAGTTTTAAGGAGTTTGTTATTATTGACAGTGTGCTAAAACAAACCAGTATTTCTAGGCCTGCAGGACGTAACCAGGGTGGTTCATACTTCCCCCCTAAGTTCCGCCTTCCGACTGCTGATGGCCAATTTATATGACCATCTTCAGGAGGCGACAGTGACCAAATCACAGGGATTAGCCCTTAAGGCGATATGCAAAAACCTATTTGCCTCCCTGCATGCCTTTTCAAATCAGAAATGGGTGGCAGCCTTGGTGCTTGCTAAGAGCTTCAAGAGGTATGCATGTTTTAGTGGTATGACCTGTGAAACAAAAATGTCCACACTACATGTAAAATCATTAGTCCATCTAAGGCAGTCGTAGAGCATACTCAAATGATCTGCTCAAAGCATGAGCTGGATGTCATTGAAGTTGGTAGTCTTCCACACTAACCTAAGTCTATCACTCCTCATAAGGACATTTCTGTCTTCCACAGCAATGACCCAGGTGCTATGCTCCGGGCATGTCAATGTAATAGACAGACGGTTGGGATCACTATAGGTGCTAGGATTAACCTCTAAATCCACAAAATATTCCAGGAAGTACCTCTTGGCAAAAATATAGTCAATTATGGACGTCCCAGACCCTCCGATAAAAGTGGAGGTAAAAAGGCACTGTGGCACTACCCATTCAAGCATGTTACAGATGTCAAATGTAAGCAAAATGGGAAATAACATTGATCCGCTACAATCCTTGAAACCAGCAGGGGCTACCAATGAAAAGGGTTTGAGAATGTATGGGTCAGGACCTGCTAAACTTTCTGTCTCATAACAAAGTTTTGCATTGAAGTCCCCAAGAAGAACAATATTCAGACCATTGTCTTGGTCGATAATACCATGTTCCAGGTCACAAATAAAATCAAAAAGAGAGGCGAAATTCGGGGTATCATTGGTGGAAAAATGAACATTATAGAAATTATTGAGGACAAAAATAAGGGTTTTGAACTAATTGGGTTGGAACGCCTGGATTAGCCTACTATTTGTAGGGATGGGCAAGATGAGGCAATCAAAAGTGGTTTTAAACCAAACGGCTAACCCAGCACAAACCCTTCCAATCCCAGAGGATATATCAAGAACAGAAAAACAGATTAAGCCATCACAGAATAAGTCCAAAGGGGCCCAAGTCTCTTGTAGGATGAAAATATTGTATGGTGAGATACAATCCATCCAAATCTTCATTTAGACTTTGGCTGCAAACCCAGCTATATTCCAACATATCAGTTTGACCTTTTTACTGGGGTGAGATGATAACAATGAGAGCTTGATAGTGGGTCTATGAACAACTTCCATTATCAAGTCAATAGCAGGTACGCGTATCAATCAATCAATCAATCAGGGCCTTGTGAAGTGCGGCTACTCACCCGTGAGGGTCTGAAGCGCAAGGGGCGGGGTGGGGGGAGGGGCTGCTGGACCCTCTGGGTGTAAGATCCTTTGAAGAGCTAGGTTTTGAGGTCCTTAGTATATTTGGTAAGTGACGCAAATTGCCTGAGATGGAGGGGCCAAGTGTTCCAGGTCTTGGCGGCGAGGTTGGAGAATGAACTTCCACTGGTTTTGGCCTTGTGGATCCTGGGGATGGTGGTTTAGGGTGAATTGGGTGGAATGGAGTTGTCCAGCCACGGCCCCTGGAGGGAGTTACGGTGGGGCAGGAAGGCGGGGAGGGGCAGGGTGGAGGTTGCTAAAAACCGGCATGTGGATAATTGCAGGTAAGTAAACAATTTAATTAATAAAACAAATTTCGTAGCGCGCCTTGCATCGCAAAATGCGATGCACTGCGAGCTACGAAATTCGTTTTATTATTTAAATTGTTTACTTACCTCCAATTATCCGTATTCCGGTTTTTAACAACCTCCTCCCTGCCCCTCCCCCTCCCCGCCTTCCTGCCCCACCGTAACTCCCTCCACGGGCCGCGGCTGGAGTTGTCTGGTGGGTACTTGGAATGCGAGGCGGTGGTTTAGTATGCTGGTCCTTCGTCATGGAGAGCTTTGTAGGGATGTGTGAGGAGCTTGAAGGTGATTCTCTTGTTGACTGGGAGCCAGTGGAGTTGTTGGAGTTTTTGCGTGATGTGGATGTGGCAGGAGATGTGGAGGACCAGTCTGGCTGTGATGTTTTGGATGTTCTGTATTTTCTTGAGCTGTTTCAGGGTGATGCCGGCGTAGAGTGTATTGCTGTATTAGAGTCTGCTGGTGATGAGTGCGTGGCTAACCGTCTTTCTGGATTCTTTGGGGATCCAACTGAATGTCTTTTAAAGTAGGCAGAGCATGTCTAAGCAGGCTGAGGAAACTGCATTGATTTGGTGGTTCATTGTGAACAATGAGTCCAGTATGATGCCGAGGTTGCGAGCGTGGTCTGTCGGGGTGGGAGGGGGTCCGTGAACGGCTGGCCACCAAGAGTCATCCCAGGCTGAAGGGGAGGGGCCCAGGATGAGTACTTCGGTCTTGACCGAGTTGAGCTTGAGGCAGCTGTCTTTCATCCAGTGGTAATGACCTTCGTTTTGCTGTGGAAGTTTGTTCTGGCGTGTGTGGGTTCGTTGGTGAGGGAGAGGAACAGCTGGGTTTCACCAGCATAGGAGACAAAGTTGAGTCCGTGGCTTCTGACAACGGCTGCGAGGGGGGCCATGTAGGCATTGAAGATGGTGGAGCTCAGGGAGGAGCCTGGGGAAACCCCACAGCTGATCTATGTAGGTTCTGAGAGGAACAGGGGTAGTCGGACTAGTTGAGTCCAGCCGGTGAGGAAGGAGTGGATCCAGTCAAGTGCCTTGTCACAGATGCTGGTGTTGTGGAGTCTCGTGATTAGGGTGCGGTGTGAGACGGTGTTGAAGGAGGCCAATAGGTCTAGTATAATGAGGGCTGTGGTCTCACCCCGGTCTAGGAGGGAGCGGATGTCATTGGTGGCGGCGATGAGTGTGGTCTCCATGCTGTGGTTACTTCGGAAGCCGGATTGGGAGGTGCCCAGGACGTGGATCACTTCTATGAACGCAGAGAGACCTTGGCTGGTAAGGGGAGGAGGGAGATGGGTCTGAAGTTATTTAAGTCCGTTGGGTTCTGAGGACCTCTTCTTCTGCAGGTGGTTGATCTCACCGTGTGTCCAGTCGGCGGGGGGAAGGTGGTGGATTCGATGGAGCAGTTGATGGTGTGGCGATGCTGGGGAGCGATGGAGGCAGCTGCTCTGTGAAAGATGTGGTATGGACAAGGATCCTACAGAGCTTCTGAGTTAATGCCCTTCATGGTCTTGAGTGTATTTTCTGTTGTGAGTGGGGTCCAGCAGTGCATGGTCTGTTGGGGAGCGGCATGGTTGCGTGTCTGGGGTGTCGAAGCTGTCATAGATCTGTCTGATCTTGTGGTGGAAGAAGGTGCAGAGTTTGTTGCAGAGATCTCAATCAATCAATCAGGATATTTGTATTGCGCGCTACTCACCCAGAGGGTCTCAAGGCGCTTGGGGGAGGGGGGTCTGCTATTGCTTGAACAGCCAGGTCTTGAGGGAGAGATGTTCGTGGTTCTGCTGTTGGTCCTAACAAGCTCCTGGTTGATGGCAAAGAGTTCTTTGCTGTTGTGGGCATTGGTGCTGATTCAGTCTTAGAGGGCCGTTTGCTTTGTGGTTTTGAGGAGGAGGTGGTGTGCGTTGACAGCATATGTGAAGGTAGTGGGGGTTTTTGGGGTTTTGTTGTTTCTCCATCTCTTCAAGAGTCGTCTGCAGGTGCGTCTAAACTTGTGCTGAGAAGTATTGGTACTGTCCATTAGCAGCCGGTACCTATGCTGAGAAGTGCTGTTACTGTCCATTATAAGCACATCAGCCCACTGAGAAGCACAGTTCCTATCCCTTATAAGTATAGGAGCAGCTATTGGGAAGTATAGTTACTACCCATTGCAAGCACTGTAGCACTGCCGAGAAATTATGCTGTTGTGCATTATAAGCACAGTAGCCCTGGTGGGAAGCATTGGCCATTCCCAATATGATCATAGCAGGCTTCTTTCGAAGTATTGGTATAGTCCATAATTTATAAGTATGGCCACCCTGCTGAGAAGTACTGTTACTGTCCATTATAAGTATAGTGACTCTGCTGAGCTGCCCTGTTGGGAAGTGTTTGCACTAGATGTGGTAAGTTTAACAGCTCTCTTTAAAAATTAGGAGGTGCGGCAACAGGGAATGGTATTCTTCAGTTAGAGATAGAATCCCTAAGAAAGTAACTAGATTCGAAATATCTTAATTTACAACAAAACATTATTTTTTACTTGGACACTATCCAGGGATAAACGTAGGTCCCTCACTTACTAATTTCACAGCTGCCAGATTTGGGGGTTAGACTCTGGCAAATCTGGCAGGTGTAAATGGATTTTTTCCTTGTCTCCGCTGCAAAGCTTGTAAATTCAGCAAAAAAGCCACTTCCTATCAAGGTAGAACAGGTTCTGGTGAACCCAACAGAAAAATAACTAAACTCTTGAATTGTAATTCGGACTATACAATCTATTGCCTAGTATGTCCATGTAAAAAGCGATATATAGGGAGCACAATCAATCCCACGAAGCTCAGAATCCTGGAACACATGCGAGCAATCGCTAACAAGGATAGATCCTATCCGGTTGCTCACCATTTTTCAGAATATCATCAAAGTAATAGGGATCTTCTGAGTTATTATTGCATAGATCAAGTGACCCGATCAGAACGGGGGGGAGACAGAGTCAAGGCACTCCGAACTCTGGAGTAGAGATACATCATCGACCTCAAAACACTAACACCATGGGGTTTGAACAATGATGATGAGATGTGGGTTCACCTTTTATTTAAGAAAATACATGGGATCATGTATATTGAAAGCCCAAACTACTAGAACAAGAGAACAGAAGTATCTTCTAAGTCAAACAAAACAATTTGCTCCCTGTGATACCTAAAATGAGACACATTAGTTCAGCAGAGAATCATACGGTAGACACTGCCCATGCAGGGCAAGAATCAGCTGTTAAACATGCCCATACAGGGAATGCCAATGACATTATAAGTGTATTATTCTAATGGAACAGTGATTTATGCACATTAACATTATATTTAAGGAATGTACTCAAAAATGAAATATTTGTGGTTCCAAAATTAATGAATCTTTTAATAGGAGCACTTAAGCACTTTATTTATCGCCATTGAAAACCCATGAAATGTAAGGCAAACTTTGTACACTGTAAGATGGCCACCGCTTTTACAAATGAAAGCCTTTTTCTATTTTGTGGAATGAAATGATGGTGAGGAGGGTTTAAAATGGCGTAATTTGGTAGTACACGAATTGACACTGACGAAGCTAGTAGAGCGAAACGCGTCTGACTGGGCGAGGGGGGTTTGCAATAAATCATTTTAGAAATCGGAAACCAGCGTGCTGACCATTTTTGCAACTTGATGAAGTTGTTTTCGTGCTGTAGTTTGTAAGCGTTTCACCAACGCTGGCCAAGAGCACCCGGGAAGTAGGAGGAGCGCCGGCGGTGAGGAACCTGTGCCTGAAAAATTTTTTTTATATATATATATTCGTTTCACAACAAAACTCCTTCCGGGTCCCTTGACCCATGAAAGGTGGCGTGGACGTCGGCGGAGTGAATCCGACACAAATATGCTCTCAATGACCAAAGTCCATAACCCAACCTCTCAGGAAACAACACGGAGACACCAAAATAAAGCCAGTGCTGTTTGGATTAAACAGCACTGGCTTCATTTTGGTGTCTCCGTGTTGTTTCCTGAGAGCGTGGGTTATGGACTTTGGTCATTGAGAGCATATATATATATATATATATATATTCGGAAACAAGAAACCACGCGGCACACTTCTTGGCAGCAATTATTTTCATTTATTTCAGGTCTAGCGCAAAAGAGTTTTGCGCTAGACCTGAAATAAGCGAAATTAATTGCTGCCAAGAAGTGTGCCGCGTGGTTTCTTGTTTCCGAATTCATTGGAGACACGCTCCCGGTCTCGAACGCGGGCACCAACAGGAAGTGTTCCCTCTGCGATGGGAACAGTTGTGAGGAATATATATATATATATATATATATATATATATATATATATATATATATATATATATATATATATATATATATTAAACAACGCAGAAATCCCCCAATCCTCGGGATTTTTACATGAATAAGAGCACTCAAAGCCAGTATAGCGTGGGTTCGCCAGGTATTTATTTACAGAACCTTTCTGCAGATAAGTCAGCTTACAAACGTTTTTCGGCGTTGCCGCCTTCGTCAGTGTAAACTGACGTTTGTTTCTACCGTTATTTAAATAAAACCATGGTGACCATATGTCACGTGTTTCCAACAGAATAAACATAAACATAAAAGAAGGCACGTAATTTGTAATTCCATCATTACTTTTGCAGCGGCCATCTTAGAATGACTAGTACGTTAATAACAATTTGTCTTTCGCAATGCATTGGATACCATCATGTTTTTCAAAAATGTGGGTTAAGTGTGTATCACATGATAATTATATCTACAAATTAAGTTTTTTAACAGTTCGCGGCACCTTATGCTGCATATTTACATTTTGTGGCGCCTATGCTGGTAGTGCCTTTAAATCGTGATGCTCATTACGGTTCCTCGATGAGCCCTCACGAGAGGTTCACAGTTTCATGGCACATTGAGAGACAATCCACAATTTCATAAATGAAGTACAATCAAGCCCTGAATGGGCATATCATTATTCAATTATACATTCAAACAAACATCCTTTTGGAATTGTCATTGTGATTTTCCATGAACAAAAAAAGATCTTTTAAAATATATAGGGTAATGGGGCAGGCATCACTGATTTTCAGAGAACTATGTAATAGTCTATTTTTCCAGGTTTCTAAGAGAACAAAGCTGGGGCTGGATGAAGTTCTTTAGATGTGAGTCCACATCTCTTCCTCATTGTTCATCCCACCTGGGGTCTTAGTCTGTAACTGGATGATGAATCTTGATTCTAGGGTTCTCAGTTTTTTCACCCTCTCTCTGTCCTGACTAGTTGATCCAGAATGAAATAGGTCAATAAATTGCTGTTACTGTTATGTACCTGCTCGAAATGACGAGCTACTGAGTAGCTTGGATCCTTTGAGGTAATTGCCCTCATGTGTTCGAGGACCCTTAGTTTGGTGGGTTTTACTGTGCTCCCTATATATTTCTTCCCACAGGGACATATCAAGCAGTAAACAGTATAGTCAGAGTTACAGTTTACCAATTTTGTTATTTTGCTCTTTGTTTTCTTGCCTGGGATTTGATATTCCTTGACTTTTTTCGAGTTTCTACAGGCCTTGCACTTCATGCAAGGAAAGAAGCCTGAAACAGTTGGTTTCTTCTTTTTCTTCTTCTCATAGTGACTGTTCACTAGATGATCTTTAAAAGAATTCCCCTTTCTATATGTAATGAGAGGATAATCAGATAGGGACTTTCCGATTACAGAGTCTGATTTTAAAATTTTCCAGTTTTTCCGCATTATGTTAAAAACTTCTGGTGTTCCACAAGGATCCTCACTCAGCCCCACCCTTTTCAACGTATACATGAGCCCCCTCGCAACCATCGCACGCCAACACAACCTCAACATCATCTCCTACGCGGATGATACTCAACTGATCCTATCACTCACCAATGACCCTCACACCGCCAAAACTAACCTACACGAAGGAATGAAAGAAGTCGCCGAATGGATGAAACATAGCCGTCTGAAACTGAACTCTGATAAAACAGAAGTCCTTATCTTAGGTATCTCCCCCCCTCTGCATGGGACGATTCTTGGTGGCCAGAAGCCCTTGGAAAAGCACCCATCCCGACAGACCACGCACGGAACCTGGGCGTCATCCTGGATTCCTCACTTTCGATGTACAAACAAGTCAACGCCGTCTCTTCATCCTGCTTCAACATTCTTCGCATGCTCAAAAAAACATTTCGTTGGATCCCCACCGAAACTAGGAAAACGGTCACCCACGCCCTGGTCACGAGCCGACTGGACTACGGAAACACCCTATATGCCGGCACTACCGCTAAACTCCAGAAAAAACTCCAACGAATCCAAAACGCCTCAGCCAGGCTCATATTAGACATCCCGCGTAAAGAACATATCTCTGGTCACCTGAAAAACCTCCACTGGCTACCCGTCAATAAAAGGATCACCTTCCGGCTCCTAACCCACGCACACAAAGCACTCTACGAAATCGGACCAGAATGCCTCAACACTCGACTGTCCTTCTACTCCCCCTCCCGCCAACTACGATCATCCAACCAAGCCCTTGCCACTGTACCCCGCATCAACAAAGCCACCATGGGAGGTAGATCCTTCTCCTACCTGGCTGCTAAAACCAGGAACTCCCTTCCCACTCACCTTCGCCTCACTCAGAATCACCTAGCATTCAGAAAGAAACTTAAAACGTGGATATTTGACAAGTAATTCCCCTCCCCTCCTCAAGCGCCTTGAGACCCTCTGGGTATGTAGAGCGCTATATAAATTCTTTGACTTGACTTGACTTGAGTAATCGGTGATCGATCAAAAAAAAAAAAAATATATATATATATATATATATATACATGTAATTTTTATATTTTTATTTGACTGGTGTGAGTATACATATGTATTTACAATTTTTAATATGTGTATAACATTTTATAATTTATTAAAATAATTATTAATATTAAGAACATTTATATATTATATGTATGTTTAATTATTTTACGTCATATTATTTATCATTTTAAACATTTTCTAATAATTCTAACTATTTTTTTAATTAATTACTTTCTTTTAAATTATTTTGTAAACATTTAAAATAACGATATTTTTAACAATATTTTCAACAACAATATTTTTAACAACAATATTTTTGTACTTACCATTATGAAGATAGGACTTCGGTATTCTGGACAACAATATTTTTGTAGCTCAACATTTTTGTTGTAGATATTCTGTCAGTGATCCATTCAGGACACACCAAAACTTCAGATCAACCCTAAATGTGCCTCAGACGGTTCTGCCCGTGATTGATCTTGCTCTAAAAGGGACCTACCCCAACATCAAAGTCCAAAATGAGCAGCAAATTCATAAAGAAATCAAGCATCATCCATAGTAGAAAACAAAAGTCTTCTTAAAACCTGTCAGAATTACAAAAGAAATTGGACAGCTTCTCTGGTGAAATGGGAAATTCTTCTGGCTCACCCCCAAAACCAAGGGGTTCTTATAGACAATTCTTACATAATAAAGTAGAGAAAACTCATTGCGGTATGATCACAAGTAACAATTTTTCGGCAAATCAGAGATATCAAGGTCACTGTTAAGTACATAAGCACTAATCCATTTTTACAAAAGCATCGAACATCTGTTATTGTCATCTGTATATGTATAAAATAACATTAAAATATTTCAACAATGATGTTATCCACCATCTACAGCGGAAGGGCCTTGAAAGCTGCAACAGTTTGGAACAGTAGGAAGCTCATTCAAAGTACACAGTAAAAATCCATTACATCAACTTGTCTTTGCTTTTGCAGATGTGCAGGGAGTGAGATGGGAGGGGGCGGAGCTGGAGTGAATAGCAAAGCAGCATTAGAACAGCATCCATGTTATCCAATGTAGCATTTCTACATAGATGTGGCACAACTAAATTACATTAATAAACAGACTTCTATATATCATATTAAAATTGTTCAGCTGTAGACACGTTAATTCAACATTTGCTGATTGGACCCATCATAAAAATAATTATTTATTATTATTATTTTTCACCAAAATATAGAATCTGGTAAAAACGTGACCACATGTGCTGATGCTGATATGGAGCAGTACCAGTACCTCTTAGCAGGGCAGCTACGCTATAGTTTACCAGCAGTTACCAGCAGGGCTGCTCTAGTTATGATTGATGGTACCAGCATTGCACGAGGGGGCTGCTGTGCTCTGAATGGGCAGTACCAGTGCTAGGCAGTAGGGCTGTTGTGTGTGTGTGTGGGTTGGTCTATGTTAATAAAAAGAAATGCTAATGTATTTAAAGTTATTACCACAAAATCTAGAAACCATTGGCATAAGCTAGTATCATCAATATTAAATATGTCAGAATCTCGAACCCAAAACAAAAAACACCTTAGCCACGAAAAAGATATCCGACTTTTTTTTAAGTAAGATAGTGTTAGGTTTTTGAGTTCAATAATTTTATTAGGATTTTAAAAAGATAAAAACAGTCAGGTACAGTTTATAATGATACCAAAATGAAAGATAAGTAAAGATCCATAAGTTCGGCAGAATATATGATTAATAGTAGATAAATTGCCACAACTCATACCTAGTGTTAGGTTTTAATATATATTCCTTATATGAGATCTGTGAATAAACCGATTTTAAACTTCCCTAGGTCGTTCATTTCACACCCTCTCCACACACCTTAAGTAATCAAGTTTAAGAATGTTGAATCGCATCCCTCAATGCATTGCGGCGATGCAATGCTAGGCACAATTGCAGTGGACTTTCCAGGAAGAGGACTACTACAAACAAGGCCATCCCTAATGTCCCATCCCACTGCCAGCCTGATCCAAGCTGAGATATCCCTTTCTAACCTTGACCGCTTTTTTGCTTTTCCGAGAACCCCTCTCGTGTCTGGCAGCGTGCCTTTGATTGCACACCCTGACCTAGTCCGAGCTGTAAAGCCCACTCCCCTGACCGCTCTCTTCTGCTCATGAGATCCCTTGTGCTGTGTCTACCCTTCCATTGACCTTCTACAGTCCTCCTTCCCTGCTTCCCACACTCTGTCGACCTATTCCACCCAAGACGGATGGACTCAGCTCCCAGCATTGACCCCACTCCCAGCATTGACTCAACTCCCAGCATTGACTAAACTCCATTATTTATTCATCATTCTGAGTGCTGCATCGTAGGATGCACAATGTAAAGGTAACAGACTTGTGTCATTCCACTTCACTGCCAACCTCTAATTTACCTCTCTCCTTTTCAAGCTATTTCCTCTCTGCTCGCACTCTTTTGCTTTAGGCTTCTGAAATACATGCATTTATGTTTTACGGAAAATATAGTACAACATTTGGAAGTTTGACACCTGTCCTTCACTTGCACAGCTTCAATGTATTCAGTCTTATATGGAACCAACTTAGCCCAAGGTCATTAGAGCCCTATACACAAGAACAAGTTTTACAGATAATACATTTTTGTCTAGGCATGAGAAGGTTGCGTGATTTGCCCAGGATCACAGGATGTTTAAGCCAGGCAGGAATTCAAACCTGGTCCCTCATTTCCAAAGTTCGCAGCTCTACCCATTAGGCCACATCTCTTGTCCACGTTGGTATGGTACCATTACCTGCCCATACCTCCTGGTCTTCATGCACTTATCCAAAGATATGCCCGGTATACCCCTCCCCAGTGGACATGCCAGAAGCTTTGCTGGGGATGGGGTGTCGCCGTTTTTGCCTGACCTTTCTTGGGTAAATTAACAAATGGGCAGATCTAAATAGATCAAAATGTACTGTAGGGAAAGTGGAACACAGTCTTTGTGCCACCTAGTGCTGAAGCCACATTAGCTTCATGAACAAGGGGTCAAGACATCTTTTTACTATTAACATGTTGTAACACGAGAGCATGCCACAAAATGCCCTGGGCAGAAACCCACACCTGACTCCCCTTGTGATGGTCCTGCATGAACTTCAGACATATACAGCAAAAACAAGCACAATGTCTCCCCAAGTGAACGTGAGCTGTCCGCTAGCTCCTTTCCATGGTGGTGTCTTCAACTAGTCCTGGATTTTTAGCTAAACTATTCTTTGGAATCTGTACCTTGTAGTTCCACTTCAAGCCATTTGTAGCGTAGAGACCAACATACCTCATAATTCGGACTTTTGGCTGAAAAAAGATAACTACAGATGTCCCTCATCATGACAAGTACTCAGACGTCTGCTATGGCCTTAGTCACAGACATCAAACTCACTTCAACTTCTCCTTGAATGACAAATACATGCACAGTACATGAGCGCCTGCTGACTGCCTGCCTTTGCCAATTGGGGTAATCCTTTTCTGCACGGTTTTCTTTTATTAACACCGTTGTTTATATTTGAGTAAACGTCCAAGCAGTGAATGGTGTCACAATAGATCTCTAAACCCTGGCAGATGGCATCAAACAAAGCAACCTTCGAGAATGCTTATTGCTGGTGATTGTTAGTGACGTAGGTCTGGGTAAATAGAACAGGTTTTTTCTGTTCATTGCATGCCTCTTTAAATATCTGCTTGTGTCACTTTCTTTTATAGACAATATGCTCTGGCTCTGTCCCCACAGTCCCAGCGCCATCCTGGCCTGGTTCATTGTCAGACATTTTCCAACTCAGGGAGCCACTCCACAGTTCTACCAATGCGCTTTAACCCTGTCCGTAATACCACACGTGGCTATTTGCATGTTGGACCACATCCCACACACATCTCTTAATCCTGATCTGCAGCTAGTGTCTCAGCTCTTTCAGTGTCAGACCCCACACACAATTCCGCCTCTTGCACCGTATTCCTCGACAGCCCCATTCTTCACACACCCAGTAGTAAGACCCACTAAAAGCTCAGCCGAAACACCTCAGTCCAACCCTTGACACGCTTGCAGTTGCAGAGCAGACATTCAAACACAATCTCGCCAGCACATCTCAAACTCAATGTGTAGAAACTCTAATTCAGGGATCACACAGCTCTGCCTCACTCCTGAGCTGCAAACACCCAAGAAGCTGAACTATCACCGAACGAATGCCCAACTTCTCATCACAGGGATGATGCAGCACCACAGCCCTGTATTCATGTCCTGAGACCCACACACCTACAGTAGGGCAACTTAAAGCCGATTTATGTAAACTCTTAGACCCCTGGTAATGAGAACCTCACACCAGTCTACCAGGGCGGTGCCAGCGCTATCAACGACCATGAACACTCCACTGACTCACCTGCAGCGGCCCCACTGGGGAATGTTCACAGCACATAAGACCAACCCGAGGCAGGCTGCAGTGTCCTGGGTGCCCTGCTCCAGGAGGCCTGAGCTGGGCTCATGGAGTGTTGGGGTGTGGTCTGCAGTGGGAGCCAGGACATGGGGACAGCAGGAGGAGGCTGGAGCCCTGGCAGGGCCTACCCGCAGGTGCTGTAACCTAAGAGCCCAACAGGAAGCCAAGGACTTACCTCCTGTTTGAAGTGCTTCAGGTTCTTGTATGAAGACCCTGCCCGCTGACCGCATCACAGGCCCTCTATTGCAGTAAAGAACCCGGGTGCATTAACACAGCCTGTATACCCCAGTCACGACTTCAAATACATTTAGCGACAGCATGTATACTATTTCCAGTGCTCCTGTCGCTGACCTCTGACCTCCCTCACTGTCCCCTTACAGGGCGCCACATCCAACTCTGCCAATGCACCCCAAACAAAGCGGCACAGGCCCCTGTTATCCCAGCCCTGGTCGCAGCGTATAGTTCATTCAAAGCACCTGTGTCAAATCCAGCAGAATCCACTATCATTCTGCACCTGAGCCGGGCAGAGCAGCTCTGCCAATCTACCTCCGGCACACAAAGCTGTTCATCCTTCTCTGCCAGCGCTTGGTTCCCACATAGCCTTTCCCAGTGCATCTGCTTCCTCACCTGTAGCAAGCATTACATGGGACAGACACACAGCTCTGCCAGCATCTTCATATCTACCTGCAGCATTCCCTGCTCCATCATTACCTGGCCTCATCACAGCTCTTCCAAAGTATCTCATTCACACCCTGCACAGCCCGCCCCGGCCCAGCAGTGAACAGACCAGCGCAGCACCATCTTATGTTCCAGTACTTGGACCGGACTACAGGCGTCCAGTACTGCGTCCAGAACTCCTCGTTTCTCGCCAAAGGACCCCTGACATCCCAGAGTGAGGAACATTGAGGTCCATGCATGCACCTCAACCCTGCCCGCAAGAGCTCCTGCTGCCCCGGAATGGGAAGGAGGACAGGGCTGCAATCAGGCAGCCTGGCCCTGACCCACCACCTCACTTCTGTTCCCATGCTTGAATCCCACACTTAATTCCGTTGATGCACTTAACACTGGCCACAATACCCCTTGTATGACACTACTGGGACCTAGACAGGCCTGACAAGGCACTTTAGTAAGCCCCCTGCCACCGCCCACACAGCTCTACCGGTGCTTCTACACAACTGCAACAACCTGCAAGCCCTGGGGAGACACAGCTCTGCCAAGGTGCCTCTTTCCTGCCCAGTTGCACCCCCTGCAACGCCATGACATGCTCACTCACAGCACTGCCAGGGCAGTCCAGTCCCTGTTGCTCCAGAGATGGGTCCCACACAGCTCTGCCAATGTACCTCGGTTTGGATCAGATTTCTCATATTTAAATAGAGCAAAACCAAATTATGATAGTGTGCATGAGTATATGGTGCACATAAATATCCTGTCCTTGCGCGCTGCCTGTGAAGTCTGTTCAGGGCAGCATGGCTGCTCATAGTTGTACTGCTTGAGAAGGCAAAAACGCACTGAATTAACAGAGTAGAGCAGAGGACAGGGCTGAGCCGGCCGGCACCAGTAAAATATTCCCCTCGCTTCCCCACTTCTCAGTTGAACCTGAAATGGTCCTGCCAGGCCTTGCTGTCTTCTTTGTATCTGATTTATTGCCTGCTCAGATGTTGAGAGAGTGGCGTGGTGGTAAATTAGCCTTGGCTGTCCCCCTCGGTGATTGATCTGCGGATTGTCGGTTTAATTACTTTGAGTGTTTCTACAGATAAAAACAAATTTCAAAAAATTTAATTACAATGCCAGTTATGAGCACCGCTCAAAGAGCACATTCCCTAAACACTTAACTGAGCACTTTCTGGTGGCTCGGTGGACTATTGCACTCGCTGCAGTGATCTGGGTTTGCACCCCATGGTTACAGTTTCAAATCCTGGAGGGTAGTTCTTTATCGGGGCCAAATCAAATGTGTGACCACTTTGATCTAAAACAATCTGAACTGTCACATTTACATGCAAGAGCGATGGTTGGCAGTTGTTGTGGCAGCGATGGCAGGGGTAAGCTGCAGTGGCCCCCTGGTCAGAGCCCTGGCACTTAATATTTTACAAATTAAGCACTGCCAACAGCACATGGCTAGGTGAAAAACATTGCCATTTATAATACCAACAACTCCAACTTTGTAGACATGCAGTGCTGATGCCTTGCTCACAAGGGACCTCTAGGAGCCACTTGCGGGACTGCATCTATAACATAACGTGTATTTGTTAAAGAGCACATTCGCCCAGCAACGGGGCATCTTGACGCTGAAATAACAGATGTATATTGTTACCCAACACAATGATACTCATTTTATCGATCTCAAATGGATGAAAGGCTGAGTGGACCCGCCGGGATTTGAACCTGTGACCATGAGTTTGAACTCAGGCCCTTGCAGTGGATGCATTAGTCCACTGAGCCACCAGACCCGGCTATATATATGCCGTGCTGGTGTCTTGCTCACTCTAGGAGCAGCTTGAGATACTGCACTAAGACATGCAATGCTGGTTCCTGGCTCACTACGCAAGCATTTGCAATGCACTAGGTCTTGCATTACTTTAAGTATGTGCTGTTGGCGGTGCATTATTATTTGCAATGGCAATACCTCAAACTATCAATAATGCAAGACCTATAGCATTGCAAATGATTGTTCCATCCTGTTAAAGAGATACAGTATTTTTGCGCTAGAGACATAAGCCCCTCTTTTCTTCTAGCCATTATAGTAATGGGGTAACCCTAGAGGTACTGGACCTGGGTAATCAGTAATATAAACAAACAATGGTCCGCGACCCAATATTTTAGAAAATGAAAAATCAAGATTTGAGTCGTTCAAGGTGTATACTGAATTCACAACCTTAACACAATTAATGAAAAGCAAAAGAATAGGCAACAGCAACAGCCTCAGACTCTTTCATAGCATTTAATCCATTATTAGAAACAAGATTCAATGTACAAATATTTTACATTTTATATACAGTGCCCCGTATCTAGAGCGTGCAGTAAAGAAAAGGAAGGTGTTGAAAGGGCGTGATCGTGAAAAAGGTGAAAAGGAGAGGTTTCACACAGAGTATACGGACAGTTATTCTATATTTATTCAAGAAAACACCAGTCTAAAAAAGAACTGGGACAGTGGATACCTGGCCACTTAAATAAATCAGTATGTAGTCCTTCTAATTATTCAAGGGACATCAGATGAGTCAATGTCTGCACAAGGGGGGGGGGGTAACATTAGTGGTCCAGGTATTATTGGATGTCGACGTTTCGACTCGTCTTGCGGCCTTCCGGTTAGTTATGCCTGGGCCATGCGAGTCTTCCTCAGGACAGGTGCAACGGGGCAAGGGATCTGGCCGATGACCCTATAGGGAATACAAATAACCATGAGGGTTGGGGCTGTTGCCTATTGAAATTTAAAATTGGAGGGGGCAGATATGCTTACCCTTCACAAGATGGAGTGGGCGTAATGTCTTCCAAAATAACTCGGTCCAAATAATTCAAATGAGGGTATTGAAAAGATCCTCTGAAAAAGTCAAATGAGGAACCTAAGTAATACACATTTCTTGTGCCCGATTACTGGTGGTAAACCGGTCCAGGGGGCACCGACGCGCGCCTATTTGGAAGGATCCGGATTTTTACAAAATAGTGAGTACAACACCGGACGACCCCAGGTCTACTCACGCGGATCAACTGAATAGGGGGTACTCATCCTTGTTTCCTTGTTACTTTTAGCTGCCGGTTAAAGTCTGTTGATCGGCGAGGGATTTTTCCTTCAGTATGAAACTGTGATTATCAGCACAAATTCAGGTAAATGGTTCTCCCCTTTTTTGGCCAATTCACTAAGCCTCTGTGGTACTCTATTTTGCTGATACTTACCACAGTTCGGTCCTTTACTTTTTTAGGCTTAATCAGGAACAAGAAGATTTCTCTATACCGCATAATTGACTATGGATTGTGCTTGAACGTGACATATAGTGTCATATGGCCTCATTATCTTGATAGGACCCCCCAACGCATAGAACAAGGTAATATGTTTACAGTATTTATCATGATATTTACTCTACCAAGTATACATGACTGTATTACTTAGGTTCCTCATTTGACTTTTTCAGAGGATCTTTTCAATACCCTCATTTGAATTATTTGGACCGAGTTATTTTGGAAGACATTACGCCCACTCCATCTTGTGAAGGGTAAGCATATCTGCCCCCTCCAATTTTAAATTTCAATAGGCAACAGCCCCAACCCTCATGGTTATTTGTATTCCCTATAGGGTCATCGGCCAGATCCCTTGCCCCGTTGCACCTGTCCTGAGGAAGACTCGCATGGCCCAGGCATAACTAACCGGAAGGCCGCAAGACGAGTCGAAACGTCGACATCCAATAATACCTGGACCACTAATGTTACCCCCCCCCCCTTGTGCAGACATTGACTCATCTGATGTCCCTTGAATAATTAGAAGGACTACATACTGATTTATTTAAGTGGCCAGGTATCCACTGTCCCAGTTCTTTTTTAGACTGGTGTTTTCTTGAATAAATATAGAATAACTGTCCGTATACTCTGTGTGAAACCTCTCCTTTTCACCTTTTTCACGATCACGCCCTTTCAACACCTTCCTTTTCTTTACTGCACGCTCTAGATACGGGGCACTGTATATAAAATGTAAAATATTTGTACATTGAATCTTGTTTCTAATAATGGATTAAATGCTATGAAAGAGTCTGAGGCTGTTGCTGTTGCCTATTCTTTTGCTTTTCATTAATTGTGTTAAGGTTGTGAATTCAGTATACACCTTGAACGACTCAAATCTTGATTTTTCATCCTCTTTTCTTCTAGGGCAGGGGAGAAGGTCTGGCAAACCCTTAAGATGCTTTTGCCTCATGAAGGATGGGCACTACCAGCCTCGGTTGTCCCTGAGCGCCCATCACCGAGTGATGAATGGCCTGGGGCAGCTGAACAATGCAATGCCTATGGGTTTAAAAAGTAATCAATAACAACAAAATATGTGAAACTGCACCGAGTATGGGGGCGTTTCAGAGACATCAAGAAGAGAAACAAACCAATTCTCTTAGGCCAGGCTAGAAGCGGGGTGAGGTTAAAGGATGGGTTTAACCTCTTGCATGCTCATGACGAGCTGAGCTCGTCATGAGCCACGGCGCTCCGGTGCTCATGACGAGCTCAGTTTGTCATGGCCCGTGGAACGCTCGGGTGCAGAGAGAATTCCCCTGCTGTGCTGAACGTTTCCACGGAGCCAATGCACCTGTGACGAGCTGAGCTCGTCATGTGCGCGCCCCGCTATCCCCCAGCAGAGCGGGGGAATAACCCCCGCAGTGAAGGGGTTAAACCAGGACGGGCACTGTGGGTCCTCTAGAGGTTGGTCTCAGCGGAAGAGTGATTGGTGCGCATACGCAGCGGGTGATGTCCCAGCGCACCTCGTAGTGTGCCCTGTGGCACAGGGTGGAAAGGATGCCCTTTGTTGTGTTACAACTGGTGTCTTTTTTTTTGTTTTGGTTAGGCACAGGGAGATTAAGGGCCAGATGTAGGTAAACTACATTTACCGATTCTAAAATACCAAATTTTACCGATTCAGTATTTTAGAATCAGTAAATGCTATGTAGGTAATTAAAGGGGGGAAACATTCAAGGGTGGCAGGGTGTCACTTTGACACCCTGTTGCACCCCTGAATTGTGCATGGGTGCACATGTGGCACACATACATGCCCTAAGAGCATGTATGTCTGCCACATGGCACTGTTATTAAATGCAAAAAATTGCTTTTTTAGGCTTTTCGTAATTTACCACCATCTTGTAGTTGGTGGTAAATAACAAATCCTTACAGGCGAAAAGCACTCACTTGAGTGCTTCCTACATTTCAGATTCAGTAATTTGGCGAAATGTTAAATACCAATTCGGTAAATTACCGAATCTGAAATGTAGCCACCTACATCCCAAATGTCTAATACCGGTCGGTAATGGTCGAAATTCGGAAATTTCGGCCGTTACCCACCGGTATTAGGGTTTCTACATCTGGCCCTTAGTGATTTGCCCAGAATCACAGGATGGTCAGCATCGTTGCCAAGACTCGAACCAAGTTCCCCAGATTCGTGGTCGACCGCCCTAGCAGTTGGCCAACTCCTCTCCCATTGCAGAAGAGGTTTTGTGACCTCTTTTTTAATTCGGACCCAGGAGGACCCCTGTCAACAGTCTAGCACAATAGGATGTAATATTTTATTTAGTGATGACAAACTCTGCACAATGGCCTTCACTTTTGCTAGAGCGGTATGTATGCTGGGCAGTACTTCTGTGGCTCAGACTTTCAGAATGACTGCAAATGTTTTTATTTGAGAATATAATGGTTTTAGCGTTACACAGGTCTATGTTGCTTGGGGCTCTGTTAGTATTTGTGGATATTTAATCCACAGATATTCAATATATATCTGGAGGCTAATATCAGTTCTGTGTATTTATCAAGTTTTCACCTACCTCCTATAGAGGGACTGAAAAGTGGCAACTGACCACTCCCTCTATGAGAATTATGCAAACCCTTTTCCACAGTTAAGGTGGCACCAGTAAGCAAACCGGTTTTGTGTTTTTTAATTAAACGTTCCTTGCTTTTGAGACTGACAAATGGAAAGCTCCTTTACAAGAGAGAGGAATTCCTTTATCGACCCCATAATCGGAGACAAGTCATTTTCTGAATGTGTCTTATTTGTAAGGTGTTTTTTGATGGGATGCAGTAATAGCCAAAGAGGCAAAGTACACCAGCCAGGAGACAGTCTTACTCATTACAGATATATATGGACCACTTCTCAGTGGAGGTTGGGTTTCAGAATCTGTCCACCTGGAGGTGAAAGGCTGTAATCACAGTGCTAGTTCAAATAAGCCTTCAGTACAGACCATCATAAACTGTGAAAAGCAAGAAAATCCTGCTTCTCCCTAATAGAAACTTAGTGGGTTTAAATCTGTGACCTTGATGTTCAGAGCATTCCATCTTACAGACCCAAATAACCTCTCGGTTTGCTTTCTGCCCTACAGGACTCATAGAACTCTGAATCCTCCAATTCTAATTTGTTATCTATCACCAATTTCAGATCTATTACCAATTTTAGGCTTAAAAATCAGTGCTTTATTTGAGCCGCTAGTTTTCTAGTGCTCAGCACCGGCACTTCTTGAACACATGGGCTTGTAACAGTCTGCCACATGGTGTCACTGTCTGTCTAATTTAAAGATGAGCACAACTGAAGTTGTTAATTTTTTCAATATACATTAAAATGGCTATTGACTGCCACCCAAGCCATTCTTATAGCTTTGGGGGCCTGGAATAGTCCGAATTGTCACTCTTGTAGGAGTGTGATGGTTAGTATTTATTTCTTTTGAAAGTTTTAGATAGCGCGAACATGACCCTTGCGGGTATCGGAGCGCTTTACAATTGTCCAGAGAGCAGAGCCAAATTAAACCAATAAATATCATGGAAAAAGTAACACAACAGGTGGTAAAATATTGCCAAGATATGTAATAGTATAATCACATAATTGTTATCCAAAAACACAGGAAATCTCTCCCAAAATATCTCCATCTGTCTGTCAGTAGGCAAAGAGAAGTTATTTTTTCAAGTATAACTGTATCACAATGTTGCCTCTGGAATCAACATTTAGATAAAAAGTCCAATTTACCCTGGCCCACGCCAGCTGCATTACTTTATTCAAGAGAAACCTGTAATTTCTGTGGAGGCTGCAGCAGGCCACAGGAATATACTGACAAACCTCTACATTATTAGTTTAATGGTACACATCATGTGAAGCTGGCACACTAAAAAGCTATAAAATAACCCGTGGAAGGAGTCGAAGTTTCGTGTTATTTTGTACTCTAATATGTCTCTGGAGATCACGCTAAGTGCCTCTGTAAAATAGTGGGTTTTGGCAATTGATATTCACATTTTTAAGAGAGCTTCAGTTTCTTGCTTGCTTTAGATCACTTTATTGCACCGCAGGCCAAGATTTCTACAACTCTGGTGTGGATTGTAAATAATTAATTTTGTGTGTGGGGTGGGGGGTGGTTTACCGACTTAATATCTTCCTGTTATGTCGTTGTGTTGTTACTATTACAGGCAGCGCTGGAAGGGGCAATGTGTGATTCAAGCTGCAGTGGCCTCGTGACTTATTACCTTAATGGACTCCAAAACCTGGAACCAGCTCCCCAGTGTAATAAAATTCGTGGAGAACGAATCTGTTTTTAAGCAAAGACTTACAACTTGGCTTTTCTCCATCCGATGAGCTATGCAGACGGAAAACTGCATCATTCTTAGCTGCGCCTTTACCCTTGGTGTTTGCAGGAGGGCGCTTTACATGTTTTGCAGTTGTTAGAGAGTAGTTTTGTGTCTGAAATAGCGCCAAGATGCCCTTTATTGAGTGACAGTGTGCTTTACAAGCAACTTGTCGTTCATTTATTCATTCTATGGTGGTTTCAAATCTCCATTTCTATAGAGAACGTGCTACGATAAATGACAATACCATACTACATCAGGTTTTAGTCAAAATGTGTTCAAATGTTTTGCAGAATGTATGATTGCACCTCCAGCTACTGTCTTGCCACTAAGACTGCCATACTAAACATGATTTAGTTGTTTGGTACTCTTTAAGTGAGTTGAGGTCTCTGGTCAACACCACTTTCTGAAAATTGTTCAAGCACTATTTTTATGGGCTCCACATTTGGTATAGGATGCCCTCTATCACCATCTAATTTAGCTGGGCTTGCATGGTGGTTTCCATGTGGGTGAGGCTGGCACTAGAGAGAAGAGGCAGCTGGTCGAGGAATCCAAGTGATTGCAAGGGGTCATGATGTGGGGTAGATGAAAGCGGGTCTAATGTTGCTGCAGTGTGTAGGCTAATTATAATGCCTGCTTTATTTTTGAGTTTGAAGGTGATGGCAGGTGATCGATGGTCTGAATGGAGGTGAGATAGCCTTGAATGGTTAGTGCAGAACGGCCATGGGTATATATTTATACCTAGGAACCATGGCTTTAATTGTACTGCTGCAGTGCTTAGTCAAGGCAGTAATTACAAACTGACCTTGAAACAGGTTCCTAGTGGCCCACAAATTCATGTCCATATATTTATAGGCTCTTCTCAACAATGACTGTAAAACTGCTTAAGGTAATCCATGTCAGCGAAGCAGTCAATTCAATTCAATTTTTCTTTCTTCGTCCTTCCGAAGAAGGTCATAAGAGATACACCATATTAAAAACATCCAATGAAATCATACACGTCTCAACAATACAAAACTCATTTTCCATTTAAAAAGAGTACAACAGCAAGCAAATACTGTAATTTCTTCTCTGAACTAAAGAGACAATGCAAAGCGATTGGGTTCATAAATAGCAGCAGATGTTATCTAATAGTGCAAAAGACAACAGCAGCCATAAATAGCAGCAAATAAATCACCAATAGTACATGAATATTAAAAATCAATTCTATAAAGATGTTGGCAGCAGGGGTGAACATTTTAGCAACAATACAGATACAATCCATGCAGGAAAATGGTAACGTGCATTGGAAGTGGAGTGAAGCAGTCAAAATTTACATTTCACATGTTTTACTTCGTCTTGCAAGAGCATTTGCTTTTTCTAGATGTTGTGTTTCTGTAGTTTCTTTGATAACCCTTTTGTTGCTGCCGTCGGCCAACGGCCGTCGCAAGCAATACCTTCGTAGTGCTGCGCTCGTCCGATGGCAGACGTGGCCCCGCCAACTCATCAGAACGCCTGCACCGCGGCGGAATTGCCACCGCGGTTAAGGAGTTAAGGAGGCATATAACTCTTGCATGGTTGTGAACTGAGTCTCCTCTGGGTGAGTTCACAGTGTGGGTGGGTGATCATGACAGGGCACTATTGAGAGCTCTCGCGTTGAGTCTGAAGGCAGTGAGAGTTTCTTACAAGGCCTGTCAGTGGGTCGACAAGATGTTCCTACTACAAGCTCACAGGGCCCAGGGAGCGACAGACACATATGTGCACATTTTAATTACCATTTTAGTGCGTAATGGATGCGTACACAGCTGTTGAAATATTGACAGAGCCAAAGCAAAAAGATACTGCTGTGTTTACAGTTGACGCGAGAGAGAGGGTGAGCATATGTGTTGTGGGTGAGAGCGAGTGGGCATGGTGAAGTGGAGGTGACGCAAGGAAGTACAGACAGAATGCAAAGGCAGGGATGAGGTGCAACAGACAAGTGGGGCTTTTAGAAAGATGTGTGTAAAAAGAGTGCACCTGTTCAGCAGAGTGTGTGAATACTGAGGAAAGTGATGTGAGAGGGGGAAACAAGAGTGACTGAGGCATTCCAAACACCACTTCCCCTCCCACAGACCTTCATAATGTTCAATGCAGAGTATCATATTTGTAGAATTGAAACAGTTTTAATTCTACCTTTTTACAGGTACATCACTGTTGTTATTCATGTGTATGATACTATTAATAGGCATTGGTAAAGTCAGTAGTCCCGGCTTATTTTAGATGCATGTTCATTGTTGTATGATACATATCGAAGCAATAACAGAAAACTCACAGAAAGACACACAAATACTGGTCAGTCAGCACAATGTTCGAAGCACATAGTTCTATGCAATTCTAGTTCACATGTTTTAAGCCACACTGTTATTTACAAAGGCCATGCCTCTGGTAAATAAATGCAGCTAGCGATTCTTTAGCCACACTTCTTTTAGAGCCTCTCTACCTTTTTATCCCACTTAAAGCACAACCGGAGAGGTTATAAAGGTGGCCATTGCATGAGCCAGTGGTTTTTTTAAATGAAACATAAAGTGGGGGGTAGGTAGAGGCAAAGTGTAGTGGGTAAGGCGAGGATGTGGAAGTGAGGAACTAGGCTAGATTCTCTGCGTTGGCTCAACATCCTGTGATTCTGGGCAAATCACTTAATCTCCCCATGCCAACAAAACCAAAATATATGTGTCCTTGTGTAATGTAACTGGTGCTCATTTAAAGCGATCCAATACCTTTGGGTTAAGTTTGCGCTAACAAAAACAATGTGTCCCATTATGGTGAATATGAAGCACACTTTCCAATAGGAAATAATGTTAAATGAAAATGAATCATTTAAAAATATTAATAAATATAATTTAATGTTAAAAAATATTTAAAAATAAGACCTATTGATTATTTAATTATAAAATATGTAACAACCTTTTTTGAATAATAGTGACATTTATTTGTATCAAAATATTATTACATTGTTTTAATTAATTCTAAACATTACGTCTAATATTTATTAATGCATTATCAAAATTTAAGTTTTGTTACTTTTAGTAGAATTTATTTTTTTATTTAAACTTCAGAAAAAATGTTTATTTTATGTAATATATTTAATTTAATAAAATATTAAATTTCACATGAATAGTGCTATGACATTCTATCTTTTATCCTACATTGAACATGATGTATAACATTAATGTAATAATCTTTAGCATAAAAATAATGGTATTAATGTTGTGAGTTATATAAGTGTGGGGGTGGAGCTTTTCCCTATTGTAAAGGATAGGGAAAGTTGTAACAAATGCTACAGCAATATTAAGTTGATTTGTTAATAAATCTTTAATGAATTTAAATACATTGAAAAAAAATATCTGAAGTTTAAATTAGAATATAAATTCTCACCTCAGTCAGTCAGTCAGTCAATCACTTTTATTCGATTTTTAAAAAATCATAAAAAGACACAGGATACATTTCAAAGGTTACACGTACAGAAAAGTTAAATAACACAGGGAGAATATTTACATAATATGTACATAGTAATTCATAGTTCATAGCAGCTGAATGTAAAGTGACATGAGCGCAAGCAATTCCTATATACAGAAGAAATAGATAAAAAGGTTAAAAAGGGTACATTTAAAATATATAAAACATCGCTAAATCTATTTTCTTGTGAGAGTTAAATTCTTAAAAACAGTTGCCTTTAAAAAATTTCGTTTATAATCAATCCGTTATTACATTTTCTGCGCTTTTTATTAATGCGTACTCCTGCTACTAAAAAACTTGCAACATGAAAGGTGACGTGTGCATTGTGCAAAAGTTGCAGTATTAAGAGCGCTGGCTTCACGTGTAAGAAGCGGGCCTCTCTAAGGATGGGGACAAGATATTTCCTTCTGATTTTATCATAGTGATCGCAGAACATAATAAAATGTAGGGTGTCCTGGGGTGAGAAGTTATCACAATCACATGGTTTATTGTTTTCCGGCGTCTCCCATCTATAGTATGAGCCCAATAAAAAATGAATTAAATTCAACCGAAATCTAATTAAAAGAAAGCGGTGGAAAGAGTTGTTTACAAGTATCAGGTAGGGTTCTGGGCCTGGGACGGTTTTCAATCTGAAATTCCTTCTCACTGTAAATTTTATAAGTTCGGTTTCCTCTCGCTCTGAAATAAAAAGGTTCATCAGTGAATCCTTAACTGTTTTAACGTCCGCTTTGGTTATGCTCATAGGTGAGTAAAAAAGGTCGATGCGTCCTACCTTTGCTAACATATTTTTTACATACAACATCCAGGGGATCTTGAGAACTCCATCCAAATTTAAACAATCTTCTAGAATTTTATGATTTAAAGAGATCTCTTCATTTAACCAGGTTTTGAGCCAAGTAGTAACCGGGGCAGATTTTATCACATCAGAGACATACCCAACTCCCAGTTCTGAGTGAGTGGAAAAAGTAGGGGTAGACTGGGGAACGGAAAGCAATGATGTTAAAAACCTGTTTTCTGCCCTTTGAATAGGGACAGGCTCTATGTATCCCCAGATTGAGGCCCCGTAATTAGCGATTGCGATGCTCTGGCATTATATACTTTGAGGATCGCGCTCGTCGGTCTTGAACCCAGTTTTCTGGCAAAATTCAGGATGGCTCCTGTCGATCTGCTTAGTGCATTGGATTTGGCCTTAAGTTGGGGACCCCACGTACCTTTATCATCAAATAGGACGCCCAGGTAGGTAAAAGAGGGAACCCTCTGGACCTCCTTTCCTAGACAGACCATGGTTATTGGTCTCCTCTTTATCCCTTTTATTCCCATGATCATGACGTGAGATTTTTGTGTGTTCACTTTTAGGTCTAGTGAGGTCATGAATTCCCCAAAGGAGGCCAGGAGTTTATTCAGGGCAACACCGGTTCTCGCCAAGAGGACCGCGTCATCCGCGTACAGGAGAACTCACCTAAAATATAATATTTAAATATTTGATTTTATTTATTAAGAAGTAATAGTTATTATAAATAATGTATAGAATTAATTATAAGTAGTTCAATTGTATTTTAATAACATTTAATGTGACATTAATTTATAAATTCAAAATAGGTTGATAAAACATGTTATAATTAAATAGTAAATATGTTTTATAATATCTTTTTTGCAACATTATATTATATTTATTTATATATTTAACTTTTCTAAATAAAATCAATTTATTTTAACATTATTTTCGAAAGGGTTTGACTGTAGGTCCCTACCTCCATTGTTTTCTGTGGGAGGGTGTTGAATAATCAGTGATTTGTCATGTTTGGTGCTGGACTTACTACTATTTCTTTTTGGTTGTAGTAACATACACTCATAAATGTGGCTGTACCCCTTAGACGTGTAAGTCTACATTCTTACGAAACTTTACACTCAGATTTTGTGAATAGCCAAAAGTAGTAAAGCTACTCAAGAGGGTAAGAGTACACTTACAACAAGTGTAGGTTACCTTTGAGGACAGCCCTGTAAATGTGTTTTTATTGATAATAATTGCCCACGTCTAAGACATTCTTCCAGTGAGAATTTTTAATATCTCTTTCCATGTTGTCGGTAGTGTTATGTCCTCCAAAATTTGTTTTGGACTCCTAACATACAGCATTCCAATTTCTGATAAGGGCTTTCATCGCAATCTTTCACCAATTTATTATTTTACCTTTCCTAGCAATCATTATGGGCAAGGTGGGCTGAGGTCTGCCTGATTTTCATGATAGCCACTCTCTATCTATATTATTTCCTTTTGGATCTCATTATATGCACCTTTATCTTATATGGATATAATTAGACTGTGGTATGTATGCCGCCCACCTGGATGTATGTTAGGCAGCTGCTTTGTTTTTTACTTACTTTATTGAGATCTGACTTGCGCCCTATTGTGTTAGTTTGAGGCTCCAGTCCAAATCATAGTGTTATTCACTTTATCCTTACAAAGGGCTATCTAATATTCTTAGAAGCATGTGATAAATAGTTCATGTAACTCAAATACCAGTCCTATATGTTTGGAAAGTATCTTCCATTATATGCCTCAAATACCAATAATCGTATTTCTTCAGACAACCTACTAAGCGTCTATAGTTATAGTAGTAATGGTAGAACTATAAAAAATCTCAAGACTAATGTAAGGAAAGAGGGCTTATTTAAGGTGAACAACTATTCTCCTTTAGTTCCTACTGATAAAGGTGACTTTATGTAATGAACCCAATTTAATGAGGCTCCTAAAATTAATTTACTTTTGAGATGAAAAGGTCATAGATGAAATTGACTTGGCAGGATGAGTTTGGCAGGAGATGTATCTGTACTCTATGGATCCACCACACCCCCTTAATTTTTCTGTTGACTTCCAAGGTACTGGTCATTTTCATCCTTTACCTGCAGAGTGCAAAAACATCTTGTTTTCCTCCAACCCCTTCTCTATGTCAGGTCACACCACATAAATCTGCAATTCAATTCTTCATTTAAGTAGAACCTGTACATTCTTCCAAATTTCTGACTGTTTAATGAGTGTTTTGGATGTCTGGTGTCTGTCTTGACTTTGTGGTGTCCATGGGGGACCTACACCCTCCGCATGTCAATTAGGGCATAGCCATAGGAACGTAGAAGGCCACTTCATCTGTTGCATAGAGCCTGCCATGAGTGGAGGGTTGTTTGTGTGCAAAAACCCCTTCTCCAAAGGGCTGAGATGTAGACATTCAAAGTAAAGAACACTCTCCTTGCCCCATTTTGCAGCCAGGTCCATCCATCCTTGTCATCGCTCTTGGTCAACTCAACTAGTCTACCCTTTCCGTCACAGTATGGGCCACCATGTGCACCCTGTATGAGATTTTGGGCTGCATAGATATATTTTTTCTGTTTTAACAGCCATACACACTAAGGGCTTCATACTATGTCGGGCAGATGTAACCATTGCAGTTTGGAACCACTCAACCTTAGGATTTGGATGTGACTGCCCAAAGGGCAGTTGCAATCATAAATTTTTCAATGGAAGCTTGTGTGGCGGGTGGAAAAAAGGCCCGCAGCACAAGCTTCTGTTGAAAACTGGATGTTTGTAAACATCTCTGTATCATGTGGCAGGCACCATGCGGTGCCTGCCACATGATGCAGGGTTGTTTAGGGGGAGCCAAAAAAGGGTAGTGATTCAAATTCTGGGAAGAAGAGGCTGGAATCACGTACAGACTAATATAACAAAAGATACCTTTCTCACCACAAATCAAACAGTATTCTCGGTACCATCAGAAGTCATATTTATTAACTCTGACCTTTCCTTTTTATATGTGACTCTTTCTTCTTTTCATTGAGTCTTTTATTTTTTTACATATTAGAACATACACCTCATTATCATTTTTCACCAACAGTGTAGACACACATTTCAATATTTACAAATCACAGATAATACATACTAATGTTCTCAAGAAAAAAATTAATACATGACACAACATATACATTTGATGTGCAAAAACCATAATTACCAGAAAATGAGAAAAAAAAAGAAAAAAAAAAACCTTTGTCCTACAGTTTTCCTGTACATTTGACGGGGCTTGTTTTATCTAGGTCCTCGATGCCTAGGGGTTTGGGGGGGTCCTACAAGGGTCAGAGTAATAGTCGAAGACTCAAACGTCTGCGCTTGTTTATTCAAGTTCAGACATTGCACTTTACTGTGTTTACCTTATCTTTTGTGGTTACTCTTGGCCTCATAGAGAACATAAGCCAACGCATTTCAACCTTCATGGACGGACCAGGGATTGTATTAAGTTAGGGTATTCATCAGGGCATCATTTATTTTCGCGTAGGACACTTCAGCTTTCCGGTCATTGAAGTTTTTCTAGACCCGAGAAGTCATGGATGGTGCAGGAATGTCGCATGCCTGTCGCTTCAATTCACCATGAATCATCGCACCTCATTAATCCGGGCCACTTGCACTTGCTGATGGCATGTCTCTCGTTGCACACACGTGAATGGCGAGCTCCAAATGACTCTGATTGATTTTGATTTCGTATCATATCTGTGATTTGTAAATATTGAAATGTATGTCTAAACTGTTGGTGAAAAAGGATAATGAGGTGAATGTTTTAATATGTAAAAAAGAAAAGACTCAATGAAAAGAAGAGTCATATATAAAAATGAAAAAAGATATGACTTCTGATGGTACCGAGAATACTGTTTGATTTGTGGTGAGAGAGGTATCTTTTGTTATATTGGGATGTTTAGGGGAGCCCCTAGGTGCCCCCCAGGTCCCATAGTAGAGGGCCAGGGAATGGGGCCCTGCTAGGAGCCCCCCAGTTCATTTTCTAACAGTATTTCTATGTTGTGAAGGCCGACATGGAAAGGCTGTCGGAAACTGACATCGTAATCCTGACGGCAGACCCGAGGCTGGCTCCGTTGTCATTTAAGGGATTACAATTCTGCTTCTCTTCCGATGGGCCCTATGAGTCTGTCAGAAGAGGAGCGAAACCTCCTGTGTGTTTCCCTCCAATGGCCATCATCATAATACGGTGGTTTGGAGGGAAACCCTGGATGTTGGGTGGAAAGCCTCCGACAGACTGACGGATGGCTTTCCTCCCAACATCCAAATCGGGCCCTATGTTGACACTGTAATTCAAGATTGCACTTAGACCCTCGTAACCAATCACCAGGAAAATAATTTCTGGAAACACAATACCAACCGCACTATTAATGTTTTTCCAGAGACAGATTGTCCTTCTGTCTAAAAGCATTGTTGTGGTCAAATAGGCCTTTTAATTTTGTTTAAATGGCAGACGGGTGGGCCGATCAGATATGTTACAGCATGGCTTCACGAATGTTTCGACTGGCCTCTGGAAAATTATATTGGATCTGCAATATATACGGGTTAGTTTAACATAATTATTAATTTACTGTTGCGAGTGAGGTTTTTAAGGTGGCACTGCTAAGCTCTGAATAACGTCTGGGAATTCCAGGGCCACAGTTGTTGAGGGCGGCCATGGCGCAATAGCGCTGTAAACTGTTGTCTTCCACACAAATGCAGTCCGTATTAATCAATAAACATTTTCTCTATTGGAAAGAAAGGGGAGCACATTTGTAAATGTGTTGCTTACATTTAAATGAACTAATGTGATGGGTAGGTGGTAGTCTTTGTTAAAGTAATTTTCCCTAGTTGCCAATTGGTTGCCTCCCTCATGATGTCATCCATATCCACTTAACCCCCTCATCTCATTGGTAGCCAGTGTAATATTTCCCACATCTAGAACGTGCTTGATAATGCACCGTTGAGCTTCATTACTCTTAGTTCTACTTATCCTTGTCCCGGGTGTTTAAAATGAGTTGAATTCCACCCCAGCGGCAGGAAACATTTATAAGTGCTGAAAAGGTGAGCCCCAACTACTCTACCTGAATCCGCATAATAGGAATTGCATTCCCAGACTCCTGCTGTCTCTAGTAAGCATTGTTGTAGGCCTGGTCAGTCAGGAAGGGACGTAATGGCTGGGGCGAGGAGAATGTGTAGAACTGACTAGTAAGTAATTGGCCTAGCTTCTATGCCCTTCATCCTCATCGAAGTCATTACTAGTGGGTATACCATAGCCTAAAAGCCTTCGGCGATATCAGTAAGTAAATAACACTCATCTAGTGCTCTTAGTTAATAATTAAAAAACATAATTAGTATGAGAAACAAGATGATAAATTTACAGAATTAAGAACCCTGACCCAAAACTCTCTTTGTCACCCAAAATGCTCTGTAACAGATAACGCTTAATGAAAGTATGTGCAGAAGCCGAAGTCCAAGCTCTACATCTCTCTTCCAAGGAAAGTTCATGAATGTCTGTCCAGGGGACAGACATACCCTTTTTGATTGCTCTGGAGTTTTTCCTGAAAGAGAAATATCTTGTCCTGCATAAGCCAGAGCAATAGACGTTTTGGCTGATCTGTTTATAGTAATCGAATACATTTTCTTACCTTGAAAAGATAAACCAAATGTCACAAACAAAGAATCGAAAATGTGCAAAAATTCTTCTTCCTCAGAGGAAGAAGAAGTAAAGAAGTTTGGTAATACTACCTCCAGGTAAGTATGCAAAGAAGAATTTATCTAAGGATGGAAAGAAGAGTCAGGTTTTGCTATCAGTCCACCCACAAAAATCTCCAAAAAGGGAGGACAGCAGAAGACAGCAGGTAAATCCTCAACTCTAAGGGCTTGAGTAATGGCCACCAAAAAGACTACCTTGAAGGTAAGAAATTTTAAATCAGTAGAAACTAGTGGCTCAAAACAACGTACCTGAAGGTATTTGAAAACCAGACGAAGATCCCAAAAAAGGGACATAGAACAGATATGTTTGGAAAAAGAAAAATGTTCAAACAATGTAAACACCAACGCATCACCCTCCTTGAAGCTTATTTCTGTCTAGCGGAAAGTCATTATCACAACCCGTTGTGTCTTAAAAATGGATAGGGAAAGATTCAGAGGAAAAGAATTCCCGAAGAACTGCAAGACAGATGAAGAGGAAACAGCAGATACTGAATGAGCTGTACCCTACTTGTATAATGAAGACCATTGTCTATAATAAGACTTCAAAGCAGACGGTCTTCTACATTTCTGGATAGCTTTAGCAAGATGGAGAGGAAGCTCTTTGCTTTGCAAGCCTAACCTATGAATTTTCAAACCAACTTGTTAAGTCTGATCAAAAGGGACAGAGTTGAGGACCAGAAAAGAGATGGAGTTAGAGGTAAGACCCCAACAGGAAGAACATCCCGTGATTAAAAAAGAGGAAATCAGAGCCTTTGGGGCAAAAAGAGAACTCCCCTTCAGAATGATTTATAGGGATTTCTGCATGAACAGAGGGAATGCATACAATAACTTCATAGGCCACTTCACTAATAGGGCATCCACTCACTTTTGGAATTTGTGAGAAAAAGAATATAGACAGTTGAACATCACTCTTGGAGGCAAAGAGGCCTAGAAATGGGGTGCCAAACCTCCTGCACACCTTCTGGAAAATCGTACCAAACTCAGACAAGTTCTGGGATGAGGTATACAGTCTGCTTTCCTGATCTGCTTGAACATTGTCCTATTTCGTGGTGTGAACTGCAGCTAAGGACAGGAGATGTGCTTCCGCTGAAGCTCCCAGTTGAAAAGCTCTCCATCAAACTGCTACTGCATTCAATGACTTGGAATGATTACTGCTTGGTGATTTATATATGCAACAACTGTGGTATTGTCTGATGTCACCAAGATGCATAACTAGAAGAATGGCTTCCTGGTAACGCATCTACCAAACACTGTGGACGTCATTTACAAGCCCCTGTGCGCCACCGAAACGTCTATTTTATTGATTTTCTGGCAACGCATGGTGCAGTGCCACATCTATAAGGCTGCGTAAAGCTACCCAGCATGCCTTTTCATGGCCTTGTAGATATGGTGTGAGGCAACGCAGCGCAAGTCGCTGCGTTGCCTCAAACTGCTATGGGAAGCGTGCCATGGGCATGACGTTGGGTGTTCCAACGTAACACCCACGGCGTTTGACACTTTCTCAGATTTACAACGTCCTGTGAAACTGGGAACGCGTCAAAAGCTTACACTTCCCCAGGGGAGCAATAACATTATTTCTCCTTTTTTTTTCTCTTTCTATGTGTTCTGCATTCAACAGCACACATAGGAGGAAATTGCCTTCATTTATTGTTTGTACAGGAAGGTGTCCTTTCATGCACAAAGACAGTTGTTTCCA
Organism: Lissotriton vulgaris; assembly: GCF_964263255.1. NCBI lineage: Eukaryota > Metazoa > Chordata > Amphibia > Caudata > Salamandridae > Lissotriton > Lissotriton vulgaris. The sequence continues at coordinate 204,212,883 of NC_141693.1, read as the reverse complement.
CATGGCAGGCACCTTTGAACCATGGTCCACAGGTACCTCCGTTGGCGCAAGGCAGCCAACTGTGCACCAGCGCGTGGGGGAAATGACAGGAATTTGCTGTACCTAATAGGAACGGTGCATTCTCGCCCTTTTCTTTTGACGTAGAGCAGCTCAGCAAGAAGGCTTGCAATGCTGCCCTAAGCCAAAAGCTTGTAGATGAGGCCCAGTGTATGCAGGAATCAACGAGGAATGTCCTAACCCACAAACATATCTGAGTTGCTAGAGATTTTTCCATGCATACTACCACTGCCACTGATCCCATGTTGCGCCCAGAGACCTAGCAGGAGCCAAAGCCCAGTAGGGACCTCTACCCCGTCAAGGCAGGAAACAAACAGGAGGATGCTGGGAATGCCCAGTGGTGGCTACTACCGAATGGGGGTCGTGGGGGAGGGCGAGTTGGGGGATGGAATCTAAAAACATATAAATCACTTAAGAGGTGTGGCGCCGCGGCTCGGGCGACTGACTCCGGAATCTGGGGATCACGGTTCGATCCCTGGCACCGGAGGCAGATTAGCCCAGCACCATGTGACTCTGGCCAATAGCTTGCTTAATCTTCCCGACGGCCCCCATCGCCTAGAGACCCTTATGGGTGATTGTGCGCTTTACAAATGTGGATTATTATTACCTGGGTATGGTCGCTGCCTCTCCTCGTCTCTTCTGACTCCCGGTCTGAAGCAGGAAGCCCACAGGCTACCCTAAACCAATCATGACGCTGCTGTCACCATGACAGCAGCATCGTGATTGGTCAGAGCACCGTAGTTCGGCGCTCAGATGGGGACTAGGAGCCTGTGCATGTTCTCCAGCCAGGCGGTGCCACCGAGCCTGGTGGAGAACATGCAAAGTGCACATAACTGTATTGCCGGCCCAAGACGCTCACTAAAAGTGACACCACTCCTCCCCCTGCTCTGCACAGCCCAGCCCAGCCCGCACCCAGAACAGAGCAAGTACAGAAAAATAAAACGATAATATTGCATTATTAATATTTTATTTCACCTTTTTTAACTGCTCAGAGAGCAGTGGGGCGACTTTCCTCACCTTAGAGGAGGAGCTGCCACTAAGAATGCCAGCCCTAATATTGCGCCCATTCTAGGGTAGGTGGGGGCTCTCGTTTTCAGCATTCCTAGTGGCTTCTACCGCGGAGAAGGGGCTAAGCTCACTGGTAATCCACGTTTCTGTCCCTTCACACTGCCTGCCAGATCTGAGCCCAGGCGGTTCGAGGGAACACTCTAAATTCAATTGCCTGTGCGAATAATTAGATATCACTGACTGCTGGAGCAGTCATCATCTCCGTGTAATTGACCGTCCCACGCGCTCAGCATCCTGAGCCGGTGCCAAGGGCGCCCAAGGACAGGGAAGGTTAATTGCACGGGAGATGTGATTACTCTGCATGCTTCTACAGTAGCTTTGTTTAACCCTCCCTTCTCTGGTCCTCAGGTCGGCCATGTGTCCTCATATGAGGCGGCCCAATGTTCACGATAATAATAATACAAACGGTAATATTAATAACTTGCTTTGTCGCTGCACTGGATATCACAGTTTAATAATTTCTTATCTGCATATATAACAGGTGTGATTGGTATCCACCGTCACACTGACTGTGATAGCAACCTTGGAAGGATGAAGGTCTGAGTTTGTCCTGTCTGAATTCGTACTTGTGACGTCAAGGTTCTGGCAGATGGTGGTCTTAACATATAATCAGCATTAGCAGTGTCTGGTGGTGCCCTGCCCTTCCGGCATGATGGGCTATCCAGTGACACGGCAGCACGTCATAGCAAGGGCTAGAAACATGAGTACCCGCAGAAGGGACACCCAGGTTTTTAGGTCGAGCCTAGCGGCAGTGCGCATGCGCTGCTCACTCTGCAAAGCATGCTGTATTAGGATATACACTGGAAGCCCCGCCCAGTCTCCACCCATATTTGTCATTGGCTTGTCATTGCCCTTCGTAAATGCTGCCTTCGAATTCGTACGTAGGCCTGTTAGTCCCTCCTTGATACCGCCTTGCCTGAATTCTCGCCAGAGGCTAGACTAATTAAAGGTTAGCTTATACGTACCCCGCCATCACACACACAGTGCTGCACCATTGCTGTGCACAAATGATTTTATATGTTCCAAAAGCAGCGCGAGCTGCAGTGCAACATGGCTTAAAAAAAAAAAAAAGCACTATGATGTGGCCAGCCATGACCCCGGCATAGCGTTTTAAAAAAAACGTTAAGCATGTTGCACAGCAGCCCACGGTACAGTGCAACATGTAAAAAACACAGTGTGGGGGGGGGTAGAGGGGGTAGGGACACAATAGAGAGCAGGAGAAATGGGGATGGGTTAGAAACAACAGGTAAGTGGGAGGGGTGAGGGGTTTAGTAGCAAAGGAAAGGAGGAGAGTGGGTTAAGGAGAGCAAGAGAAGAGTGAGAAGTGGGTTTTAAGAGAACAGCGAATGGGTGGATTTTAAAAATAATGGAGATCAAGGGAGGCGAAGAAGAGGGCCCAAAAAAAGAGGAACACCTGCAGGAGGCTACAGTGGAAGGACAATTGGCACCAGGAGCAGTACTTGGTCAAGGCTGCACAGCAGAACGAAGATAGGGGCAAGGAGGAGGCGCTGACCAATAGGAAGCAAGGAAACAAGAGAGACATGGGAGCCAGCCAATCGTAAGTAAAGGTAAGTAACCGGTCGGCTCTAAGCCCCTTTTAAGAACGTTTTTTAAAATTATTTTTACACAAGAGATTTTGGAAGCACTGCAAACGCGCTGTGTAGGCGAAACCAAAACATGCACACTGGATGGCTATTGGACAACTGAGGACCCAGATCAACGAAAAACTGCAAAGTTCTTGACACACCCACCCACACTAAAAAAAACTTTAACGGAATTAAACTCATTTTATTTTCAGATTAGCCAACACAATCCACTATCAAAAGTCACTTACAAGATGGACACTAAACACACACCCAAACAACCATACACAGTTAATATACAGAAATCCCAGACGCGTACGAAAAGGGCACCCAGAGTAAGAAAGCATTTCAATGCCATACTATTGGCAGAAAGTGCTATACAAAGGGTATTAATATATACATTTCATCTTCTACAATGGAATGGGCAAGAACTTGATTAAAAATGACTTGATGGAATACCTGCTTCAAAACAGCGAGAATCACCCTCTCCTACATTTTTAAGTTTTGTGTAAGATCTTATCCCCAGATTTAACAAATCTGCTAGGAAGGACACACAGCCAGTTCATACTAGGACAGGCTAAACTGTTGTGAGCTCCCTTTTAATTTCAACACAAACACCTTGTTTCACCACATCATGAGGAACCCTGCCACGCGTTTTTAAAATATTTTTTTGGGCTATAAGCAGGCGAGTGGCTCTACTTGATATTTTTTCTGATCTATTATATAAATCACCCTTTGATTTTTTGGGACTGGGCTATGGTTTTTGAACTTCACAGAAGCAGCATTTTATATTTACGTGTTATGGAGACCTGGTATAGTTTGTTGAACTCGAGTCGCCCAGCAGCAACCTATACAATTGACCTGTGATGGCAACAGTGGCCAGGTCACAGAAGATCAGTTGGAGTGGTGTGGCTCACTGGTTAGAGGCGGCAGACCCGTAAGCAGAGGACGGCCCGGGACCAGGGTTCGATTCCCGACGCGGCAGGGTCGTGGACCAGGGTCAGCGGGCTCGATAATTCTCGCCTCGGTGCCTACTCCAGTCAGGGACCACACTCGGCAACTCTGGGCATTAGCTTGCCTCATCTTCACAACGGCCCCCCAGACCGCCGGGGATGCTTGGTCACACCTTAGAGATACCCATTAGGGACCATCTCTCAGGGTGAGCCAGGACGGGTTCCCCAGCGGTCGGAGCGCAGAGATACTCCTCCGGGAGTCGATTCTAGCGCTATATAAACCCGCAATTAAATTAAATTAAATTAAATTAGCACTGCTCCAGGAAGCAGAGTGGAGGAGCCAGCCAGGGGTTGGGCTGCAAGCTACATCCCAGTGGTATTCCATACTGATGGAGTACTTCATGGAAAAAAGATTGGTTGAATATCTTGCAGTACTTCTAATAAATGATCTACAGAAGCGTGACCTCAACATGGGTAGGTCCTTCCAGAGTCGACACATCTAATAACATTTGTCTTACTCTATATGATATTGTAAAGGTTTTGCCTACTTGGAGTTTAGGGGGGCCTTGCATCGTCCCAGATATGAGCTATTTTGCCAAGTGATGCATCCAGACTTTAGGTCCCAAGTTGGTGCATTAGATTAGGAAATGCCTGAGCAGAACTAGGTAATCAGTCTGATTTAGAGATTAGCAGTAACAGAAGAATCTGCTTAAAAATGGCTGATGCTGTAAATTTAATGGGAGTGGGAAATCTGCCGATTTAGAGTTGGTCCATCTGGCAAAAAGTCTGCTGTGCTAGGTGATCAAATTCCACCATCTGCTTCAAGTTAGGAAGCAGTAAATCCACCAAGAATAATGGGAATACATTTGCTGTAGCTAGGGCAGCAAATATTCCAGTTTATTAGCACCAGAGAACACTCTGCTGTTAAAAGATGGTGGAAGGAACAATAAATGATACCTTTGAGTTATGTAACGCACTAGAGGATCACCTCAGCATGTCCATTGGGAGGTGGAATGTGGGTACTGCCAATCTGTTTCCTCATTGGAGGCAAAGTTGCTCTACTCGTGCTTACAAACAGAAGTTTTGTCATCAACAAAAGGCATTGCTGAAAAATCTGCCAGCAGACTGTCAGCTAATGGGGGTGGATCTACCAGCAAAATATTCCAACTCTGCAAACAGATTTACCACACCTCCTCTAAAGTAGCACAAAACTCAAATTCATGTATTTTTAACCTCTGCTGTGGCAGAGGTAGTGTGTTTGCCATTGACGGATTGGTATTTCTGCTGGTTTATAATCAGCTGCCTTGACGCCAAAACACTGCAGGTTCTAAACCAGCCGCTTCACTACCACATCACTGAAGGATTAACAATCAGCTGTCTCACCACCACAACAATGCATGGTCTCTACTAGCCACTTCACTGCAAGGTTTGCAATTTGGTTGTCTCACCGATGTAATGATGTTGGTCCAAAGTGCCCAGTGACCTAACTGGTCAGGCACTAGGACCGTCCCGAGTGATGGACAAGGGCAGGCGGAAAGGGAGGAGCTGGGGAGACCAAAGGGTCAGTTAGCCTGTAGCCCTGGATGAGGAAGGAAGGAAATAAAGAAGCTGATATACTAATCTGTGTCTGTGTATATTCTGTAGGAAGAAACAACACTACAACTGGCGACGAAGGTAAAGGAAACCCTGAGCGTGTGGACAGCCACAGCAGCAACCGGTGACCGACTGGTCCGGAGCTCGCCCCACGTCTGGAGGCTCGAGCGCGCTCCGAAAAAAACGCCCACCGAGTGCCCACCTCGGCGGCGGAAGAAAGCCAATAAAAGCGCCTACCGAGTGCCCACCTCGGCGGCGGAAGCGCGTCGAAGAAAACGCCCAGCGAGTGCCCACCTCGGCGGCGGAAGAGTGCCAACTAAAGCGCCTACCAAGTGCCCACCTCGGCGGCAGAAGGGCGCTATCGAGAGCGCCCACCGAGTGCCCACCTCGGCGGCGGTAGCGTGCAGCTGAAGGAAAACGCCCACCGAGTGCCCACCGAGTGCCCACCTCGGCGGCGATATCGCACAGACAAAGAAAACGCCTACCGAGTGCCCACCTCGGCGGCAGAAGTGAAAGAAATTGCCCTACCTTGATTCGTGACTCAAGCAGTGGACCACGACTCCGGTGAGTGAAATTGCCACCTAACTGCCCCCCCCCCGGTGAAGAAACGAGGAGAAGCGGCCGAAATCTCGCTAGAAACGAGATTCCCGGGCGGCCATTTTGAAGTCAGGCAGCATTGACCAATCCACTGCTAGGGATCGTCTGCGGCCATTTTGAAGTCAGGCAAAGGGCCTGAAACAGCAAACAAGCACTGACAAGCAACAAACAAGCATTGGCAAGTAACAAACAAGCATTGGTAAATATAACAGATGTAACAAACAAGCATTGGTAAATGCAACAGGAGTAACAAACAAGCATTGGCAAATGCAACAGAAGTAACACACAAACATTGGCAAATGCAACAGAAGTAACAAACAAGCACTGGCGAGTGCAACAAATAGAATAAACAAACACTGGCAAGCGCAACAAAAGCAACAAACAAGCACTGGCAAGACAACGGTAAATAACGACGAGCAAGCGATAACGAAACATAACAAGCACCAGACAGTGCAAATCTCGAATGCGACAAACACAAGCACATGCAGGTCTCGAACACAACAAGCACGAGCAAAGGCAAGTACCAAAGTAAACCTTTAACGCTACGCAAAGAGAAGAATTAAAATAAAGAAGGTAAAAAAATGTTTTTTAAAAATGATCCAGAATCATACTGAGATAGCTGCGGATCTTACCAACATAAAAGGAAACAGTCCTGTGACCGTAGCAGATCAAAATCTTCATGGCGGTGGGAAAAGCAACACAGCGATCCAATCCCTACATTGAAGTGCCACCCCCAGTGACACAGACTGACATTCAGAGTTTGGGTCCTAAATGGAACCGGTGGCTGGAATCACTGGACGACTTTCTTGACGCCACCGGTGAGCGAAGAGACGGAAAATGTCTGACCTTGCTGCTCCAGCTAGTGGGTCATGAGGGCCGACGTTTAATTAGAACATTTTCTGAAAAAGGCACAGAGACTTATGAAAGACTACAAGAGACGCTACGCGCCCATTTCAACGCAAAGGATGACGTGGATCATGAACGCATCACTTTCAACACAGCACAGCAGGAACCTGGAGAATCATTGCCAAACTTCATCACCCGTCTGCAAAGTCTGGTACAACGCTGCCACTTCAGCACATTTACAAATGAGGACGCAGTTCGACTCCGGGTAATCGAAGGCTGTTCAAGGTCTAGTACAAAGCCCAAGATTCTTCGAGGGCATTGGTCGCTAAAGGAAATAATCAAGAAGGCCGAAGCTGGAGAGCGGGTCAAAGCAAGAGAACTATCAAAAGAACCTCACCTATATGTGCAAAACACCAAGATACCAGGAAAGAGACATCTCTAAGGTCGGTGAATAATCCCAAGAAATAAACAAAACCAGAAACAGGGAGGGTGAAGACAGATCAGAGATAAGACAACGGGAGAGACCAGGTAACATAAAGTACTCTGAGTCAACAACACAAAAGACCGGGATGATCCAGGAGTACGACAGTTTCACTAATTCAACCTCAAATTCAACGTGTAGTGCAAGTGATTATGAAACAGATGAAGCATCAAGTGGGACAGATCGCACCAATGGACCAGACGACAGCCTGCCCAACAAATGTGCAAGAAAAGCAAACTACAGAAGACTGGACCAGTCACGCCAGCACTGGAAATCGGTACATGATCATACCCGTAACACAGATGTCAGTGCACAAAACAAGCGGGAAGAAGAAGCAAACCGGATAAGACGGACTGACCCACTCGGACACCGGGAAGAGGAAGACGCACGCATCCACGACATCCGAGGCAATGAAGAAACTGAGAGGAGGCCATTATCATCACACGAGAGAGGTAGAGATAAAATACCAAGAGATCAAACACAAGAAATGAATATGTGGTCATCAGACAACCTCTCCAGTAAGACGACACCGAGGTCACCTCGAGAAAGGTACTCGGAGAAATATGCCAAAAAGAACTCCCACTCTGGGAGCAGCCCCTCATGGCCTACCTGTTTCAAAAATCCTCTATTCAAGACACACTCAAGGGAACGGTATCAAAGGACATCGACAGAAGACTCCTCTGATTCAGAGAGCACGTCTGTTCGATCCCTCAAGTCGACCGAGTCATGGTCCCGACGACGGCCATGGCGTCAACCACCCAAACACACCTCAGAACAAGAGGACATTAGTCACGTCAAGAGTAACGTATCTCACACCAATGTCCCCGAGTACTCAATCACTCCACAAGACAACCTGTCATGTCAGTCGCAGGTATATCAAGATATAAATAATATACCTTCACCCCTGAGGGTCAGCGAGGCTGACCCAAAGGGTCTACAGAAAGAAAATAGAGATAGTGGACATTACCGACCGGATGGGAAATGACCATCCAGTCACTCTACAAAGAAAACCAGACACGTTAACAAAGACAGATCATCATCAGATGAGAGAGAAACATGCACAGACCCAGACAGTCAAAGAGGTCACCCGTCCCAAGTATGAGTGGGACGGGGTGAGGCAACAATGGGCAGCAAACGAGTCCCTGAACCAAACCAAGATGGTCTTTTCAGATAGCGCCTCGCCGTCTGGTATACATGACTTTGAACAGGAGGGCGGTGTTGCCCTCGACCGGAGAAGACAAAAAGAAGTAAAGTCCCTTGCGGGTACTCGGAAGAAAACCCGAACAACATCCCCTCATGAAGGAAATCGAGCGTCAATCAAACAAGAGCCCCATAGGAAGACTGACTGCCGACATCAAGCTGAGCTTTTCACAGTCACCTCAGAAACTGAAGATCAGTGGATCACCAAGAAGCTGAGTGGAAACCACCATGAACCTGAGCACAAGAAGACCACGCGAGACGTCTCGCAATTCCAAAGATGCACTCCTGTAACAAAAGATGTTCTCGTCAAAGCAACAGAAAGCCATACAAAAGAAATGGAGATGCATCTCCGTAGCCTAAATAGGCGGCCTGCAGACCCGTTTGGCTGACTGAGGAACTATTAAATACGTTGGACTCTAAGCTTACTTTGTTAACAAGGGGGAGATGTAATAGTGTGATGCAGTCTAGTGTCTCAACAAAAACTGCGGAGGCTGACGGAAGACGACTCACCCGCAACGTAAAACCAAAACGAAACTGGAACAGAGAGATCCTGAGACACTGCCAACCGACAGTCAGACATTGATGGAGACTGCCGCTGAGAATGAGCCCGATAGTCCCAACAGTATCGCTTCATCGAAGAATTCTAAAGAAAGACAATTTCCTGTTTTGCCGTGGTGTATATTATTTTTGTTTTCTTTTATTCACAGAGGGGGGAGATGTAATGATGTTGGTGCAAAGTGCCCAGTGACCTAACTGGTCAGGCACTAGGACCGACCCGAGTGAGGGACGAGGGCAGGCGGAAAGAGAGGAGCTGTGGAGACCAAAGGGTCAGTTAGCCTGTAGCCCTGGATGAGGAAGGAAGGAAATAAAGAAGCTGATATACTAATCTGTGTCTGTGTATATTCTGTGGGAAGAAACAACACTACAACCGCCACAACACTGCAACTTGAAAACCTTGCAGTGATGTGACAGTGAAGCGGCTAGTAGTGGCCATGCATTGGTGTGGCGTTGAGACAGCTGAATGTTAATCCTGCAGTGATGTGGTAGTGAAGCGGCTGCTTTAGAACCTGCAGTGTTTTGGCGGCAAGGCAGCTGATTGCAAACCTTGCAGTGGTGTGTTAATGAAACAGCAGGTTAAGAACCTGCAAAATTGTGGTGGTGAGACAGCCAATTGTAAACCTTGCAGTTATCTGTCAGTGAAGTGGCTGGTTTAGAACATGTAGTGTTTTGGCAGCAAGAGAGCCGATTGCAAACCTTGCAGTGATGGGACAGTGAAGCAGCTGCTTTAGAACCTGCAGTGTTCTGGCGGCGAGACAGGCACTGGTAAACCTTGCAGTGAGTTGACAGTGAAGTGGCTGGTTTGGAACCTGCAGTGTTGTGGCGGCGAGACAACCAATTGTACACCTTGCATTGATGGGACAGTGAAGCAGCTGCTTTAGAACCTGCAGTGCTGTGGCGGCTTGACAACCAATTGTAAACCTTGCATTGATGGAACAGTGAAGAAGCTGCTTTAGAACCTGCAGTGCTGTGGCGGCGAGACAACCAATTGTAAACCTTGCAGTGATGTAGCAGTGAAGTGGCTGGTTTAGAATTTGCAGTATTGTGGCAGCGAGACAACCAATTGTAAACCTTGCAGTGATGTAGCAGTGAAGTGGCTGGTTTAGAATTTGCAGTGTTGTGGCAGCGAGACAGCTAATTGCAAACGGAGTAAGACTGGGAGCAGCAAGCAGCCCTGGCAGAATGCTACTTGATCATCCCTGGGAGCGGGGGAGGGGGGTTGCAAGCAAAAAGCACCACTCCCGCTTTTATTACAAGGGGCTGATATTGTGGCCCCCAGTGACAAAACCGGCCCCTGCGGGCACACACCGGCCCCCACCCATCTGACCCACCTGGAAAATGCCTGGTGCCCGCTACGGCCAGTCCGGCCCTGATTGAAAACCTTGCAGTCCTGTAACAGTAAAGTGGCTGGTAGAGACTATGCTTTGTTGTGGCAGTGAGAGCCGGTTGTAAATCTTGCAGTGATTTGGCAGTGAAGTGGCTTGTATAGACCCTGCAGTGACATGGCGACTGGACAGATGACTGTAAACCTTGCAGTGCTGGGGCTGCGAAGCGTCTGGTTTAG